>NC_052533.1:73282475-74622792 GCF_016699485.2 Gallus gallus
AAGAGAAGAGAAGAGAAGAGAAGAGAAGAGAAGAGAAGAGAAGAGAAGAGAAGAGAAGAGAAAAGAAGAGAAAAGAAAAGAAAAGAAAAGAAAAGAAAAGAAAAGAAAAGAAAAGAAAAGAAAAGAAAAGAAAAGAAAAGAAAAGAAAAGAAAAGAAAAGAAAAGAAAAGAAAAGAAAAGAAAAGAAAAGAAAAGAAAAGAAAAGAAAAGAAAAGAAAAGAAAAGAAAAGAAAAGAAAGAAGAGAAAAGAAAAGAAAAGAAAAGAAGAGAAAAGAAAAGAAGAGAAAAGAAGAGAAAAGAAAAGAAAAGAAAAGAAAAGGAGAGAAAAGTAGCATGAGAAGAAAGGAGAAAATATCAATCTTAAAAAATCTAATTTTAAACGCACTTATGCCCAAATAAAAAAAATATATACCTTTTAATATGTAGGCTAGCATAATAGAAGAACAAAGCTGCAAAAGGCAAACAACTAGTTTATGGTATCTATTGCATACAGTTAAGAAGATAAGATGCACTCTATTAAATGACAGTCTGTAACTGTAACTAAGAAGAACTTGATCATCAAAACATTAAAAAGTCATCAGCTACCAAGGACAGTCTCAGCAGAATTGGATGCCACTACAGTTGCAATATTCCTTACAAAACAAATCAATGCACTTGAAGCTTTGCAGCTGGGCTAACACAACTGGAAAAGTGGTCAGATTGAAAAAAACAAAGTGTGTAAGTACTGTTTTCTTTCAGAAGGCCTAGATACATACTCTCTCACAGGATGCTGAGAAACGTGCACAGCGTCACCTTGACAAACATCAGCCCCATATTAAGTGGCAGGCTTATTGTAGACAACAACAGCAAATCATTTACCTGTTCTGGCACACTTAATGAAAGAGAGGAGTGGAGAAGGGAAAGGGGAATTTTCCTACAGCTGAAATCCCAAATAAGTAGTAAATAAAAATTCAGAAAACAGAAATTACAGATCACTGAACATCTACTCAATTTGTGCTTTGTATTTGGCAATTATTTTATTGTGCTTGTATCTAACAACTGAGTTTACACACTGAAATTCATCCTAGCTCCTTTGTATACAGTCATGACACATGAACAAAACTCTTTAAAATCTTATCACTGTTATAATAAAGAAATAATTTTTCCTCCTTAGTTTACATTATGATGTAAGACAGTGTGTCCTTTGGTTATTCATAGAGCAAACTGAAGTCTTTAGGAGTGCAGGGTGGCAAAGTGGAAAAAGTATGTTAGATTACACTATGGAAAAAAATAATGAAAGAGTATTGGGTTTTTCAACAGCTTTCTTTAGAGCAGTAATTTTTAGGTAATTTTATAACGTTGTGGTTTTTTTTTTTTTTTTTTTTTTTTTTTTCTGACAGCTAAAGTAGTTTGTTTGCTTTTTTAAAAAAACTCTCTGATAACTTGAAACTCCAAGATAGACATTAAAAAGTTGTTTTAATAAGTTCATTGATTCAAAACATCCATCATCAGAAAAAAATATTTTTGTTGAAAAATCTATCAGAAAGGAAAATGAAAAATAAATATTGAACTTCAAATGAGACTTCACTATGAAATGCACATAATGAACAATGAAACAATTAAAAAATATTTAAAAAGTAACCTCCATGCAAACACTGTCTCAGCAAAAAATCTCAATATTTGACCACAAAGCATTATTAAAATGTGACATCACACTTGAATGGTGTTTTTGAAGATTTTTCCATACTTCCTTCAATTTCATTTTTTCAATAATTAGCATTGTATTCCTAAGGAAATATTGTCACAAAATTATTTGATGCTGCTTTTAAATATCATCTATTATTCTTTTTTTTTTTTTTTCCAGTTCTAACAGCAAAAGCAAACTCTGTTTGGACTACTCATTATGTCAAAAATATGACATTTTTGCACTAATCTTGACTGAACAGTGATTTACACTGTTCAGAAGATTAAGCAAACCAGTATGAAGGTTATGAGGAATAAATAGTAATTCACTTACAGTTTCATCTGTTCTTAAAATAGCTTATTCCAGACACATAAGGAATATTAAAATATATTATCAATATTATTTCCAATTGTCAAATAATCCTTCTAACAGATAAGAACACCTCTGAAGTAGGAATATTTGTATGATTGTTAATCGGCCTCTGAACTATCAGTTTTCACTCATGTTAATGCCGTTGAAATTATATATTAAGGTAAGCCACATTTGGATTGCCTGAATACCAGACCATAGCACCAGCAGTAGCTCAAGACCCAGCTTCTAAGTCTCAGCACTAGTTACAGATGCTGTACAGATACAGGTGAACTGTCCAGTGGAAGTGATGTTTCCAGCAGTAAGGCTGACATCATTTACCTGGACAGCACATACCACTACCACGTCAGAAGAACAAGCACTGTCATAGACACCGCTGTTCTGAACTAGCCAGCATTTTAACATTTTCGTAATGTTAATTTGCTGCCTACTTCCCATGCAGTCATATGCCCCCAAGGATCTAAGCCTTCATTCATAAATTTAATTTATAAAAGGACTGAGTGATTTGATTACCTGATTTTATTTATTTATTTTTCCCTGAAAGGCAAGGTAGCCTTTCTGTGATGGCTAAGTGGTCTTTTGTCTAGTGGCTGGCCATCTAAGTGAACCTGCAGGAGTTTGCTCTAAAATGCAGAACTAGTTGAAGGTCATTTATTTCATTTCATACACGTATATAATGTGTTCTAGAGCTTACTCACAGATCATGGCTGAGTGTCCAAGAGTGTTCAAAATACATGAAGCTGTGGAAGTTTTGTTTTAACTCAAAAGAAAAACAAACAAAAACAAAACAAAACAAAAAACAGTACAGGCATAATCAGGTGACTTTCATTCTCCAGTAGAGAATGGAAGATAGCCAGTAGAACAGTATAATGTTACCTTCTTCTAGAATACTACACAGGTTAAATAAAGCAAAAGATTAGGTTTTAGGATTTAGCAAAAGATCTACTTAGCCACCACAATAAATGACAATCCTGAAAGAAGTATGTTTCAACTCAAGGTATAGAAAAATATTCATCTACTGTCATAAACTGTTAATACAAACTGGCATCCTCTTCAAATAAAAAAATTCCCAGCACTTCATTTCCTATTTCTAGATAAACTTACATATTTTCATGCTCCTTGCTGAAAAACAGAGGATTATTAGCTAACATTGATACAATTTTAACACCATATCTTAATCAGTGGTTCACAGATACTGTAAATATTTCAAAAGTCAGTAAGCATGGGGAAAATACTGTGCTTTTCTATTAAAACAATCATTTTCATTGCTACTAAAATTAATCACATTTGTTGGATAACATTAGAATGAAATAATGTAAAATATGGTAAGAGAATTACTATAATGTGGTTCTCAGATAACTCAAAAATGAGTATCTTTTTTTTATCCTCTGCCCAAAAAAGACAAATCAGACAAAATTATGGTTAAGAAGAGAATATTATAGCTTTTTTTGAAAATCCATGAAATTTTATTTGCTTGAATTAGTCTGTCAGAAAGGAAAAAAATGTGTTGTAGAGGGATGGTTATGGACAAGATGAGCACTTCAATTAGAAGAACAGTCTTCCAGAAGGCTTCAATGTATTTATAAGACAGTATATAACCTAACTCAGTAATTCACAATGCCCTTCATTTTTTAGAGAAGGAGCATAATATTTGTTTGAATTTGTTCAGTGTTTAGAACTGGCAGGTCAGTATGAGACAGGATTTCCAGCTTATACTTGCTAATCTTATCTAATTTGAAGTCTAACCACTTGCTAGGAACTCTAAATGTCAGCCATCATTTAAGCAAAATGTCCTATAATTTAATGCCATAAATATTGCTTGCATTAGTGAAGCTGAAGGTTCTGCTTTATTTCATTAAGGAAATGAAAAGTTAGTGGCTTAAGAAAGTGGAATTTTCTCACCAAAGATGGTGTGTTGTAAAATAGAAATAATGAATGACTCAACTGTTCAATATTTTTCTTAATGTTTTATGAAAATTGGGCATTGGAATTAAAGTATTAAAATTTAAGTAAGTTTTAAGTATGCAAAACTGTTCTAAGACATTAACTTTTTTATTTCAGTGTTCTATTTCAAATTAAAGCTAATGTATTTCTACAAATAAACAAATTAAAGTTATGCCAAGTATTCTAGTACATCTGTTCTTAGCAGTTCTACACTGCTAAATTAAATTTAAGCAATAACTGTAATGTCATCTTTAACTGAGAAAGTATTCAGACTAATTAAAAATATTGGAGTCCATTGATATTAGAAACCTGGATGTGAAAACAGTTATTCAAATGTGATAATTCTTACACTATGAACTGTCTCTTATTTTTCCCTAGTAGAGATAAAAGGGACCAGCCTTATTTTTACAGAAGTAAAGACATGCCAGCAATTTCTCCACTCAGGAATGCTAGAACAACTTAATTTTCATTTCAGAGATGTTTGTTTTGTCATATCATAAAATTTGTCCAAGACACTATGTTTTCTTGCAGCCCAGTACTCCCATTTTAAGTCTGTAGCAGAAAACATTTCATGCCAACTTCTTTTCTGAACAACAACAAAATAAAGAGTTCAACAATTACATAACTTTTATGAATATGTGGTCTATTTCCGGGGAGTTTGTTTGACAACCATATCCTGGATTGCATCAAGAGAATTGTGACCTGCAGGTCAAGGGAGGTGATTCTACCTCTCCACTCTACCCTCGTGAGACCCTGCTGGGAGTACTGAGTCCAATTCTGGAGTCTCAAACACAAAAAGGACATTGAGCTGTGGATCCAGAGAAGGGCCACAAAGATTATCAGAGGACAGTAGCACCTCCCCTACAGCAATAGTCTTAGAGAGACGGGGCTCTTGAGAAAAGAAGGTTCTGGGGAGACCTTATAGCGGCCTTCAGTAACTGAAGGGGACCCACAGAAAAGTTGGGAGGGACTTTTTATCAGGGGATATAGCAACAGGATGAGGGGAAATGGTTTAAACTGGAAGAGGGTAGATTAAGACAAGATATTAGGAAGAAATTATTTTCTTTGAGGGTGGTGAGACACTGGAACTAGTTGCCCAGAGAAGTGTGGATGCCCCCTCCTGGAAGGTGTTCAAGACCAGGCTGGATAGAGCTTTAAGCAATCTGGTCGGGTGGGAGTTGTCCCTGCCTATAGCAGGGGGTTTGGAACTAGATGATCTGAAAGGTCCTTTACAATTCAAACCATTCTAGGAATCTATGAGTTACAGACTTATAAAAGCATTTGTCTATACTCTCTGAGGATGATAGAAGTACTGAAATTCAGTCCCCAATTTCTTATGCTTCTACAGACTGAGTTCACTTTAGAATTCATCAGGGAACAGATAAAAGAATGGAACCAGATTTCACAAGTTTAGATAACCAAAATTAAAAGAGAAAAAGGGGAAGATAAGTGCACCCCTAAGATTAAGAAGTCAGGCAAAGGTGGCACAAGACCTGCGTGGGTGATGAGCAAAGAGTTAATGGGAAAAAAAAAAAAAAAAAGAACTTAAACAGAAGAAGAAAGTCTATGAAATGTAGAAAAGTGATCTGGACACTTGGGAGGAATATAGGAACACTGAGGGGAAAGCAGTAGATGTTTTCTACCTTGATTTCAGCAAGGCTTTTGACACAATAACGCATAACATCCTGATAGGTAAGCTTAGGAAGTGTGAGATAGATGAGTGGACATTGAGGTGGCTTGACAATTGTCTCACTGGCAGAACTTAGGGGATTTGATCAGTGGCACAGAGTCTGATTGGAGGCCAGTAGCTAGCAGTGTTCCCCAGGGATCACTACTGGGTCCAGTCTTGTTCAACATCTTCATCAATGACCTGGGTGACAGAATAGAATGTACCCTAAGCAAGGTCTGCAGACAAGGACCTAGATGATCTGGAGGACAACAGGTTGACCATGAGCAAGACATGTGCAATTGTGTCCAAGCAGGCCAATGGCAAGCATGTTCAACCTATGGCCCATCACTCACTGAGCAGGTAATGAGGCTTGGCTGCCTTACCCCTTCATTGTCTCCCCACTGCTGTCGTGGCTCTGCCCAGCTGAACAGCTCAGCCTGGCCTCAGGAGTGCACCCATCGCTCAAAAACAGCCAAACACTGGAGCATTATTAACAGTGTCTGAGCTGCAACCAGAGGACAGGGAAGGCACAGTGTAGTGCCAGCTCAATTTATAGCAAATAACTGTGTGCATTTTGATTAATTGGCTAAACACAGTACTGTGAACAGCATTAAATAAATAAATAAATAAAATGCAGATGTTTTCTGTTTTGATAAGGAATTTAAGAACAGATTTCATCTTTTTTTAGTATATTTACAACTCCTGTTTCACTTGACATAAATACATTACCTGAGAATTTTGAAATGAAGCATATAGAAGTGCAATCAGACAACTCAAAAAATTCATCATGTTTTTTTACTTTTATAAGCCCCATTTTACCAGAGGAAAACATTCTTGACTTCACAATCACCTTTTTCATGTAATCACTTTTTGGCAGTACACACAATTGTGAACAACTATTTTCAAGAACAAAGCACAGGTAGTGTAAAATTTCATCATAAACCTCTGATTAACACTTTGAGAAAGCAGCGAGATTGCAATCATTGACATTGAACTGAATTTTAATGCATTAGTTTCACAAAAACAAGATCACATATCCCACTCACTCCATTTTTTTCTTTCTCTTTTTTTCTTTGTTTTAATGAAAATATTAAAGATCAGAATAGGTTTTGTTACTTATATGCATTAATTATATAACATGAAGGAAATAATATAATAAATAAATAATATAATGTATTTTATGAGGGAAAAACTTTTTCTCTCAGGGAGTGGTCAGGCACTGGAATGGCCTGCCCAGGAAGGTGGTAGAGTCGCCATCCCTGGCAGCGTTTAAGAGGCATCTGGATGAGGAGCTACAAGATATGGTTTAGTAGCTGGGGTAGCAATGGTAATGGGAGAACAGTTGGACTAGAATAATCTTGTAGGTCCTTTCCAACCTTGTGATTCTATGATTCTATTAAGATTGCTCCAAAAGTAATGCCTTCTGTTTTGTTATATTGGCCTACAATATCAGAAACTGTTGTGGTAGAATGGAAGTAAAGGTTAAACCTTCCCACCAATATTCTGTTACATTTTGTTGCCATGTTACAGACGACAGCAGAGTGACAGATGGCAGGCTGACAGAGGTGTCTGACATGGAAGTGTTTATGAAGAAAAGGAGCATCACTGAATTCCTCCATGTGGAAAAAAAAAAACACCCATCAACATTCATTGGCACTTGCTGAATGCTGATGGAGACCAAACAGTGGACAGGAGGCACAGTGAAGTGGTGGGTGGTGTGTTTCATTAGTGGCAACTGCAGGTTACCTCCATTAGTGCATATTTTTATAAGCGCAGCATGCAGACTCATGTTCATTGCTGGTGAAAATGCATAGTTAATGGCAGTGATTATGTTGAAAAACAGTGTTTTGTAGCTGAGAATTTGCTCTATTGAATAGTGTTATTGTGCTCTTTGTATCAGTTGTATTTTCCACAGAAATAAAGAGGAGGCATTACTTTTGGTGAGATGTCTACGGCCCAAGACAATTCTTGTTCATTCAGTGTGGCCCAGACAAGCCAAAGGTTTGGGCACCTATGCCAATGGTATTCCAAGGTGCATTAGGAAGAATATGGTCAGCAAGTCAAGGGAGGTTCTTTTTACCACCCTGGTGAGTATACATCTACAGTACTGTGTCCAGTTATGAGAGTTTAAATCCAGAACTATGGCTGAGGTAAAGTAGAGACTAGACCTTTGGTTTTCCAGTCTTGATGATTCCCTTCAGACGTAATTCTTGGCTATTTTATGCTGGTCAAACTTTTAGTCAAAACTAAACTCTTGATAAATGTTTTCCAAATATAACATACACAGATTTAAAAATAATAATAATAATAAAAAGAAGAAGAAGAAGAAGAATTATGCTTCAGCTTTCCATCAAGGAACTATCTGATGATAACTTTCTAACAGATCTAGGAACCAAGTCTAAACAGGATAAGCAGGATATATCATCAGGGTTTCCAAGAAGTTTATCCTCATTTGATAACTTTAAGATATTTATAATAGTATTTGTGTTTAAGAAAGGAAATACAAACCAAGGAATAAAAGTTGAAATAGACAACTACAGTTTATAGAATACATCCATATTACTTTGTAAATTACTGGAAAATGTCCAGACATTCTTATACCCTTATGGTTATTTCATATAAACACTGAATTCAGTGGTCCCAGAAATTTCAATTTACAAGCTCAGCTCTGAGGAACAGAGTAATAAAACAGGAGTTGAGAGGATAAAGACAGACAGATTGAAATAAACAGGAAAAAAAAAAAAAAAACCAACAATACCAATAGCAGCAGGAGGTTTTGAAAAACTGTATTAAAATCAGCTGCTATATTCTCCTTTGGAAATCTGGAGGTCCTGTCATACTCATCAATATATTCCTAGGTACTGCTCACAAAAACACTTTGCTCACAAGGAAACAAACATGCATCTTCCATGGAAACTGTCTTTTACAGCCCCTCTCAGCTGCTCCTCATACTGTGCCCCACTCCAGCTGAGGCCATCCCACTAGCTGAGGGGGAAAGTCCTGTGCAAGCACAACCTCCTAACAGCCACTACCTAGTAATAGGACAAGAAGGAACAGTTTTAAACTAAAAGAGAGAAAAATGTAGATCAGATATCAGCAGATTTTCCACTGAGAGTATGGTGAGGCATTGTTTATTTATGGTTTTAATGACAATTAAAAAAAAATGTAGTAGATACTTTCCACTGTATTTCAAAAGTTTAGTTATCTTGGTTACATGTTTATTAGCACTGGGAAATCTTAAGCCGCTGGAGTATTAAAGTCATTCTCAAGCATAAATATACCACAGACTGAGTAATGGCATCTCTGTAATGATACAGGCACCCACATGTGTTTGAAAAGAGATTATAAACATTCAGATACAATGAATGAAGCATGATTACTTCCTTGAGAGAAAAAGAAATCAATCATCATTCACAGAACTTGAACAATAATTCATAATGAAAGCCATTTATCCAAGCATTTAGTTAGCTGAAGTGATGCAAATGAAATACATTAAACAATATGAAGAATATAGATTCTAACAGTGACAAATGATCCCCAAAGTTTTCAAAATAAGTTAGCTTCTTAATAAACATTTGGCTTTCCTCCCTCCCTCCCTCCCTCTCTCTCTCTCTCTTTCTTTCTTTCTTTCTTTCTTTCTTTCTTTCTTTCTTTCTTTCTTTCTTTCTTTCTTAGAATATGTATTGAAAAGGGGGAGTGATGGTAACCACCAGTAATAATGTCTTCTGGTTATAAATGGGTTACAAATAAAAAGAGCAGTAACAGGAAATACTGGAGAAAACAGGTAGGAGACTATTGTACTCCAACAGACATTTTTCATTACATTAGCTGTCTGTACTGCTGAGATGTTCTTGTGAAATGTAGTCCTGCACTAGTTGTCTACATTAAAACCAGCATCTACTAAGTAATGAATGAGCATTGTGTGGCACTCACCTCAGTCCTTGCCTTTCAGGCATTTCTTAATAGGGGATTTCCTGAAGCACATTACAATATCTGGGTTTCACTGGAAAGGAAAGGTGATCATCTGGTCTAGTGTCACTCAAGGACTATTATTTGTGTCTCTTCAGGTAGTCTCACTGGGAGACTATCCATTTCACAATACGTCCGTTGGTCTGTCTGAAATTTAAAAGAAAAAAAAAAGAAAAAAAAAAAAGATTCTTGTTAGTGAGCAATTTCATGTGTTTGAAACTTACAGTGTGTAAAGCATGGGTGACGGCAAACAACTATTTTTTTTTTTAATAGAAAATTTGCATTGGAAAGTTGTCTGAAAAATAAGTGAGCACAAAAAGTACAATTTCTCTATCAAGAAAGGAAGTGGTCAATCTTTCTAGCAGGTGGAGAAATTTTGTTTCTTTTATTTTCTGCCAGCAAGGAGACAGTTCAGTACCGATCATAAACCACTGGGCATAATTTTGTCCCTTGGAAATAATTATTGGAAAAGCTCTTGAATCTGATGAAAGAACTAACAGTTCCATTCTGATGAAAGAACTAACTCCCAAGATTTCACAGCATAAAAGTAATTTGTAAAGAAGTTTTAGAGGATATAAGAGTAATAATTTAAATTATAATAAAATTTTCCAAGACTTCAATTTTGTTCACAGCCTTATTACTTCTAGGAAACAAATATGATTTCAATAATGCATATAATTTCTGATCTAGACAGTTAAATGGGATAATAAAAAGGGCCTTCCAATTTCTTCCACATTTCTGATTTAGAGCTCGATACAGATTCCATTTTCTTGGAAAATATATATATTTTTTTCATATAAATAGGCTACACATAAGATTCCTTTGTTAGCCATCCATCTTTAATGTCCTCCAGTTTTCAAAATCAAGTCAGGGGAAACAAGGTTCCATTGACCCACCCTGGAAATTAATGAAGATTTCCTTACTGAGTTACATAAAGCTGTCTATTAGCAAAGATAAATGAAATCACCAGTGAAGTCAAGTAAAGACAATTGGTGCTGAATAATTATCTAAAGAAGAATGGGTGTTTTTTTTATTATTATTTTAATGTTAATATGCAATAATTGAACAGAGTAATGATATTAAGTATATTAGGCAGGCAGTGAACCAGATCTGAAAACTCTTGCATCATGAAACGTAATATAGCCTAAAGACTGAATATTCTTACAAGACCATTAATTTAGCTTCTAAACAATACAATTTTGCTCAGTCACTAGTGTCTGAAAACAAGCATTTTATTTGTTGTTTAAGATGCATTTTCTATGTTTCTGCCACTTTTATTTTACGTCAGTAGGAAAAGATGAATGCTAAAATATCTGCTTTTTTGGTATCTATGATGGATATAATATGATTACGTCACTTAAGGCTTGAATCATGAAAAGACCTTTCTCTCTGAAAGCTTCCCATAAGTGAGTCAATACGCATATTATGTGCTTAATCAGAAAGCAGCAAGTCTGACATTTGAAGGTCAGATCAGAGAGGGCAGTAACAGAAGGGAAATGATTTTGCATTACTCTATCATGGAAAAAAAGGGAGCAGTAAAGTTTATATGAGAACAAAACTTAACAAGATTCAAGATAAACTACAATACTAATTATTATAATAGCAAGCTAGTGAATGTCATATATTGCCTTATATTAAAAATGATTCTTTTCTCAATATTCACAGAAGACCTATATTAAATCTATTACTAGAATGTAAAGCACAGAGGAATGTGAAAATCTGCTTGGGATATGTTACTGAATTTACACTAATTTTGTTTTAAGGGGCTTGTGTTTAGGCCTGAAAAACACATATTTTTTGCTGTTGGTAAAAAAAATAGCATTATCAAATGATCTGGGGGAAAAAAAAAAAAGAGTTTTTAAAGGAGTCTCAGAAAGGGGACTCATAAGATATGTATATTTACCCTCAGAATACTCATGTGAATTACTCAGTGGTGCACTGAACTGGATAAGTCATAAGTCAAGAGACATTGCAATTAATCTCCTCCCTCTTTTCCTGATTTACAATGACAAATAGCAGACTGGAAAGGGAGTGTGTTGAGGTCCCAATTAGAGAACAGTGGTTGATGTGAAAGCCATGGAAAAAGGAGCCTGGACTTGTTCTGGCAGACATATGGTTGTTAGAAAACAAACAAACAAACAAACAAACAAAGAAGTATGAATTCATGATTGAAGCACATGAACCACCTTCCCATTATATGTATCTGCACCAGACAATACTGCAAAGATCTGTATCAGAAGTTACACAGGTGGAGAGCAAAACAAAATGGCTTGGATATAAAATACCCGACAGATAATTGCAAACAATGAAGTTACAGTCAGGTCAGGCTGCAGAAGGTCAGTGTGCTCCACATGGTACTGGTCAAATTATTTGCACTAAAATGTTGACAGAAAACATAGCAGTTTTGTTCTGTTCTTCTCCAATTCATTTTTTATATTATTTATTTATTTATTTATTTATTTATTTTTTAAAAGGAATATTAATAAAAAATCCCAAATTCTAATTTTTGGTCAAGAGAGAAGAAAGAAGAGCTCTATCAACCAGCTAATACTTTTTCTCTCCCTCGTTATCTCAGTGTCAAATTTTAATTTCAGATCATTCAGGCATGGTCCTAATTGTACTGTCATCAAGAGCCTTCTTGAGTGACCTCAACATCGTATCACAAGTAATTCCATTTGTACAAAAATACTGCACTGTGATGTTAAATCAGATTAGAGAGCACATGGGAGCAAGAGACAGCATAGTGACTTGATCTCATGTTTTTCCTGTGGAATATCACTTAATCTATGTTCTGTATTAAGATATGCAATTTTTTTTCCCCTTAAAATTAGGGAGTTGAATCTCCACTGAACATTTTTGCTTATTCTCTGTTTTTCTCCTCCACATGATGACAAATGCGAAAAAAAAATGATTATATATTAAAACACCAGAGATTTACTTAAACAAATGATCACTGGTGAAGTGCAAACAAGAAAACAGATTTCTTTTCTCCTTCTGCATGATTTTTTATGCTCTGCGTCTGATGATTTTTATAAGCTTTCTTCAGTGAATAAGAAAAATCTTACCTTTCTTAAGCTCTCAACAAGCCTCTTACATAATTTATGTTTGTAATATACTCAGTAAGCACTTTTCGTATAAACATGACAGTTAATGAAAATAAGCTTTTAAAAACTCTCACAGTGTGCTGTGGAAGTCAAATAAACTTTTAGAGGGTGAACAAACACTTCTTTAAAAACAATTAATATAAAATCTAGTTCACTAGTGAGAATAGATTTTTTCTAAACTGAAGCTAATTCCTCATGCTTGCTTTCTGAGCGAATGTTAACACAGTAGTACCAAATGAAGTAACAGAAAACACTGACGATATTGAGTATTTTTGAGAGCTTCAAAATGCTCCTATTTAGATCTAAAAGCACTGCTGTAGCCTGCAGCAAGACTACAAAAACATTTTTGGAGACATGAATCTTCCTATCAATAAGTTAATTATGAAAATGGAAATGACATTTTTAAAATCAGCTAAGCAAAAACATCTCACTAGCAGACATACTAAGGCAAACAGAAAAATCTTTTAAGGTCTTTAATATCTGACAGAAATAATTTGAGAAAACCTTAGTATTTAGATGATCTGAAACATCAGCCCCATAAGTCATCATTTTCTTTCTTATTATTACTTGTTCTCTCTCCCATTTCTAGCACTGCTTCTACTCCAGCTGCTAGTAGCTAGACACAGTTCACATAAAAAAGTACTTTGGATTTTTACCTGGCTCAGCAGGCTTTGGTAAACAATTCCCTTGAGCCTGTTAGTACATTACTCTGACCAGATGGTGTATTTGATTCTTCAGGTGACTTTTTGTTGGTGAGAAGGTGATTCCAAAGCTGAGAGCCAGAAAAGAGACACATCCTGATTTCCCCATGGTCTCCATCATACTGTAAAACTGTAATTTCAGGTAAGGCAGCTTTTGTACCTGTTCATGCAGAAGTGGATTATAAGCTGTAAATATCACATTAGCATTTTAGCCTGAAGATGATGGGGAATTCTTTCATAAGCTAGTACATTCTGATCACAGTTAAATTTAGTTTAGGTCTTTTTGTCAAGGACAATTCCACATGGGATGCAACTTTTGGATGAAATTATGAAAATTTACCTGTTGAATACAGTATTAAGAATAAACAGAGGATAAGCAAAGGTGTCACACAGCAACCTACATACATACCTTGAGTGATGTAATTAACTTACTGTGGGATGTTCACAGATGAAAACAAAAAGCCACTATGATTCACAGTGGTGACCCAAAAGATAATAAAAAGCACAGTACTTTCTGTGGTATCAAACATAGTTTTCAGAATGTTGAACTCCCAATATTTTTCACACAAATCTGGAAACTCAACTTTCTGAGGGTTTTTTGATGGATCTAACTACTCTATCTTCAAAGCAAGGCCCAAAGATTGCTGTATGATACAATCTGGCAATAAAGGGCAATATGTCACAAACCATGGTTCAGAATTTTTTCAAATAAAAGCTGTAAAACTTTTTTTTTCCTGAGCATTCATCAGAATATGACCCAATGGGGTGTGGAAAGTTACTGATATTACTTCAGATGTCTATATTTAGAACAGAAATTTCTTCTTAAACTTGGAAAAATCTGTTTATATATATATATATATTAAAAATTAAACATAATATTATTTTTTTCTAAGAGAGTATCCTAGAACTGTAGTCCATGAAAAATCACTGCAAATATTAATGTAATTTCTTTGCATTATGCACTTTAACTGGTGGATCTGTTCAGCATAAAAAGGCTTTCAAGGAACAAATAGTAGCAATGCATAACGAACACATCAGTTCCGGAGCATTCCAAAAGACTTTTTAATCCCACAGGTTGTAAACTTGACAATCCTTCACACGAACTAGGTAGTTTGCTTTAAGGCAACAAAGTTTGATAAACCTAAGCGTTAACAATATACATAGGTACCTGTCCATGGAAGTCTACCAGATGAACAGAGGCATCCCATCATGGCTGGCTCTGCAAAACAGCAGTATTCTGAAACAGCTGTCAGAATAAAGAATATTGTCAACAGTTTCCCAGCCTAATTCTGTATTATACTCTGTATCATCTCCTGTTATTACCATTATTTTCCTCCGAGTGCCATCTAACTATGCAAATAAATATAAGGGAGAAGTAAAGGTGAGAGACACCAAAAAGCCTTGTAAGACTGGAACTAGGATATCTTCTTTCCCAACTATGAATCAGTATGAAAATCATAGAATCAGAAAGGTTGGAAAAGACCACTAAGACTGTCTAGTTCAACCGTTGACACATCAAATCCCACTAAACAGTCCCTAAGTGTCACATCTACACATTTCTTGAAAACCACTGGGAACAGTGACTCATCCACCTTCCCAAGAAGCCTGTTTCAGTACCTCACCACTCTTTCTGTAAAGAACTGTTTCTTAATGTCCAACCTGAACCTGGTGCAACTTAAGGCTATTCAATTTCATCCTATTGCTGTTACATGGAAGAAGAGGGCGACCTCCACCTCTCCACAACCTCCTCTCAGGCAGTTGTAGAGAGCGATAGGGTCTCCCTCAAGCATCCTCTTCTCCAGACTAAACAGTCCCAGGATGAGTATTCACTTTTCCTTTAGCCACCATAAATAATGTCAACCAATGTAAAACAGATAGGTGCAAAGGGAAAAACTTAGGAAAGGTGAAGATTACTAAACCATTTTGCAGAAAGTTACTTCTTTTCACAGTAAGCATACTAAACTGGAATGAACTAAATCTTGAAGTTTTTCTTCAGACTAGGCTCTTCTTGTCTTCAGTATTTATAATAAACAGGGAGTTATAAATCTTGACCACAATTATTTTAAAGAGGGTCCAAAGATAATCTGTGGAAGAACAGCAGGATGTGAAGTCAAATACATTTGGAATTCTATGGACTTCACGTCCTGGCATAATTCTAATTGGTTTAATTGTCTGATTTGGTTAGGATCTTATAAATGTTATTTCTATATAGAATATAGCATATTTTCTCTGTTTATGGTTTGCTTTAACAGCAATACAAGCACTTCAATATCACATACTAACTCATAACATACATCACCTTACTGTACTGCACATAATCAGTTCAGGAAGCTATATTTGAAGGATCCCAGATATTTGCTTTCTTTGAGACAGCATACTTGAAGCAAGCAGACAAGTATAAAAAAATTCAGGCAACTGTTTTATCCAACTGATGCAGTGTTTGTCTTCCTATTCTACGGTCTTTTTGTGTTCATGATTGAGTTACAACTTTTAATGAACTGTTCAGATTTTATTGGCAACAATTTGGAGCTCAGTACTTTTAACACGCTGAAGATAATAACTTTTCTTTTTTTTTTTTAATAAGTTCCTGAGTTTAGAGAATGGCTGTGATATGCCCCATGAATTTTGTTTACTTCACAGAGGACTTCATATGTGAATGGCAATAAAATTATCAAATATATGGGAATATTCCTAACTTCTCCTGCTTCTGCATCTGACTTAGTATGTTTTAGCAACATACATGATGTGTTGTCTCTCTAGTACTTTGCTTTGTATTGTAACAAGAAAATTCCTTGTTTAGTTCTAACAACAAACCCTGAACAGAGTTGTGTCTTTATGCTTTACTCGGGACAAAAATAAATATACTTTTACCTCCTCTGTAATTTTATTTTTTTACTCTAACCAAAGATGTACGATAGAAAGCAACACATCTATATCTTCCCTTCTTTGTAGCAAAAGACTTCTTTTGTTACACAACATTTAATTACACAGAACTCTCTGATTAAAAGAAACCCTACTGTCTTATTTCTGTCACTTTGATACATTACCCCAATTTCACCAGAAGATTTCTCCTGGCTCACACTTTTTGGTTGCTGTTTTTATAAATATCTTCCTTAAGCAATTCATTCTGTTAGAAATGTGTATGACATTGGATTTTTTTCCCTTCTGACTAGAATTGTTATGATTAATGGATCTGATCCTGCCCTGCAAAGCAGATAAAAAAGTTCTCTTTGGACTAGATTCACTGCAATATTATTCCAATTTTCTGCAGAAGTAACTCCATTACATGGAAACTGCTCATGAAAAAGCTGCTAAAGTGAAGTACGTGAAATGAACAAAGGTCAAAACTTTTCACAGCATTATTGCTACTTTCTGTGGCCCTCTGCTTTCCTTTTTGATTAATGCTCTATTTCTTATTTTTCGTCTTGAACAAATCACATTGTATACTATGTGGGCATGTGTTGTGGTTTAACCCTGGCATGCAGCTCAGCACTATCCAGTCACTGGCTTGCTCTTCCCAGGCAGGAGTGGGGAGAGAACTGGAAAGGTAGAAGTGTGAGAATTCAGAGAGTGAGATAAAGGCAGTTTACTAGGTAAAACAAAAGCTGAGCATACAAGAAAAACAAAATAAGTAATCCATTCATGTCTTTCCATCAACAGGCAGATGTTCTGCCACCTCCAGGAAAGCAAGGCTCATCATGTGTGATGTCCCCCTTTTCTTCTGCCTTACTTCAAGTTTTATTGTTCAGGATAACTATGAATGCTATGGAATATTTCTTTGGCCAGTTTAGGTCAGCTACATCTGTCCCCTTCCAGCTTCTTGTGAACCCAGAGGTCCCTCTCTGGCAGGACGGTATGAAAAGCTGACATGTTCTTGGCTCTGTGTGACACTACTAAGCAACAACTAAAGCATCAGCAAGTTATCAACATCATTGTTCTCCTAAATTCAAAATGTGGCATCATGCCATCCTACCATGAAGAAAATCAACTCTATCCAAACTCAAACCATGACAACATACCCTTTAAAAAGAAATAAACCAATTATTCCAGTCTGGTGATATAAAAGAATATTGTGTAGAATTACCAAGATAACAGTCCATTTTGGCTATGACAGCCAATCCACGGATACTTGATTACACTCCTTTAAAAAATAAAAATAAAAATAAAAAAAATTAAAAAAAGGGGGGGGGGGGGGCAGAAGGAAAAAAAAAGAAGTAAAAAGAAGTAAAGAAGTTAGATTTAGCCTATTAAAATTGGTTTTGAATGTTCATCTGTTTTTTTTTTTTTTTTGATTGTTTTATTGTTTTGTTTTGTTTTGTTTTGTGTGTGTATGTGAAGATATTTTCACATGGCTATCTATCTCCATCATTCAATTTTTCTTCTGTGGTACTTATCGGATGACAGAATCTTAGAATACATCAGGTTTGGAGAGACTTAACCCTGAATTCTACACTAGCCTGTAGTGTTTAAAATGAAATTATAATAGATGTGACATGTAAACCACCTTTTCAAAATAGCATGAAAATATATTAGGAACAATCTGATGGATACTCCCGGGAGTTCGAGTGAATCATCAGAGTCCCATTCAGACTCACTTCCAGGCTTTTAAAGAGTATAGGAAAAAATATATATATATTTCACGTGAGGAATAAGGACAAAATAACTTCCTGGGAAAGGATGTCACTTTGGCATCCTTTGTGGTATTCAGTTCCATGTGGCAGAAGCTGTGGAACTTACCTTCTAACTACAGAGGTTGAATTAATTTTCTAACTTAAGTAACTATTTAACATGATGTAGCAGGGTGTTAGGGCTGTGCCTGCATACACACACATTGCATTCAGTTATGAGTTCCCTGGGTGGTCCAGCAACTCCACAGCTACTTTCTGCACAGAGAAACAAATGCACTGACTTGAGACAACAGGACTAACTGAAGTGCTTCCCATTTTCACATGAAAACATTTGCAGACTTGCTGCACCTAGACAAACTCCTAGGCATTATCTGCATGCTTCATTTATTGATTAGCAACCTGAGTGGAGAGTGTGGCCGTCCTTAGAATCCCTGTGTTGTTGCTGTTGCAAAATAGGACAAATTGTAAATAGATAGGGCACTTTCAGTAGTCAGTAGAAACTGATACTGCAAATGCCGAAATGGTCACATACTGCAGTCTTTGGTACATACTTAAGATAGGAGATGTTTTGTATATTTTTGAAGACTAGGAGATGTTTTGTATATTTTTGAAGACAATCTAGAACAATGGATTATTCAAATACTGGAGTGGTTACATGGGCTAGCCAGCAAGCTATGTATATGGACTTAGTAGAACAGCATTTTGAGACGACTCACTATATGCAGCTGAAGGACTTGTGCAGGAGACTCCTGCCACTGCCCAGTTACCAACCATCTGGTCCAATATAACTGCTTGAGAAGGTAAGCATTACTCTGTGCAAAGATCCAAATAGACATCATATATTTACATATTTACAATATATATGTATTTAACATAATACGTCCATGAATGTTCATGCAACATCCAGTACCCAAAGTTTGGACTTCATCACAGCCTTGCTCAATGAGTCAGGAGCTCCATAAAGTATTACCTTGATGGCTTTAGCTATGCAGGAAAGGGGGAAAAGGGAGAATGATCTTGGATCAGTGTTCTGAGAGCAAACTGCTGCAGTCATATCTCTTTCTTCAACACCAAAAAGGTAAGTCAGTACTCAGTATGGAGGAGGTTAACAAGAGCAAAGAATTCATTGCAATAAATACACCGAGACTGACATCTGGCTGCCACTAGCCTCCTATCTACTGCCCTAGGCAACTGCTATCTTGCCTATGGCTATGCTTAGATTATGCTATGCATATGGCTATGTTGCTGTAATACAGTAACAAAATTCAAAGGGAAATGTTGATATTCTTATAAATTTCCTCTCTATTCAAGCCATTGTTTCAGTGATTCTTAAAAATTATGTTTATCTGGAGAGCTAAGGCAGCTCTTTATTTATAACAGAAACATTCATCTCAGTCTGATCTTGCTCAGGTTCCTTGAAATATCTGCTTCACCACAGACACTCCCAAAAGCTAGGATGTACTAAACAACTACATGAATTGTCAGTGACATATCACAGCTAACCTAACAGATGGTATCCCAATTAGAGGGATTTTATTTACACATACAAATTGCTTCCAGGAGAATTGAGAGGTGGGAGATGTAATGCTGAAAGAAAACACCATTCTATATAGTTGTTCGGAAAAATGTCTTACAGTTTCTGAAATGCAACTTTGAAAAGTAAAGATGATTCATGGCATGATATGAGGAAAATAACTGTTATTGAGTCAATTTATAATGAATTTGATTAGATCACTAAAATGCACAGTAACAGATTTATAAGAGTATTTATGGTAAATTAAATATATTGGAGTGTTGTATTCCTTATTTAAACAAAATGTTTTTTAAAATATTGGAAGGAACTCTGCTACATACAAAATAATGTATGTGATAAAAAATTAATATATTACTATTGTTTTTACTCATGATGCAGAAAATGCAGATTACTAAAAAATCTTGCCAAGAACAAATATTAAAGAAAATTTTGTTACTGGCAGGAATATAGCTTCTAAATTAATTTTTCAATATTGAATAGTGAAACAAAGCATATATTCAGTATTGGAAAACTACTGCTTTGGGATTAATTTTTTTCTCTCTCTGAATGTCAAGTATAAAAGATATTCCATATCATCTGCCTTTGTGGGTTTTTGTTGTTGTTGTGTTGTTGTTGTTTTGTTTTGTTTTGCTTTGCTTTGTTTTCCTAATGCGTGGCTATGAAATTTAGAAGAGGATCCAGAAAGCCTTTGAGATCTCTGACATATTTTTTGTCTGAATGGACTCCACTAAAGGTTTAGAATTAAATCACTAGCAAAATCTGATCTGATGATAGCAAGAACTGAACCCTTACCAGCAAAATTTTGTCAATTTAACATTATCAAGGTGTCTAGAATAGGAAAAATCTTGAATTATACAATCTAAACTGAGAGTACAGCTGAACATTTAAAATACATTTTCTAAGATAAGGCATTTCTTTGTATCAAGAGACTGACAAAATAACTAATTTTGGCTAATTTTTAGTAGTTACCTCTATAATCTGTATTTTTAAATACATGACTTCAGTTGTTGGCTGTATTTTATTTTATTTTTTCCATATCACTGTTCATTTTTTTTTTTTCAGTTTTTGAAAAGAAAATACGGTTATTTCTACTCTCATGGACATTATCTAGACAACCACAGGATTCATGAGCATGACTGAGCTTGTGCATTCATTGAATGGCCATACTAAGGAAATTTTATAGCAATAATTGCTTGTTACCTTCATGTGGACAAACAGTAAAGGAAATGTCTGCAAGAATAAGGACGTTTAGTATGTTGGTGTATGACACTGCTCTAAAATTCTTACATTTACACTATGACAATCTTCTTGACTTGAGACCAGATACTTCATAATTGGGTAATAAAAAGGCATTTATTGAAACTATTAGCAAGTTCACACTGTGATTGGTTTTTGTGTAACGAGGCATTAAGTTTTTCAATATTATGAAATCAAGCTACTTGACTAATGAGTCAATATTTCACAATGTTTTGAAATACCCAGAAGATAAACTATTATTTTATAGTTTGGTCAACTCAGTAAGTCTGTTAGAAATTAGCAAGACTATTACATTAAATATTCAGGTTAAGAGGACAAAAAATCATGAAAGCATAGTCTGAAATCACATTCTCTGGCACTCACCCTTGGTTGATATTATGCAGTCTACCAAAATCTTGCTGGACTGTTCTCTGTGGAAATCAGTTTGCAGATGGGAGGAGAGTTATTAATGTTATTTCCTTTCTGATTCTCTCTCAGTTATTATTAAAACCAAACATGAAATCCTGCTTCCTTGAAAATGATGAATAAACATGAAACTGTTTCCAAGGCTACTTGTCCTGACAGTCCTTGATTTAAGGACTGAATGGTTCTGTTTTCTTCTTCTTTTGATTTGTTTTTGCTTTTCTTCCTTTCCTTCCATTCCTCCCTTTCCTTCCTTACTTTTTTTTTTTTTTTTGTCTTTTTATACAGATACAGAAAAATAGCACAGCAACAAATTAAAACTAGTCTTTTTTATCATTCCTTTGAAATCATTCTTATTCCCTTTAACAAGCTTTTTGTTCTGGTTTATTTTTTCAGCTATTTTACTCACGTAGTTTTACTGCTTCTTTCATTTAGCTTAAGTGTAAGTTTTTAGAATACCTATCACTTATAATAAGATCTGTGATGGCTTGCAGTTAAAAAGAAGTCCCCTCTTCAGCTAGCTGCTGTTTTGAAACATGTCATGGTTGCACAAATCTCCCCAAATTCTATGGGTGTTCAGGCATGTAAATCTAATTGTGAATTCCATTAAGAATCTGAAACTAATGTTGCAGTAATCGTGTTCCTCTGCTTATGTCTAATCTACAGCACCAGGAAAACCTACGTATCTACCACATTTAGATGTGAGATCTAGTAGCGTCCTGGGTCAAGGTGTGAAAAGATGCATGAATGTACTTTTACATAGCTTGCCCACAAGCCTAAATTCCAACAGAAGAGCCAGGCAAGTAAGCTAAAAAGGAGCTGAGATAACCTCACATGGTCATATTTTTGCTAGAAGTGACTGGGGGAACAAGAACAATGCCACTGAATAGGCTTGTCACAATCCGACCATGGAGGCTCATAGCCTCTGTGAATTTAGCTATCATTTCTTAAAATAATAATAATAAAATTAAAAGATAAATTAAAATCTTGTAGTCAAGAGTGCTACTATTTAGCCATGTCTCATTTGCTAACACCTTTGAAGAAAAACAAAGCATAAGTTTGTGAATTTGTCCTTCTTACTTTGTCTTGTAGAGAACATTTCCTCTACTCTGATGTCTTCTTTCCAACATCATACCAGATGCAGTTGTTTCAGATTAGTTGAAATAAATTTTGTTTCAATGTATATAAGTGGTTGCTTTTAGTATGTGCATTATGAAGAGCTACTAGGATATCCTCCACTTTACATCCAGCATTAAATTCTGTATTCCTTTAAAAATAATAAAATAAAATATAAAGACTAAAGCAATTGCAATTTAATTGAAATTTCAAGTCTTATTTATAACTTACAAAAGTAAATATGATTATAAAATAAAACCAACTAGTGCTGAAACTGAAACATTCTCAAATTACCATCTGTTCTCTCAATAAAAATTGCTGTCTGTGAAAGCAAAACCTTTTCTACATATAGTTTACTATTGCTTAATGAGATTGCATGGGTGACATCTTGTAAATACACTGTGGATTTAAATTAAAAGCAAAACAAATATGGTTATAGACATTTTTAAGCTATGTTGAAAGCCAATACATACATTTCATATATTCTGATGCAGAAAAGAACAGCTGTATAGAGTACAATACTACTTATTATTGTACAGTGTGTACAGAAGTATAAATGTACTGTATATTAGGAAATTCTTATATAACATACTGCTTAAAACATCCTATATCTTCACCTCTGTAAGACCACAAGAATACAGTAAAACCTACCTGACATTTCACCTCTCAGAGAACAAAAGCCACCCCAGAGGACTGAAGAAGAGAGATTTCCTTTCACTTGACTACTTCCAAGCTGAATGATATATGAGGGTTTTCACTGTATACCTGGAAACCTTCATAGACTGTTTATGAAAAAAGAAGTCTTTGATTCAGTACTTATACACTAATTGTGGTATTTCAGCTGAAAAACACCAGATTTTTTTCTCTGAAAACTGTTCTATTTTAAACAGGAAGAGGAGAGAAAGGCATCAGAAGGCAGGAGGAAGAAAGAGGAAGGGATTAGCAATCACACCTATAAGCAATTGTGGCCTCCAAGGCCAGGCATCAATTCATTTCACCCTGTTCCAGTCCACAATGTTTCTCAGCCAAAGCAGCCTGTAAAAGAGAAAGAATGGTAGCTATTTGTAAGACAGGGGCTTCTCACTCCTACTGTATTATGAACTGAGAAAATTGCAAGAGCCAGAAATCTGTGTTTTCTTATGAGTTGGTACCCACTGGGAACCCCACAGCACATACCCCTCATTTCCCATCCTCAGACTCAATATTCTGTTATACTACAAGGCATGCCTGCTCTGAAGTGAGCAACAACAGAAACATCAAAATTGTTGTTCTACATAGATACTTTTTTGAATTGTCATTCAGAAAACAAACAAAAAGAAAGTAAGAAAAAAAAAGCACCATATGTTTCAGTCTGTTCTCACTCAGCATGTATACTTTAAGCATCTCTCTCAATGTTATTTCATAGAGGTACCCTAGCTAATGGGAGCCTTGAACTAAAACTGTGCCCTATTCTGAATGAATAGAAGGCATTTTACTCTCATTCAAAGTCTTCACGTTTTCAAATGAAAAATAAAAGTATTTGTGTTAGTTTCCTTCTCCATATCCATTACACATCTCAGATTCTGGTCTATCCATATCTTTGTGTTTTTCTTCGCAGCTGCCACCAATCAGCAATGCTCTCCTGGTTCCAAAATGCTCCACAAAGACCACTTTTACTGCTGATGCAAAAGCAGCTAGCTGTAAGAATCTCCATCTCCTACCTACAAGCTACAACTGTAGGTAGTAAATGAAACTGCTTAACTGCTTGAAAGTAGGATGTGCAAAGTCTTTTTCTATGATCCCCTGGTGTTTCTTCCAAGGTTTTTAAATCAGCAAAATGTAATACGTTAACTAACAAATCATAGTTATAGGCTATCCTTTCCATTAATAATGATTTAAGACCCATGACAGCTCTGGTTCCTCCTAAAGAGCACAGGTTAAAATGGCTTTTGCACAGTCAAAAATCTTTGCACAGGCCACCTTCTCTGTTGCCACAGATGCACCTCACTCTAAACTCAATTCATTCTCACAGCCTTTTCAAATGAGGAAAGCGGCCATCAGTAACATGTTTACAAAACAATCTCTGCTCTCCTTCAATGGCCCCAACATCCCTATCCCTGAATCATAGAATGCACACAGCAAACTTCAGCAGACTGGCAAGAGAGGTCAGGAGAGAATGCTGTGAGGAGCAAGAAAAAGCTTTCTAGGCACATAAAGGGACATATAAATTCGTATATTACACTGGAAGATAAGGTTGTGATTTTTTTTTTCTTTTCTAGTACATTTGTACCTTTGTCACCACAATTTTCTACATTGTGATTTGTTCAGAAGGCATACAACTGAATACCTATGATATACAGCGTATGACCACAGTGTTATGGAATAAAAAGTCTCCTGGTCCTGATCATCCTTTTGCTGAGCATCATCTGTGAGTATGACCTACATTCTGAACACAATGTTATTCAATATTAGTGTCATGTGCTCTAAGGAAGTGAGCTGTTCCTGGAACTTGCTCCTAAGCTGTTCCTAAGGAAGCTGTTCCTAAGGAAGTTGCTGTTCCTGGATGTTGATGAGTGCACTCACAAGTGGAACTGGAATGAACCAAGAATTCTTTCAAAAGTGCATATATACATTTATATGAACTTTAAAAATATTATTAAGCAAATATACAACTCCATATTTATGCATACAATTTCTCTAGGTTTATTATGCATTTATATTAACAGTGTCTCTCACTGTATTTTTCCTTCACTCATTGAATTAATATTTTCCCTTCTGTTCTTCCCCTTGTTATGTGTCTTTTCATCTCCTATTGTTTGTTCTCATCACTGGTTACCTGTTAGTGTACTTGCCTACACCCGGTGTAGCCTGAAGTTAACACAAACAACTCAAGATAAGCAGCTAAGTTTCAACATTCAAAGTGTAATGTTTAGAAGCACAGAATCACCAAAGTTGGAAAAGACCTCCAAGATCATCCAGTCCAATCATGTTCCTGCTGGCATGTGCTTACATTTCTAAAACCCCACTTTGCAGCAGATGAGGTCCATTTTTTATCTGAAATATATATGAAGTTGTTTTACTTACAATATATTTTTATTAATAAAATATTTGCACCAGTCTCTCTGGAATACGTAGTGAAGAGTAAGAAAGGGTTCAGTAAAAAGGGGTCTGCATAAACTAAGGGTTAAAGGATTAGAAATAACTTACAGAAGCAAATATGCAGAGGCTGCTAGAAGAATGGGACAGTAACAAGATGGGATTAGGACAATGCGGGGGTAGAAGAGATAAAGATGAGAGTGTGAAAACAGCTCAAGAACACCAGGCAAGGAGGTGATAAGGTGTCCCCAGAATAAGTTAGAACTGGTTCGGGGGCTACCCCTGCCTCAGGGTCAGAAGTTTATAAGGAGGAAGACTACAAGCCTTTGTGAGGAAGAATACAGGCCTTCATCCAATGACCACCAGGAGGAGACCCCCACTGCTCATGGTGCATGCACGAGGGGGGGGACCGTATGCTAAGGAGTTCTAGGAAATGTAATGAATATGTATACGAATTTCAGGAAAATCACTGACTGTGTATTAGCTCTGCCTATATCTATACCCAGTTTTTGTCCTGATGGCATACAAGTTAGGAGGAGCTATCCCCCTGGCATCCAGCTCTGCGCAGCATTGGTTAAAACATACCTGATTTTATAACTACTTTGTGGTTATAGAGTTTGATTCTGCAAGTCAGTAGTCCCAGTCCTGGTGTACAATAAGAGATAGTTCCTGCCTCAAAATTTTAAGATCTAATTGTGAAAAACTAAATATGAAATAACTTCATTTCCAGATCTGTATGAAACAGAAGTGCAAAAGATTTTAAGAACATCCCACAGAGAATTGCTGAGTACAACATGAACTCTTTGGGGAAGATTGTTGTTATTAACATGAAATGCCTTTTAGTTTACAAGTCATCCTTCAAACACAGTTCAGAAAGCCAAGACACTTGGAGATTTGAGAAATTTAAACAGAGGTTTGCATTTCAAGTGAGATTTCTCATTTGCTGGAAGGTAGCTGTGGTCTTAACTTAAAGGATTGGTGCCTGCATACACACAAAGATCTGAGCTTAAGAAACTAGCCTCATTTTTCTTACGGTGAAAATACTTCAAACTCATGGCCAATTATCTAACAGCCAAATGGAATTTGAGTATAAAGAGGACTAGGGTCACAAAAATGAATGATCTGAATTACAGAGAAATGAACAAACACATAGTAAGAATCTGAGTGAGCCATTTGAAATGAAAGATAAGAAGGGACGAACAGTGCTCACATACATTCATTTAGAGAGGATCACAGAAATATACTAACAGTATTTTGCTCTCCCACTCTTGTTACATACAAACCCAAAGGTGAATGTCAGTGTATTTTGCAGGATGTGTCAAATTCTGTTGCTTTCATACAATAAAGAATTTTGAGATTTTTATCAATTTGTGAGTTTTATCAATATGAAAAATAAAATTTTATATTTTATATTTTATTTCTTTCAAAATACTTAGATGCCTTTGATACTATAGTACTAGGAGGCCTACAAAATACATCATTTTATTTAAACTCATCCTAACAATGAAACTCATAAAACCATGACTTCAAGCATCACAGATTTAAAAGACTCAGTAGCTTCCATCATTCCTCTTTTGTTTTTAAAACATGTGTTATCCAGGAACACTGGCTTATAATGCATTTAATTCAGTTTCTCAAGCTTCTGCTCAGAAAGGGATGCTTGCCTTTGAATTCCTAGGTAATACCTAAAAGAAACTGAACTCTAAATAAAGAGATCAGCTTCAAACACAGCTTCACAACAGCACTTAACAGATATTTAGTTTCAAGCCAGTGATTGCTATTCTGCAGTAACTAGGCCTCACCACATTCTTAAAATAGAAGTCTTTTAAATTCCTCATCGAGCTAGAACTGATGCAATGAGCAATGTAGCAGATAAAATGGATAATGCACTAAGAAAAATTGACAGCAAATTACCCGTTCTGATACATAGTTAACTGAAGGTATCAGAGATTATTCATTTTCAGAAGGCATCCTTTTGCATGCACATTTTAGTTAAAACAAGTGTTAAGAAAAGTTGCAGGAAGATGACAGAAGTAATCTTAGGGCCCAAAATGCAGACAAACTGTTATAACAGCATACACTGTATTAAGTATTCTGCATGGGTAGATTCCCAAAATGACTTCAAATGCATCGTGTTACAAGTATAATCATTTTCAAGTCATAGTTCAAGCCAGAGCGTAATACAACTTAAGGATGCAATACCTCCATGTAATAGACTTCAGCACTTGTTCCTGGGTGTGTTATCTTCTCCTGATATAATATAAAGATCTAGTTTTCAGTGCTGGGTAGCACAGAGAAAGAGTGTGTAGACAAGACTGGCAGGTCTCTTGCTGACTGAAAGCAGCATACCTTCTATCAGCTTTTGCAGGTAAGGTCACTTCATGTTTTGAATTCACCTGATGTGATGCCACAATCTGATATCCCAGGCAGCCCTCAAGGCCGGACAGGATCATAGAATCATAGAATCGCTAAGGTTGGAAAAGACCCACAGGATCATCCAGTCCAACCATCCATCCATCACCAACAGTTTTCACTAAGCCATGTCCCTCAAAACAACATCCAAATGTTCCTTGAACACCACCAGGGTCAGTGACTCCACCACCTCTCTGGGCAGCCCATTTCAGTGCCTGACCACTCTTTCAGAGAATTAGTATTTCCTAACATCCAGCCTGAACCTTCCCTGGTGCAGCTTGAAGCCATTCCCTCTAGTTCTATCACTAGTCACATGAGAGAAGAGGCTGACCCCCAGCTCACTACAACCTCCCTTCAGGTAGTTATAGAGAGCAATAAGGTCTCCCCTGAGCCTCCTCTTCTCTAGACTGAACAATCCCAGCTCCTTCAGCCTCTCCTCATAAGGCCTGTGCTCCCGCTCCCCCACCAGCTTTGTTGCCCTTCTCTGGACACGCTCCAGGGCCTCAATGTCTTTCTTACAGCGAGGGACCCAACACTGGGCACAGTACTCGAGGTGCGGCCTCACCAGTGCTGAGTACAGGAGGACAATTACTTCCCTGTTGCTGCTGGCCACACTGTTTCTGATACAAGCTAGGATGCCATTGGCCTTCTTGGCCACCTGGGCACACTGCTGGCTCATGTTCAGTCTAGCATCAATCAATACCCCCAGGTCCATTTCCTGTACACAATCTTCCAGCCACTCTTCCCCAAGCTTGTAGCGTTGCCTGGGGTTATTGTGGCCAAAGCGCAGGACCCAGCATTTGGCCTTGTTGAATCCCATTCCATTGGCTTCATCCCAGCTATCCAGCCTATCCTGATCCCTCTGTAGGACCTTGCAACCCTCAGGCAGATCAACACTTCCAGCCAGCTTGGTGTCATCTGCAAACTTACTGAGGGTGCACTCAATGCCCTCATCCAGGTCATCAATAAAGATATTAAACAGGACAGGCCCCAGCACCGACCTCTGGGGAACACCACTCGTGACCGCTAGCCACCTGGATTTAACTCCATTTACCACCACTCTCTGGGCCCAGCACTCCAGCCAGTTCCTTACCCAGCCAAGAGTGTCCAAGCCATGGACCGCCAGCTTCTGCAGGAGAATACTGTGGGAGACAGTGTCAAAGGCCTTGCTGAAGTCTAGGTAGACTACATCAACAGCCTTTCCCTCATCCACCAGACGGGTCACTAGATCATAGAAGGAGATCAGATTGGTCAAACAGGACCTGCCCTTCGTGATCCCCGGTTGTCCTGCACATGCTGCGTAATCTCCCTCAAGACAATCTGCTCCATAACCTTCCCCGGCACCGAGGTCAGGCTAACAGGCCGGTAGTTCCCCGGATCCTCCCTTCAGCCCTTCTTGTAGATGGGAGTCATATTGGCAAGCCTCCAGTCTTCTGAGAACTCACCCATCAACAAGGAGCGCTGATAGATGATGGAAAGCGGCTCGGCTATCACCTCCGCGAGTTCCCTCAGCACTCTCAGGTGAATCTCATTTGGTCCCATGGACTTGTGGCAGTCCAGTTGGAGTAGTAGGTCTCTGACTGTTTCCTCCTGAATCGTGGGGCATTTAGTCTGCTCCCCAGCCAAGACTGCCAGGTCAGAGAGTGGAGAAACCTGAGGATAACTGGTCTGACTTTTAAAGTCAGACATAAAGAAGGCATTCAGAACCTCTGCCTTTTCCTTATCCTCAGTGGTCACATTCCCATCCTTATCCAGCAAAGAATGAAGATTCTCCCCGGTCCTTCTCTTACTGTTGATATACTTGTAAAAGATTTTCCTGTTCCCTTTTACCCTAGCAGCCAAGTTGAGTTCAAGCTGGCTTTTGTCTTTCTGATTTTCTCCCTGCACATCTTAACAACTTCTTTGTATTCTTTCTGGGTTTTCCGTCCCTTCTTCCACAAGAGGTAGATTCTCTTTTTCTCCTGGAGCCTCAAGAATAGCTCCCTATTCACAGAATCACAGAATCACAGAATGCCCTGGGTTGGAAGGGACCTCAAGGATCATGAATCTCCAACCCCCCTGCCAGGCAGGGCCACCAACCTCCCCATTTACTAGACCAGGTTGCCCAGGGCCCCATCCAACCTGGCCTTGAACACCTCCAGGGATGGGGCATCCTTCCAGCACCTCACCACTCTCCTTGTAAAGAACTTCCCCCTGACATCCAACCTAGATCTTCCCTCTTTCAACTTAAAACCGTTCCCCCTTGTCCTGCTGTTGTCTACCCTTTCAAAGAGTTTACTCCCTTCCTGTTTATAGGCTCTCTTCAGGTACTGAAAGGCTACAATGATGTCACCCCGCAGTCTTCTCTTCTCCAGGCTGAATAAGCCCAGCTCCCTCAGCCTGTCTTCGTAGGGGAGGTGCTCCAGCCCACTGATCGTCTTTGTGGCCCTCCTCTGGACCCTCTCCAACAGCTCTCTGTCTTTCTTATAATGGGGGCTCCATACCTGGACACAGTACTCCAGATGGGGCATCACAAGAGCAGAGTAGAGAGGGACAATCACCTCCCTGTCCCTGCTGGCCACCCCTCTCATGATGGAGCCCAGGATACCATTTGCTTTCCAAGCTGCAAGAGCACACTGCTGGCTCATGTTAAGTTTGTCATCCATCAGGACCCTCAGGTCCTTCTCTGCAGAGCTGCTCTCAAAGCTCCTTCCAGTATGGATAGATGCCTGAGGTTCCTCCGGCCCAAGTGCAAAACCTTGCACTTTGCCGGTGTTGAACCTCATTAGGTTCACTTGGGCCCACCTTTCAAGTCTGTCAAGTCTGTCCCTCTGAATGGCATCCCTTCCTTCCTCCATGCAACCACACCACTCAGCTTCGTGTCATCAGCAAACTTGCTGAGGGTGCACTTGATTCCGTCGTCGATGTTAAAGAGCACCGATCCCAAGACAGACCCCTGGGGGATGCCACTTGTTACCGGCCTCCACCTGGACATGGAACCATTGATCACCATCCTCTGTCTGCAGCCTTTCAACCAATTTCTTATCCAACGAGTGATCCACCCATCAAATCTACATCCCTCCAATTTGGAGATAAGGATGTGGTGGAGTACCATGTCAAAGGCCTTGGTCATGTCCAGGTAAATGACATTGGTTGCCTTCCCCTCATCCACCAATGCCGTCACTCCATCATAAAAGGCCACAAGATTGGTTAAGCATGACCTCCACCTGGTGAAGCTGTGCTGGCTGTCTCAGATCACATGCTCATTCCTCATGTGATCGAGCATGTCGTCCAGGAGGATCTGTTCCATGATCTTCCCAGGCACAGAGGGGAGACTCACTGGCCTGTAGTTCCCCGGGTCCTCCTTGCTCCGTTTCTTGTAAATGGGAGTGACATAACCCTTCCTCCAGTTGTCTGGGACCTCGCCTGACAGCCAAGTCTTCTCAAATATGATGGAGAGCAGCTCGGTAACCACCTCAGCCGGCTCCCTCAGAACCCTGGTATGCACACCATCCCGCGCCGGCTCATTTTGCGGCTCAGGGGGACAGCCTGCTCCTGTGCCTTTAAGACTTCCTTCATGAAGAGCAACCAGCCATCTTGTGCCCTTTACTCTCTAAGACTGAACCTCAGGGAACTCCCCCTACTAGTCTCCTGAACAATTCAAAGTCTGTCCTCCAGAAGTCCAAGGTAGCAGTTTGCTGTTCCCCTCCTGACTCCACCAAGAATCGAGAACTCTACCATGTCATGGTCACTCTGTCCAAGACAGCCCCCGACCTCCACATCTCCCACTAGACCTTCTCTGTTTGTGAACAGCAGGTCTAATGGTGCAGCTCCTCTCATAGGTTCTCTTATCAGCTGCGTCAAGAAGTTGTCCTTCATACATTTCAGAAACCTCCTAGACTGTTTTTCTGCACTAAGTTGTATTCCCAGCATATGTCGGGGAAGTTGAAGTCACCCATGAGGACAAGGGCCGGCGATCACGCAGCTTCCTCCAGCTGCTCATAGAACACCACGTCTGTCTCTCCATCCTGGTTCAGCGGTCTATAACAGACACCCACCAGGATAGGAAACCCCACAGAGAAATACACTGTGGGCTAACAAATCAGCATGATGAGTCACTGGGCACAGCTGAGATTGTGCCTCCTCCTACTCCGCAGCAAATATGTGCTTGTTCATATGAGAGATATTTTTAACGAATAAACATTGCCTTCAATTACTCTGTTCCTCAGCAGGTAAAGACTGTTCTCAAGGTTTAGATGATATAAAAAACATTCCACAAATATAAATGCTATTTCTTTTCATCTTGATTTACTTCAGGTGGTTTCCTTTTTAAGTGAGCATTATATATGGTAGCATTTTAACTACAAGTATCCAAATAGTACTTTAATAGTGTGGCTAAGAAAGTTCTCCTCTGCAAACAAAAGTTGGTTCTTGCCTTTCAGTAACCTTCTTGACCAACAGCAGTTTGAAAATAAACCAGAAGTTAACAGAACTCACCAGTGAGCTGCAGTCTTCCATGATCTGTGATTCCCTTTAATGGTCAGAGTACAAAGGCTTACATGAAATTTCCTGACACTATGTGTATATGTATATATATATATATATATTTTTTTTTTAAACAATGTTGTAAAACACATAATAAACTTTTTTTTTTTCTCCCCCACATCAGGACATTAATTGTCTATTCTATGAATAATGAGTGTTGTTTACTATATTTTCTAATGCCTGCTATCTAACATTGGTTCTGTAGAAGTCCTGCTTTGATCTTACTGCACAGTAGTAAGCTGAAAATTGGAAGTCGAAATCTTGTCCTAAGTATGTATCTCATTAGAAACAGGGTTAACAAACACATTCTACTCCATAAGTGATTTTTTTCTTGTTCAGAAACAAGATCTTGTTTCAAGATCTCCCTTAATTCACAGTATATATAGTATTCTTTAATAGTGTTGAACTCAGCTTCTAAATATAAATATGAATTTATTATCATGATTTCAAGCATTCTAATGCATTTGGCAACTTAATTAAAAATAACACTTTTAATCCTGCTAGGATTAACCTAACTTCTGACTTCATGGAAAGTAAATGACTGTAGTTCTTAGAATACACAAGACATTGTTTTTTCCACACAACAAGATGTGAAAAAGACTACTTTTTAGTTTCAGTTAAGAATGCATTCTATTTATTTTATTGTTGCAATGTGTTCTTTTCACAGTATAAGATTCTTTCATTTCTTGCTCTCTATTGCGTAATCTAGCTTAGAATTTCTTAGATCCACTTTTTTGCTGTACATAAAAGATAATAAGTGGAATATTTATACAAGCTGGATGTTTTTAATGATTAGTAATTTCAGGCTGTGAGTGAAAGATCTCCAGATGAAAAACATCATTACAGAGAAGATAAAGTGATTATCTGACATTTAAGCTGAGACTTTTAAATCTAAAAGAGACAGCAAAAAAGGACATTCAATTTATTTAGGGAAGACATGAAAAAAGGAAGAAAAGGAGGAAGAGGAGGAAAGAAGAACCAGCTAATAACAAAAGACAGGGGAAAACAAACATCCATCTAAGTAGCAAACATTCATTTAAGGTATAAAATATGAGACAGAAGATGAAGTAAAAGACATCACCTAAAGAATGAGAATCTGCTATTATGATGCTGGTTTTAAAACAGTATATTAAGCTCTTTCAGTAGAACTACTCTTGTGCACATGAATAAGACAAAAAATCATGACCTGCTAGCTAACGTTTTTATTAATTAACCATGGCTTGATAAGAGGAGTGGCATTCTGAACTGACTTTGCTTGTGCAAAGCAGCATACCGAAAGGCTGTATAGACGTTGATGGTGATGTTTCCTCCAGAGAGGATAACACACATGGAAAGGTTTCAGAGTTTCCACCTGATGTTTTCACAGTCTTCTCACAGTTGCTCAGAGGCTTGAAAGCCAATATTCTTTGATTTCCTATATTCATGCTCTGCAAAAATACACAATGATAAGTTCAGTTATCCTTACCTTCAGGAGCAAAATCTGAAAAGAAATGAAAGACTATTACCCTCCTTTACAAATGTGAAACAGATTTAAGTAGGCATTATGTCACATGGAAGCACAGAGTGGAGCTGACAACTAAAAGCACTCCAAGTTACATACAGGTAAGTTGTACCTCTCCCTCAACGCTGCTGTTCTTCAGAAACCATATATCCTTAAGCAAGCACCCACATTGAACAGCTTTGAAATGTCTAATTTCACTGACAATGGGCCCACTTCAAGGCTTTTATATTTGAAAGAGCTCAGATTATCTGCAAATTCCAAGCACTTCAGTTAAGTGTTCAGGACTGACAACTAATGGAGAGATGATAGAATGTGAGTTCTTTGTTTTTCTTTCAGACGTGATTTTATTTAGCAGCAACTACCCATTAAAACAGTTGTCTACTTAAAACGGAAGATCTGGGCAACTACAAAAAATTTTGCCCTCGGAATGTCATGTTCTACTCTTGCATTCAGAATAACGGAGCATTCATTCATCTTTTCACGTACAGGTACTACACTCTTTGTAGGTATGGTAATGTTGCTAGAAAGGCAACATTACTGTCACTGAATTTAAATACACAAGGTTTTATACTTATTTTCTCTCGGAACACTGATGTAAAAATCTCATTTTCATGTCCCAGAATTTTTATGTACCTACTGTTGCTTAAGTACATTCAAGGGAACTGGACCCAGGTACTTGTATAGGAACACTACCTCTCTATTCATGGTAGATGTGTCTTAACTGCTCAATAACCACTGTTGAAACCTGGATCTTGTAAAATGTTCTACTGTAATTTTCATGTTTGTTTGTTTGTTTTTTAATTTGTTTTGAGGTGCAAAATGTTCATAAATAACATGAGTACTTGGAAAATAAGCAATCTTATTTTAAAATGGGAATTCCTACCTACGATAACAACGGTAACAGGAAGAAAATATTTCCCTACAAGTTTTCACATTTCTATGATAATGTAGCTTGAGCTCCCACATGCCCCAGACTAGCCAACACCTATAGACATTTTGTTCTCTGCCTAGTATTTCAAAGGAACAATGCACCAGTCACTCTGAATGAAGTTCCAGGGATTTAATTCATTTCCCTCTTTACAAATAGATCTTGTTCTGACAAAGCACTACATGAAGTGTAAGAATATTTCCCTCCTGATGTGTCACAAGACGTTAAGAAAACAACCTTTTCTTCTGTTATTTCTACCTCTATCTGGCATTTAGAGAACTGAAATACAGTCAATTAAGCACATCATATCAACAAGTGTAAATATTTGGGAATGTTTTCCTTTGATTACTTTGTTTCACTTACTGCACTGATGTTCTTTTCAATCGTTTATTCTATGCATTGAACTCACTGAACAATTATTTTGAAATTGAATCTTTCATCAGAGTCATGAATGATTAATTATATTATAACTTTTATTCCTACACAATCCTACAAACTGCCTTAATCCTGTAATTGCATTTTTAATGTTATTTTACTAAAAAACTGAAGCTGAATCTTCTGAACATACACTTTAAGAAAAATCAAGATGATGTTTAATAAGTAAGTCACAATATTTTATATTTATTCTTCTCTTCTCTTAGAGGCCAGAATTTAAATAATGTGAAGACACTTTCTATTCCAGTCTTCAGTGATGTCAAGAAACACATAACTGACAAATCTGAAAAAAAAAAAAAAAAAAAAAGAAAAAAAAGGAAAAAAATGTTTTGTTAATCTTAACAGCATCCACAGAATTGGATGGCAAAAATATTGATAATTATTCTCCTGAAACTACTATGATGTGAATGCACTTAATAACTGTGTCCATGCATTATACCACAATAATAAATGGCTAAATTATAATCCATCACTTTTCTAGGATCATATCTTAAAAAGTAATCACAATGCTAAACTCATTTCAGAAAAAAAAAAAAAAAAAATCTAGATATTATCTTCTTTCCCCCTTTTTACCATTATAAGCATGTACAGTGCTAGTTTCTCTAGTAAACAGAAGTTTAAATTAATGTACCATGTCATATTGTCAGCCTGGTAATCTCCAAAATATAGAGATAGGTTTGAGAAGAAGTAAACAAAATACTTCTATTGGAGAAGTGAAGCATCCACAAGAGAAGCCTCCAGGGATACCCAAGGTTTTACCTTACAGCATTACACTGACAGTTACATGTTTAAAAGCCTATTTCCCCAAAATGAGCTGCACTGTCTAGACAGGACGTGTGCGTACATGGGCGTGTGCAGTCTCCAATGAGAAACAACATGAAATAAGAAACAGAAGTGACTTGAGCACTGCGACTTCCTGATGGATTTTTTTTTTTTTTTTTTTTTTTATGCATCAAGATAAGGCCTTTCTCTGAATACATTGTACCTTGTTCTTCAGCTCAGTCTTAGTGAAAGTTCATAGCATCAGTTGACAGGGTTTATTAGCTACTGCTGATCATTTACAAGACAGGAAGAAAGCAGCTTTGTCATCATGCTCACTGTAATCCAATAAATGCTTTAATATAAAGGATTAAATTATTAGAGTATTTTATATATATCCATTCATAGGAAGGTGACAAAACAACAAAATATAATACAGAAAACAAACCAACAAACAAAAAGCAAACAACAACCAACCAACAAATAAATAAATAAAACAAAACAGGCTGTGGGAAGGATCCCTAGATAAAATCATTCCAGCCTCACTGCACTAGGATTCAAAAGATCTCACTTAGCTTTTATTTAACTACCTTTTTTTGAGTGGGTAACAGCCAGTAATTATATCAAATGTGTTTCTCAGGTGATGCATATTGAAGCAGAGTTGTGAAGATAGTTGAATGATGATCAAATTGTTCAGTATTACCTGTTGCTAGCAAGATGATTAGAAAATACACATAAAGACAAAAGACAGCCTATTGTCTTTGGCAAACAGGAGTATGTGTCAGGTAATTCAAGGAGTTTTACATTCAGAAAAGAAAATATGTGAAGAGCTCTAACTTCATAAAAAAATGCATCTCAAGGATCCAGGGTTAGGATAAAGTCCAAAAAGTGAGTCAAGCAAGAAAAAATTACATTTAAAGACAATTCTTGCCTCATTTTTCAACAGATATACAATAAAAATAAGAGGTTCTACTCCATATTCCTGGAATTATTGTAATATTACTGAAAAACATTCCTCTAAGAATGACACCGCTGATGCGAAGAGTGCTCAGAGCTAGATGACTGCTGTAAACAGCTGTCTGCAAATACTTTGGTGAGCTTTACAACTAGTTTATGGCTCAGTTATGCCTGCCTTTCTTTTGTTGTTTCTCCTTCAGTGCTCCCAAAAAGATATTTTCATTTCTAAAACCTACATGGAAGACAAAAGTCTTACAAATTCATATATAAATATTATTAGTTCTTTATCTACACCACAGTAAAGTCTACACGATATTCTCCTCATGGAGGAATAGGCTTCTCATGTTATTCAAAGCAGATTCATTGCTACATAAGATGAAGAAATATATGAATGTAAAGACCTACACTAGGGAAAGCATGCAGCCATCCTGAAAAGCATTACACAGCTGGAAAAAGATGAGGATGTTCAGTACTGCATTGACACTATTAATGAGAAGCATTCATACAGACACAACCTAATAATATTTTCCTAACATTATCCACAGAATATTTCTTGCTTTACAGAATATGACCATGGTAAACTAATGACATAATTTATTTTCTTTTTGTCCTGGATAGACAGGATCTGTTCACATAGGTTCCTATGTCACTTCAGACTCTGCTCATTGATTTCAGACACCAGCCAATGGCTCAAGAAAAAGCAGAGTAGCACCATGAAATTGGAAAGGAGCCACTCAGCAGATAAATATCATAGACAATCACTAATATCAAAAATAAGAGTCAGCAGTGGGCAGCTGCACTCACAGCCTATAAACATGATGTCTTGGCAATAAGACTGCTCTTACCAGCCAGTATGGCTGAGTTGCCTGACGGTTGATATTGATCCTGATCAGAAGTTGGGATCTTTCCCACAGTCTGAGCAATACCAGACTCGTGCTGTGTGACCTGATGCTGCAGGTCTGTCCCAGCTGTGAGGCTGTGTGTACTGCACCAGCTCTGGGGGACAGATGGGCACTGGCAATTACCACATCTGCATGCTCCTGCCTTACAGAGCAGTGCAGTAAGAAGTTCTCATGAGAACCTTGTTTCTGCTTTGTAAAAATGATGAGTAGTTTTGTTTCCTGTAAGAAAATCCCACAATTGCTTAAATTACTAAAGGGAAAGAATCTCTGCTATGGACAAGATATGCACAGCATGCTGTGCATGGGTCAGAATCACCTTTAGTGGTAAACTGCCCTAGCCTACAGCATTGAAAGGGATGAAAAAGTACCTATGCCATTCTCTTCCTATAGTGTTAGCTCCAGTAACAGAATTGTGAATGATACCTTACAAAGTCATCAGACATATTAGACAAATTAGACATAAGGAAAAACTTCAACTCTCAGAGAGTGGTCAGGCACTGGCCTACCCAGGGAGGTGGTGGAGTTGCCATCCAACAGTGTTCAAGAGACGTCTGGATGAGGAGCTACGAGATACGGTTTAGTAGCTTGTGGTAGCAGTGGTAGTGGAAGGATGGTTGGACTAGATGGACTTGTAGGTCCTTTCCAACCTTGTGATTCTATGGAAGTCTGAGTGCTTTTCTCACTGGAATCATAACAAAACAGCACCTCATAGTGCAGAACACCGTCAAGAAGCAGATAAATGACTGAATAATCTCTTATTAGAAAAGCAGTTTGAGGATTTCTCAAATTCTCTCTGAAACTGGGTCAAGTATTTTCTACCAAATAAGAACCATAAAACTACCACCAAGCATGAAAAGTCCTGGCATTTGAAACAACAAAAGAAAACCACTCTTCAAAAACTGAAACAGAACAAAGGGAGTAAATGCTTCCTTTTCATCCTTTCTCTAACAGTCCAGTGATGGAGGCATTCAGTCACAGTGCAGGAGATACATAACCCTCTTGCTTTTTTAAAAGGGATCTTAACCTGATTCTTCTTCATCAGCAGCAGCAAACAGTATTTATAGAATCATAGAATCATAGTATGGCTTGGGTGAGAAGGGACCCTAAGGATCATGAAGCTCCAACCCTCTGCCACAGGCAGGGCCACCAACCTCCAGATCTGGTACTAGACCAAGTTGCCCAAGGCCTCATCCAACCTGGTCTTGAACAGCTCCAGGGATGGAGCATCCACAGCCTCTCTGGGCAGCCTGTTCCAGCACCTCACCACTCTCTCTGTGAAGAACTTCCCCGGGACATCCAATCTAAACCTTCCCTCCTTGAGCATAAGTATTCTTCCCTAGTGATGTATTAGGGATCCTACTGTGTACAAAATTTCTGAATATTCACGAACACTGGTGTTTTAAGCCAGGTGTCTCATTCTATAGGTAGGTGCCCCAGTTACCAGGCTATATAGATGTCTTAAGTGTGTGGCAGTAACTAATTAATGCTAAATTGTTTTTTTGTTTGTTTGTTTTGTGTTTTTTTTGTTGTTGTTTTGTTTTGTTTAAAGAGGGAGAGTACTAGTGTGCAGAATAAATGCATACATAGTATGCATGACATCTAAGCATTGAGGGAGGTTACAGGACATGGTGAGTTAAATTATTGTATGAACTTCTTGCAGAGATCTGTATTTTCTCGCAAGCAGATGGAATGTTTTTTGAAGCACGTTGAAACCTGTACACACATACGTATACATAAACATACATGACAAAACATAGAGAAATGAGAAGAACAAGCTGGGCATTCTGATTTTAAATCAGAAAATGAATGATTCAAATAATTTTTAATAGAAATTTTTGGAGACAAAAACAATTATTCAAAATACTGACCCACTAATCATACTGTTATACCAACTACTTATTAGCCTCTGGGATTAGGGTAGAATGGTTTCACACGATAAAAAGTACCTTATACTTCCTGTTTACAAGCATGATTTCTGAAAGCTGCCAGATATTGAATGCAGACAGGCCATCAGACTTCATGACTGTTTTTGTTTAATTTTAATGGTCGCTTCTTCTAAATATTATCAGTCTATGTGATCTGCCTCACCAAGGCATACCACTGTACACCCAGCACATTCCCCTCTGTCTCCATAAAAATATGATCAATGCATTCCTGATCACTGAAGATGAACCAATGATTACACTTAGGGAAATTTTCTGGGGGAAATTGGAAATTTTGCAGGACCATTAGTAATTTAGTTTGAAACCCAACCTGTGTTCTTACAATATGGTTGTCTTAGCATTCCTACAGGCAACCTTATGCAGAGCATTTGATTATTCCAGAGTCATTTTTAGAATTATGTGCTGTATATAACTTCCATTCACTGTGGTTTTGTCTACTATCTTCCATCAAATGAGAATCTAAATAGTGTGCACTTATCTTTAAAAAAAAAAAAAGAGTAATTTTTTTCAGGCGTATGTAAGAACATGGAAATCATGTGTAGATTCCCAGGTGAAACTGCTACAAGACTATCTTCAGTTCATTCATATTAGAATTAAGCATTTCAAAGCTTTGATAGAACCAGACAAGCTATTTCTCTGTTTTCCACCAAAAAAAAGTGGAGATTTGAGAAGATATCGATCACTAGAGACAATTTTTCGTGTAGTGCTAGTTAGAAAGAAAAATGAAAACCTTTAAAAGAGGTGTTGAAAGAGAAAATAATGATTTGGAAACATTAAAACAATTTTACTTAAACATTTAAGCATTTTGTAATGAATGTGTATTCATTTTTATTCTTCTGCTAAAAGATTTTGCACACTCAACATATAAACTTGAATAAAAATTTCAAATTACCTGAAAAATGGCCACTGTTGTAGATTTTCATCTTGTCAAAAATATTACTAAAAATGTTTGGTTCCATCTGTACTGAGTTCCACATACTTTTGCCATTCAATCACCAAACTGAAAGAAAATAATTGTTCTTTCTGTTTTGTTTTGAATACTAGGCATAAGCTCAATGTTTTTTTAAATGGTACAGCATGAAAACCAGAAAAAAAACATGCTGTGAGTTACATTTTTTAAGGACTAAGTGATGAAAAGGTATTGTTGAATAATTATATGTAATAAAATAAGTAATATTATAGCATTTACATTTGTACAAATGTTCTCATTATAGCTAACAACAGGAGTTTTACACAAGTAAAGACTGATTAAAAACCACAGGAAGATTAGAAGAAATACAATTTCCAGTGTTGCCAAAGCTACATACCCATTTTGACAGCTTACTTGGCGTTTGAATGTCACACACGTTCTTTACATGTTGAGACAGAACAGCCCTAATACCTGTATCTTCAGTATCTGTTGAAGAGTCAGCTAAAATGAGCAGTAAAAATAAGATTCGGCAACAAGCATGTGACTATATATACGAATTTAGACTGCTTAGAAAATCCAGGAAAATAGTCTAAGTTAGGAAAGGATGGATAGGTAATGATGACTGTCAAAATTTCTTGCAGAAAAAAAGATATTTCTTTACAAACTTGAGTCATCAGCACCCTATCATATTCATGTGATAAATACTAGATTCCTTTATTTCTATTTATTAATCATACATGTAATTTTGTAATCACTAATGCAGCTACCTACTATACCTACTGTATTCTAGAGATGCATGAGCAATATAATGAATGATTTTTGAAATTCTTGACAAAGGAAATGAGAAGACAGAACTGAGAGGGAAGAAATAAGACTGCCTTCTAAAACTATATGGTAACAGTAATGAAAATAATGACTGTTATAATTACTGTTGAATAGGTGAAATATTTGCTTTTATTTGAAAAGATAAATGTTTATGCAGAAGAGAAAATTAGTTGTAAATTATCTCATCTTACACTGGAAAAACGGACAGGATTTTTGCATTAAATTTGCATTATATAAGTATATTTTCAGAAACCAATTGTAAAAAATGCAAAAAGACAACTGGAAAGGTAGCATAATTTGAAAAGGAAGCCTTCAGATTCACAATTTCAAACTTGGAATGTCCACGAGACTTTAATTTGCAGTTTAATTCACAGATGGTGAAGTTAACGTATGCAACATTGAGTGTAAATTGTTCCACTTTTATTACCAGTCTGGTGACCTTCAGTAATAACCTTTTTCTTCTCTCTTCTGTGAAGCTTTTCACGTGTTACAACAGCTTGTGAAATTCTCACAGAAGTAGGTCTACAAAAGCTCCATACAGTAAGTTGTGGAAAAAAAACCCTAACATCCTGTAGTCGTGGAAGCTGCAGAAGTAAATGTTCATGGAGTTTCCTACAAGCATGATGGTCTACGTTTATGATTTTTGGTTTATGACTGAGCGTCAAGAGAGAATGCAAATTTTGAATTATGTGTATAATCTTGGTCTAAAAAATTATTACTGAAATGTTAATAATCTTATTATAAAAAGAAAGAGGAAGAAAAAAAGACTGGATGGGTATTGTAACAATATTACTGTTAGTATTCAACAAATTAATAGACAGTGCATTAAAGAAGGTCACAGTAAAACATTTTTGTTGTTTTCTACCTTACTGAGTCAGTTTAACAGTAGCAACATAGAATTTGAGTGAAGAGATATCTACTTGCTCTGTGTTGCCAGCAAGAGGGCCATCACTACCAAGCAAACCCATCCATCTAGGAAATACTGTGAAATGAAATTCATTTTTGATAGCTTAAATGCTGCATATTTCGGGGTCAAAACAAATCTCTCAGGTTTTGTCTCACCTTTTGTAGAACATAACACCCAACTTATGTTTAGTCACAGATAACACTTGAATTAAATTTTAGATGCCAAAGCAAACAAGATCTTTTTGGAAGCTTGAGTTATAACCAGGAATGATGGACACTGTAATTAGTGTGTAGAATTTAAGAAGAATATTAGACATAAATTTGTTACACAACCCTACGTTACAGTTGACCTGACACTGGTTTATCAAGTTCAAAAAATCAGTTTTTCCATCCCTGCATAAGATATTTAAAAGCACAAATTAATTTTAATCTTCAAATAGTCCATTCTTTTTCAGGAATATACACTTAATGTGTGATTTAAATAATAAGGAAATTCATAGGAAGTCAGGCTTTCTATACTTGATGTTTTATAGAATATCTGGCTAAAGTTTTTTAGATCAAAGACAATTAGCTCACTATTTATTTTTTTATTCCAAATGACTAAGTACCTACAACTGTGAAAACTGAAAAGGCAAAAGAAACATATATGCAAAGTTAATTTTAAAATATGTGATCAAAACAAATTTTACATGCTCCTCTAGGCTTTTCAACCATTCTCAACTTCTCTACTACGAAAGTGACAGAGCACTGGAACAAGTTGTCCAGAGAGGCTGTGGAGTCAAGACCTTCCTGGATGCTTTCCTGTGCAATCTACTGTAGGGAATCTGTTTTAGCAGTGGGGTCCGGACTAGATGATCTCCAAAGGTCCTTTCCAAACCCTAAAACACTCAGTGTGTGTGTGTGAACTTATGTGTTAAGTGTATTAACATATGCTGAATAGCAACACTGAGAAGAAAGGTAACCTGTACAATTTCCTAATATATATTTTACACTCCTATAGTTTTTCAGAGTTACAATGAAGAAGGAAGAAAAATAGTAGCACTTTTTAAAGTACAATTACAAAGTTTCAGGGTGCATATGCCCTTCAGTTTATCCATGTTTTCTTCAAATTTGATGTAGGCAAAAAACACCTCATCAAATACAAGAGCTAGCTTGACATTATCAGTTAACCTATGCTTACTTTTCTTTGTTGACTGTAAGCTATGATAGTTCTTTGAATATTGATGTCAGATTTTATTTCTCCTTGCCATAACAGTAAAATTAATTCTGTTACATTCTCAAACTTTAACTATTAAGAATTTTTAAGACATAAATTAGGAAATATTAGGCACTGTTTGAATGATTTCTAAGTACTCTTTTTAAACTTATCTCATATTAACAATGTCTCTGACATAAGCCAGGGAAAAATTCTTCCAATTAGCAATGATTTTGGAAAGAGTTGATTGCATCTATAAAGCTCATTTCTTTTGAAACTTCTTCATTGCTAATAAAAAAGATCTTTGACATTTTAAAAATCTTTAAATTTGGCAAAGAGCTTGTGAAGTGGTTGTCAATGACATAATGTCAGAATGTAAATACTCAAAATATAAAAGCACTAGAGATTTCAGCTGATGTCGTATTTTAGAATCCATAGTCACTAAAGTGTTTAGTTAAGTGCATGCTTTCATCTCCAAAACCTGCAGTTTAAGAACAAGTCTGAATATTAATGTTCTGATTCTGCTCTCATGGGCATTAATATTTCCATTGACAAAATCCTGCATGAGTTCACTGAACTTTCATAAACATTTTACATCCTTGTGACTGATACAGAATTAAACTAGTATATTTTTCTATTAAATGGATCTAAATGCAATTTTCTGTGTTTCATCTTGAATGAAATTGTATTTAGACTTCAGAACCTCAGTGCTGCTGTCCCAAATATGAGATATGTTAGAAAAATCTGCATTTGACATTCATTAAAATGCTTGACACTGTCACTTGAATGGACATTTGAAGTACATGCTGCGTAAAATAAAAGGTAATGAAACAGTACTTAGATGTCAAATACATGCAGTGGCATTCTCCTGATCATTTCTCTTCCCACTAAGAAGAGCTGAAAGTATACTTCTATTGGAAACAGCCATTAAAATTCTCTCTTTCTTCCAAGTAAGAATGAAAGCTTTAGCACTTAACACAAAGCTAGATACAACTTAGCCCATCCATGCCTGTATAATATGCTAAAAATGTTTAAAAACTGTAATGCCCAGGGACTCAGCCATTACTGAGGTTTCTGCAGTCAAACAAACCAACAAACAAAGCAGAAAGAAAGCTTCTGAATTCCTCTCAAGGGTCCAAAGGAAGTTCACAATAGAAAATTAGAATGTCCTAAGATAAAATCATAGAACAATGTAGATTGGAAAAGACATTCAAGATCATCAAGTCCAACCACCAACCTAACCTACTGAATCTTATCTAATTCACACACCTTAGTGCCAGATGCATATATCTCTGAAATACCTCCAGCAACTCAGACTCCACAACCTCTCTTAGCAACACTTTCCAAAGGCTCCTTACTCTCTCTGTGAAAATCTTCGTTCTAATGTTCAATCTAAATATCTCCTGGTGCAAACTGAGGTTATTTCCTTGTGTCCTATCACTCATCACCTGAGAGAAAACATCAACACCCTTCTCACTGCAATCTTCTTTCAAGTAGTTGTAGAGAGAAATGATCTATCCCCTTAGCCTCCTCCTTCCCGTTTCCCTCTGTTGCTCCTCGTTTATGCAGCACTGTAGCTCATCATAGCAACTTCCATGGCAAGCACCAGGCACAAAAGCTGCACTGACAAGGGCTGTGGATATTGCCCTGAATCTAGCTGAAAGGAAATACATGAATGGCAACATGGACATGACCAATGGGGTATAAATAAGAATACTGCAGAAGAACATCCACAATGATGTAATTCTTTTAACATTTGGTACTCATTTCACCACCCGTATGAAAATCTCAGTGAATATTAATTAGGGGTTTGGATAAGTAAAGTGAAAGTAAACTATCTTCTTTTCACATTGTACTTATAATCCTAGGAGAGCTGACTCTTTTTTTTTTTTTTTTTTTTTTTTTGTGAAGGAAAGTGATGAATGGGCAATCTGACACACAACAGAAGAATCATTATGCTTCAGAAGCAACACTCCATTAAAATCAAACTAATTCTGAAGAAGTGAACTGGATCCCTGAAGAGCTCACACTAATATAACCTCAATTTAAAACCTACCCATTCCTTGACAATAAGGACTAGAAACAATTCTTCTGCACTGTTTAGTGTTGGCATTTGGACGCTAATGTCTTCTGTCATTGATTCAATTTTTAGATTTACATTACATTATAATAGAATGCAATCATAAAGAATTTAACTCCAATATCTAAAGCACATAGAGTATTGTGAAAGGAGAATATTCTTTTTTGAATAGCTTTAAAATATTCCATTTCCCCTCTCACTTTGAATTAAAAGAAATTTTGAAATCTATTATGAAAAAGACCTTTCGTCCTCTGCAAAGTGCTTGTTAACACACATGTGGTGGGACGTGGTGTTATCTTAAGTGTTACAGATTTAAACATACTCTTCTCCTTGCTTTTCAGCAATTCTTGCCTGCTCCTGTGAACCACTAATGGGAGTTATTTTTCTAACCACTAATAGTAACTTTAGTAATGCTTCTTCATGTGCTGAAGCTGGAAATAGCAGCATGAAAAGACAGAAAATTACAGCAAGTTAGGCTGCAGCTGCAGTTAACTCTATCTGCATGCTAAGTTGTCTCTTGGTCAATAATGTTCTCCATAAACTTACGTTACTTACCACAGCAGCAGAGCTCATTACTTCAGCGTAATTCATGTATGTCCAACCTGCAGCCTGCAAGCAGCCTGTCACAGCTGGCACTGCAGCATGGCCACTGCCCCAGCTTCCCACCCCAGGAGTGCACCTATCACTTAGGAACAGTCGGTGTGCTATTAAAGGTGTCTGAGCTGCAACAAGGGTACAGGGATAGCACAGTGCAGTGCTGACTCAAATTATAGAAAATAATTGTATGCATTTTGATTCATTGGCTAAACAATGTCTTGTGAATAGGAAAAAAACAAACAAACAAACAAACAAAAAAACCCATGCAGCCATACATTCTGTTTTGATAAAGGAACCCGAGAACGAGTTTCAAGATTGTCAAAAAAAATCATCATATTTTTGGTATATTTGCAACCCAGTTTTCAGTTGACATAATACATTACCTGGGAATTTCCAAATGGAGCGCATAGAGTTGCAATCAGACATTCAACTCAAAAATCTGACCTCGTCTCTTCACTTTTATAAGCTTTCTCTTACTGGAAAAAAAACATTCCTCATTTCACAATCACACTTTATTCATGTCATCACTTTTTGGCAGTACGCACAATTGTGAACAACTATTTTCAAGGATGAAGCACAGGAAAAGTAAAGTTTCATCATAAATCTCTGATGATCATTTTGAGAACTCACTGAGAATTGCAACCACTGTCATTAAACCAGATACTGATGCATTAGTTTCACAAAAACAAGGTCACATATCCCACTCGTTCTGTGTTTCTTTTTCCTCTTTTTTTTTCCCCTTGTTTTAATAAAAATTGTTACTTATATGTGTTAAGTATATTATATATTTTATGAAGGCTGCTCCAACAGCAATGCCCCGTTTCATAATATTTGCCCACGATGTCAGAGGCAGCTGTTGGTGGAATGGTAGTAGAGGTTGAACCTTCCCACAAATATTCCATTACATTTTGTTGCAGTGTGACAGATGGCAGCAGAGGGGCAGTCTGACAGAATGGTGTCAAACATGGAAATGCATATGAGGAAATGTGATGTAACTGAATTCCTCCATGGGGAAAAAATGGTATCTACTGACCTTCATTGACACTTACTGAATTTTTAGTTTTTAGAGACCAAACAGTGGATGTGAGCAAAATGAGGCAGCGGGTGGCATGTTTCAGTGACAGTGGGTCACTTCCATTATTGCATATTTTTATGAGCACGTCATGCAGGATCCTGTTCATTGCTGATGGCAGTTCATAGCTAATGGTGGTGATTATGTTGAAAAATAGTGTTCTGTAGCTGAGAATTTGCTCTACCAAATAATATTACTGTGCTTTTTGTAAATAGGAGACATTACTTTTGGAGTGACCTTTGTTTATGCAGCCCAAGACAAATCTTGTTGACTCAGTGTGGCCCAGACAAACCAAAAGGTTGGACTCTAATGTGATACAGCATAAGCAAGTGACAGTAGGCAGATCTCCTCCAACAATTAGGAATCCTTTATTCCTTAGGATTCCTCCTGAGGTACAGCAAAGATCATTTCCTACAGTCAGGACAAAATCCATCCCCTTTATTAATCATTCGGGATGAATAATACCAACAAGTAACAGGTGAAGACATCTATATTCTCTTTGATAGCTTCGGTTGAGTATTAACTTTCACTATATGTGATAATGCTTTTATTCACTTTAAGCCTTTAGGGTTTATGATACACATTTCCCTTATCAACAAATTTACTTAATTTGAGAACAGACCTATACTTCACTCAGAGCATCTACAGCCACTGCCCTAGCAGGTTCCCTTGACGTCCACTGTGTTTGGGAAGGTTGCCAGATTTTCTTTTCATATTGACTTGTGAGGGCTATTGAAATAACAACCAAGAAATCAAACAAACAAAAACAAAAACAAAAACAACCACACACAGCCAGATAACTAAGATTTCCCTTTTGGACTGCTTTCTTGCTATCTACACCCTTTCCTTCTTCCCTGTTTATTACTCCAGTAGTAGTAATAACTTAAACTCAACTAGTTCAGGTTTGCCTGGCCCTTCTCATTTGGATTTGATCTTTCAAATTATAAACACATACATCCAAGCTATTTGAAATGGTTTTCTAATAAGAAAATTGAGGAAAAAAAACAAAAACAAAAACATAATATCTTTGACATAATCTCACAAAAAAATAGATAAAATGAGTCAGATTTGGCATTAAAGTATCTATTTTTCTGCAGTGATATAAACTAATTTTTAGATAGGTGATGAAAACCTGAAGTTAGAGAAAAGAAATTCCAGCTTTCTGTCTGTTAGTGTTTCTTATTATTACAAGTTGTGTTCTGTTAACTTCTACAGTTTGTTAGACATAGTCATATCACCCCCAAAAGATTGCAGTAGTGCATGCCTTGTAATCAAACTGGCTACATACAAAGACATACATATTCTGTTTTATTAAGTCACTGAGTCTGAATGCCAGAAAGAATACAGCTTCTAAAGTCCAATTTACTTAAGTGAGCTCATACAGCCCTCCCACACAAATACTGCTTAGCAGTTTTTTTCCTTCTTTTCCTCCCAAACAAGGTTTTAAATGGTATGTTTAAAAAACGGTAGTTCAGATCAATTCATATTAACATTAATTTTGTGATTCAACTTTTTTCCTTGCTATAGTCAAAACTTTTAAAAGTAGCTTATTGATGCACTCTCTAGAAAGAAAAGCACAATGTTTATGTTATCATTTTTAATTTATTTTTTTCCCTGTGAGATCTCTCTATGATTGAGAATCAGGGTTCCCTGGGAACTTCCTTGGAAGTTAGCAGCTTAATTGGTTGGTGCTGAGTCTTTTCTGGCGCATTGTTGCCACACAGCCAGGGTCAGGTCCCATCATCCTGGGCCTCACACATGACAAAGCAGTGGCTGTGCTACAGAAGAGCTTTGAGGTACAGAATATAAAAACACAGAAATCAGAGCCTTTTCACAGAGGAGGACGAAGCTGAAAATATTAGTTTCATCATGTGTGAGTAGAAGGGAAACAAGCACCAAACCCATATATGCTCAAAGTTGGGTTTAGATGCTCTCACAAGGGAAGGGATCAAATAACGGCATGGATCTATGCCTGAAGTCAGGGAATCTGCTACAGATTGATCTGAGTAGTGAAGACCTTAGAAAACTACAAACTACATTAGCTTAACCCCGAGTATGTGGGAAAACAACAATAATAACATCGCCTTTTTTAGCTCATATTTTAACATATACCTCTGTCTGCTGAGGCATTCTCTGGCATTTTGTTGGGTTGGACTTTCAGGCTTCATAGTAGATCCCCTAATTCACAGCAGATGCTGATCTTTCTTTCATTTATTATCTACATCCTCTGACCACTGGACAGTATGAGAGAGTTAAAATCTACTAGTCTTAGGATCATTACATCTAAATTCACTTCTGGTAAACCAGCCACAGCATTTTTCTGCAGACCGAAATGCTTACCTCAGGAAAAAAAATTGCATTTTCCTTTCCCAGGAATATTTTCTAGAACAAATTATATAGTAGGTGAACAGCTCCCTAGAGCAAATGTTAGTCAAAGTGATCTCTTATACAATCATGTCCTTTGTGTTTATTACTGCCATTAATTATATCTAGGAATGAAGCCATCAGCTGCAATAAAACCTGTTAGTTTAGAAGCACTGTCTGCCTATTCAGCAACAGAAGCTGCTGTCTTAAAAGCAGACTACTTTATTCCTTCACACAGCTTTCCAGTGAATAGAAAATCAAATGCAAAGTCAAATATTTATCCTTCTGTTGAACACCATGCAACACACATTGCAATTAGGCAATCTGAATTGATGGGATAGGTTCTTCAGTGCTGTCTGGGAAAGGACAAAAAGACAGTACTAATTATATTGATTAGTTGGTTATAGGTTCTGATTTTGGTGTGTAAGGGATCATGCATTTCTAAATATTGCTTTCAATTACGAACATATTACAAACAAGAAAAGATGAAATACATATTTTTTTAATCTATCAAGGTTCTTCCTTTAACAGAAAGGAAATCTTCTGCTTGCAAGTGGATTATATTATTAAGAGTGTAGAAAGAAGAAAAGCTCAGTTATAATTATATTCACAGTAATCCTATGGCAATATTTTTTTATATGATCTAAAAAATCATATATTGCTAGGGGTGTCTGATTTTGCATCAGAATTGCATATTTCTCCTTTACATTCTTCTAACTTTCAAAAAGTTATAGCAGTGTGACAATTCTTTTAGGAGATCCGTATTGCATATTGTATGCTGGCACATTGTGGTTTCTAAAAATCCACAGAATTGTGTATGAAAGCATAAGAAACAGCTCTGGAGTTTAGCGTAACATTAAGCTAGGAATATTTGAATTCTATTCTTACATAGTGTCAGTAAAAAATTTCACCCTTAGGAAGTGGAAAAAGGTGCCAGACTGGAAGATACACTTCCTTCTTTTTAAAGATGGATATTCCTAAATTTGTTCTGTCCTGTTGGGATTGTGCATAGGAGTTCTGTTCAGCATGTATTTTCACAGACCTAGTTAAAGATGCCTATATTTCTTTGTAATACTCACTACCAAGACTTTTTCTTTTCTTTTTTTTTTTTTTCTCTTTCAGTATTATACATGATTAGTACAAAAGTGATGTGTACTATTTTATTATATTGGCCCACAACATCAGAGACTGATGTTGGTGGTATGGTAGGAGAGACTGAATCTTCTCACTCCTATTCCATTTCATTTTATTTACATGTGGCTGCAGAGAAGCAGGATGACAAAACGGTGTCTTTTTTTCTCAATGTGAAATTGAATTCCTCCATTTGGAAACAGATATCACCCATTGATGCTTGATTAATGTTGATGGAGACCAAACGGTGGATGTGTGTACAGTGAAGTGGTGGGTGGTGCATTTCAGCAGTGGCAACAGTGACATGAAAGACAAACTATATTCTGAACATCCATGCACAGCTGATTCTCCAGAAAATGAAGAGCACCTTTATCTGCTCATCCACGTCAATCAGCAGATTATAAACAGGGAACTGTTTATAGAGAAGAATATCAGCTTTAATGCATTGGAAATGGTAGTGGCAACATTGTACTATTATAAGTTTGTGCCAGGTGTACCCCACAAATGCTCAAACAAGTACAGAAAGAACACTGTATGCAAGTTTATTGGGACTTATTGAACCAATACAAGGCTGAAGGTGACTGTTTCCTGTATCCCTTCACTACTGGTGACAAGAAGTGGTGTCATCACTACAATCCAAAGACAAAACAGTAGTCCAAGGAGTGGTGACATCAATTCCCCATGGAAGAAAATTTCAAGACATGGCCCTCAGTGGGTAAAGTGTTGTGCACTCTATTTTGGGATAGGAAAGGGGTGATCTTTCTAGATTTCCTGAAACTCTGACAAAACATGAACTTTGCGACATTGTGATGCTGACTAAGCTGGAGGCTGAGAATTTGCTCTATCAATTAGCAAATACTGTTATTGTTCTATCCGTATCTGTTCATCTATCTACGGAAATAAATAGGAGCCATTACTTTTGGAGCAACCTACATATACATTTGCAGGTTTGCTTGGATTGTTATATTTATACACACATAACAAAACATTTTGTATTGTTTATTGCTATGCTTACACTCAAAAACATCATTTGTAACATATTCTTCTATTAAATGGTAATTTAAGTACTGCAGATACCTGCATATCCCTGCCAAAAAGGACCTGGGAGTACTGGCCAGCAATGTGTCCTCACAGCCCAAAAAGCCAACTGTATCCAGGGCTGCATTAAAGGAAACAAAGACAGCAGGTCGAGGGAGGTGACCCTGCCCCTGTGATCTACACTGGTGGGGCATCACCTGGACTACTGTATCCGAATGTGGAACCCTCAGAACAGGAGAGATGTACACTTGTTGGAGGGCCGCAAAAATGGTGCATGGAATGGAAAACCTCTCCTATGGGGACAGGCCGAGAGAGCTGGTGCTCTTCATCCTGCAGAAGAGAAGGCTCTGACCTGACCTGATAGCAGCTTTTCGGTACCTAGAGGGGAGCTGCAGGAAAGAAGGGGACAGACTCATTACCAGGATCTGTGGTGACAGAATAAGCAGAAATGGTTTCAAGCTTAAAGAGGGTAGATTTAGGTAGGATATAAGGGAAGTGTCATACAGTGAGAGTGATAGCACACTGGAAGAGGTTGCCCAGAGAGATGGTAAAGCCCCATTCCTGGAGACTCTCAAGACCAGGCTGGACGAGGCTCTGAGCAACCTGATCTAGCTGTTAATCATCATAGTATAATCATAAGTTAATGCCCCTGTTCATTGAAGTGGAGTTGAACTAGATGACCTTTAGAAGACCGTTTCAACTAAAAAGATTCTATGATTCCATTAGAAAAACAACAACAACAAAAAAATGCAGTGTAGGACTACTTTTTCCTTATTAATGCACTTGAGTGTTGTAGAAAAACATGACCTCTCCTCAAGACTGCATCCATCTAATGCATACTTTAAATCAGTACTAATTCCTGTTTCCTGTGCATGCCAGTATAATTAAAATCCAGCCAGCCAGTTATGTTCTCACAACTACATTAAAATAGGTGACTTCAGTGTAAACACAAAGGTGGACAGGAAAGCACACTTAAGAGTTTTGCTTAATTGATACACTGTACTCTGAAACTTTCCTGTTGTCCTGAATATTGGACCTGGTAGTTTGGCCCTGTCACTTTATAATTGTACCATCAACAGTATCTGTTGTAGTCAGTTGAAAGTCCAAACAGAGGCTGCATATTGCTCTAATAGCATATTTGACTGAATTTCACACTACAAGTGATGTCTTGGGATTCTTAAATCTCCTGGTACATTTTTGAGGGAACGTTCCCCTCCTCCTTTTGTTATTTTTTGTTCTTTTGTTACCACTTACACCGGCTTTCTTGTTCTTACTCCTCCTTCCTTTCCTCCCTCCCCCATCTTTCTTCTCTCTTTCTTGCACTCATTTTTACCCTCACTGTTCTGTGCCCTAATCTTTTAAACTGTTTTTCTACATTTGTAGCTAGCCAGACTTTGGATCATTTGTGAATAAAATAAAAATAAAGTAAAATAAAATAAAATAAAATAACGATTGTAATTCTTATACCTAGTAGACAGAGACAATTGGCTTTAGGTTTGAGAGGCCCTGAGGAAAGCTAGAATCTTCCCTTCTCCAGTTTCCACTCCAGCTGTCATTTGAATTTGTTCAAACTGTTCAAGCGTTATGTAGCTGGAAGGAATAGAGTAAGGACAAGAGGAAGAGAAGGAAAGGATGGCAGAATAAACTGTAAGCAATCACAACAAGAACAAAGGTCCACATATCCTATCAGAAGACTATTACACAAAGCGCACAAATGTATCACCTCAAAACCGAAGGTCTGAAGTTTCCGAATAGCAAGCATGTAGAAACGGAATAGTCAAGCTAAAGGTGTTTCAAGATCACTGAATGTGAAATGTGTTCCTAACTCCCTCAAATTATGACCAGAAAACCTAACTAATAAATGTCATGAAGACAAAGTGAATGAAAGGACTTGCAGGAAGACATAAGTCCTGAAATTTCTTCTTGAAGTTATGGCTTGCAACCTCACAGTAAACAGAGAACTTACAGGAAGTAGAGAATTATGAATTTTATAAATAAATAAATAGGATTATAATAAGCATTACCTCTATCAAAACAACGGTTAAGCTCCTCAGAGCTTACAGTTTTTCTCTTTAATTTTTTTGCATTTTTTTTTAAGTGCATTAGCATATATAAGTTTGAGTTGTTATGTGAGAATGATGCACTAGAGAGGTCTCTACATCTGGCATCAGAATTGAAAAAGTATATATTTTGGAATGACAGTATTCAACACAAGATCAAAGACAGAGTAACTAATATAAACCCAGGCATATTAGTTTTAATATCCAGATTAGAATCTAATCCTGAAGTGCTTAGCCTGTGAAAATAAATAGAAGATAAAGAAAATACATCTTGGAAAAGAAAATCTCTATCAAGAGCCTTGGGAAAACTGGCACATGAAATCACAAATCCAACAAATATTTTATACAACTCTACCCCACTGGGAATGGTATCCTAGCAGCATTTGCAGAAAGATAGTATAGCAGCAAAAGAGACAAGGGAATCTAGGCAACTAAAAGCCTCAAAGCATGTTGTGTTTCACATAAAACCTTGAAGTAAAGGATAATTCAATATGTGGATAACATTATTAATAAATTCAGTAAGATTTTACTAAAGACAGAACACACCAAACAATTTTGATTTCTTCACATGGTTTCACTTCAACATGATAGCAAATTTTGTAGGCAAGAATAAAACTATGTATCTACTACTTCTCATTTTCAGGTAATCTTATTGTATACTGCCAAACAGAACATTATCTACTAAACCAGAACTAGACTTTCATTTTCTTTCATTCTTACCATATTTTATAGAGAGCTATTTTTCTCGTTAGTTGGCTCCAAACAACATTTTCTATTTGCTGTTCTATTTGAGATCTTCTTTCTCAGCTCAGAAACTATTGCACAATACAACATTTACTGTACCACTGGTTCAGACACTCCTGGGGGTTATGATTATAGGAGATCTTGTGTGCTTATTGCTTATTTAAAATATATATATGTGGAAGACAAATGTAACAAAGGAAAAAGGCAGAGAGTAACAATCCTTTGTGCATTTCCTATTAAAAAAAAAAAAGAAAGAAAAAAAAGAAAAAAAAGAAAACAAACAACAAACAATTGACTTCTTTGTTCTTGTCGTATTATTACCTCTACAGTGTAGAAATAGTTAGGAAGAAAACCTACACATATTGCAATGTTCAGTTTCATTGTAGTCTAATACCTCTTGCTGAGCTGCTTACCAAAAGATATCTGTAAGACAAGAAAAAACTACATTAGAATGCATGTTCTTGATCAGCATGTTCTTGATCATCATGTTCATGTAACAAAACTGTTCCATTAAATTGCAATGCCTAAAAGTTTCTGATCAGTAATTCATACCTTATTATTTTCAAGTGAAAACTAACTGAAAACAAGCAGAGATCACAGTGTGTTACTTTGAAGTCAGTGCACAAAAGATAAAATAATTATTGCAAGATTCTTGTTAAGACTAACCTTCCACAAGAAACTTGGCTGAGTTATCTACCTATGACTTTTTGATAGCAAGCTTATTTTTTCTCCTAGGGAATATTTTTGAAGAAAGAAAGAGAGAGAAAAACAAAGAGGGGGAAAAAGCAATAGAGAGGAAGGAAGGAAGGAAGGAAGGAAGGAAGGAAGGAAGGAAGGAAGGAAGGAAGGAAGGAAGGAAGGAAGGAAGGAAGGAAGGAAGGAAGGAAGGAAGGAAGGAAGGAAGGAAGGAAGGAAGGAAGGAAGGAAGGAAGGAAAGAAATTAAAATAAGTGAAATCAGGCAATTTAATTTCAATTAAGAGGCTTTAAACTCCACTAGCCTTGAGAAACTGAACTTAAAGCACAATGACACTGATACTTTTTGTAAGCAGAATATTTCATTAGCTTGTAGAAACCTCCTTTTTAATGCTGGTATCTCAGGAAATACTTTTAATTTCTAACATATGAAAAGATTTTTACAAACAATCAAACTGAATTTTTACTACATAAAACTTATCATAATATTTATACAGAAGATGACAAGAGAGAAAAAAAAAGAAAAAAAGAAATTCTAATAGGAATGCGCAATATATATCATACATACGTGCACACATTTTATGTATCTTAGTGTATAACTTGGGTTTTTTATATACAACCCTTTTATTAAAATATAAATATAAATGTAACTGTTTTAATTTCCTGAATAATAAATTAACATTTCTCATGTTGCTGTTTCTGTCAGTCTCATCTCTCTATGCCTCCTCACCACCACTCAAAGAGGAAGATACTAGAATATAATGAAGATGAGCCTTTTAACTAATTAAATATTTAGCCTTTCTGTTTTATTAATACTGCAGTAAAGCATGCTACTATCTAAACCAATGTTAACTGCAGAAACTGCCGATCTTTTTACAGGGGAAGATGAGTAGAAACAACATTAAAAACAAACTTAACAATAACTTCCTATTTCCTCAAGGTGAAAGCTAGTACTTCTCTCTGTAGAATATGCATCAGGATACCATACTGCAAGGAGATATCTGGGGAAAAAAAAAAAAAAAAAAAAAAAAAAAAAAAGAGGATTTTTCAGTGCATTTTCACAATACGAATGCAAAAGCAACTAAATTAGCCCCAGAAATCAAAGTATTTTCAAGGCTGAATTCAAACTAGTTTTTGATACAGCATATGTATAGGTCAACATCATGTTGTTGTATCATCATCCTTGTGGATCTGAGAATTCTCTCTCACAGCTTCTCGACCATACAATGTTCTGTAAACTAGAGAGACCAACTCTTCATAACGGTTGTTTAGGCACACAGAAAACTCAAGTTACATTCACTTTAATCCATGAATATTAACTAAGCTTCCCATTTGCCAGAATAGATTCCTATATGCCAAGTTAAATAATAATCCTCTTTCTCTGGTAGAACGAATATTTAAAAAAATCATGAAAAACAACTTATACAAAATTTCCATTTTTTTTTCTACTCTATGCAATATTTTTTCTGTTTCTCCAGAAATCTTTGATTGTACACACTTGCAGATGTGTTTTCAGTATGTTCAATTATTTCTGTTTTCTTTATACTCTCCAGTAAATATGTTTTATATTTGGAGGCTTTTCTGCATGGTATGCAAAGACAATATTTTCACCATAGAAATGCATGGCTAAGCTAGCTGTAGCAGGAGAATACTTCTTTAATAGTAGTGAATGCTATGCGCTTCAATTGACTAAAGATGCTTCAAGATGAAAAGAATAGATGCTAAACGCTATTCATCTGAGAAATAACACACAACTACATGCATACTTGAATTCAAAATATACCTCTATGCAAAAGGACTGAACAATTCTTCCTTTTGATCATTAATACTCTAAATTGGGGTTAAATTCAAATTTGAAGTCAGATAAATACAACAATTTTCTACTAAGTTGGCAATGGATAAAGTTTCTGAGTAGTAAATGGAACACCATGTCTATCCTAAAGCAGATTTCCTGTGAGAAACATCACTAGAACGTTGAATAACAGAGAAGCAAACTCCTTTGTAAGTTACTTTTCAAATCTACTCTATAAACAATTAGCTGTACTGTTCTGCAAATTCACATTAGCAACTGGTGAATTTGGATAGAACTTAAGTAAAGGCAGAGATTTTTTTAATGGCTTGAGAGATGGTCATGGGAAAAATCATGCATAAGTGTATGTCATGCATTGATAAAATCTGATTTCTTCTACTATGACTACCAGTTTCAAGAAACTGCATTCTTACATTAAATGTTACCTTATGAAAATATCCTTGTCAACTAGGTTTATTGTCAGAGGAAGTATTTGTCACATTATGTTATCCCTAATTTGTGTAATTTCAGTGAAAATTGCTTATTTATAGTGGGACATATGTTTCCTCTTCTTTTTGTACAAGTTATCTTTTAATGCTTGTGAAAACAACTGATGAATAGAACAAGCAGATTGAGGGAAGATGTGTTTGAGACTCATATCAGAGTAATTCTTTCACTGTCTTCCTACTATAACCAATGTTAACATAGACTTCCAACATCTATATCTCTTTTTTTCATAAAACTTTCCAAAATTTTCTCAACTTTTGTACTGAAAGTTTTCTAAGTTACCATTCAGATGCTAAAAAAAAAAGACAGAAAAATTCAGATTTCCGTAAGAATTGATTTTTCTTTGTTTTTCATTTTTACAAGTATAATGATTCAGTTTAGATGCATACATATGCTTCTTAGCAAGAACCTCCTTTATTCTCCTAGAATTATCTAGCATAATACTAACTAGGATTTCACGTTTCTATTACAACAAGAGATCAGTAAATATAAACAAATACCAAAATCAACAAAAAGGATTATGTTTGAAATATATATTCTTTACACTAAAAATAAGTAACAAAATTGAAACTGAGATCTATTGCATGGATTTATGTATGGAGAGATTCTGTCTGCTAGAACATTTATTTAAGTCAAAGGGAAACAGTCTTCCACAAAAGATAGATATGTTATCCCCATTACCCTTCAGGATGGCAGGATGATGTACCTAAAATTGTACAGTGCTCCATTAAATGTGTAAATGTGTAAGATATTGATAAATGAAGTTCTGAAGCAGGTATCTTGAGCTCTGGGAAAAATGAAGGCTTTGATTTTGTACTGCCAGGCCTTTGTAGGCGCTGTACTTATTAAAAATATATTGAAATTAAAAGACACTTAAGGTGGGTCAAATAAAAGAGTAAGTCATTCCTCTATAACGCTCTATCTTCACCAAATTAAAGTAAAATCAGGCAAGATGTACCAAGACATAAATTGACTGTTGAGTTTATAGAATCATAGAGTCACCAAGGTTGGAAAAGACCTTCAAGGTCACCCAGTCCAACTCTCCACCTAGCACCAATATTTCCTGACTAAACCACGTCTCTTAGTACCACATCTAAATGTTTGTTGAACAGCTCCAGGGGTGGTGATTCAACCACCTCCCCCTGAGCAGCTCGTTCCAGTGCTTAAGCATTCCTTCAGAGAAGAAACTTCCTAACATTCAACCTGAGTTTGCATGCAAAATACCAAATCCCAGCTCCTCATTCAGTACTTATATCCAGAAACCCATTTAAGTATTCTAGTCATAAAATCATAGAATTCTTACAGTTGGAAGGGACTTTTAAAGGTCATCTAATCCAGCTCCCCTGCAAAGAATAGGGGCATCCACAGCTAGATCAGGTTGCTCAGAGCCTGGTCCAGCCTGGCCTTGAATGTCTCTAGGGACGGGGCTTCTACCATTTTTCTAGGCAACCTGTTCCAGTTCCTTACTGCTCTCACTGTAAAAGACTTTTTTCCTTATATCCTACCTATATCTACTGTTTTTTAGTTTAAATCCATTTCCCTTTGTTCTATCACCACAGACCCTGCTATAGAGTCTGTCCCCTTATTTCTTGCAGGTACCATTTTGATAGTGAAAGATATGAAGATACTTTAGATATGAAGTGGGAGACAGAAAGAGGCAGATTTCACAGACTTTGTATCCAGAAATATCCTCTATGTTTTGATTAGTAGTCAAGAGACAACTGCTGATGACTAAAAATATACTGTGTACTTTCTTTTACTCTGTAGTTCATCAACTGATTCGAGCAGTGCTTTAACAAGAGGAAAATTAGCTAATATAATAAACATAAACTGAACTACAAATGGGGTCTCTTCCAACCTGTTTTTCTTCTGATCTTATTGATCACAACACATTATTTAAAACCAGACTAGTCTTTTATTTAACAGAATGCAAACATCAAACTTGCTCATAAAAAAAAGTTTGAAATATGAGACATTTAATAAATGAACCAGTATGATTCTTGTTTCCTTCTCTTACCATCATATACTTAGTAATGTTTAAACCCCCTTTTTAAGTGTTTGCATTACAAGGCCTTTTGCTGAAGCCAAGTGTCAAGAGAATTTTTTTGTTTCCCATTCTGATAGTTAATAATAAAGGAAAACACATCCGAACATTTCTTAAGCAGAAAACCAATTAGACAAACAGAAATGAAGTACCAGGTAAGATGTACTTGAAAAAAAATCAATCAAAATAACGTGTCTAGAAAAATGATTTTACTAATTATATATTTTCCTTATGTGTGTGGTTATCCTGAGGAACTCAAAACACAGCTCTAAATTTTTACAGTAGTTTACATTATAAATAAAAACTTAAACCAGCTTAAAATTATAGCAAACAAATCCTAGGTGAATAATGGTAATCTGTGACTTTTTAATGTAGCAACATAGTTACTTTCAACATTGTTATCTTAACAAATGCTACAAATTAAGTTCTTAGACAACAATGCTAATAAATCAATCTTGCAATATAATATGCTATCACTATTTCAGCCAGTGCAGGCCAGCTCCAATCTGCTTTTTAGGGAGCAGGACATCTCCAATGGTTGGCTCTTCCAGCTGAAGCTTATCCATGAATCTGCAACTCCAGATGTAGCACTGATGGGACTCACTGAACTGTTAGAAGTGTTCTGTGCCCATCTGCTTTCACACAAGAAAAGTCATCAAAAGTAGACGTTTAGGGGGGTTAGAAATTTTGATGGTGTGGTTTCATGTTTTTCTTCCATTACTAGCATTAACAAAAAAATAAATTAGCATACATAGAAATCCATGAGGAAATATAGGCTAGTGAGTATGATGCATAAACGTAACATGCTATGAATGAATGACAGAAATTGAGTGTGTAAGATAAAACTAGTAATAAATACCTACTTACCTCTTAAGACTTGGGAAATTATTTTTCTGCTTGAAGATAGCTGTACTTTTCAGCTTACATCTACTACAGAGCACTGAAGAAGAAACTCTTTATTATCTTGCTGCCTTCTTACTCACTCACTAAAAACAAATTTCCAGGCTAAAAGTACATATGTACATTTTTTTTTTTTTTTTGGGGGGGGGGGGGGGGGGGGGGGGGGGAGGGGCGCATAGAAAATCTTCAGAGCAACAGATTTTAGAAATGCCTTATCAAGGTACCCAAATTACCTTTCCAAAGGTATTTAAAAATTTCAGGTATCTATAGTCTTAAATGGGCATCTATGATGATATAACCAACCACATTTCCCACATTACCATCTAGTTCAAAATACACATTGATACTTTTCATAGAGGCTCCCACCTGAAAAACCTCAACCTATGTTACCAACAATCACTTCATCTTACTTATGAATATCTGTTTTCCTGTGTCATTAGAACAAAGCAATTTTATATCAACTCTAGGCCCAGTTCTTTGTAATTCCATTAGTATATTTTATGACTTAAAAAGGGGATCTGGAGTAGGGGATTCTGTTATTCCTAATAAATATATATATATATATATATTTAATAAATAAATTCTAAGAACCACCTATGGCTGCTGGTTAACTATTTTAATTTTGAAATCTGTCTTAGCAGGGGCATGGGTAAGCAAAGAAAGAAGAAAGCAGATCAGTGTTCTCTCGGTATCTACAAAGCCTCCACATGATTGACTCTGAGCTATTGGAAAAGGTTAGTTCCCCATAGGAGATACGATATAGAAGGCAAGGCAATCAACCTTTTCACATGCAGAGTGCAAGAACCTCCATCACTTCAGCTTTAGTTTCCTTATCTGACCAGAACTAGGTATAAGTAAGTCAACTGATTGATATGATCCTATTAGTCAGGTTCAGAAGTTAGTTATTTGTTGTTTCTGCAAGGACACATGAACCTCTGCTTATGCATAAAGAAATAAATGCTGCAGGCTTCAGCTTAGAATCTTGGACAACTCATAAAGAAGGCAATAGTAAAACAGATGAAAAACGTTTCACAAAGATTAAAGGATTTTGAGGTATAATAAAGCAAATTATGACGAATGTAGAAAATAACATATAAAAATATAAAAGCCATAAAGAAAAGTCATTAGGAAGTCTTGGACCCTGGCAGAAGCTTAAATTTTCATTGGAACAAGAAACCATTACAGACTGTTGTATAGCAGAAGTTGGGAAGATTAAATTACATTGAACAAAAAATTGAAGCAATGCCATAATAGGGGTTGCTGCAGGTTATGGTTAACAGCAGAGGATTGCAGTTTGAAACTGAAAAAGAAAATTTAGCCTAAGAAGAATTCTGTGAATAAAATAAAGATTCATTGTTCTGCCCATCATTCATTTCTAGAATCTTTAATTTAACTTGGATGTGTCTAGGAAGAGCTGGCTTTTATCTCCACTTCGTGCTGCCATCCATTTGGAATCCTCTCAGCTCTTTCCTTTTGTTTAGCAATAGCCTGCCTTAACCAGATAAGATCCAAACAAAAAACTGTTTGCCTGAACTCACAAGACAGCCAGAAGTAAGGCTTTGAACAATGCACTGATACTAGTTTCTGAGATTTCTGGGTGCCTGATATACCACAAACTCAATATACAACGCTTTTTCCAGCAATAAACAAAGGTCAGAAACTGAAAGGGAAGCTGCAATTTACATCTGCTGTTGTCCCATCTCTAGATGCAGACTATAATGCAAATAGCATCTCCAAATGTGCTTCACAATCTATATGGCCCAAAAGGTAGATACTAGTGGAAATTCTCTGAGAATGTATTTCATACAAAAATTCCCTCCAGGGAAAAGAAAAAATAAATAAGGAATTTATTAAGTAGAAAACCCTACCCAAAGCTTATATATTTTTATGATTCTAAAGATCTCTTCTAAAAATTGAAAATGCTTAAAATGGATGCTGTTTGCCAATGTATTGGGACAAAGGATAGATAATTGAAGGTAGATAATTGAAACCTCTAGTTCAAGGCTGATATGTATACTAATACTGAAGTAAGAGAAATTCCTAGAAATATTAGTACTCCACAGGGATATTATTATTAGGAGTACCCTGAACAACCTTCAGAAACCTTGATTACACTGTTTTGAAACCTAGCTATTAAATGGGAACTAACACTGATCAAGAAGCCTGAGCAAAGAAAAAAAGATATCTCAGGAAAAGGTAAGGAGAATTTCATTTACAATTTTGAACTCAAAATCCTAAATGTAAATCAGAGTAACATTCCACAGTCGTAAAGAATTTCTCAATACAGAGTAATGTGGTGTCTGTGACTGAAGAACCAAAAGACTGCTTTTTTGACTACCTGAAATTGTAAGTTGTTCACAGTGTAACAGAGCAGTGGAAAATGGGAATGTAAATAGAGATTTTGTACTGATGTATCAATATAACACTGAGTATATCTTGGGAGTCTCAAGAAATATCCTGCACGCTTATACACATAATGATGCAACCACACTTTCACACTGCATTCATGAAGTATCTATCTTTTAAACATATACTAGTATAATCTACATTGTCTTGTAGCAGAAAAAAGGAGCAATCTATATATACTGGTGTCACATTGCTTCTTAAAGCAAGTCAGATTAATAGATTACTTTATTACTCATAGCTCAGGTGGGCAGTGATGAAATGGCTCAGAGAAGCCAATGAACAATAAAAGAGATTACAGGGGTTTAGGGCATTTAAATCAAGGAGCGGGAGTTCAAGTGATCTTTTGTTCTTTATCTTCAGGGACAGTGAAGGACACGAAGCAGGCCTGGAAAGTACAAGCAATGAATAAATGGCTCAGAGGCCGGTGCTGAGGCAGAAACTTTGGGTTCTTTGATCATGGGGCAGTTTACTCAGCACCTAGCCTGTTATCCATCCATGGAACCTATCTATTTCAAAGAGGGCAAAGAATCCTAGCACAGGAGCTAGTGAGGCTTATCGAAAGAGCTTTAAACTGGATACAACGGAGGAAGGGGACAAAGCAGGGCTCACCAGAGATGAGCCTAAGGTAACAATGCTTGAGCTGGGGGTGAGACAGATGACTCAGCTGAAGTGCATCTATACCAATGCACACAGCATGGGCAACAAGCAGGAGGAGTAGGAAGCAATTGTGCAGCAGGCTAACTATGACCTTGTTGCTATTACCACAACATGGTGGGACCACTCCCATGACTGGAGTGCTGTGATGGATGGCTGCAAGCTCTCCAGAAGAAATAGACAAGGAAGGAAGGGTGGTGGTGTGGCCCTTTATATTAAAGACTGTTTTGATGTTGAAAAGCTTGCAGTTGGGGATGATAAAGTTGAATGTCTGTGGGTAAGGATCAGGGAGAAGGCCTGTAGTAGCAACATCTTGGTGGGGGTCTCTTATAGACCGCCTAATCAGGATGAAGAGATGGACAAGGCATTCTATGAGCAGCTTGAGGAAGTAATGTGATCGCCAGCACTCATTCTCATGGGAGACTTCAACTTCCCTGATATATATTGGAAATCTAATACAGTGCAGAGGAAGCAGTCCAAGAGGTTTCTAGAGTGTGTGAAAGGTAGCTTCCTTACGCAGCTGGTATGAGAGCCTAGCAGGGGCTGGTGTCCTGCTGGACCTGCCCTTCAGTAACAGAGAAAGACTGGTGGGAGATGTGAAGGTTGGGGACTGTCTTGGGCAGAGAGACCATGAAATTGTAGAATTCTCTATTCTTGGAGATGTCAGAAGGGTGACTAGCAGAACTGCCATCTCGGACTTCCAGAGGGCAGACTTTGACCTATTCAGGAAAGCTTGTTGCAGGGGTCCCTTGGGAGTCACTCCTTAAGGGTAAAGGGGTCCAGGAAGCCTGGATGCTCCTCAAGATGGAAATCTTGAAGGCACAAGGCCAGGCTGTTCCTGAATGCCGTAAGCCAAACCATAGGGGAAGAAGAACGGCGTGGATGAACTGTGAACTATTGTTGAGACTCCAGAAGAAAAAGAGTCTATGTCCTCCAGAAGAAGGGACAGGCGACTTGGGGAGATTACAAGGAAGTTGGTAAGGTATTCAGGGAGGGAGTTAGGAAGGCAAAAGCCCAACCTGAACTCAGCTTGGCCACTGCAGTAAAAGAGAATAAGAAATCCTTTTGCAAATATATCAGTGGTAAGAGAAGAACCAAGGAGAATTTTCATCTTTTACTTGATGCATCAGGGAATGTGACCACTGAGGATAAGGAAAAGGCTGAGGTCCTCCACACCTTCTTTACATCTGCCTTTAATAGGCAGATCAGTTATCCTCAGGGCACTTTACGCCCAGATCTGGAAGTCTGGGATGCTACGCAGAGTACACTCCCGGTGATTCAGGTGGAGACAGTTAGAGAGCTCCTCCTCCATCTGGACTGTCCCAGCTCCATGGGACCGGATGGGCTCCACCCTAGGGTGCTGAGGGAGCTGGCGGGGGTGATTGCCAAGCCACTCTCTGCCATCTATCAGCGTTCCTGGTTATCTGGGGAGGTCCCAGAGGATTGGAGGCTTGCCGATGTGGCTCCCATCTACAAGAGGGACCATAAGGAGGATCTGGGGAACTACAGGCCTGGCAGCCTGACCTCGGTACCAGGGAAAGTTATGGAGCAAATCATCTTGGGTGAGATCACACAGCATGTGCAGAACAGCCAGGGGATCAGCATGGGTTCATGAAAGGCAGGTCATGCTTGACCAACCTCATCTCCTTCTATGACTGGGTGACCAGACTGACAGATGAGGGAAAGGCTGTTGATGTAGTCTACCTAGACTTCAGCAAAGCCGCTGACACGGTCTCTCACAGTATTCTTCTGGGAAAACTGGCTGCCCGTGGCCTGGACAGATATACCCTTCTTTGGATAAGGAGCTGGCTAGAGGGCCATGCCCAATGGGTAGTGTTTAATGGAGTTAAGACCAGCTGGTGACCCAGATTACAAGTGGTGTCCGCCAAGGGTCGGTACAGGGGCCCATCTTGTTTAATATCTTTAATGATGAGGTCATCATTATGAGGGGGTTGAGTGTACGCTCACTATGTTTGCAGATGACACCAAGTTGGGAGGTGGTGCTGATCTGCCTGGGGGTCGGGAGGCCCTTCAGAGGGATCTAGATAAGCTGGATCACTGGGCTGAGGTGAATGGGATGAGGTTCAACAAGGCCAAGTGCCGGGTCCTGCACTTTTGCCACAATAACCCCATGCAGTGCTATAGGCTTGGGGCTGAGTGGCTGGATGACTGTGAAGAGGAAAGGGACCTGGGGGTGTTGGTTGATGCTTGGCTGAGCATGAGTCGACAGTGTGCCCAGTTGGCCAAGAGGACCAACAGCATCCTGGACTGCATTACAAATAGTGTGGCCAGCAGGAGCGGGGAGGTAATCATCCCCCTCTACTCAGCACTGGTGAGGCCGCACCTCAAGTACTGTGTTTAGTTTTGGGCCCCTCACTACAAGAGAGACAGCGAGGCCCTGGAACATGTCCAGAGAAGGGCAACAGAACTGGTGAGAGTTCTGGAGCACAAGTCTTATGAGGAGCAGCTGAGGGAGCTGGGATTGTTTTGCCTGGAGAAGAGGAAGTTCAGGGGAGACCTTATTGCACTCTACAACTTTTTGAAGGGAGGTCGTGATGAGGAGGGTTTTGGCCTCTTCTCGCAGGCAACAAAGAAGACCTAAGAAAATGGCCACAAGTTGTACCAGAGGAGGCTTAGGTTAGACACAAGGAAAAAACTTTTTCTCTCAGAGAGTGGTCAGGCACTGGAATGGCCTGTCCAGGGAGGTGGTGGAGTCTCTGTCCCTGCAGTGTTCAAGAGGCGTCTGTATGAGGAGCTATGAAATATGGTTTAGTGGCTTGCAGTAGCAAGGATAATGGGAGGACAGTTGGACTAGATAGTTGGACTTGTAGGTCCTTCCAACCTTGAGATTCTATGATTCTATGAGTCTATGACTTAAAACAGATCTAATTTACAAAATATGTGTTTCAGTATATTCTAACTATTTAGGAAACCAGAATATTATCTGTAGTTAAAAAGATTATTTAAGCTCCTTGCTGAAGGAAATGATGTTTGTATTGTTGCCCATTTCGACTTCCTCCTATGCCACTCATGAGAGTTTGGGTAACAGTGAGTATGGTAATGTAAGAATGTTGTAGATGTGTTTATGCTTAGTATTCTGACCTGAATTGATTCCCCTTTGTTATGAAGATATAAGGTGACTGTACAACCAGATATATTCTGCAGATAAGAATTGTTTCTATTTTCTGAAGTCACCTAGATAAACTGTATTTTTCTGTACCTAAATTTCTCAACTCAACTACCATTTTTTCAGGGTTATCATTCAAAAATAAATTAAAAATAAAATAAAATAATAAATAAATGATACATTCATTTCTTATCCTTGTGAGTACTTGCCAGGCAACCACAAGAGCGATTTTGCCATTACAAATTATCTCTGTAGCAAACGCTAACAAACGTATCTAGAAGTATCCCGAAGAACATTGAGCTCATTAAGCTAGTTTCAGTTCTGCTCACTTCCTATATTTCAGTTGGGTACTCAGTAAGACTTTTCAACTTTCTGATTAACAGACAAGATAGATAGCTACCATGTTCTCATTGATTTTTCACAGTGGTGTTGGGATTTGATTGGCAGCCTTGCCTATTAGTTCCTTTTATTTTGAGACCTTGAAGCAGTAGTCACAATATGTTAATGTAATTTTAAACAGGATAGTAAGCCTAAATATATGTGGTTAAATTAAAGTTTGTAGTCTTTGTCTAGTATATGTGCTCAAGTAACAAATCAGAGGTAGATTTGTTTTTTTTGTTTCTATTGTTATAAGTAAATCGATCTCACTATAAAATACATTCGCTGGTATATAAATTAGCTGGAAACTTGCAAAAATAATGATTTTTTCTAGAAAGAATGAATTGTCCAACTTGCAGGTTGTTTTAATTTTCTAATTAAATAAGTGTAAGATACAATATCATTTTATTGATAAAATAATATTTGAGTATTTTGCAGTGCAATAATAAATGTATTTTTAAAATTGGTATCTTCACAGCCGTAATTTGGCAGTCTTTCTTGCAGTAATTTAAGTTAAAGATGTGTACATAGTCCTCTGAAGGAATTTATTTACTGAATGTCAAGTATCAAAATTTATGAATTGAATAGTAATTGTCATCAGTCTCTTGAATTTGATTTTTAGTTGTTGACTTTGCTATGTGAGAATACGTTGTGCAAGGGCATATGTATGTGTTTGAATGTATTATAGGTTGCTTAACCAAGATGTAGAGACAGACAATATTATCTACAAGCAGCTGGCAGAAGTTGTGCGGTCTGCAGCCCTTGTTCTCATGGGGGACATCAACATCTCTGATACATACTGGAGATATAATACAGTGCAGAAGAAGCAGACTAGGAGTTTTCTAGTGTGTATGGAAGTTGAATTCCTGATGCAGCTGGTAAGAGAACCTACCTGGGGAGGTGTCCTGCTAGACCTCCTGTTCACAGACAGAGAATGACTGCTGGGAGGTGTGGAGGCTGAGAACTGTCCAGGGTAGAGAAACCACAAAATGGTAGAGCTTTCTATTAATGTTAAAGTCTGGAAGGGAATCAGCAAAACTGCTACCTTGGACTTCTGGAGGGAGGACTTCAAACTATTCAGGACATTTGTAAGGAGAATCCCTTAAGAGTCCTGAAGGGTAAAGGTATCCCAAGAAGGCTCGACATTTCTCAAAGAGGAAGTCATGGAGGCACAGGAGCACACTGTCCCCCTGTGCCATAAGATGAGCTGGAGGAGAAGATTGGCATGAAGGAACCGGGAACTTCTGTGACTCCAGGAGAAAAAGTCTACCTCCTGTGGTAAAAGGAAAAAGCAACTTTGGGAGAGTATAAAGAATTTGTTAGGATATGCAGAGAGAAAATTAGAAAGGCAAAATCCAATCTTGAACTCAACCGGGCTACTGCAGTAAAAAGTACTAAAAGCTTTTCACAAATATATCAGAAGTAAGAGGAGGACTAAGGAGAATCTCTAGGCTTTAGTGGATGCGGCAGGAAGCATGACCACTGAAGATAAGGAAAAGGCTGACGTTCTCAATGCCTTCTTTACCTCTGTCTTTAAAAGTCAGACCAATTATTCTCAGGGTATTCTACCTCCTGACCTGGAAGTCTGGAATGAGGAGCATAATAAATCCCACACAATTAAAGTGGAGACATTTAGAGACCTACTATTCCAATTGGACTGTCACAACTCCATGGGAACAAGTGGAATCTATCCAAGGGTGATGAGGGAGCTGACAGAAGTGACTGCCAAGATACTTTCCACCATCTATCAATTGTCCTGGTCACCCAGAGAGGTCCGAGAGGACTGGAGGCTTGCCAATGTGACTCCCATCTACAAGAAGCACTGTAAAGAGGATTCAGGAAACTACGGGCCTGTCAGCCTGACCTCAGTGCCCAGAAAGGATATCTTGAGTGTGATCACATGGCATGTGCAGAACAACCAGGGGATCAGATCCAGCCAGCATGGCTCATGAAAGGTAGGTCCTGCTTGGCCAACCTGATCTCCTTTTGTGATCAAGTGACCTGCCTGGTGGATGAGGGAAAGGCTGTTGATGTAGTCCATCTAGACTTCTGCAATGCCTTTGACACTGTCTCCCACAGTATTCTCCAAGAAAAGCTGGCAGTCCATGATTTGGACAGGTAAAGAACTGCCTGGAGGACCAGACCCAGAGAGATAATGAATGGATTTAAATCCAGCTGGTGACCGACCACAAGTAATGCTCTCTGGGTGTTGGTATTGGGGACTGTCCTGTTTAACACCTTTATTGATGACCTTGATGGGGGGATTGAGTACACCCTCAGTAGGTTTGCAGATGGCACCAAGTTGTGATGAAGTGTCCATCTGCCAGGGAAGGCCCTTCAGAGGGATCTGGATAGGCTGACTTCTGGGCTGAGGTCAATGGGAGGAAGTACAGCAAGATAAAGTGCCAGGTCCTGCACTTTGGCCACAACAACCCCAGGTATTGCTCCAGGTTTGGGGCTGAGTGTTTGGAAGACTGTGTGGAAGAAGTGGACCAGGGGATGTTGGTTGATGCTCAGCTAAACATGAGCCAGCAGTGTGCCTAGGTAGCCAAGAAGGCCAATGGCATCCTGGCTTGTATCAGAAATAGTGTTGCATGCGGGAGCAGGGAAGTGATCATCCACCTGTACTCAGCTCTAGTGAGATCGCATCTCAAGTACTGTGTTCAATTTTGGGCCTGTCATTACAAGAAAGTCACAAAGGCCCTGGAGTATGTCCAGAGAAGGGTAGGGAAACTGATGAGGGATCTGGAGCATGCTTCTTATGAGGAGCAGTTGAGGGAATTGGGATTGTTTAGAGAATAACTGTTTAGAGAAGAGAATGCTTGGGGGAGATGTTATCGCTCTCTACAACAACCTGAAAAGAGGCTGTGGTGAGTTGAAGGTTGGCCTCTTCTCTCGCATAACTAGTGATAGAATGAGAGGCAATAGCTTCAAGTTGTGCCAGGAGAGGTTCAGGTTGGATATTAGGAAAAATTATTCTCCAGAAGAGCGGTTAGGTGCTGGAATGAGCTGCCCAGGGAGATGGTTGAATCACCATCCTTGGAGGTGTTGAAGAAACTTTTAGGTATGGTACTAAGGGACATGGTTCAGTGGGGAAATATTGGTAGTAGGTGGCCTAGAAGATCTTGGAGGTCTTTTCTAACCCTGGTTATTCTATGATTCTGTTCAAGCAAAATTCTTTTCCTTTTTCTAACACTTTACAATAGTAGGGACACTTGTGCATGTGTGTGTATGCAAAAGTAAATATTAATGGACCCAAAATGGAAATTCTAACTTTATGCCAAGAAACATCTTTTTTCTTAAGAATTCTTGATATCAGAAAGATTTAATCTCTAATACTATCTGCTCTGTTGACACAAAATAATAAGAATCATAGAATCATAGAATCACAAGGTTGGAAAGGACCTACAAGATCATCTAGTCCAACCATTCTCCCATTACCGTTGCTACCACAAGCCAGTAAACCATATCACATAGCTCATGATATGGTATTCCACATATTATCATTCCCCTCTACAAAGAAGATATTTGAAGAAGAATCTGAATCAAAGAAGAAACTGAATGTGTAACTTAAAATATTTACCCCTTATGGAGATGCCATTTAAACAGTGTGCCTTTCTGTCATCTTTGGAAGTTTAACACACACCAACATATTTGAAAATGGTATCTTTAGTTCTGAAAACAATTTTGATGATGTGATTTTGAAACTAAATCGATAAATTGTTCAGGTACCTTTCTCACAAATTCACTATTCACTAGGTACTACAGTAAATACATAATGGAGTTATTGTAATCATTCAACTTCTGGATTAAAAAAGCAATTTGAGGATTGGTTTATGTTGAAAACAACTTCTAACTCGGCAAGTGAAAAAGAAAAAAAACACTTGCATCTCACTCCTCTTTAAGCTACTCTTCAAAATCTGTGTTTATTAGAGAAGGTCATGTTTGGGTATGGTAACACCATAAAATCTAGGAAAAAAATTTATTCCAAGTATCTGAATCGAATCTGATTTAACAAAACATTTCTTGTATATTTTTAACACAGATTGTCTATGTTTATTCACCAGGTATAATAAAAAAAGCACCTATTCTTTGCCTGCTCAGTCTAGACCAATATTAAAAGTTGAACTCTGAAGGATACCTTCTCCAGGTCAAATACCTCATGATGTTCCCTGCAGAAAAATTACATATGGAAATGGATGTTTCTGAGTTTCTAATAAAAATAAAAACTAATGACTTTGTTGTTAGCTAAGCTATTGTTATATGTGTTCATTAGGTGTCAACTTCCTGAAAGGGTCAATATATACAAATATATATACATACATATATACACATAGATATATATGCATTTATATGAAGCATGTGACATTTATATTAAGAATTCTCCCTTCATTTATAATTAGGTCAATTTCTTTCCTGGCACCTAAACTTTATGGCCTCATAATCTTAACAAGCAAATGACTTCATATTCAAGCCTTAGAAGCTTGATTTCTTTCTCAGTTTCTTTGCTTTTATGAAACAATACTTTCTACAAATCTCAGTATAAAATCAGGGTTAGCTAAAGCAATTAACAGCATCTTCTGACAAATATATATATAGATATCTTTCCATGTGTAGTTATTCATTTGTAGCTTGTTTCTTTCTATAAATGCACATATAACAATAACAAAGCAATATTTATAGCTAGAGGTTGCCTACCTGTTTCCTGAAAAATGCAGGCTTTGTTCAGAGAGGACTACATACAATCAATCAATCAATCAATAAATAAAAATCTGAGATGAAGTAAATGCATTCTTCTTTTACATGGTGTACATTCATTTATGCAATCATTTTCTCAACCAGTATTTTCACATTTTCTCAGAATATGAGTGGCTTTGCTGCCTGCTTTAGTCAGTAAACACTAAAAAAATCAGTAATAATGAAAGTCTAGTTAGATGCTTTGTAATATGTTATGCTTAGTCCTTTTACAAAAGACAACATAGTCAAACAGTTTGAGGTCAACAAAAACTTCACTAGCTTCATAGTACTTTGTTCTCTTTAAGATAATCAACAACACAAACCCCTGTAAAAGAGCAAAACCCTTCAGATAATTAAGTCTGAATATTTGAACTTTTTTTTTTTTTACCTACTTCATTCTGTTTATCCTCATAACATAGCTGACATACTAATATGGTAATACCGGTATTCAGTTTGTATTAACCAATCTTTGGATTAAGAAAAAAAAAATGCTGTCCTTAAAGCATAGATGTGTGTACCCCTCAAAATTTATAATGGGAGATTTTTTTTAAGCCAATTTTATGAATCACTTAACTTGCATTAATTATTACTAATTAAACATTATTACTTAATGTATCATAGCACATTACTTTATTATGGAATACAGATCATGCAACACAGATAATCAGAGTCAGCATTTGCACAGACAAGGTGTAGTTATCACTGACAGGATGGGAGGTTCCAGCTTTGTGTTCCCACAGGTTCCCAGGGGAGTTCAGGACTGGGTTAGTACTTGCTGCTGCATTCCTTTCCTCTTTGCTTTCACGTAGATTTAAATTGGCACTTCCACTCTGCTGTTCCTCATTGCTGCTGCCCGAATAAAGAATGTGTTTGTAAAGGTGCGTCATGTAGATGCTCATGTGTCCAAGAGTTGGGCTACGGAAGAACAGAAAAATAACCATCAGGTAGATCGGGCTGCCAGAATTGAGGTGGCTCAAATAGACTTGGACTGGCAGAACAAGGGTGAATTATTTCTAGCTCAGTGGGCCCATGAGACCTCGGGCCATCAAGGAAGGGATGCAACATATAAGTGGGCTAGAGACCGAGGGGTGGACTTAATATGGACACTATTGCACAAGTTATTCATGACTGTGAAACATGTGCCATAATTAAGCAAGCCAAGAGGATGAAACCTCTCTGGATGGAAGGGCGATGGCAAAAGTATAAACATGGGGAGGCGTGGCAGATTGACTATATCACTTTGCCACGATCTTGCAATGATAAGAGTTATGTGCTCACCATGGTGGAAGTGACCACTGGGTGGCTTGAAACATATGCAATACCCCATGCTACCGCCAGAAACACCATATTAGGTCTGGAGAAACAGGCTCTGTGGCGACATGGCACCCCAGAAAGAATTGAATCAGATAATGGGACTCATTTCAAAAATTCTCTTATAAATACTTGGGCCAAAGAACATGGCATTGAATGGATTTATCATATTCCCTACCATGCACTAGCTTCTGGTAAAATTGAATGATACAATGGGTTGTTAAAAACTATGCTGAAAGCAATGGGTGGTGGAACATTTAAGCACTGGGAGAAGCATCTGGCAGAAGCCACCTGGTTGGTCAATACTAGGGGATCTATCAATCGTGATGGTCCTACCCAATCCAGCTCCCTACGTACTGTAGAGGGAGATAAGGTCCCTGTAGTACATGTAAAGAGCATGTTAGAAAAAGCTGCTTGGGTCCTTCCAGCCTCTGGAAAGGGCAGACCTCTCCGTGGAACTGTTTTTGCCCAGGAACCTGGGTCCACTTGGTGGGTGATGCAGAAAGATGGGGAAGTTCAGTGTGTACCACAAGGGAATTTGATGTTGGGGGAGTGCAGTGAGTAGTTCTATGTATATGTATTAAGCATGATATAATGATGTAGAATAAGGGGTGGAATGTCATGGTTTTGTAACTTTGCTATTGGTATTCCACATCATAACATCATGGACAAAAGAGAAGAACTACATATCCCAGAGGACCTCATGGTCAGAGAAGGAAGATACATCACGGAAGATACGTCATCTGGTTGTGCGCGGTGCTTCTTCACTTTCGCTTGCTGCCGGGAGAGAAGTGGGTGTGCTTTCCAAGCCATGAGCCTTCATCAAGTAAGGCTTTCAGTTTTGGAAACTCTCTCACTCTCTCTCTCTCTCTCTCTCTCTATCGCTCTTTCGCTCTCTCTCATTTCATTTGATTTATTATTCTTACTCCCAATTAGATTGTATTATATTGTGTCATCTTGCATTCCAACATCGTAGTTAGTAAAATAAGTTCTCCTTCTTAGATCGTTGCCACTGCTTCTTTTTTTCTCAGGAAGCCGGGCCCGTGAGCCTACTGCCCCCCTGTCACGGGCACAGATCTATCTAGGTAACTCCGTGACACATTCTTAGCTAAGTATATTTACCTTGTCTTCACCTTACTCTTTATCCCACAGAAATTGGGATGTTAACTAACACTTTAATCTTTCTGTCTTGATTTGAGTACTGTTACCTTCTTGTGTGTTTTATATAACTGCGCTCTCTAAGGCAAGCAAAAAAAGGGCAATCTGTGTAGTTCACCCGCCATTCAGTCCTGAAAGACTGCATTAGCAGACAACCCCAACAGTAAGTAATAAAATCCAATGATAGATTAGTCTTTGCTGTGTTCAATAAAACTGACTTTTAAAGCATCCCCTCTTAGTCAATCAATACTCTAGCAATACTTCAGAAGGTCTCTGCTTTCCCCATAAAATTTTCTTAGGGTCCTGTGTTGCCCCAGTCAGTCTCCTGCCTTTGGCAGCAAGGCCCATTAGGACTTGGGTGTACTTGTGTGCAGTCTTAACAAAGGTCACTCAAGGTTTCTGGGGATACTGCTTTTGTCTCAGTCTGTTACTGCTCAGCTAATAATCTTCAAGCCTGCCTGCCTATGTTTTATATCACACAGGATGCAACTCTTTGTTTTTTCTCTTTCTTTTTCTTTTTCTTTTTCTTTTTCTTTTTCTTTTTCTTTTTCTTTTTCTTTTTCTTTTTCTTTTTCTTTTTCTTTTTCTTTTTCTTTTTCTTTTCCTTTTTCCTTTTCCTTTTCCTTTTCCTTTTCCTTTTCCTTTTCTTTTTCTTTTTCTTTTTCTTTTTCTTTTTCTTTTTCTTTTTCTTTTTCTTTTTCTTTTTCTTTTCTTTTCCTTTTCTTTTTCTTTTTCTTTTTCTTTTTCTTTTCCTTTTCTTTTTCTTTTTCTTTTTCTTTTTCTTTTTCTTTTTCTTTTTCTTTTTCTTTTTCTTTTTCTTTTTCTTTTCCTTTTCCTTTTTCTTTTCCTTTTTCTTTTCCTTTTTCTTTTTCCTTTTTCTTTTCCTTTTTTCCTTTTTCTTTTTCTTTTTTTTCTCTTTCTTTTTTTTTCTTTTTCTTTTTCTTTTTTTCTTTCTGACATCAGAAAGAGACATTTCTAGGCATAATGCTATCAGGAGCTACCTTTAGCTATGCCATTCATCTTTACTCAAGAGTATGATTTTTATTCCAGTGCCTGTGCCTATTTTGGTTCTGTATTTACCATTACTAATAGCAATATACCCTATTTTTGTTTATAAAATAATTTGAGAAATTTGAGCTTTGTTTTTACGCTTCTGTATTATGTAAATAAACACATATAGTCTCTTTAGCTTTCAGACTGAATATAAATTATTTCCCCTACCTTGAATTCAATAAATGTCTTCAACAGCTTTTATGAAGATATGTTGCATAAATGTTAACTGCAAAGAAAAAATTATTTGAAATATGTCTTGAGAAAGGAGACAGGTGCTCTTTTCTTAATACACATGCTCTTTCAAAGATACTTATTTTAAATATCTGATGAAATGTACAATTTAGGCTTGAAAGGAATGAAACTGTCTCTTCCTCTACACTTTATTTATGAAAGTATTTACTTTTTCTCTTGTTGTCTTCTTTTTAAGCAACATTATATATTCACTCAGGAATACTCAAAAGAATCAAGAGCTTGAGAACATTTGCATTTGTAATTGCACTTTTCCTTGCACGGTTGTTTAGATAATAAAGTCCCCAAGGAGAACTTGCCATAGAACTTGTCTAGCTGCTTCATTCTTAATGACCGTTGTCAAATTAAGTATGCAGCATCCCCACATGGTGACGGTTCTTGAACCAGTTAAGTTGGCTCTTTGCCTCATTGTAACAAAGGTACTAGAAAGCTGAAAGTAGCTATGATACTCTTTTCTTCTTTTGATCATTCTTCAAGGGCTAATTCTGCAGCACCCAGGCTCTGTCCCCTCCATGTTTCAGTCTGGTGTTAATATTGATCTACTGCTAAATCACTGCCACTGATGATTCATCCAGATAATTTCAATTTTCTGCTAATCAAATAATCATTAGTGTGAGGTGACAGGATTTTCATGATGGATGAAAGTGATTTATAAGTAGGAAGTAGGGAATTGTGAGCACATGAGTATCCACAAATATTAACTTATATAATGTCAAGGTCACAACAAGTAGACAGATTCAGTGCTTAAGTGACAGTAAAAAAGAGCACAAACTTATCCAAAACAATTTAAATAAACAGACTTAGAGAAAATTCATTTTTCCTGTAGCACTGTCATGAATGTAAATATGGAGTAAGGGCACTTTGCCTTGCAAGGGATGGTGAGCCAGAAGCCACAAGCATCACAAGACAGGCAGCAGCCTTTCTGACCAGAAGCCAGGAAACTAAGTCAGTAAGCCAGAGTCAGAATCATGTCTGGTGATAGTAACCAGGGACAGCCAAGAGCCCAGCAATCACCCGGTGACAACATTAAATCCCAAAGTGAAGTTGGCACACTGAAATGAATATTAGGGTCATGAAGGTAGGAGATGAGGCCCAGGTGCAGCACCAACAGATTCACAGCCTCCCACAGCCAGGGATCAATCATGGAAAACTTGGGTGTTACTCAATGTCCCAAGCAAGGGTGAGGAGAGGTATAGATGAGGCCTCTTCCAGTTTTTCCTTCATAACATCTCTTCTCAGTGAAGTTGTCTTCTAAAACCAGCTAAACTCTCAGAAGGGAGAGAGTGAGTGCTCTCCTGAAAAGCGCTAGTGAGTGCCCATCAGCCAGATGCAGCTCTGCTCACTAAAACTATCTGAGCTCTACTGTTGAGCCAGATCACCTAGTGAAACAAAAATCCATTCATCTCACAGTTGGACAGTTCATCCAGAAGAGTGCGATGAGGGACAGTACCAAAGACCTTACCAAAATCTAGAAAACTGCATCTGCCACCTTCCCTTCATCCACCAGGCAGGTGATCATTTCATAGCAGGAGATCAAGTTACTAAGGTAGCACTTTCTCTTGATGGATTCATGTTGGTTATGTCTGGCTCTAGCTTTATTCTTTAACTGACTATCAGTATCCTCCAGGACAATATTGTCCATAACTGTTCATAATTCTTCCAAGGATGGAGTTTCAGTACAAGTCTGTAGTTTCCTGGGTTTTCTCTCATGTCCACTTTTGCAGGCAGGCATAACAGTGGACCATTTCCAGTCTTCGTTGAAATACAGAGACAAAAACTACATTACGTTTCTTGTCTTATTTCTTGATCATGGCAATAGAAAAAGCATTAGATACATGTAAAACTTTAAAATGTGAAGGTAAGCTAAATTTCATCTTTCACTAGCTTTTCTGTGACAGGACAGTTTATATTTAATTCTATTAGTAAGTTGGGGCAAATTGAAACCAACATTGTTGGAGATATGGTCAAGGACAGTGCAGCGAAATTCCGCTGCACAACAACCTGAAGACAGTAGAAAAACACCTTGAACAATTCACTACTTAGGGGAGAGGGTCGTTGCGTGAACGCGTGGGGTTATGCAACAGGTGTACGGGTACGCATGTGTGCAGAAATTCTTCTGGACTATAAATCTATGTAGCTAAGATAATAGACTGAGAGCTGACTTCATGGCATCCATGTATGTCTCTCTCTCCCCGGACAGGGTCCAGCGGCGGTGGAGTTCGTTGGCGCAGGGAGCTGCTGCATCATACATGAACTTTATTTATTCTGACATATTTACAAAAGTCAGTAACTACATACTTGAAATTATTTCCCCTTCAAAATATGATGCTATAAATATTTGCTCACTTTTCTATATTCTATTGGGCAGAAAAAATTCTATAGCAGAGAATGAATGATAACAGTAATTGCTTGCCACCCCATGCAAGAGAGATAGGTATGAAAATTTAAATCATCAGTAATTCTGGTTTGTTGTTGTTGTTGTTGTTGGTTTTTTTTTTTTTTTTTGACATTTTAAGTTTTTGGTTCTTTTTTTTTTTTTTGCGTGCTTTGAGACAAAGGACAGCAACTATATCTTAGCTAAGATTGGCATTAAGTAAAAAACAAATTCACAAAAATTAAATAAAACCACAAGATTTGCTGTTCTCCCACTGCAACATGCCACAGTTTTATTGCTCTGAAAGAAAGTGCATTTTTCCTATTACATAGAGAGGTTCCATTATGTGTCTTCTTTGATCTATGTGCATTTACATCACAACCTTTGTCTTTTAATTTAAAACTTCTTTACTGAGGGCAAAAACTATTTGAAGTTCCATCATTTTCAGTCATATCTTAGTCCTGCTTTAGTACCAGTGTTCAACCACTTTGGCAGATACACTGCAAGATCTTTATTAAGCCCATCTGTTCAAATGTCCATTTTCTCTCTCCCTTTATGAGATGTCACCCTTTTAATAAAGTCATTGTTGGGTTGAAGATGAACAAAAAATGAATGAAAGCAAGTTTTTATGAATACGTTACTTTTTTAATATTTCATTTTTTTTTCTGTTAACAAATTGAGCTGTTTACAAATGACATGTAATCTAGTAATATTTAATGAAAGGCTGGAAAATAAAATACATTTACTTCTCTATTCTTTATTTAACTTCTACTACAGTTATCCTATTTCATTACTTAAAAACAATTTAGTTATAAAGACAATTATAAAAATAAGCTAGATTTACTGAACTAAGAATCACATATGTATCATGTATACAAACGAACATTTCCAACCTTGTACATTTAGATATACGAGAAAATGCTCTCTATGTCCGTAATCATGTGAAGTATTTCAGCTTAGAACCAATCTTCATTTCCTTACTTAAGATTTTCAAGTCAAGAAACAAATCAAAATACAGTGGGGGCCTACATGAATGAGTTGCAACAGAAATTAGCATAAATTTTGTGATTCGGTCTATTCATATCACTTTTATTCTGCACACTAGAATTGGCTTGATTCTGGAAAATAATGTGAACACTTACTCCTAGTAATACCTGTATAATGCTCAGAACAGGACTGAATTATTCATTAAAATTCTAAACTCATAAGCTTAGCTGAATTGTAATGAACAAGAAAACTAAAGAATATGAAATATTGAATGGAAAGAGACTGAAGTGCAAATATCATAGAAAAGTACAACAAAAACAAGAAAAAGATCAACTGGTGAAGAGCAACCTGCATAAGGATGACAGTAGAAACGCCACATATTCTCTGAACTTTAGAAATGTATGGTAGGAAAAAAAATCACTAAAAATATCAAAAACTTGAATGGACCATATCCACTTTCAGCAATTTGAAAAACAGAGATGCAGGAGAGAAGTTTAAGCTGAGTAACCTTCTACAGTCTTAATCTGTGAAGCCTGAAGAATAATGCAAAGTAGTGCTTTTGAATGAACATCAAAACCTGATGCTTCAAGAGATCATATTGGGCACAGCATTATAACAACAAACAGAATATTTCCATAAAATTTTGCCAGCAACATCAAATAATTTTTTTTTAAAAAAACACACATATCATAAATCCGCACAAGGCAGTGTTTTCCTTTTTATTTGATGGTTTTCATAGCACTTGATGACATTCACTATGTAGTTCTACAGCTATCACAGAAGTATTTCAAGGTATAGCAAAGTAAAGACAATTGGCAAGACAACCAAAATCACCTAGTGGATTGAGGGAAAAGTGACTTGTGAAGGCAGAAAAATCAGCAGGACGTTGCCCAGTACAAGTAAAATACCTTTAAAGTCTTCCATCACTTGAGGAAGTATAGAATAGCAGTAAAAGAGGGAATAGGGAGAATTTGTTAACAGAACACAGGAAATTTGGGATGAATACAACTCCTCTGGGAAATTCAAGACAGTAGGCTGCCCTGTCAAGATGGAGGAGTGTCCCAAGAATTCTAAGAGGTGCATTTTCACACACAAGAAAGAACTGTTTCCCTGCACAAGAGAAAAAAAAAATAATTAAAGAAATATCTTTAGGAAAATCTGTTATTGCTCATTACAGAGCAATAGGAAACATGAAAAAAAAAAAAAAAAAAAAAAAAAAGGAAAGGAAAGGAAAGGAAAGGAAAAAAAAAAGCCCACTACTCCACATTGAAGAACTGCTGGAATGCTGCAAACCATTACAGTTTTGTAGCAGTGCATGATTTTATCAAAGCTATATTTTTCATTAAATTAATGGTCAAATGAATAGATGATTTGTTTATCAACGTAGCAGAAACAGCATTGTAAGTAAAAAATTAGTGATACAGTCAAAAAGGTATGAGAGAGATTCCGAATGTAATACCTCTTGTTTATTTCAATGGAAACTACAACAGATATGAAAAGCACAATAACTCTGTTTGGTAGAGCAAATGCTCAGCTACAAAAAACTTTTTCAGCATGGATGCCACCATTAGCTTTGGATTTTCATTAGTGATGAACAAAATCTTGCACATTGTGCTTATAAAAATCTGCACCAGCCAAGGTGACCCACTGTTACTACTGCTGAAACACACCACCTACCACCTCACTGAGCTCACATCCAGTGTTCAGTCTTCATGAATGTTCAGTAAGTGTTGATGAATATCAATGAATGCAATTTTTTTCTGCATGATGGAATTGACACACCTTTGTTTCATACACACTTCCACTCCAAACACCATTTTGTCAGACTACTCCTCTGCTGCCATTCGTTGCATGGCCACAAAATGTAACTGAATATTAATGGGAACATTCAACTTCTACTGTGATACCACCAACATCTGCCTCTGACATTGTGAGTCAATATAATAACATATGAGGCATTACTTCTAGATTAGCCATTGTAAAATATTATTCACCCTTTTGCAACAGCTTCTCAGATATTCCACATCATAAGATTTAGTTTCAGTTCATTTCTAATAGTAAAATCTTTGTTGATTCAAAGTTCATAAGAAAAAAGAAATCATTATTTCTTGCTATTCTTCTTTCGGATAGTTTTTATAGAAATGCCTTGAGGCAAACATATTCCTGGCATTCTTAACTTATAAGGTGGCCTGCAGCTTCAAGCAAATGCTTTGTGATCTCTCTATGCTTAGATCAAATCGTACTCTGAAGTCTACTAACAGCATTTATGATTAAGCATTGGCATTTTCATCGGTTGCTACAAAATCAATTGATTTGTCATCTCTCCAGGTCTAGTTGATAGTGAACTAAACCTCTTCCAACGTCTGAGTGATCTCAGTGTGGGATTAGTTAAGCAAGAAGTTGATGCTGAAAAGGCATGCCCTAAGAGTGTGCTAGGATGAGTAACAACAGTCAGCTTATCACGAGGCAGAGACATGCTTACTGGGGCTGTGGAAGAGCCAAGGTCAGGACAGAAAGAGAGAAATCCAGAGATTAGTTCCTGGGGCTGTTCCTTTCTTTACAGATTGCAGAAATACTTTATAGGTGTAGCTCTGGGGATTTAAATGCAGATGACTTTTCTTTTCTTTTCTTTTTCTTTTTCTTTTCTTTTTTTTTTTTTGTTCTGCCAAAATCTTTGTGAGCTTCACATTCAAATAAAAGCCTTAGCAGTACAGAATGGATTAATACAGGATTACAAGAAGAAGATTATATTTTTGGATCCTCTCATCTCTTTTAAAAATGTCTATCCCAGTGTTACTTTGCATGTATTCAACATGATTCCTTTATGCAGAGCCATATGTTAATATGGTTGTCAAAAGAAAGACTTTTTTAAAAAGTAACTGAGATTTGTCAAGAATTCTGAGAGGATTTGTTTAGCTTATAAAGAAGGTTAACAGGACTATTCATTAAAATTCTAGAATGATTTAAATGTGTCCTTATATTGTGCACACCATACTTGGCTTTGTATGTGGCTTTTTAGATGCAGTATTACCTGACACTATTTTTCTTTCCTTTTCTCCCTCTAATACTTCATGCTCTCTGACATTCTTGTGTAATAGAAATTCCAGCACAACATATCATGGACTCTCCCTGCTCCTTTTATCCTGAGAACAATGCTTCTCAGAGCCTTTCTAGTTACAAGCGTTCGGTGATCTGAAAGGTCTGATCCTGCTCCTATGATGTCATTTGAAAAAAACTTCAAATAAGAGTCAAACAGGCTCCCCAGCTCCTCTGTGCAACCTTTAATCCAGAATAATTTGAAAAAGAAAAAAAAAATTGAGTGTTCTTCAAAAAGTGAAAAAGTAGAATTTTTTTTAAAGTTAAAACTCTCAGACAATCTTACAAAATGAGAAATAATTTCACTGTTTCTGCGTGTTTTAACTTAGTAGAACATAAAATGTGGGTTATATAGTTTAATTCTGGTTCTCACTGTTGATATGCAAGAAGATATAGAGCAGAAATGGCCAGAGTAGCAGTTTGGATAGATTAATTTTCATCTTACCAGGAACTAGGCTGAGATCTCTGCCTGTATTTCCCTATAATGAAATGCCACTTAGAACACCAGTATTCAGAAGTGGAAGGCCTCTGTCTCAAAACACTGCCTTTCAGTGTGCAAATCTTTTTCTTGCCTGATAAAGTATTAAATTTAAAAATCATACTTATTATTTCTCATTTAATTCTCCAGAAATTGTTAAATCTAAGAACTCAAAAAGATCACAAATTAATCAAATTGTATCAGACAACCTAATAGGATCAAATAATCATTTCTACTTTTATAAGCATATGTAACAGATGCATGGTAGACTCTGGCAAAGGTTGGACCTAATTTTCAGTTCTTTTTTCTGGGCAGAAGTACTATTAATTCACTTTTGTAGGGAATAAAATTAGTAATTTATAAGGAGAAGAATGAACAACAAGTTGCATAAATGAAAGTTTTGTGGGAAATTTATATAGGTAATTTATATGGACTGGGGGAAGAACTCCTTGAGAGCAGCCCTGTGGAGAAGGACTTGGGGATCCTGGTGGACGAGAAGCTGGACATGAGCCAGCACTGTGGACTTGCAGCCCAGAAGGCCAGCTGTGTTCTGGGCTGCATTAAAAAAAGGCCAGCAGGGAGAGGGAGGGAGGAGGGTTGTCCCCTCCTACTTGGCTCTTGTGAGGCCCCATCTAGAGTACTGTGTCCAGGCCTGGGGCCTCCATCACAAGAAAGATGCAGAGCTCTTGGAATGGGTCTAGAGGAGGGCCCGTAAGATGATCAGAGGGCTGGAGCACCTCTCCTGTGAGGAAAGGTTGAGGGAACTGGGCTTGTTTAGCTTGGAGAAGAAAAGGCTCTGGGGACACCTCACTGTGGCCTTGCAGTACTTGAAGAGAGCATATAAACGGGAGAGGAAATGGCTGTTTACATGGGTTGATAGTGATAGGACAAGGGGGAATGGTTTTAAACTAAGACAGAGGAGACTTATCATAGAATCATAGAATGGCCTGGCTTGAAAAGGACCACAGTTATCACCGAATTTCAACCCCCCTGATATGTGCAGGGTTGCCAACCGCTAGACCAGGCTGCCCAGAGCCACATCCAGCCTGGCCTTGAATGCCTCCAGGGATGGGACATCCACAACCTCCTTGGGCAACCTGTTCCAATGTGTCACCACCCTCTGTGTGAAAAACTTCTTCTCAATATCCAACCTACACCTTCCCTGTCTCAGGGAGGTTTATCTAACTTACGTTAGATATATCTAACTAAATTATGTTAGCTATATCTAGCTTATGTTAGATATTAGGAAGAAGTTTTTTCAGTCGGAGGGTGATGGCACATTGGAACAGGTTGCCCAAGGAGGTTGTGGATGCCCCATCCTTGGAGGCATTGAAGACCAGGCTGGATGTGGCTCTGGGCAGCCTGGTCTAGTAGTTGGCGACCCTGCTCACAGAAACGGTATTGAAACCAGATGGTCTTTGAGGTCCCTTTCAACCCCGGCCATTCTATGATTCTATGACATAGTGGGCCAAAATAATAAAATAGAAGACATTGTTTTTGGAGCAGCCCCCATACAATCTGTGGCAGTTTTGACTCCTAGACTTAGTTCTTTTTGCATTCATACTAACAGAGGTAACAGAAATTTAATGAAGGGCTAGATGACATTAAGCTACATATAGACCTAAATTGTCAAATAAGTGAACTGCAGAGCAAGATGAAATTTCAAAGAACCAGACAGCTTTTGTTACAGGAGGCTAAAAAGTCACATCCTCTGTGAATATACACCCAGAAGACTATAAAAGTCAACTTTTAATAACTCAGTGATTGAACAGCATACTAAGTATGAAAGAAAACAAAATCAAAATGGACTTTTTGGAATCCTGCAAGCATTTTGTAAGGTAATATTTGTACAATAGCTAAAGACTTTAAGGCATTTTCCTGAGTCTAAATTTATCTTCATGAAAAGCAGATAATATAGATAGATATAAACACACCCAGCTTTCAAGTATAATGAAAGCTACACCATTTATTGAAGCACAAGAGTAACTGAGAATTGCAAGATGAGCTGAGAATTTACTCGGTAAAAGAGATTCTTCAACCTATCAGAGCCACATATAGTTTTCATCATTGGTTAGTGACACAACCTTCTGGCAGACCTGATTTTAGCCAGATAGGCAAGCACAATCAGGAAGGATTGGAGTGCATCTAAAATCACTTATTCAAAATACTTCCGAATTAGAGGTGATTTTATTTTACAGAATTTCACACAAGATCACTAGAAATTTATATCTGAACAATTGATTTGTTTCAGAGACAGAAACACATAAATAACATTTCAAAATAAAATTTCCATTCTGAATAATTGTTTTGTATCAAGTCACATACCTAGATCTTCAGACACAAACACTTATAGGAAACTGACCCTCTTCCCTCAGCATGCAACTTGCAGTGGCCACAATCCCATCAGTAAAACACAGGTAAAATAATATTACTCTTCACACTGGCTTAAGTCCTTTTCAGCTTGAACACAAGGCTGTACTCCCTGCTTAGGTGTCTGAAGATTATGATTTCAGACACATCTTGGAGGCTCTATTACTCTGAATCATAATTTATCTTGCAGCCAATATTTTCCCATTCCTGTATATATAATAGAATCTTCCACAAAGACACTGCTGATGTTCACTGCTGTCTTCCCACACCTGTGAGTCTAACACATAAATGGTCAAGAAAGTTATCCTCAATGCAGACTTGTTTCCCTCCTTATCTTTTAGCTATATTACAAGGCCAAGATACAAGGAAAGAAATGTATTTGTTTTTTTGAAACGTGAACAGAATCTAGACCTCCAACGCTGTACTCAGGGTAGTCAAGACAGAAAGAGCTAAATGCAAGTGTTCTAACTAAAGCATAAAAAGTTGACTGGTAGTAATAAATGATGAAGTGGAACCAAAACATTGAAGTGGAACCAAAACATTGAAGGTGACTGAATAAATCAAGTAGAATTTCCTTTATCCATTTTGGAAGTCTTCCAATTTAAATCAGCGAACTGCTATGAACTTTTGAATGGATATTTTTTAGTTTGCTGAATTCCATGAGCTATCAGTTTCTTAGAATATCTTTCCTACTTCAGCTGCTTTGACATGAAACAGCATGAGAAAATATTGGTAATATTTCACTGTAACTTGATATTGCCTCAAACCTTCAAATAATTAAGTTTTATTTAATAAAGGAAAAAATAGAGGTTAATATTTCCTTAAATAGAAAGTAAAATTACAGATCCTAAGTTCTGATTAAATAAAAAAAAATAGAAAGAAATTTTATCACAGTTTGATATGTTAGACATAACATTACTGATTAGACTGAGTCAAGTATCAGGGTGTATTAAAAAGATATTTTAGTAGAGAAAGGAGTGTTAAAATGCTCTCCTTAACTAACACATGGTCAGTAATGCTTAATTCTCCCTTGGACACGGCCTGTTCTTCATTATAAAATCCTTTCCTTTCATTTACTTCCTAGTCTTCTCAAAGACATGGTACCTCATGATTGCACGGTATGTTCAGACCTTCACTGAACAGTTACACAAAAATGGATGTTACAGAATAATCTGAGTTACATTTTACCTCAAAGTTCAAGATCGAGTTTCTCTACTGCATGTATGGTGGCAGTGCCATAACCTAATATCTTGATCACAATGAGAATCATACTGAGTGAACAAATCTTGCTCAAATTTAAATTCAGATGTCATAGATTTAGTCCTTTCCATCTTCTATTAGGCCATTTGAGGTAACAACTGTATCTCACATAACAAGTACGAGAAAAGTTGTGTTTGATCTCAACTTGTATCCTCGTCCCTCACAAAATAAGTAGAAAATAGTAACATAAAATCAAAACAACACTGCAAAGGTAAAGATTCACCAAATAGAACCTGTATTTGAAACATGGTCTGTTAGGCATTATTAGTACATTCAGTAAAAGAAAATTTTGTGAGAAATAACAATGATATCCACTTTTTCTTGATATTTTAAATAGGATGCTATCCTGGGGTTATCTAATCAATAGCTTCAGAGAGTCTAACAGATACAGGTCAAACTCAAAATCTCATTTCAAGCATCATCAGCTGAAGAGAGTTGAAATATAATATAGGTGTTAATATCAGAATTTTTAATTCATTGCACTGGGCCCCTAAAAAAGATTATGTGCACATAAGAATGCATATATTCAGACAGCTTGAGTTCAGAGTGTGCATGCACATTCATACATACGGAAGTCACCAGAAGTACTTAGTGTATTCAGGAGCAGAGTCCCTTAATCACTAATTTTAACTTTACTTGAGATTTGATAACTTTACAGTTTTGGCTAGTGGCAGGCAGGTCAAGACAGCTCAGTGGAAGCTTACTGAAAAGCCAGCAGTATAGCTTTGGTACAGGTCATAGAATAGAAACTACAAATATCTTATTGTCTACTAGCTAATAATAAGATTGAAGTAATGTGAGAAGCTAGACCAATTTTTGGCTCAACATTTGTTCAGCGGCAGTCAACTGAGACATAACCTGCTTAGCAAGTATTTGTAGTTAGTGGTTACCGTGATCACAGTGGTAAGAGAATGTTATGTGGCTGGGCAACCAGGAGAAACTGCTTTCAGCTGTTGCTCCTTTTGGTCATTCAAGCTGTCTCATGGGGGCTGTCTCCAAGGAGAGGACCACCGTATAGTCAGCACACATACCTAGCAGCCAACCATGTGACAATTGTGTGATCAACTACCAATTACCTAATGGGGGGTCATGAACTATGGCCACAATGTTGCTCCTGAAAAAAAAAAAAAAAAAAAAAAAAAAAAATTAGTGCTCCTGACAACCAAAGCACATAGCACATAATGCCATCACCCCAGACAAAACAAACATAAACACCCCTGGCAACCAACCACTGCCCTAGCAACCAAAAAGGCACTATGAAGAGGATGAAAACTCCAAGAGGTCCGGAGTAGAATGGATACTACCTCCACTGAACTGTAGCTTTGCAGGTCAAGGACCAACCTGCAGCCCTCTATGGACCAATGAGACATCACTGAATCCGCAGTGGTGAGTATCCCAGCTTTACAACACATTCACTAGGATTTCTCTATTTACTATCGCTAACTTCCCCATCTTTCCCACATTCCTTATCTGATCAGAATTTCCAATATACTGGTTGGACAACGTTTGGCCTCATTAGCTGCCTTAATTTCACTCCAAGTATATATATATTAAATCAATTCCTCCAATAATTTGAATGAAACAAGTAAGAACTGAGAGAACTGCTTAATTACAGAGATAATCACTCTTTCTGTACTTGTGTAATTATACTTTCAATACAGTCCTAATAAAATTTGGGTAGTAAAACATTATCAAACACCATAAAGACATGAGGATATCTTCAGCCTATATAGGAATCTAGGTGGTTACATGGCAGAGATTAGAGAAGGAAATAGTACAATATACTGTCTACACAAGCATTATCAGTGCAATCCCTTATGAAGATTCTGTTTCTTAATACCAGTTCATTGAGCTAACAAACTGTTAATATGTAATTACCCAAAATGTTAAAGACAAAAACTAAAAATGAAAACTATTCAAACCTTAATACTGGCATGATTTCTAAAGAAAAATACTAATCTGATGTTTGTTTCATTGATGGTTACTTTAAAGTAGAGAAGCTACTGCTTAAGCTCATGAATCAAAAATATTAAATCAGACTGCACAGATCGTTTTCCTTTAAATTAGGAAGTGCTCTGAGTAATCACTTTCACAGTGCTGTCCCTTGGATGACAGAATTAAGACACTACCTGCTTTTGTATTATCAATTTATTGATTTATGTTCTTAAAGATCAATATAGAAAGTTTCTCACCAGCAGACTTCTTATTAGTAACAGAAGACTATGTGAATACCAAGCAAAACAGTGTGATGAGATAAATCTCTTGAAATTGCAAAACCGGTACGGTTAAAATTTCTAGCAGAACAGCAGGTTCTGTATTTGAACATAAAAAAAAAATAATATCAGTGTAAAATAAGAAACATACTGCAAAATGAAAATCCCATTGTTCTTTTGGTAGTGTGTTTCAAGGAGGACAACAAAGCTGTTTTATTTAGATTGCAGTTTTTTTCTTCTTAATAGAAAACCTGTTCTACATAGCCCCCTGTGAAAGGGTACAATAAAGACAGCTGGTAAATTAGTTCAACACTGTAAGGATGGATTTTACTCTGTTCCTACTGACACAACAATAAAGCTACAGCTATGGTAACTCATTCAAAAATCAATTCCTGGATACAGGATTTTTACAAGTATCTTGAAGAGGTTTTATATTCTTCCTGATGGTGTAAAAATTACTGGTAACTATTGGTATACCTTAGAAATGGTAAGTACTAAATCACTTATTCAAGTAGTTTCTTTTTTTTTTTTTTTTAAATGTATGTTATTAATATATATACTATATCTTGTGAAAATTTCACTATATTTACAAATTTACAAATTCACAAATTTAATGTAATTTGTGAAAAGTTTAGTATATCTCCAGAGAAAACTTCAGTCATGGAACTTAAAGTATTTTGTAATTATAAAATTTATATTATATACTATACAATATTATTTCAACTTAACAAGAAGTTCCAATATTATTATTTAATACTATTGGTTTTGATTCATCACTGGGTACCACATGAAAACTGGTGGACAGAATTATTTGTATTTTACAGCACAAATACTGGATAATTTCTTTTATTTATCTTTAATGACACGTTGAACAGTATCTGACATTTTTTCTAAGTTCTTCTAAAGATTGACTGGGCAAAGGAAAGTTGGGCTACTCTTTCATGACTTTAAGAAATAAAAATGGGCCTTACTTTAGTAAATGAGTCAAAATCCTACAAAATTTTAAAAGTTGTTTGGTAGAATCAAGGCAAACATTGAAAATGCTTTCAAACTCCTATAGAAAGAAAGACAACAGGGCCCTTAAGAAAAAACACATAATAACAAGACTTCCTGAAGAGGTATTAATACTTCTACATCAGAGATGGGGAATTGAGATGTTTTCATAAGGTTATAAGGCAATGCAATTTTCCCAGAGAATTCCTTCTTAACATTTATCTTCTGACCTGTACCACTCCACAAAGGTAACTCTGAGACCTGCTTGGAGATGAATATGCAGGAAATTTCTAAAACAATTAGTCATCTACGCAATTCCAGTAAACAGTGAAGGTGGTATGAATAAGTAGTACAATACTTGATCTGGAAATCCTGAGCTGACGAATGTAATTTCAAAAAGGCAGCCAAAATAAAAACAGATCAAAATTCAGAATTTGGATTTTAGTATGACATACTAGGAAGATAATTAATAAAGCTGACAGAAGAATACAAAGATCTAAATGTGGAAGAAGCACCAAATTTAAATAGAAGTGCAGTATTTCAAGAAAAGAGAAAATTGGAAAGTGAACAGTCTGTGTGGACAAATAAGCGGAAAAGACAGAATGTAATGAATAAGTGAAAATACCTGTAAAGATAGGAATAAAGGTTGAATGAGTTACACAAATCAAAGTCAGAAATATAAATGGCCATAAGTACAGTTGAACTTAACTTTGCTAAGTAATTTAAAATTACAGAAAAATAGTTATTTAAAGATAAGGTAATAGAAAAGACTGCATAACATGTGAAACTGAGTTTACTTTCATAAAATTGAATGGCAAGATAATCCATAAACTGAGGTATTTAAAGAATTCCAGTAGGAAAGTTTTCAATTAATCATTCCGTGTAGACATTGTAATCTCAAACTAACAAATAACAAATGTAGTACTACTCTGTCAGCAGTATGTATGGGGAGACAAAGGAAAAACAAAATATCTAAGCTACTACAAACCCAGTACTTTGACTACTGTACAGAGAAATCTCAGAAATTAGATGTTTGAGATAGAGGGAAATCAACAAAGTTTTACCAAACATTCAAGTATGACTGTTATCACTCTCTTCAGAGAAATGCAATACCTCCATGTTAATCACCTAAATTTAAACAGAGCTTTTGATATAAATGCTTCATGGGAAATTATCATTTAATGCAGAGAAAATCGGTGTTCATGGATTATAAAATGAATAAATAATTGAATACCAGGAAAAAAAGATCACACAATTAGGGAAAAAAATGTAATATTGAAAGGTCGATTATGAGAAAGGGGATCTTGTTTTGGAACTGAATCCTTTTATTATTTCTGTCAATGACTACATTACATGGAATCATGGCAGTGAGAAATTTCAGCAACAGTATCACTACTGAAGAACATATTCTTGTCTTTCAGGAGTAATTAGATGACTTGTAGATTAAAGAAAGAAAGGAAAAGAGATTAAGTGCAAATATGCAAGCTATAATTTCATGCATCTTGAAATTAACAACAAGAATGTTTGTCATAAGACGAGAGAGGCTATACTTTGTTGATCCTATGATTACAAGTAATCATTATGATTTGATTGTGGGGAAATGGAGAAAAAAGCACAAACAAATCAGTTTTCTTAGATGCAGAAACTGCTAAGTTTTAAGAGACAGCAAACTATATGTACTTATCTGCAAAGCAATGAAAATGCCTCATGGAGAATTGTTTATAGATGTCTGTCAAAAACACAGTGTTTATCTAAAGCAGGTTGGTATGGAGAAGGGCTTCTCACTGTATTAGAGAAAAATTATGACTTCTAGATTTTTCATACCAGTAAAAGGAAAGCTGAAATTATGTGTAGTTATTCAAAAGGATATGAAATAAGTTTGCATTCTTCAAGAATATTGTGTTCAACAAATCCTAAATTCTACTGTTCACTACAGCTACAGTCATGATTTGATGAGTTGCACTGAGAATCTTCTTCAGTGGTAACAGAGTATACCATGGTTAGATGGGTTCTTAGCAGTTTTCTGTCTCTGGTAGAAAACTTTTGACAAACTCATCAATTCAGAAGCAAAGCATTTTGAGTTATATTACAAGTTCATGAACATTATTGGAAGAATAAGGGAGAATATGAGGTTAAATAATCTTCTGGAGGGACATACTGAGAAAGTTAATTGTTGGCATATTTAAGAATGAGCAGTGGATTGCTATGCTTTTGTATTTACTATTCCTACAAGATTCAGAATCCAATTCACACCAGTACAATATTGTCAAATCTCTAATTTTATGATGACTCTTAATATTTTCCCAGAAACCTAGGCCCTGGAGTCTTAAGGCAATTATCATGAAGATAATATGTCTATATAAGGAGTAAACCTTCATTTGCTTTTATTCATAAATGTATCAGTTATCACTTCTGCTGGTTGCTTGCCTTAACACCACAAGCATCCAAAATGTATTGACCTAGATTAGGTGAAAAAGAGGATTATTAAAAATAATAATAATAATCTATTCAATTTATGCTTAACATGGTTCCAAACACTCACTCAGTAGTTCTGGTTGACAAAAATTTTAAAAAAAATAGAGATATGTTTTTTTCTGATTATCAGAAAAGCAACAGTGATAGGCACAGTTAATTCTATCTGTTTGCTTACAACCACTACTGAATAGCAGATCAAACGTTTTCTCAATGTGAAAAGTGTAGTTCACATGCAGCTTTCAAAAAGGAACAATTTGAAGCAAGTGCAAAATTCATGTTTTTAATGTCCAGGTTATAGCCCCATAAATTATGACTTGCCCACGGAAGTTACATTTACACCTTCTCTGCTCTTTTTACTCCAAAAGTAAAAACAGATGAAAAGTAATTAAGAAAAACAAAAGAAAAAAACCCACAACCTTTTGTATCCCAACACTTTATTGCTACAGCCAACAACGAAATTGAATAAAAAATGAACTATAGATAAACTCTGGAGCATTTATTTGACAGACACTTTAGTAGAGAAAGGATAATACCTATCGGTACTGGCAGGAATCCTTGTGGATCACATCTGTTTCTGTTGGGCATTGAACAATCTGAAGGATAAGCTAACCACCTGAGGAAAGAAAATCAGGGAAAAAGAGGTATCAGAGCCATTATTATGATGTCTGGTGGCTGATCTCTTTTTTTAAAAAAGATAGCTACAGGTAGCATCACAAACATTTTTCTTGTGCACCTGAAAGAAGGAATCTTGGATGCATGAATTCTTCCCTTTCACAACACAATGTGCAACTTAATTGCACTGGTCTTTCTACAGATGCACTGTCCTTAAACCAGCCAGCCTTTATGAATTGGTTAGTATCAATTTTCATAGAGCATTATGCTCTGAAACCATATACATGCTTCACAAAAACCTTAATTTCACTAGTCAGTACTCCAGAGAAGTCCAGTGTAGCCTCTCCCTGCATTAATAATAGTTTATGACTTATACTTTATGGTCCACGCTTTCTCCGCAGGATCAGAGGTGATAAAATGATGATAAAAGACATTTTGTGATGTTTGCCTACCTAGGAATTCTCCTTTCTGAACAGACTTTTAACATTTTTAGTATTTTCTCTTTCTCATTTAGCCACTTACAAATCAGAGCTATGTCAAAGGGCAAATCTCGTTCTCCTCCTCTGGGATTCTCATAGAATATTATTTTGAATTTACATTTGAATCAAGGACCACAGAATGGAGGAAAACTCAGAAGGAACTATAACATGAATTCACTTAATCCTCAAAAATTGTTAATGTCTTATATACTTGTTTTCCTTTCCATGTAATTTTTTCATTCATTATTTAATTCAGAATAAAACAAAAACAAATAAACAAACAAAAAACTGGCTAATGCTTGGCAAAAAAAAAAAAAAAAAAGTTGAAAATTGGCTATATCACTAGTGCCTTACATTATTCTAAAGATACAACAGAATATCTGATGTCAATAAATTTCGTGCAGCTTGCCAATTTAAATTGATGATTTGTGACTTACTTTCTCAATTACCACTAAAAAGTTAAAGAAAAGAAAGATTAAGCTTCATGAGGCATGGTTACTTGAAGTGAATAATGTCTGTGTTGCTGACTTAAGGATCCCAAGTCATTTAAAGGCCACTGTGACTGGAATCAGTTTGCCAGTCAAAGCCTACCGGCTCATTTTTCTCCCCTGAGTACCATGTGGAATGTACAGCCACTGATATTTTGTAGAATTATATTGAGGTGCTGATGGGAGTAGCCTTAAAGGTGACATGACTATAATGGGAAAAATTACTGACACAGAATCGCTGCTAAAACTCTGACAGAAGGCAATGCCTGCTGGTCAGAGGGCTGCCAGTCTGGGAAAGCAGCCTGTGATACAGAAGAATCCTTGACAGAGCACTGTTGACCTCTTAGTGAAGAGTGAACTGAGTCCTAAGAACATGAGACGAGACATCCTGATGATACCACTCATAAAGGCTAACATAAGGAATTGTACTGGGAACAATTTTTCTCTGAGAAGAAATATAGCCTGGAAAATAGTCTGGGAAAGTAGGAAATGGCAAATGCTATTGGGTGCTTTAGCTTAAAGAAAAGAAAATAGTTTTGGAAAGACAATTTATTTTTTATTTTTATTCTGAGAGAATAGTAAACATCATATATTGTTTTTCACAAGTGGAAAACAGAAATTATCAGCATTTTTTGACTCTGAGAGTGACGTCTTACACTTTTGTGTCTCTGTGATGTAAGAAGGTCTTGTTTCCTATTCAAAATGAAGCTTCTCTCTGAGAAATTCTTGAGCTGATTAAAATTTACCTCTTCCTACAGGATTTTCTAAACAAATTAAAACTTTGCTAAGGATGCTTGTCCACCTCCAAACTCAAGGACGTAGATCACCTTTGAAATGAGATATCATTTGTTATTAATTTGGTCCCACCGCTGGGCCCAGTCCTGGTGGTTAGTCTCTTCTGAAATTCTTTTTCTTTAGTAACCCATTTCTGAAGTCTGTTTGACCCCTCCCCCCCCATGCCCCACTTCTCCAATTGGTTTGAAAGGTCTTCATACTGGTAACACTTTGAGAAATACTGATGCCAAAAGGCTATGTTAGCTCCTTACTCCTCAACATTTTGAGAATTCTTGCTTTATTGTTGTTGTTGTTTCATAATTTATTAGATGCTTATGAGAATTTTCAGACCCATTCTGTCACTCTTGGTTCTTTCATGCGCTGAGCTCTGTTTTTAAAATCATTTGTGACATTAGCTCAAAAAGAAATGGAAGTAAAATTATGGTTTAATTAATAATGTAAAGATCTAAAAACTTTTACAACTGTTCAGTTTTGAATCATTTTGTACTGTGTTGCATTTTGTAATAATTCCTGAATTCCTTTATTATTATTATTATTATTATTTCTGTTTAATTCTGTTTCTCCATATTTCATCTAAAGTCTTATTTTAAGAGCACTTTATATACATAACATGCCAACCAGGTAAATAAGAAAAAAAAAAAAAACCTGAAATAAAATTTTTCTCATAATGTTGTAATAGAAGAACAGTGTGTGTTTTGCTGTAACTGACTGTCTGCCTTTCTGGAACTAAATCAAAAATTAGCTTTTCAATTTATGTGACAGTAGCAGTACAGATTGTCTTTCACTAGGCACTGATTCCTAAAACTGATTCTCTTATGTTGGTTTTCTGTACACATGCACATAAAGATGCTCACCTCCGCAAGGTCAGATTGCCCATATAATTGCAGAGACCAACCTCCCACAGCATTACAGAATAGAGATGTGCTGATGATTCAGTGCAACATTTTTCCATAGCATAAACCTTAGTGTAGCATGTTAAGGTCCAACCAACCATTACTCCATTCAGGCAAAGCTCCAGATCAGTGATTATAGTAAGGCCTGAACAGGAAAGAAAGACTGTTCACATTTCTGTGACCTGCTTGAATCGATACAGACAAAAAGATATCAGTAAGCCTTCAGCATACAGCTTGTTATTTCTTCCCTTTCAGGAGTATGTCTGTCACCAGGAGAAACCAAATGAATAAATATTTCCAATCTTCATTTGCACCCTCTCAGATTTGTTGTCTGGGAAGGATTTTGAATATCATTATTGCTTTCTGGTTTTACTTTTATTTGTTTTGTTTTTAAGTTAGAAAGTACATGACTATGATATCTTACAAAAGTTGGGCATCTGAGCAAGTTTTTCTGTTATTTCATAAAATGGCAGTATGAATGATGATGAGAAAGTTGCTTCTAAATCCTCATGAGAGGAAGAAAAATATTTTCATCAATATACACTGTGTAATCTTTCACCTACAAGATTAATATTTTCTTTGAAGGGCAATGGACTTGCATAATTTTGTCAGTCAAGTCTAGTCACACTTTCTTCTTGGTTAATAAATCGCAGGGACAGAAAATAAGATCAAAGGTTTAAAAAGAAATAATAATGAGGAACAAACATGATATAAATCATTCACAGTCCAAATGCTTTACAAAACAAAGGGAAAAGAAAGTTTTTAATACTGCCAGCAGCAAATCACATTTCTTATTTGAAGGCACCTACTTAAATATTAAAAAAAACTTAAACCAGTATATAGTCATTATATTGACACTATGTATTTGAAGTATTGCAAAAATTTATAAAATGTGTAAAATTTTACAGATTAATTTGACATATTTTTGCTTTACCAGTATTACAAATGAAAACCTGAAAATCATTTCAGTTGTGTTTTTCATCTACATACATGCACATATTTTCTTACCATTTGGAAAGTATACAAAGGAAGGATAAATATGAAATCTAAAATATGCTGCATCACAATTCCTGTGTGACATATTCTCATGGCATTCAGATGGCATAATCCAATTCTTAATGTGCTTGAAACATGAATGAAAAAAAAAAAAGGCTAAAGTAAATGGCTTTTGTTCTGAAAAGAAGGAATAGGTACAAAAAGTCATTTGAGATCCTTCATTTTGACATTGAATGTAATATTTGTGGAAATTTGAGACAAGAGCAGAGATAAAAAAGAAAGTTCTGGAAGATATTAAGACATTAGAAATCCTGAGTCCTGCCTGCCATATGTGAACATGAATTACAGTAATTAAGAAAGTGGAAATAAATAAAACAAATAAAGGGAGAGGAAAAAAAGAAAAGCAGTTGAAAGCAAACTTCTTTTCTTCTTCCTTTTCCCTTTCCTTTACTTTCCTTTCCCGTTATTTTTTTTTTCCTTTTCCTTTTAAAATAAATAAATTCAGCATTCTTCTGACTGAGAAAGGGTTTCACATAAGGGCACGTGCACACACAAAGAATAATTCCAAACAGATAATTTAATTACTTCTACAGTTCCCTAGACATGGTTTCCAAAACATGCATTACCACAACTATTACCTACCTCCCTAAATTCTTCTCATGTTCTTTAGAGAACTAAAAGGGTTTAACTAGCTGAGAACTGATGAATTCACTGAAGAGATGCTAGATTATTTGCAACTATTTACCTGAGATAGATTATGTGACTCTGAAGGCTAGCTGAAGGTAGTATAGCTTACTTGAATAGTTTGAAAGGTCAATTGAGACAAACCTATTTGTATTCTTCAGAAATGAAATCTTCAGAATAGCACCTATCCCATGTATAATGATGTAGTCATCACAAAACAAACTGAAAGGTAAGGAGGAAGAGGAGTACACTATATTTTGCACTCCCCAGACCTGAATGAGCAACTCATTGCTTGAATGTATAATACCCATGCGTAATTTTAGGAGGTATAAACTATCAAGATAATAAAATATTTCAACTATATGTACAATCAGAAGCCAGTACATGTTTCTAGTAGTAGTTGACTGATCTTGAAGGATAGGTGAAAGAAAGTATTTTCTTACTCATAGGTTTTTACACGATGTCAAGACAGGAAATATTTTCAGCACTGTTATATTTTCACTGTGTATCTGAAACATGGACAATGCTTGCAGTTGTACACCAAGACCAGTCAGTTTCCCATTATTTCAATATGTTCTGAGTTTACTGCCTGAAAATGTCTGAAGTGAAACTTATTTGCTCTGAGAGGACGTAGGCTCTTGTCTTTTGTATGCTTTCTGGAGTGAGGCATCAAAAATTACACAGAGAAGCTGAGCAGTTACCTCAGGGGACTGTGGTCGAGTCATCCTCCCTCTCTTGTTCTACCTGTGCTTTCCCCTTCTCTCATTTGCAGGAAAGTTTAACTGCCACTCACGGTTAATTAACGCAGGTACAACATAATGGGGCTGCTAACTTCAAACTAGGGACACAATTCATTCAAAAGACCACAGCCTGGGTCTTTCTATTGCCTTATGTGTTCAAGTGTGATGTATTGTAAAACAGTAGTAGAAACCCACAGTACTGCAACAAGAAAAGGCTACTCTGTAGTTGTATATGAAGAGTATAAAACATATAGTAAGAGTATTTTGTACAAATCCAAGAAATACTGACGTGAAATAAAACATTATTTATTACTCAGAACTATCACAAACTGATTCTTTACAAACTGAATGAAAATTAAAATGACTTCTTCTAATCCTTCAGTTTAAATATGCTGTAACTAATGAAAAAATAATAAAAGAAGTAAGAAATGTAATGATTTTCAGAAGCTAAAGTGTTTTAATGACTAGGCCTCCATTATTTTTTTTCAGAAACACCTTATTTTTATTAGAATAACTCTTCCTCCACTGAGAGATTTCAACTGAAAACAAATATATTTCATGTTTAACCAATTTTAGTGTTTTATTTTTCAGTCTGCTCCCTTTAATTAAACTGCATACTGCATAAGAAAATACAGAAGATTTTCTGAATATTAGTTATGTTTCCCTTAAAGTCCCGTAGGTCATTAAAATATGATTAGCCAAAGGCTTTTCTTTGGTGGAATGAAAAATACACATCAAATACAGAGATCCATTTAAAAGAAGTGTATAATGATTACCTTATTGAGACTCAGTTAATGAGAAAAATCCATCTCTGTTGGTTCAGCAACATGAGTGAAGAGTTCAATTCCCAGAGAAGCACAACATGACAAACACAATTCACAACACCTGGACTATCAAGTTAGCCACCTCATACTGAGGAGTCTGCAGGCTAGTAAGAAGCACATGGGTATTCCTGCTGAGTATATTAACTAAAGTCTCCACTTCTTAGTTATTTTTATTAGATTATTTAAAATTAGCTCTGTACTTCATTTTACTAAAAAATGCATCTAATTTCCATAGCAATACATTTGTTTTACTAACTTGTAATAAATGGATGTACTAAAACATCTTCAGAAGTAGATTTCCATTTCAGTTTGGATGTGAGCAAGCATCAGATAAATCTGTCCATGAAGAAAAAGGATATGCAGCATTACATATCAGACTTAGTATTGCTAAATCCTCCTTTTGAGGATTAGCTATAGTTCCAATTAGAAAAAAAATGTTCTAACCACAATTATCAGTTTTTGTGGGCTTAAGGGACCTAGTTTTTCAGTTATGGTCAATTAAGACCATCAGGAAATGGGGAAGTATATTGCCCATTCTCTGGAAAAGTCTTTCAGTCAGAAATGCTGTGAAATTATCTCACCTTAATGGAAGTCAGACTTCAGCAACACCTCACATACCTCAACTTACATGACAATGTATTCTGAAATAACTTGTGATATCCTAGTGCTGTCTTTGTATAAATGGTATGAGGGGAAAAACCCAAACCTTACAGACCTTCATAATCAATCTAGCTCTTTCGGTGCAACAAGTTGCAGTTAAAAATAGTTCCCAGGTTGTGTTCAAGTTCCAAGAGCTCTAACAGTAATCACAACATCTGTGAACATCTCTGACTGTGAAAGTGATTCATGCTAACAAGCCCACTGTTCGTGGTTATGTACACACAAAACTTGGCATGTTCTGATGCAAGCAAGGAGAATGATTGTGATCGACTCTGTGAGGCCCATGGGGTAGGTACCACATAAAAAAGTAGGTTAAATGTAACAGGAAAACACAAAGACTTTGACTTGGTAGATGGGCAGCTGAATGGACTATGCTATGATTTTTAATGGCACAACCAACTAAATATGCAGAAGGTTCTCAAAGAAAAACCCTTTGAACTTCCTTCTTCCAGATTAACTCTAAATACATGTTAAAAGTCTGCCTAAGATTTTAGCTGTGGGAATAGAATGGATAGATGGGAACATTTTGGCCAAAGACAACATCCAAACAGACTATATATAAAAGTGGACACAGAGATAAAAGGCAAAAGGAAAAATGGAAAAGAAAAAAGGAAAAAAAAAAAAAAAAGGAAAAGAAAAAGAAAAAGAAAAAGAAAAAGAAAAAGTGATTTGAGAGTACCTATCTGAAGATACTTCTCTCTCAGGAAAATAAGAAATGAATGAGGCTCCTGTTGCAGCTCAAACATAAAAAGGAAGTGTATAAGAGACAGAAGGGGTAGGAAAACCCAGGAGCAGTACAGAGATTCTGGCTGGAGTATACAGGGATGGGGTTAGAAAAGGCAAAGCTCATGTGCAGCTCAATTCACCTAGAGACATGAAAAGCAGCAGGATGGGCTTCTATAGGCAGCAAATTGAAAATTACAGAAAATATAGACCCAGTGCTGAATAAAGCAGAAGACCTAATGGGAAAGGACACAGAAAAGTGTGAAGCACTCCATGCCTTCTTCACCCCAGTATGCACCAGTAAGAACATCCTTCAGGAACCTCGGGCTCCTGAGACCTAAGGGAAAGTCTACAGCAAGACAGACTTACACTCAGAGAACAGGATCTCTCTGAGGAACAGTTAACAACCTGGACAATACACAGAGCCATAGCACATGGTGGGATGAACTGTGAGTGCTCAGGGAGCTCGCTAATATCGATGCAAGGCCACTCAGTTGTCTTGAAAAGGTCACAACAACTGGAGGAGATTTCTGAGGATGAGGAGGGAGACCTATGAGAATGTCACTGGTCTCTCTAGGCAGGGCAAATATGATAATCCAGGGAACCACAGAGCAGTTTGCCTCATCTGCATCCCTGTAAAGGTGATGGAACAAGTAGAAGTGGTTTCCAGTATTCAGGCTAGGAAAATTATTATGAGTAATCAGCATGGATTTATGAAGGAGAAATCACTATTAACCAACCTGATAACCTTCTATGACAAGAGAACCAGATAGGTGGAATTGGAGAGAGCAGTGAAGGTTTTTAAACTTGATTTCAGCAAAGCTTTCATCACTGTCTCACAAACAAACAGAAAGTAAAAAGATCAGATATATTTATGGTACGTGAAGTGTCATTCAGTGTGTAAGTACCTAATGGAATGAATAAAGATGATGAATCCAGGATCTTCTCAGTGGTGCCTACTAGGAGAAAAAGCACTGGGTACAAATTGTACTATGAGAAGTCCCACCTAAGCATAAATAATAATAATAATAAAACAACCATAACAACAACAACAAAAAAGCCTTTCTCTTTTCTTTATCTTTTTTTCCCCACCACTGTGAAGTGGCCAAGCACAGCAGTAAAGCAAAGGTGAAGACTTCTTCCCTGAAGATATTCAAAACTGACAAGAAACTTTTAAGTATATGGGTTGAACTAGATGATTTCTAGCTGTTCCTTCCATTCTCGATGATTGTTTGATAAATTTCTTCTAATCATTTTATAGATACAGAAAATCAGGTCTCTCACTGTGAGCCAACAGACGCTTACTTCATTTTTATATCCAAAAGTGGCACGATCCTCTAGCAGTGTTTGGACTTTATCATGAGGTACTAAATTAGGAATGCATTTGAATGCCTAATTTTAAGCAATTCTATCAAAGGTAGTTTCTGTAGAAAATTAAACAATATTTTAAACTAGAGAAAATTGAAGAAAATAAACATTTTAATGGATGCAGCAGAATAACAGATGTCTGTATATGAAGCAAATATTATTAGAGTAAATCATAATGCATTTCACATTTCTGCCATAGCTATTTTGAACTACTGAGCTAGATAAAGATCATATTTGCTTGCTAATCATTATGTCACTTCATGTTTAATCCCCCTGCAAGCACACACACATACAAGTACTGCAATGTGATTTAAGTTTCAACTAATTACATCTTGAAACAGTTTGAGAAACAGCAACTAAGTACAGGTAATTAAATCTTCAGCAGAGAATCTCTTTAAGTTATTAGTTGCCTGCAAAGTGCAGGTGGCTAGTACATGTGTCCTGGACTACAGGAAGCAAAATACAAACAAAACAGGTGAATAGATAGGTAGATACAGATACATACTTAGATATGCAGGAACTATATATATTCACTAGTCCTTCAGTTTAAAACCATGAGATCCTATAGGTAAAATAACTTTCATACTGCAGTTACAATTCATAAAAGTATACCTTCTTTATAAGAATACTAGAACGCATTCAATAAAATGTAAAGAACATCTAATCAAGGCCAGTGATATAATATATCCTTGCCAAATCTAAAAAGGAGGAACTGAAATGAGAGCAGTAATAAAAAAGCAGATAAGTTCTGGTGTCCTTATGAATCCTGGAAGAGCTGATAGAAAAAATACTTTTAGAATTTTTTTCGCTTATGTTATGTAGTAAATGAAGTTAGAAGAAAACAACATGAAGTGCAATACTTGGTGAAAATCTCACAAGAAACTTATGGAAACTTATCTCCAAAACGATAAATACATTACAGGAAGTATAATCACAAAGCACTACAAGATACTAAAAATCTTAAAAATCATCCCTCCTTTCTTCCCCCCCAAAAAACCCTGAAAATGAAAGTCTTGTTTTTCTTAATAGTAAATAGTAACTATGAGCTAAACTCTGCCACTCTTGTCTCAGTTCTTGCTTATACCGAGTAACATCTTGTTCCAAATAGTAAGCATCACTGAAACAAGCTGTTTCTCTATGAAAAAATATTCTCAAACTAGGGATGACTAATCAAGAATATTTTGATCAGGAAGCTAGTGCATTTTACTGCAAAAACATCTACTCAAATAACCTCTGTTCTTTAGAAGTAACTTTGCTGCCATCTGATCACTTCACGATATGGCATGTGCCTCAAGAGCTTTCAGAGCACACACAGAGAAAAGACAGTAATACCTTTTATTGATAATATGTCACAAAAAAAAAAAAAAGAAAGAAAGGAAGAAAGGAAGAAAGGCAGAAAGAAAGAAAGAAAGAAAGAAAGAAAGAAAGAAAGAAAGAAAGAAAGAAAGAAAGAAAGAAAGAACAACCACGTTCAAATCCTGACTTTATCTTTCTCAGTAGCTGTCTAAAGTACCAACAACAAGAAGAGAGAAGACAACGTACTTACAATGGAGTCTTGACACTGTGGCAAGACTAAAACAATTAGCAAATTAACTTTAGTTTGCTAGCTCAGCTCTAGTGATGTTTGTTCTGACAATTTCCAGTGACATTAAAGCCTTGGTTAGCATGAAAATGAGTCATCTGCACTGGAAAATATCTGGAATTATCATCTTTCTGGAAATATCTGTAATTTGCCTTGCCGTCAGTCATACAATATAATTTGATCCAACTTCTATGCAAGATTTGATAGAATCAGATAGCAAAGAGCAGAAAACAAATGTTCCATTCTGAATTCCTGACATAAGGATATATTGTGTCAAACTGAGAGACTGAAGGATAGAAATCTGGTTGGATGAAATTCTGCGCTTAGTGAAGTTGATGTACTTTGCCACTGATTTCCCTGGGGTCAGAATTTCATTTTCGGATAGGGAACTGCAAAATGGAATGGCACGGTGATTTATACAGACAGTGCAAGGAGAACTCTGAAAAGAATACTCCAGACTAACAGAGAAATCTGAACTATAAACCATGGTAGCTAATGAACAAACATGAAAAGGATGGAGGCTAGCACTAGTGATTTTTAGACATGTAGTAAAAGCCACACCCTAAAAGGCTTATGACAGCAGCAGAAAGCAAATACACAAGGTACTTTGTTAACATTGAAGCATAATACTGAATTTTTGTTTCCTTACTGTAAATGTTGCAGTTGAGTTTAAGACATTTAAGCAAGGACAAAAAAAAAAAAACAAAAAAAAAAAAACAAAACAAAACAAAACCTTTTTATCTTATTCACAGCTTCACAGAATGGGATTCTTTAAACATATGCCTGACACTGATAATAACCTTTAATAATGCCCATGGAAACAGCAGTTAGGACAACAGTAAGTCCACATAGAAACATATATATGTATTTTTTGTGCACTTATAAAAACACATATATACCATTTTAACTATATAAATGAATTATTATCTAAAAGCTTCATACATTTAAAATTGATGGAAAAAACTACAAAAACACATAAAAATGCATAAAGATGTTATTCGTACTCTGTGCTACTTAACAAGGAAGGGCTCTTGCAACAGAAATAGAGATGAAGAGACATCCAACAAGCAGAATCTCCTCAAATGAAAATAAATTAGCTATGTGCATATAATCAGGAGTATTCCTAAGTGATAGCATACTCAAGAGAAAAAAAAAAAAAAAAAAAAAAAAGCGTCAGCAGGCTCTGTGAGAGCAAAGGAGCCAATACTCAAAAACCTGTTTCACATACTATTATGAAACATAGCTCAAAATCACTGACAGAACTTAAGAGCCTGAGCTATAGACTAGAAACAGTGAGTTATTACTGCTAATGACAGTGGTGTTTGCAGCAGACAATCAGCATAAGATCTGACTGCCAATGCACCTGCAAATGTTAAGTACTACTTTCTGTGAGACAGCTAAAATATCTTCTTTAAATAATCTTTACACGTCTGCACAGCATGTCCTTTTCACTTTTACAGTCTTTTCTGCATTTTAAATCTCTTTTAGCACTGCCTGTATGTGCTTCCAGCTGCTTAAACCTGATTTTTTCATGAAAGTGGATGTAAAAAACACTCTGAACTTTTACATTTGTTACATTGTAACAACAATAACAACAACAAAATAAAACAGAAATTTAGTTTTTATCATCTTGCTCACATGATAACAAACCCAACTACTCTGTGACCTGTTTGGAAGCCAATGACCCCAGAACCAGGAATTTAATTTAAAAACAGAAACATCAGAACTTTGAAAGTTACAACTCAGTTACTATGTGGCTTTCTCAGCTGTTACTACCTAGACTGGAAGGAAAGTGGGAAGCTGAAGTCTTTTTGTTATCTGGATCCCCTGATTTCAGGGAAGGTGAAGGAACAGGTGATGCATACCAATTCCCCAGACTAGTTAGTTGGTGGGCTGTAAAATGCTGTGTCGGTTGAGTCATACTAAACTTTTCAATAAATCAGTTTAGTCTGACATGGTGAGTACACCATATGCAGTCTGATAGGTGTAAGATTTCTGCCTACTTCAGAAAGCAGCTGTGTAAGTCCCTTGTTTACAGCTCTACTGCAGTGTGCCAGGCTAACCTAGACCTCCATTTCTGTATCTGCAATTTTGCAGAGAAACTCCTGGGCAGACAGTTATTTATATGCCTGATTTGCAGGCTCCTGCAACACACATATAAGCCCTCCGGTCTACAGGGGGTTTTAGCAAGATTTATGTAGGCAGCAGCCACACAGATTTAGGAGTCTATGTGAACACAATGCATAGTATAATCAATACCTAACATATATTTAGGAATCATGTTGGTCATACAGATAAGTAGGAAAAAAAAAAAAGGTGTATTATTTCAGAAACTTTGATCCTGAGTGTCAATATTTAAAGCAGCAATATCATAAAATATTCTGAAAGTTGTAGAACTTTCTATTATTAAAAAATAGATCTCCATGCCTATTATTATTATTAAATATTTATAAAACTCATTAACATTGCATGATCCTTGAAAGCCTGTAAAAGGTCAAAGCCCTTTCCTTGAAGATTTTAAAATCTAAATTAGGCAAAGATGAGTTAGAAATGCATAAAACCAACAAAAGGGAGAGATTTAGAAAAGATTAATTCAAACTGAATATATTAGGGACAAAAAATGCTTTTTGTATTTCATAGAATCATTTGATTTAGAAGGGATCTTAAAAGTCCACCTGGCCCAACTCCTTTGCAGTCAAGAGGGACACCTACAGCTACCTCCTGTTGCTCAGATCCCCCTCCAGCCTGACCTTGAATCTCTCCATGGACAGGGTATCCACCAACTTTCTGGGCAATCTGTTCCAGTGCTTCCTTACTGAAGAGTGAGAACAGGACCCTGCAGTTATAGAGAGAAGGGCCTCACAGCAAGAAAAGGGAAAGTAGCTTCACAAAGTAGAAATAAGGGGCAAATAGAGATAGGTTAGGTGGAGAGTGTTAGAAAACAAGGGATTCCAAGCACTTTCACAGACACTAGGTCTGGAATAACAAGGAGGATGAAGGCCATAAATATAAGGACTGGAGAGCAGCTTGAAAACATTTGGCAGGGAGGTGATTAGATGTCTACAGGGCAAGCTGAAGCTGGTTCGGGGGATGCCCCCCCTTCGGGATCAGAAGTTTGCAGTGAGAAAGACTACGAGCCTTCGCGAGGAAGACTATGAGCTTTCATCATCACAACTTACTACACAAGCGCAAGGGGGGAGGGACTGCATGCTAATGGGCTCTCAGGAATGTAATGAATATGTATCCGAATTCCTGTCAACTATTGATTATGTATTAGTTCAACCTATATCTATAGCACGATTTCTCCTGACAGTGTGCAGGTTAGGTGGAACGATCCCCCTTGCACCAGGATGTATGCACGTCACCAATAAACACATCCTTACTCTGCTCTACATCCTTACTGGCTATAGGGTCTGATTTCTGCACATCATTACATCCAATCTAAATGTGCCGTCTTTTTGTTTCAAACCATTTCCCCTTGTATTATCACAATAGACCTGTGAAAGAGTCTCTCTCTTTCTCATGGCCCCCCTTTAGATACTAAAAGGCAACTTGCAGGTTTCCCTGGAGCCTTCTCTTCTTCAATCTGAACAGCCTCAGCTCTCTCAGCCTGTCCACACAGGGGAAGAGTTCCATCCCTTGGATCATTTTAGTGGCCCTCTGGATGTGCTCCAACAGGTTCGTGTCTCTTCTGTTCAAGAACTGGATGTATTACTACAGATGAAGTCCCACAAGTGCAGAGCAGAGGGGAAGGATCAGCTCCCTCACCCTGCTGGTCACGTTTCTTTTGATACAGCACAGGATATGGTTGACTTTATGGACTGTGAGGGCATACTGCTGGCTCACATCCAGCTTCTCATCCACCAGCACTCCCAACTTCTTTTCAGCATGGCTGTGCTCTTGTTCTTTCACCTTTCAACATGTATTGACAGTGGGGATTGCTGAGACAAAAGTGCAAGACCTTGCATTTTGAATTACTTGAACCTCATGATGTTCATGGCACAGTGATTGAAAGCAAGACTGGAAAGATGGCCTGGGATGAAAAACCATGAATGCAATCAAGCAGGTTACATATAGAATGCACATATTCAAACAACAAACAAACAAACAAAACAAAACAAAAAACAATCAGAGCAATAGAGAAACCAGAAAGTTGAAACAATATTTAAAAGAAATTTGAGCTCCCAATCATCTGATGCCATTTTTCCTGCTACAAGAAGTTGTAGTTGGAAGGCTGACTTTTTTTTGGTAGATATTACCATAAATTTACTCTTCTCAAAATGAACATGCAGCATCATGTCTATCATAATAAGATACTACAAAGATATTTCTTTGGTTCAGAAAGTACCTGCTCAGAAAGTGCCCACATCATATAGTTTCCTAGATGCTGAATTCAATTTCAGTGGAAACATCATTCTGCGCTTGCCTTATGCTTAGAGTTTCCTTCAGGCATGACGAACCAGATGTCCAAGATAAGAAACAGTGCTGGGAAAACCTCCACCTGAGCTGTACCTATTTTCTTGTTTCCAATATGAAGAAGAAAAATAGAAGCAGCCTTTTAGTTACTCAGTGAAAGGAGATATTTTGAAAGAGTATTTGTTACGACTCTTTCGCTCTTCAGAAAAATACAGAAGACAGCAAATTTACTTCTCTAGCCAGCTACCAATGAAGCAAAGATTACTAAAAATTTTGTCATAAAAGTATTAAAAAGTGCCAGGAGTTCAGCATCTAATGCAAAGGATAAGGGCTGTGGAAATGTTTTCATTCTTGGATAGCGCAATTTGCTGCAACACTGACTGGTTTACCAAAGTACAACATTATAAATTAACTACCAAGTCTGCTCGGAAAGATAATGTGGTCCAGTAGACGAGTAATTGGAATTGTCCCAGAGAGGACAGAAGAGTAGATGACAAATAAATGAGTCCATGTCATTTGCAGTGAACTACATTTTGTTTCAGTGAACAAATGTGCTACAAGTTTTCAGTCTGACTCCTCAAGAGGAGGGGAAATACCTGAATAACTCTCAGGTAAGCACAAAGGAAACATTCTCATACTTCTGCTTTCATGGGTACAGAGAATTAAAAAATGAACAAAGAGAAGAGAACCACAGAATTCAGCTCAGGGCACTAATGGCAGGGCAAAAGATAAAAGCTCTTAAAATTAGTGTGTCTAACTCATAGATTAAGAAAGGAAATAAACTGTATGAATATATATATATTTTCTGGTACACTGGAAAGCCACTTGATGAAAAGTTGATTACTGTTCATTCACAGTAGAAGTGAAGAAATGTAACTGATATATTTAAGATACCAATAATTAACTAACTAAAGAAATACAAAGGCCATCGGTTGCCTTTGCAACAAGGGTAATCAGCATTTTTTTGTAGTTATGGATCCTGACTTTTCCTTGATTCCCTGAACATACAATTCCTCACACCTGGACTTCAGGCAAATCTGCCTTGTTTACAAGTTAGATTGCAGTGTTTATTGTTTACAAAACCTAATACATACAAATATACACAAATATAGGAAGTCTTCTAAACATAGAAGATTCACACTTTAAAACATTCTACTTTCTATTGTGTTTGCATAGAGTTCATATATCAAGATCAATCACCACAAATGAATGATTTCTAGATGGATTTCTGTAGCTATGGACTTGTCCTCATACATTGTTGGAATCAAAGAAATCCTGCCACAGACATTCTGAAGAATGCTGGTCATTTTACTATACTGATAAATTAGGGCATAGAACAGTATAATTTGTATGTATTATCCTACAGAATAATAGAGAATTAGAGTAACTACTTCTTAGTCACTGTCTGGATTAAACCTGTGAGGGAGTGGTTTACTTAATGTATTTTAACTTACATAAGTCATTCAGAATGTAATAGCTCCTATTTATTTCCATGAAAACTGCAACAGATTCAAAGAGCATAATTACATGATATTATAGAGGAAATTCTCAACTACAAAACACTATTTTTCAACATAGTCACCATCATTAGGCAATTTGCTCTTCATCTTTTGATGTGACAACTGTGCATTGCTGTGTGGAACATGGTTTGTCTTTCACATTACTGCAACCATGGCACCATCTGCTTCAGCTCTCACATGCACTGTTTTGGTCTCAACAGTCATTGATTAATGTCAGTGGATGTCATTTTTTCCACATGGAGGAATTCAGTGACACACCTTTGCCTCATATGCACCACTGTGTCAGACACCACTTTTGTCAGACTTCCCCTCTGCTGCCACTTGTCACACAGCAACAAAATGTAACAGAATATTGGTGGTAAGGTTTAGCCTCTTCACTGACATATCACCAATATCCACCTCTGACATTATGAGCAAACATAATAAAATAGGAGAATCACTTTCAAAGCAGCACTCACATGGTTTTAAGAGCTTGACATGCAGAAAAAAAAGAAAAAGAGAAAAAAAAATGGGTTTTAACTTTATAAATGAAAATAATTAATATGTAAAGCAGCTATTTCCCATGAAGCAAAACAAGACATACATTACTATAAATGTGTTGGATTTTACTTCTATCAGTGACTCATAAATCACTGTGCATTTGCTCCTCTCTGAATGTATATTTATTAGCAATACATGTAGGTGGAACATTATATCAAAGTCTACAGTTGCGGAAAGGTATTCAAAAGGTACAATGAATTCCTATATGTTAATATGATTTTAGTGTATTTTTAGCATTCTACATATTCTTAATTACATAGAACAAATGTTGTATGGATATTTCAGAATTCTGAGCTACAAAATCTCCAAAGCGTGCAGAGATTAGGAGAGGGGGGTAGTTGAATAAAAAGGTGTTGCATGTAGTCTCCGTTCGCTCGTCCGGTGTTCGTCCTCTGTCCACATGTAGGGCTTACTGCTGGGCGAAACCGACCCTTTACCAGGTCGGGGCCAGATGCTCACCCAGACCCCAGGAGTAAGTGAGGCAAATGGCGTTTATTCACTACTAAACACAGCTTATATACATTTTACCTAGATAACCGTGCTGTCATGTCCCACTCTGATTAGTTCACACCAGATAACATTGTGCCTTATTTGGCCGTTTCCACATTCTTTTATCATCCTTCTTCTTCTCCTGTTTTCTCTGCAACAAGGTCAGCACGATAGCACTATCTCTCTATGTTTAGGGAGAGGCCTGTCCCGTACATCCCGTGCCCCCGCAAGACGCCTACTACAACATCTCCCCCTCCCTAAGCTAAATACTACTTACACACACACCTAACCCGTACATCGCGAAGCAGCGCAAAACGCCTAATCCTAAATATATTTCAGCACACTATTCCTACTATTTTCTACTACAGTTCTTAAGCAATCATCAGAGCAACAGGGAATTCTTTTCCGTGCTCGGCCAAGCCTTGCCCCGTTACAGCACGAACGCAACAACCTAAACCCCTCTATAATTTTTCACGCAATCTATGATACTCAATGTGATAGTCAAAAGTCTTGTCCATCATTCGTTGAAGGCAAGCATCCTACAAAGCATGGAAGACGGATTAGAATACACACAAAGATTGCAAATCCTACTGCGAGAGCTTTAAGCAATTGCTTTAACCATGAACCCGTTCCCCCAAACAGTCCGTCCAGCCAGCTTTCAAAGGGATCACGCTCTTCTTTAATTTTCTGCATATGTTCTTGTGTCCATTGTAGTTGTTTGTGACACTCTGTAATCGCCATGGACACCATAAATATCAGCAACATCGGAAGTGTCAGCGTTGCAGGTGTAGTGCTCCTCTTGACGAGTGGTTCTTGATCCCATCGTCTGTCCCTCAGTTGTTCTGGAGTTGGCTTCGGTCTGCCAACGAAGAATTTCTGTAGAAAACTCGCACCTAGACTCAGTTTTTGCAGATATGCTACTTATATCTGGTATTACTTTTCGCGATGGTACCCACAGAATTTCCCAGATTCATGATATTTAACTGCTGCATACCCGACCACGGATACCCTTTAGCAAGCCCTTCCTGTGATCAGGAGGCCCTGACTGGCCTCCCCCACAGGGGCATTGTGCTCTAACATGGCCATACTGGCCGTATCGGAAACGCAGCCCTTGCTGCTGCAGCGATCTTTGCTGCCGCGGGCCAACAGCTACGACAATAGCTGTGACTAGCCTTTCATTAGTTAAATGAACCACCTTGAGCTTATCTAAGACATACTGAATAACTTCTCCCGAGCTATTAAGCGTACTTCGGCCGGCTCCCGAGGTATTAAGCGTACTTCGGCCGGCTCGCAGCAATGCCTTAACATTGTCATGCGATTTCTGCTGCAAGTAGTCAATGATCACTGGCCCTTGGGCCGGTACCAGGAGATCAGACCCCTCTGCAGCAGCTAAAAGCCTGTCTGTAAAGCTTTGAAAGGATTCATTCGGGCCCTGGGTAATATCTGTGCACGGAGTAGGTGGTTCGGCCTTATGCACAAGTTTATTAAACGCTTCCACCACTGCATCTGTGGCTGCTATTAGCTCCCCTGGCCTTAGTCTCGCTAGCTGGCCCTGGGGCGAAGCCACTCCCACGGCCTTCCCTGAAAGCCGCTGTATTCCGGTCCCATGCAGGGAGCGGTGCGGGCCGACCCCTGTCGCCCCGGCACGGCCCCCCAACTCGGCCACCCAGTCCGTCTCCCATAACGTATATTGAACCAGCCTGAGCACCGTACGCATTAAGTTTGTGATGTCACGGGGGAAGAGAGGCCCCAGTGCAGCCAAAGTTTGTAGTGCATTTAATGTCAGAGGCGATTTCAGGCCTCTTTTATCCATAAATTCCACCAGGCGCGTAACACCCCCGGGGTCAGGCGGCACCCATTCGGGACCACGATCACTCACAATTACCCGGAATGCCTCTGGAACTATACCCTTTCCCAAAGCCTCCGATCTAATCCCATTCCAGTCCGTCATTTGATCCCTCCCCCTGCACTCAAAGCCAGTCCCTTCTTTCTCCTCTACACTATCACTCGCACTACCGCCCCTGGGAGAGACCAGAGACAGTAGGCTATGCCCCCTGTCCGCATTGGACGGACCTTTTGTCTGGTCCCTCCCCATGTGGGCACTAAGTTGATCCTGCCCATGTAGATCACAGCTTCCTCCGCCCCCTTGTGTCAGGTAACACTGACGTAATTCTGATAAAGGATACAACGTTCCGCCTGAGGGGTGTGGATACGGGGGAGGGGGACGAGACAACGAACTTTCACTCTCTTGTTGTTTGTCTTCTTTTGAACTGAGCGCGGTCTGCTCAGCCGGCGCCATCCCGCCAACGGTCATTGGCGGCTCCGTCTCCTCTCGGCCCCTGCAAGAAACTGCTCCCGAACCCCCATCGGACCCGACCGGGTCCTGTGTCTCACCTCCTCCGCTGAGACCCAAAAGGTATCGAGCCTCTGCCAATACCTTTCCCTCAACTCTGGCCGCTTTAAGGGCTCCTAATATCAGTCCCCACGTTTTAAGTTCCGTAGCCTTCTGACTGGCCATGGCGCGCTGGCATAGCGCCGAGGTGAGCAAGTCCCACCTACTCGAATCCAAAACGTAGCGGGGAGAGTCCAGCTCCCCCAGCTCATTTAATAGCGACAAAACTGCCGCGATCTCCTTCCGGGAAGGAGCAGATTTTCCACAGTAGTCCTTACAAAACTGCACAAGTACCTTAATGACTTGGTCCATTGTTACGTATGCGACCTGCCGCCACCTCGCAGGCTCTTAACCGCAATACGTCTTCCGTGCGCGACCTGCCGCCACCTCACAGGCTCTTCTCCGCGTCACGGGCACGCCGGGCAGCCACCCTCAGCAGACAGATCACGTCGGGGTCACCACTTGTTGCATGTAGTCTCCGTTCGCTCGTCCGGTGTTCGTCCTCTGTCCACATGTAGGGCTTACTGCTGGGCGAAACCGACCCTTTACCAGGTCGGGGCCAGATGCTCACCCAGACCCCAGGAGTAAGTGAGGCAAATGGCGTTTATTCACTACTAAACACAGCTTATATACATTTTTACCTAGATAACCGTGCTGTCATGTCCCACTCTGATTAGTTCACACCAGATAACATTGTGCCTTATTTGGCCATTTCCACATTCTTTTATCATCCTTCTTCTTCTCCTGTTTTCTCTGCAACAAGGTCAGCACGATAGCACTATCTCTCTATGTTTAGGGAGAGGCCTGTCCCGTACATCCCGTGCCCCCGCAAGACGCCTACTACAACAAAAGGGAGAACTCAGGACAATGGTTTAGATATGACTTTATTTCAGTTTGTTACATTAAACACAGAACATGTTTGAAATGAAGGTTTGGAATGTATTTCCACGTGGTTGCTTGTGATGACAAAAATAAGCAAATGGTAGATGTGCATAAAATGAGGACAATTTGATTAGCATAATATGGACAGCCCTCCAAGTCCAGGATATTGTAGGCATGTAGCAAAATCTTATCCATAGGAATTATAATTTTTAATAGCATAAAGAAATTTTAGTTTTGTATTTTCTGCAAAGGATCAAATAATCCCAAAGCAAACTATTTGCATTTACTGCTTAACCTGTACTTACTACTTCTGCGAGAGCTTTCCTACCTGTATGCTTTAATTTATATAGATAAGCTTTTCTTATAGCACACACAGGTGATCTAAACTCAAAGTTCTAACTTGAGCCTTTCATTTTTATATATGCTGTACCTACATAAAGGTACTCAGCTACCTAAACCATCTGTAACTTAAAAATGGTTAGTATAAAACATAACAAATACTGATGTATAAAATCCACATAAAATAACAGTTCAAAATGCCTATAAAGGATACAGATGAAGAAATTCAAACAAAAATAACTGCTTAGATTAGTTACCTCAAAAATCCTTTCTTATCCTCATTCAGTTACCATGCTGTCCTCCAAATATCTTTTTTTTTTTTTTTTTTTTTTTTTTTTCTTTCCTGGAAGAGTATGAACAGATTTCAAGCTTTGTCCCAGATTTAACTACTATGAAGTCTACCAGAAACCTCCTGGAAGGAAAATCCATCTCCTGCATCACTTTAATTAGAGGACATCTTCAGTAATACTTATCCAACTGCCTTTGGGTTCATGTGGCAAACACTGACTTAAAGAAGGTTCTCATTTAAAGACTTTTCAGCTCCATAACTTCAAAAGAGAGCTTGATCAATCTTTTAATTTCAGCAAACACTACTATATATTTCCATGGAATCTACAACCAATACAAACACAGTAATACTGCTTAATAGAGCAGATTCTCAGCTGCAAAACACTGTTTTTCAATAAAAATCATCACCCAGCCCACAGCAGGGGGTTTGGAACTAGACAATCTTTGAGGTCCCTTCCAATCTAAGCCATTCTATGATTTTATGATTCTGTGAATATAGTTACAACCACTAGCTATGCATTTTTGCCAGCAATGAACAAGAGCTGCATGCCGTGCTTGTAAAAATCTGCACCAGTACAGGTGATCTACCATCACCACTGCTGAAATGCACCACCCATAGTCTTAGTGTGCTCATGTCTGTGAGAAACATGCTCAAGATCAAAAATTTCTAATCAGGCAGAGATCTCTGTGAAGAGCAATTTATTCATTATTGCAATAATGGGCACACACCCCCTATTGACAAGGGAGAAATTGTGCAACTTAGTCAGTAAAATCCATCCCGTTATATACCCTGGGTTCAATGCAGGTAAAGCCTCTCCTCGCACTCATTAGTTGAGCATCTCAGGCTCACAGTCTTCCAGCTCTGTTGCTACATTACACTTCCATAGGTATGTTTACACTTCCATAGCTACGGTTATACTTCCATACAATGTCTATTACCAACCCATTGTCTTTGGGAATGTTCTGGACTTTCTGTAGCGATAGGAGGACTATCACTCATTCTGTCTCTCCTTTATCCTAGTGCCTATGCCAATTCTACCTAGGTCGGAATGCCCCAGTCTCAACTTCACTCTGTTCAGGAGCTTTCTTTGTGAAAGACAACTTATCCTATGCTATATACAGAAATACTGGAAATTTCCACTGCAAAAACACAATCTATCTCTCACATGTCCACTGTTTGGTCTCCATCAACATTCACCAAGTGTTAATGAATGTCAGTTAGTCTCATTTCTTCCACAAGGAGGAATTAAATGACATACTTTTGCTTCATATGTACTTCCATATCAGATGGGATGGCAAAAGGAGGATAAAAAAACATAAAACTAGTGGAATATTTGACCTAGTTTTTGTGAATTTTGGGTATCAATGTCTGGTTCAATTGAAGTGATTGAAATTCTTAGTGAGTTCTCAAGGTCTTCATTAAGAGGTTTTGATGAAATTTTACTCTTCTTGTGCTTCATACTTGAAAATAATTGTTCACGAATATGCATATTATCAAAAAGAAATGACATGAATGAGATGTTATGGTGAAGTTAGGGATCTTCTCTAGTAAAAGAGGTCTTACAAAAGTCTGGCAAACAGACATATTCAACTCAGAGAAAAAATTGATTATCTGTTTGCAACTCTATATGTTCCATTTGAAAATTCTCGGGTTAATTTATGTCAACTGAAAACAGAATCACAAATATATATAAAAAAAAATATTGATTTTTTTTCAGAAATCTTGAAACATACTCTCAAACTCCTTTATCAAAACAGAAGGTATGGATGCTTATTTTTTGCTGTTCATAGGACTGTATTTAGTCAATGCATCAAAATGTATGTAAGCATTTGCGATAATTTGAGTTAGCATTGCACCTTCTCCTTGACCTGGTTTCAGCTCAAACAGTGTTAATAGGACACTGCTGTTTGGTTGTTGCTGAGCAATTGATGTGCACTCAGGGCTGGGCTGTAGCCCAGCTCAAGCCGCCTCATGAAGAAGAGCTGCTGTCCTGGGCTAGCAGTTGAGAATTGAAACAAGAAAATTTCACTGCACCTGCCCTCATCACCGTACCTCTACTCATCAGAGTAGAGAATGATGAGAAATGAAAGAACCTATTTATGAGGAAGCAAAGTGAAGGCAAATGGAACAGACCAATAAGTCAGCCTAAGGCACAGTTGTTTGCAGTGCCAAATGTATTATGTTTGAAAGTCATTTAATTAGAGAGTAGAAGAGTTTAGTGTTTATAGTAAAATACTGTTCAGGTACCTGCCTTGAATAAATGGTCTCAGTGTCCAGATTTGCAAGGTAGAGAGCATCAAGAAAAGAGATATTTTCGAAAAAGAAATGATTTGCTTTTAGCATAAGGACTTCCTGAAAAGTAGGAAATACAGTAGTTATCAAACGATTATATCCCTCAGATGTTATTCTGTGTTGTTTTCTCTTCTAAAACAAAAACAAAAGTTATTAGCTATACTAGGCCTGTTGACATGGAGCTAATTTTCTTCATAGTAGCCTGAGTAGTGATGTTTTTTAGACTTCTGGTAAGAACAAAATTAATACACAAAACATTTAGCTATTTCCAAACAGTCTTGAACAAAACCATGGTCTTCTGTGCTTCTCATTCTAACCTCAGGGAGAAGGCTAGGGTTTGGCAAGAGGATCAGCAATAAAACCAGGTGGGCAGATTTTCCAAAGTAGTTGTTCCTCAGAGAGTAGCTAGAGATTGGTCTGCTGGTGATGTATGATTGCTTTTGCATTGATTAGGTTTTCTTTTTTTCTTCTGTTTTTCCCTTTCACTCGTTAGACTATCTTTATCTTGACCCACTGTGAGGCAGTGAGAGGCTAGTAGGTGTGTAATTGCTGGCTGGGGTCAGTTCACAATACTGGCAAAGCTGCTGAAATTGGCTGGAACAGCTAACACAGTGAAGAAATAGATGAGAAGAAAAAGTCACGAGTGAAGCACTATGAAGCACAGCTAGCAAAAGATATATGATGCATAATTAGTGGGAGCAGTGAGTGGAGGGAATAGTTATGTGAAGCATGGATATGCAGACGAGAAGCAGAGAAATGAGAATCACAGAACGTCAAGCAGAGAAACTAGCAGCAGGAGAAGCAGCAAAATCAGAGCTAGGTGGGATCAATACACTATCTCATCTTAAATGAAGTCTTACCACCCATCAAGACTTGAAAAAATTTGAACAGTGAGTGCCAATTATTACAGGTGAGAAAAAGCAAGTAGCTGACCTAGCAGTTTCCTCCCCTGAAGAAAACAGTAAATTACTTTTGGTACAGTTATTATTTAAAAATTAAGTAACAGTAGTCTGTTTACATAGAGTTTTCTTGCTACCATTTAATAAAAATGTATTTATTAAATACTTGATTTCCATTTCATAGCTGCTTGATATCCTTCACTGTAGAACACACTTTTTTGTTTCAATTACTTTAACTTCAATGTAGGTAGCTCTGAAAGTAATGTTTCCTATTTATTTTCATGGAAATGACAACGCATACAAAGACCACAACGACACTGTCTGGTAGAGCAAATTGTCAGCTACAAGGTACTGTTTTTCAACGTGGCACCTCCAGAAGTGAACTACTGTTTTCACTGCTGCTGAAATGCACCACACACCTCCCCACTGGATTCACATCCACTCTTTGGTCTCCATAAACATTCAACAAGCATCAGTGAATGTCAATGGCTGCAGTGTTTTCTGCATGGATGAATTCAGTTCCACACTTTTCCTTCATATTCACCTCCACGACAAAATCCATTTTATCAGACTACCTCTCTACTACCATCTGTCACACAGCAACAAAATGTAAAGGAATAATGGCAGGTAGGCTAAATCCTACTGCCATACCACCAACATCTGCCTCTGAAGTCATGAGCCAAAATAATAAAATACGATGCATTACTTTCAGAGCAGCCCTCCTATGGAGGACTATCGACTGTTGAATTTATACTAACTGAGGTGCAGAAAAGAGCAAGAAGGCCAATAAAAAAATTAAAGGAACTTGGCGTGATCAACAACACAAAAGGCCGAGGAAATAATAGAATCATTCTATGCAAGTAAATTGGGATGCAAAAACCAGAGAGAAAGAGATAATTCAGCTAAACAAAGAGGCTGGCAGAAGAACAAGCTGTGAATAAATCAAGCTGGTAACTAGAAGCAAGCTCTCAATCGCTGAGAGCGTGAGGGTATGAAACATCTCCCCCAGTAGGTGAGGTTGGACCCAGGCCAACTAGCACCAACAGTTTTCCATTCCATTGCAGGACATGATCCCCTATGCACTGTATCTGCAGAAAGATTAACTTTTTCCTCTGAGTTTGTCAGCTTTTTTCTTGTCTGGTAAGCAACTGAATCTTTAGTCTATCTTGCTCAGTACTGTATTGTAAGGCTGGTTTGGGAAGAATGGAGGAAAAAAAAATTCTTAAGTATTCCTCTCAATAACCTTACCACAGAGCTTTAGCTTCCACTACCAAAATATAGGGATTTCTGAGATCTAGTATTACAACAGCATTTCACCACCATGCCATTGCACAGGCTTCTGTACCACTCATCTATAACTCCTGCTATTTGCTGTGCAAAACCATGCCCCTCACTACTGATGCTGTCACGGGAACTAGCAGGGAGCAATAGGGAATCCACCAGTGGAGGATAAGTGGTTGAGAGAGTCTTCCAAAGATCACTTTCTAGATCAAAGTTTAAACAGCTTAATAAATAGCAGCATCCACCAACTTCCACTCTGGACACACCAGCAGGGAAATTGTCCAGGAAAGGCTAGAGTGTTCTTCCCTACCACAGTTATTTTAGCATTATGAATTTAGCTTTTTCAATATTTTACTGAAGAAAAAAAAAAAAATTGAAACCTCAGGTAAAACTTATCTATCCATTCTCCTTCCATCGTATAGTGCTACTCCAGCTGGCCTATCACATAAAAGGATAAAACAGGCATTTAACTCAGGAGACCAAAAGAAAGAGGAAATGTAACATTTCATTGATACTACAAATCCCAAAGAGAAAGTAATAGCCTAAACTGCCTGTACTTGAGATGCTTTAGCCCATGTTTCTTCTGAGCACAACCTGAAAAATGGTTCTGTTTATTTTATCTTATCACATTAGCCTGGTATTACTTTTTGCTCATAACCATCCAGACATGTTTGGCATTTAACATATGCTATTTTGGAAAAGATTCTAATCTGCTAAATAAGTTTTAGGCTTATCTGACAAGGCATTTTTCTTGCATACTGCTATCCGCAGATGGTGTGATGAAAGATTAAAATAAAATAAAAAAAGTATCTCTTCCTTGCCTACAAGCAGCTCCCACTCCACTTATCTTAGCAGTTACAAGGTAGGATGTCAAAATTGGCATAAGAGCTTTTGATCTCTAAATTGTGAATTTTCTATTGAAGTTCATACATAATTTTATTTTAAAACTATATGTAGAAGAGATATATACAATTGCATTGTAAATTACAGATTCAATTAGTTGTTCAGGGAAAGGAGGCTCTTTCTTTAAAAATGGAGGAAGCAAAAAAAAATTTTTTTAAGCCAAAAAAAATAGCCTAGGGATATTGTGACCATTTCAGGCAGCAGGCAGCCTCAACAGTTCTAGCAATTAGGCTTGTCAAAATCCCCTCTCAGAAACTCCTGCAGCTCTAGCAACAGCAAGTGCCAGCAGGCAGCTGTGTTCCCAGAGACTGTGAACATAAACCCAGCAGAAGACAACTAGGTAGTGCTTTGTGGATGATGAAGGAAGTCAGACAGATGTACTCCTTAATAAACTACTTCTGTGAACTAAGAGCTGCAGGGAGCTCAAGCTTTTATGTTTTTATTTGCATAATGGCCAGCGTAGGTTCTCATTTCACAAAAGGAAATGGACTTCCCTGCCTGGAGCCACTGTAGTCTGAATCAATTACCCCATCACACATGTGGCACACTTAATATCATTACCCCTTCTAAAAAACTGTATCTTGTCAGAAGCTCAGCAGTAGAGTAGGTGGACTTGCTATAGATCAACTAAAGATTTGCGGAGGTGTGAACAAAATTGGTGAGGTTCCTTGGAAATTGAAAATTAAAAACTCAATTTCTGTCTATTTATCCAACATCTTACTTAACTGCAACAAAGTGCAACTCAACTAGCTTAGGCAAACATCTCCAACTACATTACAAATGTGTACAGAAAGAGATGTAGACAGTATATTAACCTAGAACATCAGCCATTTCCGAACAACTGCTCCTAATCACACTCTGAATTCAGTGCAAATACAAGATAATAGAGTCCTTTCTCTTTTTAATCGAATGAAGGTTCTCTGTGTTCAAAAATAAATAAAAACACATCTATCTATTTCAGCTCTACATGTAAGTGTGCTAAGACAGTCTAATTATTCTTTCTTTCCACGTCCAGCCCAAGATTGCCTATGTCTCTCAGTGCAAACTTTGGAACAATTTTTATGCATGGGCCACTGTAGCTGCAAAAAACACTGCTTTGGTACAATCCTTTCTTTAAAAATCTTGATAGTTAAGTATAGTAGATTATTTAGATTTCAATTTCTCATGTTCTTGTTCTTAACAATCGTTAATTCATAGCAATAATTAAATGATACATATCATTATTTCAAAAAGCTAGTGGAAAATGTGAAGATATTCTAAGGAAAATAGACAACACTAATTGAGTAAATGTTGAGTGATGATACTGAAATTTATTTTCTAATATTCATTCTTAGAATAAATAAATAAATAAAAACATAGTGATTCAATTATATTCATACATTCTTTAAAGTTACTTAGAAGGAGTGTTCATACAATTGTGCTGTGAAAATTTCATGCTTGGGGAAGATCTGCTAACTGTTGGAGAAGTTGTACTGCAAGTATACATCACAAGAACATGCTTTCAAAATGAGATTTTAAGCTGCATTCAAGGCTTATCCTCTTAATAGCTATAAGAGACTTAGAGTATCCAGAAGTCCTAAGCTGAGAGTAGAGCTGCTTTAATTTGCTGCATCAGTGCCTAGTGTAAGTGATTCAGGCCTGGCTGTTGTTTTCCCCTTCCAGTGTCTCTAACTTACTCAACAGGTAGTTGAGTAAGAGAAGAGAAAAACATTTCTACTGTCAAAAGTAAAACCACTCCTAAGAAGTAATCCTAGATCTATGCTCTGATCCGAAGATCTACCCCTTGAAATTAGTGGGTGATTAAACTACCAAACAGGCCTTAAAGGCACTGCAGAGTCTTCAGGCTATTTCTAAGATACACAATAAAAAAAAGACAAAGAATAGACTCAAGCTCCACTACATTTAAGCTTGCAGCATGGAACAGTCACCAAACTTTGAATGTTTCAGATAAAATAACAGGATGATGATATTCTGATCTGCATCTTGAAGTATATTGCAATTAGTATTTATGAATAAATAAGAAGTTAATCCAGCCAGCTTCATACTTTTCTTCATCTTGTACTGAAAAGGACTCATTTTACTGCAATTTGCAGATGAAGGCTGTCACCATTCAACCACAGGCATAAACTCCACTGGTTAAGACAACAGTCTTAGCATGTTCTTGTCACATTCAAAGTGCCAAGTGGGAAAGAAAGAAGAAAAGATTTCAACAGGTTTTCTGTTCATCATTTTCTCTATCCTCTGTGCATATGGATACGAAAATAAAATTTTCCTCCCTACCATTCCTTCTGCTTTCTGAATCAACTGTTAAACAGCATTTAAGCAGACAGAGGCTAGTGGACTCTTGAAACAGGTCATCCTGAGTCCCTATCTCATAATCATCATCCATGCTACAGTAGTATCTCACATAACTTCGGACAATGGTATGAGTGTAAAAATGGGATAAACAAAGCAATTCTAATATCTTTAACACAGACTAAGTACACCTTTAAGGACACAAAAGAGACTAATAGTTATCTCAAGATGTAGGGCTCACAGCCAGTGCTGTTTAATGTTCAATCAGCAAACACAAATCAGAAATTCTAAGCTGTCAGTCTTGGCCAGGGATGTACAACAATGTTGGAGCCTTGGCAAAACACTCTATACTCAAATTGAAAGAAAATGAAAGCTTTTTCTTCTGAAAACTGCAGGTAATTAGTCAAAGAATCATTCCACCTTGCTTGCACTACTAATGAAACTTACACATAAGAACAACAAAATAAAAGCTACAGCGGATGTAAGCCTTTGAAGAATCTTTCTAGATATTTAAGAGTGACTTCAATGCCTCCCCTCAAATATGTTCATTTCAGATTGTTGCCACAAAATGAAGTTTTGTGGTGCATCTTCCCACAAATCAGTGAGAAAGAACATTTATTTCTGTTTATAAGCTTGAAGTCATTCCTCTAGAAGCAAAGAAAAATATATTATTTAACAGGTTCTAGTACAAAAAGAGAGAATAAATACATCAGGCCTTTGAAAAGAAATTCACTGTCATGCTCCACTGAAGTATCTAAACATGAGAAAGGATAATAATACAGGATCATGTTGTAGAAATGCTTGAAACATTCACCTCAATACCTGCACTATTTAGAAAAGAATAGGAAGAGAGGATAGGTTCAGCCACACAGAATGGAGAAGCACTCTGTGATGAAATTAAGTATTATTTTCTCTGCGTTTCCCTTGCTTGCCTTCACTTTTATCTTAGCTCAGTTTTTATGCAGACATACTTGTTTCTAACAAACACCAAGTTTACAAAGTCCTGAATGTTAATCAACTGTCTTACCCTCATTACGAGTTTCTATAAATGACTCATGTCATCATATATTATGAATATTAAATATCAGAAGATTTTACCTTGACTTAGGTTCTGGTAACCATTAATCCAAATTGAGGTATTAAGTGAACTGTTTATTATGGAATTCTTTTGGGGAGCATTATTTATTTAACTTTGTCATGTGTCCAAAGTTGTGTGAAATGAAGTGTAGGTAGAAATTAACAGAAAGTAATTCTGATAGTTAAGTCAATACTATAAATACATATATGTTATGATACATATAAATTACAATTACATTTATAATTATGTAATATCAATGACAGTAAGTCATCTATTAATATTTTAAACTATTTCATGAAGTTATGTTTCGTCTTTCTTTTAACTTGTTGAGACTAATTGGATCATAGAGTTCTTTAACTGGTATTTAGGTCTTGCCATGCATTTCCAACAGTATTATTTTTCACAGAGACATCCCAGAGCCCTGAACTGATAACTGTGTGGTGATATCTACACTAAAAATTAGTTAGCCTCTACCCCTCTTTTCTCCTTTCATCAATAGCTTAAAAATGTAATTTACTTTGTTTACTTCATAGTTAGACATCATCATAGAAGAGGAAATAGGAAACAGTTTAACAGTTTTTATTTATTTATTTATTTTTAATAGTATGAATTACAGACATTCATATACAAGAGATGAATAACTTGCACAGAACATGGAGGAAACCATGACTAATATTATAAAGTATCAAATGAATATTAAAGCCAAGAGGTTGAAAACAATAATAGATTATATTTTCTAATACATGAATATTTTTCTTCCTTTTTGAAATTTAACAAGAGACCAGAAATTTGAGTTCAGTTCAGTATTTTATTAAAGTAATTCAAATTTATTTACCTAAAACTTATTAAAATTAATTCAGTTGAAAAATGCACATATATGGCATTCAGCTGTGAGAATACTGGCCCTGACTTCGTCATGCAGCTTTTGAGCACCTATTTGCATGCATTCAAGCCTTTTGATTGTCAAAATTCCAAGATGAAACTAATGTTACATAGGCTGTTTTGAATCTTATATTATTTCTGTTCAAGAATTATTTTCCCAATTAAAAAAGAAGAAAAAAAAACAACATTATTAATAACATGATATTAAAGGGATTTAAAAACAATTTGCTTTACTGATTAGTATAAAATTGCTACCCTACATGGTAATTTAAGACAAAAAGGCTGAATTTACATAATTATATATACACATTATAACATAATGTATATACATAGTTATATATATACAAGTTTAGCAATGATACTGAAGATGTTAGAATGATCACTGCTTAAGATTTTTTTACTTGCTTGTTTGTTTTTTTAAGCTACAGTTATTAAGTTACAAATTACATACATTATCTAAAACCATTGTCTTATCAGGACCACTTTCCACTGTACATGGAAGAAATAATTCTGGAACTACTATCTGCAAAAAGGAGATAAATTTATCTGTATTTCTTTCCAATAGTTGAAAAAAAAAAAAAAATAGACACTGGGGGATTGTATCAATTTAACTCTCTGAAATCAGTATAAATGAATTATGTTGATTTAGCTTAATTTACTAACAAGCCAAACTAAAATGCTCTAATTCAGGAGAAGCATGGTTTTACCAATTTAACAAAGTCAATTTTGAAGCAGATTTAATAAAAAACAGTGCAATTTGCATTTGTGTGTAGAAAAAGCATATGAAAAAATATATGCTAGAAAGCATTAGGATCTGGCATAAAATATTTCATTTCCAGCATGGAAAGCAACACATATTCCAAGATTTTAGAAGTTCAAAATAACTCTAAAGAAATTCAAGTTCCATGTAGTAATGAGTATGAATTTTTCCATATTGTAACAATTTATAAAATGCAAGTGTGTGTGTGTGTGTGTGTGTGTGTGTGTTTGGAGGGGAATAGTTTGATTTGCTATCAAAAGCAATAATTATTTTTGGTTTTAAGATAGATTTCTAATTTCACTGAGATTTTCATACAATGTATGTGTATTATGTTTAGCATGAGCAAATATAGAAAAGTGTCATATGTATAGTGAAAAATCCAAATAAAAGGTTAGAAACATTAAAGCCTGCTGCAATCAGGTTTTGTATATGTGTGTGCTTTAACTTGCTCTAGTAAAATGAGACAATGACCATAGGCATTTTTGGTTAGAGAAATAAGCTCTTTTTTCATTGGCAGTACAATTCAGAAAATTGAAAGAGTTTCTGTTAAAAACAAAACAATTACACAGACACAGACACACACACACACACACACACATACAAACAAAACAATGTTACAGAGTTTTTGATGATATTAGGATAAGGAAAATATGACACTATTTTAAGAGAATCTTATAATAGAAACAGAGAAGTCTGTAGACTGAAATAAAAGTTTTATAAGAGCCTGTTTAACTGAGGGAAAGAAAATGGTAGATAGTCGGTGTTGTACATCATACTTGCTAAATGAAAGTGCTGGTGATCATTTAGCTGAAGTACCATCAATACGTGAAATACGTTTGAGCACATACTCAACTGGATTTATAATGACACATGATTAAAAAATCTTAAATAGAAAGAACGTCTCAGGTGTACACTGCACATAGCCAAAATATTTTAGAGTATATATTTCCCAATAAAAAACCATTTATAACATTGTCTCTGGGTACATCATTGCTTCTGGGCTATAACATGTTTGAATGTTTTACCTTCTTGGGTTTTTTTATGGGGAAAGGGACAGGACAAATTCATTACCAGCAGTGCTCTTCTTCTTGGAATACTTATGCTTTTAATAACAGAGTATAGGGGGAAAGCATACAGTAGAAATTCTTTTAGTAAATAGATTACTACACGTTCATAGATTACTACAAATTCAAAATGGATGTCCAGTTCTCCAAACTCTTACTTGTGAAAGTAATCCAATCACTGCAAAAAACATAAGTTAAGGCCTACAGTATTGAATGCAATGAACTACATATTGAGCATTCCTATACTGTAAACAGAAGGAGGAATCCCCAGATTAGTTCAGAGCATAATTCTCTGAACCACTATTTCATGTAATATTCCTAAATCTATTTTTAAGTGTCTTTAAATAATTAACAACAACAACAAAGCAAAAAAACCATAAACCCACCATAAAAATAAATACATAAATTATATACAGAAACACATATATTGAGGATAAATATGCAAGTAACAGTAAGTTTAGCTGGTTAAAAGACTTTTGCAACTCATTTTTCCACTTTGAGATTTATCTGATTTATTCAACAATAAGCAACCGACCTTTTAACAGAAAAGAGCTTTTATTTTTAGCATTCTAGGACATGACACTGATGTTATCAGACAATTAATTTTCATCTTAGCAGTACGTACAGTATCAGTATCATTACTACATGTTTTACAGACAAGAAACTGCACAAGATCGTATTTTGAAAGTAGAAAAGCACATAATTAAGAGATAACTTTGTGGTAAAACTTGGACAACAACCTAAATGTTTAAATTCATCATTGATTTCAATAAAAGCCAGACTCTGAGACATTTTCAAAGAGTTTAAGAACTATTTATTAACATTATTACTGGCTTGCAGATCCTTAGAAATTTCTCCATTAATGATTTCCACAGTAAGAGTTATCAATGTTGGGAGTTTTGAGATCTAACCAAGTCATGAATGTATGCAACCCATTTGTAATTCAAATACTTGAATTTGACAGTATTCATATTAACATTTCTCAATGTCTATGCTTTTACTATTTCACTATTAAAGTTCCCTACTCTAAAGCATGAGGTTAGTCACTTCAAAAAGAATATTCAGTAGAACTTGCCTTTTCATATAATGTATTTGTTAACGTAATTTCAGATTTGCCTTACAGCGTCACCTGTAATTCTTCTCTGAAGTATTCTTTCTTTCTTCTATGTGTTAAGCCAACAAGTGGTCACCACTGCTGTACACCTGTCTCAGCAAGGATGCAAAACATTTTTAAAATCAGTAAACATCAAACAAACAAACAAAGCAAAACAGACATCAGTGCAGCAGTGCTCCTCTGTATATAGTTTATTGGTCACTGAGAAAACAGAAACAGCTAGTCTATCAACTGTCTGAGAGCAATGAAATGCTGTCCTTGTTCACTCACGTTTCTAAAAAAAAAAAAAAAAAAGAGACAAAGAGCAAAACCAAAAACCAATAAGATAGAAAGGGAAACAACAACACCATCCCCCATACATAAGAAGCATCAAACCTGCAATATCAAGAACATTTACACAGTATTAACCAGTTCATCCACTTTTCTGTCTCTCCAATTTATTTTACGTGCTGGAAATCAGTGGATGAAGGCTATCAAATAAAGCACAAATGCCTTTTATAATGCCTTCTTCCACTTAAAGTAATGCTCAGCATGAATTATTTAAAGATTTTTAAAAGACTATCCTCTTGTGCCTATTTTCTCTCTTTCAGTGGAAATTTCTCATTCTTAAGGAGACATTCACATTTTTCTTAAGAAGTGGTCATGCTTTGTGAGAAATAATTGAACATAAGGTGTTTTGTTTAGCTCTAGCAATGTGGAGAGCACAGTAATACATATATTGAGAGCATCTTCCAGGTCACCCTGACTCTACAATAATGCAAACATCTAGAAATTGTAGACACTTCCATACAAAAGAATCCATAAATGTATGTGAAAATTTGGCAGTCATTTATTCAAACTGGTAATTATGCCTACCGTTACCTGATTTTTTTTGTACAAGCACAAAGCTTCATATATATATATATATATTTTTTTTTTTTTTCAAACACAATTTTATCACTGTCTGAAATATTTCTTTTTCCTTACTATGCTCTCCGCATTCAGCAAGCAACAGATAGAGGATGCAACTGAAGTCACAGTTGGTCAGTAAAGGAAAACATTTGACAAAAACAAACAAACAAACAAAAAAAAAAAACACAGAAAAATATTTGTCATTACACAAACATTTTCATTCAGCATTTACTCAATATTTGATTTTGAAAGAAGATGGAAAAAGCGTCTTGGGATTCTGATTAAATTCTTAATGGAATTTGCTCTCCAATCTGTAAGAAATTTTCAATGAAAAATATTTGGTGATGGGAATGGAGTCAAATCAAAAGTTTGTGTTAAGCTATGTCTGTACTTCCCTTGTGACCCTACAAGTGCTTGCAGAATGTCTTTGTTTAAAAAAAATAAATCATTCCATCTGCAAATCCTTCCACCACAATACTCTGTAAAATTATCTGGTTATGACCTCATATTGCCCTTCTTTTCTCAGTCTAAATACAGGTACTCTGAACCTAGTGAAGGTACCGTTCTCCTTCAGGTCAGCAAGTAGAAAATTAAGTTGGTATTCACAACTAGCCAGAGGGTGATTTGAGGAAACACTGGCTTTCTACCTCTGTCCTTCCCTCTTATTTGTGAGCCATCTGTAATACAGAAGCTACTTATTCTTTTAATGATCATGGAGCACGCTGCTAGCCTTGGCTGGACAGTCCTATCACACCCACCTATAGTCTCGGTCTGGCACTATCTGACACACTGACACTGTTTGAGCTCATGAATGATGGACCGCACGGGCAACACTTTTCTATCAGTGATGCTGTCATAATAGCTATGAAACAGTGGATCACCACCGCTGGTGCAGATCTTTATAAGCTCAGCATTAGACTCTTGTTCATCGCTGGTGAAATTACATTGCTAATGGTAATGACTGTGTTGAAAAAAAAGTGTTCTATAGCTGAGAATTTGCTCTAGTAGTGTTACTGTACTCTTTGTATCTGCTGTAGTTTTCATGCAAATAAATAGGAGGCATTATTTCAGAACAGCTCACGCAATTTTCCTTGCACAGGGATCTCAGCAGATCATTTTTACTTTTGATTATACTTCTGAGGCTTCTCTCTGTTAAATCCTGAAGTGAAAAAGTAGTAGACCATGTTAAAAGTAAATCTATTGCTGTGAACTGTAGCTACACCATCCTTTTGCTTTGTAGTTCATAGTAATGACATTTAGAGAATCACCTCACCGCACATTTGGGAAGTGTGTTATAAATCACAACGTGTTTAGATAACAGCAGGTTACATAGCACTATATAAACAACACAGTTAAGTCCATTAAATGATAATCACTCCTGCTAGAATTGTTATTTCTGTAGGAAAAAAAAAGTGGAATTCTTATACTCCACATGAATGTATTTCTCAGTATGGTTAAAAATAAAAAATAAATTTAAAACTTCTGGGATTGGAAAAAGCTAATGGAATACAAACCAAGCCATCTGTCAGATCCTTGAAACTAGACCTAGGGAAAGGACAGCCTCCAGGGGTAGCTGTATAGAGGAGGTTGACGTCCTCTGATTGTGGGGGAAATTCAACACTATGGAGTTCAGAGCTAATGCCTTTTCCATTTTTAATTAACACACAGAATCGCCAGCTCCACTACTGGCATACTATAACCCAAGCTTAACATAACAAAACAATTGTATCTGTCTCAGAATCAACATTTTACCTCAACAGCTTAGATACAGCCTTGTCGGCAGCCCTGACCACATCTTCACTTCCTACAAACACTCACACAAATGCAGAGATACTGCACCTCAGTGCACTCCCACAGAAATGAGCTTTCGTTTGGTAGCACAAATGAAAAGAAGAAATGATTCTTAAAACCCTGGCTACAATTATCAATAGCCTGCCACTATTGCTGTCCTTCTGCCTGTTTCATGGAGGATAAAAAGTGACTCCAATTTGTAAGTAAAAGTATACATTTGTACAGAATTTACCCAACTAGATGTTTTGCTTTCAACTGGAACAGAGGTGATTTTCTTCATAGCATCCGGTATGATGTTCTGAGTTAGGAGAAAAATGCTGATAATATACTGATGGTTTATTGTTGTTGATTAGTGGTGGCTTGCTTTTAAATTGATTCTGATCAACAAAATAGATTTACTGTCTAAAGAGAATGAGTTTGAGATGAAAAGTCCTGATTAAATTCAAGGTCTTCTACAGGTCCCTTTGGCAGCATTATGTTCTCAAACTAAAGAAAGGAATCATCTTGACATAGACCTCAGCTTCCCTGCTCTATGCAGCCAGTACAGCTGGACAGACACTGGAGGCACATAATCCAACAAGAAGCACACAAAGGCTCTGAACACAGAAGAGAAAGGCCTACCATGCTACTCTGGCTGACACAGTCTGAGAAAGCGTTCAGATGCAACAAGGACAGGTTTATTATTTGGCTGGAATTATTGAAAAGTAATTGTAAAATAGATTCTAGAGAAAGTATTAAAAAAGTATTAAAGTATTAAAATATTTTGTTACTTAACACTGAGGACAAAATAAAAGCAATTGATAGATCTGGGAGCTTAGCATGAGTAAATAATGAAAACTTAAGGCTTATCCAATTGCTCTCATGAACTGCTAGTGAAGGGGTAGAATATGAGCTGCAGGAAAACGTCTTCATCTAAAGGTGAACAAAGGCACTATCAGTAAAGGCAGGATCGGTTTAGCTCCAGCAGGACCCACCAAAATATGGCCGTCTGGCTCCACCACAGAGCCTACAGCCCATGGTTAATAAACGCATAGCTATATATTTCATTTACTCCATCTTCATGGTTAAAAAAAATTTTGCAAAATCTGTATGGGATTCCAAATGAATACAATTGAGGGAACTTGCATAAATGTCTAGCCACATATGTATAAATACAGTCTCCTTTTATTAATGTCTTTCACTACTTCTTAGGCTGTTTAAATGAAGCATTTAATAAACTAAATTAAAACATTCCCATCCCTGCGCTTCTCAGATAACATTGCATATAATCAGAAGAATAACCCATAGAAGAACTTATCACCTACTCCTTGAAATGCCTTTGTTAAGAAAAAGAAATTTAATCCCTTCCTAATTATCATTTTATTTGGGTCATTTGAATTTAGGGAACTTGCTCTTCCTTTGTCCTTGTTCTAGTTTCCTCTGAGATAATTTTCTTCATAGTGATTGGTATGATGCTATGTTTTCGATTTAGGATGAGAATAATGTTGATAACACACCAATATTTTAGTTGTTGCTGAGTGGTGCTGCACAAAGTCAAGGACATTTCTGCTTCTCACAGTGCCATGCCAGCAAGGAGATTGGAGAAGCTGATCTAATCTGGCCAAAGTGATTTCTCATACCACGTGGCATTGTGCTGGAAAATAAAATTGAGGGGAGTTGGTCAGGGGATTGCTCTGGCTGGGCATCAGTTGGCAGTGATGAGCAATTGCATTTTGCATCATTTAAAAAAAATATTTTTCTATCATTACTATCTTATCTGTCCTTTCAAACCGTCTTCATCTCAACCTATGTGTTTTACCCTTTTCTAATTCTCTTTACCCAACACACTGTAAAGAAGTAAGCAAACAGCTGTGTAGTGCTTGACTCCCTGACTTGTTAAACCACAAATTCTGTATATGATGCTTCTTTGCACTAACACTTCATAGAGAAATACAATGCCACATCCCTGAAAGAGAAGTTCAAATATAGAATAACTATAGCTATTACTAAGTTTGCAATATATTATTATTTAGTCCCTGTATTTGGTGCAATTAGTGGGATTATCATTGATTTCAAAGTTCTTACACATCTTGTTTCAGGAAAACATCACAAGCATGCAGATTAGCTACGTGCTTCTACTTTTTCTGTCTTTTACATCACTCTCATTATTCATATCCCATTGACATCACTAAAGACTTCACTGGGAGTATGGCAGCAGTAGAATTAGCAGTTGCAAGTATTATCCATTTTCCAGGAATTGAAGCAACAATACATGCAGAAAAGTGTGACTAAGCCATACACAACCTCTGGAAGATAATGTTGCATTGCAGTTTGCAATCCCAAGCTTTTAAGTCTTTGATGCTAGCATTTCATGGTTCAAAATAGAAGAGCTTATTCACCTCAAAAAACACCTCGTATTTACAGGTATGAAAAAGTAAGTCATCACTATGAAATAAAACAGTTCATAACACTTACTTAGAACAAAAATATTTAATTCAATTTGACATGCTATGAGTTACAATGGGTTAAGAGAACTAAGGGTTTTCAGGCCTGCAAAAAGGATATAGCAAAGGCAGATGCTGAAGTCTAGGAAAAATAGACTAAAAAATAAACAGATGAGATCTAAATATTATGCACAGTATTTAAAAACAAACAGGAAAAAACCCCAACTCTAATAGAATAATCAACAGCTTTGTGAAGTGAAATATTCTGTTCATAAATCATGACAGCTCCCCCTGAACTAAGCTGATTTACAACACAGAACTAAAAACAACAAGCAAAAAAAAAAAAAAATCTGGAAAACAAAACACTCATACATTACAAAATAAACCGCAGGATTAGTAGAAACACAAGAGACTTCTGACGGTCTTTTAAATAGCTCCAAGGAGAGCTTCAGTCTTCTGAAATTGAATTCATAAGAGTGAAAATGAAAACAGTCAACCCTGAAACTTTAGCAAATCGGTTTTTTTTGTTGTTGTTTTTTTTTGTTTTTTTAAAAGACAGCTTCTAAATTCAGTAGAAATTTTTTCCAGTTTCAGTTTATGACAGGAAGATTGCTTTTTAAGTAAAAAATGAATCAACACTAACTATGCTTTGGAGACCATTTAAATCAGTAACTGGGCTGAAAATTTCATATATAGCCTTATCCAAAAGCAATTTAATAAGTCAGAAAATAATTCCACTCTAAGTATATTGGTTATACTGAATTCTACTTTTAGTTATTTTGCAAAGGCATCTCATACTTGTTATGTCTTAACAAACAAGAATAAAAATGAGAGATCCTTATTTTTAATAGAAATCTGATAAGACACTGAGAGAAAGAGAGATAAACTTACTGAAAAGATTTTAATACCTTCCCAATAGGAAAAAAAATCATAATTGACTTTTCAGAAGACTAAAATTTGAGGACAACTTTACGATTTACCCAAAGTGTGCTTCTACAGTAATTAAGATTTCCATCTAAAAGCCATGGTCCTTGTTTGACTATCTGAGAGGCACTAAATCTTCAACTACATGGAAAATAACTACATCTAGTTCAAACAATATTACAGGAATTTCAAACAGTAAGCTTCTATCTTCTTCTCCATAAAAGAGGGCTACTTAACAGAGCAGGTAAATGCAAATAACATATTTTTTTAATGCATGAGAAAGGTATTCTCAATTTACATTTAAATTATCAAATAGCTTTTAAGTTGATTTGTCTTCCAAATCCCAGTTCCATTATCAGAATTACTGCATGCATGTTAGTTCACTTTTTGACTCTGTCTGAGGGAACTAATTTTGAGAGGTTTTTTTTGGTGGTGGTATTTTTGTTTGTTTGTTTGTTTGTTTTGTTTTGTTTTGTTTTTCCCCTAAAGCAGAATTTAGGTGAAGTATAGAGCATAATTCACATTTGTGAGACTCAGCCACTAGCAGAATTCCACTAAAATATGGTTCCTAAATCTACATATCTCTACACATTTGTTCAGTGGATTTTGCACTTCCAAATTCTCAATAGAAGACCTTCAGCAGGACATGTGATTTATAGGAAGCTGTAAAAAAAAAAAAAAAAAAAAAAAAAAAAAAAAGGAAGCAAAAGTAGAGCATCTGACTTAATGTTCTATGAACTAAGAACCACTTGCAAAAATATTTCGTAACTACAGAAATGCCACGTGGATCTAGATAAAGTAGATATGCCCAGTTGTTATGGAGGGTGTCTTTGATAGGAAGGGATCCAGGATCAAGTCAGTGCCCAGCACTAGATCAAGGCTAGGTCTCACTCTGCAGAAAGGTGGCTTCAGCAGTGCCTCTGGGAAAAAAAAAAAAAAAAAAAAAAAAAAAAAAAAAAAAAAAAAAAAACAGAAGAATTTTCCAAGAAAGAGAACAGAGCAACGGATTATCTGTCAAACAGCTCCACAGCCAAAGATCACTGAAGCATTGGGTCCTGGCTGAGAGATAGCACCACAGGTCTCCAAGGGCCACAAACATTGAAAGATTGAGGACCTCTGCTGCTCGATAATTTTGTCCAGAAGCCCACTGGGGATTTCCCATACCACTGGGATAGTAAACAATACAGACAGAAGGGATTTTCCAATAAAAGTTTCAAAGAAAAAGCAACAACAACAACCACTAGGAATCCTAAAACCACAGACACAGAAAATGTGATGCAGCATAACACAACTAACAGAAGCATTGTTCTTCATCAGTAAAGAAATCAAAAACAAAACCAAGCAAGACTGTTTTCCCTAAAAATCTTTCATTGCAAATTAAATACAGTAGTTTATACGGAACCCAGAAGAGACTGACATACCTGATCCATCATCATTTGTAATTATTTCCAATCATGAAACACTTTTGAGATACCAATCTAGAAATTGAATCAGAAGGACATTTACTTTTTAATATTAAAATTTTATATGCTATTCTTAATAAGCAGACTAGTAGATATAATACAAGATAAAATATCCTAATTGTTATTTCACACATCATTTCATACTTACATACATCACATAAAACAAAAAAAAGATCTGAAATATGATCAGCTAGTGTAGGAGGAATAAGTCAAGTTGTTTATCAAGTAGGGAAGTATGAAAACAAGTAGACTTACACCGCTGATGTGAAATAAAGAATTAGAAAGCATTACTTTCAATCTCAACATGACTAACAGCAACATTATTTTATATTCTTAATGACCTCATAAACATGCCGCTCTAATGTCGAACTTGAAACGATTATGTTTGTTATTATAAATATACAGGTAAATTTTAATTTTCTAATATTTTTAAACCAGAGATAAATTCATTAAAAAAATGCATTTTCTGGAAGAAGGATTTGGCACGGTATGAAACCATATTTCCCCTGGGCTCACAACATCAAAAAATACAATATTTTTCTGTGTGGTTTCAAAAATGAGTTCTGTTCAGCTTGAGGGTAGCTTCTACTTTACACTGAAGAAGAGAAAGATTTACTCACACTCTCCACTGCAAAACTGAAGTAGATTATCCCTCACTATCGCTTTCTTCTTCAAAATTTAAAAGGAATAAAACACTAAAAATAAATGAAGACTGATAAATTAATATCAGAGGCAGAAAGGGGAAAATGGAAAAAAAATATTTTCTTTAATTACTATAACCAATAATAAAACCAGCACAACCACAAGAAGACACACATTATAAAAAGGAGTAATTCAAAGATCAATCGATAGACATTACTGTAAGATACATATATAGGGATCTCTCCGAAAGTAATACCCCCTATTTTATTAGGTCTACCCACATTGTCAAAAGCAGACATTGATGGTATGGTAGTAGGGGTTGAACCCTCCCACTACTATTGCATTACATTTTATTGCCATGTGACTGATGGCAACAGAAGCTATCTGATAGATTGGCTTTTGACATGAGAGTGCGGATGGAGCAAAGGCTTGTCGTTGGACTCTTCCATGCAGAATAAATGGCACACATTGACATTTATCAATGCTTGTTGAACGTTTATGGACATCAAAGTTTCCATGCATCCATCGTAGAATGGTACCTGATATTCCATCATGAAAATACTGCTCATAGCTTACTTATTTTGAAAATGCTTATTGAATAGTTCAAATTTTTTCCTATTGATATTCCTAGGCATCATGACGTCCAACTGGTAGAGTTCCGGGATCATTAGTAGTTTGAAGTGATTTTCAGAACACACAATTTATAGAAGCAGATGTTATTGTATCTTGACTAATTACTGTTGTAAGACATATCTGGGACTTCTGAAGAACAAATGTACTACCAGATGTGTGAATTGTTCTCAGCCATTCTGAGTTTTTCTGCCTTTATGTGTGGAGATTATAAGTTTTTCCCACATGAGAGCATTACAGTAACCTATTTATCTATGCCCCCTAGGGAAAAAAAAGCTAGCCGTAAAGGGTGGTTTAAAAGATTACATAATGGCACTCACTATAGGCTATTTAATAGCTATAAAACCTACATTTTTTTTTCCTGACATTGACCGCCTTTATTTAAAGAGAGATTTTTGCACCTTTAGAAACCACATTATTAAGCAATATGAAACACACAGTTTCTACAAGCACAGGGTAGCTTTGTTCTGTTTCTCTAAGATTGGCTTCCTGAATTAATTGTGTAGAAGCATCTCTAGAAACAATTTAGAAACAAAAAGTGTTTTTTCCTTTTCAATGTAAAATTAATTACATATAAACATATACACAAGATTCATGGAGAGAAATCTCATTAAAAGATTTCTGCGTAAGTACCACTTAGGGTTTCACTGCATAGGTTTTATAAAGTGAGCCACTGAGAGGTTTCATCTTTTAAAGCCTGAACAGGCATGTTAGCATTGCTCTGTGTTTTATTCTCAGAAATATTTCTCTTTTAATCATCTCTTTACATGGCAGGATTACCTGGAAATCAGAATCAAGATAAAAAGACAAATCCTGTTTTCTATATAATAACGTCATCTATATTGCTATCTCAAACCTTAAAAGGTTACATAGACAAACCCTTAAAGACTGATATGGGCCTATATTTTTCTAGATTTCCAGAGTACCTATATTAACAGCCTTTACATTCTAAACCTTTCTCGCTCTTTTCTATTGTCTGTCACTTCTACAAAACATACAGGTTGGTGCATTCAGAAATGATTAGGTTGAAAACAAAAAAACACCATCTTAAAACATATTCAGCCACTATAATTGTAGAATAGAGTTAGTTATTGGCTAATCAACTGAATTTCAAGAATCACTATTAAAAAAAAATCATAGAAAAAATTATTAATGTAAAGAAAATTCCATAAACTCTCAAACAGTATGGACATTAAAAAAATACAGAACACAATCTCTTTGCATTTCAGACAATCATACAAAAGACCTTTAAGATCATCAAGTCCAACAATTCACCTCACACAAGCCTACCTCTAAACCATTTCCCTAAGTACAATGTCTCTTATTACCATCTCTTCAAAGAGACTGACTCCAAAGCTTCTATGGGCAGCCTGTTCCAACACATAACCAGTCTTTCCATGAATAAATTCTTTCTGATGTTCAATCTAAACCTCCTCTGTCACAGCTTGAGGCTCCTGCCTTGCATTCTGTCACTTATCACCTGAGTAAAGAGTCACTGTCCTTGCTGCAACCTCCTTTTCAGTAGTTGTAGAGAGCTATGAGGTCTCCCTTCAGCCTCCTCCAGATTAAACAACTTCAGATCCTTCAGTTACTCTCCACAAGTCTTGTTTCCTAGTCCCTCCACCAATTCTGGTATTTTCTCTGCATATGCTCAAGCAACACACATCCTGAAGTGAAAGGCCAAAAACTGAACACAGTACTCATTAGTACTGCATACAAGTTTACAAACCTATCCTTAGTCCTATCAGCCATGCTATATTTCTGATACAAACTAACATGTCATTAGCCTTCTTAGGCACCTAGGCACACTGCTGCTCATGTTCAGATGGCTATAGACTAACATCCAGATCCTTTTCTGCCAATCAGCTTTCCAGACACTCCTCCAAAAACCTGTATCACTTGACTTTCTCAAACCCATACCAACTGGGCCTGATCACTTGTTTTTCCTGTATGGTCTGTGTGATGGCACTCATGATCTTCACCATTACCTTCCCCAACACAGAGGTTAGACTGATAGGCATGCAATTCCCTGATATCTAACATGCAGAACTATGAATGAAATTTTTAGTACCAAATATAATACAGTCAGTGGTTGGTAGAAAAGTTTAACTTCTCAAATTTTAGATTTTAAACATATTGTCTTCTAATATCAGGTTGAATTCTAAACTTGCTGAGTTTATGAATATGTCAAGGATATAAAATATGATTTATGAATATCTCGAGGACATAGTGTTTATAATTAAATGCTCTAGCTGAACATTGCCACTATTTAACAAGATGAGAGTCATATTCACATTCCAAGCCTTCCTTGACGGTATGAGCCTCTGCCTGGAGCCATTCAATTCAGTATCAGGAGCAAGCTCATGTTTCAAGCACAAAAGCCTCTTAGCAATCTCCCTGATACCAAATACGACTTATGATCCAATTTGAAATTGGCATCTGCAGATTTCTGAGATGTTTAATACCTACATTGCCAACCACAAAAGTTATCTGTATTGTTTTAAACAGCATTTTGTAGGAAGCTGTAGGATCATGGCAGTCTGTTTGTCCTTCAGATTAGTTTTTGAAATGGCACGTAGTTAGAGTTGTTCCCTTAGGCATTAAAAATACTGCACTGCACTGCCAACATTTCCACCACCTCACCGGCTTTTTTTTTCAATGATGTTTTCTCACAGGATAATAAGTAGCAATCTTTATCTGGTATTTCTTTACATGATAGCAAATCTTATTTTCCCTTTATCATCAGAAAGCCTTTCAGGCAACTTTTACCAATGTCATTTTTCCATTGCATGTGTTATTTCTTTATTTCTGCTCACATTTCTTCAGACAGACAAACAGTTTATTCTGAGGAAAAAAAAAAATATGTCTGATATAAGGTACAGTTCAACGGGAATTTTTTTTATTGTCTATATTATCCTACAGGAAAAATATTTAACTGCATGATTACTGTCCTCATTCTTCATTATTAGAAGAGTGCTCAAATATCTTATCCTTCATAGCAATTCATTAGGGATATGCTGGTTAAGATTTACATCGTTCTCTACTGTTATTATGTCACCTCATTAACTGCGTTTGTGCTGGCGACACAAAACTGAAGGCAGTGGCTTACAGACCAGAAGATTTTTATGTCATCCAGAAGAACTTGGAAAAAGTAGAGAAATGGATTGACAGGAACTTCATGAAGTTCAAACAGAAGTGCAAAGTCCTGTTCTTTGAGAGGAACAATCCTGCACACCAGTACGTGCTGGGGACTGCCTATCTAGAAAAGAGTTTTGCAGAAAAAGAGCTGGGGGACCTGGTGGAAACTAACTTGACCAAAATGCCCTTACCACTAAGATTAATAGGGTCTTCGGCTGCATTAGAAGGAACTTTGCTAGCAGATTAATCTGTCAGTGTCACTATATTTATCTGTTTCAAACACTTCAACTTAATACTACCTCATACTCTCCCATTACTCTATATGTAAAATAAACAAACAAATAAAAAGTAATAATTTCAATTATTAAGCTCCCCATAACCCTCAGTTACATACACCAATAAAATATATTCTTCCTAATATATTTATTTGGGTTTCTTTAGCACAAAGAAAGATAGTTAGAGTACATGAAGGCATTCATCTGGTCATGTTTCTGATTGTTGCATTTATTCATTTCATAGTATCAACCACAAACAAGTTGTAAAGTAGGTATGTAAGAATGCTTATTCACCACAGACTTATATTTTATTCTTACAAGTGTTTCCATTCAACCTTTATTTCTACATATTGATAACTTCCATAATGAGCTTAATTGACCCCAGGCTGTATGTGTGAACTGAAGTCTACTCTGTCTGCAGCATCAACCTGAACGTGACTTCAGATTCAAGAGAGATGAGATGAATGCTGCTGCTAAACCAGCACTACTCTAACTATCCTTTCCAAAGGCAAGACTTATTCTCACAGTGGACTCATCTGCAGAGGAACAAACCCCAGAGCATTGCAGCATGATGTATAAGGACTTTGTTGCCCCAGGCATACATATACATTTGTTCAGGCACAGTAACAAGCAGGTCTTGCTATGGGGATACTTCGGCTCAGGTTACGTTAACTGGAACATTCTATCCCAGTACTAATTAGCTCAGAGAAGTCTGCAAAGGACATATTCCCTATAAAGATGTTCACACCATCAGTGAATTCCTATGCATTTTTACATTTCCTCTCTGGGACTAATGAGTATTGAATGGCTGGTGGTCACAAAGCTAATTCTGACTGCTGAGGACGAAAAGTTACAGAACATAAAAATATGAATGGAGTAGCATTAGAGAATAGAATCTGAATTGAGAAAATAACGAACAGATGCTAGCTTTTAACTTCTGGCTATCAAGGAATATGCGTGTACCAGTGTATTCCTTTTCACAGAACAAAAATTCACAGCAAAGAATAGAGGTGCTAGGAAACACGTACATAGTGCATAGGGCCATCCTAGTCTGGTGTACAAAGATTGTTTTTCTATCCTAACGTGACAAAAACAAATAGCAAAGTGGCTACTAGTAAATATCTGTTGCTTCTGTAGCCTTTTAGGGTTGAAATCACCTAGTTATTCTTTAAGGTATATAAGATGATTTACAGTGTAGAATAGGGTTCCTGTTTCTGCAAACCTCACACTAGCACTGTAGGACTCTTCAGATTCATCTTTCGGTTTTCCTTACTGCTAGATTATTTTCTTCACAGTTTGTTTAAATGAACATTGTTCAATACTAATACGTAACAGTTCTGTGCCAGCATCTCTCTATATCAACAACTTCAACTAAGTTATCTAACAATAGCATTTAATTTTATAAAGCAGGAATTAAAAAGAAACAGTGGTTCTGTTTTGCTCAAAAAACACGAAGCATGCTCTGCTTGAAAGTATTTGCATCAGTTCTGCTCATTCTTTAAACTTCCAGTGAATTTCTTCATGAGTACTACTTACCATTCTGCTTTTTTTTTTTTTTTTTTTTTTTTTTTTTTCCATTTTGGAAGTTAGAATTTCACATAACACAGCAAAATCAAGGTGCATGTATTTAAAGTAATGTTAACTCTCCTTAGAGTGTCATCCTTTGGCAAACCAGATAGTAATTTTAGCTGACTGCAATCATTTGAACACCTGCTTGAATTCTTGACAAAAGTTATTTTCACAGCTTACATTATTCTTATGAGAAGTTCAATAATTTATCAGTGAAAACCTAATTTGAGATAGCAAAATATAGCCATAGGGGTACTGAGACTTTATCAGATCCAAATAATTTGTTTTATATACAAACTGCTCTGAAGCTCTTACTTTTAATGGGACTAACTCACTGCAGTTGTACAATAACCCTTCATTGCATATATAATATTAGTTTACCTATTTACGGTGTTTTGAGAAAGGGAGAAAAAATGCAGCTTAAGACTCCACAGTAATCTGAAATGCTGGTTTCAGTTGATGGAAATGAAAGAGATTACTTTGTCAATGCCATAGAAAGTTCTGCAAGTTAACTCAGCAGATGGCATTATTCTCACAGAAATTTAGTTGTATCACTATTACAGTGTTAGGAAACCAGTATAAACATTCCAAACATGTGGACAATCAACAATCTGCACAAGATAAGTGTTGACAGTTTACGGGCTGGTCTGGCCTGGTTCCATAACTAGTGGGGCGGAGGGATTTTTTTTGCAAAATCCGTGCCTCCGGAAAAGGGAAACAGGGGACCCCCCCCAAAAAAAAGAATAATTAAAAAACCAGTGGCAACGATCTGAGGAGAAACAAACTAATTTACTAAATATAGTATCGGAATACACGATAACACACTATAATACAATACAATTCAATACAATTTTTAATAAAATCAAATATAATTGAGAGAAGGATTGTCCAATAGCTAAAGGCCTTACACTAATACTGAAGCCTTGTGTGCAGTTGGGAGCAGCAGCGAGATGATCTGAATGCGAGCATGATGAGACAAGAGGAAGACCCAGGTCATGTGACCTACAGGCCTTATATCTGTTCCCCTGAGCAAGAATGATAACAGTACTCGAACAGTCTTCTGGGGAACATAGTTCTCTTCCAGATAAGTACCCGGAACTAGAGCATTTGCTCTTTAACTCCCAGTACACTGCATGATATTATGATGTGGAATACCGATAACCAAAAAATCATAAAACCATGACAATAAGCTTTGTTGGCTTGGTAGTACTGTTCAGTGAAGTTATTTGGGTGCATTATCAAGTTGAGTAGAAGGCTCACATTTCCAATCATACATATCAAACAAGAAATACTTGGGTTTTTTTTGTATTAAAAAACTTAAGTCTTATATGATAATGCTCTTACCATTCATATGTATACTGCATTTATTGTATTTACAGTTCCATCTAAAAGCAAGAGTAATACTATAAATACGAAAGTAACAAAATGAGTGGGTACATAATTTTGACCAAAACTGGTAAATTCTTTATTTTCCCCCCTCTACCTTTGAAGAACCAAAAATTATAGTCTGTGAAAACAATTAATACTTTTAAATGATATAAAATGTTTGGTCACTGTAAAATACACTTGAAGTAATCTATGTAGATACCCACAGAAATTTTGGAAAGTATGCATCTCCACATATTACAGAGTGAGATGAAATCATAAGGTAATATACTTCAATGTAAGCAGAAGATATTTAAACAAAGTAACCACAAAAATGCTAATCCAAAAATAGAAAGAGACTTAGGATCCCATCTGTGCTAATTTACTACTTTCAGCTAGTGGTTGAGTCTTTAGGAACATTTTGTACTCCCCTATCATATCACCAATACTGAAAGAAAAAAAAAAAAAAACCACGAAAATCCATTGCTTATTTCAAAGGTCTGAACAGTTGCTTTAAAAAAATCAATTTCATATGCTGCACTCACCTGGAACAGTGTTGCTTCCAATTAATGCATATATTCAAGAGTTAGTCATTTTAAGAGTTAGAAGCACTTCAATAGGAGAGAAATGCAGTAAATTTATTTTAAAGAAGAAATTTTACTTCCATTGCACTCAGGGTGCAGAAACTGATTGATTTTATTCTATTTTATTAAGATGAATAAAGTTAATCCTGAAATTAGTAAAAGCACTGGCATGATTTCATACTCTTAACACCTAGCCTTTGAAAAGATTATACGGCCAGTTTGATCTTACTGCAAGACAGAGTAACACTCTTGTATCTGAAGAATGGGACCACTGTACTGAAAAACAAGCATATTATTGTTCTAATTTAATGGAAATGTGGATTGAATACAAACTGTCTGTAGCACATTGCCCTGATTTCAGGACTGCATTAACTTTCGCTGCTTCCTGATATTATCAACGGAGCACATCATACAACCCTACCCTCACAGACCTTAAACAGATTATTGGAGAGAACTACGGCGATTACTGACAGTAACATAAATTTCTTAAGCCAAGATATGTATCAGTGACAAAACTTCATTAACTTTACTGTATTCAACTGAAGCTGGCTTTCACTGTCAAAATTAAAGCCAAAAAAAAAAAAAAAAAAAAATTGAGATCTTAAGAAAAATGATTACAACTAGTCCTGTAACTTACTTTTAATCAGAGCACCAGTGATATTATTCCTCAGATGTTCAATGACTGCTTAAGGGTTTTCTGAAAGATATTTTAGATTCAGGGATTTATTTTCTTTTAAATAAGCTCCAAAAATTCCTGATTAAAAAAAAGTTATATTCAAACATTCATCACCAATTTCTCAAATCTGTTGAACAGGAACAGAAATGGGAGACAAAGTGAAGGTTCAGTCTTAACTGCCCAATTTAGCAGAGGATATAGATAGTTGAGATGTACTGTACAAATAAACTCAAAAGGAAAATGTAGCTACCTCTGAACCTGACTTACTTTTCTGCTTGTTAGGCAAAACGGAATGCCTGGGAAGGAATTCACCACTACAAGAGAGAGACTGGAAATTTCAGAGCCTGCAGTTCAAAGTGCCTGATACTGCTTGGAAGGCAATGTGGTTCCTTCCTGCTGACCTCAGTTCTGCTGAGTGTGAGATTTGCAAGGGGCGGTCACTTTAAAATCTGCAAACATACCTTCATTTTGTCCTTCTACTGATTATTTCTCTGGAGGAAAAACAAGAACACTGTTGGGATAAGCATTAAAGGCAATGTTAAAAGTTTAATTTCAGTATGGTTCAGAATTGAGAGGAAGTTAGAGATCTGAGGGTTTTCGCAAGCTGCACAATCCTATTAACCTTCATACCCAGACTTTTACATAAAGTCACACTGACACAGACAAGAGGACAGAAAGTGCTACTATAAAACCGTAGCCCTTGATCTTATGTCAATTACACCAAGAAAAGTATATTTTAGCATTATAACCATTTCCATTATCTTTCCCCTGTTTTGTTGTTGCTTTGTTTTTAAACAGCCACCCTTAAAAGGTAAGATGTCAATCTAACTTGAGATTCAAAAAATGCAGGAAGCATGGATGTTTTACTAAGGCATATAAATATTTATTTTCTGCAAATATTTCTTAGTATTTCAGTTTGATCAGTAGTGGACAAATCTCACACCTAAAGCTTTTGAAGTGTTCTGCCTCATGCTCAAGTTACTGGCTGATAGCCAGTAAGAACATCTGGCAACCTTTCCTTAAAAGAAAACTCCTGAATATTTTACAGTAAATAATATGCAAATTACAGGATTTATTTTCTACATTTAAAACAAACAATGTAAATGTGATATATATTGGAAGAGAGTACATCAGTTCTTTACTAATTACTATAGGGAAAACCTAAATACTTTACTTTGAGCTCAGGTGAAAGAATTATTTTGAAAAGACAACCTTGATTCTTACAACACAACAGGCTCCTTTGATCTGCTATAAATACAGACTACTTATTTACTACCTTGTGTACTGCACTACCCTTCTTATCGGAATTAGTTTTAAAAATTCCATTGAAGTAGTTTCAGACTAGTTAATAAAAATCTCAGTATTGAGATTCTGGTATTTAAACTGATTAGTGATTCAATTTGCTCTCATTCTGACCACTGGCAGCCAGTATACTTCTGGGAACTCCTAGGCTGTTCCAGCCCTATTGCTGTGGAGCTGCCTGGGGATTATTGATAGTCAGAATAAAGCAAAGACACTTCAGCTCAGCCCCTCAACCCAGCTCCCTCCAAAGCTACCCTGCTGCTCCCTCAGCTGCACCTAGATGGCTCTTAATGCTCTGCTGACTGTAGTAACGTGATCAAAACCCCTAGGAGGAAGAGGTACTGTTATGAGTATACTTCTCATTGCCTACAAACACAGCATATAGGAGAGGAAGAAAACATAGGGAAGGATTATTTTCACTCCTTGATCTGACTGGTAATTATTAGTTCATTCTTTCTTTGTACAACATTCTTGCCCCTCAAATGCATAAAGAAAGAAACCCCTGGCTACACACTTAAGGGAACAAAAGCATACTGTTAGAATGATTTTATTTAGAGAAATGTTACCTTTTTTTTATGTTTCAGTGCTGATCTCTCCTCTGGTGACAGCAACAGGACCTGAGGGAAGGGCATGGAGATGCCTTGGGGGAGGTCAGGCTGGGCATTATAAAAAATTTCTTCACCAGAGGGCAGTGGGCATGGGCTCCCAGGAGCATTTGGATACTACTTTCACACACAGGGTTTGAATTCTGTGTGGTGCTGTGTGGAGCCAGGATTTGCACTCAGTGATCCTTGTGAGTACTTTCCAACTCAAGATAATCTATGATTGTATGTTTGATGCAATACAGTGGTGAGACAAAAATTTGTTTAGAGGGTGAAATGCATACAGTGCCATGCAATGCAACCCTGTCCAGACTTTGACAGGTACAAGAGTAAAAATTCAAAATAAACCTCAACTTTGAATAAATATCATTAGTTGCCATACTTTTGCCTCTATTATATCAGAATGAGTTTGTGTGAGCTTCAGCTCTACACAGATTAGTAGTGCAAAATCTACGGTTTTCTGAGGTGTACGAATACACGTACACACCACTATTAAATGGGTGTACACATACACATTACATGTGTGGTGAAAAAATCCTATGTGTTTATAAACACTTATATGCACTAATGCTTTTATTTATATACTCAATGCACATACATATATATAGACATACATCCACAGGACTTGATCATTAAGGGTATGTATATGTGTGCAAGTGTAGAATAAACTATATGACTTGAGAATAAAAATGAAACAAAGTTTGTGATGACAACAGGGGTTTTGAAAACACAGGCACAAGGACCCAGGTCTGTAAATATCCTAAGAAAACCTTGTGATTAAAGAAATACAATTTTGGCAGCACATGACTAACTGGTAGCAGAATTCACCCTGGTTTTCTGACTGAGCTGTGTGTTGCAATTGCAATAGCAATTTTGCTAACTAACTTACATTTGTATTGTGTTTTCAAAAATGTGCTTATCAGAAATTCATATGTAATTATCAAGATATCCTAACATAAGTAACAATATGCAAGGAACTTCCATTGGCTTAATTTTCTGAAAGGAGCAGTCTGGTACTGAACAATTCTCACTGTGTCCTTAACTTAGTCATAATTAGATGAAAAGAAAAATCATCTTCTTGAACACTGTGGCCTGTGCCAACGATTACCAACTGAAGAGATAGAAGGCAAAGAAGAAACTGCCAGAGGAAATTCTTGTAGTGCATTCACACTACAGCCTGTAAGTTTATTTATACTATGACATAGTACATCTGTCATCTCTCATCCTACTACATACCCATGGTATGAGACAGGGTGTATGTTGGGGTGGAGGGAGGTCTGAAGAAAGAGTACATTGTTTTGAAATGCTTGTCAAGAGCCTTAAATATCAAGACATCCAATTCCTGGATTTTCCATCTCCTTAACACTAATTCCTTTTCCTCTCTTATATGTACATAAACTGCCAGTGTTTTCTGTAAGACCTCTGTATAAACAAACCTGAACAGAAGAACCACTTTCAGCTCCCAGTCCCAGAAGTAACATCACTGGATGTGGACAACTAATGTTGTCCTTCTTGACTTTTACTCCTATGTAAATGTGAGAGTGTTTAAAAATAGTTGATTTTTCCTATTGGAGAGTTTTCCATCTGACTCCATTTTCTCTTTATTTGATAGGAGACAAATATTTTAATAAAGTCTCTTTCATAAAGAAATATGAACTTCATTTGAAACAGGTCCAGTCACAAAATTTTAGCATAGTACATCTGTCATAAATTACAGCCAGTCTCATCTTGTTCCAGTCTATACAAAGACAAATGGAACTAGAAATCAGGAGTACAAGTATCTTATTAATTATCTGAAAGTAGAATGTAACACTGAAATGAAATCAGCTTATCAGATTTCAAATTGAAACACACTCTTTTATTTGTAAGTCTTACCACGGTTGCCTTTACTCCAAACTACGTCATGGAGACTGAGGGTATGGGGTATGGGTTTTCAGATAGAGGTAGGGTTGGGATGATTGCAGATGGAATATTTGTGGCCCCACCAATGGAATATTTGTGGCCCCACCAAGCTTCTCAGATCTTCACAGGTCTGTCTCTGTCTTGAAGTCACAGTGCTGTTGCATGAATTTTAAATTATCACAGCTACACACCTCCTGCAAATAATCATTAAGGAAAAGTATTCGCTTTTCTCTCACTTCAAAATGTTTACTGACCATCCCTTTGCCACAATTCTGAGAATCATGCTGGGTACAGTTTTGCCATTTTCCCATTCAAGCACAACAATCTATATTTTGAATTTACTCCTCTACAGGAACACAATTATTCTTGGGAGCATTTACAAACTATTTAGTCAGCAGTATCATAAGTTTCTTATTTCTACAACTGTGATAACAGGATAAACAGCTGGCACAAGTGAGGCAGCTAGCTTATAAAAAATAGCATCATTTTCACTGGTTCTCAGTTTGCTGTGCAGTCAACAACTTTATGGTTTTGGGCTGCAGCAAGACTGAAGACGGAATGACAGAAAAGGAATCAGACAAAAAATTTCTAGATGACAAGTATCCATCTCTAATTTTGTGTTGTAAATCTCCCTTTTTCAAGTGAGTATGAACAAACTCCACACATAGATGGGATTTCACTTTATTAAAATTTTCCTATTCTTGCTTATTTTACAAACTATTTTCAGAAAGCAGTTGTAAGTGATCAAGCTACTACAGGATAGTTATTTTCTGTAGAAAAAGTAAAAGGCTCTGAGTATTCGTTAGCAGAAATTATTAGTATGAACTACTGCCCTGAATTGAACAGTCTATGAACAAGTACATAATCAGTTATCACAGTTCACTGACTTTTGAAGCTATGGTATTTTACTTTCAATCATTTGGCAGACTGTCTGATGTAGGATACTTGTCATATGAATAAATTCTCATTATAACAGATGCAACAGTGCTACATTTTTGAAAACAAGAGTTCCTTGGTGAATAGAACCATGTCTTATCCAGCACGTGTTTCCAGACGGGTGTTAAACCTCCCAGATATTTTGCTTTGGTTTCTTTGGGCAGGAGGGAGGGCAGGACCCATGAGCAGTTACATGATGTTTCGGGATTTACCTGTAAAGTTCTCATTCAAAAAGGATAAAAGGTGAAGAAAACCATATTAGTGTTTACTAAGCATTGGATGATGTTTAATAGTTTCTCAAAGCAGTTCTGTGACCATTCAATTTATATTGCAGACTGTAAAAAAACAAAAAAAAAAACAAAAAAAACCACCACCATAAAAGGAGAATACAGCTGAGTGACCAGTTGATATGGGCATCTCAGCAGCAAGCTAACGGTCACAACTGCATATTTTAGGAATTAATTCAGAATACAGATGAGCAACTTAGTCAGCAGTAGCTTTCCACAGATGATTGCAGTTAAGAGTAAAGTGTAACATATGCACATATACAAATCTCAAATAAATGTTCACATCTCTACATACTTCTGTGATCTGTATTTAGAATATAGATAAAAAAAAGTCCCAGACCACACTGGATTTGTTACCAGCGACTTGAAATAGCTAGCCATTGGTAAGGCAACCAGTTAGAAGTCTGTTTACTTTAGTAAGGACTTCATTGCAGTCCAAATCTACACAGAAAGACTTAACAGGAGATCACTATGTAATGTGGCAGATAAAGACATAACAAGATAGAGCTGCTGAAAGCTGGGGAATAAAAAACATTACAGAATATTTTGTTTTTGTCTTTAGAGTTCAGAATTAATCCTTGGAGCTACTTACCTGAAGATTTTATGACTCTGCAAGGCTAAACAATACCCTGTCTTTATTTAGAAATACTCGCTCAATTTGCATGTTGTCAAAGATTAGAAAATCCAGAATGCCCTGTGCACCACTTATTAGCAGACTACTCAGACTGATTCTCTGCAAAATTTAACAGCTAAATCACTTCCACTGGGCTCATAAATGGTATACAAATGCAGTTCATAAACACCTACTTAGGCGTATGCTGAATTTTAGGTGCATTTCTTTTTTAAAGTGCAATACTAATATCTTTCTGTGGTTTAACTCAGCAGGTGACTGAGCACCAAGTTACTGCTTGCTCACGCCCCCCCCCCCCCCCTTTCCTAGTGGGATAGGGGAGAGAAAAGAAGCCTAAGTAGAACTTCCAGGTTGAGATAAAATTACTTAAGATAGAGAAAAAGAAAAGGCTAACAAATTTGACAAATGTATGTAACAAGTGATGCACAAGATTTGCTTGTGACCCTCCCCACAAATTTCCAGCTAGCCCCCTGAGCGGTGGAACAGAGCCAGAACTCCCATCCCCTTGAAATCTCCTTGCACTTGATGTCATATGGTATAGGATATAATTTTGGCCATTTTAAGTCAGCTCTACTAATTCTGTTCCTTCCCAGCTCCTTGGGCCCTTCCCTGCGAAAGGCCTTGGCTCTGTACAACACTGCTTATTAGCAAATACAAGCATTGGTGTGTTATCAACTATCAACATTGTTTTTCTCCAGGAAGCAAAACATAACTTCATACCAGACACTCTGAATAAAACAATTCCATCCCAGCTGAAACTAAGACATAAGAAATTCCAAGCACAGTATTTAATATCCCAATTAAAAATTAATCTTTCATTCCAAGAACAACAACAAAATCATGGACAATTTTCTATCAGGTATTGGTCTGAAAAAATAAAATTTGTGTTTTGTTGCTCTCCACCCCCCTCATCCCACCTTAAGAGACAAAATCAAAGAATATTCAATTAGGAATCAGTTTCTCTTAGACACTGTTCTCTAGAACACCTTTAGAAAGTTGAGGGTTTTTTTCTGTCTCAGATTAAGTATTTTGATTTGAATTTTCCATATCTCTTTGTTCTCCACACAACCTCCCAAAATTGAAGGTGCTCAAAGCAGACAAACTCCAGCACTGTCATATCAAAGCTTTTTAGAGCTCTCAAAGTGGAAAAGTTTAATATCAAAATATCTTGAATTAGTTCATTTATTCAATGAAATTTATAATATATTGTTTATTTGCAAAGTAAGTTTAATTTTAGATCATGGGGAGTTTTGCTTTTACTAAATTCAGTTTTACAGAGAAGTTCAGCAACTCAAGTACTGTGATCTGAGAGAAACAGATCTAATTCCTTAAAAATAATTATTATTTTTTGTACGTTATGCAAATCAACATCTCTAAAAACAATCACCAAATCCTATTTCTAGCTGCTCAGCCACAAGGCAGGAAATTTTGTAGCTTCATGTACAGACTTTATACATGATGTTATGCACAAAAGACATCATTCACAGAGATATTTTCTTATAAACAAGTTTCTCTGCTAGTGATTACTAGCAGTACTGGTTGGCAATAAAAGGCACCTACTCATGTTTGATATTCTCTTGTCACCCATTTGCAGCAATAGACTGCCTTTTCACTTCCTTTATAAACTGTTCTGACACATGGGGCACAGTGGGAGACTGCTTTCAACTCAACTGTTTTTTCTCTCTCTCTCTCTCTCTCTCTCTTTTTTTTTTTTTTTTTTTTAACTGTAATTAGCATATTTGTAATATCCTTTGTTCTAAGAATCGATTTTCCTTCTCTCTCAAAAAGAAAGGGCATTACAGGACAGTGCCAAATGAAATGAATGTTCTGCCACTCCACCTGGAGTTCAGGCCTGCTCTTCTACTGTTAGGTCCTCATGCCAGGAGAACTTGTTTTCAGGTCCCAGCTGGGCAAACTTACACCAAATTAAGAGTTCTCAGCCAAGCTAATCAGCAGACAACAGGCTCCCACACAGCAGTATTACCACTTCTGCTACACTAAGCAAATGTAAAAAGCACTGAAGTATGAAACTGTAGCAATTTACAGCTCACTTCAGGGGTCTGAACTATTTACAGCTTTGAAGAGAAGAGTTGGGCCAAGTTAAAACAGGGATCATTGAGTGCTGAATTTCCCTAATGGGAGGAGAAACTGTTATGTACTGAACCTGTCAGTAAGCAACCTATCTCAGTTATGCAGGTCTTCTGCTTTGTGATACCATTTTGTATTCTTTTGAAACAAAAAATATGACCAGGGCAAAATTTCTTGTAACTAATTGTGTTAGACACCTTATGGCATTGACATATTGTCAGCTATTTTGTACATGTAAGTATTTTGTATATCAGAAATCCTATTCCTGTGGCTATAGGATATGTTATCCTCACAACATAAACTAGTATTTTTATTAACAGTTTCTAGAATTAGTATCTGGAGACAGATAAATATGAAGATAATTCTCAGAACTAAATAGGTCTGTCCAAAACTCTCAGAACAGAATCTCTTTAGTCTGCTCAATAGAGGAGGTACCAGGGCTATTAAGCTTTCTAGGAGTTGTCTCTAAAACATGTTTAGAAATAGTTTACATTTCTACATAAGCAGAAGGAGGGAATAAACTTTTGTTCAAAGACAAAACAAAAGTTAAAAATGTAATTATTTGTTAAATTATCAATTCAGTACACACAATTGCAACACGCACATTATTTTCAAATCCAACTGTCATCCAAAATCCAGGAAGAAAGCCCTCTAACTCTAATGTGGTGCTAGAAAGTGGTTTTCCTTTATACCTCCTGATATGTACCCGAAAACTTGACAAAACAAGCATGCTCTCTTAGAGTTCAGGCTCTACATTTAAGCATTTAAGACATATATATGCTGTACATTGCTATGCATATTGATTCCTTTCCAAGAATTCATCAATATATGCTAATGTCCCTCTGGGCACGCATGATAGTGGCTTTCAGCGACTTATTTTATCCCCATTTCACCACCATCAGCTTTATCAAAAATAATTTTGGCTGATCTTTAGCTGTTTTCTGCTCAATTTAGCAAACTTCCATTGCTTGTTGGTGTCTCCAATTTATAGGAGGGAGAGGAGGTTCTTTGATGTATGTGTACCTGGCGTGAGATTAAGAAACAACGGTTCAAATGTTGGTCTGACCAGTTTATTACAAATGTTAATAACGGAGATGAAGAAAGGGGAGGACGGACACTATTACAGATTGGGGTGATGGGGAAGAGAAGGCGAGTGATAGAAAAGATAAGAAGAAGCAAGAATTGCGTGAAGCAGGGATAGTCACCACCAGGATCCAGCAGTAGACCCATTGCACTCTGTTCCGATGGTCTGAGGCCGAAGGGCAGGAGCAGTGAGGCTGGTCTTGGGCAATGAGAGCGTGCAGGTACTGGGTGGTTCCAGGAAGAAGCCACAGAGTAAGTCCAGGAGGAAGCAGCAGGTCTCAGGTATCAGGCCCAGGAAAGTCCGTCAGCATGCAGTCCGTAGTGAGGGATCTGATGGCAGACACCTCGAGTCCATCAGCATACAGGCCTTCTGTAGTGAGGGATCTGATGGCAGAAACCTTGTGTCCGTCAGCATTCAGGACTTTCGCAGTGAGGGATCTGATAGCAGAAACCTCTCCTCATGGTTGTTGGACCCTCTTTTATCCTCCTTTTTTCCTGCCTATGCGACATCCCTGGGTGCTTGAGCAAGAGTCATGTGCATACCTCCTGAGATGGCCATCTTCCTCGAGATAAGTCCGCACAAAAGACCCTTTCTCGGCCATTATCAGCAGCTTATCCTTCTGTTGTTGCCCCTGGCCTTGTCCACCTGTGCTCCTTAAAGGATTTCACAACCCTTAGCCAGGACCTGTCCATCAGTGTCCTCCAGACAGAAATTTCTCTACTTTTGCCCAGGACTTGCCTGGACTTGTTCCTCAGCAAACTTTGAATCAATTATATAAAAGAATAATCTCTTACAGTTAGACCATATTAAACAACTTCAAAAATAATACAGGTGAAATATGAGGAAGATGTCCTTGCATCTGGTGGGTGCAAAAAGACAAAAGTAGTCTATTATGACTCCAGTGTTTTTTGTGAGTCAGAATCATTGAGGAAACAAGGCTGTTCATATGCCAAGCAAAGTTGAAACGGAAAGTTTTAGAACTAGTACTCATTAGTTCCTTCTACTAAACTAATATATTGATCCTTCAAGTAATATAAGGATTCCAGTTGTTAAACAAACAAACCTATATCACAGCTACAGGGAGTCCAGGATCAAAAAGCATTTAACATCCCTGAGAAAACATTCCTCATCCCAAATCTCTTTCTACACTTTTTTTTTCACTCCACTTTTAGAAACCTAGACAAGACAGTCCTCTTGCTTGTATTTAATTACATAAGCCATTTTTTTTTCACAATCTATACATATATAAACAGATATTGACATACATGTATATTAGAAGATCATAAAATTACAATGAAGTTTCTTGTGTCAGTGTTTGCAGAACTATAACCATTACCAGCACGTTGTTTTTAAAACACTGCCCTTCAAACCTCTCTTCAAATAAAGATATTCCAAACACCAGCAAGAACAAAATATTATAAATGATTCAAATAAATACTTTTAATATATGACTTCATATTATCAGTAATTTCTCTGGGTCCTCAAACCTTTAACCATTCCTACAATGCGTAGAAACATTGTCATAGAAAATTGTGAAGTTTTTTGTAAGTAGAGTATAGACAATCTCTCAACATACTGTTCTTTAATTAAGGCTTCCTCTGAGGCATTGTTCTGCTAATAGTCCTTCCAGATCCTTCACTGATGAGTGTAAGCCACTCATCTCCCAGCCACAGACCTTGAACAAGCAGTCAAGATAAACTCCATTTTAAATTTAAGCAAACAATCCATGATAAGGCACAAAGCCTGCAAATCATTTCTGTACTGTAAATACAATTGTGAAGGCCTCTAATGCAACATGCAGCTTGCTACAAAGACCACCTGACTGATCCGTCAGTGTAGTAATCTTGTCAACAGACAAATGAGTCAGTCACTTGCACTGTTTGCAGCATAGCATTGGCTGCATAGCACTTGTAGAACTTTTGGGGTGTCAAGCCAGTAAAAACAAACAAACTAAATACTTGCGGTAAACTTGCAGAACAGAAGACCACAAAGTAAAAGAGAAATACATTAGACCATTGATACAAACAATGAGTTTTCTTCAAAATTAGTTTAAGACCTTATATTCAAAAGCGAAGTTTAGAAAAATATGTGAAAATGCATCTTTAGGTGTCACGGTACTAGAAGAGTGTCATGGAAGAACTGCTTAAGTTTGAAAATACGTGCAATGTAAGTTGTGATTAAATATGACGCCTTTACAGGCTAACCTCAGACATCTACTACAGCAAAACCTTAGGATACCCTGGATACAGTATTTTTAAACAGAGGGAAGGAAGTGTTAGGTCAGCAAACGGATACTAAAGATTTAAACAACTTAGGTAGTACCCATAGATTAAAAACAAGATCCTTATAACCACACCACTCTGTATATTTTTTGATTATACGCCAACAAAGACCCTTTGCAAGAACCCCTTCACTGAACAGGAGTGTAGGTGCAATGTTAGATTTAGTATGCGTGATGATTCTGAGAATAGGTGGTGTAGGGAAAGGCAATAGCAGATAACAAGTTTTAAACAACCCAAAAAAAGGGTGACAGCCATAATCCTGTGGCTATCATGATGTGCTCAATCATTGTTTCAGGCCGTGACTTAGCAATTCCCATACAGGTGGGAACTTCACTGAAATTGCATGATTATTCATATGTTAAAAATATATAAGGGGGCTGATTTAGCTCTGGTGTGTGCATACTTTGTGAAGAAATTCTCATTCACCTAGTAATGTAGTAAAGCACTGTTGACTTTCTACACTATCATTTGGTTTAGGGAGTTTTCTTGGTTATGGTTTTCCATAACAAGATCATTAACAGAAGTGAAAAAGTTGTAGAAAGCCCTGGAATACTACACAGTTCTGAAAATCTATTATTTAGGAATGATAAGGCTGGAAAACATTCTAGGGAGAGCTATTAAGATCTTCAGGGGCGGCACAGGTTTTAACTACATGAAATAGGCTAAAAGGTGTTGTATTGATTAATTTAGCAAGTAGTGTGTGTGCAATAGCTTCTATACAGAAAAACATGAAATAAAGTAATTGGTGCGTATATTAAAGAGAAGAAAAGAAAGAAAAGAAAAAGAGAAAAGAAAAGAAAACATGCATACTTATACATAAATTTCAAGTAAAATCTGTTAATTGTTCAGCCAATTCAGCAATTCTGTGATACTGCACCAATAGAATGAAAAAATAAATAATTTTTAAAGGGTGTCTTGTTATGTATGCTTTCAGGTGCTAATCCAGGATCCTGCATCATATCAAATAAATAATGACAAAGCAATTAAGGTTTGTCCCAGGCTGTGTTACTATTAGGGTGTCTTGTCACAAGAGCTGTGTTCAAATCCATTTTCCCTACCTTAGAATGGTGTGCAAAAAACTATTCCCAGGAAGGTAATTCTAATTAATCCACAGTTTACTTCAGTGTTTTATCTCTCACTAATATGAAAACAATGAGTGGCATCTCTTACTGTCTGACAACTAATTAAGCAGGCAAAAGTTTAAGAGCCTATCAGATATCATAATTTATTAGGAAATTAATAGAAACAGCTCCAGAGAGCTGTAGCCAAATCCATCATTAGTTTATTGGACTAAATATAGCCTACATTAAGTGCCTTTTTTACTGGAATTAAATAGACACACAATAGTTTAAAAACAAAAGAGAGAAAAGAGAGAAAAAGGGAAGCTTAAGCTGGGAATGATGTCACCTACTTAAAAAAAATGTTACAGGTAAAGATCAAAAACTAATTAAAAAATAAGCAAAACAAGTTATAGCATGTTGGTCATCTCACAACAAAATCCATAGCTTTTGTTTTGTTCTTTGTTTTTATTTCCTTGCTGTAAACAAATATTGTTTCTGCACACTCTAAGCTAGGGTTCACAAATGGAAATAAGTCTAATATTTTTTTTTTCAAATACATAGCAAAAAACTACTTAATTATTGACATAACACAACTCATCTTGTAGCATGCAGATTTTTCTGCATACATCAAAAATGTCTAGGCGAAGATACCTGAGAACTAACTGAAATAAAGATCGTTACAGAAGTGGTTGTCTTCTGGAATTCTGTATGATTTTGATGAGGCAGAAAAACCTCTCTTTTATACTCTACAATTCTTAAATTTACTTTTTCTGTCTATCTCATAATCCTTTCAAAAAGGCAAGTTTGAAAGGAAATATCAAGCAACAGAAAAATATATTTGTAAGACGTAAAATTAAGATTCCTGGAAGGCTTTCCTAAGAATGCAGAGCAAAGTCATGTACTTTCCCAGGACTAGAATATGATGTCTGTAGGAGACTAAATATTACAGAATTGCTCTATAATTGGCTTAATGAGTGTGAATATAAGGAAGCCGAAAAGTTTATTGAATACCCCCAGAAATAAGAAAAAAAATTGCTGTTTTAGCATAAATTTAAAAGAATGGTAAAAATGACACAATCGACTTTCAGTTGGGCTTTTGTCCTTCTCATACTTACCAAATCTACTTCCAGGTTATTTGCATTTGGGGAGTAGTGTTCTCAACACACCAAAATGTTGCGATCTCCTACAGAGAGAGAATGAAGATGAATGGCTTTGGTTGGTGTATCGAACCCATTGCAAGGTAAGACTACCGAGGCCTTCAGAAATTTTATAACAAAAATGCTGTTTTTTCAATGGCTTTCAGAAACCATAGTTCTGTTTGCACATACAGCCTCAAATGAAAACACCACTGTAACAGATAAGATTACTTGAAAACTTAAAGTAACTTAAATTGGTACGTCAGTCAGTGCAGCTAAGGGGCTTGAATTCAGTTTGCATGTATGTTCTAACCTAACAGCATGCAGACTGAGTGGGTAAATTCAACAAATCATTATGATTGCCTCTAATACACCATGAAAAACATCAAGTCAGTACAAAAAAAATCTACAAATGCTTGTGTATTATTCTTTGAAAGAGTAGTAAGAGGTAAGACAAAGCACTCACAGAGTGCTTTGCAAGAGTGCTTGCAAAAAATGCAAGACATCCATTTATATGGACCCATTGGTGTTGTTCAACAATTAAAACTGAGAAGTATCATCCTGCTGAAAGAGAACTGCTTAACAAAATAAGAAATCCAGACCAAGACATCTGGAAATGGAACAGATAAAGGATTTGAAGTAAGTACATCGAAGACTAGGGCTGCTTGTCCTAAAACTTTCTGGATCTAATAAAAAATAAATAATTTTTAAAAATGGTTGGATAGTTAATTAAAATAGATGCTTTCACTGATACAGATTATGTCTTTATGATATGTACTGGTGTTTCTATACAGACAAATTCCATGACAATTATTTTTAACTATTTATTTATTTTTATTTTTCTGTCTTTCTATGTCTTTTTGGATCATTTCAGGTTAATACAGTTTTAATTTCTCAGCTTTGCTGTATTAATTTTATATGTACTCCTCTGTGGATTTCCTGTAATTTGAGCGAAACGGAATCTCCTGGTCTTTATGCTACAGAAGACAGCGATCCCTTACAAAGTGTTTCAATGCACTGTAGCATCTGATTTAAGGGGAACAGGATGCAAATACAGAAATAAATTTATCTTACTCCATTTCTAATTTAGCTGATTAATCCGTGTGGTACATACAACACAACACACACATCACCTCCTGTACTGCTGTCTGACATTTTACAGTTTCCTTTAGCTCACCCAGAAAGCCACCGAGCCGTCTGGTGACAGATTTTTCTTCTTTATGAATTCAGTGCCATGTACTGAGAAGAACAACACACTGTCATGCACTTCCACAGCTCCCTGTTGTGACTTCAGACACTGTTTCTCACAAAAAGTCCTCCACGGCTATGAATTTCAAGACTTTACTTGTGTGTAATACACAATGCATTTTCAAAATGCTAAAGAATGTAAAGTTCTCATTTAGAACTAAAGATCACCTGAAGTATTTAATGTCCTTTCATTACATTAGAAGTCTTGGCAACTTTGTTTTTCAGCAGGTGGAAGCGAAGCCTAAACGTAATATTTACTTGGATGCTTTAAAAGAAAAACCTTACTCTGATAGCGACAATATAACTGTTGTATAATGCCTGGGAGGGAAAGTGCCAAAGCATAAAAAAATCTCCAAAGCTTAAAGACATATTTATGAATCTTAAATGGAAGAATTAACAGTTACAAACATCTGGATTTCCTTTGAAAGCTGTCTATTATGTTATAGGGATTCCCTGCTGAACTGTACAATTCCAGAGCTGCTATGGCCAGTACTCAGTTATGATATTTGCTGTAGTTCTAGTTCTTCTGGTGGACCTTTCATTTCAGCTATGGAGAGGTTTCAAAAGTAAACTTTTTCTGGCTGTTCTCTACCACTGTGATGACATAGTATCCAGACTGCATGGGAGTGTCTTGAGCCTACAGATGCATGCACTCAGGCAAGCTTCCAAAAGACTTTGCCAAAAGTACATCTTCCTACAATTTGCTGCCTTACTACTGCAGAATTAATGCTAGTCCAGTTGAAATGAAACAAGATCTACAGATAACTTGTAAAACATATCTACAAGGACTTTCACTGACCCTTCATACTTTGTAGAACACCGTGTCCAGGAAGGAGAAAAATAATAAAAGTTTGGTGAAAAGTACTAACAGGTAAACAAATGGACTGAAAATTTGAATGTCATGGTGTAACTAGGCTCACAGAAGATGCAAACTTCTCAATTACAGCAAATTCTCAATTGCAATTCTCAATTGCAGCAAAAGAACCTATGAACTTCAGATTTGGATCATTGAAAAGATGTGGTGAAGTTTACTGGCCAAATGAAATATTCCCAAGACAAGTTCCATGAAATATGAAGTTTTAATACAAGAGCTGCTTCAAAAATAATGTTTCCCTTTTTTATTATGTTGGCCCACAGAGTCAGAGGTAGATGTTGGTAGTATGGTAGAAGAGGTTGAACTTTCACACCATGAAGGTTTGTTGCTATGTGACAGATGGCAGTAGAGGGGCAGTCTGATAAAATGGTGTCTGCCATGGAAAGGCATGAGAAGAAAAAGTGTGTCATTGAATTTCTCCATGCAGAAAAAAAAAAACCTGCAACCATTGATGGTCCTGGATGCTTGGTGAATGTTAATAGAGACCAAGCAGTGGATATGAGCACAGTTAGGTGGTGGGTGGTGCATTCCAACAATGGCACTGCCATAGCAGCTTTGAAATAATGGGTCAACCTCTACTGGTGCAGATTTTTACTGGTGTGGCATGCAAGCTCTTGTTCACTAGCTCTTGCTGGTGAAAATGCGTAGCTAATGATGGTGATTATGTTGGAAAATAGTGTTTTGTAGCTGAGAGTTTGCTCTATCAAATAGTGTTATTGTGTTCTTTGTATCTGTTGTAGTTTCCACGGAAATAAATAGGAGGCCTTACTTTTGGAGTAACCTATGTATTTATATTTCTTTTTGCACTCCTCAAGAAATTTTGGGAGTAATGTTAGGATTATGATGATAAAATCGATAATTTCATGAGCTAGCCCAAAATAATTTCAGAGAAAAATAATCACATGCAATGGAAATACCTATTTATTAAGTTCCTTATTCATTAATGAAAACAAAACATTTTATGAAATGCCAGTTTCCTTTATGTCTTACGTTTTTAATTTAAGAAGGAAATCATTATTAACTGCGTTTTGTACTTAAATGGAAATTAGCCTTGCCCGTGTAAATGACTGCAGCAGTAAACCTGAGTAACAAGAAATGCATTGCTTTTCTTCTTAAATCTGGCTTTGAAAGAAGAAAATAAAGATTTGTCATCCCTTAAGGAAGCAAATGGCCTGATTTTGTCATCAGTTGTCATTTCACTCTTAACTCAATAAATCTTAATCTTCAAAGTCAGTATTGGCTTATTAAAGATAAACTGCAATTCTGGATGATGTTTCCTCTCTTCCTGTATTTGTTCCCATGAAATACACATTACCCTTGACACAATGGTTTTCTGTGCCTATCCTAAGTATCAATTCAATGCTATTAAATGCATGTCTAATACTAAATAAAGCATGCAGATTAAGCACTCCTTATTACATGTACTTCAGTTTATTGACTCACACCTTAGGTTTGTTTCTGTATTGAGAGAGTAGTAATTTACTGCATGTGATTTATAGTTCCTAGGCAGTGGAATGTATATACATAATGTATTAAATTTAATGAATGATGAAAGTGTTAAAAATTTCCGAAATAAAAATAGTTGTGTGTTCTTCAAATTTATTACTGCTTTGAAATTATTTTCACAAGTATTTACAAGACTTCGTAGCAAAAGTGAATCATCACAGATCCTGCATCAGTGTTTTACATTCACTGCAAAATGTTGTAGACTGAATATCACTGATAATTTGACGCTGTTTTGACCCTATTTATTAAAGTAATTAGGACTGAATTCTGCTGGCTCACCAGGTTCTCCTATTTGCTGATGTATCCTCAAGCTGCTAGTAGCAATTCAGATGCAATGCTTTAACTCTTATTCACTCACATGATGGGAATAAATTGTACCATGGATTAGGATTATTCACATGCTATAAGAACTGAATCTACAACATTTTCTCAAGTATTACTTTTAGACACTGCAGATCAAGAATCAGAATATCTTGAAGAAATTCCAACAAAACCTGGAATTTCTTGGATTCTTTAAAATAACAGTTCTGTAAAAAAAAAAAGAGAGTAATATCCTGTCTACTGATAAAGAGTAGGATTATCATCAATAAAGAAAGCCAGATTTCCCAGCTTGTTTAAAAGAGACAGTATTTCTAACTATCCAGACAAAGCTAATAGTAAGAGGTAATTAATCTATGAGTTAATCAAATACATATTTTAGGATTCGTTCCCTTCACTTATACTGCCACAGTTGAATTAGTTGTCCTTAAGAAATAATTTGAGTAGTGTTACTACGACAGAGTAGTACTAACCAGAAGTTCAATCACTGTTAATTAGTTTATGTGATAGTAATAAAAAAAAAAAAAATAGTACTAGCCTACAATCTAGAGTTTTACCAGTTCTTTCCAGAGATCCATAGCTCGGCAAATAAATTCTCCCCTGCCGTTCCCCATGCTTGTTTTTACCAGAGATATGGTGAACAGGCACACTTCAAAGATTCTATACTAACATACCACTCCTGGTACAGTGGGTGAAGAAGAGATAAAGAAGGAAAGAAGAAATAGCACCTTTCCCTTCTTTTGAGATTCAGAAGAATGTTTATGCCTGACCGGAGTTGGTATTAACATCAGCCACCAGGCCTCCTTGAATGAATGGTACAGAAACAGAACCTGCTGGGAGGAAAAGGTATGAACCTCACTGGGAGCTTCCTTTCACAGTACTACAGTTATAGGGATCCAGAGGAAAACAGTTGCTCAATGTTATAGGAAAGAAGGACACAGCTTTAACAGAGTTCTCCTTGCCAAGATCCAAAGAGACAGACACACACACAAAAAAAAGCCTATCATTTCTCTGCATGATTGCACACCTCAGTAGCTCAGGCAAGATGGTTCATTGAGAAAAGTGGAAGTCTGTCTTCCCAGACTCCTGCCTCATCAAATTCTCATTTCCCTGTCTCAGCTTCACTGTTTATCAGAAAACCTTTTTGGATTGCATCTCCCTTTGGATAAAGCTTTTCACCCATGTCTTGGAGTTCATTTTCTATATGTTAAGGCAATGCAGAATCTCTTCACTATTCAATGGTAACTTGAATGCCAGCTCCTATTTAACAACTCTATTTGCAACAGTCATCTGACTGTGGATTGTGCATTTTTTAAAATAAAGTATCATAAAAAGAATGAAAAGGATCAAGTTTCCAACTTTCCATTTTGTTTTTCTTGTTCTAAAAAGCAGGAGTGACTGTATGTACTGTATGAACATAAATGTATAAAATTAATCCCTCTACGAAGCTTGCAATCTTGCATATATGTCACAGAAACAGCTTTCTCTTCTGTGGCATGACTTAAAACCCTGAAGAGAGCTGATTGAAGCATTTGTCACGTAGACAGGCTGAGAGAACTAGCGTTTCTGAGCATTGAAAGAGAAGGTTCAACGGGGATCTCAACATATTTAAAAAAATAGATGAAAAGATAGACTGACTCTTCTCAGTGGCAGCCACTGAAAAGACAAGGTAATACACACAAACTGGGATGCATACAACTTCATCAAAGTGTTTTTCATTCAAAAATGAAACAAAACAAAACAAGAAACACCCTCCAAACTTTTTTTCTGTGACAGTGATCAAATACTAGCATAAGTTTCTTAGAGGAGTTGTGTAGTCTCTGTCCTTGGAGATATTCAAAACCCAAATAGACACAGTTGTGGAAAACCTGCTCTAGCTGAGCCTACTTGGAGCAAGGACAGAGCTTAGACTAGGTCATCTCCAGCAGCCCCTGCCAACCTCAAATATGAGTTTGTAAGTAGTATTTCAAATGCTTCCGAGCAACTTACTTCTTAAATGAAAAGCAAACTGAAGAAATGCAGTTGAAGAAAAATGTTACAGTATTTTACCTGTCCACATTCAGTACAGTCCTATGTACTTCATAACTATTTCATAACAGCGCATATTACTACTTTGTTCATTATCAAAACACAGTTGGGAGAAAAAAAAAAAAAAAAAAACTAGTTAGAGTGATTTTTTGTGTGAATTCTTATATTGCACATCTACCAACTTCTATGTGGAAGTACAGAAACACTGTGTTGCTATGAAGAAAATAATAATTTTGTTTTCTTTTGATAATTTGGGGAAGGTATTAGAAAAAGTCTAGGCAGTTCAGCAGGAAAAGTAAGGCACAGTGAAATTGCATTTCTACTTTTGTTTGTACATAGAAAAAGTAAAAATGTCACTTTGGCTAAGTTAAAAGCGATCTCCCATATTGCAAAAATGTTATCAAACAAGCAGGATTAAAAAAAAAAAAAAAAAAAAAAAAAAAGGTCAGGTTCATGACTGGATGCTTCACTGCATCTGTTTCCACATGGACTTGCCATTTTATTGAAAATATCAAGCACATAGATCAAGGTTCCTGGGAAATGAATTACTAGATCTGATAAGAAAAATCTATCTTAAGAAGTTTGACAGTAGTCACAGCACAGGTTAATTTTTTGCTGCTGATCAAGAATGGCAAAAAAACCCTAAATATTTTTCTGCTCAAAAAGAATTACTGACAGCACTGAACTGAAAGGTGAACTGAAAGCCATATATGGACATAGAAAAATCCTTTAGAAAAACAATAATAAAGTAGACTGGTATCAAATACAGCAGTTGTTTATAAATATCAATCCTTTGGCTTGGGAAGTTTAATTAGTGTATTCAGATCTCATTATATTTTTGCTTCCTCGACTTTTTTTCTTTTTTCTTTTTCTCTTTTTTTGACAGTATGGCCTCAAGTCAGTGCAAATTAAGTACTCTGAGAGCCTCACAAAATTTGTCTCATAATTATTTCTTACCTTAATATCATCTAGTTCATCTCAAAACAACCAAAACATGTGCAAGCAAAGAACATGTTTTAAACAGTCTCACTTGAATACATTAAAATTTGTTTATGGGCATGCCTAAAGTGTCAGGCATCTGGCTCAGAAGTTATAGATAACATATTAGCTACAAGTTGCATGAGAAGTACAATTTCAGATAAGACAGAAAAGCAATAATGCTGGTTTGTTTAGGACTTTGGTGTATACTATGATTCATATTACAAAAAATGTTTAAAAATAAGGAATTTTTTCTAACAGATCGTGTTTATGTCCACGTTGCTATTATTGCTTTGTTTAGAGGGAGATGAAGTTTTCTTTTACATTTGAAACTGCAACAAGTAATAACATAGTGCAAACTTATTTAATGATGTAAATGCACACAATGGGAAAGAGAAGATTAAATTATTTATTTTTGTGTCCTGGACTCACCAGATGCTATAAGTACTGCTATGTATGTACCTTGCTTACTTGGTATGTTAATGAAATTATGATATTTCTACTAAAAGGTAAGCTCCAAATGTAATGTCTCCTATTTTATTATGTTGGCCCACAATGTAGGAGGCAGATGTTGGTGGTATGACAGTAGAGACTGAACCTTCCCACCAATATTTCATTACATTTTGTTGCCATGTGACAGATGGAAGCAAAGGGATGGTCTGACAAAATGGTGTCTGACATGGAAGTACAAATGAAGGAAAGATCTATAAATGAATTCTTTCATGTGGAAAAATGTCACCCATTGACATTTATCATTGCTCGGTGAATGTTAATGGAGACCAAGCAGAAGATATAAGCACACTGAGGTTCTGGGTAATGCATTTCAGCAGTGGCAACACTGACATGAAAGATGGCAATCATTTGGATGACCACAGACAGCTGTTTCCCACAAAAAGAGGAGCATCTTGATTAGTTCCTATACAGTAATCAGTGGATTACAGTCAGAGAACTGTGCATGGAGCAGAATAGGAGCTTCAATGCACTGGAAACAATGGTGGCAGTATCAGAATGTTGAAAAGTTTGCATGAGGTGGGTCTCATGAATGGTCACATAGGAACAGAAAGAACGCTGTATGCAAGGAACTATTGAACCAATAATAGGCTGAAAGTGACAGCTTCCTCAATTGCATCATTGCCAATGATGAAACGTGGTGTCGTCACTACAAACTGGAGTCAAAACGGCAGTCTATGGGGTTGTGAACATGCAGTTTTCCCACTGAAGAAAAAGTTCCAGATGTAGCACTCAGTGGGTAAAGTGATGTGCATTGTCTTTTGGGACGGGAAAGAGTTAATCCTTCTGGATTTCCAGAATACCAGATAAACCATGAACTCTAACCAGTGCATCATGATACCGTCTAAGCTGAAGGCTCAAACTTCCAGAGTCAGGCCAGAGAGGACGATAACCTTTCTCTTGCAACATGATAACACCAGCCCCTATTCCCCCCATGGTTTGAAGACCATGGAGCACACCTTGGCTGGGCTATCTTACCACACCCACAGTGTAGTCTTGATTTGGAGCCTTCTGATTTCCATCAGACTGATGAAAGATGGACTGAGTGCCCAACATTTTCCTGGAAATGATGATGTCACAGCATCTGTGAAACAGTGAATCACCTCCACTGTTGCAGATTTTCACTAGTCTATCATGCTGTCTAACTCTCATCACTGGTGAATATATATAGTTAATGGTGGTGACCATGTTTAAAAACAGTGTTTTGCAGGTGAAAATTTGCTTTATCAAATAGTGTTATTATACTTTTTGTATCTGTTGTATTTTCCTTCAAAATAAATATGAGGCAGAGTGACCTACGTATTTTTAGTTGTGTATGTTCTCCTGCAGGCACTGTAAAGTTTCAATTATTGTTTTCCTTTGAAAATTAGGTATTTAATAAAAAAAAAATTCACATAAAATCAAGGAGAAATGGGAATAGAGAACATTAACCTTGAACATTACAATGGGAAATAATGAACTTTTACTGTGCTTGACAAAAAATAACAAATTACTTCAAAAGGCTATTCCACTCAAGTTATTGTAAAAGAGAAAACTTTCTTTCTCTTGGGAACTGAAAGCCCAAAACAGCAAAGTCCTAACTTTTCTCTTTAGACAGTATGCATTAAATGCAACAGAATACGTGGGGGAAGTTCAATCAATCTGTATCTCTGAAACAAACACAACTACGTAAGATTCAGTGCTAGGAAAAGGAGAATAAATGAAGTAAATTACAAGCTGACTTTTAGCGTTTCCAAGGACACAGTAGTTGAACTTAGTGGTATTTGCTTTTTCAGGGAAGCATGGACAGTCATGTTCTGGTACTACGCAGGGGAACAGGACTGTGCTTAGGGTCTACAGAGAGGAATCCCTAGATTAACTGCAAGATGACTCAAACCAAGTTTTTGTCCCATTAACGGAAGGACCATACCCTGATTTTCTGAATGTTAATTTGATAATGTGAATAACAATATCTCAACTAATTGTTTTACGTGAAGAATGCATTTCTTATGCCAAAGAGCTGGGTTTACAAAAACACAGTATCAACTCCAAGAATAGAGTATATTTCAGTATACAAAAAACTAGCAAAAACAGTTACAATTTTGCATCTCATGTCTGCAACAGTCATAGTACCATGCACTTTCATGATAAAAACCTTCCCTGCTTGATTATTTAAGGTAGGATAAGTAGGACCTAACACAGAAAGAGGTGTTCCACTAACTTTGTCAGGAATTTAATACTGAACAGCCTTCAGGATCAACTCTTTGTCTTGATGAGTACTTCTGCAGAAACACATGTTCAAAACACAGTAATGGAGTCAGTATATTAACTAGTTAGATAGCAATGATATTTCAGTTATGAAGACCAAGGAATTTCACCACACTTCACAAGTATTGCTAATGTCAATGATAATATATTTGGTCACCTTTGCATCTTCTCCTGATGAGGTGGGTCTCTAAAGGGGAAAGACACACTGCTACAGAAGTCTGGGTTATCCCTGTCCTACAAGATTTTAACAATATCATACAAAGAGTTAACCAATCATGTCATTTTGCTAAAGCTGCTAAACTGGAAAGCTGCTGATCTGGAAAGCTGCCTATAAGCAAATAACAGATCCTTTATTTAATGAGAGCTACAAAAATGGGGGAAAAAAAAGCAAAACAAAACAAAACAATACCAAAGTACAGACACCCTTGCAGTACAGGGATGTAAGCAAGCTTAGGCAGTAGAATCCAAAAACTTTTTTGGAGGATCAACACACAAGGTCAGAGTGTTAACTGGGATTTCTTTTGTGCACACACTTAGGCACATGCACATAATAAACAGAACACCACCACAGACCGAAGTGCTTCCCTGCATCCCTCTCATATCAACTTGAAGGGAAGAAAAAAAAAAAAAAAAAAAAATCTAGAATACTTTTGGAAACACAAATAATGATCTTATCTACTGCTATGAAATTTTCCACTGTATACAGGAAGTCAGAAAAGCCTGTATCCTCTTTCTTGCAGGAAAGAAACTGGTGAAGAGGGAAGAAGAGAATTATTCGTCATTATTTATTTATTTTTCTCCTAAAGAAACAATGAAAAAAATTACAAAAATCTTATTAGTCATGAAAACAAAAAGGATGATAACACCATTTTTCTGCTGTAAAATAAATCAACATGCACTCTCTCAAACATTTACAAGTTTCTGACCAAAACTGATGTAGTGGTTGGTAATGCTTCCCATGATAGGAAAGTTGGAACTAGATGATTTTTACAGTCCCTTCCAATCCAAGTAATTCTATGATTCCATGAAAACTGATGCATTTCTGACTTTGCAGACTCAGGTATGTACAGAAAATTACGCAGATTTAATTTCTACTTCTGCCAATAGACAGGGTAGAATATTTTTCTTAGTATCACAGTTTCTCAGGTAGTTATGATGCAAAGTTTTGGTAGAAATAAAGACTTTTCACACTGAATAAGTTATATGGCAATACTTGAACATGTTGTAAACAGGTTGATCAGGACGAACATTTGAACTAAAACATAGTTCACAAAGTCTGCTATTTCTGAAAGCAGTGATAATTCTGCCTCTGTTTCAGGTCTAGATTAAATGTTCTAACACTTTCACAGAAATCAAAAGGTGAAGTAAAATGATTTGTCTTGAAGACAATCACATGAATGTACCTTTCCAAGATTTATAGTCTAAAACAGAGACCATGAGACTCACAACATGTTCAACTGAAAAGAAAATCAGTGGGATTTTTCAGGTTCCATACATAAAACTCCAACCTCATTTATGAAAAATGCTTTCCTGAAAGTGGCACACTATGCAGAATTAATTTGGAACCTTAGATTAACTGGTAAACACTGTCTTTCTCATGAAATTAAATAAACTCCTTAGGTTAAAACAAAGGAATCAGGATAAATTATATTCCTTTGTTCGTGCTATTCAGAGGTAACAGCCTCTTACCCCACCTGGAGGCCAAGCTTATCATCCCTCCCTTCTGGAGCAACCTCACACCTGTCCATGAGGAAAGACAGATATGAAAAGAACAGTTATTGTGGAGAACAGACATCAGTGTAATACCTATGGCTGTACACCTCTGCATGGATAATTCAGGCTCTTGGAGCTTGAGGACACATCCCATCTACCTGTTTGTACCATTTCTATGAAGCATGAGATGAGATGGTACAAGATTTAATATAAAATAGACCTATTATAATTTGAGTTAAACAGTTTATATAGAACAAGCCCTGTATAGTTTGAGATGGGATTTGAGAGTGAGACTCCAGCATTTATGCTGTCCTACAGGGGAAAAAAACTAGTTCTAAGTGTCATACTTTACTATCAGGTCTCAATGCCACATCTGACTCCTGAGTTAGATAAGTGACCTGCCCTAGGCAGATGTTTTATGTCCAAAATTTACAACTTTATGAAAGAATAAGAAAGTTTTATGTGGATTAGCAATCCACGATTACCTTTTTACAACTGCTGGTTTTTTTTTCTTCCCTTAATTATTTTTTTTCAGTCATTTTCTTTTTTTCAAAAACGAGCTGCAATAGTAGGTACATGGCCATGAATAAAGCTCAGTACAATCAGTCAAAAACAAACACAACTGTTTTATTTATCAATTATTAATATATGTTACTACTCATTATTTATCCATCTCTAAATTATAACAAACATCTTTAGTGATAATGACTACTTTTCTATATTTACAGTTATTCATAAATATTAAATTCTACTATCTAATTATCATATGTATCCCTACTTCATAGATAATACATATAAAGTAGGTAATTATCATTAGACTAGTTATACAGTCAAAATATTCAGAGAAACAATTATCTGTACATTAAAATGTAAATAACTAAGGCCATTTACACTTCATGCCTTACATCCTTCTAACATTTGAGTAAAAGGACAGAAATAATGGGTTAATCCCAGGGGTGAATGGAGAATTAACTTTAACAACTAAAAATATTTTTATTTACATTTCTAGGTTAAAGCAGTAACAGGCAATTAATCCACTAAGAGGCTACCAGTTTCAGAATTTCAGAATCAATGGAGTTGCTGCATGGTAAAAAAGTATAGCATTGCAGTGGTCTCAAAAGGACCTGCAAAGCTTGGATACCCTCTTCTTTTACCATTTACTTCACACATCATTAACTGCTGACAACATTCAGTGTTTTTCCTCAAAGCCCTGTGTTCTGAGTTCTGATATTAGACAGTTCATGACAATTTCACACAGCCACAACTGAAAGACTACCATTAACACTCACCTATTGAAACCATAGTATTAAATAATCCATTATTTCCATTACCTAATATGGGATCCTATTTAAAAAGATGACTTCCTATGGCTTGTCAAAATTTAAAAAGAGCCCACACATTCCAGGTTTATTCCACGACACTTTAAGTCAAACACCTGCCCACATAGACCTCAAAGGTAATGCATATAAACCTGTTTGTGGTAAATCAGACTCCTTTTTAGACAGTAACATGCCTATAATCTGCTGTTCATATCTTTTTGCAGGCAGAGTCTATTCTGGGATAGAGGTCAAGTCTAGATGTTTCAACAGCTACACATTTCTTTTTTACAGCTCAGGATAGTGAATAGAAACCATTCAAAGAATGCGCATTAACTGGAATATTATTTGGAATATAATTTGAAATAAACCAAAAATGTCAACGGTTTAAGGGCTGGTCCGGCCCGGTTCCATGACTAGTTCCCCCTAGCTCCATGGGCGGAGGGATTTCGCAAAATCCGCGCCTCCAGGAAGGGAAATTGGAGACCCCAGAATAATTAAAAACAGCAGCAACGATCTGAGGAGAAACAAACTAATTTACTAAATATAGTATCGGAATGTAAGATAACACACTATAATACAATATAAAAAAAAAAACAATAATTGAGAGAAAGATTGTCCGAGAACCAAAGGCCTTATGCTAATACTGAAGCCTTGCGTGCAGTCGAGCGCAGCAGTAGCAAGCCAATCAAACAGGGAACACGGCGAGACGAGAAGAGGGATGAAGTCGGGGCTGTATATCATTTCCACAGAATAACAATACTTCTTCCTGGAAGCTCTGAAGTAATATAGTTCAAGAGTCTCACCAGGACTTAAAGTACAGATATAATCCACCTGTGAATGGGTGAAAATTGAGCTGAATTCACATTGTTTATAAGAAATTGAATCCAGAAATAAATAATAATTATAAATAATAGTTTTCTTAATTCATGAATTTTCATATTACTTTGCTATTTATTAAGGAAAAAAAAAAGAAAAGAGAGCGAGAGAAAAAAATATTTATATTATCTCGCAGTCAGTATTCTCAAGGCAGCATGTTCCAGTGTCTCATCACCCACACAATAAAGAATTTTTAGACATAACCACATAGAACCAAAGAGTACAGCAGATAGCTTAAAAACACTCAGTCCTCTGAGGAAAAAAAAATGCAAAGAGTAAAAGGAAGGAAAAAAATCCATTGGAGAAGTGAAATTGTCAGGAGTTCTATTCGAGCTGAAATTTCACAGAAGTGTACGAGACAGAAGCACTCCAATAACACACAGTTCTGTGTTTCCAAAAACTAGATTCTACTGGAGAAGAAAGCAGAGAGAAATGGGAAAGGAAGCCTTCAGAGCAAACCTTGGTTTTGACTGAAGCAGTTCTGCAGCTTTTGGAAATCTTAGCAGTTCCAGGTAGTAGTCCTTCTACCAATTATGTCCTTCCCAGCCACTCCCCAAGACAGAGAAGACTTTCTCAAGAACAGGTTCTGTCTTTATGAAACAACCATTCTTTACTGACAGGGTTCATTGACAAATACTTGTCTTCACAAAAAAAAAAAAAAAAAAAAAAAAAAAAAAAAAAAAAGTTCCTAGGGAGACTGACAAAAAACAAACCCCAAATCTGTTGGGCTGTGTGGAGGATGTCTTATTTCTGGAGACACTCAAGGTCAGGCTGGATGAGACTGAGCAATCTGATCTAGCTGTAGCTGTTCCTGTTCGTTGCAGGGGAGCTGGACCAGAGGACCATCAAAGGTTGCTTCCAACTCAAACAATTCTATTATTTGGTCCTTATCCTAATATGAGAACACAGGGTGGAATTCCCAATCCATAGCATGCAATCTGCCAAAATGTTGCTGAACTCAAACTACAAGCTTCCTTAAAATAGTTTGAGAAGAAATAATTTGCAAAGAAGCAATACAGACTATTACAGTAGAGTTAATAGAAGTTATCTGCCCATATATGACATTAATTGAATGAGTAAAGAGAGGAACAACATTTCAATGGTGAAATAAGGGAATACAACAGCTATTCAAATGCTTATGTAAAAATTATGTTTTTAAGTCACTTAACTCCTGTTTGTAACATATTTACAGTTATATGGTAATATATCAAACATATTCTTTGACAAACATTATATGAGAGTACATTGCAACAGCATTTGGATTAAAATCATTTATTTTAGTCTTAATAAGACAATATTTGACATGAGAGAAAAAAATGGAAAATTTTTCTGTTTTTGAACTTTATGAATCATATTCAGGCTTTAGTTACAACATGAAAAAGTCAGAGATGAAAAGGAGAATATACACTTAGAACTAGGAATATTTCTACACCTGGAAAGAGCATAAAAAACCCCCAACTTTTCTCCTCAGGAGCAAGGAACATAACACTTATGTCTTCTTATGAAGATGGCTGAAATGCAGTGACTTCTGTTGCAAGACAGGAAAATCACTTCAAGATAAAATGTCTGCTAATTGTTACATTCTTACTGTCAATCTGTTGTCTTAAATCAAATCTTGTTCTAGAAAGCAAGCACTTTACAATGAATTTAAAATATATTAAATAAACGTTCAAGCCTATGGCACTGGATTATAGACTACTGAGTTTCCTTGTGAGTAAAAAATAGTAAGAGTTGTTTATTCTATTTCAAATCATAACACTATTCCAAGATATGTTTCTTTACAGGGACATGCAAGATTAAGTTTAAACAAAATTCAGACAATTCAACATTATTAACACTGATCTATTGATACAAAAATGCCCAAGAGAAAGGAACTATTTAATTTGCTGAAGAGCTCTAATAAGATGTATTAATCAAACATATCTAGATTTAGCTGAAATACTTTTTTATATCAAAAGTATTAGTAGTATTGAAAAGCAACGTTAGTTACTTTTATATGTATATAAAAAGCATGCAGATGCATGCATCCCCCTTACTTTCTATGTTTCTTACTTATTCATAGACTTCTTCTGTTCTGTTTCCTTCCAATGCCAACACCTCCTTTCTTTGTTAAATATTACCCTAATACAAATACAATGAAGTAAATACTTTCATTTTAAAACTTTTTACCTCCAAAAGAATTAAGCAGTTTTCAGTATGGACTACATGCCAGTTGTCATGCATGATATTATAGACAACATCATACAGACTATGAGAAATTCACAAATATAACATTTCTGGAAATACCTCAAAAAGGACATTTCCATTCTGGAAAAGCTTGGTTTGATACCAAGGTTTGATAACCTTGGCTTATCATGGACAATGTCAATAAACTAACTTGAAAAAATTTTGTCAGGAAAAAATTAAAAAAGGGTTATTTCATACTTAGAAAGTTTTAAGATGACTGTCAGATTATTAGTTCCATAAATGAGCTCTGTAATGAAAAGACTATCAATATAAAACTGTGAGCAAAATTTGAAGCTAGCAGCTTTCTAAAAGCTGAGAAATTTTTCCTCTCTGCATCAGTTCCAGTGTGAAGTTCTGATAACACCATGGATCTGCTAACAATTAGTTTCCATTTCATATTTATCATGCTACCTTAATTAGAAGATCTACAAAACAACTAAATGTACTAAAGTTTAACACTTTAAACAAACTTTTCTAATTTTCATGGCTTGTTTTATAACACCATAGAGTCAGAAAATATTAGTAATGATAAACTGTAAAGCAGTTTCTTTGATTATAATAAACTTCATTTTATTAGGAATAAAATGCTGACTTATTACTTCTGAGAGAGTTGCAGGTAAAGCAATTCATGTGAGAACCCCTCATGTCACTTCCCAATGTTTTAATTTAGCCAGTTATAAAATGGGGATACTAAATTATGCTGTCTCACAAGTTTGAAGATTATGTACATATGTCCAGTGAACCATGAAAAATCTTAACAGTATATTTGTTATTAATTTTTATTAAGCATATAGCTCACATATATTGCTAAGTATTAATCCAGGAGAACAAGGCTCTATTTTCTTTATTGTGCAAAAATCTAGTTATAACTGCATAAAGACTAAACAGCTCTAACTAATGGAAATGTAATTTGAATGCTAAGCAATTTTCTGTTCCTAATTAGGAAAAGGACAAGAAAATTTGTAGTCCTGAATTTCATCAGGTCTGTTATCTAGCTTAAAACAGTGTGTTACTTTGCTCTGCTCTGTAATTTTCCAAACATTCCTAGAAAAATGACGTGGCAAAAAGCTAAGAAATATGGGATGTTGTTGGAAAGTTTGCACACCAATGCATGTCTACTACTGCAAATCCACTGTTATTAACAGACTTTGTCTATGACTACTTGGCTATCAGCCCCAGAATAGTTGCTAGCAAATTTTTAATGAATCAGCTACCTTGCTAATTTAGTAAAATTTTGTAAAATCTTGTATTGTCTTTAATTTGCAAATATTTGGAGGTGTACAAGCTATATTCCCCCTATACATCACTTTGAAGCTATTTTTTCCACACTGACAGTTTCCTCCAAGACTTTACACTGTAGTAATTTTACTCTAAGCAACAACATTATTAGAAAATGACTGTACAGTCTTGAAATATTTTATCAACCCACTGTATTGATTATATACTCTGACATGATTCAAGTCCTTGTCTTAGATCATGATTTACTAATTAAACAGAAATTTAAGATAGAACCCCATACATTGTACTGTTCTTCTCTTTTAGATATTAGATTTCCCAGGTTTTCTTTTATTATCATTCTTTCCTTTAGTTCCTGACTCATGGACACTTAAAGAGCTTTTCTTCTGTTTTAAGTTTTCACTAAAGATCTCTGCCCCATGGCCTCCAAGGACTACATCCTCCTTTTCAGTCTCTAACATTACTGAGTTTGAGCTGTCATTTAAAAAGCACAGATAAGTTTCAAATCCATGGGCACAAGTAGAGAAGAGACATATTCATATGCCCAGACTTTCTAAGACAGGGCTTTTAATTTTCTTCTTATACACTACTGTATTTTCAGGTATTGGGGATCTTTCAAAATTCTTCTTAGAATTCAAGGGAAACTGTTACCTTTTCCCCATCCAAGTATATGTCTCCCCTCTAATGAATACAGCTGCAACCAAAAAGATACACAGCCTTGTACTACTCTAAATGAGTAGAGAGATTCTTTTCGAAATTCACATACAAAGGTGAATCTGCATTTACTCCAGTGGTACCCCTTGGCTACTGTTTCTCAGAATCTTGAAAATATGCTGCCAACCACAGTATGAAGACCAGTCATTTAAACCTCCCAGTTCTTCTGCATAGCTTGTCCTGAATAGCTGCACTAGGACTTAGTTCCTGTATTTGGAGCACGTTTTTCAGGTTTTTAAAATACAGAATAAGATGACACACCTTGGATTTTATTAATAAAACTGTGTTTGCTAAGTGGCTTAATAAGCATATGCTGAGTATAGTTGCATTCCCATCAGGAAATGTAAAACACTATTTAAAACAGTGAAATTACCATAATTGAAAGAACACAGATGCTCTTTAATAATCTAGTAGATTGCACCCTCAATGGAAATGCTCATTAATTCTATTTTAAGACAGTGTGATTCATCTGTACGTCAGATAATTATCACTGAAAGCTAGGTAAGCAGAAAGGTTACATATTCAAATTTGATGATTCCATCACAGAATGCCACAAAACTTAGTTAGACATCAATATGTCTATTCACTTAGCTTCCAGAAGATATGCAATTCATCAGCAACAAAAAAAGTTGAAGAAAAAGCTTATTTCCTCTTTCACACACACACACACACAAAGTGAAGGAAACAAGAAAATAAGTTTCTGAAGTTAATCTGACTTGCGCTAACTTGCACTACAACTAGTACAACAAGATGTTTGCGATCCAAAAACAAGTCATCATCCTGATCATCTGAACTCCAAAATCTGGAAGGTACTTGTTTCAATAGCAGTAGGTAAGTGTTATTAAATTACTGCAAGTTTGAGGATCCTTAAGAATAGTGCAATAGGAGCATAAAAGTGTAGAACATGCACCAGGATTGTCGTGAATATCTTCCATGCTATTTGTAGTGGCTTACTATACGGCTCTTCACTATTCAACATACATAATAGATCAAAATGGAACATAAGTCCATATTCCAACATTATTTAAGCCATTACTAATTTGCTGCAAGATATATCACTTGAGTTGTATTCCTTTTACCCTACATAGGATTTTCTTGAACATTTTTGTATCGGGAGTATGTAACTTCTCAGTTGTTGGTTTACAACGGTTGGTGAAAAATCCACATTCAAGCTTCTGAAGTCGCTGAGAGTGGTAGTTCAAATATTTCTCAATGAGAAAAAATCTTAAATACTGAATCTACCAAACATTGCCCATTTCCTTAGAGAGAGAGAAAAAAAAAAAAAAAAAAAAAAGCCTGCAGAAGTTATGCAGGTATATGTAAAATACTAAACAAATGTAAACTGACTGCAATAATGGATGAAACAGAAGTTTGTTTTTATAAATAATTTTTATACATACAAATATAAAAGAGCTTGTTCTTTAACACCTTAAACACATTACGAATTTTCTTTGTGTCTCTAGTTAATGTATACTTTGACAAAATTCTCAAGATAAATGAAATATTTTTATTTAACAAGAAGTGTATAACTAATTCATCTGCAGCTTTCCTCGCCTCCCACTGAAAGCAGAATAATGCATAGATTATCCAGAAATGAAGCTTGTTCCTCTGAGAGCTCACTGTTCCTTAGGTTTCCCTGCAGATCAAAATGGCCTACAGCAAGCTATTGGAAAAAACATGCACACTCTGGATGGTGTGAGGATAACCTTTCTGCATAGCTAAATTCAATAGAGAACTGGGGATCCAATCGTGAAAATATTCTTTATATAAATTCACTGATATTTTACAGTTTGTTTGTGTTTGTAGGTGTTCCCTTTAGTATTTCACATAAAAGACTTTTTATTCAGATACTTCCATGTATCACCAAGTTAACTCTATGTTTAGAAAATGTAAGTTATATAAATTCAATGAAAGTGAAAAGGCATAGAAATACAGAAGAGACTTATCACTCTACTCTCTCTATTTTAAGAAAATGTAAAGTAAAATGCAACAAAAAAAATCATTAATGTTTGCAATCATAACTCTAAACAAAATAAAGCTATTTGTTGAATATCACTGAAGAACAGAACTGTAATTAATACTAAAAGAAGAGAAAAAAAACCACCAGCATGTGAAAAAAAAAAAATAATCAGAAGTAGTAATATAATCAAAGAACTAAAGCTGAAAAAAATGATGAAACTTTCCAATTTGCTTCTAAAAATGCATATAATATCTGTCTCAAGGTTGGAGAAACTGCAGTATTGTAAATGAAAACCTAATAAGAATTAAGGGTATATCATTAAAACATTTAAATGAATAGGCCATTATTCTTAGATTTTATTTATCTTAAGAACATAAATTATAAAAACAAAACAAAACAAACAAAAAAAGCAAATTTTGACAACACTGCGCAGTTCTCATTTGCTGTGAGAAAATATAGTATGGAATTACAAGAGTCAAATACATTTCCTCCTAGTTTCACCTGGTTTACTACATACTAAAATATATATTAAATATATCAAATTTATTTTCTTAGAAAGTAATATAAATATTACAAAATAATAAATCAGCTGTAAATAGAGTTAATTACCTGTTTATTCTTGTGTTCAGAATACAGAAATAATAGTTTTTAGTTTATTTTTGTGGAAAAAGAGCATTTTACTACAAGAAAGAACTATCAGAACAGAGATTATTTAAAAATGGAGTTATCTCCAGAGGCTCAAATATAACATTCATTAACAACCAAACTATAGCCCAGTTTCAAATGTTTTTCAAAATTATGACACTAAGCTAAGTGGTGTAGTTGATATGACAGGAGAGAGGGTTGCCATCCAGAGGGATCTGGACAGGCTTGAAAATTGGCCCACAGAAAACTAATGAGGTTCTACACAGCCAATTGCAGGGTGTTGCACTCAGGTCATGGCTATACATATACAGACTGAGAGAAGAACATATTGAGAGCAATCCTGCAGAGAAGGAACTGGGGAGATCAGATGGATGAAAAGCTAGACATGATCCAGCAGTTTCTGCTCATAGCCCAGGAGTATCCCAGGCTGCATTAAAAGAGGTGGGGAGAAGGAAAAGATTGTCATCCTCTGCTCTACCCATATGAAGACTCCATCTAGAGTACTGTATCCACGTCTGGGGCACCCCACACAAGAAAGACGTGCAGCTGTTAAAGAGTATCCAGAGGAAGGCCACGAAGATGATCACAGAGATGAAACACTTGTCCTAGGAAGAAAAACTAATAGAGTTGGGCCTGTTCAGCTTGGAAAGAGAGAAATCTGGAAAGACCTCATTGCAGCCTTCTAGCACTTAAAAGAAGCTTATAAGCAAGAGGGAGAATGACCTTTTACATTGTCTGACAGTGATGGAACAAAGAGGAATGGCTTTAAAATAAAACAGGGAAGATTTAAATTAGATCTTATGAAAAATTATTTACTCAGAGGATGATTAGGCACTGGAACAGGCAGCCCAGAGAAGCCATGGATGCCCCACTCTTGGAGGAGTTAGAGGCCAGGTTGGATGAGGCTCTGGGCAGCTTAATGCAGTCAGTGACAGCCCTGCCCATGGTTTGAATCTAGGCAATCTTTAAGTCTATTCCAACCCAAGCCATCCTGTGATTCTACAGTCATATCTGAAAAAAGAAGGGGAAAGAAGAAATCAGGAAAATCACCTTTGAAATAAGCAAACCTACATTCTTCTAGTTTTTTTCGTGCTTAACTGCTTAACTTTTAGAGACATAAACCTATAATTATTCAGAATTGCAGTAAATCTAGATATTTTCCTGACCTTCTGTTCCAGAAAACAAAGAAAAAAAATATATATTCAAAATTTGTATGTAGAGACATAGGGCTCAGAGATACTGTTCTTGCCACAGCAGCATAGCAGCCGTAAGAAGGAGATAAAAAAACAAAAGCAAATAAACAATATTTCCCAAATGAATTTAGGCTTTTTTTCTTTTGAGATCTAAAGGTGAAATACATGTATAAGGAAGTACTCAAAGAACTTTGAAATAACATTGTGACCTTGCAGACTCCTTAAAAAAACATTTCTTTTTTGTTGTTTTCTAGAAAAAAAAATGAGCTTTACAAGAAGCAGTAGAAAACTCAGCAGAGACAAAACCATAAGCTTAGTACCTCAGAGAGATACTTAACTGCAGCACCACTGAGTTAAGATTCCTTAATTATGTCTGTAAATCAAAGTGAAACATCAAAAACACTCGTTACAGTTTTTTTTATTATTATTATTTTTGTTTTTTATAAACATATTTCCAATTTCTTCCTGCAGTTTTCATCAATACCCATCAGGACTTTAACTTTTACAGTCTCTTGACTCAACTTGGCCAAGTTTTATTTAGTTGTTATTGCTGGAGTAAGGCATCGAGTCAGCCATTACTGTAGCCATTACTGTGCCTCAGCATGTAAGATCATGTTTAGGAACACTCTCTTTCCTAATTTAAGTTTAAATTGTGCAATGAGTTCATTTTAATGTGTATATCAAGATGTACATATAAAACCTCATCAGTAGGAGGGTAAATAAGGCTACCAAGATGAAGATGCTGCTATAACTTCAACTTGTGGTACAGCTGTTTACTGGTAAAAATGTTTGAAATCAATCCCTTGGGTGTAGATATTTGCACTGTTGGCTGTCATAAGTTTAAAGATGGTGTGGAAGTGTAGGAAAGCACTAGTGAAGAGGGTAGCACAGAAAATGGGCACTATCGTACCTCTTTTTACCAGTAGAGTTTTGGAAAGAAGTTTAAAAAATTGTCAGACATAAAACCAAACAAGAACAACAGAAAAAAAACAGCAACAAAAAGCAAATACCACAGCCTTGACTAATAGCTATAATCTCACATGACAATCAATCTCTCTAACCCAAAAGAAAATAGTTGACAACATAGGCACCTTTTTTTCAGAAAATCCCCTTGATGAATATCACACACAACCATGCAATTCAAGAACACATGAAATGTATTTTGAGATAAAGGTTTGTTAAAGCAAGCAACAAGGAGATAGTTAGCTACATCAGTCCACAGATTTGTTGGTATTTTACTTCTGTTACCACAGTTATGAACAGCTCCATTTCAGACCTCTCTTATCTGTTGTTCTTTGCACTTATATTTTCAGGCTGTTTTTTTCAATATATAATGGTCAATATCCTTCTTCTCCTCAGCTACGGAAGAACTAAATCACAAGGCAATTGGACAATCAGATTCTTTCTGTAACAAAGTAGAAAACTCACTTCTTTCAGAAAAACCAAACCAAACCAAACCAAACCAACCAACCAACCAACCAAACAAACTACAACAACAACAAAAAAAAACCAGACAAACCAATGAAGACCTGATAACATTTGTGGTGAAACTAAAAAAATGAATTGTGCAAAAAATCCTGTGCCGCCAGACTTCCAGCACCCCAGGGTATATACTGTAACACAGTATGGTCCTCTCAAATAAAATGGTAGCTAATAGCATAAATGTGTTTAAAATGAGATTACTCATTTAACAATTTTCTGCTATGTGTTCATTCTTCACATAGCAATTATTCACAACTATAAAAAGGAGAATTACAGAAAAGTGGTTTTAAATTGCACTGCATGGAACAAAATTTTAATTCACTGCTATAAACAAATCAAAGAGCAGTAAATAAATTAGCTTTTTCTGTTCCATGTAGTAAGACTACTGCTATTGATACTTCTGATCTTACCGCATGTATGGAAGGGAGGACAAAGTTGAAAACTCATTACAAAGTATGTGACCTCTTGAATTTTGGAATGATTTCCAAGAAAGAGTAAACTAAACTGTACAATATTATCAAATATAGATTTTTGTGCTGCCAGTGTTAATAAATTTGGAACAGTAAAAATAACACATTGTGAGTGTTGTGATGCATGAATTAGGTGATGTAACCTTTTGGAATTTGTTGGTTGAGGTTTGGCTGAATGCGAGCCAGCAGTGTGCCCCAGTGGCCAAGAATGCAAATGGCATCCTGGCTTGTGTCAGAGCAGCCAGTAGGACTAAGGAAGTAATCATCCTTCTGTACTCAGCTCTGATGAGACTGCACCTCAAGTACTGTGTACAGTTTTGGACCACTCAACTACAAGAAAGACATCTAGGCCCTAGAGTATATCCAGAGAAGGACAACAAAGCAGACAAGGAGACTTAAGAGGGGCAGCTAATGAAACTGGGATTGTTTAGTTTGGAGGAGACTCAGGAGAGACCATATAGGTCTCTACAGTTCCCTGAGAGGAGATTCTGGTGAGGTGGGGATTGGTTTCTTCTTCCATGTAACTAGCAATAGGACTAGAGGGAATGGCCTCAGGCTGCATCAGGGGAGGTTCAAGCGGGATATTAGAAAAAATTTCTTCTCCAAAAGAGTGGTCAGTGCTGGAACAGGCTGCCCAGGGAGGTGCTTGATTCACTGTCCCTGTAGGTGTTTAATAAATGTTTATATGTTGCATTACAGGACAAGATTTAATGGAGAAATCATAGAATCATAGAATTGCTAAAGTTGGAAAAGACCTCAAAGATCATCAAGTCCAACCACAACTTAACCATACTACCCTAACAACCCACTGCTAAATCATGTCCCTGAGCACCACATCCAGAGGGTTTTTAAATACATTCAGGGATGGTGATATTGGTGATACTGGGATGGAAATATCTGTGATCAGTGGAGGGTTGGACTAGATGATATTGAAGGTCTTTTCTAACCTTGGTGAATCTATGATTAACAATGCTTTGAAAACTGAGATGTGTTAAATAAAGTACGAGCAGCAATGTGAAAATATTTTATTCCATCCTGTTATCAAATAACTTCAGACTTAGCAACATACAAGACTCAGATGATTGATTGACTTTATCAGCAGCATATTAGCATTCTGAAATACTGATTTTATCAAAGACCTTGGAATGGATCAACTTCAGAGTGGAGGCTCACACCAAAGGACCCTTCACAAAGAGGCAGAACCATGAGCAAAACATGGAAAAACCCTACCATAAGATATGCAAGGATAGTGAGGGAGGCTGTGAGCAGAAAGAGCCCTTGCAGTGGCAGTAATGTGGTGTGAGTGGATCCTGGAGTGACAGTGGCCAAACCACACCTATGTTGTTCCCAGGGAGCGCAGCTACCAGGTGTACAGTGAACAGGGAGAGCAAACTGGGTTTGGCACATCAGAAGTGCATGGCATGCCAGTCTCCATGGCAGTATGTACAGACAGGGTGCAGTCCTACTCCCCACTGAAGAGACCATCCCACCTAACACTCTTAGTCTTATCAGTGGAGAAGCCACTATGGCAAAAACTGTTGCCAAGAAGACTTGGTGACCTAGACTGAGTGCCCAAGCAAACATGCAGCTGCCCAGGTGAGTGGTTCAGGGAGTGCCTGAGTATGATACGAGTGCCAGGAGGAAGTGGGAATACTATCTGTGTGTAGTGTGAGCAGCTGGACAATTTGCTGTGCCTGGTAGCATAGCTAAAGGAGGAAATAGAAATATTAAGAAGCATTAAGGAGTGTGAAAGGGAGATCAAGTGGTGAAGTCATTCGCTAACATCCCTGCAAGAGAGGCACTGGGAGGACACCCCTCAAGTAGCAGTGGTATTCCTGCCCTTTCACAGACAGGCAAAGAAAGGGGACCAGGGAGGCAAGGAGGAATGGAAACAGGTTCTTACTTGGGGTGGCTGGTGACCCCCTTCCAGCCTACCTCACCTCAGGTGTGAGATAACTGTGAATTTTCTGATTTCAAGCTTTGACCAGATAAAGCCCTGAGCATTATCTGACCTTATATCAAACTCAGCTTTGCACAGAAATTTGAATCAGAGACCTCCTGAGGTCCTTTCCCACCTTAATTATTCCTTGAATCTATCAATCTGTACCATGAAGAGATAGGTCTGAAAAAATGCTCTGCAAAAACTTCACATTAAAACAGAAAAAATATTTTTGTTTATTTGAAAACAGCTTTTATGCAAGGCTTGATGTAAGGGGACTCTGATCAATTTTACAACTCCACAGCTGTGGAAAGAGGTAAAATCTGAAAATTCAGAGCTCTAGACATATACTTGTTATTTTCAGAATACAATGTAAAAAAAAAAAAACAACAAATGAGTAATTACACTTATATTTAGAGTCATGGAATACACTTTAAAAGCTCAATAAATATAATAAGTATCTTATGAACACTATGAGATGAGATCAAACACTGTAATAAATGCAGTGATTATTTCAAATTAGTGATACTATGAAGAAACTTCCTCAAACTGATGGCAACTTTTATAATACCCAAACTAAAAATCAATCAAAGATTGTAAGATGTGACCTTGATAAATAATTCCTTCTCCCTATCCCCCAAATATATTTCACAACACACATGCTATTGTGGCAGTTCAGAAATTTAATGGAATGATAAACACCACTAAGAACTTATCATACCTTCAGGGAAAGCTGTATTTATCAGTTCAAAAGGTTGTACTCTATAAACCAATTCATAGGATGTGACAAAACTCACATTGAAATTGTCTAGAATTCCTTACATAGTATTAGCATTATAGTCAAATATGAAAAATAGGTGTAACAGACCTTCCCTTACAGGCAGAATGTGACAATACAGGAAAGAAATAATAAAGTAATGTATCATGAAGGAAATTACTTAAATCTTATTGAAAACTAACAAATAAGCAAACAAACATTATAATTACATACAAACATAACATAAACATATTGAAACCTGTAGCGGAAAGATAATGAATAAGGTGCTGCAGAGAGCCCGGTGTATATATACACAGATTATATAACCTACATGATACTCATGGACATATGGTAGCTTTGTATACTATAGGATATTGCTTTGTGGGTTCACCAAGGACAAAGAAATTATTGAAGGAGGAAACAATAGCTCATGTGTCAGAAGTCTGTTTCTGGAACAAACTAACATCAAGTTTTAGTATTAGATCGTTATAGAAATATTTGCTCCCCATGCATACTGACTTCTTAGCATCACAGGGAACAACAACAACAACAAAAAAAGCAAGTTATCCAGGTTCATGATTGCTCTGCTCTGTTCTATCCATCCATGACAATTAAACAGTTTTCATTTTCTGGTGCAGAGACAACAGCAGAATAGTTATGCAGATGTCATTGTTTTGTAATTTTGATATCAGTATTCCACATCATAATATCATGTACAACACAGGTAATTAAAGGGTTAATACCCCAGTTCCGTGGACTGACAACCTTCCAGACACTTGCTTCTCAAAAGAGAAGAACTATATATCCCGGAGGACCTCACAGTCAGAAAAGGAAGATACGTCATGGAAGTCATGGGATCTGGTTTGTGTTTTTTTTCAGTGCACTCTCTCTCTCTGGTAGCCAGGCAGAGGGGTGGGTGTGCTTCCAAGCTGTGTGCCTTCATTTAAGTAGGCCTTTTGGTTTTGGAAACTTTCTCTCTCTTATTTTATTTGATTTATTAACCTTACTTTCAATTAGATTGTATTGTATTGTGTTATCTTGCATTCTGATATCATAGTTAGTAAAATAAGTTTTCCCCCTTAGACCGTTACTTCTGCTCCGTTCTTTTTCCCTCTCTGAGCCCAGCTCCCGTTCTACTATGCCTTTTCCTTTTTCCTTCCCATTTTTGGGAGCTAGGGGACCCACAGGCCTACTGCCCCCCTGTCACGGGCATAGATTTATCTAGATTTATCTAGATAACTCCGTGACAGCAGAGTAAAATATAAAGAGAAGCACAAGGAAAATGTGCATACGTAAGTGATGTGCAGATGAAATGATGGGCCCTGAGCTGTCTAGGTGAAGACTGGAATTATAATAGTTCTGTAAAAACAGCAGTCAAAACTAGCAAATAAAACATTCAGAATTATTAGGAAAGGTGTAAAGAATGAAAGAAGAGAGTATCACTATGCTGCTGTGTTCTCCAAAGAAAATAAAAACAGAAAAGATCCAGAGTATGTTGTTGAGAAGATTCAGTGGCACAGGACACATCTTGCATAAAAAACAGATTAGGTCTGGAGAGAAAGAAAGAGACAATAAAAAAATATAAAATCAAACTGATGCAGGGATAGTAAATGAGGAGAAATTGTACAGTCTTTCAATACAGGTACTGCAGACATGATATGAAACTAGTGTAAGACAGATTCATAACAAAAGAAGCAGCTGCTCAGACAATGCAACAGTACCACAAGATGCTGTGAATGCTAAAAGTTTACAGAGCCTTCAGAGTAAACTGAAAAACTGCACGGAATCAAAACACACTGAGAATATATTCACTTCAAAAAAGCTCACAATCCAAAACAAGTCCAAAACTGAAAATAGTTCAACGGAAAACCATGATATGCCCTGTCTTTATCACTAAATATTCACTCTGCAAACTCTGATCTGTACAGGTCGGTAGGGTAGATGAATCTTTGACCTACAACAAACTTTTTTATCCTATATTAATGCCATTCTCTGAACCTTAGCTAACACCACATCACTACTATGTTCTTGTACTTTAGTTGAACATAATCAGCTTTGACCATTCAGAGTCTGCATTGTATGTCACATAAAAATTTCTTCTCTGTACTAGTATACTAATGAAAAAAAGAAATTACCCAGCACCCACAGCTCAGAAATTACTATTTTATCAGAAACACTTTTTAATGAGTAGGGTGTCCTTACTGTTCTGCATTAAATCTTCAATTTTCTGTTGTGCAAAGGCAATGGAATCCTATCTGTACTACTTAAAGTACATTTATGTACTAAAGGGTAGTTACTCATTTCAAATAATTTGTCATCCAAAAGAAGTCATACAAGTACAGTCGTATATAAAAGAAAATTCAATCTACACAAAGACAGAAAGCAGGTAGATAACAAAAGATAGAGTGGATAAAAAAAAAAAAAACACACAAAATGAACGTGATTTTACATTCAGTTCTTAGTCAAAAAGTAAGAGGACTTAACTTTGTTTTAGAATGGGGAATGCAAGTTAACTACTACTAAACAGAAGCTAATTAAGCCAATGTAGCATGGAAAATTTTTTTCCCCTTCTTTTTCCCAAGAGATCCATGAGGTTTGGTTTCTTTGCTCAGCAGTATTCGTTGCTCAATCTAATTCTGTCTCATATGTTGTGGATTTTATATAAATGCATCTACATAAAGTATCTTAAGGTTAGTCCTTTTTAAAAGTTTTCAGCAGGGACTCATTTCAATATGAATCAAATAAAGACAGACAAAACCCAACCACCATTTCTTTCTTATGTGGAAAGAATTTACCACAAAATAACAACTGAAATTTACTGAATTAATTCTCAGCAGATTTTTCCCTGTTCACCTTTCTCCACAAGGGATGGAGAGAATGATTTCATAATGCAGACAAAGTCAAGAATTTTCCCATCTGAATATAAAAGGTGATCTGAAAATAAGCACATATACATTGTTTGTATGGCTTTGCTTGGCATTTGTTTAGTGCAGAGTGCTCAAACTGGCATTGTGGGCTTGGGACAAATGAGCTGTGAAATACACTTTGCATAGTTTTTCAGAAAACTTTTTGTGACTGTGGTAAAGAAAGATATTTTCCTCCTTGGAAATAAATTTAAAAGTAAATGATTAATTGGAGCTGAGTTATTGATCTATCAGGTATATGAAAGATAATCTTAAACAAAGTCCATTACCTTTGTACACAGTGGAGGGGGAGGTTAGCTACCAGGAGTGTAAACTAAATGTCACTGATCATGGTTCAAGTCAAAGATCCATTCAGGGATTGTGGTTAAAGCAATACCTACTTTTAGATAATTGGAGTATCAACAACAGAAATAAAAAAAAGAAAGGAAATTTAGGAAGACAAGCATTAATATGTATGAAGAAACATTTTTGAACTACTTATAACTACAAACGTTTTTACTGTTTTTCCATGGACAAATTGCACTGCATGTCAAAAGCACAAAGAAATTAAATACATTAGCTTCCTAGCAGCTGCATGAAAACAAGAAGCCTGATACATTCCCACATAACAGTTCTTATGTAGACATCAAATATCCATCTAAGAATGTTAGTAGAATCCCCCGAAGATGTGTTTAATACAATACTTATCGGGCATTAGGAGATCAAGTCATGCATTATCTTTATAACATTGTGGGCTTAAGTCTCACCAGTAATTACAGATTTTGTTATAGATGAAGGTCATTTATTTTCAGGTTCAACAGTTCTTGTAGGGAAGTCATGAAATCCTGGTAACTCACATTTCTGTCACAAAAATCTTAGTGTGTACAGGGGTATCTTCAACCTCGAGGAAAAGGGATATACAATAAAATCTTTCTTTCTTGAAGGTGTTTCATCTCCCTCAGCACTAGAGACAAAAATAAAAGACATAAAGATACTGCAGGATCAATAGGGACTTTCCAAGAAGCAAATCACCACAATCTTTTTTATTGCTGCACTGTACAACGTGGCGTCATGAAGAACTACCTGTGCTAAGTTGAAATGACTTTACTTGGGTATCAGAAGTAAAATAGATGTGTTTGTGTGGACATCTGCACAGAATAATTAACCATGTTTCTCTGTGGCACAGATTTATACAGCTGGTGGCTGCAGCTAAACATTTAAGAATGCCTGCAGGCAATATTGACTTCAGTAGTTCAGTGAACCCACTAACCACTAGACAGTACTTCACAACTGTTTCGGAGGAGAGCACACATTTTCTGATGCCCAAGGACTTTAGCAATTTCTCAAGATGCAGGAATTGCCTTATTTCATTAATCCATTAGTTTGGAATTTCTTTTCAAAGACATGCAGAGTGTTTTAGAAACAACAGAAAAAAATATTCCTGAAAATAAAGGAGTTAACATGCTATAAAACAGTTCCTTTCAAACCTCAAATAAAGAATGTTTTCCTTTGTCAGCCCACCCAAAATTCATTGTAGCCATACCATATAGCACCTATGAATGTTCTTACTGCTATATATATACATAGATATTTTATTCTTGAAGTCATAATTTTCATTTATCTGTGACAGGCAGTACCAAATGTTATTTATATTATACGGAAATGGTTGTTAGAGGCACTATTAGGTTTGTTTAGTCCTTGTGATTTTATTTCTTTTTTTCTTTTTTTGTAGCTTAATGACACAGTATTAACTATTTATTATCTTATCCTGTTACATTATTTTTGTTTTCATTTCTGCACTATAAAGTCCTTATCAACAGCATCTGCATGTATAGAAAATTCTGTAGAATTATCATTCCTACAGTAACCTACCACCCATTCAGGTCTAACATATCACCTTTGATGCAGGTGACCAAAAGAAAAAATATTTTCTAAATAAAAAGATAGGTTAAAAACATGCAGACTTTTATGTAATCTGAGACAGTATAGAAACACAAATCTTTTCTTTTGTGAATATTCAAATTTCAGTGAAAAGAAGAAACTATGATTTTATTATTTTAATGACAAGATCAAAGGAAAGTAAACTTAACAGTGAAAAAGATCTTTACTGTGCCTACCAATTAAGCTAGAGATACCTAGGGAATTAAATCCTATACAAGCAAAAAAGGATGGAAAGGAATGTGCATGGGTAATCTTAATCACAGTAGAGAGCAACGGACCTTGAAAGGACATCTCGTTTGTGCACTTTCTCAAGCCATGATCAGTTAGAAAAACAAAAGAAAAATCATTCCAATGTTTCTGACAACTGTTCGGGTAAGCTTGTACGAGCAAGTATATTTCCAAAAGACAAAACTATTGAGGTTAATAATGATGAGAGAATAAACAGGAAAATTGAAAAAGAAAAATGTACAGAAGATTTTTTGTAAATGACATTTTTTTGGTGTCTGGAACTAGTGTCTTATTTCTGGCAGTGTCTGACTGGATACCAAGCATCACTGAAATAGCATGTCAGAGTGCTGATAGGAAAGTTTTTTCTTTGTCCAGTGAAGGTAGGAATATTTTATTTCACACATCATTTGCAAACTGCTGTGGGGATTCCAGAAAGCCAATTTGGCATCACAAAATTGATGACCGAGAAAAAAAAAACAGTGTTGTTTTTCTGCCTGTTGTTTTTGAAAGCAGTGCACATGGGACTTTGGCATACTGGGCATTGTCAATGACTCATTGTCACCCCACTACAGTGAAAACACTGAAGTTTCCTTTAACCCTCAGGGAACTTGTTCATCAAAATATATATTTAAACAATTTGCATTTTACTGTTTATTTACTGGACACCCCTACTATCAGCAAAAAAAAGGAAACACTGTAAAAATAACCCATTACATATAGTGACACTTCTAAATTAGTATGTTCAAGTAGTAAAATCAAAGAAAGGACACAGTCCAGTCTGAACAGAGATAGGAAATAAGACTGCACAAGGGTATGAAGTGTGACTGCTTCTGCATTTGGCATGGAGAGCTGGTTTGCACAACATGCACACAATGTTGATGGAAAAAAAAAAAAAGACAGCTAAAGACACATTAGCCCTTCTTAAACAATATTTACAGAGCTACATTAGATCTAAGTTCAGAAGGAATTTCAAGAGCATCTGATCTGCTCAAACTTTAAGACAGGTAATCCAGTTACATTTTGTTTGGAACGTAGCTATCATCATTTATCACACTGAATGAAACCAGCTTTGATAATATAGCCATTGAACTACAAACCAATTATCCACAATTCATCAGAGCAAAAATGATAGACACTGAAAATTGTTACATAGAGGATTCTTTCTATGCACTAAAAATACCGAGAACAATCTTCAAATTAAAGAGATGCTATTTTATATAGCAGGGTGTGTAGTATTTAACACATCACTGTATAGCAACAAATATATATTTTGCAGACAATATTCTGCAGTAATTAATGAAAATAATGAAAATAATTTACTTGAAAGAGTAGATTCTTAGGTCATTAGAGTAACAGGGAGAGAGCAGTGGTGGTTATTACCAAGCTAGTATTGTTGGCTCCAGCTCAGGGGAAACCAGTAGGTGCTGCTTGGCCAAATGAAGAAGCTACAGATGTTATGAGACATGCTCTTGAGATTGCTACTTTTCATACACATTGAGATGAAAAAGGTGTTACTCTTTGTGTATGCTTTAGGGAAATTTTTTTCAGGAACCTGAATTCTTGAAATTATTATGTGGATTAGATAATATCAAGAAAGCATTCCCTTGACTAGGGCAAACGGGTTTCATGATGGAACAGTCGGATAACTTGAGGGTTATCTTCATGAAACTCACTTCGGAAACACTGTGTACCTCTGTCACAGTGGATGACATTCAAGACATACTTCAGAGGTAAAAGAGATGGGGCAAGCAAACAGAGAGGTCATTTATAAACAACCAGGGCCAAGCCCTCATTGAAAACACTGTCAGATTAACTAGCATCACTGCCCAATGGAGGGATAGGACAGATACTTCCTCTTCACACTGATCATACTTCCTCCCTCACCCCCCACATAGTGCCACAGGTTTAGAGGGAAATTATTTGGGAATTAAAAAGAAATATTACCATCTACTGATTAAAATGTAGGCTTGCTTCTTTAACACACATATCTGAAACTGAAGTCTGCTGCATAAAACAAAATTGTGCCCTTTACTTGTACTTTTGAACCAACAAATACAATTTCATCCAACTACAAGTGAGAGTAAAATGGCAGCAGAGCACTGCCAGAACATATGCATTAGATAACAAAGTACAATCCTGACAAACTGCATTTAAATACATGTAGTAAAGCCTATCAAAATACATATGATAAATTGCTAACCATGTAGGAAGAGAAGAAAGCCCTTAAAAATTTCTAACACAGGAGTTCATGCACCTTCACAGTATATAAAAATATAATGTCAGAAGGATATGTTGCATTACTCCTTTTAAGTGCATTCACATTCCTTGGGCACCACCAAATTATTTGACCAAAAAAAACCCATAATTTATTATACTTATTTCAGCCTTTAAGATCTGTTCTCTTAGTGAATGCCTGAAAGGAGAAAAGAGGATTGAAAATGAAGAAATATACTTTGGCAATTTATATACATGTTCCAACACTAGCTTTTCTTGCATCTTCTTCTTTCACTCTTTAATTATTTAAATTGTCTGTACTATTCTGTGCTTGTAGACATCTCTCTCAATCTATCCATTCTTTCCAATTTCTCACTCAAGACCACTCTGCATCCACTGCTTTAAAACTGTAAATTCAAGTCATTCCTTAAAGCTGAGATAAAATTTCAAGGAAGTAATTTGAAAAAAGATTACCCTCTAACATAACGGTCAATTCATGAGATTTTAATAATATGATGCAGCTCAGTCACAACTGTTTTATTAACATATTCATCATTTTCATGTAGTTTGATTTGATTTTAACATGTCATTGAAAGTCTATCCTAAGATTTATCTATTGTAAAATTATCTCATTGCTGATAATTAATTACATTGATAAAACCTTAATTGTGGCAGTCTTCTACTACAGAAAATCTCTCAGTTATCTTGGTAACAGTAGACCAGATGGGAAGAAGTTCCTTCTGTGCAAAAAAATAAGCATCAGACTTTTTAATGGGATGTATTGATAAGATTGAATTTCAGAACACTGTAATCTATTCGATTACAGATTGTATCGATTCCTATAGTCAGTTCAGGAAATCTCTACCATCTACAGTCACATTTAATAATGTAAATAAATATTACAATAGAGAGCAGATAGACTTGCAAGAATTTTGCAAGGTAGAAAGCAACAGAATTCTTTATCAAAACCTGTTTTCTAGATATTTCTACACAGTATATTCGGAAAATGCCTCCCAATTTTTACGCTATTTTTATGAGCAGGCACATAGCTGTACTTGCAAGTCAGTTTCATATTATCCACTTTTTCGGTACAACCCTAGATTTAATACATTGAACTTTACAAGTTATCTCCTTTTCCGATTAAAAAAAAAAAAAAAAAAAAGTTTGTAATAAAATATCTTGAAGTCCAAAGTAAAGTTCTGTAAGTAAATCCCTAAGACTAGTAAAACAGGCCTTTTGGAAGTATTCTATATATTTCAGTATTTGTTTAAAACAAATATAAAAAGCATACAGCTAAACCTATAACAATACATCATGAGAAGTTTTTGTTGGTATTAAGTAGTAGTGCATAGGCACTGTACTAAATATTCACGCAATTTTCAAACTGTGGTAAAGCATGCAATTTAGCAATGCGTTCTATTTAACAAGAAGTATTATCTACAGTATTACAGCAAGAAATTTGAGTCTTTCCATCCCTTAAATTAACTAGTTTATGAACATTCACGGGACACCTGCTGTTGACCATAAGAAACACCCTGGACCTGATCACGGGCCTAATCTCAACTGAAACCTCTTGTTTCTGCTATCATCTGCATCACCTCTAATTCTAATTATTCAACAGCACATGAACACTAAAAATAACCCTGTCTTGAGTGAAATACTTTTGGAGAAGTATTCCATTTAAAAAGACATGAGAGCCCTTCTTGTAAATTCTAGCTGAATTAAGATGGCTCTGACATTTGTAATGAAGGAGAGAGAATTACTTTTTCCCTGCAGTGAAAAGATATACACTTTGTGAGAACAATTAGTTTTCCAGTGGGGCTTTGCAAATATATTATTAGATAAATGCACAGTTTCATAACCATATAAAAAAAAGATAACTGAAATGTTCTTGGTGATTTCTATTTAAATGAAATACTAGAAATGTTTCTGTAGTTCCATTTTGAAAATACCGTCTTTTCCCCATGAAAGGTTACAAATTCTATCCTGAAATTGTTTTAGTTCAGTATCACAGAACTATTTAAAGCTATAGAAATACAAATTTGGAACAAGTTAAGTGTTCCATTTCAAGTCAAAATTAACCTTCCCTTCCCTTCCCTTCCCTTCCCTTCCCTTCCCTTCCCTTCCCTTCCCTTCCCTTCCCTTCCCTTCCCTTCCCTTCCCTTCCCTTCCCTCCCCTCCCCTCCCCTCCCCTCCCCTCCCCTCCCCTCCCCTCCCCTCCCCTTTCCTCTCCTCTCCTCTCCTCTCCTCTCCTCTCCTCTCCTCTCCTCTCCTCTCCTCTCCTCTCCTCTCCTCTCCTCTCCTCTCCTCTCCTCTCCTCTCCTCTCCTCTCCTCTCCTCTCCTCTCCTCTCCTCTCCTCTCCTCTCCTCTCCTCTCCTCTCCTCTCCTCTCCTCTCCTTTTCTTTTCTTTTCTTTTCTTTTCTTTTCTTTTCTTTTCTTTTCTTTTCTTTTCTTTTCTTTTCTTTTCTTTTCTTTTCTTTTCTTTTCTTTTCTTTTCTTTTCTTTTCTTTTCTTTTCTTTTTTCCCACCAAGATTTCCTTATATACTGTTAAAGTTTTGTTCTTCATCAAGGAAAATCAATTCTTATTTCCCTTCAATTATACCCTAATACACTTTTAAAGTGAATATAATCTATTATTGCGTGTCTTTACCTATATATACTGTGCCACAGGCTAATGAGTCTCCCTGTTTTAATAAAGAAATGCAAGTAAATAAAAATGTTTTCCTGTTTTTTCATATTCTCCACACCCATGCCATCATATCATCAGCATTTCACAGCCAAAACAGTTTGTTTCCTTTCCCTACAAATTCTCGTGCATTTGGTAATACACCGTCTACTTATGAATCAGTTCAAACTAATGATGCTGACTACATTGTTCTGATCTAAATCAGTAATGTAAACAAAATATCCTGGGAATACAATTCTCCAGAAGGTACGTATCACTTTTGGAGACAGAGTTGTTCTTGTGAAATGAGAATGCCAAATCATTTTTGTTAGTTTTTTTTTTTTTTCTTACACCTTTCTAGTGGATCAGAAATCCAAATCCAACTCAAATGTCAGCAGTAAATTATTTCTTCTTGAGTCAAACTTGTCCAAATAAAATACAAAAAGCTGTATTTTCTGAACCCATGGTGACTTATGTAATATCGATGGAAAGCTTACACAAAGTCTCCAGAGACTGCCCAGAGAGGCTGTGGATGCTCCATCCCTGGAGGTGTTCAAGACCAGGTTGGATGGGGCCCTGGGCAGCCTGGTCTAGTACCAGATCTGGAGGTTGGTGGCCCTGCCTGTGGCGGGTTGAGGTGGAACTTGATGATCCCTGGGGTTCCTTCTAGCTCAAGACATACTATGATTCTATGACTATACAATTCTCCATGAATAAGCATATTCATGGTGTTTCATATTTTGAATGCAACTTAGTCTTGTTGATTGAATGGAAAAAAAAAATATGGAATATTCCAATAAGCTTGATGAATGTATTTTTACTTAGTATGTTACTATGCTTTCTTTGTATTAGTGGGATAAAGGAGAAATCTAATATAAGTCTAGATTAGTGATGTAGTTTCTTCTGAAATAATTTTCATAAAATATTCACAGTGTTTGTGTTATTCTGTAGTGCCTTCTAACTTCCAAAATAATTTTCTTCTGCAGACTTTATGGAACTCTAACTTAATCTTACTGGTATTAGGCTCCAGTGGTTAAAGCAATCTGTACTGTCCAGTTACTCAGCAACTCAGCTTATATGAATTTGTTCATATCTCTGCACCTCAGTAAGAATTTCTATAATATAAAATGACTTATTTTATAATATACTTTCAACTTATAATATGATTCTTTACATTGATACCAGGTCAGAGATATCTCTATGGAAGAGAGACCACTTTTAAACTGTCACATATAAAATATAATAATCTTCAAAGTAATTCCAGATCTATCTTTCATTTTAAAGATAAGAAGATAAGAAGGTAAGAAACAAAGAGATAAACAGATTTGCTCAAGATCCCACAAAAAACAGCAACAACAACAACAAAAACTCAACACATTAGAGCAGAATTAAACCCCCATGATTCAAGTGGAGACATTTAGAAACCTAGTACTCTACTTGGACTGTCACAACTCTATGGGGCCAGATGGGATCCACTCAGGGGTATTGAGGGAGCTGGCAGAAGTGATTGCCAAGATACTTTCCACCATTTATCAATGGTCCTGGTCAACCAGAGTAGTCACAGAGGACTGAAGGCTTGCCAGTGTGATTGCTATCTACAAGAAGTGTTGTAAAGAGGCTTCAGGGAACTACAGGTATGTCAGCCTGACCTAGGTGCCAGGGAAGGTTATGGAACAGATCATCTTGAGAGAGACTACATCGGATGTGTGGGACAACCAAGGAATCATACTCAGCCAGCACAGGCTCATGAAAGGCATGTCTTGCTTAAACAACCTGATCTCCTTCTGTGATCAAGAGACACACCTGATGGATGAGGGAAAGGCTATCAGCGTAGTCTAACTAGACTTTAGCAAAGCCTTTGACACTGTCTCCCCATAGTATTGTCATGGGGAAGCTGACAGTCGATGGCTTGGACATGTATGTTCTTTGCTGGATAAAGAACTGGCTTGGAGGTCTGGGCCCAGAGGGTGGTGGTGAATGGAGTTAAATCAAGCTGTGATTGTCGTGAGTGGTGTTCATTACTGGGGCTTATCCTGTTCAACATTATTGACCTGGATGAAGGAATTGAGTATACCTTCAGTAAGCTCACAGATCATACAAAACTGGGAGGAAGTGTTGAACAGCCTGAAAGAAGGTCCTTCAGAGGAATCTGGACAGACTGGATTGCTGGGCTGAACCATGTGGGATGAAGTTCAACAAGACCAAGTACAGGGTCCTGCCACAACACAGGGTCTTTGGCCACAACAACCCCAGGCTGTGCTACATGCTTGGGGCAGAGTGACTGTGTAGTGAAAAAGGACCTGGGGGTTGGTTGACGCAGTGTGTCAGCAGTGTGCCCAGGTGACCAGGAAGGCCAATGACACCAGAGGAGGTTAAAGTTGGATACCAGGAAAACATTCTTCTCCAGAAGAGTAGCCAAGTGCTGGAATGGGCTGTCCAGGGAGGTGCTTGAGTTGTTGTCCCTGGAAGTGTTCAAGAAATATTTAGATGTTGTATTAAGGAACGTAGTTCAGTGGGGAAAAATTGGTGGTAGGTAGACAGTTATGCTAGACAAAACTGAAGGTCTTTTCCAACCTTGGTGATTCTATGATTCTAATAATTACGCATATGGATCAAGCACTGAGTATAAGCCCAACTCCATCCACACCTAGGACCCACATGACATCTGGGTCAGAGGCCGGACCAGGGCTAGCTATTGCACCCTCCACCAACCCATCTGCAACCAGAGAAGATCAGTAGAGAACTGCTTATTTTCCCTGTTTAGCTCTTGAAAACACTGAAGTAAGATATGTGAAGCTTTGCCTCTTTATCCTGCCCTACCCTGAGTAAATACTTCTGACCTGCTAAATGTTAGCAGCAACCCAGGAGCTTGCAGGGATTCAGGACACTGATCATCACCAGTAGCAATTAGTATGGATGAGAGCTTTATTTTTAAGGACTCTAAGATTATGTCTCCGATCTTGCTTTCCTTTGACTGTTGTTGAGTTTTACTGCAATTCTTCCAAAGGCAATACTGGATAATAAACTTTCCCCAAACAAACATCAAGAACTTGGAAGAAAAAAATAAGTACATATAGTAAATATGATGACTTATACTCACTTCTGTGCCAATAATACATAGCAAACTGCATAGACTGGTAACTTATTAAAATAAAATATGTAACGCCAACAAAATGCAAAGATTTAAATCAAGATATACTTCTAAACAGTTTTTCCTATCTGCTTTTTTTTTCATCAGATTACTGAAAAACACGTGTCTCAATTGTACATACATTTTCATGATTTAAAACTGATTTTTTTAATCAAGCTTTCCCTAGCACACTGATTTATGCCCAGCACCACATTCCTTGAATAAATAAATAAGGGTGCACTTGAAAATAATTTGAACATAAAAACTATACAAAACTAGTCTGACAAGTGGCAACTCTTTCTAGGTTAAAGCAAAACCTGATGGGACTCTTGTTTCATTAAGAATTTAAAATGTACCAAATATACAGACAAAGGTACCACCAATGAAATGGAGGTTCTAACTCAACTCCTGCAGGAAACTTCATTAACTGTAACAGAACAGAACAAATTAACATAAACAGAACTTCAATGACACTTAGCCTAGTAGGATAAATTCCATCAAATATCTGAAAATACAGTATCATTCCACAGTTCTTATGCATGTACTATTTAAAAATATTACAAATATATGTTCTACATGAATTTCAGATTAACAAGATAAAACAGTTCATTGAAAATGTGCAGGATGCTTCATGTTCTAATCATATTCTAATTGAATTTTTCTTGTTTTCTATTTATTTATTTTCCCTGAAGTACTCTGAAAGAGGTTTGAATAAACTTGGATTAAACTGCAATCCTCATGCTAAGAATTACTTATGAATGTAATATAATAATCATATATGTTACATTTAAAAATAACTACCATTTAATATGTAAAGAAACAGACTGCGATTAGAGGAAGGGAAGAAAAAGCAAATTCTGTGATTTAATGGAAGCAAAAAAACAAGTTGGGTTAAAATCCTGGTCAGATCCCAAAGATTAAAATATTATTGTGGAAAACATTTGGAAACAAATCAACAGTGAATCTGAATCTTACAGAACATTTCTTCCAGGAATAACTCTGGAAAGCTGTTTTTATACAAAAGTATAGCAACAAAGAAGGGGCTACAAATGCATGGACTATGCACATCAGGAAGGATATCTGGGTGTTGCTAAGGAGTAGGGTCTTTAAGTGATGAGTAAATTGTCAGACTTAAAAGCAAAACTAAACAGAGCAAACAAATATGAAAACCACTTAATGAGGAAACGGAATGTTGTTCTGCAAGCTTGCATTGGAAAGAAAGAGTTGAAATAGTATTGAATATTTTGCTGCTGTCACAAACAAAAATATTGTAACTACTACTAATAATAATATCTGGTGGGGAATTAAATATTTCTATATTGACAGTTAATATATGAATAATCAAGTCACTTTACTTCAAAATACTTGTTTGATTGACATTCAGTTGCAATACATATTTCTTGCAATTACCAAAATGTATACAAAGCAACTAATTCCAAATGTATTTTCAGAAAGCATAACACTCTTTGATGGACCATGAACAAGACTGTGATTTCAGCTATAACCTAGTCTCAAGCTATCAGTGTTGGGACATTTGTCTGTATATTGTAAGAGTTATAAATAACTGAGGGCATATGTTGGACTGCAAAAAGACCAAGACGTAGGTTTGGATTGTAATGTAACTCCAGAGAATAAATATTCAGTTGTAAAATAAATGGTGAGTTACTGCTAGATTAGCAGATGAGCAATGAAAATTGTCATCAGTACATGAAATTGAAATATCTGGAGGAAACATGGAACATGTAAACCTGACACATCTTAGTTTCTGAGTACTAATAATATGATTGACAAGTCATCACAGTATAGAGATCTTGTGCTATTCATTCTTTTGCTTGGCTCTCAAGCCAAGTATGGGTGAATCAAAAATTACCCAATAGTTACGGAAGTTACCATGAAGTGACATAACTCCCATACATTGCTCAGATATTTCCTTCCAGTGAATGGATTTATGCATCAGCTTATGTCTGTGGAGCATACATTTGATAGAGTCAGGTTTGACTAGCCACCTTCCTGCACCAAAGGGTCATGAAGCTACATTCTGCTATGCAGACCAGGAGACAGGAGAGTCTTTTGTAAATACAAGGAGGCTGGAGTATACAGAGAAGATGAGACTGATCGAAGTCCTAGCTGCTATAGGCTGCAAAAATGTTCAGAGGAGTTCTACTTGCTCAGTGTGCTATATCTGATTTTTGAATACTCCTATGGTTCAGAGAACTCTGAGTTTCTGTAGTTTCAGTCACAGAGTTCTGTTTTGAGAAAAAAAACTCATCATTTACCAGCCAGCTGCCAGGATAAGGATGTAGATTCAACATTTAGGAATAATATCTTACTCTTCTGTACCCTTTTTGTTCAGGCATCTTCCACAACATGCATCAAAACTCCATTATCAGGATGTTTTATACGGTTCCTGATAGCCAGTCAGTCCCAGACAACAGATAAAATGTTGGCCTACACTGCATCTTAGAGAGGTCTGATCCTCATTCTTGCCAAACTGCTATCTTCAAATGAATTGCTTTTTCTCCTTAGTATTTCCTATTTCTTAGTTTTTCCCTTGAATCCTTGAGCTACTTGCTGCCATCATATCAACAATTTCACTCCTGGTTATGTGTTTTGCCTTTTATTATCTTATATGGCTTTGGTGTACATCCTTTCTTGTACCTCAGCAACATAAGAAAACTGAATCAAGACTACATAGCTGTGCTGCACCAAATGAGATCTGAAGTGTCAGGTTGAAGGTTGCAGCATGCTATCTCTGGAAGTAGGAATGTCAGCAAACACTCATTAAATACATTCAGTGCCATGTGAAGACCAGAGGCCAGAACAATGAGTGGATAATGATTCTGGCATACTGTGACTCTAAGGCTCTTAGATTATACAGATATTGTAGAGACCTGGCAATAAGCTTCACACTGAAGAAAAGGAAAATGTTTTTTTGTTGTTGTTGTTTCTCTGTAACAAGGGGATTTATCCCCACAAAGTCACCATATCCTGAAACTGAGTCTTTCAATGCACATTTTCAGGTTTATCAAATCAAAAAAGATTCTTGAATAATCGTCCCATTCAGCAGCAGGCCTATGTTTTCCCTAGCCTTCCTTTTGCTGTTGAAACAGAGGTGTTGTCCAATATGTTGCCCTTCATGTCCCTTGCCAGATTCAATTTTATTTGGGCTTTGGCTTTCCTAAGATGATGGCAGCATGGTGGTGGTTCAGTGATAGCAATCACCATGGAATAAAAGTTTGCAGATAAAATTCTTCTGTTGTTACCTACCCTTAGAGTAATAGGTGGATTTGACCAGAGAGAAAATTCTGGGGAAAATGATTTTCTCGTCTGACCCAGTATGACTGTTGTGATTTTATGAGTATGTGACAGTGGGTACTCTGTGATTGAAAGCATAAATGCATGGTATCTTGTGAGACAAGGTGTTTCTTAAATCTGCTCTGGATAGCAGAGCAGATTTTAAAAAGATAAAGTACAGGTCAATGTATGACTTGGATGAAAAGAACAAGATAAAAATATTTATGTATATATTGTAGCTCTTAGATTCAGAAACATCTGTACTGAAAAATCAACAGAAAGGCAGAATCTGCCCAAACTGGGAGGAAAGATCAAACTGACAGGGAAAAAGTATGATAGCAATAATTGTTATAAGTCTCCAGGGCTCAATAACAAAACTAATCAGAGAACTGGGACTGACTTGTGAAGAAAGAAGATAAAACATTTATCATAAATTTCATTTAGCTTGACAGTCAGGAGCAAAATAAGAGGTGTGGAGATGCTAAGAGAGGGAACATAACTTGTCTTCAGTGTCCAAGAGAGTAAGTTAAATAAATAAATAAATAAATAAAGTTTTAGATTTAAAGTTTTAAGATTTTCAGATTTAAAGTATTGATGATGGGGAAATAGATGAATATCACTCTTTTATGTAACAAAATTTATGAATATTTGCTCCCTAAAAAAAATCAGCGATTCAGTTATATGACATGTTAGGTGAAATAATGCTCAGACCTTGCGAAATTGAAACTGATTTACAGGACCAGACATTGTTCACATGAAAACAAACTTCTGTTGTGAGATCATACAATTATTTAGGTTGCAAGTCCAACCATAACTGGTGCTCTATATCAAAATCAGGAAAAAAAATAAAAATCTTAATGTGAATACAGACATAATGGCAATAAAGAGTTAACAGAAGTTATCAAAGTATGCATCACTGACTGCACGGTTTACTTCAATCAGTTATCTCATTACCCAGGCAACTGTATTTCTAAATGAAGCACCTGTGTTGTACAACATTGACTATCCATTTCCTTCAAAAACTTGGTTTAAAAAAAATCCGTATGGATTAAAGAACAAGACAGAAACAGAGCAAAACAACATCAACAAAAAGAAGCATGTAACACATAGAAATTTTCTGAAAACCACTGTCCGCCAACAACGGTAGAGTAAATTCTCCAGGTTAACTACCATGTTTTTACTAAAAAAACATGGAAATGCATGGGGAAAAAATACTAAACACTGAAGAAAAAAGATATACTTTCAACTGTTTATGAAAAAAAGACTGCTGAGGAAACACAGAAGGAAAATAAACCTTAATGGAAAACCAGTAGACATAGATTTTGGAAGCAGTATCTTTAGCAGAAAACAAAAATGCTGAGGTGTTACAAAAATTGAGTGCAATAAAATTCTTTATAAAATCAGAAAAAAAGAAGAACAGATGGTGAGGTAGAAGTAGGGCAAATATTGAAATTTATCTAAGAGAATGATGCATAGAACTGGCTTTGCAGTGTGGAGAAAGATGATCTAATATCACTAGGAAGATTCTGGAAACAGCACTAGAATTAAAATAAATAAGATGCTGTGTAAAGAACTTAAATCGCATGGATCAGTGACAACACTGCTGTTAACAAGTTACAGAATGTTTGAGTTTTCATCAGCACTGAGCTCAACCTTAGTTAAACTGTATGATTCATCATCATAAGAAAATAGATGCAATCAGACTCATCTTCTGAGGCTGAATGATGAAGTCAGACAGAGTGTAATTAAAAGTTGTGGAAAGAAACACTTCTAAAATAAAAAATAGGCACAAAATATTTCTGATATTTAGTCAGCTCTGATAGTTTCCTACTTCTAAATGAAGCTGTTTAAAGTTTTCCACACTAAGTTAGTTTTCCGAAGAAATATTGATCAAAAAAATTTCCTAAGAAATATTGATAAAAAAAATTATATATATATATCAATATGATGAGAATGGATGAACGAGTTTTGTAAAATAAGTACACATGCACACACAGTTTTGGTGGCACTAATTGTAGTTTTGGTTATTCAAGAAATAATTTGAAGATTTTTTTAAAAGTTTTTGAAGATCAAATATAAGACAGCATAATAAGACTGACCATTTCTAAGGTCTTATGTACAATTTTTGGTATGAATTTTAATATGGTTATTTAGCCAAACATTCCAATCTGTTTGTAGAAACTGATGTCCTACTTAAAAGCTATTATCTGTAATGCAATTTTTATTAATGGATAATAATTATTTAATAATAACATTTCTGCTTAGGGATGAAGTATTAATCATATCAGAGAGATGAAATGCAAGCAATTAACTGTACACATTAGTGATCCTAATTTCTAACTATTTAATACTTGAGAGTGATGTGTGACACAGGGAATTCTCACTTAGAACTTGTGATGTCATAACTCAATTCTTATAGCTTGAAATAGTCAGTAAAACAGAATAAAACACAGACTTTTTGAACTACCTGCTAGATTTGTCAAAGTAGTCTAGGTAGTCTAGAATTTCTCCTCCTTCATAAAGAGTGTATTGAGGGATAGAACTGGATTTCTACCCCTAACTGTGTATTAACTAAGTGTAGTTAACCCACAGACAAACGTAAGACTATAGGCATCATTATGCCTGATTTAACATCTATTTAAATTTTAAAAAATAAACTTTTTATTTAAAAATTCTTTGTTTAGAATACTTACAGTATCTTTGCAATGTGATATGATGAGACCTTTACATTTTTTATAATACATAAAACATCCTCTTTCAAGTCAATCTCCAGATACTTTACAAGGCATTGTACTTCTATGAGCTGGAGAGAAAGCATTCTCATAAACATGCATAAAGTATGTAAATCTTAAGAACATATTGCTGATATTCTTCTAACTGCTTGATATTTAGATCGAACTATTAATCACTTTAGAAAAAAAGGTGTATGTGTGAATGGATTTAGCAATTTTACATACTAGGCTATCAGAAGAGTGCAATTTGGAAACTAAGGAATAGAGAGTTTTAACAGAATCACTACGAAGTACAAGCAGAAAATGACACCTCGCAAATCCAGAGTTTTTAACACAGATTACAGGAAGTCAATTGATAATGATTACTTATCATTCTAAGACAACACTTTGGGAGCTAAATAAAACTGACTTTAGAAATAATGAGGAATAACTTTTCAATGTATCCATGGATAATAAACTAAGAAATAAGATAGTGTTACGAAACAACGAGGGAAAAAAAAAAGGAGACACCAACCACTGAGTTACAGAATATATGAAAATGGCCCAAATCACACATGGAATGAGGAAGAAGAAACCCCAAGAGCAAGATCATAACCATGCTAATGAAGAGCATGGGTGAACATATTCACTATAACCTCTTGATGTCAGTTCCTAATGACTTTAAACCATTGATATTAGGACTGTAATAGCAGTGGAGCGTAGACAATAGCACAAGTAAATGAGATATGCACTAGAAAATAGCTAGAAATTGTACACAAACCATGATTGATAAATGAACTATAAACAAACTTCCCTAGAAACCTCAAGAAATTTCAGAAGGCAAGTGGAACTACACCACACTGATTCCTGCTTAGATTTTTCTTTTTATCTAAGTTTCATTAAAAGGCCAAATAAGTAAGTAAATAAATAAATACAACTGAAACAAAACAAAATCAAGAAATCTAACAAAGAAAACCAAAAAACAACATATCCTTTCCTTTCAATGCAACTAATTTTTCTTGATTAGTTCTTCAATGATATCTATGTCCCTGTTTGTAAATTTTAATATTGGGCAATCTTTTCACATAATAGTTTTCAACATTGTAAATTGCAGTAGCATGCCATAATTCATTAAGTTCTATCCACATTTAAGTAAATAAAATAAGATCTACTCATATTTCTTGGCAGGTTAATTTAATACTCTAAGTATCCTGTACACTGGTTAACATTTTAAAATGTCAAGATTTGTTTATTTGCACTAGTATCTTCAGAGAAAGGAATATACATTTCTGGCCCTCAGGATGGTAATATTAACATTTAAAACACATCTACATATATTGAACTTTGTAGAAAATTTGTTTTTCAATTCAAAATACTTTGAATCAAGTCAGGCAAGGTTAGATAACACGCGAAGGGTAGAAAGATGTAGAATGCAAATTTGGATAAGTGTTGATTACTACAAACAAAAAGATCTCAATCTCAATCTGAGAGAAAAAAAAAATTATGAGAACATTTACCTAATGTCAGAAATTTGCACACAACCTGAAAACCAAACCAAAAAAAGAATCCAAAATCACTACAAAGATGTTGCACTACCATGACTATTTGAAAACTAAATAACAGTAATAAAAAATACAAACAAAAAAAAAAACACAAAACCACTTCAACAGTAGATAATGAAACTGAAATTATTTTGAAATAGTAGACATACTCAAATTGTATTTTGCAAAAAATAAATCATGAATATCAATGTGTGCTTTTAGTGTCAGTATTTTTCCATGAAAATACTTGGAAACTGCAATAATGATTGTGGACATTGTCAATGGTGTATGGGCTTGTTCAGCCAAGTTCCATGACTAGCAGGGTGGAGGGATTTCATAAAATCTGCACCTCTGGAAAAGGGAAACAGGGGACCCCAAAATAATTAAAAACAGTGGCAACAATCTGAGGAGAAACAAACTAATTTACTAAATACGGTATCGGAATGCAAGATAATACACTATAATACAATATAATTAGAATTGAATTTAATAAATCAAATATAATGAGAGAAAGAGTATCTGAAAGCTGTAGGCCTTATAGTAGTGCTGAGGCGATGCATGCGGTCAGGACAAGAGCTGAGGGGAGAAGAGGAAGAGAGCATCAGGTGATTTTGCCAGAGTTTATATCTCCTCTCTGACCGCAAAGCCCCCTGGGGAATGTAGTTCTTCTTGTCTTCTGGACAGATGCCTGGAACTGGAGCATTAACACTTTAACTCCCAGCACACTACATGATGTTATGACGTGGAATACCAGTAGCCAAAAATGATAAAACCATTACAACGTAAAAAGGGAAACATAACCCCCATTTTCAAGAAAGGAAAAAAAGAAGATCCAGGGAACTACAGGCCAGTCAGTCTTAACTCTGAGCTTGACAAGATCATGGAGCAGATTCTGAAGGCCCTACTAAGGCACATGGAAAATAAAAATGAGGTGATTGGTAGTAACCAACATAGCTTCACCAGGGAGCTGACATCCCCAAGTCACGCCTGACAAACTTGGTCACCTTTTATGACAGTTACAGCACTAGATGATAAAGGAAGAGCAACTGATATCATCTACCTGGACTTGTGCAAAGCATTTGACACTGCCTTGCATGACATCCTGGCCACTAAATTGGAGAGAAATACATTTGATGATTGGACCACTCACTGGAAAAGAAATTGGCTGGATGGTTGTACTCAGACAGTTGTAATCAATGGCTTAATGTCCAAGTGGAGACCAGTGACAAGTGGTGTGCCTGGGGGATTGGTGCTGGGTCAGGTGCTTTTTAATATCTTTGCAGATGTCATGAACAGCGGGATTGAGTGCACCCTCAGCAAATCTGCAGATTATGTCATGCTGACTGGTGCAGTTGGCACACTAGAGGGAAGGGACACTATCCAGAGGGACTAGGATAGGCTTGAGAGGTCAGGACAATTCCAAGTACAGATACAGTTTGAGCAGAGAATGGCTTAAAAGCAGCCCTGAGGAGAAGGATTTGGGGGTGTTGGTTGATGAAAGATTTAGCATGAGCTGGTAATGTGTGCTTGAAGTCCAGAAGGCCAACTGTATCTTGGGTTATATCAATAAAAGTGTGACCAGCAGATTGAGAGAAGTGATTCTGCTCTCGTGAGATCCCACCTAGAGTACTGAGTCCAGTACTAAGGCCCCCAGCACAAGAAGAACACAGAGCTGTTGGAGCAGGGCCAGAGAAGGGCCATGAAGATGATCAGAGGGCCAAAGCATCTCCTCTACAGGGGCAGGCTGAGAAGATCTCTTGGATCATTTTTGTGGCCCTCTTCTAGATGCATTCCAACAGGTCCTCGTTTCTCCTGCACTGAGAACTCCACATGTGAATCCAGTACTTCAGGTGAGGTCTCACCAGTGCAAAGTAGAGGGACAGAATCATAGTTTTGCTTAAGTGGCAGTCCACAACAGGTGATTGCAAATGTAAGCTCAAATCAATCAAGTTTGATGTTGAAAGCACTGACATTTCTTAATATGACTGTCTTAGTGACAGCGTGTGACAGAGGGACTGCCTACGCTAAGCATCATTTTTCTTAACACACTGTGATTCCTTTAAAACTTACCTGTCATGGTTTTTATTGATGTTCCATATCATAACATCATGCAACAAGCTATCATTGCTGTCTTTCTTGTTCCCAGAATGCTTTGGTTTTTGTACATGGTTTCCAGCGCTGAGAAAGAAAGAACTATGGGTTCCTGGTTTCTTGGCTTCCTGGGACTCCAATTCTCAAGGATCTCTGGTGTTCCCAGAAAGCCTCAGTATTTCCCTGTGTAATTCAAGGATATAAAGCAACTTTTACTCAGAAGCTCTCTTCTGGGCTGTTCAGCCAGCCATGAATGCCTGCTGATAATGTCTTGGAGATTCTCCTTTTCATCATCTTGTTTTGTTCATTTGATCTGTTATTCTTAATTATTCAGTACTATCACACATTCCTTTTAATAAATTAGTTCTCCCCTTATCTCAATCAACTCATTTTTCCTATTCCCTCTTTCCTCCCATGGGATGGAGGGGTGTTGCACAATTAACTCTTCGAACTGTGACATGTTAATCTACTGAGTTCATTTTAGTTCTGGAGTGCATGTAGCATTCAGTATTTTTTTTTCCATCTTTAACTACCCATGCATACTACTAACAATAGTATCTTAATTTGAATTTCCATAAATACCTGTTACAGCAGGGAAACTTCTATGTTCACATTAAGCTAAAGAACATCTACTTAGGAATTCAGATCAGAGTTGTATTAGGTAGGCTGTTATGCAGGTGTATAATAGTCCATCAAGTAGTATTTTCTCTTGCCCTTTACCTATTCCACCTACAAGTTAAATACTCCTTAAGAAAGGTCTTCAATTTTGTTTCCAATTTGTGTCATTTAAAATGGAAAATCAGGCCTCACTATTTCCAGTAATAATCAAGAATAGAGTCAGTCATTTCCTGATGTGCTTTTTTATAATACTGCTTATTGTTGCATCTAGATAATCATTTAAGGAGCTTAATACTCACAACTCACCCATCAAGGAAGAAGGGATTGTTATTCCCACTTCACTGATAGCGACTTTCTGCACTTAGCTGAAAATGTTATTTGAATTCTAAATTCAAAAATATAGATTTTTTTTTTTTTTCAGTTATTGGTCATTCACAATTCTCATTCCCAGTCGAAGATCTGACTACTTCATAACTATGCAGATTAGTTTCCAGGCAGCTTTATTCAAGAAGGTTTTAAGTATATTTTATATGAATGTTATCATTATATTGACTACATCTGATACATATTGACTACATCTGAAAATGAGAACATTTTCTCTAACTCAGACAGATGAGAAGCATTTATCTTCCTGAATCCTCCACTTTGACTCACAGTAGGAGGAACAGGATCATACACTGTTGCCTTGTTCACTGCTTGTCCCATCTTTAATAAGCTTTATCCAGTTACTCAGTGATTTAGAAACATGTGAAAAAAATGATATATGACCATTTACTGGACAGCAAAGATGGATACGACACAAGTTCATGCAAGAAAATCTGATGCTGTTTTGCAAATGAAATGATGAGCAGGTAACTACTTTGTGTGTGTTGCAAGAATTCCAATTTTGCCTACCTCACATTAAATTACGAGAGATTTATATTTTCAGAGCAAACACGATTCCAGTTCATCTGATTACAGATCAAAAGATTACAAGGGACAAACAAGGGGATCAAATGAAATGTATCATTCCAAGTTCTGAGAACTGATAAACAAGAAGAATATGAGGCTAGAACTCCAACTGATGTGTCATAAACTGACAGAATAGAAGGGGGAAAAAGGTTATGTCTCAACAATGGAACATATGTTAACTGTATACTTACATCATGAGGATGAGCAGGCTTTAGTTAATATTTATTCTTGGAGTTAGACATAGGTTTGATTTCAAAATGATGGAAGTTTAACTATATTATAAATATAAGAACTTATTTACATTAAGACAAAGTCTGGATTGTCAGGAAACAGTATAAATAGTAACTGTTCATGAGCTAACAGGGGTTTATTATTTTTTATTTAAAAAATCTGCAATTTTGTCATATCTAGCAGGATGGGGAAATTGGACTGGAAGAAAAAAAAGCACTTTTAAAAAAACAAACAAACAAACAGAAAAAGGTGATACAGTGATGCAGGGAAAGAATTATTAATACAGCCACTCGCACTTGCATTCTGCATTTCAAGTACACAGAAATAATTATTTCTGACCCTATTCCACTGTGAAGCCACTTCTGCCTTATGCAGCTAGTGTAAGGCTAATCAATTTGAAACAGAAGATAAATAAAAACAAGCAGAGGTAAAATACAATTATTCCCAGAGCTGACTACCTTTATGAAGTGGGAAACTTTGGAGGAGATGATTGTCCACCTCTACTACACCCTCGTGAAGCCCCATCTGGAGTACTACATGCACGTCTGGGGCCCCTAAAACAAGAAGGGCATAGAGCTGCTGGAGTCCAGAGATGAGCCACAAAGACGATCAGAGAGCTAGAACAACTCTCCTATGAAAACAGGCTAAGAAAGCTGGGGTCGTTCAGCTGGAGAATTCTACAAGGAGAACTCATTGCCGCATTCCTGAACTTACTGAGACCTTATAAAAAAGATGAAGAGAGACTTTTTTCATGGTCTGATAGAACAAGGGGGAAAGGCTTTAAACTAAAAAAAAAAATAAAAAAAAATAAAAAAAAATAAAAAAAAAGATTTAGAATGTTAGGAGGAAATTTTTTACTCAGAGGATGGTGAGATGTTAAAACAGACTACTCAGAGAAGTTCTTAGCTCTGGGATATTAATGTCTAGGTAGGAGTTTTTGGTGTTCTGACTCTTACACAGAATGAATATGATTCACAGACTGCACGTACCCATGTAGATTTTTTTCTTAACACAAACACAGTGTTGGTTAAATAGAAAAAAAAAAAAAACCTTAAATAGTATTAATTGTGAAAGTTTTGCATAAAGAACGACATTGGATTTATCAAGGAGCAGTCTTTCTGCTAGTTTCATTAGCCATGGAATACCTTGCAACATGGTTTCTAGTGAAAGTAAGATTTTTGCAAGATGTCATAGGTTCCTGTTCCATGACTTCTGTATTTGTTTATTGGTAAGAGAAATTTTAAATACACATAGATTATGCACGTCATGGAGTTGTCTGAGTTCGTGAGAAGGGGGGCACAGGCCCAGGGAAAAAAAAAAAAAAAAAAAAAAAAAGGGGGTACCAGCAATTTATTTGCCGCACAGCAGGGCGCGCCACAGGCCACACACTCCGGGAGGGTGGGGGGGAAGAGCAGAGGGCTAGTAGATGTGTTGAACAAGAGGAACACACCAGCAACGATCTGAGGAGGAACGGTAATTTACTAAATCCAACAAAATCAAACAAAATGGGAGAGAAGAGTACCCAAAGTGTGAGGGAAGCACGTGCCCTTCTCCACAGTGAGCTGAGTCGGCCACGAGGGAGGGAGAGATGCTCGGGGTCTCGTCCGGAGTGCCACCTCACTACCTCTTTGCGCCAAGTCCTCCGGGGATGCCGCCCGTCCCCTCCCATCAGAATGCTCAAAATGCCCATAAGAGGTAGTAAACGTAACCAGAACATTAACTCTTCAACTCTCACTGGTTCACCTGATGTTCTGATATAGAATACTGACAACAAAATTCACCAAACCACAACAGTGCATCACATGTTCTCCCTTCTAAATAGATGTTTTAAATCCTAAGAATTCATTTCCTTGGATGAGATAGAAGCATCCTATTAAATGATCATGCCACAACTTATTTTAAACTTTTCAATTAAAGTTCTCCCTCAAATTATTCCCATGAAAACGTGATGAGGACCAGGGCAACCCCAGGTATTTATATAGACTGGGCGAAGAGCTCCTTGAGAGTAGCGCTGTGGAGAAGGACTTGGGGGTTCTGGTAGACAAGAAGCTGGACATGAGACAGCAGTGTGCGCTTGCAGCCCAGGAGGCCAACTGTGTTCTGGGCTGCATTAAAAAAAGGGTGGCCAGCAGGGAGAAGGAGGTGATTGTGCCCCTCTACTCAGCTCTTGTGAGGCCCCATCTGGAGTACTGCATCCAGGCCTGGGGCCCCCAGTACAAGAAAGACATAAAGCTCTTGGAGCGGGTCCAGAGGAGGGCCACTAAGATGATCAGAGGGCTGGAGCACCTCTCCTATGAGGAAAGGTTGGGGGAACTAGGCTTGTTTAGTTTGGAGAAGAGAAGGCTCCAGGGAGACCTCATTGCAGCCTTCCAGTACTTGAAGGGAGCATATAAACTGGAAGGGGAATGGCTGTGGGGATAGTGATAGGACAGGGGGGAATGGTTTTAAACTGGGACAGGGGAGGTTTAGGTTCTATATTAGGAAGAAGTTTTTCACTCAGAGGGTGGTGATGCACTGGAACAGGTTGCCCAAGGAGGTTGTGGATGCTCCATCCCTGGAGGCATTCAAGGCAAAGCTGGATGTGGCTACGGGCAGCCTGGTCTGTTGGTTGGTGACCTTGCATGTAGCAGGGGGGTTGAAACTAGATGATCATTATGGTCCTTTTCAACCCAGGCCATTCTCTGATTCTATGATTAACCTCTCCTCTGAAGAAAGGTTGAGCGAACTGGGCTTGTTTAGCTTGGAGAAGAGAAGGCTCGGGGGACACATCACTGTGGCCTTCTAGTATTTCAAAGGAGCATATAAACAGAAGGGGAATGACTTTTTATATGGATTAATAGTGATAGGACAAGGGGGAATGGTTTTAAACTATGACAGGGGAGGTTGTTAGATATTAGGAGGGTGGTGACACGCTGGAACAGGTTGCCCAGGGAGGATGTGGATACCCCATCCCTGGAGGCATTCAAGGCCAGGCTGGATGTGGCTCCGGGCAGCCTGGTCTAGTGGTTGGTGACCCTGAACATAGCAGGGGGGTTGAAAATAGATGATCACTGTGGTCCTTTTCAACCCAGGCCATTCTATGATTCTATGTTTGTTGATATCAAAAACTGAATCATCATTAAAAATGTATAAATAAATAAATAAAAGCAGCAATGTTTCTAGAACATTTCGAAGTTTCCTTGGATGAGACAGAAGCATCCTATTAAACGATCGTGCCACAACTTATTTTAAACTTTTCAATTAAAGTTCTCCCTCAAATTATTTCCATGTTTAACCACTGGGGCATTACGAACAGTGCATTTCTTGAGATTTACTATCTAATTTGTCTCACAAGGGTCCTGATCATAATTCAGGCAACTACAGCACATACAAAGCAGAAAGGGGCAAGCATAATTTGCAAGAAGTTGTCACTAGGTGTAAATCCTGCATTTTCTGAGTAGTGTAAGTTAATTATTTAAACAATTGAATGATATAATAGAAATAACAATGTAATAAATACTAATGCCACACCAATTCCTATGCTAGATGAGGTCATAAATATTGCCAAGTAGTCATCTAATAAAACAGAGTAAATGATACTTGTTCTTGTGTGGACTTTTCTGCACTGCAAGTTTCTGTTTTATTTACTGTCCACATTATGACTTTATATTCCTTTTTTTTTTTTTAATTCTTCCAAGTCTACAGTTATTTATTCTTTCTGTAGTGCATCACTTTTTGTAAGATTTACTAGCGATTCTAAAATAATCCTGTTCTGTGAATTTTCCTGTCGTATCTTAAAATTCAAATTTGCTATTTTGTTATCATTGCTTTTTCAACAGAAATCTAGTATTCTCTTTGAATTTCAGCAGCATGATGTTTAACATTGCAAGATATTAAATGAGATTATTGATTGCAATTTTTCATAAAACCAGCTGAATAAATTTCCAATAAATCTGGCAATTATATCTTGTTGATTTCAAATTCATCTAGCCTACTTGTATCCAGAGATAGTATATTTTAATTTTCAAAAACAAGGGTAGTAGGTAACATACATTTACAATTCTTATTATATAGATGTAAAGAACATACTGTCATGAATTTTATTTTTTATTTATTTTTACAATTGAGCTCAAATATATTTATGACTCATTTTACAAAAGAGTTATTGTGGAAGCTGAACGACATATTTGTGCTGTTCCATTTATAGAATTCTACTTCTACCATCCTTTCATGCAATTCAGGTGATCGCAAGAGATATGACATTAAGAACAAGGCTGTAAGTATTAATCTAGCTCCTTGTCTGCAATATTTTGTACCTACCTCTAACCCAAATATGTTAAAACTTTATTATTTTTCTTCAGTTAGGATTATTAGGACTTTTGCTAGTAACATGTGTATTTATTTATATATTTATTCTCATTTCTGTATTTCTTCAGTCTTGCTAGCTTTCTTTTATTCTGCTCAAGGTTCCAAGTCTGATTTTCTAGAAATTATCTTTTACAAATCATGTTATCATTAAAATTAGGGATTTGAACTTTTAACATCAATTGACATGTCTTTTTTATTTCCCTTAACATTTCTTATATCACTTTTATATTCTCAGTATCTTCAAATATTCCCTAATCCAACTATCTATTCACAGCTACTTTAGAAAATTTCATTACTTTCTAATTATTCAGTAATCTTTTTTTTTTTTTTTTTTTCTTATTAAAGAAGGTTAACTGAACTCAGCATTTGGGGGGGATTTATCATTAATTTAATTCCCCAGTTATCAATCAAACCACTTTATCTTACTTTATTTCTCTTGACAAGCTTGTAAAAGACCTTCCCCTTAACTCCCCTAAGCCTCTTAGATGTCACTCTTCTCTTTTGTTTTCCTTCCAACATCTGTACATGTCACATTGGAGACTTACTCTCATTTGTCTGATCTTTTCCCATCTTTTCTTTAAAGCTGTAAGGCAACAGCTTAAGAGGTAAAAACCTAAGGAGACTTAGGTTTTTTTTTTTTTTTTAAAAAAAAAAAAAGACTGTGACAGTATCCTATGCATCACTTTGAAGGTACATTGGTGTATTAGAAAATCAAATCCTACCAAGGGCTCATTATGGGAACCCTGCAGAAGGATGCATTAGGCACTAGTACTCTCTTGATTTATGATCAGTTTTACATTAATAACTCTGGAAATATCCCTTTTTCTGACATAATCTCCTTGCAGAGCTGTATTACATGAGCTCAGATCTTCTTGTTCCTGTATTAACCAAGTGTTCACCCAATTCACGTGTTTTATATTTACCATTAACTTTCTTAGTCCCACATTTAAGATGTTTTGTTTTCTTCTTTTGATCATAAAGACACTGTTCTGGTTAGATAAACTTGATGTTCCTCTACAAAAAAGGTCAGGATATTATCAGGGAATAGCAGGGACAGGCTATCACAGAGCAGGGAGCCAGGAGCCAAGCACAAGGCTGTCCACACTGAAGTCTCATAGAAAAGAGCTGCCATCCTGCAGTACCAGAGCAGAGTGACCACAGCCAGACAAAAGACAGTGAAGAAGCTCAGGCAAAATATAGAGAATTTAGCTTTTCATAGATTAAATTGTGTCTTAGTCCAGCAAGGAATAAGGAAGAATGTACATATACACTTAATCATTATCAATGTTATTTTTCTTAGGGTATGAGAGTATTCACTCAGCTAGGTGAAAATCATTTGTTGATTCTTAAAGTGAGTGTTCACTCTTTCCATCAATAAGAATTCTATGACCATAAACAAATACAGGAGAATCCCTCATAAAATTTCATTGTATGTTTGAGATGTGGAGAAATAAAACAATCAACACAGAAAGAATCTAAATACCAGTAAACTCTCTATCTTCCTTAGTGAGAAGTCAATTACTGTATATGCAAGGTACTTAAATTTCCTCTAGAAAAAAAAAAAAAAAAATCCATATCACCTGCATCCTCACATTTCCATTAAAAATAATAATAATAATAATAATAAATAGCATTGTAAACAGAACACAAATAGTCAACAATTTCCTCTTGGCCTCAATTCATTCCCTTCTGCAATCCTGGTTGGAGTTAAAGCGTAGCATAGTTTGTAGTCTGCTATCCCTAATGCTCAGTACATATTATTTAATCTTTTAAACATCATTTTATAGACCTGACAATGTATAGGCACTTATTGTTAATAACAGAACTTTATTTTTTTTCCCTCCATATTAAGTTTAGTTTCCTCAAATCTACACTTTTTCCACTTCTTTTTCCATAAGCCAGATAACTATTTGAGAAAGAGAATCCATAAGTAACAATCTTGAAGGGTAAAGTTGACTCAAGTTTAATACAGTTGTACTTTCTGCTGTTGACACAAAATGTTTGTGAAGCATGAGATTTACTATATAATTTCCCAGAAATTTTTTAGTTCATTCCCTTCTATCCTTTTAACTTGATCTTGATGCTGCCAACATGAATGGCTTTATATTTTGAAATTCTTTCAGTCTGTACGTGATCCCTTACAGAACACTGATGTATGTTGTACTGCAGTCTATTCAGTTTTCGGAGAGTTTTTAAGTGTACAGCTCAAAATAGGTTCAAAACTCATTCTTTAAATAAATGTGTTTAGTAGAACTACTGCCAGTGCTCAGCTTTGCAGAACACTGAACAGTATAACTAAGTATAATATCTAAAATATTTCTTTCTAATCAGCTTTTGACCAGACTCTATCCCAAAGTTAGTACTCATACTTTTGACCTTTTAGATTAAGCTAGTCGACACTCGAACAAGTCTATGATAAAATCTAGACTACATTGCCACCTGAGGTTTGTTTTAGAATCTTTTTTTTTTTTTTTGTCAAACTACCCGTTCCTTATAAAACTATGATGACAATTGATTATCTCATACACAATTCATTTTCAAATAGTTGGTGTTTATGTCCCTTACAGTGGGTTATAAAGCATCTAGTATTGAATTTCTCAGTCCGTAATTAAAAAGAATAAAATCCTTGCTTTTGAAACATCCCCCCCCACCTTTTTTTTTTCTGTTTCCCAGAAATATATCTAGTTGGTTGCAGTTTTTGTTATTATTATTATTATTATTAAAATCTTCTCTAGAAAATGATGTACTCAAAATATCTCACATCTATTAAAGATTAAAAAAAAAAAAAAAAAAGGTAACATTCATTAGTCAGCAATCATTTTTATTGTGAGAGGAGCCACAGGTGATCCCCATCTCAGATGATGCCCTCATCATCCATGACACACCAGCATAATACTACCTGAACATTGTAGGCAGAATGAGGTGCAGGTATTAGGCTAATAGGCTACACTGACAGTCCTTTCAAGTGTAAGCAATGAGCCAGTCTCAGAGTGTATCCCACAAGATCAGTCAGAAAATAGGGCCAGAAGTGGGTCTGGAAATAAAGCTACAATGTAAGTCCATCCAGGATATCAGATTAGAGACTGAACTTGACACAGGCACTCCTTCAGTGCAGAGTAGTCAGAGTCTCTCTGTACACCCTGAAAGCTAATTAAGAGGTTCCCCCCCCCCCCCCCCCCCCCAAGTTTCTGTATTTTTCTTTGCAACGTAGCATAAAAATTTTACCATTCTGGGTTTATGTATGTTACAAAATTTAAGATTTTTCCATAATGTAACATAATTTGATCTTTGACTTCTGATACAAGTTTTGAAAATACAAACATAAAAAAAAGGAATCAAAACAGTATGCAACTCCATGTTTATACTTCAATCTCATTTCATACCAAGATAAATTTTGTATCACTTCTAAAATATCCCTTGCTACTGAAATTCTCAGCTGCATAATCCTATACTAGTACTACTGAAATTAGGGAAGCTACTATGTTCATGTATGCAAAGGCACACCCGCTCTATACTTTGGAAGGGGAGAAAGTTTTAATTATATTTCAAGAATGAAGCAAAGATTGGTTTTGAGATGGGAAATATTGAATTATTTTCAATTAATATTGTATTCTTCAAGGTCTTACTGAATTGATCCACAATCTACCATGGATTCTGGAAAGGAAGAACAAGGCAACAATGTAGTACAACAATGTAGTCCCACCACCACCTGACTTCTGTGACTGAGAATTTTCCTGTTGCTACCTAACACCTACTCTCACAGTCAAATTGTTGCAATACCTTGTCGCAAAAATTTAAATGAACAGCAACTTCTGCCATTGTTTTTTAGCCACACAGCACAAACGTAACCTTCTCCAGATACCAGAGTCTTAGCTAAACAAAGGAATAAAGTAAGACAAATAAAAGAAATGAAGGGAAAAAAAAAAAAAAAAAAAAGATATTATGTAGTCAGTAAATGATGAATCACAGTGAAAGTTAGTTTAAGTTTAGACAGAAACAACTATTTTGTATGTTAGCATTTAGTAAAATCTGGTCCTTATTTTCCTACCTCAAATTATTTGTTTTAATCTGTCCAAAGCCTGTTTTATTCCAGACTGTGCTTTGCTTTCCTGATCTGGGAATTCTCAGTTACGTGGAGGTACACTGCTATACTTATAATTTGCTAATCTAAGTGCCATCAACGTTCAGATATTCTTGCAACTTCTGCATTCTGGAAATCCCACTGTTATACATTTCCTTTCTTTCTCCCTTCATAGAAATTCTAACATTTCTGTTACAAATCTCTATGTAAAACACTGACACATAACACTTTAGAACTGTACTGTGTTTACCAGTGTCCTAGCTATCACAAAATGAACTTTGTATGATTTTAACAGTTGCTTAAAGCCTTATGTAGAAACAAGAATGAACCCAGAATTCTGTGCTGTCCAATTCATTGCCTGTTATGTCATTAGTGAATTGCTGTCAATTTTAAAATATTTTGCTTTATAATGAATGTAGAACGGCTATAAGTTCATGCTCATTACAGGCAGTTCCAGGCAATGTCATTAAAAGATAAAATCCAATTAGACAATGCTATAAATTCTTAATGTGATCATAAGAATATACATCAAAACAGGTTAGTAGTGCCAATCAGATTGTATGGAATGACATGCAAGTTAAATTAAAATGCTATTACTCAGTCTAGAAATAGAGTTAAGTTATGTTAATATATAGAATTTATGAAAATAAGTAACTGAACTGACACTAAAACGAACTACATTATGAGTTTGGAAGTATACTAAGAGTAACCGTGGTACATATAAATTCCAAGTCCTTATTTGATGTCTCCTGCCACACATAGTATTGAAGGTCACTAAAAAAAAGACAGGAAAAATAATCTTTCCAAAGAAACAGAAACACCAATTTCATTTCTGTGGACTACTGGGCTAATGATATTATTAATGCAAAAGCCAACACTGCAGTAAGTACATCTTTCAAGGAACTGTGGAAAATACATATATACCTTTTATATGGGCTTTATGGAGCGAGTACAGGGATTATGAAGACATGGTGTAGTTAAGTGACTGAGCAGTGGGGGAAGCAGGGCCTCAAATTCAAAAAAGAGATGATGATGGAAGGTTCTGAGGAAAGGTTAGATGTCACATTAAGTGACATGGTTTAGTGCTATTGTGGCAAATGGTCAGTGGTCAGACTAGATGATCCAAGTGGTCTTTCCACCCTTAGTAATTCTAAGATTCATCATATACTTGGTACCTACGTAGTCTTTAACAATATTCTTATCACTCATGCTCTACAGCATTAGCCCTGTAAAACAAAGAATCCACCAGTACAAGGATGTTGAGAATATTTGCTTAGAATAATTTCAAAAAGAAAATATTTTGATAAATTAAACTATTAGACTTCTGCATTGGCATTTGTTAGCAACATGAAGACTACAGCAGTTTAAGAGGTTCTGCTGCTCAAATGGCTTTCTCTGCAGTAAAATCAGAAAAATCTCAATATCTTATTATAATATTTGTTAACATATGCAGTCTAAGATTCTCGAGCTCTCCTTAAAGATTGCAGGCTGAATGGCAAAACACTTGTATTTCAGGTAGGCAGTGCATTACAGAAGACACTGAGGTGAAATAATGAACAGAGGCATTAAATACTGTAGTGCTGTAATGCAGCTTGGCTAGGACTCATTTTATATTCTGTATTGAGCTACAGAAGTTTATTACTCTATACAAATTGCTGTCAATAGTCCTTCTGTGCAAATGTAGTACATTAGCATTGACTGTAACAGTGTTTATTATAAGCAATCTCTTTGAAAATACTAATTTCAAAGCATCTATTACACTCTTGTTAAGTTTTGTTTATATCACTGCTCGTAACCTTCCCTAGTAACTAATAATGTGGGCTATTTCCTTCACCATTTTTCTTCTTATATAAATTCATTCAGAGCACATTCACCAAGGATACTAGAAATGAAGCATACTGTAGTTCCTGAATATTTACCATAACTTGAGAGCCAAATAAAGTAATTCTAAATACTGCAACAATTGCAATAAAAATAATACAAAATATAATTTGTGCACAGGAGCATAAACAAAATGAATTTATTCCCTTCTTAATAGTAATCAGAAGCTTTTTATCTATCATTTTCAATCACTCAGAAGCAAAGGGAACTAGATATGTATTTCCCTTTTTCACAACTTTTCTTCATCCCAAACCCCCAGTTAAATAAAAGGCTAGTAGCTCAAACAACAAATCTAGTTCTCAAACCTATTTACTCTATTTTATTTGCCCCAGAGTTTATATTTATTTGTACTACTTATATTGATAACTCACCCCAAAGGCAAACAGCAGGATACTTTTCCTGATTTCCTCACGTGTTTGTACTCTAGAAAGCTGGTGAGAAAACTGCATTTACCCTATGAATGAAAATCCTCACTATACTTATCAAAAAGGATATTCAATCAAAGTAACATGAACACAAGTACAAAAATACATGACATCTGCAATCGTATGATTTTTCATAGACCTTGGGTTTTTTAACAATTCCCTGTTATTTTCAATCATGCCAAATTACACCCAAGACATACATCAGATCTTAGTGTTGCTGAATGAAGTCTGTTTTGCAGTATCTGAACAAACTCACTTCACAACTGTCGCTAAGTCAACACATTTGCCCAGTGAAGAAAAAGCTTCTGTAGAGATATTAAATACACACTCCTCACAGAATATGCAACAAACATTTTGATATATGACAACAATAAAATTAGAAATTAAATTTCATATTAGCTTAATTTCAGCTACCATGCAATATTACTAGATACAGACATATAATGATAGTTTAAAGAAAAAACAAAAACAAACAAACAAACAAACAAAAACCCATAACATTGCTTTCAATAAAGCAGTGTTGAAGTCTCACTTAGAAAATACAAAAGGCTGGAGTGCAGAAAAGCTGTTTTAAATTTGAAATATACATTTTAGCTCCCTTGTCACTTTAACACATGCCTTAGTATACATATGGATGTGTATATATATATATATATATACATATATATATATACACACGCACACATATGTGTGCAAGTGAAGACATGGCCTATATGGCAATACAGATAACTTGTACAATGGAGACTGTGTCTGATGCAAATCCACTAATATCAGAATCACTTCAGTAAGCATCTAATTTTTCCAGCATTCTTACTTGTAATTTCAGTGCTGGAACCTCATGATTCATGTAACATTTTTAAAATTTATTTCTTGTTTTGTATTCATTTGTACCAACTGGTACCTGAAACCTGCTATTTGCCAGAGGCAGCTAAGGCAGCATCATAAACTGAAACTAATCCCACACAGTTTAGAGAAAGCACAGTTCTCTCTCATCTAAAGTGGTATGGTTCTCATGGTAACAGGAATCAGTACTGTTAGTCATGTCCCATTGCTACATATCAAGTTAGGCCTTTGAGGTATAATAAAATGCACTGAAAATTAATATCCTCCAAGGTGTTATTTTAATTGAATGAATAACTAAACTTGCAAACTTAGTAAGAAAAGTCTGTATTCATCTTATCCTGTTTCTCTCCCAAACAATTTCAAAACATTTTGCAATTACGGGACTATCCTGAAAATGGAGTAACTACAGAAAAGAATGAAAATTCCGCAGTTTTCTTGGCACATCTTGTAATATGTAATAGGGGAAAATTATATGCTGCTTTTCAGATGGAATGTATAGATAACTCAAAAACTCTACTCCTCAAAATACTTTTTAGGAACAAAACACATCAATAAATTAACATCTAGAAAAAGGACTAAAACTTAGCATTGTTGTAAGACAGTGATTCAGCTCTATTTTAAAAATCTAACCTAGGCATTGCACGCCATGCCTTAAATTTCTGACCCTTCCCACATACTTCATTTTATTTTTAGTTATCCATTTTATTTATCTGATCTCTTACTTCTATCCCAAATGAGCAATGAATCACTATCATGATGTTGTATCCTTTATTCAAACACTGCCTTCTCTGGTTCCCCCAGGTCTTCCACTTATTTCCTTACTAGTCCTAGAACTCTCCAATTTAAAGTTCCATTTGAAATCCCTTCCTTCTGCCATGAATCCAATTGCACACTCCTTTCTCTTGTGACATATAGTTCACCTCCTCAGTTTATCAAAGACTTTAAGGTGAAATTAATCACTTTACACCTGGGAAACAGGCATGAGAAAGCTAAAGAAATGATTAACTCCATCAGTATTGTCAGGTACAGAAAAGCTTTCTACAGACCCACAATACACTCAAACTTCTTCCATTTGTCACTCTCATCATACATACCACATCTGCTTTCTCTGTATCTTTGTGTGACAAGGCCACATTATTAAGGTAAGCTGTTTTAGGAGTTCTTTTTATTTTCTACTCAGACTGCTCAGAGTTCCACTCCAGCTCTTAGTATGAGATTGCTTTGCTTATAGAAAACAAGGCAGACTTGTAAGGCAGAAATGCCTCTCTGCTCCAAGACAGTCTGAAGTATGCCGCAATGAGAGCCATAACTCTTCTGAGCCTTACATGAACTGTTCAAGAACCTGACATTTTTTCAAATGACTTTTAAGAAATGCCCAAATGGTAAAGCTACCTAGCAATTTGACATTTATGAGTTTTAATAGTATGATTCTGTGAGCACAGTTGTCTCAATTAGTGGTGGAAGACCACAGTGGGCAAAAGGAATGAGATCTGGGAAGATCCTACCTATTCAAGTAGCTCCTAGACCAACTGAATCACTTTCGGATTTTTCCTGGGGGAAGGAAACTCTGCTGCTACTAGAATTTGACATGGAAACTGTCAAAGAAAAACAAGGGGAGAAAGTTCTGTAGCTTTACAACCACCCATTTTACAGCAGAACAGAGTAGTCTCTTCAATGACAAAAACAAAACAAAATATTTATTTTTAATATATACTTTTTGTGGTTATATGGATAAAGGAGAGCTGCAACAGGTGTAGATAAGCATGCAGACCAGTACTTTAAAAACAAAAACAAAACAAAAAAAATGTTCACAGGAAGTACAGTATATGGCTTAGCAACGAAACAACAGCAGATGTAAACAATCAGCATATCAAGAAAATTTGAAGTTGCATCTTGTAGCCCAAATTCCCACAATCTACTTGCACAGGGTTGGGGCAAAGATAGAACTTCTGTGCAGGACACAGAATCCTCATTTTGACAGTTAGACAATTAGAAATGTGGCACACATCCCAGAGAGCACTTGCTTTGATATGTAGAGACAGCCCTTATGTCAGGAGAGCTCCATGGCATCATTTGTTTGACACTTTTGTAATCTGACACATCTTCTCATGTCTCTTCCCTGAAGAGTTCCTTTGAGCTAGCATATTGATGTTGCAACAATGTAAACCACTAGATAGGCATTTAAGTTTTTCCAGTGTTCGCAGAAATACATGTTCTGTGTTCTGTCGTCTATGTTCTCCCCTCCACCTCCACCCCCTTTTCTGGGAGGAGGGGATCAGAGCATGCAGTGCAGTGGTGGTAATATCACATGGGCCAATCAACACTGTGTATTCCAGGTGAACAAAAGCCCTGCTTTGAATTTTAGAAGAATTTTCATCAGAACATTCAGATATACATTTTTTCACTGTTGCCTTGTTTTTCACAAACAGTTTGCTTTACATTTTTCACTCTTTCCTGTAACTTCCAAGTCAGTGAAAACTACTTTTTGGTTTTTATCCTAATGATTACAGATATGTAATACCCAAAGACCCAACCTGTATGAAGCACTGATGACTAAATGCATCCCTGGTTTCCCCTCAAAACAGAAGTTTTGGTTTCAGGGCCTTCAAGGTAATCCATCCATTATGGATTTGAAAATTAAAAAATGGTATTCAGAGAAGTATTTAAAACCCATTAGGAAGAGGTCACAATAAGAACAGTAACAACAATAGAAAGCAGACTCTCCTTTTGCCCAGTTTTCAATTTTTTACTGAAAGAACTAAACAGAAAAAGAGCACTCGGTAAAGTCCTAATGATAATTCTCTTTGAAAAAGGACATGCAAGCATTTCAGTAGGGACATTTTGAAAGATTTTAGTCCAATACCTAATTTTATGCAATAAGCAGGTTACTTAGTACTATGACTGATATATCTTTGAATCTTTCTTCCTCAGAACGTCCTGGTTCCTAGGTCCTGCCAGCCAGTGGTTGCCTGTAATGTATCACTTGAAGTGCAGTTTTCTCTAAGTGCGCTCCTTAGCTCCTAGTTTGTAGAGCACAGTATATGATTTTTCTAAGTGTTCATTACAGAGCAATTAAATGAGTGCATTAAAAGAAAAAAAAAATGTAACTGGAGTTTTTTAGTTTATAGTAATGTTTAGAAAAAAATATGGGAAATTTTGGCCATAGAATCCATACTCCATGGATAATATGCTGCTTGCAGTGCAAGGATGGGTGTGGGGTTGAGAAAACAGATGTTTACTTATCACAGTTTCAGGTCAGTGAGAAAGCATAGATTTAAGAGTCTCCAAGTGTTATGCTACATCTAGAATATATCTTTCACCTGTATCTTCCACCTTATCTACCATCTGTTAATAAGTGCTCTAGCACACTTATCAACAGGACAGTTGGAATTTCTCCATACAAATAGGTCCATTTCTTTCTTCAGCTATTGTAAGATGAAACCAAAACCCAGGAAACTTTTTTTGTTTTGTTTTTTACCTGAGGCATTAAATGGTTTAGGATGTCATGGTTGCTACTGGCAGTTTTCAACCAAAGCTACTTAACAATGAGTTGTAAAAAACAAAGAAGTAACTTCAGACCACTTAAACATATTTAGTTTGTATAGGAATACAAATAATTTCTCCAGTTCATCCTGTTTTCATTTTGTTAAGTTTAATTCAGCATAGAATAAGAGATCCAAGGAGAGTCCAAAAGCCATATTCCTGTTCAGTCTGTGCTACGCTGCAGAGAACTGTCATGCCTCATTACATACAGACATGCAGCTTGCATCTAAACATGATACTCATCAGTTTTTTTAATGTGTGAAGGGATTTGGCTTAAGTAGCAAATATTTAAAGTCACTTTTTTGACTCTCCCAAGATTCAACTCCAGGTTGTCTTTGGCATTCCCAACTCCATTCATGTATACTAACACAGTGTCTATCATCCTTCTCAATAACCTGACTCCTTTTTAGAACTGAGTTTTGTCAGGAGCTCCTTATTTATCCATGTAAATAATCTCCTGCTCTTGGTTTTTATTCCAGCACACAGGCATAGAATATTCTTGGATTTTGAGTGGATGACCCTCGAAAATTCACTGTTTTTCCTGGATCACTCTTGTCTGGAATTGTATTCAATAGTATCCTTTCAAGCAAATTCCTGAAATTATCAGTGTCTACAGTCTTGAGGTTCAGGGTTAGAATCCTTCAATTGGCTTTTTTTTTATTACTCTCAGGATCATGAGCTCCACCACACTGTCAACACCTTAGACAGCCAAGTCTACCCTTGCACTTTATATTCCTGACCAATTCTTCATTATCTTGAAGCTTCAGGTCTAAGAGAACAGCCACCTTCCCATCCACCTTCTGACCACTTGTGTCAGGTAGTCCCTTATGAGGGCCATCAGTTCTGTCCTGGCACAGCATCAGTCTCCAGGCACAGCTCTATGCATTCCAGATGCTATTTCACAGGCAGTTTAACCAAAACATACATTATGAAAAGCTGTGAACATATATATACTGTTCTGTGACACAAATGTTTCCATTGCTTTGAAAAATAATAATATTATTAATAATAATTTTGTAAATTCGCTCATTTTAATAGGTAAAAGTTCATAACATTGTCCATTATGTGATTTTTTTTTTCAATCTGCAAGTTTTCATCATAGACCATTCCTGAAATGGAATATCAACAAAAATGTCTTTCACTGAACATTTGACACATCTAGACAATATAACCAACAAGTCAAAAGCCCACTGTTCTAGCTAACACTGAACATAATCTACTTAAAAGAATTGTTCCAGTGGCTTCAATAGTACTGCACAAATAACTCAGCACTGAGAATATTTCTAACATCTCTAGCAGGTAGGACAACTTATTTTTCTGCACCTCAGAACTCTATTTAAGCATACTTGTGACGGTTTTGACAAGCAGAGGAGGAAAGAGATTTGCAATACAATATACAAAATTAGGGAACTGAAGAGTTATTTCAGTATCCCTAATCACAGTGCAAAGCTGGAAGCGCAAGAACTGCAGATGCTTTATTTTTTTTTTAGAACTACCATTTGAAAAAAGCCTTGTTATAACAAAAGTCAACTGGATAATTGCAAGTACCTTCAACAACATTGTGCAGTAAAAATTCATGTATATTTCATATGAAAATCTACTTAATTATACTATTATTCTCAGTAAATCTATACAAGAAGATGAGATTTAAATTTCAAATTAAGACTGACTGATCTAAAGGATGAATTATGTTGAAACTGATTTACTATGTGGGAGCTTGGTGAGGCCTAATGAACATACTATGGACTGAAAGCAAATGAAATAGGAAAAGATTGCTCAATTGTACTGTCTTCACAGCCAGACATCCTCACATTGCACCTGATCATAACAGTGCCATCATAAGCTTCTGTGTTTAGCTATTGCTTCAGGTGGGTCTGTGCACATCCTAAGATGTAGTACATTCTCCATGGCTGCTGAGACTAGATAGCTGCAAGATTACTTTCTGTACAACAATGTGATTGCACAAGTTTGGCTTGCTGTATTGGAGCTATATCAGAGCAAGTCTACTGAGCATTCAGAAGCTGTCTTTGCTAACTACTCTTTTGCTATAAATTTGGGAAAGCAGTTAAGTAGACAACAGCAGTAGAAATTCAAAATCAAAGTGATTGAATAGACAAAAGAAACATCGTACAGTACAGTTTAAGGGAGGCTTAGAGATCAGTGAGCTACAGCTGTTTCAAAAGGAGTATAGGCACTCAGCCAGGGCCAGTATCAGAATCAGAGTTCTATACTACAACAACAACAACAAAATTGTGAAGAAGCAGTTCTTATATTTCACAGAGCATCTGAAACTGCATATATTTCAGGCAGGTAGGAGAGTCTAAAGAAAAGTGCTTGAATAGCACAAGAGTAGAAAAATGTTGCTACTAAGAATACAAATCCCATCTTAAAAAGAAAGATCAAAATGGAATAAATTTTCTCCCTGTTGGCTTTTGGAACCATATTTTAGACGTGGCTAGACTTGGCTGGAGTGTTCAGTGAATGAAGATTAAACACTTCAGTCGCAGAAAGAGTATCTTCAGTGAAAACAAAAGCTTAAACCCTTCTGGTAAATAACAGTGAGGATATTTGACCCAGATATAAAAGAATTCTGTAACAATTCTCTGCTTCTCATAGGTTTTTTAAATTTTTTTATTTCATCTGGTGATTATTTCCAAGAGGTCGGTTCTTCTACTATCAAAAAGAGACTCTGAACTTTACATATATATCTATTTGTTCCCAAACTGAGTGATGCTATGCTGTGTTCATTCATTCTTTTGTTACTTTTTTACAACAAAAATGATGACTGTGGACAGGTGAGCCTATGTAAGAGATTATTCTTTTATATAATTGACTCAAAGTTTGCTGAGGAACAAGTCCAGGCAAGTCCTGGCAAAGGTAGAGAAATCTTCTGTCTGGAGGACACTGATGGACAGGTCCTGGCTAAGGGTTGTGAAATCCTTTAAGGAGCACAGATGGACAAGGCCAGGGGCAACAACAGAGGGATAAGGTTTCTGCCTTCAGATCCTTCTCTATGGACCGTATGCTGACGGACTTCCCTGGGCCTGCTACCTGAGACCTGCTGCTTCCTCTCAGACTTACTCTGCGGCTTCTTCCTGGACCCACCCGGTACCTGCACCCTCTCGTTGCCCAAGACCGGCCGCACTGCTCCTGCCCTTCGGCCTCGGACCATCAGAACGTCGTGCAACGGGACTACTGTCGGATCCTGGTGGAGACTATCCCCGCTCCACGCAATTCTTGCTTCTTCCTATCTTTCCTGTCGCTTGCCTTCCCTTCCCCATCACCCCAATCTGTAACAGTGTCCGTCCTCCCCTTTCTTCATCTCCCTTATTAACGTTTGTAATAAACTGGATGGACCAACATTTGAACCGTTGTTTCTTAATCTCACGCCAGGCATACATATTTCAAAGAACCTCCTCTCCCTCCTATAAATTGGAGCGAGACAGCCTACATAAAGTTTTATCTATCTCCCTGACTCAGATTCTTAACTTAAAGAAAATAATAAAATAAAAAATAAAGAGCAACAAAAAACATTAACTTTGCATTAACCCCTTGTTGAGCATTTAAAAACACTTGGTGCTTTTGCCTTATTTAGATTGAATAACTTTAAATTGGCGTTGTTAGAAAAGCAAACAAGCAAGCAAGCAAAGAAACAAAAACCCACTATGCTATTGTCTCAATTTAGTCCTCTTTTGGTTTCTTATAAAATTCAGGGAGCTAGCAGAGATGAGCTGAACTGATCAAAATATATTTAGTTTTGAATATGTAACAAGATCCCAGTCACTGTCTACTGTACAGCTTGTTCTCTAGCAACATTCCTCCATTCAGTTGATCTCAGCTATAGATTTACCTAGTTTCTTTGTCCTGGTTTCAGCTGAGGTGGTGTCAATAGCACACCAATATTTGGTTGTTGCTGAGAGATGGAGCATGCTTAGGGCTGGATCAGGATGTTCAGTGGAGAAGAGCCACCACCATCATGGTACTGCAGCAGTTGTTGGAGCCAGGACTGCACCTGAATGAAGTCACATACCATTCCATACCACCTGACACCATGCAGAAGGCTGTAATGCTGTGGGCAGTTGGCCAGGGATTACTACTGCTCAAAGGTTACAGTGTTTCAGATGTTGTGTTGGTAGTGGAGCATTGGTCAGTGAACAATTTTATTGTTAGCTGGGTGTTGGTTGACAGGTGAAAAGTGATTGCATTGCAGAGATGTGTATATGTGTACATATATGTATGTACGTATATATATACACACACACACATAGTTATCATTGCAATCCTGTTTCCATTTTCCTTTCTGTCTTAGTAAACAATTTGAGTAAATAGTTTTAATCTCAACCCATATGTTCTGTTCTGTTTCCAGTACTTTCCTTCATCCCACATAGGGGTACTGAGAGAACGGCTGTGTGGCGTTGAGCTGCTGCTGAGCTACACCACAGCACTTTTTTTTTTTTTTTTTTTTGCGGTAAGAAAGGCCTTAATACTTTGTTTCTCAAAACAGCTAGAACAAATACTAACAGTATTTGATTTCATTTAGATGCTTATTGCCCATGAGGACCCCCATTGATGAGGGACAGAAATAATCATCATTAAAAAGTTTTAACCTTGTATGCTTTACCTTATGTCTGAAACAGTTAGATAACATGGTTCAGCTGATACTTTTTAATTCAGCAAGTTCCAGAAACTCAGCATGTGCTTGAACTCTCTAAGACTATAAAAGTTAATCCATATTTAGGTGCTTCTCCCTGCTTTTCAAAGAAGGAGACATGGAAACGTCTCAACTCCTGCTTAAAATCACTTATATAAAATAGCTGTTTGGAGCAATAATATTAAATTTTGAAGTACCAACTTTAGAGAAATTACACAACTTATAGAAAAGATTAGTTTTACCATTTTTTTGCAATTGAAATTAAACATCTGAAATGGCTTTCCTTTTCTTTTTTGTTGTTTCAAATCTATTTTGAAGAAGCTGTATTTAAGAATCTCAGCTTAGGGATGCACCAAGCTATGCTGAGGTGAGTTTGTCCAACATTCATTGCTGCCAGATTATGCACACTGCAGTATCAACTTTGCTTCATTCTAGTGCAATGTTAATGACAAGAGTGCTATCGCTTCAAAGGCACAGAAGTTGAATGGCACTTAGCAGGACTCAGATAACTAAAGAAAGAGTACTCATTGCTTTAGAAATTTACACGGCACCCAGGTCTGGCTAACATTCTTTTTATTGATCTATGCATTAAAAGTATAATTGAGTTTTTCCTTCTAGAGAGAAGAAAAAACAGAAACTATCTCTACTTATTAACATATCATATCATAATGTGCCTTATGTCAGTGTTATTGTGCTATTTCCTATAATGATCAATTTTGACAAGCCTGAAGAGGTTTGGTTTTCTTTTGTTTCAACTGCAAACACTGTTTAAAAGCCATATACTTAAACCATTGCAGAGTCTCAATGAACACCTATTTCTAATTCAGTCAGGTTTGTTTTGGCTTACCTCAAATCAATTAGCAATCAGATTCATTTGAATCAAAAGAAGCACACAGTATCTGAACAGGGATTTATAATGTTAAAATTAAATGGATTCAAAAGCAAACTCCACTACTCAAAGTTTAGACTTAAATATATTTAAAAGGATTTAAAGATATTAAGTACTAACACTCCAGCTTCTTAGACTGTTTTATGTTAACAATTTTGCACAATCCACGATGAGAATCGATCTGAATAGAAAACACAGAGTACTCACATTACCCCTAAGAATAAAGATGCAACTGCTTATAGATGCCTCTTCCAAAATAATCGTGTTCATATTTGTCTTCTGAAGAGCCAAAGATAGCCCTGGTCTCTGGACACAACTGAAAAAGAGCTAGTTTGTTACTTAGCATATACATCATTTTCATCATAATTATCTTAAGTTTAAGTAAAATTCAATTTAAATGTGTACAACAAAAACACAAGGTGAATTACAGTACAAACCAAGTGCCAGAACAAACCAACATCATTTGAAATTTTTTTTTTTCTCCACCCTAGAACAGTGTGCACCATGCACACCATGGACAGTTAATGCAGTAGTCTGCTAGTAGCCCAAGATACTTTTTCACCTTTTAGTCTGTGATTCTGTCTTTAACTGAAGTATAACATTTGAAACAAGAAACTAAAATCCCTGTGAAAGCAGACTCCTTTAGATGTAGCATAAAATAAAACATGTCATTTCTTAATATGAAGCATCCCTTCAGGTACTTTGAGAAAATCATAAGAGTTTTGGTTAATTTCAGTAAATTCCACTTAGGACTGAAGAATAAGCATATGGATTCAACCATAGTTAGAAATAACAATACCTCTTACACAATATAAGCTTTTCTGCTAGTATTATCTTTTTACCTGCTGTAGTCTGTTTTTCTACCCTTTAGTACAACTGCGTATTTTAATACGCTTAAACATGTATAAGTCAGAAACAGTGCTGAGATTTCTTTGAAATCAAGTCATGCGCACTGTAAAACTATGAACATTGTAAAATAAATTTCAAAACCTAATGATCTTTATTACCTGAAAGCATATTAATGGCTACTTTTTCAGACAGTCCTATGAAAATTAAAACAGTGCTGTTGGAATATGAAGTTTCAATTTCCAGCCAGTATAATGATCAGTAACCTTGTTTGCAACCATGTATCTACAAATCACATGAGAGATACAGACAAACTCATTGCATTTTTTAGAACACCCTGAGTAGAGGATCATCTCTGAACCTTCCCTGCAGCCTCAAGGGTGACGCAGACAAATGTCCCAGGTTTTTGTTTTTTGTTTTTTTTTTTTTTTTATCCTCGTATTCCTTTGCTGTTTTCCAGGTGTTTGTTTACTTACTTATAAAGTGCCTAAAATTTGTGCAGTGCATCACAGAAAGAGAACGAGAGTCATACTGTATTCAGATACACACGGAAAAAAAAGTATAAAATTATAATACTCCAACTTGCATATGCTCAAAGTACTGCAATCATATCTCAACATTTTTTTTAGCACAATTTTGAGGATCTAGGATTTATTTACTTTGTCAAAATATACCATCCACTTTGTATCTCTAAAGTAGTCATCTGGTAAATTAGTTACTGACTTGTTCAAATAAAAATGTATAACAGAAAAGCTGTAGTAAGGGAACTAAAAGTAGTTTCATCTTCCTTAGTGTACAATACACTTAAGACAACATATGCAGGCTGTTCTGAATGTAATGTCACCTATTTATTTCCATAGAAACTACAATAGCACAATAATGCTATTTGGTAGAGCAAATTCTTAGCTACAAAACACTGCTTTTCAACATAGCCACCATCGTTATCTATGCACTTTTGCCAGTAATGAACAGGGCCCTGCTTGCTGTGCTCATATATATCTGCATTAGAGTACTTCTAACTTCGAGGCTATACCTAGAGTATGTTGATCAGTTTTGGACCCTCACTATAAGAAAAACATCAAGGTGCTGGAGCATGTCCAGAAAAGGGCAATGAAGCTAGTGGAGGGTCTAGAGTGAAAGTTTTGTGAGGAGTGGCTGAAGGAACTGGGACTGTTTAGTCTGGAGAAAAGGAGGTTCAGGGGGGATCCTATAGCCCTCTATAGCTGCTTGAAAGGAGTCTGTGGAAAGTCAGGGTCAGCCTTTTCTCCACAGTAACAATGATAAGACTAGAGGGAATGATCTCAAGCTGCACCAGGGGAAATAACAGATTACATATTCGGAAAAAAATTCTTCTCTGAAATAGTGGTAAGGTATCAGAATGGGTTGCCTAGGGAGATAATGGAGGCATTATCTCCCTGGAGGCATTCAAGAAAAGAGTAGATGTGTCAACAGGGGACACGGTTTTTGTGGGCATGGTTGTGGTGGGTTGATGGCTGAACTAGATCATCTTTTCCATCTTAATGGTTCTATAGTTTTAGGGGATCAACTGCCACCACCGCTGAAACACACTATCACACACTCCAGTGAGCTCACACCCGTTGTTTGGTCTCCAGAAGAACTGAGTAAACATTGACAAATGTCCATGGGTGAAATTTATTCCCCATGGTGAAATTCAGTTGCACACCTCTGCTTCATCTGCACTTCTATGTCAGACGCCATTGTATCATACTGTCCATCTGCTGCTATCTGTCTCACAGCAACAAAATATAATGGAATATTGGTGGAAGATTCAGTCTCTACTGTTATGCCACCAGGTCTGCCTCTGACACCATAGGCCAGCATAATAAAGCAGGGAGCATTAAGTTCAGAGAAGCCCTCATATATTTTTCCAAAGTGGTTTCCTATATAGATTTTAGTTACATACATGATGCTAAAAAATGTGACATCTGAAATTTGAAGGACTTGTTTGTGGCTGCCATTTTTGATTAATCTCATCAGAAGGCACATATCCCCATGAGCCTTCTTAAAGAACTATTTTCTTGAGCTGTAGAGAAGTATTTGAACATCAATAATACAGCTCAAGTCTGTCACTCCAGCTGAGAACAAAGCTCTTTCAAGCTTCAGAACTGCCACAGGGACACACTTCTTTTGAGGAGAAAATCCAAAGTGGCACTCAGGATTTTATGGCTTCTGTGGAACAGTGATGATTGCTGTGTTGTTTTTTTTTTTTTTTTGTTTACTCTCTTCCAGCAGAACCGATGTAACTTTTTTAAAAAAGTTTATTCCTAAGCCTTCATGGAAACAAAAACATGGTCATTCTTCTCCTCCTACCACTATCCCTCCCTCCAGTTTCAAGTTAACACCCATGGGCTTCTTTTGTGTTTGAAGAGACATTTGTTGTAACTCAAAAAAAAAAAAAAAAAAAAACCACCACCAACAACAAAAAAACCACCAAACAACAACAACCAAAAAAAAAAAACCCACCATAATTATTGAGATAACTGAGTATGGTTGATGCCCTTGGGAGGACTACAAAAGCTTTTCTTATATTAAGGCAAACAAATTTTGCTGTCTCTTTAAAGGAGAAACAACATGTAAAATAAGAATAGCAAAGCCACAGAAGGTTATACTTTCACTCAGAAAACAAGCCTAGAAACATCAAAACATTGCATTTAGAAGATACATGCTCTTTAGCTAGGCTGAAGGTAGAAAATAATGTCAGAAAGTTGGGGGGTGGGGGGATGTTTCCCTACAAGATACATAACACAAACACATGGAAAACATTCCATTATACAAAATGGCTGGTTTAATGTAAACCCAAGTTGTTCAATAGCATTTTTTGTTGTTGTCATTTTTTGGTATTTGAGGGAAGGAGTGCGTTTTTTGATTAATTGGTTGTCAAGGGATAATAAGTTATTAAAGAAAATACTACACAGCAACAATACTCCCCAGATTGCTTACTTTGTTGTGACATTCTACATGCACATCTACATGCACATCAGTTCCCAGCTCTGGCAACCATTCCAATTTCACCAGAACTTTCCTGGTTTACTTTAGTTATAAATCATGTCTCTTCAATTCCCTCTCCTCTTATTCCTATGAAGAGAGGTTCACTGCTACCCTCAATTGAAACAGCTGAGAAAGCATTATTTTGGCAGCTGTTAACTTTACAGTAATAAGAAATTTCAACTGCAGCTGATTAACAGCCATAAATGATGTGCAGTAGGCATGTTTGGTTTTAATATATATTAAACCCAAGATGTGAATGGATCTTATTGTTATTAGGGACCCTTTTCTACTGAGATTTGAAGCTTACTAGAAATTATGAAAGAAGTCCTTTTAGAAGGCTATACTCTAATCATATTAATAATCTCATAATTCAAAATATATTCTCCAATACTAGAGAGATAGTTGTATGCACTACTTCTTTCCTTCACTTCTGACACATACAGACAACCTAGAGGAACTCATTGAAAGTGACATGTGCTTGCTGAATGTTCATTAAGTGTCACAATTCTCTCTGCTTTGTTTTCTTGTGAGGACTAGGGCCCCGGGCATTAATCAATTGCATTTCCTATTTTCAGCACATTACAATTGATTTTCTCTCAACATCTTTCTTCCAAGTAGCTTTATATCGCTCTTGCTGCTGGAGGCTCTGCCTCTATGCAAGCTGGTAGCCTGCTGACTTCAGCAGTTGGCTGCTGTGATCATAAACTCATCTGAGTTGGAAGAAACCTTTATAGGTTATCTGTTCCAGCTTCCGTGCAATGAGCAGGGACATCTACAACTAGATCAGGTTGCTCAGAACTCCACCCAGCCTGACCATGGTATCTCCAGGGATGAGGCATCCACTACCTCTCTGGACCATCTATTTCAGTACCTCACCACTCATTGTAAAAAACTTTTTCCTTAGGTCCAATCTAAATCTCCCCTCTTTTAGTTTGAAACCTTTTCCCTTGTCCTATCACAGCAGACCCTGCTAAAGAGTCTGTTGTCCTCTTTCTTACAGTTCTCCTTAGATAATGAAAGACCACTATCAAGTTTATCCGGAGCCCTCTTTTCTCAGGCTGAACAGCTCCAGCTCTCTCAGCCTGTCCTTGCAGGGAAGGGATCATTTTTGTGGTCCTCCTCTGGACACGCTAAAACAGACCAATCAAATAGATGGACAGCACTTAGCAAGCTGGAATACAGTTGCTTTTTACTTGAAATTTATTCACAGAAAAAGCTGTCCCTAAGCAATCTGTTTTTACACTTCACAATTATTGATCTTTTTTACAAGCATGAATCAGTGCTCTTCATCTACCCTTTTCTCTCACTCTTCATGTAATGGAGAGGCTAGGATGTAACAAATTTCATATGTTCTCAAATTTCATTGGCAATGGCACACCTGAGGGCCTCTGAGTAAGGAATAGGGGAAAGGCAAATGAAACAGATGCCACTGTGAGAGTAATATAGGCCATCCAGCTGGGACTATGACACTGATAAATCATTCCTTAAGGAACTAGGAGATACCTCTAGTTCAGCCATCTTGTCTTCATGGGTGACTTCAACTCACCAGACGTTAATTGGTAAAACAACACAGCTGATACAAACAAATCCAGGAGACTTCTAAAACACCTTGACGACAACTTCTTGGTTTTACTAAGGAAGCTGACAAAGGAAAATTGCCCTCCTAGATCTGTTGCTTGTAAACTGAGAAGGTTTCATGGGTAAAATAGTAATTGGTGGCCACCCTGACCATAGAGACCATGAACTGTTTGAGTTTAAAATATTTGGTGACAGAAGAAAAACCACCACCAGAATTTGAACACTGTATAGCGGACAGGATAAACAGCAGGCTGCTCATGGAACTAGTTAGGGAAACTACTTTTGAAGGCATTGGTGCCCACCAGTGCTGGTCACTTTTTAAGTACCATCTCTTCAAGTCAGAAGGGATAGGTGATTCCGAACTGTTGAAATCAAGCAGATGGGTCTGAAGGACAGCTGAGCTGAACAGGAATCTTCTGCCAAAGGCAACATGGGAGGACTGCAGAAACACCTTCTATGCCAATTATGGGTTCTGGAGAGCAGCGCTGCAGAAATAAATCTGGCAGTTCTGGTTGATGGTAAGTCAAATACAAGTCAGCAGAGTACTCTTGCAGCTAAGAAAGCCAAACACACCCTGGGATGCAACAGCCCCAGTACTGCCAACTAGGCAAAGGTTGTCCCACTCAGCTCTGCAGTGGTGCAGCCTCACCTCAAACATCGTGCACAGTTTGGATGACACAGTATAAGGAGGATATAAAACTATGAGAGAGCATGTGAAAGAATATGAAGGGTCTAGAGGACAGGATGTATAAGAAGCAGCTGAGGTCCCTTGGTTTGTTCAGCCCAGAGCAGAGGATGCTGAAGGGAGGCCTCATGGCAGCCTGCAGCTCATTGAAAGGAGCAGAAGGACAGCACTGAGCTCTGCTCTCTGTGACAGTGACAGGGTCCAAGGGAGCAGAATGGAATTGTGTCAGGGGAGAGTAAGGCTGGGGGTTAGGAAAAAGTTCTTCAGAGGATAGTAGTCTCCCAGGGGCAGTGGTCACAGCCCCAAGATGCTGGAGTTTAAGAAACATTTAAACAGTGCTCTTGGAAATAGGGTTTGAATTTGGAGTGGTTCTATGCAGATCCAGAAGTAGTAAGCAACAATACCTGTAGGTCCCTTCCAAGACAGTATATCCTATACTATAAAGTTTTTCACAGTCTGTGGACAGCTGCTCCTTTTCACAGCTGAAGGAAGTTCATGAGTCCTCTTAACTTGCATATTTAATATGAACTTTGAGATTTCTTATATCCTTGGGGCTACTGTTTATTGAAACGTGGAGGTGGGACAATTCTCTTTAGCACAAGATAAGGGAGAGACTGTGATTGCAGAAACTGAATATATTCTCTCTAGTAATGCTTCAGTTGCTTTACTCTTCTTACCATATATACAGAACATTTAATTATGCATTTTCTAACGTATTTTCAGAACTGTAGAAATAATAGCATGTAATTCACTGCATATTCTAAAAGCTCTTTTACTTTCTACACAATGGCATATCCTTCTGTTACTAAGGCATTGAAAAGTACTTCAGGCAACCATCAGTTTGCAAAAGAATGACACCTAAGAAAGCATTCCACAATGTTGAAGATGTGTAGATTTTAATAGCTCTTTCAATACAGAAGCTCAGCTGAATTAGAATCACAATGATTAAGGTTGAAAAGACCAATGAGATCATCCAGTCTAACCATCCACCTACCATCAATATTGCTCACTAAACCATGTTCAGAAATACCACATCTACGAGTTTCTTGAACACAGATTAAAACTACGCATACTGTTAAGAAATTGCTCAGAAGCAAATCTTTTTTAGAATCTGTTCTACTGTGATAAAGTCTGCAGCTGGATGTAATTATATACTGTAGAGTTACTTTCCATCAGAAACTGTTTTAAAAGGTACCAGAAATAAAAATGTGCCATAATAAATAAAAAAACCCACAAAATTAAGACAGACTCTTTATCTTTAAGCTGTCTCTTCCAACTTAGGAAGCAAACATTAAACTTGCACTTACTATTGAAAGTTATTAAACTTCTAAGAAAAAGACGTTATAATGAAAATTATCAAACCCAACAACACTACCTATATAATCTATGAAAAGTAAGTGCTACTAAACATCAAAAATTCATTGCTCAAAATAAATGCAAATGCTTAATGAGGCTGTTGAAAATCAAAGCTTGAAACACAGGTATCAGAGGTGGAAAAGGTCTGTTGCCCTGTCTATTTCTGAATGTCTTAAGCAAAAAAAAATTATTTTTCCCTGCGAGTTGAATTCATAGCTTCATATATATGACTCACACTATCCCTGATATTAACTTGGAGTGTAATTTTTATAATAATATAGTTATACAACTTAAAGATAGAAAACATTAAGCTTAGAAGGAAATGTTCTCATGAACTTCTGATAGATTTCACAAGAGGAAGTTAGTGTGAACCAACATGTTTAACTGAACAAAAAGCACCTTACCCAAAGTTAACTGAAGTTAACAGATGGTAAAGTGTAAGGGTTGTGACCAGAAACACACTTGTGGCAGAAACACACTTTCAGTAGATCTCTGACTGAGACTCTAAAGTATACAGTCTTCAATAAATGCAAACTGAGGCTTAAGGTATTCACTCAGACTGAATTCTAGTTCTTTTAAGTAACAGCTCAATACACAGAATTATGCTTCTAGTTTTCATAGTATCATAAGCTGCCAAGAGACTGCATTCTAAAAACAAGTTTAAATGGGTTATCTAATACTGTTGAGAAATCCAAATATTATTTTTCTGAACAACGTCATTTTGACAATATATAAATGCTAAAGTGCTGCAGTAAGCCTAGGCTAATGGGTTGATCAGTTCATTGATGTTGTGGAGTACCCCCAGTAGGCTGCTAAGCACTGCAAGGCTGCTCATTAATATCTCTGCACTGGAACAGGGGGGAAGAATCTGAAAGTTAAAACGATATCTGCAGGCTGGAATTTAAAAAAAAAAAAAGGTGAAGAAAAAGTACTGTAGGCAAGCAAAGTAAGGAAATCATTCACAATTTCACTTGAGTTAGTTTGAGTCAGATGTCCTGACTTCATGTTCTCCCAGCTTCCTACATACTTCCAGACAACTTGCTAGCAGGCAGTTTGAGAAACAGAAGACCTTGGCTGTAAACACAGTGTAAACACTGCTCACCAATGCCTAAAAGAGTGTTAGTGCACTGGGGTTACAGGATAAGGTTTTGGTAACCAAAAGGGCTGCAAGAGTGACCTCTGTGAGCAGAGACCAGGAGATCTAATCTGCCTCATATCTGATCAGAGCCAACTCCTGCTGATCCAAAATGCAGTAATCTGTACCAGAGCTGAGCCATGAGAGATAGCAATTGTGCTTTTGGGTTTGGGAAAGAGAAAACCTACTGTGCAAGAGCAGTGGAAGAGGCAAAGAACTGTGAGAGAAACAGCCCTGCAGGCACCAAGGGTAGTGGAGGCGCTCCACGCACAGAGAAACAGCTCCATGCAGCCCAGGAGAGGCCCATGAACGAGCAGCCCACGGTCCCAGTGCAGAACAGATCTCCCCATGCAGCCATGGAGGCGGCGGTGGATGAGGCCTGCAGCCCCAAGCCGGAGCTGCAGCCCATATGGAGGGGCCCATGGTGGGGCAGGAAGGCTGCGGGAGGATGACCTGTGCTGGGTTCAGATTGATGTAATTTTGCTACATACATAATTTTGCTACATACATTGTGATTTTATCATACATTGGTTCATATCAGTTCTAGTTGGACTGTAAAGTGTTTGAAGAGCAAGAACCATCTTCGTTGATTAGGTATTGCAGTTGTGCAAATACTACCACATGGCTCCTTTGGTCATAAATGTAATTCATGCAAACAATTCCTCAACTGAAGCAAAACAAGTTTGAAGTACTTAAATGAAAGTGGGAGAAAAGGTAAAAAAAGAAAAAAACACACAACATGAAAACACAAGCATCTCATTTGAAAGCCTAAGGTCTTTCAGGGCAATTCAACAGCAATATTTCTGTTACAATAATAATAATAACAACAACAACTACTGAGACGGGGAGGTTTAGGTTAGATATTAGGAGGAAGTTTTTCCACACAGAGGGTGGTGATGCACTGGAACAGGTTGCCCAAGGAGATTGTGGATGCCCTGTCACTGGAAGCACTCAGGGCCAGGCTGGATGTGGCTCTGGGCAGTGTGCTCTAGTGGTTGGTAACCCTGCACATAGTAGGGGAGTTGAAACTCGATGATCATTATGTTCCTTTTCAACCCAGGCCATTCTATGATTTCTTGATTTATATTTCTGTGAGCACTCTCAAGATATTCTTTTTAGTAAATAAATGTGAATTTTAAATATTTTTTTCATTTTAGCTTGTTCTTCCTGAAAGATAATCTGGAAATTATGCAGTGAAATTGAATTGAGATATTGTAGTTTCTGCCCTGTTAAAAGCTACTGAGCACCTACCTTACCTCCTCCAAGAGACCTTGGAAATTAACACAATGTTCATAGAATCATAGGATGGCCTGGGTTGGAAGGGACCTCAAAGATCATATAGTTTCAGCCTCCCTTCCACAGGCAGGGTCGCCAACCAGTAGACCAGGCTGCCCAGAGGTGTATCCAGCCTGGCCTTGAATGCGTACAGGGATGGGGCATCCACAGCCTCCTTGAGCAACCTGTTCCAGTGGTTCCATCTTCTCTCTTTCAGCAACAGTTACAGAGATACAGACACATGAGAACATGGCTTGATGCTAAGCAGGAATTTGTAGATTCCTGATAGAAAGAAAAAAAAAATCTAAAGTGTGAAATTGGGACATATTAACAAAAAAAAAGTCAAAGAATTACAATAGTGTCAACTGTTATGGCAACGTATACTGCAAGACTTACTGTCAATATGCATTTGCAACTGAGCTACAGAAAACTCCTTTTTTCTTTCTGATTGAGAGAGAAATTTAACAAAATCCTTATGGTTCTTTCACCTGAAAAAGAAAACAGTCCCTTTAAATTTCACCTGTGTCTTAAGGTAACTTAGAGGGCTACAAAAGACTGAAGGAAAGAATATCTTATGATGTATTGATGTTGAATTAAAGACGATATAACAGCCTTCATCTGCTGAAGACATATGATAGTTTAATGTTACGTCTTGCAGGGGCACCACACAAGTTGTATTACATCAGGTGTGAGCTTCAGCACTACAGGGGGGAAAGTTTGGTGCCAATTACTAAGATGCAGTGATGAAGATTTGGGGTATTTAGCAAAACAGATTCATCATAAAACAACTTCCAAGCACTTTAGGACAGAGAAGAACAGGAGGAGCCAGCTGTGTCTTTCAGACTTAACTGTAGACATATGACTGAGAAATCTGCGTTACACACAGGGAACCAAGGTCCTGAGAAATTCAGCATGGATAAGACCAGATGTTACTTGGCCAAACTCCTTTATGGCTTGAAATTCCTTAATCTATAAATAGAACACATTAGAGCTGCATGTATAAAGGCTGTGTAGTAAAAACGCATGTTGAAATCAGTACTCTTTCAGAGTTCTGTTAATGGGAATTGGAATCATTACAAGATGTCATGCACATATGCGAGACAACTTGGATAAGAGCACACCTTATGCAATCCATAATATAGACATACAATGCAACTTGGGTGATACAATGATTTACTGGACAAGACTACTGAGACCCAAATCTCTTCTCAGCTTGAAGTGCTCATGGATTTCTGCAAGTCACTTCATCTATCTAAATTTCAGCATGTTCTATGAAATATGTTTTGTTACACTGACTCCTTGTATTAAGTAAGAACAAAAATAAAAACATTTGAACTGTCAGATGTAGAAAATCTCTACAGGTAGTAGCCTTAGTAGCCTTAATTGCTTCTTCCTTCCATTATTTTGGCCATTTACCTTCTGACCTCACTTCCAGTAATCAGAATATTCTGCAGCAAGGAGCGACAAAGTATAATCATGCATGCTATAAAGAAACACGTTTATTCTGATTTCACTCATGCTCCCTAATTCTTGTATTCAAACAGACAAGGGAGTTGATTGTGGTTTTAACCACAATCAGGGTATACATATAGATTGTGGTTTTAACAACAACAAGGGTATACATATAGAGACATTGTCTCCAAGTGCAGGGCAGATGTTCAAAGGAAGAATCTGCTCCTTTGATGCACCATGTATGCAGATTATTTCAGGAAACATACAAAAAAATTTCTACCACTGAAGCCTGTAGAGCAGGTCCCAGCTGGGCTCTGTTGTGCATGAGGGAACAAAACTCCTCCCACAATAAGAATAATAGAGATGAACGCTCTCACTACATTACTCTCTAAACTGAGTTCTATATTCTAGCACATGTAGGTTTTAGACAGAAGAGGTAAATCTCTAAGCAATACTGTAAATACTGGCCTAGGAATCATATTTCATTATGAAATCAGCAGTGTTTCACACAAGACCTGAAACCGATAATAGCTTTAGATCCAAAGGTGCTTACTATGGGCTTTATTCTGGCACTCTTATTCCACACTTCTTCTAGGAGATTGTCCAGCTATTCTAAAGGATGGCACAGTTGTTCTACTGGCAGCAAAGCACAGGCTGCTAAATAGAGATGGCAAGTGCACTAATATTCATGAAATTAGTACCCATCTTCTATTAGTCACAATACCTTCCTTTCAAGTAATGAAGACATCACAGAAGTTAAACTTGAAAGCCTGAGCACATAAGCTCTGAAGTTTACAACAGTGGAGGTAGGAGATCCTTTAAAAAATATAAACAAGTCACTGCTGCCACTAGTTCCTTTTTAAAAGGAAAACCATCACAGTAATAGTTGTAGCCTTGAAGCTGTATAGACAGATACATTTTCTTTTGATCTGGATTTGTGGTCTTGCATGATAAGATCACATCTTGGTCAACACAGTTAGCTCAAAATACATAAGGTTATGCAAATAGTACTTAAAGTCAAAAGCAATGAAATTTCATAAGTGCTATGATCATTTTTGTACCTCATCATAGACTTTAAGCATGTGTTCTTCGATAAATAAATAAATACCTCCACATTTGGCAAATGTGACACCCATCTTCTTGGCAAATGTGACGTCCATCTTCAGAAAGGGCCAAAAAGATGATCCTGGTAGCTACAGTCCTATCAGTCTCATCTCGGTGCTAGGGAAGGTCACGGAATGGATAATCTTGGGAGTCATCATGGACCAACTAAAGGTCAACCAGGGGATCAGGCCCAGTCAGCATGGGTTTATGAATGGTAGATCCTGTCTGACAAACCTGATTTCATTCTATGACAAGGTGACTCACTTAGTGGATGAGGGTCAGGCTGTCGATGTGGTCTCCCTGGACTTCAGTAAGGACTTTGACACTGTCCCCCATAACATTCTCGTGGAGAAGCTGGCTGACCATGGTCTGGATGGGTGTACACTCTGCTGGGTGAAGCATTGGCTGGATGGCTGGGCCCAAAGAGTTATGGTCAATGAAGTTGAATCCAGTTTGCGGCTGGTCACGAGGGGTGTCCCCCAAGGCTCAGTGCTGGGGCTGCTTCTGTTTAACATTTTTTTTTTTATGATCTTGATGAGGGGATTGAATGCACCCTCAGTAAGTTTGCAGACTACACCAAGCCGGGAGGGAGTGTTGATCTGCCAGAGGGGAGAAGGGCACTACAGAGGGACCTGGATAGACTGGATCAATGGGCCAAGGTTAACGGCATGAGTTTTAATAGGGCCAAGTGTTGGGTCCTGCATTTTGGTCACAGCAACCCTACAGGCTTGGGGAGGTGTGGCTGGAAAGCTGCCTGATGGAAAGTGACCTTGGTGTACTGTTGGACAGTCAGCTGAATATGAGCCAGCAGTGTGCCCAGGTGGCCAAGAAGGACAATGGCATCCTGGCTTGTATCAGGAATGGTGTGGTGAGCAGGACTAGGGAAGTCATCCTGCCCCTGTACTCAGCATTGTTGGGGCCTCACCTTGAGTACTGTGTTCGGTTTCAGGCACCTCAGTACAAGAAGGACATGGAGGTACTAGAGCAGATCCAGAGAAGGGCAATAAGGCTAGTGAAGGGCTTGGAAAATCAGCCCTATGAGGAGAGCTCATAGGGAGCTCTCATAGGCTGAGGGAGCTGGGGCTGTTTAGTCTGGGAAAGAGGGGGCTCAGGGGAGACCTTATTATTCCCTTCCAGTACCTGAAAGGTGTTTACAGTGAGAGCGGGGTAGGTCTCTTCTCACTGGTGACAGGTGACAAGACGAGGGGAAATGGTCTCAAGTTGCGTCAAGGCAAGTTTAGGTTGGACACTAGGAAACAGTTCTTTACAGAAAGGGTGGTTAAGCACTGGAATAGGCTCCCCAGGGAGTCACCATCCCTGGATGTGTTTAAGAGCTGTTTGGATGTGGTGCTCAGAGATATGATTTAGCAGAGGGTTGTTAGAGTTAGGGTACTATGGTTAGGCTGTGGTTGGACTTGATGATCTTTGAGGTCCTTTCCAACCTGAGTAATTCTATGATTCTCCTATTTAAACTGGTAAGGGAAATCCATACAATGTAGGGAAACTTGTTAACTAAGCAGTATCAAGTAATACAGATGAAACTGGGGAAAAAAAAAACAACAACTCTGTTAGTCTTTTCCAAGCAGAGATACAAGATGTACAGTTCCTACTGCACTCTGATATCATAAAGCACCTACATACAATTGGACTCTTACTGGGGACCGTACTGGATGGTTATACCGACCTAGAGCTATTTAAATGCACTAAATACTACAGTCAAAAGTAGCTATTTTGTCTTTAAATTAATCTTCTCAGATGGAAACAAGAAGGTTTTACATTAGTTAATTTTCTATCTGCAATTACTATGTTAGAACTATTATGTCAAGTCATAGTAAATTGAGAAGCTAATTTCTCAGTTTCTTAGAGCTGAAGGTTTTTACTTCAGCTTCATTAAGATAAGTTACCACTGTTTGTATGTGCAACAATAAAATAAGAGCACAGGTAGGTGTGTTATCTACTGTAGTTACTAGTAGTGTTACTGTTACTAGTAGTAAGAAATAACACTTCTTGCCAGCACATTTCTTGGCGTCAGAACAAAATGAGTTGTGAATACATGAGCTATGTTGGATTCTTAGAATGATTTTGACTAGGTTTGATTAGTAGTGTGAAGAGCTCCTGAGGACTTCCTGTAACTCTTCAATGAAAAGAGTTCTTCAATTCTGTGCTTCTTGCTGGGATTTTATTATTATTATATTATTTTTATGGGTTTGCACATACTTAGAAATGTTCTGACTTCTATATATGTACAGACCTTAAGTACCAACAGAAATACAAAACTTAATCATCCTCAGTAAAGATTCTTAAATTTTCAAATGTGATTTTTCTTGTTTTAAAGGTCTGTTGAAAAAGAATGAAAATTGTACTTTCTGAAAATTGCACTTTCTTACCTGAATACCAAGAACACCTCTTTATGAAGCCTAAGTATTAAAGCTTTACTCAAAACTTCCACCATCCTTCACTTATGTACATTGAAGCAAATAAGTTGATTATTAGATGTTAAAATTCATACTTAGCTGTATTGAGTTACTCCTGGTATATAATATAATCATTCTTCAATGAGTAAAATAAAGATACCATATGTCTGGAAGTGCCAATATATATTTTAAATTACTTTATCAGAATCATGGGTATAAACTATCCAACATGGTGGGAAGTAAGGGGAGGGTACTACCATTGCCATCACACCACAGTCCTCTCCCTTTCATCATCATTTTCCCCACTACAGAGAGATCCGGAGAGCTACACTGAAGGAAGTACAGATCTTGGTGCCAGAAACCAAGACCCAAGGCTTTCTTTCCCACTGTATAATCCCTCAGCTCAGCCTTGAGAACTCTTATGGCAGCAAAGCAGGCATCTAGTAGGAGATCAGGAGATCATCTAGTGTTACAGGGGAATGTTTCTAGACTCACAGGAGAGCTTGTTCTTTGCACCTTGCAGATATATTACTCAGACTCCTTTTAACAGAGAGGTCATACACAAGGAAGTCAGTTGCAATGCTTTGTGTACACAGAATATACACTAACACAATCAGACCTGACAGGAACCATTTTAGACAGCCATAAGAAACGGAGAAAACAAGGTCATAAACATTCTTCATTCCAATTACACTTATTCAAAGGTTGAAAACAAGTTTCTTCATACAAATAACTACATGCCCTCCTCCAGACTGACTTCCAGCTAGAGGAAAGCATAACATTTAAACAGTAGGCACAACGCTTGCATCCATGCTCTTACCTCTCATTTGTCTAAGAGAAATAAATGTTTCAAAACCATCAGTTGAAATGAAGCCCTACACTGCTACCATTCTGGCCTGTGCAGATTTAAAGGTATTTGATACATCCTTCCTTAAGTACAGGGACTTCTTTTTCAGTCCTTTTTGTTGCTTACATGCTAATGTAAGGCTGAATTATGTAAGAATATAAAGACCTTTGGCATTGACACTTGTGTGGGAAACAGAGAAGTGATTTTATAATATTCTGGATCTGGTAAAAATACAGAGTATTTGAAGCCCACGATTTTTGTTTCTTTGAATTGCCTTTTTTAGTTATATTGATATTAATAAACCCTGTTTCTGTACCAATTATTTTTTTTTATTAAGTTGTGCATGTGTTCCTCATGTTTCTCAACTGACCTGGAATGTAACTCAAATACGGTAGAACGAAGCATAAAAATCCCAATAAGCCAAAACAAATTATTCTTTATAATTTACAATTTATATGCAGTCAACAAGGAAAATTAATGCTTATTTAACAAATTTGATTAGATGTCTCATATCTGTAATTAAAGCTAAGTGTTTTGGATTTTAAATTTGTACTCTTGCTAATTTTAAGAGCCATACATCAAGGATATACATAGGCTGCTCCTAAAGTAATGCCTCTTATTTGTTTCCATACAAACTATAACAGATACAAAGAGCACAACAACACTACTTGATAGAGCAAATTCTCAGCTATTTTTTTCAGAACGCTATTTTTTCCAGCAAAATTACCACCTCTAGCTATACATTTTTGCCAGCAACCAACAAGAACATGCATGCTTTGCTCATCAAAATCTGCATCAGTGAAGGTGACTTTCTGTTACCACTGATGAAATGAACCACCCACCATTGCTTGATCTCCAAAAAATTCAACAAGTGTCCATGAACGTCAATGGGCACCATTTTCTGCATAAAGGAGTTCGATGACATCTTTCCTTCAGACACCTTTCCATGACAGATGCCTTTTCTGTCAGGCTGCTCCTCTGCTGCCATCTGTTGCACAGCAATAAAATGTAGCGAACAACTGGTGGGAAGGTTTAACCTCTACTGCTATACCACCAACATCCACTCCTGACATCACAGACCAACATAATAAAATAGGAGGCATAACTTTTGGAACAGCCCTCACAACCTAGCCTGTGAACTTTGAATATTCTCCAGAATCAGAAGTAGGAATTTTTTGCTTGGGATTTTTTATTTTTATTTTTTTAATCATGGGATTGCCATCATCTACCTGCTTTGTGATGCACAGACATTCATACTTATTTCAAGTGTCAAATCATAATAATGTAATGATACAATGTTATCATAAGCTGGTCAGTATTACATAGGATCTTTTGTTCTACTAGAAAAGTTTCAAGCAGCCTGGCAGAATTGACTCAGAACCCGATATGACATCAAGTGCCCATAGCCAGGCAACAGATTTTTGCAAGCACTTAATTCCTGTACTTTACAGCACAAATTTACCCTGTCCCCAAACTGATTCTTAAGAACCACAGAACACACAACTGGGATAAGCACTCAGCAATTCCATGGCAAGTCCCACCCTACAAGCGGGACAGGTTTTTGACAGACCAAAAGCACAGATGGAACACTTTGTAAGAAATAGCTACTTTTTTTACTTCTTGGTTAAAAGAGCATTAATGTAGCACTGATACTTTTGCAAGTGGTTTCACTTTTTCAAGCATTTCTATAAACAGTGATACTAAAAACGTCATGTAAAATAATTCACCCAGCTTGATGCTTGACAGCTTTAGATCTCTCATAATAGCCATTAATGTTGATTTTAATGGTATAGAAGTTTTAAGTGTGGAGATAATTATATGGTTATTTTGACAAGTACTGATATGATAGAAAGCCAACTCACAGATCTGCAAACAGATTTTTGCAATGTTCTAATGTAAATCATACCACTGTAGAATTCCATACAGGATTAGCAGCTTTACTGTGCTCATCACATCCATACAATGGAAAACTGATTGTGTCAATACAATGGTAATGACTCCACCAGCTTTAAAATTGAATGTATACAGATCCTTCAGAACAGTACTGAAAGTCCAAACTAATCATCTGGAATATTTAGTCATGCCAGTATGTTTGTACTGTCCCTGGAACTTAATACAACACTTACTCTGCTGCACCGCACTATGCAAGTATACTAGGGTAGTGGACCCTTGTTCAGAGAGCTTTACACCATACAATATTCCTCTGGTAACAGACTCAAGTTATCCAAACACTGATCAACACACTTAGCATAGCAAGAAACATTAATTAATACAGTTAATAGACACACAGGGAATGTTACCTTATAGTAAGAAAATGCATCAAATCAATTTTAAAAATGCTAAGTATCCCACTATACTTCCTTTAAAAATAAAAGATATGAATGACTATCATGACAAAGAAAACTCTTATGTAAAAAAAAAAAAACAATTTTGCAAGGTGTCAGTGATCAGTAGCACATAGTAATGTACAATTTTATGCATATATATTTGAAAAAAAATCAAAGCAAAATGTTCTATTAGCAAAGAAAAATAATGATCATGAAGTCTTGTAATCTGAAATCATCTTAAAACTCAATTCAGAACTCCTGCTAGCTGAAAAGTTCATTGAGGTTCTTGACCCTAACATGAAATAGGCCTCTAGATAAAACCCTGAGGAACACCGCTTGTTACTTTAATTAGGGGAGTAGTCTATTCACTTATTTCCTTCCAGCTTAACAACCCAGCCAGCATCACATTACTAGTCCATCCATTCACACAGTAATGTTCTACCCAGAATACAATAAAGCTTTGGTAATCAAGGTCAACATTTTTCTTAGTCACAGCAGACAGTAGCCACCATCCTCCTTACAACCACAAACACAGCAACAAGCAATGACTTTATCACAGTCAGGTGGTTAGTTAGTCTCGATTTAGTCGCAGAATACCCATGCTGTAATATACCCCCAGTCACCTTCATACACTTCATACATATTCCCCTCACTTGATAGTACTTCTACTGCTGAAGTGAGACTGACCAGAGTGGGGTTGCACAGAGAGGTTGTAGATTCACCCCTTCCTGGAGGCACTCAAGGCCAGGCTGGTGGAACTATGAGCAACCTGGTTTAGTGGGTGGTGTCCTTGTCTATAGCAGGGGAGTTGGAACTAGATGACCTTAAAGAGCTATTTCAACCCAAACCATTCTATGATTCTGTGACCAGACTCAGACTGGCACTCCAAAGATTTCACCACATACCTTTTAAGAGCAGTGCAACACCTGCTTTTCTCCAGTTGCTGAAGATATCTTCTCACTTCTGTGACCATTCAGAAAAGACAGAGGACAGCCTGACTGCATCAGCCTGTTCATGGGAGCCCATGTGCATTTACTGAAGAAGTTTGTTGCAAGTCCCCCACATGGGGAAGACTCACACTTTGGATGGCTTCCTCTCTGCTACTCATGTTCCCTTCACCTTTCCACTCTGGAGATTCTCCTCTTGAGGGTGCCTGGGTACTGGAACAGGCTTCCCAGCTCAATGGGCATAACCACAAGCTGCCAGAGTTCAAAAAGCATTTGGGTAATGCTCTCAGACGCTGGGGTTGAATTTTGGGTGGTCCTACATGGAGCCAGGAGTTGAACTCAATGATACTTATGCGTCCCTTCAAACTTGGGACTATCTCTGATAAGCCTGAAGTCCTCCACAGTCTCTCTCTTCAGCACTTAAAATCCAGGAGCCACATCAGGAGCATCACCTGGATCACAACTTTCAACATAACACTACCAAATGCTTCCAGATGGCCTCAGAGAGCCTTAAGCAGCATCCCTATGATACTACTCCAGCATGCAAGCACCAGGTCCACAGGTGTTTCACATGACCCTTTTACTGGGCAAGCCACCAATCAGACAACAGCTAACAATGGAGGCCCCACCGGTAAGGAGCAAGCTAACATGGGCTATGCCCCAGAGAAGCTTCTGAAAGACAACAGAAGGTACTAAAAGTGATAGTTAGGGTTTATTACAAACAACAGGCAGAGCCAATAAGCATTTACCTGGCTAAATAATCAGCTCTGAAACAGCTGCTGGTAGAGGGATAGATGCTTACTGAAAAATATATTAAAAAAAAAAAAAAATTAAAAAACGGCCAAAATAAATAAAAATCTCCCCCCAGCCTCTCCCCCCTTATCACTCAAAAAATCAGCAGACATCATCTCCAACAACAACAACTGAGGAAAGCCTAGATAAATTAAAAAGGAAACCATAAAGAGATGTCCACGCACTGGGAAAAGAGGATAAATAAATGCTGAAAAAAGGGCTAGGGGGATAGAAAGAAACTTCCTCCCAAACTGCCAGCAATCCCTGATCATCTCCCTCCCAGACAGCTCAGCAGAGCTCAGTAAGACTGGATCAGCCCTGCAGGAGGCCTGGCAGGCCTCATGCCATAACTGTACTGCCCAAGGGCAAAAAGAGTAACACAGGCATAGCCTAAGCTGGTTTTGTCCTAGGCTTTTGATCTCTGAAACAACCCTGAGAACAATTCAGTATAAATAAGCTACCTGCTCATCTTAACCTCAACCCTGTGGTGATTTTACACTTTCCTAATGAGCTTTAGTTGACACTAGTTAGACAAGCCCCATCAGATAACAGCATAGATCTAATTGGGTTAAAGTGCTCTTAGACATCATTTATTCGTCTGTATTTGTCTTTTACTTCACACAATTTGGTATCTTTCCTGTAATTTTACTAGTGTCTGTAGTGATAAAAAGATTTGGTAGAAATTAATCAAGTTTTCTGAGCGCATCAGTTGGCACTTAATTAACACAACTAATTCTATACTTTCTCTGTCATTTTTCTAAAGGTAACTTGAAGCAGCAGTATTACTAGATCTTCTTCAAACATTTTAAATATGAAAGGCAAAATTCCCAATATTTAACAACCTACTATGAACAAGCTATGAATGTTTCACATTTTTTTTCCACAGGCCAAACTCAAGTCTATTTCTTATATTTGGACTTGAACCTCCTCTGACTTTTGTCTTATACTTTCAGTCTACACAATACTAATCATTCAAGGGTGAAAATTCTTGGTGCAATTTACTACGAGATTATTATTAGAGTCTTTCTGTGAAGACGTATGTACTCTTTCAGTTTCCTCTGGGATAAAAATACTCAAGACAAACTCTCACATTGAAACAATTTATATCAAAATTCTACTTTCTGTCTAGACAACATTGCAGAGTAATTGCCAATCACAGAAAAATTGCACAATTTTGTATCTGTCTATAATATTAAAACAACACTGCATAATTGAAAAACTAATTCTAACATAATTTGAATCATCTATCTGAGCTATAGCAGAGGAAAAAATTGGTAGTTGCATTAAGCAGTGAATATGATAAATTCTTATATTCTGTTTTGCTGTCTCCAATTTGGACCCTTATCTGGAACCCAAAGGAAACAAATAAAATAAAATTAATAATAATAATAATAATAATAATAATAATAATAAAAAACAACCTAAGCTTTCTGAATTCTTTTGACACTTGCAGAGAGAAAAAGCAAAATACAAAAACTTTTATTTGGTTCAGACATTTATTTGCATTTAAGATTAATTTTTTATTTCAATTTTCCCATTTTGGTCATTTGTATATAACAACTATTAGGCCTACTTTCTCTGAAGAGTTCAGAAAGACATCCATCAGTCATAGGAATGTATTCTGTCCTCTAGTGTCGATATATATAATGTTGTCTAAGATGTGATTTGAGCTCTGACCTTTCTAATCGTACATCCAAAGCTGATGCAAGTCTATGTAGTAAATGTCTGCCATAGCAGGCCTACAGCAAATCCTAATCTCTTCTTGTTTGTAAGGACTTTATGGAAGCTGTCACAGGGAATTATGATAATAAAGATGCCCCTGGAATACATGATGCTTACATGCTACTCACACCTGAAATATAAATTGAGATTACAGAATAATATTCTATTTATAAATACCTTAAAGCACATTCTCCTTTTTTACCTTGTGTTTCCTCTGTTGTCTACGAGATTCTTAGTCTCTTTAAAGCTGTAAACTATTAGAGTAGGGGATCTATCTAAGTCTGATTAGATACAAAATGAAACGGTTTTCCTAATTAGTTCAAGCCTTTAGTCACTGCCTTAATTTAAGTAATTATGTATGCACACCCACAAAAACAAAGAATCAACACTTTATTGGCATGAATGAGATGGTCGTAAACTTCAGCCTTTTCAGTATAAAGTATTATGTAACCCCAAAAATATTTTATCTAACATTTTAATCCAATTTCCTTCTTACAATATAAATGTACTAAAACATACTGTATTCATTCTTCCAACATTACAGTGTCTTTGAAAATACTTCTCACTCAGCTAACACCATCTGTTTACAGCCAGATATTTTCCTTCCTTTCAGCCAAGTTGAAAGTATCAGTAAAAACAGTCTGTGTAGGGAAAAGAAATATGCTGATACACATACATATTAACACAAGAACCATTTTTAATACTGCTTTTCTGTGAAGTAAAAAATTGAACAGTTGCTTTTGAAATTTACTAGAGTAAAAATTGAAAAAATCTTGTGAACATCTGGAACTGGGATCAAAGCCACAAGCAGAATTTCCTTTTACTTCTATGTATAAACATCAAGGTTCTCACTCTATTAACTTAAAAAGAAATGGCTGAGAAAGTAGATAAGTTATTAGAACATCATACATATAAACTCCTCTCTTCTGTGATAGAAACACTATGTTTCAGAGATTACCTCCTGCAAAATGAAATGGAACAGTTGGTTGGGTCGCTTATTTCACTATTTACTCTAACATAGTTTTCCATCATTTGAATTTGAAGAAATAGTTTCTTGGAAGAAAGGGAAAAAAAAAAAAAAAAAAAAAAAAAAAAAAAGATGCTTTGCTCTTTGTAGAACTTTGTATTCTCTACCATATTCTCTACCATATTCTCTACCATTTTAAATACTGCCATTGCAAGCTGATCCCACTCACTGCTCAGTTCCTGCCACTGACACCAACTATCTGCTGTTTTGGCTTGTCATCATTATCAGGAAGTGTAAAAACAACAACCAGAAGGATGTCAAACTAAGTATACTGACATTGCAATCTTCCATTTTTCTTTGGCAGGGGAAGAAATTGCAAAAAGCTTCTTTAAAACTATGTACACCAGGAGTCTTTATACCTCACTGAGGGAAGGACTAGAGGTTCCCTCTGGAACCATATAGAGTCCACTAAAATCTTTTCACATGGCTTTGTTATCTGTATTGATTTCTGGTCTCAGTGGCATTCAGTCTGGAAGACAAATAACCTAAGTAATCAGTAACTCTTCAGATCAGTTGCCCTTTTACAATGTCTCTTTCCCAGCTGAAACCAGGAAAATTCTTTGACTGCAACTCACATAGAAGAAAATATTAAGAGATGGCTAATAGGAACTAACATAAAAATTTATAGCTTGATCTGTCAAAAAAGTGTGTATTGAGAGTAGGTAATTGTTAGGTAAATGATTCAGGATTTATGGGCTAGTTACTGTTTAGAGTGTTCTTTAACTTCTTCCTCTTTATCATTTATTTTGTGTTGGCCACAATAAAACAAGGTAAAATTAAATAAATTATCTACTGTTGTAAAACCGATCAGCAGTACAAGTATTGACCAGTTATATCCCATGAAATTAGGGTTCTTATATTTTCACTGCTATAAATTGCCTTTTCTATGAGTTTCAGACTCAATTCTTTCCAGTATTTTCTGTGGGAATATATCTATTAAATTCATGGAGCATTGGATTATTTTGCTTTGTATATGTTTGTATATGGTATATACATGTCTGTATACGTACTAAATTTGTACTTCAGCATAGAAAGAGCTGACATTGATGAAAGAAAAAGGTTTCATTTAAATTAAAAGCATCTGTACATGCCATCACTAGTTCAGAAAAAGAAAAAAAAAAAGAGGCTACTTTTAGTCCAGTGTTATGCAAGGCTTTTTTTTTTTTTTTTTAATTCATCTGTGAATAAAAAAGATGCTTTCAGTGATATGTCTTTGTCATAAAACAGTACAATATTTGTGAGTCAGAGTGATTAGATACTCAGGCTAATACATGTATATGTTAGGTAGCTAGTTATACAACTAATGTATGCCTTAATTCAAGTGTACATTAACATGATATGTGCAGATTAGATCTGAAAAACTGTAATTTTATTTGTATTTTCAGTAAAAACGTTTTGCATTATCTCAACAATTATGGTGTTATAAAGAGAAAAAAAAGTTCTGCATATCTAAGACAGATAAGGATGAACAATGTAAATTTTTGAAGAAAAACATATACATAAATACTAAGCACTGTGGAAAAAGATATCCTTCCTAAGGAAAAAGAAAAAGAAAATAACACATACACATACACAGGTATCTATGTGTACACATAAATACACATCTCAAGTTAACAGCTAATAGAAACATATAAAATAATACTGTCTGTGCTGTTCATTTTATTCATGCTATTGCCTAGAATAAACAGATGGATTTTTTCTACTGGGAGCTTATTATGCTGTTAGCAAGGATTATGAAATAATACATGGCACTTTCCCAGTTTCCAGCTGATAACAGGGTGACTTTTTTTCCAGTGCTTACAATGGGCTTCAAGGTAGGAAATAAGAAAAATAAGCTGCAAAGGGACACAACATAGAAAATATAAAGTTTCTCAAAATGCACTGATATGTATTGACTATCTCACCAAATATGTAGCAATAATTTATTGAATGGTTTGGAGTACTGAATTATTTCTGTGCAATGCTTTCATTTAAAACCTAATTTTCTCCTTGGAAAGGTTACTTTTTTAAGTGTCAGTCCAAATTCCCATTTAACTCTTTGAAGATATTTTAAAATAGATTCTGTGTTACCAGAAACTAAAGAGGCAATATAGACATTAGTGGAACGTGACATTTACCATTTCTAAACAGTGATCTTAAGATAGAGCTCTTTGGCCATGCCATAATTAAAATCCAAATCAAGAGAAGAAAACAACCCATCTTCGACCTAAGACATTATTTTAATAACTATTTTGTGTGAAGTCTGCTTTTAAGAAAAAATTACTTGTTTTTTTTCTAATTGCAAATCTCTTCCATCAGTTTATGCCTCTTAATGACTTAAAATACATCAGTATTATGTACGAATAATAAGAATTTGTGGAAATAGATCTGAAAAACTATTGTAAATATTACTAGTAAGAAAATATGTGAGTTTTTTAAAACCTCTCTTCCCAGTAGAGAGGACTCAGAAACACTTTTAACTGAAAAACTTACACATTTTCTAATTTTGCATCTCAAATGGCTTAGTAAATCAGTTAATAAACAAAAACAAAAACAAAAAAAAACCCACATCAGAACATTGTTTTACATTGCCCTATAAAGAAATAAATTATTGTTGCAAGGATTCATTTTTACTTACAGACACATTTCTACTTAAGGTTTTCTTTTAAATGATCAGTGCTGGTATTCTGCACTAAGTTACTATCAGCTGTATCTGCCCAAAAATGGAGTCAATTTGCCAGCTATTTAATAAATCTCTGAAATGCAGAGCCAATAAAACACCATCTGTTAACACCATTATTAGACTAGAGGTAGAAGTACAGAGTACATGTCCGGTGTATTTCCCTGTTTTCCTAGATCCAGTAAGCTCTTAAATTACATATTTCCTTGAACTTTTAGACAATTCAATGTATTCGGTCTTCATGAACAGCATAATGAGAAGATTCATCTTTTTCTACTTGAAGAATAATCAGTGATTAAACTCTTCCCAGTAATCCAAATAGCTAATGTGTACAATACTTCACAAGGGAAAGATCTTTCTTGCCCTACAAAGTAATCATCTTGTGATGAAGCATGAACCTTCATTAGCCTTTATTTAATCTGCGCAACTGTGATGTTAGACATATTTCAAGTCTACCCACCCTATTGAACTCAACTGTCTCTTGAAGAATCACTTAGTCATTCATAAGCTGATTTATACACTACTGTACACTACAGGAGGCAAATATCCTTTTTTAAACTACTGCCTATTCATTTAAGTATCCCTTGTTCTTTTATGCTGCACCAGAATATTAAAGATGTAACAAAACTTGTCAATATAAACTTAGTAATTCTGTACACCAAATAAGCTTTTTTTTTTTTTTTCCTGCTTAATTTATTTATTTAGCAATCCTAAATTCTCTCCAACTTTACAGACAAAACTACTTCAATTTTCCTGCTCTGAGCTATGTTGCATTTTCAAATTATTTTTTCTTAAAAGTCAGGAACTAGTTAGATATATAATTGAACAATTAAGTGTCTTCAAGAAGAATGTACAAAGCAGTTATGTTTTCTAAATGTGCACATTTTTATAACTATTGTATACTGCACATATTTATTGAGTTATTCACAATGACTCTCATCTCTTTTTATTTTTTAAAACCTCCTATTCATTCAAAACTCAGAATATGTGAAAAGTTCAGAATGTATTTGTAAACACAATGGCTTCATACTGACAGTTTGCAAACATAATTAAATAATTTTCTTCTATCTAGAAAGAATCTAGGTTTACATGGCTCAGTTTTTCCCATTGAACTTGATAGACTTGGATGTGTGAGGGAAGGAGATAGAAGCTTATCTGCCTCGTAAGCGTACAAATCCACTCTTAGATGCAGAACCTGGGCCTGAATCTTTTGCAAGAGCAAAAGCTGAAGAATTCAAAAGGAGGCAAGTGTTCAGTACATGTTTCCATACAAGGGATGCTCTGAGGAGTCATGAACAATCTTCTTCACTGCAGGAAAGCATGGCTATCCTCAGCATGTTGGAGTGGTTTCTTTGTGGTGGCTGAATAGACCGGCCACAAATGAATTAAATTCATACCAATGAAAACATGTATCTAACTCATATCCTGCTTCCGTATAGCACAGCTTGCAGGAACCAAAATGCAACATGGCTAACAACCAGGAGGAAGAATGAATAAAAATACAGATCTTAGAACTTAGTTTCCCTTGACACTCTTCACTTTTCTCAGGCACATTTCGAGCAACAGTTCAAAAAGAACTGATGAGATTAAGGCCTATAATAAAACATGTGTAAGATACTTAATTCATGAGACATGGCATAAAATCACTTCTGAGGATGTGGACTGAAATGCTCTCCAACTCCAATCCTATGAGAAATCTATAATGTAGCAGGTACATTAACCTAGCCTCAATTGCAGCCTCTTACTGACAAGGTGGTATAATGGCTGCAGATGGGTGTCACTTGTCTCTAAGAGGGAAATGGATCCTAGCCGAAGAGCTAGCAGGACTCATTGAGAGTGCTTTAAACTAGATTGCAGGGGGGAAGGGGATGCAACGAGACTCATCAAGATAGAACAAGTAGTCTAGATTTTATACTACATCCAATGCAGAGGAACAGAGAAAGGCTTGGAGTCATTGTCAGGCCAGGAGATTATGAGGAAAATCTCCAACCTGTCCTGTAGGATCTTCTGGGAACTCCTCAGAAGAGATGTTGCCCACCCCCCATCCGAAACCTTTTCATGTCCCTTAAGGAAGCAGTGGGGGAAAACTTCAGATTTCTTTTAGAGTTTTGAGGGAGGGCCCCTCTAAAAAAGTAGTGAGCAAGAAAGCCCAGCTGAAGTGCCTTTACATTGATGGATGGGATCTCCTGGGAAAGCGTCCTCAAGGGCATAGGAACAGAACAGAGCTGGCAGCAATTTAAGGACATCCTTCTGAGAGCACAAGGACTCTCCATCCCTAAGAAATCAAGCAAAGGAGGATGGCAACAAGCATGACTGAGCAGGGACCTTCAGTTTAAACTGAGGGAAAAGAGAGAAGTGCACAGAAAGTGGAAGCAGGGTTGTATATCCTAGGAAGGATATACGGCTGTTGTCCACATGTGTAAAGATCAGGAAAGCCAAGGCACAGATAGAGCTGAACTTGACAAGGGATGTGAAGAATAATAAGAAGGGTTCTACAGGTACATAGGCAGCAGGAGACAGGCCAACAGTGTTCCCCCTCTGATAAATGAGAATAGAGAACTGGCATCCTCAGACACATAAAAAGCTGAGGTGCTCAGTAAGTGCTTTGCTATGGTCTTAACTGGTGGTCAGGCTCCCCATTTCTGCCAGGTATACCTGAAACTCTAGGTGAGGGTGAGAGAAGTGGATTCTGTCCCACTGTAACAGTGGAACAAGTTTGAGACCTCCTCATGAAACCGAATGTATACAAGTCCATGGGGCCAAATGATATGCATCCCAGGGTTCTGTGAGAGATGGCTAATGTGGTTGCCAAGCCGCTCTCCGTCATATATGAAAAATCATAGCTGTCCGGTGAAGTCCCTGGTGACTGGAAAAGGGAAAGAAAGGGAGAAAGGATGACGCAGGGAACTACAGGCTGGTGAGTCTCACCTCTGTGCCTGGGACAATCATGGAGCTGATTCTTCTGGTTACAGTGTTAAGGCACATGCAGGATGAAGAGGGGATCCAAAACAGCCAGCATGGTTTCACCAAGGGCGTATCTTCCCCAGCCAATCTAGTGGCCTTCTATGATGGAATAACAGGATTAGTGGACAGGGGAAGGGCGACAGATGTCATCTACCTGGAATTCTGCAAAGCTTTTGACATACTTCTCTCTAAGTTGGAGAAGTATGGATTTGAAAGATGGACTGTTTAATGGATTAAGAACCGGTTAGCTGGTTGCAGCCAAAGGATTGTGATCAGTAGTTCCACGTCTGGGTGAAGGCCAGTCACTAGTAGTACCCCCAAGAGTTGGTCTTGGGGCTGGTGCTCTTCAGCATCGTCATCAGTGACACAGATGATTGAATCAAGCACACCCTCAGCAAGTCTCTAGACAACACCAAGCTGAGCAGTGCAGTCAGTACACTGGAAGGGAGGGAAGCCATCCAGAGGAACCTAGACATGCTGGAGAAGTGGGCCCATGAGAACCTAATGAACAAGGCCAGGGCAATCCCAGGTATTTATATAGACTGGGAGAAGAGCTCCTTGAGAGTAGCCCTGTGGAGAACGACTTGAGGGCCCTGGTGGATGAGAAGCTGGACATGAGACAGCAGTGTGCTCTTGCAGCCCAGATGGCCAACTGCATCCTGGGATGCATTAAAAAAGGGGTGGCCAGCAGGGAGAGGGAGCTGATTATCCTCCTCTGCACAGTTCTTGTGAGGCCCCGTCTGGAGTACTGCATCCAGGCCTGGGGCCCCCAGTACAAGAAAGACATAAAGCTCTTGGAAGAGATTCAGAGGAGGGCTACTAAAATGATCAGAGGGCTGGAGCACCTCTCCTATGGAGAAAGGTTGAGGGAATTGGTCTTGTTTAGTTTGGAGGTGAGAAGGTGAGAAGGCTCTGGGGAGCCTTCCAGTACTTGAAGGGAGCATATAAACAGGAGGGGGAACAACTGTTATGTTGGTTGATAGTGACAGAATAAGGGGGAATGGTTTTAAGCTAAAACAGGGGAGATTTAGGTTAGACATTAGGAGGAAGTTTTCCATGCAGGGGGTGGTGACGCACTGGAACAGGTTGCCCAAGGAGGTTGTGGATGCTCCATCCTTGGAGACATTCAAGGCAAAGCTGGATGCAGCTCTGGGCAGCCTGGTCTAGTGATTGGCAACTCTGCCCATGGTATGGGGTTTGAAACTAGATTATCTTTGAGGTCCTTCCCAAACCAGGCCATTCTAGCAAACTACACTTACACAAAACTTGGCCCTAAGCTCTGGCAAATGACCACCCAGTAGCTAAATCACTGGCACCAAGCATAGTCTCAGTAGAATCTGGGAACAAGGAACTGAGCAAAATGAGGAAAAGAGAAACACTACTTAGTGTAATTAGATGAAGCATGGTTTCTTCTTTCTTTTTCTGTTTCTATAACAAATATTTGTTCCTGTTGCCTGCTTTTAGATGCTGTTGACAAGCTTATGTAGTAGCAAATTTTGAGTTAATTTAGTTCAAGTGTGATTTGAGATGTCCCAAAAGTTCAGCAGTGCGTCACAGTATGTCATGATGTTTCCTCATAGGCATGTTTGAGAGATGTTGCTCCTGCTGGCCATCCTGTGAACTTAAAACCTCAAGGGGAGTATAACAGATGTTTAATAGGTACGAGGAGGGGTAGGTCTGCCCTCCACGGTAAGATGCAGGCTGCATTTGGGTCTTGAGTCAACATCTCCACCTGTATAGGGGCACGTCCTGGCCTTCGATACCATACTCTTTGGCCCGAAATCTGTGACTGAATCACTATATCAGGTACCAAAGGGGGGGGTTCTAATTTGCCACATGGACATGATTAATGTCCCCTTTGCAATGAAAACAGGGGTGTCAACTACTACCTCTGTTGGCCATACACCAATTACTGAGGGGTTTACTGATCCCCCAACCTCTAACAATCTCCCCCAAGGTGCAAGGAGACCACACCATGTGAAAGACTGAAAGAAGGGGTCTTCGTGGTGTGAAACCCTAAAGGAAGTCCTGCTTGCACCTTCCAAGGCCATTTTACCTTGTTTCTCCCGGGCTATAGGTCCTCAGGGGCAGGGAGCAGAAAATTATTCATGGTGCCAATTTGTGGCTTGAGTGAGGTGTCCTTGCCTGTAATTTGTATCCTAAGTGGGGAGGCCCAAGTTGTCTGCAACATTCTTAAAGCACTGGGTCTGCCATCTCTTGGTCTCTCATTCAAGTCTCGCTGGGTTTCATAAAGCCTCTTGGTCCACCCCTGCAAGGACTGTGAATCTGCCTTCAGAGCAGCCTTCAGGATCCCATTGTATCTTTCTATTAGGCCTGCTCCCGTTGGATTGTAGGGCAGGTGAAACCGCCATTCAGTGTTATTGCCTTCAGCCCACTTCTGCACAGTTGCACCTGTGAAATGTGTACCTTGATCACTCTCAATAACCTCAGGATTCCTGTATGATGCCATCAATCTAGTTAGAGCTTTGATGGTATAGGCTTGGTTTGCCTTTGCTACGGGATAGGCTTGCATCAGTCCACTCACTGTATCAACACAAGTTAGGTCATATCTGGCCTCCTCAGATTGAGGAAGGGGACCTATATAATCAATCTGCCATCGCTGTAATGGGTTGTGTCCTCTAGCGAGATGGGCCATAGTTTCCGGCAGAGGTCTTGGTCTCATTCGCGAGCAAGCATCACAGTCCTGACATGCCTGGACAATATCTGGTAACTGTATGGGCAACCCTCATGCTTTAGCTGCTGCCCACATGGTTTTCTGTCCTGCATGCCATAATTTCCGAAGCAGCCAGTGGGCTATGTCTTCTGGTGATGTACTTCCCAACCATCAGACTCAAGCCAGTGTGTCAGCTTCATCATTGCCTGGTGACTGCAAGGGCTGATGTCCAGAGATGTGGTATGCTCATATGGTTCTGTGCATAACCACATTCCATATATCAACCCACATATCTTTGCCCCAGATAGGTCGGGCATGGATTGTCCAATCCTGAGTGGCCCACTGTGCTATCCAGAGTGTGAGCCCTTGGCAGACTGCCCAACTATCTGTGCAGATGTTTAGTGCACTGTTGCCAGGCTCTTGAGTTATCACCATCCACACAGCTCGTAGCTCAGCCCACTGACTACTTTGTTCATCCCCTTCTTCAAACCATATTGCTTCAGTTGAGGGATCGTATGCAACAGCTCGCCACCTACTTGGGTTCCCTCTGCTGGATCCATCTGTATTCTAGGCATCTTCTGGAATAGGGTATTTCCCCTCCTTTACAGGACTCTTTTCTGGACAAGTAACCACTATTTCCTCAGGTGTCTCACTGTGATATGTTACTGGACCAAGTATCTTTTTGAAGTTCTTCCTTCAGTAGAGATGATGACAGGCAGCTTCTCTGACTAAGATAGACAACCCAGCGTGCTACTGTTTGTGATTGGGCCACCCCGGTCTTAGGAATGTGGGTTAGGTCTTTTACCCAACCCTGAATTGGTAAAGTTGTTTTGACAATAACCTCTGCAGTCTGAGTTATTGGTTCTACTGCCTGCAATGCAGAATAGGTAGCCAATAACTGCTTTTCAACCATGCTGTATCTCTCTTCTGCTCCATGCCAAATCTGTGACCAGAACCCAATTGGGATTCAAACAGAACTCTGGCGCTGCCACAGCCCCCATCCAAACCCTTCTTGGGTTACATGCACATCCAGTTTGGCTGGAAGGGTCGGATCAAATATACCTAGCACCTGGGCCTGTTTAACAGCTATTTTTGCTTGCTGGAAGGCTTCTTGTTCTGTTCTACTCCAATCCCATACTTGGCCTTTTTTTTGTTAATCGATATAAAGGTTTTAGCAGTTGTGCTAAGTGGGGAATAAAGGATCACCAATATCCTAATATACCCAAAAACTCCTGCAACTGCTTCGGTTTCATAGGAACCGGGAACGCTTGGATCTTATCAATGATTGCACTGGGTAACACCTTAGTCTTACCTGACCAGACAACACCCAGGAATTTAACTGATAGCCCTGCTCCTTGTACTTTTTGTGGGTTTTTAGACCATCCTTTACCTGCAAATAAGTAATTAATGATGGTACTGTCTTCTCTAATGCCTCGATTTAGTCAGATGTTAACATCAAATCATCGATGTAGTGGAACATTTTGACAGTAGATGGTTTGTTCCAATTTGCCAAGTCATGTGCCACCAAATTATGACAAAAAGAAGGTGAATGCACGTACCCCTGAGGTAGAACTTGAAAAGTCCACTGCCTGCCCTCCCATGTGAATGCGAACTTGTCTTGGGACTCCTTAGCAATTGGAATGCAGAAAAATGCATTTGCTAGATCCAGAACGCAGTGGTATGTTTCTATTTCTCTACTTAATGTATCCATGAGGGAGGCGATGTTGGGTACAGCTGCATGATCGGTGGCATGACTTTATTTAGTTCTCTGTAGTCTACTGTCATTCGCCACGTACGATCTGACTTCCTGACTGGCCATGTGGGGGAGTTGTATGGGCTGTGTGCAGGTCTAATGATCCCTACTCTCTCCAGCTCCTGCACAGTCTTGGTAATTTCTTCTTGCCCACCCGGGAGTCTATACTGCTTTGTATTTGTGATCTGGCGCGGTTGTGGCAAACAAATGGGTTCAATTTCTGCATGACCCCTTATGATTGCCTGCATTGCCCAGATACTAATACATCTTTCCCTTAATCTGCACTCTCCCACAGTAGTTTGGAGAGTCAAACCCGACAGGATATCAATCCCCAATATGTACTCTGGAATTAGGGCAATAGACACCTTGCACTCCTGGGGTGGTAGACGCCCAACCCCCAATTTCAACCATGTTTGGGTTATGGGGATCATCTGCCCCCCGAACCCACCTATCATTGCCTTAGAGCCTGAAAATTGGTTTGGGTCACCATATATAATTGATGTTTCTGCCCCAGTATCTACTAATGCCATAACCCGCTGTGCATTCTTTCGGGACCAATGAATCATTAGATCAACATAGGGTCTCTGGTCTCCTCTAGAGACCCTAGTCTTGGGGAATTTTGGCTCCCCATCATGCCATCAGCATTGCAATCCCTAGGTCTTTTTCCTCTGATGGCTCGACTGTGGCTGCCCGGGCCACCTGAGGAGGTTTACATTTTTTTGATGGGACTATGAAGTCTTCTAGATTCCACGTGTTTTGTGGAATCCGTTCTATGAGTCTAACTCCTTCCCTTTTAGGGGAGTGTTGGAATCTCTGACTGTTTGGTAACTGTTTCCATAGTTGTAATAAGACCTATGGAACCTGGTTAGGCTGTCCATCAATCTTTTGAAATTGAACTCCTGCCCTAATCAGGTCACTGAACATTTGTTTTCTTGAGATCCTGATGGGTCCAGATTGAATTACGTTAGGGGCAGGTCTCCTAGGTCATGGTGGCAGATGGATGTCCGACTTTTCCACCGCCATTCGGACATTGCGCCTGGCCCGCAGGCGCTCTGTCTCCCCCAGATCTGTCACCAATTGGGCAGCCTGTTGTATTATGGCCTCTGAGGCCACTAGGGGATTCAGTATGGATACCAAAGTACCATACTGATGTGGTGGAGCTTGCTGCAGGATGAGGTCCCTCATTCCTACTGAAAATTTTATCATGTCTGAGCTCTCAAAATCCTCCTCATAAATTGCCTCCTTCATGCCTAATTCTCGAATGTAGTTTTGTAAGTCCTCCATAGAGAACCATAGGCTGGTATTTAATGTTATATCAGTCTTATTTGTCCATGTCGCATGGTATGCGGCCATTAACCGTGTAATCAATGAATGATTTTCTTCATTATGTTGGACAGCTGCATATAGTCTCTGCCTGAGGGCCGGGTGAGTAGTAATGAATGCCAGTTTTGAAATTTCTGGTCCATTCACCACAACACTTTCTGCCCCCATGTCATATAATCAGAGCAACCACACTGGCACGCTCTCTCTCGGTTTTTGTCTAAACCGTTGCACTAAATCCATTAGTTCAGCTGCCGTGTATGGGTGAGCTGTTACATGTAGCACGCACTGGGCAGGGGGTCACTGGTCAGGGGGCACCCCCACTGGCCTATCCTGTGTTTTTTTCATTTTTTGAGTTACAACTGGTCGGATCTCAAAGGGATCTAGCTGTAGTGGAGCCTCAAGATCTGACTTTTTAGTGCTTTCATTTACTAAGTCCAGTTCATGTGGATTCTCTTGTATAGGATCCCCAGTAATTTCTAGAGAGATGTTTCGGATTTTTTGTATGGGGATGATAGGGTTAGGTTTTTTCCCTCTCAAAATTGCAACCTGTCTTTCCAGGTCTTCTACACGGTCACGTAATAGTTGATTTGCATCAGTGAGAGCTGCTTCAGTTATATTTAGCCGATTCAAGGCCAGCAGCAGCAGCCACGCCACCATGGAGGCAGCTAACTGTCGTCCTCATGTAGGGAGTACGTTTTTGTTTAGACTACTGAAATACTCAGCCAGGCGGGCTGGGGACTCCTGAACATTTCCTTCATCCCATAGGGGACCCCATTTTTCAACAATACAAGCAATCCTGTGATATGGGGATCCTAGGAATCCCGGGATGTGCCCTGGCAAAACTTCACTTATGGGGTTAGCTTTTCCCTGTCCAAACCATCCTATGAAATTGTTCAAAAATGTCATGATAATTATTTTAAGAGGCTTATAATTGGGTATCTTTAAAGATATTTGGCTGCCTGGCTCACCAAAATGTAGAACAAGTGAAGGCAATGACAGAACCTTTATTTGAGAAATAGGCACTCGAGGAAATGATATCAAAAAGGAATTGACTCACCCCTCCCTGTAACGGTGTGGAGAGAGGGACGAGCTGAGGAATGTGACCTTTCCCCGTTCGTACCATTGCGCCTCTGGAGAGAAGGGCAGGAGCAAAGAGGGGGACCCGCGCAGACTCAGACTGCACAGGAAGTATAGCCCGCCCCTTGGTTCAGGCTGTGACCCTGGAATTCCACTACAGTGATATTCAAATATGGAGAGAAATCTTTCATACTTGTGTCTGTGTGGTGTTCTTCACTAATATTAGAAAACAGAGATGAGAAATAGTGATAGTAAAGCATAGGAAAACATTACCTTTAAAAATACATAGACTTATCCCTTACTAATATTTGTCAATTTTAAAAATACATAGACTTATCCCTTACTAATATTTGTCAATTTGAGCTAATATATATTAACTTGTGCAAACATCTAGAAAAATGAAATATAACTTACCATCCTTAAATATTCTAAAAGCACATTTATGGGTTTATGATGTCAAAAAGTGTTAAGAGATAAGATATAGGTTTTCAGGGGCAGAATGAGAACTAAATGACTCACTATCCTCTGCATATCTCCAGCATTCACTCCTGATCTGTCTTCCCAGATCAGAGCTCATTTTTGTTATTTCAGATCTGCAGTTTGTGCCAATGGCTGAAGTGGCAGGAAAGTACAGACCACCCAATAACTGTCTGATAGATCAACCTAATTCTATAACACAAGTAGTTTCACTGTATAGTAGTCTCTGTCAAGGACTGAAAACACAGGCAAACCAAGGTCAGTCTCACTACACTCAGGCTGTAAAAGTAAAAATACCAAGTAAAGTCACACAAGAAGTCTGAACAGTTGAACTTCCAACATCTATGAAAGAAAACATTGAATAACCTGAAAGAGTGGAGGAAAAAAAAAATGCACACAAAACAAAGAAAACCCATAGAAGTCTTTGTGATGTATCCTTACAGTAAGTAAAGTTAGCATGGGTTTATATTCACTCTTCAGCAATCTGCCAAAATCTCTAAGGCAAAAGCACAGACAGTTCTGCATAGAAACATTTATAAGTTGCCACAAAACTATGATGTTTCACTTGACCCAAGTGCACGCCTCATGGAAACATGCTGCAGATCTTTTTGCCCTGTACAGGGGCACAGAAATCATGGATGTAATTGATGCACTGTTACATAATTAATAAGGAATAATGTTGAGAAATCCATTTCCATGACAACATTCAGTGAGACTTTTTTTTTTTTCTTCTACAGATTTCCTGCTTAGTATTTTTGAATAGCTTTTGTTCACAAATGGAAACATGCGCTCACATTTTGTAACTTCAGACTCTTAATCTCACTGGCATTTTATGAAGAAGTTTAAGGTTTATTTTTCTTCCTTTTCTGATTGCCTTCTTCAGTGTAATGGCAAGGCAACACAATGAGACTGCACTACATTCCATATCAGTTTTATGAAGTTGTACAGTGCTTATTTAGAAAAACTCCCAACACTACTCTGTCATTATTCTCAACACTCTCAGAAAACATAAATAAAAAAAATAAAAATAATTACCATATTCTTCCAGTATGCTCATGTTACCTATTTTTAGTCTCTAAGTAGATTTAAAGATCATTTTAGCCCTCTCCTCAGTCTTTTTCTGTTTCTACTTGTTTGAAGATTACAGGTTGTATACTGGGAGGACTTAAAAGACACCAGGCATTATTACACTTTTTGTCACAACAACATAACTGCGACGTGTGGAAATCAGACCCTATAGCCAGTAAGGATATACAGCAGGTATGTGTTTATTGGTGACACACGCACACCCTGGTGCAAGGGGGATCGCTCCACTTAACTTGCACACCGTCAGGAGAAATCGTGCTATAGATATAGGTCAAACTAATGCGTAATCAATAGTTGACAGGAATTCGGATACATATTCATTTCATTCCTGAGAGCCTATTAGCATGCAGTCCCTCCGCCCCCTTGCATAGTAGGTCGTGTTGATGAAGGCTCGTAGTCTTCCTTGCTGCAAACTTCTGACCCCGAAGGGGGGGCATCCCCCGAACCAGTTTCAGCTTGCCCTGTAGACATCTAATCACCTCCCTGCCAAATGTTTTTGAGCTGCTCTCCGTTCTTTATCTTTATGGCCTTCATCCTCGCTGTTATTCCAGAGCTAGTGTCTGTGAAAGTGCTTGGAATCCCTTGTTTTTTAACACTCTCTACCTAAACTATCTCTATTTGCCTCTTATTTCTACTTTGTGAAGCTACTTTCCCTTTTCTTGCTGTGAGGCCCTTCTCTCTAACTGCTTTCCCAGAATTCAAAACATGATTTCTGCAGTTAAGAACAGCAGCATGTTTTTTTCTTTAATTTGTGGACACAGGAATGTTAAACAGGAGTCTGCTATAAAATATTACGTACCAAGACAGTCTATCAACAGACATCTGAAGTGTAAAAATAATGAACAATTTCTATATGCTGCCACTCAGCCATCAGAGTCTATTTCTGTGCAATGCATCTTATTATTGTAATTATTTATTCTTTAGCTGTATTTAGTTGGGAGCTAGAGACAGCATAGATGTCTCATCTTGAGTGCATCCAGACAACCAGCCATTTATTTATGCATTGTTTTAGACTTAGTTCAAAATGAAATCAAGCTTGAACCAAAAACTTACTTCTCTTAAACTACAAATTAATCAAAATTCACAATCACCTCAAACCTCTTTACAGTATTGGCATCATTTAGAAGGTGGTGTGTGATTTCAGAATCCCTGAAATATTGCTATGTTTGGGAATAGGAATACATCCTGCTGCAGTAAGAGAGAAATGCTAATATTTATGTGCTCTTATGCTAATAAAAATTAATAGATCAAAGAGAAATGATTAAAATCCAACCAGTCAGAACATAAACTTGTTACAAAGCAATGTATTCCAGAATGATAACAAATCTTTGTTTTAACTGGGACTTGAATCACCTTGACCTCTCCTAGCACAGAGCAGAATGTCCCTCTGAACCAACAGCAGCATCTGCATCCTCATTCCACTTTAATCAGAGCTCAATTTGGATTTCTGTGTCTCGGCAATCAGTGCATTGCAGAGCAAGGAAACTGCAGAAATAAATGAGATGTTGCCTTGTTCCACCTGATTAAAACATGATTCAAGGTGACTTTTAGGTGACACTATGACTTATCAGAAGAGCAGTGTACTTTATGAAGGAAAAAAAAAAGAATGTGTGAGGGACGCTTATTTCCCCTACCTGAGATAAGTGACAGAGTTGAAATGAGAGCGCAGGTGTGTCCATGAAAATATATCAGTGTTTAAAGAATCCTATTATTAGACACAGTGGAAACTACATCTTGGATAAGCCTCCCATACCACGGGTAATTATCACAAGCCAGAATGCTAATTGCTTTTCGATCTGCTCAGTGCCTCCAATGAGTCTTGTTGAGGGCTACTGGGGCTATACCAGACACTAACACTTAATGAGACAAAGTTTATCAGAGTACAGCATCAGCTATTATTATGTGAAGAACAGGAACAACTTGCTTTAAAATGAAATGAGAGGAAAAAAAAAAAAGAAAAACTACAGAAAAAGATTATTTTAAAATAATTACACTTCCTTTTCAGATGCTATGTTTTCCTCACAGATGAAACTGAAATGAGAATGGTAAAAAATTTGCATGTTATTGCTTAGATACTTGAAATGGTTTTTTGCTTAATATTTCTGGCATGTTCTTCTGTTTACAAGAGAGCATTGCAACCATCAACTAAGACTTTCACAATTTTTTTATTTTTTTTTTTTAAGATAGTTCAGACCTGTAAGGCTAAAAACCATCAAGGTGCAGAGACGACAGAGTATCACATTCTTGTAAAAAGTAAATAAAAATTATTTTCCAGAACTGCCTTCAGTCTACCTCCTGAGACTCCAGAAGATATAGGATCAACATACATTTTTTGCAGAGTGTCTAGTCCACTAGAAGTTCTCTCACTGAAGTGGAAAAAATGCCAGATTTTTATTTCCATTATAAAATATTTAAATTTCTAAAATCAGATATTTTCCATAAAAAAAAAAAACCATCAGTCTTGAACTCAAAGTACAATGTAGGCAGTTGCCACAGAAAATATTCCATTCTGAGTATCATTAAGACATGATAATTATTGTGACTCTTACAAAGGACAAAACAATCAAGTGACTCAAACTGTGCTGAGAGTCTGCAGAAAATGGAGGGGAAGAACAGAACTCAAAGGTCTCTGCTTCCAACCATACATTAAATACAGAAGTATTTTCCCCTGTAAAACAAAGCTGATGTCTCCAAAGAAAGGCAATAGCAACAGGTATGTCGCTGCGCCATAACTTAAATATTGCACTGATGCATACTTCGTTTTGCATCTTTTTCTAGTCTTTGATTTAGATAGGGTAAAAAGTAGTAGTTAGTTATCAGGGAATCAGAAGGAAGACATTTTAACTTCTGTTCTCCAAAAGCCTATCAGTTCTCTGTGCTAGTGGTTTTGAATATGAAGGTCAAAAGAGATAAGAAAAAATACCAGACCAGTATGTTAAAGATCTCAATGTTATTAACACCTGTACAATTAACAAATGTACAGTTAGAAGAGCAGTGTGGTTAGGATGTTATTTTACAGGTTTATAGCTGAAAAGATTACTGTGGGGAAAAGAGACAATCGAACATGAAATGCTCACCCGTGTCCTAGGCTCTCAGTAGAAAACTCCAAAGGAACGAATATCCAGTAAGAGATCCTTCCCTAGTGTCAGTCAGCCCTTAAATGGGGTCTAGGAGATGTGGAGCCTGGCTTCTGGTCACACAGGTGAGTGGCCTTCACCTGTGCTCCCACAGCTGACTCAGTTCTTGTCTCAGGTGATCAATCAGTGGTTCAGGCTGTGACTCAACACTTCCTATACACTCCACCCCTTCACAGCTTGAACCAATGTTCAAGTTCACTATAGGGCGAGTCTTCTCTGATACAGAGATCCAACACATCACGATGCTTATACAATTGCCCATCACAATGTACGTTGACACAATTTAAGACAAGTGATGATCGATGTATGGTGGAGGTTCATGTTCTTTCATTGGCCAGTGCTATGTGGTGTCACTGGAGGCATGCAGTTGTGTGGTGCTGGTCCATCCTATGCTCATTAGTCCCATGTAGACCACCACCGAGTGTCGTACATGATCTCACAGCAACACACAGCAACACAGCAACAGTTTGATGGCATTTCATTCCTTTCTATGATCCTAGAGTCTCAAAGACTCATGGAGAGTAATAAAGATGTTTCAGGGGTACCAGGAGGGGAAGGTCTGCCCTCCAGGGCAAGACACAGGCCATATTTCTATCCTGGGTCAACACTTTGGCTTGTACTAGGGTGTGCCCAGGGCACCTGTACCATACCTTTTGGTCAGATATCTGAAGCTGCACAACTATGTCAGGCACCAAAGGGGGCGTCCTGATCTGCCCCAGGGACATGATAGGGGTCTTTTAAGCAATGAAGATTGGAGTGTTGACCACAATATCAGTAGGCCATGTACCTATTACCAGAGGGACTGCTGAGCCTCCCATCTCCAATAACCTCCCCCAAGGTGCAAGTAGGCCACACCACTTTGGTCCTACCTGCACCTTCCAAGGCCATTTTATTCTATGGGTACCTGGTTCTAAATTCTCAGGGGCAGGGAGCAGAAGGTTATTTTCATTGCCAATCTGGGGTCTTACCTGATTATCAGTGCCTGTAATTTGGGTCCTAAGTGGGAAGGCCCATGTTGTCTGTAGCATTTTCCAGGCACTGGGTCTGCCATCTCAAGGTCTTTCATTCAGGTCCCACAGGGTTTCATAGAGTCTTTTTGCTCACCCCTGCAGGGACTGACAGCCTGTCTTCAGGGCAGTCTTAAGAATACCACTATAACATTCAGTGAGGCCTGTCCCTGTTTGATTACATGGCTGGTGAAATCACCATTCAATATTGTTTTCTTCTACCCAGCACTGTATCACGGTGCCAGTAAAATGAGTCCTTTGGTCACTCTCGATGACTTGAGGTGTCCTGTAGGCAGACATCAGTTTAGTAAGTGCCTTGATGGTATATGCCTGGCTCGCTCTTGGCACTGCATAGGCCTGCAGTAGCCCACTTGTGGTATTGACACGGGTCAGGACATATCTCACCCTCTCAGACCGAGAGAGGGGCCCAAGGTAATCAACCTGTCATTGCTGGAGAGGACCGTGTTCTCTAGCAAGATGGGCTGTTGTTTTGGGCAACGATCTCAGTCTCATCTTAGAGCAATGTCGCACTCCCGGCATGCCTGGACGATGTCAGATAGCTGTCTGGGCAGTCCCCATGCTTTAGCATCTGTCCACATTGTCTTTTGTCCAGCATGCCATAGCTTCTGATGTAACCAATGGGTGATGTTCTCAGATGAGGAATTCTCAATCCACTGAACTCAGGCCAGTGTGTCCACTTCGTCATTTTCTGGTGATTGTAGGGGTTGGTGACCAGAAACAAGGTAGACATGTACAGTCCTGTGTTTGACTGCAGGACTATGTCTAACCATATATCTTTGCCCCAGATTGGTCAGGCGTGGATAGTCCATTCCTGGATAGCCCACCGTGCAATCCAAAGAGCGAGCCCCTGCTACAGAGCCCAACTATCTGTGCTGATATTCAGGATACTATCACTGGGTTCCTTGGCAATAACCATGAACACGGCTCTCAGTTCTGCCCATTGTCTGCTCTGACCATCCCCCTCGTCAAACTAGATTGTCTTGGTGGAGAGATGGTATGCTATTGCTCTCCACTTGCTCAGGTTGCCCTTGCTGGACCCATCTGTGTACCAGGCATCTTCAGGAATAGGATATTTCCCCTCTTGAACAGGACTCTTCTCTGGTGGAGCCACCAATATTTCTTTTGGTACATCACTGTGATACGTCACTGGGCCTAGGATTATCTTAAGTTCTTCTTTTAATGGTGATGAGACAGACTACTCCTCTGTCTGATAGGTGACCCATCGTGCCACTGTTTGTGCCTGAGCTACCCGTCTTAGGAATGTGGGTCAGATCTTTCACCCACCCCTGAATCAGCAGAGTGGTCTTAACTATGACTTCAGCTGTTTGGGTTATCAGCCCTACTGCCTGTAATGAGGAGTAGGCAGCCAAAAACTGTTTTTCAATCATACTATATCTTTCTTCTGCTCTATGCCAGATCTGAGACCAGAACCCAATGGGGGTCCGAACAGTACTCTGGCATTGCCACAGCCATCCTGAGCGATGTCAATGTCCAGCTCAACTGGGAGGGTAGGATCAAATACACCCAATGCCTGGGCTCGTTTAACTGCCAGTTTTGCCTGTTTGCCTGATGGAAAGCGTCCTGTTCCATTCTCCCCTAGTCCCATAGTTGCCCCTTTTTCATGAGTCTGTACAATGCCTCAGCAGCTGTGCTAAATGAGGTATAAAAGAACACCAGTATCCCAACATACCTGAAAGCTCCTGCAGCTGCTTTAGTGTTGTAGAGACTAGGAATGTCTGAACCTTACCTATTACAGCACTGGGTAGTACTTTGGTACCTGACCAAACTATCCCCAGGAATTTTATGGACAGGCCTGGACCTCGCACCTTCTGAGGATTTATAGCCCATCCTTTTCCTTGCAGATAGATACTTAATCAATCCGCTGCCTGCCCTACTGCCTCCAGTGAGTCAGATGTCAACAGGAGATCATCAATATAATGATACAAGTTAACATTATCAGATTTTCTCTAATTAGCCAGGTCACGCACACTAGATTATGGCAATATGTTGGCAGGACCTGACACATCCATTGCCTGCCTCCCCATGTAAACACAAACTGGTCTTGCAACTCTTCAGCAACTGGAATACTGAAGAACGCATTTGCCAAATCTAGGACACAATGGTAGGTTTTTTTATTTCCCTACTCAATGTGTACCCAATACTGCCCCCATAATGGACAGCTGCATAAATAGGTGGCGTGACCTTATTTAACTCTCTATAATCCACCATTCTTCTCCATGTTCCATCTGATTTTCGCAGTGGCCATATGGGAGAATTATATGGGCTACATGCAGGTCTTGTAATGCTCACTTTTTCTAATTCCTGCACCATTCTTGATATTTCATCTTGTCTACCTGGGAGTCTATACTGTCTCACATTAGTAATTTGTTACAGTTTCAGCAGGCAAATATGCTCATGCTTCACATGGCCTCTCAATGTTGCCTGTATCTCCCAGACACTAATCCACCTTTGTCAAAGTCTGAACTCTCCCACAGCTGTCTGGAGAGCCAGACCCCATAAAATGTCTATGCCCAAGAGGTACTCTGAGCCTGGGGCAATAGACACTTTATACTCCCAGGGTGGGAAACACCCAACCACCAATTTCAACCACGTTTGGGTGATTGGAATGGTCTGTCCCCCAAAACCACCAGTCATCACTCCATCTCCATTAAATTTTATCAGATCCCCATAAATTATTGATGTCTCTGCACCAGCATCATCCAATGCCATAACCCTCTGAATATTCTCCCGGGACCAAAGAATTGTCAACCCTACATAGGGCCTCTGGCCCAGTCTGGAGGCCCTAGGGGAACTAACATCCCCTGTCATGCCATAAACTGTCCTATGGCTAACTCTTTTACCTCTGGTGACTCAGGCATCGTGGCCCAAGTTACCTGAGGAGTCTTCTTCCTTCTACTAGGAACTAGAAAATCTTCCAAGTTCCATGTTGCTGTTGGTAGTTTGTCAATAATTCTTACCCTAGGTTTTTTGGAGTAATTTTGAAATTTTTAATTGTCCTTCAACTGCTTCCATAGCTGGAGGAGGACATGATTGGGCTGGCAATCAATTTTCACAAATTGAACGCCAGCCCAGTCTAAGTCGTTAAACATTTTTTTGGGGGGATACCTGTATGGGTACTGATTGAGGAGTTCACAGGGTGAGTCTCCTGGTTTTACCTACTAGAAGAGCCTCTGCCTCTTCCAACATTTGAATATTGTGCCTGGTCCAAAGGCATTCTGCCTCCCCTAGATCAGCTACCAGCTGGGCAGCCTGTTGGACCGCAGCCTCTGAGACTACTAGGGGGTTTGTATGGAACTCTAGATTCCATACTAGGTAGGAAGGGGACTGTTGCAGGATCAGGTCTGTCATACCTGCTGAGAATTTTACCATGTCTGGGCTTTCAAATGTGTCTTCATATATTGCCTCTCTCATATCCAATTCACGAATAGTTTGAAGGTCCTCCATGGAGGACCATAAACCTGTGCGTAATGGTATATCAGATTTATTGGACCAAACCATACAGCATGCTGCCATCAACCAATCTATTATCAAGTGATTCTCATTGGTACTGTTCTTTTGTGACTAATATATCTTTGCCCAATCCATGAAAATAATCCACCATGCAGGATGGGGAAAGGAATATTTCCCATAACCCACAGGGGACCCCATTTTTCAGTTATAGTTGCTAGTTCAATAGTATGTTGATCCCAGAAATCCTGGGATCTGTCTGGGGATGGTTTTGTCGAGGGTGGTGGTGTTCTCCCCCTGACCCATTTAAAGATATTCCAAAGGAAAGACTTTTTTTTTTTTTTTTTTTAAGTATATTGGCCTGCCTGGCTCACCAAACATACAATTAACAAATGTACAGTTAGAAGAGCAGTGTGGTTAAGATGTTATTTTTTAAGCTTATAGTTAGAAATATTGTGTTGGAAGGAGACAATCAAAAATGAAATGCTCACCTGTGTCCTAGGCTCTCAGTAGAAAACTCCAAAGGGACGAATATCGAGAAAGAGATTCATCCCCAGTGGCAGTCAGCCCTTGAATGTGGTCTAGGAGACATGGAGCCAGACTCCACCCCTTCCAGTCACACAGGTGAGTGGCCTTCATTTGTGCTCCCATGGCTGACTCAGTTCTTGTCTCAGGTGATCAATCAGTGGTTCAGTCTGTGACTCAACAGTTCCCATACAGCACAAAACACAAGTCATAACTGTGAAGATGAAAGCAAACCCAAGTAAAACAAGTCAGCAAACTGTATCTCAAACTTTAAATGAAGTTATCAGTATTTGTACATCCTTGTGCTGGTGCATTCACTCACCTTTAAAAGGAAGCACCTTGCCATTCTCAAGTTATGATTTAAAAAAGGCAGTGTAACCAAAACTGTGATTTTAAACATACTGCTTATAAAGTCAAATTACTTGTACACAAAAGCTCAAGAAGAAAGCAAGTCTATTGTTAAGAGGCCTCTTTGAGCCTTTGGCTATCTAGACTTCAAATGAAAAACTTTTAAGGATTTCCAGCAGAGAAATAAACAAATCACATGCCTCACTCATTTAAACATAGAAAAAAAATATTAAGGTCTTCATGTTATTCGAATTTTGTTTCTCTTGTAACCATAACTGTAATTACTTGATATCCTACAGCCTAAACTCTACATCACATAGAATAGGCACAAACTTTATTTCTAAGGAATATTTTTAAGACCTGAATCATTGCATTAACCTTGCATTGCTCCATCTCCAGGGCAATCTCATCCTTCCTCAGAAAAGGTGACCTACTTCTGAAATGCGGTGTAACAATTGTGTTGTACAGTGATAATAAGGAAAGGAAAAGCATTTCTCTTTTCTCTAGAATTGCTTATTTGCCTTTAAAATCCCATCCTCATTCTCTAACTCTTTTGATCCAAGTAAAATTCTGATAACTTTTCTTAATATCAAATATTACAGCAAATAAGATAAATATACCTCTGAGGTGACTATAACTTCATTCTCTGAATTCTTAGTACAAACAGTCAACAAAAATGTTACATTTAATACATCATTTACCATTCCTGTAGGAATGGTGGAGGATTCTGTGAACAAATTTCAAAGTGAAAAAATTTATAGTAGCTTTATTCAATCCTTCCTAACAGGAATTTGATAAAACATACGAACAGGATAAAACAGTTTCCTCTCCTTGGTACAAACAGTGTACTACTGTTCAAATAAAGGCATGACTTCAGCCAAAACATTTGATCCTTAAAACATCATTAAACATTAGCTATTTGCTCAGTCATATTCTTTCTACATTTTGTTCTTTTATGGAATATTTATTTACAGGTTTTACCACACCTCCATAAAAACTCCAAAATTTGCCTATTTTTCTTTTTCCAGTCAGCTATTTCCAGAAAAATATTATTTTATCCTTTCGCTTAAGTAACCCAGGGTTTTGAAGCACCATGGAAATTAAATTGTGTTGATGCAACTAAATCTAGCAGACTATACAGATTCTGCACACAAAGGGCCCTGTAGCCTCATGTGGTAGGAGTAGCTCAGTGTATGTCAGAAGAAACCCTCTTCTGAGGGAACTTACACAGGGTTTAGCAGGCTTAAGCTATAACCCAAGATTTTCAAATTCCCAACCAACATTATGAAACTCTCTGTGAAGGCATAATCTGTCAACTCTTGACAGAGGATTTATTCCATGTTTTTTCAAATATCTTAAATGTGACAAATTAACAGCTTACATAGACGGGTGTAAGAAATTATCAAAGTTAAAAGGTAAGGAAAGCAAAGGGAAAAGTAAGCTAGCAAAACTTTGAACTTTATGTCATTAAATCATTGCTGCTGTCAGAAGCTGTAGCATTTTGAAATGGGAGATTGTATCTCCTCTCACCTTTTTTTTTTTTTTTTTTTTTTTTTTTCCAATTCTATTCAGCATCAGGGCTTACAAAAGTCAGATGCCAAAATAAGACAATTTCTGACTGATTTTGAAAGGTTACCGAGGGGAAACTTCAGGTGTGAGAAGCCTACAGGAATGCAGTTGAGTCCTATTGTTTTCTAATTGATCTGATAATGAAAGACAAAATTGTTGAATTTTTGCCTGGATTTCCAGAAGACATATGAGGATATCAAAGCAGCCAAATCACAAATCTGTTTTAACTCAATTTTGTGACTAACTTCATTCATAATCTTGTCAAGGATGCTGTGCACAGCATAAACAGATAACATTTAAACTTTCACAAGCCCTGCTCAACAATTAGAAAGGATATCACTGTGTAATAGCACAATCAAAATTTATATTTATCACAGTTCTGCTGCAGTCTTCCGCCCTTCTCTCATCAGGCTGCACAGACAATGATGGTTAATATGAGAAAGAAAACATTATCCAGGTGTCTGAAATATCACAGCATAGTCCCATGAAGGGCTTTGAGTATTAAAGCAAAAATCCTCACATCCAGTGGGAAAGCAAAGCAATGTACGTAGAACTTTGCATGTTCACAGTAACATTACTTGCTGAACAACAGGGTTGCTGTGCCACATACAAAACAGTTTATCAGGGAATGTATATCATTGCAAGCATGCGAACTAAAGCAATCAAGCTTTGTGTGCTTGGACTCCAGGAGTCTAATACCATGCAGTGCTAATCAGGATTAGAAGAAAAGTTTTAGATGAATAATTTATTTGCCCAAAGAGCAAGTGAAAGTCATCTGAACTCTTCCTGAAAATATGGGTTACCCACATAAGAAATAAAGACAAAATACCTGCTGATTCAAACATTCCATTTGGGTCAAAGGAAATGTTCTGTGTGACTTCCAAAAAACTAAAAGTTTGTTGTTGTTTGTACCTCTGTTTTGTACTCTTGATAACACATCCAAAGAATGCTGTGTGGTCTTGACTAGCAACAGATAACTACCATTTAGAAAAAGAAAGATTTAGCAGTAAGAATTGTGTGTCCAATTGCTTCTTCCTTCCAAACACTATTATCTGCATACTCCTCTCCATTCAGCTTAAATTAAGCTAAAAATCTAGCACAAATGTAGGAAAACCAGGGCAAGACATCTGTTTGAACTAAGGAACATACTATGATGCTATCTGTTGAGAGCACACAAGCTTGATTAATCTTATCCAATCTCACAATGGTGCTCGGAACAATATTGAGGAAGAAGGTTGACTTCAAACAGTAGTTTCACTGTTTTTGCAAGCCTGCATGAAGAAATCAGAAGTAGGTTTGGAACACATAGTTCTTAAAATTTTAGAAATGCTGTTTCTACACGATCTTTTTTCCTTCTCCATAAGGAAAAATACTGTTAGCACAACTCTGAAATAGGGTAGCATTTCATTATTGAAATTGATATAGTAAACATAGTATTAATTTTTGACTTCAAATATCATTTTTTGGCAAAAAAAAAGTAACAGTACTTAATATTCATAGTGGTCAACAGACCACTGTGCTTCAGCACAGTGTGTTACTTGAACAGAAGTTACACTTACCCTGACATATAAGTTGTATTTTTGTGCTTTACAGAATTCCAGGACATACTGACAGAAAGTCTAGGTGAGGCTACACAGCCAGTCTGGAAGCAAATCTAAACATCGAAGAAAATTCCCATTGCAGAAAGCAAACACTTTCTATGTAAAACATGAGCAAGTCTATATTGTAGAACCCAAAGAATTTTAAATACAAATTGATATTAAACATATAAATGGATATTTATGTATTTAAGGGTTTGATAGAATCGCAGGCAGAAGAGAAGCAGTAACAACCAAATCTATCTAAAGATTAAGAAGTAAAGGTCAGAAGCATAAGTCAACTACCTCTTTATGTATAAAAAATATTACTCCCAGCAACACAGTGACTTGACATAAATTCATGTGATAACAGCCAAATGTGTACAGGAGTGCTGTATCATTCAAAACCAGTCAGATTTCTAACATAGCTGCCACTGTTTGATAAATATTACTTGCTCCAGTTTTTCTTACCAATAACCAGCACAAGGCAGTGACAGTGCTGATTAGCTGACTGAAGGGAAGGAGTTTTACCTGATAACCACATATTTTCTCAATGCAGCTGGCAACACAGATGAATATATTATTTACAGATAAACAACATTTGTTTGTAATAATTTTCAGTTTGATTCATTCTATTGCAGTTCAAGTACATATACTGAAATAGAATTAATGCAATTGTATGTGTAATTTGTTTTCAAGGCATCAGCAAATGATGTGACCATTTTAAATGTTAGACACCTCTGTTACATATGTTTAAGAAGGACTGACCCTAAGGGAAAACCTTAGCTAAGTTTATTTTGCTTACTCTGAAATATGGTTAGGCAGAACATAAGTACAGGTGCCTGTTTTAATTTTTCATGCTAAACTTCTGATTACTTGACCTGATATGAGCATTACTTGGTGTTTATTTTCTGGCAGCTTAAAAGAATACATTCAAACAGCACAGCTATGTAAAACACAGGATTTTTTTTTTTTTTTTTTTTTTTTTTTGCATATTGATTTGTTTTATGCTCATGGAGAAGCAACAAACAATTGTAGGTGTTTTCTAAAAACAATGATATATGCATAATTTAGTGACAGTAATTTACTATAGAGTTTCACTGTCAGTTAAAGAAAGGACATCCGGATATCTTCATTTGATGAAGACATTTGAAGTTCTACAGACAGGATTCTTCCTAAAGCTCTTTAGTCATACTTAACAGCAGTAGAAAAAACCCCGTAGTTGTTCTTATACCAAGACATCTACATTTGTAACAAAGAAGAAAAGCATCATATTATAAAATAACTAATTCACTCAAAATGTATTTTCTGTTTTAATCTAGAATAGCATTTATTGAGTTCATTTAACTGGATTGTATGAGAAGATGTAGTAGGCACAAGTGATTTCAATCAAATTACTTTAGTAAGTCTTCACACTACCTAAAAAAAGAAGCATTAGCAAATTGATACCCTATATAAACTAGAATGGAATATCAAATTCAGACTTGCCATATCCACTTCCTTCCTGACTGAAGTTAAAATCAAAAATACTCATCCCTAATATAGAACTGCACTACAGATAAAGCTTAATACGTCACCAGAAATCAAGATTTAAGTAATTCAATAAAAACGCAGGAGAATATCTGCTCTCTGCAGTTTTAAAAGTCAAAGTACAGAAAGGAAACCTAGCAAAATAAAACAGGTTTAGCTAATGTCAATCTCTAAAAATAAACCATCAGTATAAGACTTTTTAGAAAATCAGCACAGCTAAGCTGCATTGATTAAAAAAGGTTACAAGAAGTTAAGCGTGACAGGGAAAATAAAAAGTTCATTTCTGTATTATTTGTAATCCTTGAAATATGACAACACACATATCCATCTATTAACAAAATATCTAACCACAACAACACATTCATTACGTTGTCCAAGTACTAAATATTTCTCAAAATGGTACATTAAGATAAAATATTAAACAGGAATAAATACAGAAAATGATTCAAAGTAAAACAATAAGAAAAGGTAAATTTGGTAAAGAGAACACATTGAAATACAACAAATTTATTTTTATGCAGTAAAACAAAATTGAGAACGCAATATTTGAGGTAACAAAAAGATAATTGAAAACAACAACATAAGCTTAAGCTTCAATAAGAACAAGAGGTTGCCTAATAATTCATGTTACTACACACACACGCAAGTAACACATAACAATCAAAATAAAACACTAGCGTAGAGTACAGAATAAAAAGCAAATGAATATATAGACCACATAACTACTGTAACTGAACATTAAAAAATTGGTACGAAGACCACCCACAGACCGCCACCCACAGACCGCCACCCACAGACCGCCACCCACAGACCGCCACCCACAGACCGCCACCCACAGACCGCCACCCACAGACCGCCACCCACAGACCGCCACCCACAGACCGCCACCCACAGACCGCCACCCACAGACCGCCACCCACAGACCGCCACCCACAGACCGCCACCCACAGACCGCCACCCACAGACCGCCACCCACAGACCGCCACCCACAGACCGCCACCCACAGACCGCCACCCACAGACCGCCACCCACAGACCGCCACCCACAGACCGCCACCCACAGACCGCCACCCACAGACCGCCACCCACAGACCGCCACCCACAGACCGCCACCCACAGACCGCCACCCACAGACCGCCACCCACAGACCGCCACCCACAGACCGCCACCCACAGACCGCCACCCACAGACCGCCACCCACAGACCGCCACCCACAGACCGCCACCCACAGACCGCCACCCACAGACCGCCACCCACAGACCGCCACCCACAGACCGCCACCCACAGACCGCCACCCACAGACCGCCACCCACAGACCGCCACCCACAGACCGCCACCCACAGACCGCCACCCACAGACCGCCACCCACAGACCGCCACCCACAGACCGCCACCCACAGACCGCCACCCACAGACCGCCACCCACAGACCGCCACCCACAGACCGCCACCCACAGACCGCCACCCACAGACCGCCACCCACAGACCGCCACCCACAGACCGCCACCCACAGACCGCCACCCACAGACCGCCACCCACAGACCGCCACCCACAGACCGCCACCCACAGACCGCCACCCACAGACCGCCACCTCTTGAACTCTAATAGATGTATTTCAATGGAAATACAGATATTCGTTCTATTTTGTTTTTTTTCTTATGTACTAACTCTAGGATGAAGGTAAATTCATATCTATTTTGTTTAAGATCAAACTGTTAAAAGAATTCATGAAAAAAAATAAAGTACCGAATAGTAAATTAGTGTTGTAATAGTAAATTCAATGTTTCCCTCAGTGTTTCCTTCAATCTTTCATTATCATGGGACTGAAAAAAAGCTAGGACATCCTGCAACCCCAAAGTCTCACTACAAAAAAAAAAAAAAAAAAAAAAAAAAAAAAAAAGTAAAATAGAATCTGTTTATGTGTTATATCTTTAGGCACAGAAAGAAGAGAAAGAAATTTCTTACCTTCAAAAGACCTGCCAGGTCCTCAGGTAAGCAGAAATCTCTGATTAAGATGCCTCACCTCTACTGCTAACCCTTAAATGAGTTCTGGGAAGGGGTGGATCTTGACTCCATCCCTTCTCGTCACTGAGGTGCATTACTTGCACCTGAGCTCCACTGGGTTGGCCTTGCCTTCCTACCAGGTGCTAAATCACTGGTTCAAGCCACAGCTTAGTATTTACCCTACAATATAAAACTATTGAATGAGAGATATTTTTCACAGTAGCAGGCAACTCAAATATTTTTTAGCTTTATGGACTACAAACATCACCACTCTCACCTAGTCTTACCAGTGCAAGTTTCACTTGATGTTGATTCTTGCAGTTTGTCAGCTGACATTCTTTTCCAGGTGACTTCCCTAAATACAAGTTAATCACCAAAGGAAGCCACAAAAAATGTACAAGTTCCTCTGTTCTCTACAACCAAATTTAGGTAATTTAATGTATGGATTGCAGTATTGATGCAGCAGAGCTAAAAATAAGGAAAATAAATTAAGCACCATCACAGGAACACTATATTTGAGGTATGCTTTGGTAATCTATTTATTTATATCTACAACATTAATGTTAGGAATCATAAAAAAAAAAAAAAAAAAAAAAAAAAAAGATCTTCCAGCCTCTCAGCCTGACTTATAGAATGTAACATTAGACTGTTACACATACTCAACTCTTAATTATTAATTAAATATCAGATAAATTTTTCTGGGAGATGTGGACAAGAACTTGAAATTCTGGAGATGGTGTGGCATAAAGAAGCCTTCTTTCTGTTGACATATCCTCCAGAGGTTCAGCAGACCATCAGCAATAAAAGGAGAAAAATAAGTGAATAAATAAATGTAAGAACTTGCATGTAATATCAAAGGCAGAATAAAAGACATGGATTTGACTAATTCCAACACACCTTCCTTAAAGTTTTTTTGTTGTTGTTTTTTTTGTTTGTTTGTTTGTTTTTTACTATTTTCTGTCTAGTTTATTTGGCATGTCAGTATCAAAAGCCTTTCAAAAAAGAATACTAACAAATAACAGAGAGAGAGCATTTTTAAATAAAAAATTAGAAACTAATGACAGTTATTCTATTTTAAAGGAAAACATAATTATTTAAATTGGAATGATCTTTTATGTAAGGAGAAATGCAAAACATGCAAAACTCTGATGGCATCGTAGAAAGCTGATGGTTTTCCTTTTCCATATACAATTACTTATTTATCTAGACTAACTTACATAAAAGGATAGTTACAAAATGCTAATTTAGTTCAATTTTCATTGACTTAAAAATCGACCTTAGATAAAATCTGTTAAAAGAAAAAAAAACATTAATTTTAAAAACATAGAGACACATGAATGATAGATGATAAAGCACAGGATGTTTTTATTTTGTCACTTCTTTTACAATTTCATTCATGAAGAAATTCTGTATTCTCAAGGAATTAGAAGGTATTTAGGGAACAATCTTCTCAGGTAGTTTTGACTTTCAGGCATAGTTTCACACTGAATACTGAAATAACCTCAATTTACATTAGAAGGATTGCCTGTCACTCACATAGAAAGGGGATTATTTTATTCAGCTTGAACTATGTCAACAAAAGCAGTAACCCCAGAATCAGGAATATTACACACGAGGAAATGTCTGAGCTCTGAGGATAAATAAATAAATAAATAAATAATTCTCAGCAGATGACCAGAGATGAACTAAAGTATGTTTTTGAAGACTCTATGCAGTGCACTCATTACTTGGATATATTTCATACCTGAATAAATATGAAGACTGATCCAAAAGTAATGCCTGCTATTTAATTATACTGGCCTACAAAATCAGAGGCAGATGTTGATGGTATGATAGCAGAGGAAGAACCCTCCCACCAGTATTCCATTACATTTTGTTGTCATGCTACAGATGACAGCAGCAGAGAAATCTTACAAAATCACATCTGACATGGAAGTGGATATGAAACAAAGGTGTAGAATTGAATTTGCCCATGCAAGAAAAATTTCCAGCTATTGACAGTCACCGACACTTGTTGAACATTTCTGGACATCGAACAGTGAATGTGAGCACAGTGAGGTGGTGGGTGGTGCCTTTCAGCAGTGGTCATAGCAACAGTGTGTCACTTTCAATGGTGCAGATTTTTGTAAGTGTGATATGCAGGATCTTGTTCATTGCTGGCAAAAATGCATTGCTAATGGTGGTGATTATGTTGGAAAAAAGCATTATGTAGCTGAGAATTTGCTCTATCAAATATTATTGTGCTCTTTGTGCCAGGTGTCATTTCTATGGAAATAAATAGGAGGTATTATCTTCAGTGAGACCTGCATGCCTGGCTATTCCTGCAGACAGTTATTTGCCTACCAACAAGATGTTTAAGTTTCCAGGGGCTAAAATAAACAAGCTTAGAAAACTAAGAAAAGATGCACAATGTATCTTCTTTTACACTTAGCAGTGACAGATTAAGGAGATTCTTGTAAATTTTCTATTTGCAATTTATCATTTGCAACTTGAGCAGAATTGGCTGAAACTCAGAATTACTGAAAAGGACAAGGATGTGACTCTTGGAAATGTTTCTACTTTCATGTTTTATCTTCTGGCAGAAACATGGAAGTGCAGGTTTTTCAGCTGACATTGCAGGTTTTTCAGCTGACATTCTGGCACCTGGGAGATTTGAGAGCTGCTTTTGCAGAGATGGAGCTGCTCAGAGGCTTGTGGTTTGTGAGAAGAAGACTAACAGCAGACTGATCTTCATCATACTACATTGATGTTGCAGCCTCCTGCAGAAGGGGAGGATGCTTTGAGAGTTCCTTTCTGCTGTTACCCATAATACATAGGGACTATTGTTGGCCTGTCCTTGAGAACTAGCAAGCTAATTCTCACACAGTGGAAACAAACTGAATTCTGACTTGTGTCAGTTTTCAGTTCATCTGTGCTAGAACTGACTTGGAAAGAATAAGTGCTATAAAGCAAATATCTTAGCTAAATGTGATCCAAATTGTGATCTATGTCTTTTTTTGTTGTTGTTATCTTACAGAATCTTAAACAATAAATAATGAGATCATCTCTAGCCTCAGGCTTGGATCTTAAAGCTTAAGTGTCTACAGGACTTTATGAACTTCTATGGTCTCATCAGACTTGATAGAAGTACTCACGAGATAGAAATTATTAGCATGCTTAGGCCTTTTCAGAGTCAATGCTATTTGTATTTGTATTCGGGCACAAAGTCTTCAGTGACCAATCATACCAGCAATGCACTCAAAGAATAACAACCAATTTAAGCTTATCATGCTGGGCTACAAGATAAAATATTTTCTCCCCTCTCCTCCATGTCCTTTTCTTCGTGTTTTGAATATATCAACAATGTATTGCACCAAACCAGCATTCCAGTAATTTATGAGTTGCGCAAGTATACTTAAATCAGCATCCAGCATGTAGGGATTTTTTTATTACTGTTGTAACATTGTTTTACTACTGTTGAAGTGCAAAAATATCAGAAATGTTACATATAAAGCATGCAAAAGAACAAAACATACAAAAGAAAGCTAGTGTGAGAAAGATGTTTTAAGGGCACAGGTGTCCAAACTTTTGGCCTGCCTGGGCTGCAGTGAGTGAAAAGAAATTGCCTTGGCCCACGTATAAAGTATGTAATATAGTTAACATATATAAGTAACAGAACTTTTTACATATATATACAAATAGTCAAATATCAACAGAAAATGAATTGCAAATATACCAAAATATTGATGATTTTATTTCAGTCTTGAAACCTGTTCTCAAATTCCTTAATCAATAAATACAGCTACGTCTGTTTTGCTATGCAAACTATTGTGTTAAGCCAATGTACCAAAATGCATAAAATTATTTGCCAAACCTTGAGTTAGCACTGTACTGTGCCTTTCGCATATCTTGGTTTCAGCTGAGCAATTGTTTATGTCACACTGATGTTTGATTGTTGCTGAGCAATGTGTGCACACTCAGGGCTAGGCGAGGCTGCTTGGCAAGGAAGAGCTTCTGCCTCGATGGAGTGGTGTAAGGGGCAGCCACAGTACAAGCTGGGCTGAGCTGCATGTGGCCCACAGGCTGCAGGTTGAACATGCTTGTCCTAGAGATTCAGACTTACAGACATCTAGTAACCTCAGTTTACAGAGGAGATAGATGTAGAATAAAACATGTTCTCTGTTAACAGGACAATGAACAAAAATCTTCTGACTCTGATCTTTGCAAAACAACTAGCAACATGTTGATGTTACTGGGTAAAACAAAAACAGAAGCATGTCTTCCGATCCTTTGATTCTGAAGGTCACTGCTAACAGAACCATTACAGAAAAGCCAGTGAGATAACAAAGTCTTTTTTTCTAACTTACTAGAGATGAAATGAAAGCTGTCCCTCTTGTTCATCTTTTCTGTTAGGAGAGTTTGATAGCCTAATGCTACTGTCCTCTTCAGCCAGCAGTTTCAAATGAGAAAAAGAAATGTAATTCCAGTCAGTGTATATTTTTGAAAACTTATTCTGGTCAAGACCTTCTGAGATCTCAGGCCTGCATTTGCACTGAAAGGTGGTGGAAGAAGGAGCTCTAAAGACTTTCTCATCTAACAGTAATATACTAATAATAATCCAAATTTTATGACGTCAAATTAAGAAGATCACATGTAGTCTAAATATCTATCTGTTCACATGCTACATATATAAATTTACATATATACCAAGAGAGGCAGAATTCTTTTTTTTTCAAATCATTTTAGTATGCCACCTTTCGATAGTTCCACAAACTTAATATTGATGTGGAGCTGGTTGTTTTTGCTTGTTTGTTTGGTTTGGTTTAGTTTTGGTTTGGTTTGTTTTTCAGATTTATTTGTGTGTTCTCCTTTTAATTATACAAACATTTGCTCACCTCTAAAGCTTTTGCAAGCCAAAGAAACAGTTCTGCAGCAGCTCCAAGTTGAGAAGGAACTGAAATAAGACTGTATTTGACTTCGATCAAAGTCCTGCAGCCTGTTTTGCATCAGAGAATAAGAAATGCAATAGTATATTTATAACATCACCTTGCCCAGTAACTTTCTCTCCCTCACTCTAAGGGGAGGCTTCAGCCTTCAGATAAGAATAAATTTCAGCATGATGGTGCACCAATGGCCTGAAAATATATGTGGCACGTTTGCTCACAGCATGTGACTGACAGCAACTGTGGTTTGGAGAAACTGCAACTGCAGACTAGAGCTACACGTGATCTAACTGAAGCTCAGCATTTTAATTTTTTGTCGGTCACAGAAGCTGTGACGGATTTTGTATCCACATGTGTCAGTTTGTATATATTCAATATTAAAAGAATGCAAGTATGGATTAGCTTAGTCAGATTCCATATTGTATTGGAGTACAGTAACAGTAGTCAACCCACTGAAAGAAGATGGTAGGCAGATACTTTGTGTTTTAGCTCTATAAAGAAGTTACAGAGCACACACAGGGGGAAACATGCCCAGCTAGCTCCAGCTGAAGGAGTTTCTACCACTTTGTGCAGGGAGATATATGCATATTGGAGTGAAAGAGGTGGCTAGAGAAGTTGCCAGGGAGAAGATTACAGAAGACACCTTAGATGTAGAGATGGGTAAGACAATTTAGTTTCCCCAGGATCCAAAATGCATCTGATAGCTGAAACAACACCTAAATCTGATAGTATTAGACACCATATGCATACCAAACAAAGAAGTGGGTAAAATTCTGACTTCCTTATTTCCAAGGTACTGCTCAGGTATCTCAAAAAAATGACTTCTGTTTTCTATCACAATGCAGTCTTAAGTACACTTTCTGCTATTTCCTCAAATTGCAGTAATTGCTATCAGTGCCACTATTGTATCTACAACAGGTAAACTTCACATCAATTATGTTGAGAAATATTCTATTAAATAGCACTTGCTAATTTTCACTGCAATGCATACATGCATTTCAACAGTACATGCAGTAAATTCTTGGCAAGAATTTCCCTTCCTTCAAACTGGAGACTCGGATTAATTTTAGCTTCCCTTAATTCAGAAAACAATAAAATCTACCACAAGTCTATGCAAATGCTGTATCCAATTCCTGTCCTTAGAGAGAAGTAATTTTGCATGTCCACTGAAAACAACTGAATTATAAAAGGAAATCCTTCATTTTCTGTTATTCCCATTCTTTCCAAATAGTGGTTCCAGCACATCATTGTGATTTCTGGACACAAAAAGACACATAGTATCTGACTGACTTGTCAAAGCTAGAGCCAGTCAGCTTCCTGCTGAGCTTCATGCTGAAAAGTCAGTAAAATGACACACTAAGCCTTAGAAGAAAAAATAATAGCAATGTTAAAAAAAAAAAAAAAATCCTAGGTAAACTAGATAAGATAAATAATGAATAGAATATTTCTAGAGCCATCTATTCAAATTTCAAGGACCCACTATGGATTTTACACTGTCTTCCACTAAAAGCAGTTCCTGTATTTCCACTGCAACTAGAAATAGCATGATTAAAAACAGATCAGACTTTGAGGATAGCTGAAGTACTTCATTCTCCCAGACATGAAGTACCTGTTGAAGGTTTTGTGAAGGACTTTACTGTTGTTGTTCAAGGCACTATTTAGTTTAACCATTGTAAGGAATGTATTATTGAATTACCTTTCCATAAAAAACTGAACAGACATTTTCACAGTTTAAGTGAAACCTCATGCTCATATATTTCTCCACAAATAAAGCAAGGGATACCAAGTGATATAACAGCATAACTAAGGTTCTGACATTCCTTGCCAACATTTTCACAGCAGTCTGGTTACAAAAGCTGAAGCTCCAGCTGTACAGCCCTCCAATCTTGGGCCAAGACCAAGTGTTCTCCTCCATCTCAGGCCTAATAGACAAGTGTGAAACATGAGAGTAAAACCCATAATCCTACCTTTTCACACAGTTTGATTCAGTGCACGCAATTATACCTCCTTCTTGTGCCTCGTTGAAGCATCCATAGGGACCTTCTTGTGTCTTTAGAACAAGGGAGATGACTTTAGACACTTTAGACAAAGTGGCAGAAAGCTATGCTTTGAATTGTGAAAGCTCCCTCTCCAAGGTATTTGTTTGCTTTCCTCCAAGAGTGACACATCACCTTCTGTTTGGCTTGGAAAGGCAAAACTTCTAAAGTACATAGAATCCCCAGCTTGGTTCACATTATTCCTTCAGAGATTCAGAGACCAAATGCTTTCATGTCTTCTGAATATTATAAACGATGAATGTTTAGCCAAGGAATAGAAAAAATAGTATGCAACTTTCCTGAAAAATTACAGCTAGCCAGGCCTAAAATAACCACAGTTCAGTATTCTATGTGAAAAACAGTTGATCGCTTCCAAGATTAAGAGACTTGACAGAACCTTACATGAATAAAGCTGAGCAATAAATAAAGCATTAGGTTCAGCTAAGCTAACAGTAGCTTAAGATATATAGGCAGACAGTACTTCATATTTTAAGAAAGAAAATAGTTATCTACAGAAAGAGAGGAAACATCAAATGAACAGTTTTGAGACACCTATACAATAACTGTACCTGAGGATAGGATATAGCAGACATAGAGAAGATCTCTAGATATACTTCAATGCTTGTATTGTATTTGGAATGCCTTGTCTCTGTGTGAAATATTTTGCCTTTAGCAGTATAGTTACATGTCCAGTAATTAACAGTTGGTTATTAGTTCAGTCCAAGTTCATGTGTGATTATCTTTCCAAAAGTCTTCTCAGACAGAAGAATTATGTTTGGGAAGCTTACTAAATATTATCTACTACTAAAAGAAAAAAATATATTATTTTAGTAGGTCATATAATAGTGAGTCTTCTTTAATTAAATGTCAGAGCCTTGGCTATCTACAAATTATTTTAATACAAATTATTTTATTTTGATTCAGGCTGGACATTAGGAAATACTACTTCTCTGAAAGGGTGGTCAGGCACTGGAATAGGCTGCCCAGAGAGGTGGTGGAGTCACCAAGCCTGGTGGTGTTCAAAGAGCATTTGGATGTTGTGCTGAGGGACATGGTTTAGCGAGAACCATTGGTGGAGGGTGAATGGTTGGACTGGATGATCCTGTGGGTCTTTTCCAACCTTAGCAATTCTATGATTCTATGATTCTAAGGCCAAGATAAAAACAGAGACAAGAAGTAGATCCATTCAGCTGACTGCAATATCATCCTATGTTTCATCTGCAGGCAACATGAGCATTTGTTAAGAATACAGAATGTTGTATTTTTCAGTCAAGTCAAAAAGGGATGTAAAACACCATTAAAATTTCAGGTATACAAGGTTTGTACATACAAATACAAACCAGACAACTTCATCTTTATGGAAATCTACTCAAGTTATGACATGAACAGGCAGTGCCAATGGAACAGAACTTGTTGCAGAGTATCAATAACGATGAGATGAGGGAAGATGCTGCAGAAGGTCCACCCACAAGGTTGTCTAGAGTGAGATGGTGGACTCCACACATCAGGAATGCCTCCACCAAAAAGGAAAGAGATTGTCATAGGCCACTCCCTTCCGGGAGGAACAAAGGACCTTATATGTCAGCCAGATCCCACCTGTAGAAAAGTGTGCCACCTACCTGGGGCCCAGGCCAAGGATATTTCTAGGAAACTTCCTATTTTGATTTGACCCTCTGATTATTATCCTCCACTGATAATTTAGGCCGACAGGAAGAAAGTTGCTGAGAGAAGCCTGAGGACTACCAAAAAGGACTTCAGCAGACTGGAGCGGCTAGCAGATAGAGCAGGAGTACAGGTCATATTTTCTTCTATTCATGACAGAAAAGGATACTGAGAGGAATAGGAAAGCCCGTCTCATAACTACATGGCTGAGAAGCTGGTGCAATCACAGGAATTTTGTTCTATTTTTTATCATGGGGTTACTTGGCACTTGGCTGGATAGCTGCTGATGGGTCTCATCTGTCTCAAAGGGGGAAATGGATCCCAGCCCAGGAGCTGGCTGGGCTCATTGAGAGGGCTTCAAACTAGATATGAAGGGTAAAGAGGATAAAATCAGGTTTGCTAGAGATGAGCTGAAGGGATTGGGAGTGAGGCAAGGGGCTCAGCTGAAGTGCATCTATGTCAATGCACACAGCATGGGCAACAAACAGGAGCTGGAAGCTATTGTGCAGCAGGCAAACTATGACTTTTTTGACATAATGGAAATATGGTGGAATCACTCTCACAACTAGAGTGATGCAATGGATTACTATAAGCTCTTCAGAAGGGATGGGCAAGGAAGGAGGGGTTGTGGTACGGCTCTCCATGCTAGAGATTGTTTTGATGTTGAGCTCAGGGCTGGAAATGTTGAGGTTGAATCTCTATGGATAAGGATCAGGGGGAGGGCCAACAAGGCTGATATCCTGGTGGAGGGCTGTTATAGACCACTTATCCAAGATAAAGAGACAGATGAGATGTTCTAAAAACTGCTGGCAGAGGTTGCACAACTGACAGTCCTTGTTCTCATGGGGGACTTCAACATTCCTGGCATATACTGATATATACTGGTTTGATGGGGAAATATTGGTGATAGGTGAATGACTGTACTGGATGATCATGGAAGACTTTTCCAACCTTAGTGATTCTGTGATTCTATCAGTAGTACTGAAAAAATAAGGCATGTCAAACTGGGTACACACTAAGTTAGGAAAAACAAACAAACAAAAAAAACCATAAACTTTTATCCAGTTCATATACAAGCAGGAAGGTCATCCTTGGAATTTCTATTCAGATTTCAGAGGAGAGAAATAAACTTGATAGAATTCATCAGGACAAAAAATGTTAAATTCAAGCAGAAATCAGTAGCAGCATAATTATAGGCTAAGGAACAATATCCTTACCTGAAGCTGCTAATGGAAAGTACTGTGTCTGATAGCAAGACATACTATCAACTAGAAATTAACCTTTTCATTGTGTTTTTCATAAAATAGATGCTACACAGGAAAAATAAATAGGACTGCAGCTAATTAAATCTCATGTATTTAACTGTGACTAGTTCTGAACGCTGAACATTAAGTAAGATAATTCTATTGATTGTTCTCAAATAGGTCTCTGTTTCCCAGAACTGCAATTAAAGAAAAAAACTGCACAGAGTAGTCCTCGTGTGTGAAGACCCCTATGTATATGCAACACAGTCATGACCACAGTGACGTGCGGAAATCAGACCCTATAGCCAGTAAGGATGTAGAGAAGGTATGTGTTTATTGGTGATGCGTGCACACCCTGGTGCAAGGGCGATCGTTCCACCTAACTTGCACACCGTCCGAAGAAATCATGCTATAGATATAGGTCAAACTAATACATAATCAATAGTTGACAGGAATTCGGGTACATATTCACTACATTCCTGAGAGCCCATTAGCATACAGTCCCTCCCCCCCCCTTGCACGTGCATGGTAGGTCATGATGATGAAGGCTTGTAGTCTTCCTCGCGAAGGCTCATAGGCTTCCTTGAGAAGGCTCATAGGCTTCCTCACTGCAAACTTCTGACCCCGAGGAGGGGGCATCCCCCGAACCGGTTTCACCTTGCACTTCAGACATCTAATCACCTCCCTGCCAAATGTTTTCGAGCTGTTCTCCAGTCCTTATCTTTATGGCCTTCATTCCTGTGAAAGTGCTTGGAATCCCTTGTTTTCTAATACTCTCTACATAAACTATCCCTATTTGCCCCTTATGTCTACCTTGTGAAGCTGCTTTCTCTTTTCTTGCTCTGAAGCCCTTTTTTCTATACTGTGGGGACCTGATTTTGCCCTTCAACAGTATTCTAATTGATGAAAGGCTGCTAAAGAGGAGAAGGGGGAAAAAAACAGATACCAAGGGGATTAAAAAGAAATAGACTTGATAAATTTTTGGCACAATATTTCTACTAGTTGACAAAATGTTGTCAACTGCTGTAGTGAAAGTGTGATTTTCACAGCATATGACAATGGAACAATGCAGAATAGTCTTAACTGATGCAAGTGGTTAGCCCAGTTTTTCTCTCAGAGAGAAAAAACCTCTCTCAGAGAGTGGTCAGGCACTGGAATGGCCCGCACAGGGAGGTGGTGGAGTCGCTGTCCCTGGCAGTGTTCAAGAGGCGTCCAGATGAGGAGCTCCGAGATATGGTTTAGTGGCTTGTAGTAGCAAGGGTAATGAGAGCACAGTTGGACTTAAAGATCTTATAGGTCCTTTCCAACCTTGAGATTCTATGATTCTACGATTCCCACAGAAAGACATAGACTATCTGAATCGTTCATCTATAGTTATGTTAAAAATATATATATGCTTGCAAAGTATAGCACTCCCAAACACAGTATCTGCTAAGCTGTCAGGATTCTTGCTCACCTATCTGACATTTCAGTACATCAGAATACATATTCATCTTCTGCAAGGTCTTAAAGCACTAAAAAAATTGTAGAATTGTGGAGCTCTTCCAACTTTGGACTTTCTATGATTAATATGCCAAAACAGTGTTCCGTTCCCACTGTTGTTATTTAGCACCCCTAGGGAAAATGAAATAACATAAATCATCATAAAAAAGAATAAATCCCCTGAAGCTGATACATTTTTCCTTGCATTTCTGACTTTTAGAATTAATCCAAGGAAGAAGGGAAGAAAAAAAGAAAAAGAGGAGAAAAGAAAGGAAAAGATGACAGAATGCAGCAAAAGCCAAAGGGAAAAGATTTCTCATTAACATTATAATATTGTGAAAAAAGAATGAAAATAATTATTTTAGTTTCAGGGAAAAATAACCAGAGTATCTCAAGAAAGATGGAAATAAGGCAATTATATGAATACATATCAGTTCAACAGGGTTAGAAAAATCAAGCTAATCACCTTTAGCTATGTATTTTCACCAGTGTTGAACAAGACCTGTATGCCATGTTTGTAAACATCTGCACCAGTGGAAGTGACCCACTGTTTCATGGATGCTATGGTGGCAGTGTTGTTGAAATGCACCACCCATCATCTCACTGTGTAAAACATGTAGCTATGTTGCTTAGAGTAGAACCCCCCAAAGTATTCTAATTTCAATTGAATATTGTTCCAATTTCATCCTTATTTTAATGCATGAAGAATTTTCCCTCTACAGTAACTACAATAATTACTTCTGAGAGAAAATACAAGAAGTTTGTTAAAAACATAGATGAAACATGTCAATACTTGACCAGATCTATTCTTCAGAAAAACTTTGTAGGCAGTGGCTTCAGGCTGAAGACTGAGATAAGATGTTTTCTCGTCTGTCTGCCTTCAGTGGCATCCAGTAACTGAGAAATATCAACATTTCACTTAGTATATTCTGTAATACCTCACTGTATTAGCAGGTAATATTCTTGGGAAAGACATTGGGAAAGTCCCAGTAAAGTGTTAAATACGGAAGTCATGGTTCCAAATGAGATACAGCTGTACAAATACCAAACGTATTGAAACTCTGCTTTTAATATCTACTTGAGCAGTTTGTCCTTATCCAGCTTTAAGAAATAAAAATTACAAAAACTGTACATAAGGCACCGGAAGCTTTCCTTCTGAAAAAAATAAAATCTCATAAACAGAGAGTTCCATTTTCTCTCACTTAAAAATAGAACCTCCCCTTCCCCATTCCCTCCCCCCTCCCCCCAAGAAATAAGCGTTACATTACTTAAAGGATTCTTTCTTATTCAAATATGAAAAACAGGACAGTAGAACATCTCTCAGCTGTTACAACAAAGAACAGTTAATCAGAACTTAATATCTTGTCATTAGCAAAGAGACAGAAAAAGACAATGTAAATATTTGTTCAGCAAATCACTGCACTTGACATAATGAGAGACTGCAGCAGAGATAATTGTGCAAAAATTGGTATTTGTTTTATGTTTTGTCTAATCTACAGTTTGTCTCCCAAGCATGTGACTGCTCCTTTGTTTCCTAATATTATTATGAGAATGTTGTAGAATACTAATAGACAAAATTCTGAAGATCTCTCATTTAGCAGTTTGTTCATTTAGATGTTGTATTTCTGCCTTAGTTACTAAAGTACTCAGAAATGCTTGGGATAGCAAAACAATGCTTTCTGGTAAACGTATAGAATACAATGCAAATCAGAAAAGCACGTATAAAAAAATATATTTATAGCAAAATATTTATGTTATATGAGAGATAGATAGTGGCTGTTTTTATCCATGTACCCGGTAATAAAGTGTTTCTTTACATCGTCATATTTGGATTACGAGGCTATAAGAAAGACCCATGCATTGGCACAACTTCTCCTACATAGGAAGAAAAATCACTTTATACAAAATTAACATTCACAGAGTGCAAGAGAAGAATTGAAGAATGAATTTATTTATTGAAACATTAAAAGGAATTTGAATAGAGATAAAGCAGTTCCTTGAAGAAAATCACGTATTTCTATCTTATACAGATATTATGTCATGTGTTTTGTTTTCTTTATATGTTATTGTTACTAAAAAAAAAAAATGCAGAAGTGTTTAAAAGTAGAACTTATCACTGACTAATAACTCTCCCTTAGTATTGTTTCTTTTTTGCTGAAACAAAATAATAAGTCTGAAAAGAAAATGAAAATCACCAAAAGGAACACCCTCAACTCATTAAATAGAGCAGAATTCTTTCCTCGTGACTGGGCACCATGGCCTAAATTGCAGAGGAACCTTTTGATTAATCCAACAATGTAAACTCTTATGGATTTGAACTTAGTCCACGAGTAGATGACTTCATGGCTTTGGCTTCTGCAGTAATTAAATGGCTGGAGGGATAAGTTTTATGTGGTGTGTATATTCATAAGAACATGTGCAACCATGTTGCTACTTTCTAGTAATGAGTTGTTCACATAGATTGTTTTTATTTTCACTATCTCCATTTTAACTTACCAGCAGAAGTCCGTTCAAGTATTCTCTCATTCTATACTGATTTGGTGGGTGGCAACCTGCCCAAAGCAGGACATTGGTATTATATGGTTTTTAAGGTTCCTTCTAATCCAAACTATTCTATGACTATGATACTATGCCACAAGCTAAATCCACCACAGAAAACTGAAATAACTATCCTTTGCACATCATAAAAGTGTGCATTTTTTGAATGGGACAATTCTTGGCAGAGTCAAACACATTACAACTGGCCTTCTTTCTTATCTTTAGCACTCCTAACAATCTCAATCTACAAAAAGATTAAACTAAAACACAGTTTTTAGTTATAATTTCTGGCAGGAAATTGATTTCTTACAAAGAGTGCAGGAAGTTAGCTAAAAACACTAACACCTTCACTGGGAAGGGTCTCAGGTGGAAGACTCCGCTTGATTATTTGGCTCTTTCACTTAGATTTGTATTCAATTCAAGATCTCAATTCTGTTTTTATTATTATTATTATTATTATTATTATTATTATCTTTTTTTTAATGAAGGCAGTCCCCATGAAATACATGAGGCTGCAATCCATGCAGAGTTCAAGACCTCTTATGTTGCCATAAGGAACAAAAGGACAGTAGTAACAAAAGGTCAAGAAATTGCACTGCTATTATTTGTAAATGCAAAAGGTATAGTCAGTACTTTTCTTTTTATAGATTGCAAAGCTTTCAAATCCACTCAACTGCTGCTCTCTTCGGAAGTGGAGGGATGAAAGAGTGAAATGCTCTCCTGTTTGCAGCTAAACGTCAAACTCATCTCAAAAATCTGAATTTACCCTAGTTTCAAACAAGATAAATGTTCATTTCACAGGAGAAGAATAACAAAAAACACAATACAACAACCTGTTGTCTGGCAGCCTGCTCTGCACATACTATACGTACACTCTGAGCAGACTTCCCACATCACCTTGTTAAACAAGACAACCTACCTTGTTGACACCTGTGAGCAAAACTGAAATACTAGACCATGCATTGCTGAATATAAAGTTATGGAGAAGGCAAATGGGAGTTTTCCTTCTCCTGAAACACTAACTTGCAGTGGGATACAGTATTGTGAGCTAAAAAACACGCTGTTTCTGTTTTGTTTTCTGAGAAACATCTGGACTTTTTAGCTAAAAATAACAATGATTTGAAATTCATTATTATGGGAAATACAGAACAAGTCCATATATTATTATTTTTAGAGCTTTACCTGCCAATGAGTTATTTTTAATATTATGTTATTCAGTATTCTACTCAAAATATCATAGAATCATACAATCCTTAGAGTTGGAAGGAACCTTGAAATCCATATCTTTCTAATTTGGAGAGAAGGATGTTGTGGGGTATCAATGTGTGGCCCTTCCCTTATCCACTGATGCAGAGAGACCATCATAAAAGGCCACTAGGTTGGTCATACAGGATGTATGGAGAAATAATGTGTCTGAGTGTTATGCTATCTAACAAGGCATTTTCTCATAGAATCATAGAATCACCAAGGTTGGAAAAGACCTCAAAGATCATCCAGTCCAACTATCTGCCTATTACCAATATTTCCCCACTAACCCATGTCCTTCAATACAACATCTGAATGTTTCTAGAACACCTCCAGAGGTGTTAATACAACCGCCTCCTTGGGCAGCCCATTTTTAAGGCATGTTTCACTGAAACTAAAGAATCTTAATTTCAGGTGCAAAAGATGTTTCTACTCAATTGAAATCCATGAAATAGCATGACTTACTAATAAGGAACTCACTTTGTAGCCTATTTATAGTAAGGAAATTTTTTTCAAAATTAGATCTCACAGTTAGTTCACTGTTATGCAGTAACAGTAACAATCAGCATTAAAAAACATCAACCACTGAACAATGACTAAATTAAACAATGGCTAATAGGTAACTATTCTCTCATGCATTACACAGATGCTTTACATAGCCACTGCAAATATACATTTACATAAGGAGATTTTGGATATACAAACTTACATAGATTTGTATCTTTTTTGATAAATAAATTAGATATGGATATCCTGGTTAAGAGTAAGACTTATTTGATTTAGAGTAAGACTCTTGATTTAGACTTATTTGTACAAAGAAGTACTTCTGAAGATTAATGGAACACATCAGAAAAACAATAAATCTAAAACTACAGAACATGGTCAGTTAGACTCTGATTGTCTAGGTCTCCATAAATTAACAGATTTCTTCCTAAATCCCAGTGGTTGCTGTCTCCTCAATCTAGGTATCAAACAAGATTATTTTTATTTTGTATGCAACATTTTGAATACATCACAATTTTCATACCAGTGGCAGTATCTGCACTCAATCAAGTAACGGATTAGATAAAGCGTATCTTGGCTGAGTTGCTAGAAGTTGTGTACCCACACCAACTTAGAACCTTTTAGATATACTAATCAAGAAGACTTGGCTGCACTAGGGTGAAAGACAGTAGACATTTGGAACCTAAAGACTTCATGTTTCTATTATTCATTCAAGTATTTGCTATTTCTCTTACAAATACATAAATAAATATCAGTGACTATTGTACAGCTCTTAATTTGAAATAATTCATAATTTGAAGGCCATATCCACACTGCTATTTGGTATCGATTAATATTTTTGGCAGGTGAACAGTAGCTGAACTGCAAGAGATTTATATTCAACAATAAACAAAAAAATAAAAAAAAAAAAAAAAGAAAAATACCTAGATATATTGAATTATACTTCAGGAGCTGAAACAAAGCACTGTGCCAAAGGCCCACAAGGCAAAGTCTCTTTTCTAGCTGTGGGAGGGTTCCCTTGGTTCAAGCTTTGAGAAAAACAGCCACAAGGCAGCCCACTAATGAGCACCTTACAATCTGGTTAGAGGCAGAGCTGGTGAGCCAGTAAGATGGTTCGAGATTTAAAAACAAACAAACAAAAAAGGGTACTACAGAACTTCAGAGCTTTTGCATGGCATATTGCTACATAAAGAAAGAGTTACAGAACAAGATCCCAAGATTTTCTGCAATGTCACGGGCAGTAGATTAGCTCTGGTGTAGAAAAATCTAAAAGTTAACTTAAATATTAACTATTTGCATTCATCCTCAAGTATGTCCTCTATGTTAGAGTAGCAAGAAGTCATTTAACAATCTCACAAAGCATTATTAGATGAACAACAGCCCATGCATATTATAGAGAGCTTTCTTCTGGCATTCATTAATATAGCTGAACTGAGCTGCCATTGCCAGTGGGCGCAAAATGAATGATATTTTTCTTTTATTGTATGAAAATCAGATTGCTTAGAATGTTTTGAAATTAGTTATATTTTAGCTTGTGACAACTGAAATAAATAAAAAGCAGAGAGAAAGCTATTATCAGAGGTGTTAAAGAGCAATAGATAATGCAGACACTTTATCTTGCAAATAAGTTAACTACTCAGCTAGAAACCGTTAGAATACCTGTATTGTTTTTATCTAAAGTACTGTTCCTGCCAGTCTCAGAGGTCCTATTTTTTTTCCCATAAAATATATGCAAGCTATCTTTCATAGCATCATTCTCAAAATAAAACATGCTTTCCCCCCTACCTTAGTCTATGTTATGCTCTCAAAACTAATGTAGCAAAAGAGAAAACCTGGAATGGAAGCATAATATAAAGAAAAACAATATAGGACATTTGACATTACCTTCCCAGTCACCACTGACAGTGTCAAAGGGCATGGAAGACAATAAAACAGAACAAAACAAACAAACAAACAAAAAAACAACCAAACAAAAAATGTTCTGATTATCTAGTGGGCTGGATTGACTACACAAAGTATCTGGGTCTTACAATGAGAAGGGAAGCAAATAAATCTGTTTAACAAGACCAGAAAAGTGAGCATAAAAAGTAGAGAACAAGGACACAGGGGAAGAAGCAGATGAAAAGTTTTAGCAAAAGTTCACATGCAAAAGGAGAGAAGGGAAATATGTCAAGTACAAATATTCAAATTAAGGCATACAAGTAAAGAAAAAAAAAATGGACAAGAAACAAGAGGTGAAATGAAATGTCCACAGCCAGGAAATTTGAAAGACAAGGAGAATGAGCCTGGGATAAGAACTACAGATGAACAGGAAAAGGATGAAAACGTTTTAGAAAAACATCACACCAATGTAAAATAAAAGGAGACTTACATCTATAAGCAAACCTTCTCTTTCTCATGATTGAAGTAAATAAGACAATTAAATCCCTTGAAGACATCTAACTTTACTAACTCAAGTGGCAGCAGCCTGCACAGTTTCTCCTGGTAGAAACCTTTCTCCAGCAGCAAGGTTCCGTGTGAGGGAATTTTTGGACAAGACAGAGGAAAGAAAATTGGGAAGAACAGCCAAATACAAAAGGATCCTTTTTTTTAAGTCTTCATCAAAAATGACAGAATTAGGATTCTAGATTTATTTTAGTACTTCTTAAATGAAAGTTATGGTATTTATTTATAATCTCAGATAAAGAATTAACCTTCACCTATATCATGATTTTCTCCTCTGTGAAAGACATAAAGACAATGAGAAAGAAAAGCCAGTCACTGTTATACTTAGAATCATAAAGTCAGAGAATCTTTTGAATTAGAAGGGACCTCTGAAGACAATCTACTCCAACTCCCATGCAATAAATGGGGACATCTACACTTAGATCAGGTTGCTCAGAGCCCCATCCAGTCTGAGCTTGAATGTCTCCAGGGTCTAAGCATCCACCATTGCTCTGGGTAACCTGTTCCAGTGCCTAACCAACTTTACTATTAAAACAACAACAACGACAACAACAACCTTCTTTATATCCAGTCTAAATCTCCTCTCTTTTAGTTTGAAACCACTTCCCCTTGTCCTATCACAAGAGGCCCTGCTAATGTGTCTGTCTGCTTCCTTCTTATAGCCCCTCTTTAGATACTGAAAGGCTGCTAACAGGTCTCATCAGAGCCTTCTCTTCTCCAGGCTGAACAGCCTCAGCTCTCTCTCAGCCTGTCCCCATAGAAGAGATGTCCCATTCCTTGAATCACTTTTTTGGCTCTCTTCTGGATGTGCTCTAACAGGTCCACAACTCTCCTGCTAGGAGAGTCCAGCATTGCATCATCTTTGCTGGGGCTGTCTTTTTCCTGGCTCAGGAAGTTATCCTCAATACATTCCAGGAGCTTCCTGGATCGTCTACAGCTCACCATCCTACTTTTCCAGCAGATGTCTCACCCAGAAGGATGAGAGCCTGTGATCACAACACTTCTATCTAGAGGAAGAGGCAGTTTTGAGGTGTGGAGTTGACCTCCTTGCCCTAAACATCCTCCTGAGTGCATCTTCTACCACATCCTCACTTACCTGTTCCTTGAGTTCCAGAGTCTCAACCTATTGATTAAGGGCACCTAGGAAGGTGAGGTAGATAGGGAGGGGGTTTGCCCTGGTATATTTCTAGTGGGTACAGTAGGAAGTTAGTCTACCAGCCTATCTTCTACTCACAATCCCTGATGTTCCTCAATCTCTCCATCTTCTCCTTGAGCTCTGCCACTAGCTGGAGCAAGTCATCTACCTGCTCACACCTCATGCAGATGGTATCCCTGCCACCATCTGATGGCAGCAGCAGGCTCAGGCACTCCCTGTAGCCAGAGACCTGAACAGCTGCCTTTCTGGGCAAGCACTCAGCCTGGGCAGCCACATTCTTTTTGGCAAGAACTTTCTGCCTAGTAGAGACCGTGGCTAGAAGGCAGACAGGTGAGCCAGTCTCCTGAGTGGTGAGGGATACTCTGCCCTCTCTGCATGAACTGGCGTGCCATGCTCTTACTGACACACCATGCTGTTTTTGTCGACTCTGTTCACAGCACTTCTGGGAGCTGCATTCTGTAGGGGCTACTTTTGTAAATACAGGGTGTGATGCCTTTTCTCTTGACCCCACCCTCAACTCGCCAGAGCCAGTTACCCTGGGGGGAGCAATGGCACCAAGAGCTCATCTCTGACACGAGCTCAGTTGCCCTGCTGAGGTGATTCCTTGTTTCAGTGTGGGATGCGATCACACCAGAGCTATCTGCCTGCAGAGAGAGCATACTTAAGCTAATTCAGCCTTTTTCCCTTTATGCTTCTCTTTCTATGTACTTGGCCCAGCCATTTCCAACATTTGGTTCTGATTCACTGTCACAATTAGCATGGAAGTAAGCGACTAGGTTCTTTTATGCTATTTTCCTCTTACTACAGCTCCAAGTATCTGTTAGTGCTCTCATTAAACATAATGCTAAATCAGCTGTTTGCTATTTCCAGATGACTCTTCTTTATGTTCATCCTTTCATGCAGCAAGGTGGTAAAATATGGCATAAATGTAGTTGAAGAACACACTGCTGGTAGAGACAGCTCCCTTCCTGAATACTCTAGCTATGAACGTATGGTTAAACATTACTTGCTTGCTACTGAAAGTGCTGGAGATAAAAATAAAGATTATAACTTACTTAGCCTATATTTGAATTGTTGCAGCAGAGAATGAACATTAGCCATATCTCGATTTCTCTTTGTAAAAATAACAAGTTCTATCAGATTAAACAGCCAAAGAAACTATTATGACAATTTAATAGGATATTCCACATAACAAAGAAAATTTTCATCTAGAAATTCTTTGCACAAATTCTATTTGAGTTAGTGTATATACTTTTCAAAAGAAACAGTGACAGTTTAAAGACTACAAGTGAACATACTAATGTCCTTTCAGTTTTAAATTAGTGTCTATATCTGTGTGTTCAGTGTGGACTAGAACTTCCAATGTGTACTGTGAAAGCCTCACTAAAAAGCTGAATAGGACCCTGCGGAGGCTACCTGTATTTAAAAGATCTTTACAACTGGAACAGTGGGAATTCCTCTAAAAGAATTATTGCCCTTAAGCAGTGTCTAATCCCAGGAATTTTTTAGAGGGAAAACTGGGTTAGATATAATGCTTATAATACACTGTGAAAACAGGATACTGATCTAACGATTTCTCCTAGCTTTAAACCTTTTTAATCTCATAGTAACTCAATTGTGGCACCCTTGACTTCTCAATCTGAATCTCACAATAATTAGTATGCAGGGAATTGGTGAAATGATTCAGGAAAAGATCAAAATATCTCAGACATTCACAAGCACTGTCCTGGAGATAAACATTGGATCTGAAAGAGAAAGACAATTTCACACGACATTTTAGAGTGATTATAGCCTACTGGGCATGTGGGAAGGAGGCAGCGATTTCATACAGACCTATTGTGATGCATTCAGAGCAGGCTAGAGCCAGCATGTGTTCTCAGGTAGGACCTCCCTGAAAAATAAACTCTATTGCCAATATCAGTCATTCCTAGATCACAGACAGGAAAAGACCTTTAAAATTTATTCATCCTAGAGAATGATCATGTTGAAGAAGAAGAATTGCATACCTCATCCCTAATGCTCAAGGCTTGGCCAGTTAATGACCCTCCTAGATTTGCGTACTGATGAATAGTCAATTTTTGCTGTATAGACAAGTACTTCCTTAGCTTTATTTTAGGATTAAAACAATGTTATTTAAAAGTATGTCATTAAATTATGTATATAAATCACTAGAATTATTCAGGCTAGAAATGTTCCTGTTTTAGTATCTGTTCCTTCTGCTGTGTTATATTGAGCATAAAGTCTGAAAAATTATGTATATTCCTCATTTTTTAGCCATATGCCAGTGTAAACAATAACTGAGCCTTTCTGAACACATTATTATTTCCATTGAACAGGAAAAATCCATTGCACAGACACAGAACTGATGCAGGACAGAGAACCAAGCCAGCCTTGGAAACGCAACAGGAATGTTCTCTTCACTACTCAGGATCTCATTTTCTGCTGGAAAGAGGTTTTAATCCAGATTCTAGCATGTGAATCCATGACTCCCCTTTTGGGCTTTCCACAAGCCACTAAGCTAACCTGACACTAGCCTGGCTGTCATGCTGATACCAGCTACTGCCACCAGACATCAGTGAAACAAGCACGAGAAGGAAGGGGGTAAAAAACAAAACTAGTGAACATGCAAATACCTGTCCTGGAAGACCCCATGGGTCTTACCTAGTTCTTTTTTTAATGTTAAAAAATCTGTAAAGGTGTGAACAAAGGTGATGACAGACCCTTTATTTGAGATACAGGCTCTGTAGGACAAGATATCAAAGAAAGAGGAATTAAGTCACCCCAGGAACAGTTCAGAAAAAACATTGAGCTCAGAAGCGCAGCCTTCTCCCTCTCAAACTCTGGCGTGCCAGGAGGGAGGAGAGGGGGCAAACCACACTGGCTCTGAGTGCATACATGTGCCTGGAAGCACCATCAAGAGGGAGAGAGAGGAAGAGTAGATTCGGCTCCCCTGCTCCGATGATGAGTAATAATAAAATAACCCTCTTCTCATTTCTTCTTCCCTATTGCTACAATCTCTTGGAATTTCACTTGCCAACTTCTTCCACTTTTTTTCTCTGTTAACGTTGGGTTCTCTAGCCCAGCTATTCTTTCTTTCTCTGCTTAGCGTGTGTTTCAAACCTGTGAAATCTCACTGATTTCAGATTACAGAAAATTAGGTTGTATCTCTACAATACTTACAGTGAAATTATATGCATGTTGCCTAGCTCTATGGAAGAAATGCCCATATAATTGACAGCTGCTGAAAAAATATTTGGTAAAATGTGCTTGATACTTTAACTTAGATGAGCAGATTCACATTAGAAAATCTCTTTCTAACAGAAAAGATATTTTTTTTTCTGAATCTACATTATTTGTGAATTACAAAAGAAAAGTGTTAATGAAGTAATGAATGAAAGGGAAAGTGGAAAATTTACCTCCGCAGGTACCATTTTGTGTAAGGGTGAGGATTCACTTGTAGCTAAAGATGCCATTGGAGATAGCTTGGAGAAGAGAAAGCTCTGGGGAGACCTCATTGTGGCCTTCCAGTACTTGAAGGGAGAGTATAAACAGGAGTGGGAATGACTGTTTATGTGGGTTGATAGTGATAGGACAAGGGGGGATGGTTTTAAACTAAGGCAGGGGAGATTCAAGTTAGACATTAGGAGGAAGCTTTTCACTCAAAGGATGGTGACACGCTGGAACAGGTTGGCCAGAGAGGTTGTGGATGCCCCATCCCTGGAGACGTTCCAGGCCAGGCTGGATGTGGCTCAGGGCCGCCTGGTCTAGTGGTTGGTGACCCTGCACATAGCAGGGGGGTTGAAACTCGATGGTCTTTGAGGTCATTTTCAACCCAGGCCATTCTGCGATTCTGTGTTCTACTGAAGCTATTTAAAAATAAATAAATAAATAAACAAATAAATAAACAAATAAATAAATAAATAAAAATTGTGCTACTAAGGACAGCAGGAAGTTATCAGGATTACTTCAACAGAACTTTCAAAAGCTGGAATAGTTGTGAAAATTTTGGAGTACAGTTTAGGGTCTTATTTAAATATTTCACAATGACATATGCCCTACTTTAGTTTTCAAACTACAGCTAGACTAACAGTGTGCAGGAAATCTGTCTGTTCCTCTTGATCTTGACCCTAGAAACCAATTCTAATCCTTGTTGGCTGTGGACTGGTCTCTGATGAAGCAGTATGTCAAGTGATGTGATGTTAACTGGGGTACTGCACTGACTTGTGGTGTTCTGTACAAACACATCAGCAAGCGTGTGTTCTCATAAAATAATTATACTTTTTTTAACTTATTAAGGCTAATGAATTTTGTCTTACCACTCACACTGCCAAATTTCAGACTAACAGGAACTATTTTTGCTTTTCTTTCCATCCTGCAGAGTGTGGAATTGTTTCTTGTGGTTTACTGGGACATGGCATACCACTTAAGCAATTGCTGAAAAATCAGATGGTGAACATGAACTTGCTCTGCGTAAGATACACAGTGATCTTTTCGGCACCCTTTCCTTTATCCCTACCCACCCTATGCCTTTCTGTTCCATGGTTCAGCAGGTATATTTCTGTATTTACTATTACTTTTTGACACATTAAGGCATATTGTTCTTAGTGTATCTAGAATGTTTATTTCATTAGGAAGTGGTAGCCATTTCAGTTACAGTAAAATGTCAGTGGTCATGGAAGTACTTTATAATCAAGGAACAGGAATGCAGGGTGAGTGACTGGCCAAATCTAAATACATCTGTGTGTCTTATGGCAACTATCAATATGCAGTAATTGGCACATCACACTAGAACACATAATGTTTTCATAGACTACTTTAGGAAAAAAGCCTTAGGCTGCATGTATAAGAGCGTACTTAATCTGGAGAAGAGTCATTAAAAAACTGCTAGCTTTTTTGCCTAATTACTTTAGCTTTGAGCTTTTGTACTAAGAGCTGACATGGTTTTCTTAACAAGTAACACATTTAAAGCACAGCTTTGTAGTTTATTATTTATTCATGCTGTAGCATGACCCTTCCATTTATTCTTAGTCTTCACAAATGGCTGATTGCTAAACTGAGAAGCAATAACCTATTGATTCCAAGAGAGGGGGAGAATACACAAACTGTCAAGTAACACATCAAAAGGAAGTTAAATCCACAATCTAATTAAATTAGTCTGTACAGATGAGCAAAGATGAACTAAAGTATATTTCAGAAGACTCTGTGCAGTGAACTCATTACTTGGATATATTTGTTACCTGAATAAGTATGAGGGCTGTTCCAAAAGTAATGCCTCCTACTTTATTATATTGGCCCACAACTTCAGAGGCAGATATTGGTTGCATGACAGTAGAGGATGAAGTTTCTCACCAATATTCTGTTACTTTTTGTTGTCATGCAACAGACATCAGCAGAGGGTAGTCTGAAAAACAGCATCTGACATGGAAGGAAAGGTGAAGAACTGAATTCCTCTATGCAGAAAAAAATTCACCCACTGACAATCATCAGCACTTGCTAAACATTTATGAAGACCAAACAATGGATGTGAGAATACTGAGGCAGTAGATAGTACGTTTCAGCAGTGGCAACAGCAACAGTGGGTCAGCTTCACTGGTACAGATTTTTAAAAACATGGCATGCAGTTTCTTCATCATTGCTGGTTAAAATACATAGCTAACAGTGGTGCCTATGTTTAAAAAGTAGTATTCTGTAACTGAGAATTTGCTCTACCAACTGGAGTTATTGTGCTCTTTGTATCTATTGCAGTTTCCAAGGAAATAAAGAGGAGGTATTACTTTTGGAGCAACCTACTTGTCACATTCTTCAGACTTCATTCTTCAGTTCAATTTATCTTCTGTCTGACTAATGAAAATGCAGCCAGCAAACTAAGTTAATTCTACTTGCTTGATACTAATACTATGACTATCATCAGGAAAGTAGGTGAAATTTTCATTCAGTGTCTGAGTACTGCGAGAATAAGATTCTGACCATTGGCAGAATTACCTTGAAAAACCAAAGCATCAAGCACAGAATCAAAGAATTGTAGGGTTTCGGAGGGATTAAGTCCAACTTCTCTGCTAAAGCAGTGTGTTGCAGGTTCCCTACAGTAGGTTCTTTTTTATTGTTGTTCAGAATGAGAAACCACATTTCAGCTCTGGATGAAGGGATGATCTATTATATTTTAAATACCCATTAATTGAAACTTAACTAACTTTATGTCACTAGGGTTTTTGTCAGATAATTTGTTCTTTCAATAGAAGATTTCCCTGTCTGAGAAATTTTGGAATATAACATTGTTTTCAGGTCATGTTTGGGAAGTGTTTATCTACTAGCAAAATAAATTAAAAAAATAATTAATTAATTAATTAATAATAATCAAAACTGCTTTTTTCAACAAAAGCTGTCATGTGCTTTAAAGAGTTCAAAAGCTAGACCTTCAAAGAAAGCGATAATTTCACAAAATCTTCAGATTTAATGTTTGAACCTTTCAGTAAGAATTACTGTGGCTTTTGGCACCATTTTCTGTTTGTTTGTTTGCTTTCCAGATAAATGGGTGATGCAAAATCACAGAATCATAGAATTGTAGGGGTTGGAAGGGACATCTAGAGATCATCAGGTCCAGCCCCCTGCAAAGCAGACTGCACAGGCAGGTCTTGAATATTTCCAGAGAAGAAGACTTCACAACCTCCCTGGACAGCTTGTTCCTGTGCTCTGTCACCATTACTGTGAAGAAGTTCCTTTGCATATTGGTATGGAACTTCCTATGCTCAAGCTTATGGTCGTGTCCCCACAGACCACTGACAAGATGTTGGCCACGTCTCTTTGACTCCCACACTTAAGATATTTATAAACATTAATCAGATCACCTCCGAGTTTTCTTTTCCCAAGGCTGAGCAGACCCAGGTCGCTTGGCCTTTCCTCATAGGGGAGATGCTCCAGGACCTTTATCATCTTTGTGGCCATCCGCTGGATGCTTTTCAGGAGATCCCTCTCTGTTTTTTACAGGGGAGCCCAGAACTAGATATAGTATGCCAGATGAGGCCTCACCAGAGCAGAGTAGAGGGGGAGGATCACCTCCCTTGACCTGCTGGTCACGTTCCTTTTAATGCACCCCAGGGTCCCATTGGCCTTCTTGGCCACCAGGACACACTGCTGGCTCATTGCTAACCTGTCATCCACTAGGACTCCCAGGTCCTTCTCCACAGATCTCCTCTCCAGCAGGTCATACCTCAACCTGTACTGATACTTGTGGTTATTCCTTGCCAGGTGCAAGACTCTACACATGCTTTTGTTAAACTTCATCTGGTTTATTGTTGCCCAGCTCTGCAGTTTGTCTAGGTCTTGCTGAATGGCAGCACAGCCTTCAGGTGTGTCAGCCACTCCTCCCAGCTTTGTATCATTGGAGTACTTACTGAAGGTAGACACTGTCCCCTCATTAAGATGGTCAGTGAAGATATTGAACAAGACTGGACCCAGCACAGACCCCTGGGGAACTCTGCTAGTCACAGGTCTCCAACCAGACTCTGTACCACCAATCACAACCCTCTGAACTTGGCCAGTCAGCCAGTTCTCAACCCACCTCACTGCCCACTTATTTATCCCACACTTTCTCAGTTTCAGTATCAGGATGCTGTGGGAGACAGAATCAAACCCCTTGGTAGAAGACGTTAGAAGACGAAGAAAACTTTTATACAGTGCAAATGGTTATTATGTTTCTCACCACTCCTTGATAGTTTCCTTAAAACCACTTACCCCAATTTTTGAAAACTTTCAAATAGTGCTTCAGCCACTCAGAGAAAAATAAATAAATAAATCCAAATTTTCAAATTTCCACTCCATGGCATAAATTTTTAAGTCTGAAATGTGCTGGGAATACAAATGCTTAATGTTACATTGAATACAGTTTCCGAAGATGGTATTGAATGTAAATGTAACATGTATCCAGAGACCAACTAGAGTAACAAAATACTTCTCCAGATTTCAAACCTCTTTTCAATACAGACATATCTCCTGTTTGCATAACCATGAAAAATGATTAAAAAAAAAAAGATAAGTAAAATAGAAAGCATAAAAATATTCATAAGCTAGTTTACAAATACATTTGTATTTCATGCAAACTGATTTTTAAAACTGAGGGAAATAGAATAGAGAAGTGACTGAACATTGAACAGGAAGTGAAAGCAAATTGAGGTGTTGAAATAACTGCAGTCCATCAAGACTCCAGGGGAACCTCAGTAGATTTAGGTAACATATACTGGTGAAGTGCAGCAGCATAAGAAACAGAAAATGTAGCTATGGTTTGCAGCAGTTAGATAGCATTCTACTGCAAAGAATCTACTTTGGACACTATTCTCCCTGAAAGACAGTTCTGTATGTCATAGAAGGATTGGATCCATCTTAAGCAAATGGAAAAGGAATATCTTTTTCATGGTGTTTGTTGGCAGTTGAACATTTTTAAAGGTTGTTCACCAACTGCTTTGTACTTAATTCAGTAGGAAACAAAGGCTGGGTAATATATATTATTTCCTTTCAAAACATTCTCAGAAGTTTTGTCCCTAGTTTTGATAGTATACTAACATGTAGTTTTATGAGTAAGTTTTATCAAGCACTAGCACAGCTTTTAAAAGTTCAAATATTCAATTGCTATATATATGTGTGTATGGTACTATCTAAATTTACTCCAGCTGTGGTTCTGGATGTTAGTAAATACTCCACTATCTTTCTCTACTTTGTCATGTTAAATGTCTCTGTTCTGTTTCCAGGCTTAGTATGAATCTCACTTTTGTATTCAGAAATCCACAGATCTACATCCATGACTTACTGATGACACAGGAAAGCCATGCCAAGAGTCTGGCTCAATTACTTGAGCAAGTTGTCAGATTTGAATTAAAAAAGCATACAGTAGCAGATTTTAGTCAAGGAAATATATTAATTATCTATACTGCACACGAAAATACCCAATAATAGAATGAAATGATGAATTGGAACAGTGAATGAAGACTATCACAATTTGTACGAGAATATATTTCAAGTGCACACTGTAATTACATAATCAAAGATGAAGAAAAATATTTAAAGCCAAGATGCTTAGCATATCACATCAAAGAATGACCAAAAAAATATATATATATACATGTATCTAAAACCCAAATAAATAGTTAAAATACATTCCTTGAATCAAATGCAATTGTACTGAAAAATGAATCTAAAATGGTTCAAAAATTTCAGATTTTAAACTACACTGACTACAAATTTCATTCTAATTTTCATCCTTCAAGACAACTACAAAATTCTTTCTATCAGAAAGGGAAGAAAAACAGCCAAAAAAAGCTGTTTTTAAAAAAATATAGGAGACATTCTTCCTGATTGACTTTGACAGGGCCATGCTTATGAAAAGGATTCTGTCAGACCCAAAGGGGAACAAAATATATAATACTTCTCTGACAAAACGTACTGCTGGTTAAACCAATTAAATAGGTTTCAAAAATTCTTCTTGCTTTGTAATATGAATTCAAAAATTAACTTCTATGTCAATGTTACTAAATCAGTTTAGATTTGTAACAAGCATAGAATGTCCAAAAACTTAATTAGTTCATTCACTATTAATTGAAAAATATTGAAGGGAATGGCTTTCAAGGGACAGAAACCTATTTTCGTATGCTTTGTAGGAAGTCTAAGTAATTATGTGAAATTTGCAAAATGTCTTGCAATAAGTTTTGCTGGCAAGCTCTGCAGAGTTCTGCTGTGCTTTTAATTTAAAATAATTTCAGACAGAGAGCCTTCTTCAACATAAAACATTTTCTGTGTGAAACATCTACTGTTTAAGCATAGGACCATCATTAAGAACTGTTCAAGTACCATTAACCACAAGTAGTGACCTATTAAAAAGAAATAGTACTTACTTAAAGCTGAAAATATGGTTGATTGTGGATGTAAGGGAGAAAAAAAAGGGGGGCAGGGAGGGCAGGAAATTACTGCACTCCTTTACAGTACCATCCTTTCTGACAGAAGCATGTAAAGGTAATGCAACTGCCCAATGGTTTCTACAAATGGTAAAAAATATTAGCATGTTATATTAAAGCATGACACATGATAGAAATAAATAAATAAATAAAGTTGCATCTATTTAAATGTTTTTTGGTATTATTACTAGCCCATGCTAAGATATCTTGTATATGTGTTCAATTTCAGTCTTTCTGTACTACAAATTCAAATGGAAAGAAAGAATCAAGCAAAGTTGTTCAGGATACACATCACCAAATAGTCAGAAATTTTTCAGTTATTTTACAGGAATATGCCCTTACCTCCAGATACAATATCCCATCACCTCTAGAAATGGATGACTTCTCAGTATGTTGTAAATTTTAAGCTGCTTTTTACAGTCTTTTAAGACTTTTAAGAATCTAGAGTGGCAACAAATATTATTTTCTGTTTTCTAACAGGGTAAGCGTAGATTTTATTATATATCCTTACCTTATTTCAGGATTTTATGCAAGCTTGTATTTGTTATTTATTTTCTAATCCCTGCTTCAATCACTCTGTACATCAGAGATGTGAACATCTGCCCTTAGATGAACATGTCCTTAAAAATAATGTCACTGTTGGGATAAAAGTGACCTCCTGAATTAGGCTTTGAATCAAGAAGCTGAGGCATCAAATGTTACTTAAAAAGTAAGATAGTTAAAATGTCAAATATGTGAGCTATTTTAATTCTTAGTACTCTATAGGGTCAGTGTATTTGTTGCATTTATTCAAAAAGTATTTAAGATACAAACCCATATGCAAGTATTATAATTCATTCACAGATAACTTATTAAAAAATCCTTTACTCAGTATATTCATTGGCTAGTAGCTGATATCATTTCTCAGGTTAAAGTGCAATATCGGGGATGTTTTCAGAATATAGTTGTATTCCTTCAAAACAACAACAACAAAATCTTTTAGAATTCTTACTACATAAAAATAACCTGTATTTAGTTTATTTTGAAAGAGCATATTCTCTAAACACTGTAGTAGCTCATCCCCAGTTATAACTACTTATTATGTTGCATCAGCGGTTATTTTATTTTGAAACCAGGAATATGAACCAGGAATCAAATTACTTTGAAGTGTCTGCAATACTATTATTTTAGCAATTTGTTCATTTATCAAAATAAAGCGTAAATATATTATATATATATATATTATATGAAAATATATATTTTTTTCATATATAGCTTAGGGTATCAAGGCAGTTGTGTTTTGAAGTACTTTGGGACCAACAAAAGAGCAAGAACAGAAAACTTCATATAAGAATGCATACAAATTGACAACACTTTATTTAATTAATAATAGTGAATAATTGTATTAAAAATGAAAGCTAAAAAAATAAATAATTCATTAGTAGGAACAACCAGATTATGTTTTACATAATATTTAGGCCAATATGAATCTTGACTAACTGAGATTTTAATTTCATTACATCAGAAAGAATTTCAATATTTTCACAGTACTTTGTTTCACAGGGCTGAACTGTAACTCTAAGAAATACTTAGTCCATAGATTTGATGTCTGAGGGGCAGTTTAGGCAACCTACCCTTGTGCTGTGATCCTGAATCTCTTTTGTTTTTAGTTCCTCCTTTTCTGCAAGGCCAGGAAAGGAACACACTGCACTTGAAAGTATAATTAGTCTGCTAGAAATTAGATAAGACCTTTTGCAACTATATTGTTTATAATGTAGTATTTTCAGTGTCTTCTTGTACCTACCTGGCGAATCTACACTTATAAATTTTAAATTCTACCAATTATGTTACATAGAGTAAAAAGTGATAAGCATCCTTGCAATAATTGTATACATTAATATAATTTTTAGTAGTTACAATAGATTCATTAGTTTTGTAAGACTAACTTTGCAGGATTCCTCATCAGACCTCTTTCATGTGGAAACAAATGCAGGTTTTCAGCTCCTATGCTAGATGTGATGGAAGTTGAATGCAAATGGTGAGATGGGGTTGGTGCCAGGAAGAACAGCCAAGTAGCTCCAATTCAGGTAAACTATTCAAGAGGAAACAGCCCTGTGGTGATTTTGCTTTGAATTCTTTATGGGGCTCTCAGAATTGACAGATGACTCCAGGCTTCCAAATTAGAAAATCTAGATCTGCTTCCAGCAAAAGCACAATCTGTACTTTTTTGCTGTTTGGTTTTAAGAAAAGATAATGCATATGAACCACAAGTACTCAGGTGCAATGTTGTAGGCTGTTCATTAAAATACATGGGCTGCAGCTAGTACTGTGTTGTTTACTCTTTGCTCTACAGTTACACTTCTAGATTGTTGTCCTCTGTTTTCTTGTTATTCTGTATATTAAAATAAGTGGCACAAGTAACACTCCATGCTGATTTTATTGAAATTGAACTGAGCTTATTGTGATGAATATATATATCCCTGACATATGCGAAGTTTAGTTTTATGGAAAATATGCAAATAAATAAAGTGATTCTAGTTAAGCATTTTAAAGACAAAAATGAGAATGGGAGGCATCCCATTGTGATTTCTGAAAAAATGCTTGGATCGACCTGAATGGCTTTGCACTAGAACATAGAACTTGCACTCATATAAGCTACATAATTAGATCAACAAAATTTGACTGTAAAACAAAAACAGATTAAACTTAAACTTTGTCTGTGAACACAGAACCTTGGTCTTGGGCATGCTGAGTCTTCAGCATCCCCACCTCCTGGCTTAAGCCAACACCTGCTCTGTTGCCACTGCCTTGTCTAGACAGCTTTGTCCCCAGCCAGCCCTAGGCCCCAGCCATGTTCGTCCATGTGCTGCTGTGTCTGATTATAAAAATATTCTTGCCTACCACATCCTTAGCAACTATAATTTGTGAGTACTTGCATGTGTCAACTTAGCAAACAACTCTGAAGTAACAGAATTTCCCTAGGTGTTGCCACAGTTTAGCAATGTATAAATAATGGTGTATAAATGTAAGAAAACATAATGAAAGACCAGACTAATAAAACTCCTCTAAATTAAGTCACTTGAAAATCCTCACACTTTTAGTGAAGTTCTATACCTAGGTTTTTTTGCTGCCAAGTAAATCAGAGAAATGGGAATGCCTTAGCTTTGCTCAAAATCCACTGAAACCTAAACATCTTCAGCTGAAATTTTGTCTGACAACTACCTATATATATACATAAATATATATATATATATATATATCCTATATATATTGCTTTAGTGCAAAGCCATATATATATATATAGGATACATATATATATAGGACATATATATATATTTATATAGACTTTTCTGCCACCTTATATAATTAAAATTAACAGTTATTTGATAAAAATACCCATTTGTGGAATGATGAGTCTATTCTCTTAAGTCAAGAATAACAAATGATTCATTTAAAACACAAATATTTCAAAACTTCTACGCATACTGAAACAATTTTCCATTTGCCATTTCAAAGCTTTAACTGGAAGCTTGAAATACAGATTTTAAAAGGAGATAGCACAGAACACATGGAATATGCACTGTTTGGAACCAACTCAATAATTCCATGGGAGTCAGAATGACTCCTGCTTATTGCAGAGGCAGGAATAATAAGCTATCATGTCCTTCTATTACTGACTGGCATATCATAACATATAATAAAACTAAAATAATAAAGTGTTTTTCAAATTTCAAATATGAAACATGGAAATAGATTGCAGTGCCATTTGCATGGATTTGCACAAAATACTGCTTCTCCACTACATTTTCATTCAAATTGAATTTTCAGAATTTACGTATTTCTCACTTGATCTTCAAGACTCCCTCCCAGCTGGTGAAAAATATCTTAATGTTTTATTTTATACTAGTGTTTCAAATTCTCCAGTGAGATTTCTCTATTCTAAGCATGGGATATTATGAACAATTCATTGTAAGTCTGTTGTCATATAGAGATCTAGTATTAAGGGCTTAAGTATGAGCACTTCCAAGTTCTTTTTACAACAGAATTTGCAATCATTTAAGTAGATGGGTACAAGATGAGACACAAATTTCAGACTGGTGTTAGACTTTCATTTGTCTTTCATTCAGCTTACATCTGGACTTCAGATTTCAACTGGTACAGGCAGCTGTACCATGGAACTCTGCATTTATTGATGTTTTATTTCACTTTAATATGGAACAGTAACCAGACACAAAGCTCTGCAATATCGTCAAAGATAAAGGTTCAACTATTTGGTAAAGTGCCTGAACAGCTAGCCTGTAGTCCTGTGATAGTTTTAGCTCTTCAGAAAATATTCAGATTTGAGAACACTTTTGGTAGTTTGACTAATATTAATTAAAAAGCTGCTACAATTGCAAAACATTGTTACAAAACTGAAAACCACAAAAGGAAATATATACATATACATACATATGAAAGAACTGTAAAAAGCTGACATAAAAAAATCCAACATAGCTGTCAAGTTAGAAATCTGAAAACAACTGTCATCCCGAAGCTGAAAAAATTATTAGCCAGTGATGCAATACTCTCATAAAAATAGTTCAGTTTACAGGATTTCAGAGCATTCATGGGATTCACTTTAGTGAGAAGGATTCAGGAGCATGCTGGAGGACATCAAAGGATGTCTGTGACTTCCAAGTTGATATATCTTACATTATCCTCAGCACTTAGGGGTAGCACACCTACTATATTACAAGGAAAGGCCAAGTACAAGATCCCTCCAAATTCCTGCTTTTCTCTAGGCCTCTGAAAAGGGTACCATTTGAGCTTCGGCCTTTTATCAACACCTGAAAAACAGATAGAAAATGAAGAGCTAAAACGAATGTCACGTTGCTAACAGCCTATACTAAACAGTTACAAAGGCTTATTTTCTCTCTAGAATACTCAGGAGTTCAGCAATTCCCTATCATTAAATATGACCTTGCAGCAAACACGGAAGCAAGATAGATTTGGACTTAAACCTCAATTTAGCAAAATGTGCACAAGTGCCAACGTAGTACTAGCATCCAGAAGAAAGCAGAGACCTTTTTTTCTCTGATGGAAGAGCAAAAGTAATGTACAGGAGATTGAAATAATAACTGTAATTCATCCCCTGCCTGACTCCATGGGTTGGAAACCTGTTTGCAAGAAAACTGCACCCTCTCTTCACTAGCAAGGAATCACCTGCATTGGCACTGCTGGTGCTACAGTCTTAAGTGAAAGCCAGATGAGGGTGGCAAGAATGGGAGTTATTATGAAGGAGTCTTTGCTGTGGATAGGGTTCTAATCTTGTTTCTGCTTCTTAGCAGTTACATTATTTGCTACTCTATGCTTCTCTTGCAATATAAAGGGCTATCAAAGGGGTCATTTAAAACATATGGAGCTGGTGTCAGTGTGTCTCCTAAGAAGATCTCTGTAGGATAAAAATTCCATAAGTGGGAGATCTAAAATATGACTGCAATTTGGTGGATAGTTAGTCTTGTATCTCCATTTTAAATCTTTTTTAAAAAATAAGTACAGTAGTGATTTACTTCTATTGCATATATGAAATCATTCAAAGAAGTTAAGTAGTTTATGTATTTTTTTAATCATTATTTTTTTATAGAATTGTTTTGGTTGGAAGGGACCTTAAAGAACATCTAGATCTAATAACCCTGTCATAGGCAGGAATACCACCCACCCCTTCAGGCTGTCCAGGGCCCCATCCAACCTAGCTTTGAACACCTCCAGGGATGGGACATGCACAGATTCTCTGGGGAACATGTTCCAGTGCCTCACTACATTCTGAGTAAAATATTTCCTCCTAACACCTAATCTATATCTCCTGCCTTTTATGTTAAAGTGAAATATAACTAGCGTTTCCATCCTCTGTTTTTTTGTTTTCTTGGTTTTTTTTTGGTTTTTTTTTTGTGTTTTGTGTGTGTGTGTGTGTGTGTGGTTTATTTGTTTTTGGTTTGGTTTGTTTTTTTTTTTTCAAGAAACAACACTCAGAGGAGACTATAGTGGGATACAAGGACAGATGCATACAGAAGCTGAAAACAAACATTAGTTTGCTGTCAGATAAGTTTATCTGTCAACTGATTATTCTTCTAGAATTTTAACACAGCTCATTATCTGGCACCATCCATCACTTTGGTTTGACTGTGAATTGCCACTTAGCACTTCATCATCACCACACAGTAGCCCACAAGCAGGCCCAGGTGACTGAAGACACCAAGCTCCTGTTTAGAAAAACAGAAACAAAAGGCAGCAGCAATTTCCTAACCGAAGTGATTCCCATTGCCAGGCCTGTGAGCAACAAGCTAAAAGAGAACCGAAGAAGAGTAACATGAAAAGCAAAGTCAGTAATGGCATCGAAGTGCTGCATTGCATCTGCTGCAACACATTTCCAGTATAGTTATTCATGGACAATGAGATATTATTCTACTCTTTTCTATTACCTTGGAGTGACTGTAGATGTAAAATCTGCATGAACAGTGTCACATTATCTTTCAGCTACTGTGATGGCTCACTGGATCACAGGACACCTCCTGGTAGCTTCTCAGATATAAATAATCAGCTCTACAGGTAATTGTCAACAGCCCTAAACATTCTGATCATATTTGCTGCTTCTCCACAGAAAAGAAGGATGGCTTCTCTCACCCTCCTCATTGCTGAAACTGAGCTATGTGGGTGACAACACGTCAGCGTACAGTATTTAACTGGTGATGTGGCTTACTACATTTCATTCAGAATGAATATTTTCTCTGAAAGCATTTTAAAATGTTTTCATAGTTCTTTTTCCACACATGTAAGTATCAGGAAATCAGCACATGACATAATACTGCTATATTCAAACAGTGAACTTCATAGTGTTGAAGATTTCAATGTCTCTGAAGAAATAGGCTTCAGGTTTGACTATTCCACACAAAGCAAAACATTTTTACAGAAGATGTGAGTCAGTGGTGTGACTAAGAATGAAACATAATTACTTCCCTACACCTCTTTCCCCGTACATTATGAAAAATTTCCTGCTGTACTGTGATACATGACACTGTGTTTGGTCTATTGACTACATCAGGTAGGAAGAAAGGGAAGTATGCAAATAATGACAAATTTAAGATAATATGAAATGAAGGAAGAAAAAAAAATCTTCCAAGTGGGAGATAGTTTAGGCTTATTGAAAGAAGTCTTTGAATTTCTTAAATTCGAGCACAAAAATTGAGAACATAACGAATAATTCTGCAATGACAAGAAGATCAGTGGGATATTAAAATAGGTCTCTTTTACATTTTTTTTTTAAACTTCATTATATTCATTTCTCCCCTACCCACTGTTAGTCTCACAAAAGGACAGTTTCTGCTCAAGCCTCAGAAACATTGATATGAGTCATAATAATCTTTTGCATACTGATGATGTACAGCCTTGTATCTTATTTAGGCAAAGTCAGTCTTTTACTTTGTTCTGGCAATGTCTGGCTGCCATTTCTCCTCATAAATTAAGATCATGTACTCCCTGACACAAACTATTATTTCTTGTTTGTTTGTGCTTTTGTTGTTGTTTGGTTGGTCACTTACTTTTTCTAGAAAACATTTCTGGAAAAAGAGCCACCTCAACTGGCTCTGAGAAAAGCTCTCTAAATTAGCCTAATTTTGAACACTGAGTTGTGCTAGGTTACCTCGGGAAGTCTCTTCCAACCTTATACTATCAATGATTTCACGTCTTTTTATTAATATTTTAGAAGTCTTTTCCATTCCTTCAAGGAATGAATAAAAACTCCATAAAAATGAAAAAGTTAAAAATAATGTTTGGATTTCATTATGGGCAAGTTCATCCATCATAACTGATTGTAAGCGCTTACTCTAATTTTTAGTATTACATGTTCCTCAGATCTCATAATGATTGGACCACGGAAGCTACCAAACTTACAGAAAATAAGACAAAAACATTTCCCTTTCATTTTTCTAGCTCATCACTGTGTTCCTTATCAGATGGAGACAGAAAGTGCAAATATGACACCAACTACAATGATGAAAAAATTAACAAGACTGCTTATGGATGTAATGCTGCAAGAAAAATGTACTCACTAACGCTCCCTTCAGTGAGTGCTATTCCTTCCTCACATATGATGAAAGAAAATACTGCTTCTCTTGCATCCCTTCTACTCTCTTCTTTCTTTGGCAGAAATAATCTGCTTTTTGTCTGTTTGCCGTTAGGTTTTGACAAGTTAATCACCAGCTGAAATTCAGTCATCTGCAGTCTGTGGTATACTCAGATGGCCAAAGTTCCACCCAGAGCTTTTGCCAGGAGCCTCTACAGCCTAATCGCTTCCAGAAATCTGCGGTAAGTCAGTATCAGGACACTACACCTCACATCAGGAGTGGAATCTAGATCTCTGTGCACTTCTGCATTGAGTTTTGCTACTTGTTTTGCTCAGAGCTGTGGTAACTTTATCAGCATTGCATCTGCAGTTGCTACTAAGTCACATCAAGTAGCCTGAGCTCACCAGTACAGTTTCTACCTTGAAATATGTTTCCAGAAGAGGCTTTTGCTCCAGGGCCAAATTCCCTCCAATGTGCAGTAGCCTTCCTCTACCTTTACCAGAGTCAATTAAAAAGCAAAAACTTTTTTTTTTTTTTTTTTTTTTTTTTTTAACTTCCTGCTATTCCCAGTACCACAGAAGAATGAAAAGTATGTTTGCTATTCACTGGAGAGGAAAGTTTGTCTTAGGTAAAATTTTGTTTTTTAAATCTTTCAGCAGTTTATTTCTACTAGCTGAATATGAACCACTACATTACTCTGTAAAATCTCCAGGGTTTATCAGTAATAATTCTGTGATTTTGGAAAAATTTGAAAATCTGTGAAGATTTTGTTGTCAACGGTTTACGGGCAGGTTCAGCCAAGTTCCATGACTAGCGAGGAGAGATTTCACAAAACGCATGTCTCCGGAAAAGGGAAACAGAGAACCTCAAAATAATTAAAAACAGCAGCAACAATCTGAGGAGAAACAAACTAATTTACTAAATATGGTATCAGAATGCAAGATAACACACCATAATATGATAGAATTAGAATTTAAGCAAATAAATCAAATATGAGAGAGTATCTGAAACCTGTAGGCCTTACAGTAGCGCTGAGGCTATGTGTGTGGTCAGGACAAGAGTTGAGGGAAGAAGGGCATCAGGTGACTTTGCCAGATGTTATATCTCCTCTTTGACTGCAAAGCCCCCTGGAGAATGTAGTTCTCTTCTGGACAGGTGCCCCGAACTGGAGCATTAACACTTTAACTCCCAGTGCACTACATGATGTTATGATGTGGAATACCAGTAACCAAAAATCATAAAACCACGACATTAGTCTTTGTTTAAAACACAAGAAAAACAGGAAGCATTCTGTATGAAAAGTAAACCTGAGTACGCTAGTACTGCAGACCACTACATCTGCTACTTTCACTGGGATTCCAATTCTGATTTCTAAGAACTAACTAGAAATATTATTCCCCAAAAGCCTTAACTTAATTCTCTGAGTAGTTGTTCAGCTGCCTCTTTATACAAGATGTAGTAATTTTCTTCCTTTCATCTTTACTTGTTTTGTCTACATGGACCTTTATCTTGTAATTATAAATGTATTTGCTTATACTGACATGAAGTACAAAATCTGAGGAACAATGTGACTACTCAGTCACTTCAAATTAATCTCCTGTACAAGTTTTTCCAGGATTTAGGTCTGCTAGTCGGTAAACAACCTAGGACAAGAATGCTCTCATGATAAGGTGTGCATTTGCCTAAGACAAAGGATTTGATTTAAAATATGCATTATTTCTACCAGTCAGTACTCACAATGAATCCGATATTCATAATTACATGGAACTGGAAAATATGCAACAGTGTTTAGACAAATCTAATTCATTTGATAATCAGCTCTGTTGCTAATACTAAGTATGTGTGTTTTAGCAAAGGTCAGGTAGGACACGAACTCATTTAAAATCCTTATTTAAATTCATCGCTTATATTTCCCTAAAGACATGAACAAATTGCGTACAATTTTTAGCTTTTCATTTTGCTTGAATAAAATATAGGGGACTCATGACAGAATGTTTTATTACTTTCACAGCTGGTAGCAGGATAAATTTAAAAGACTTAGCAAAGCAGAATAGGAAAGAAAATCCAAAATGTGTGGGTGGGAATAGTCAAATTTAAAGGCCAGTTTTGTTGTTTCTGATATCAGAATTTAATGCTTTTCTTTCCTGCCACTTCTTACTGTCCTTTTAGTCTCAGGCTGCAATCTAATTTGCTATTTTCTTAAAAGTTGTGAGACTTCATAAGGTGAAATACATATTTTAATTCTTCAGTTTATGGAGTGTATCACTTAATTATTCTCTTTTCCTCAAAATATTTAAGTATGATGCAAGATTCATCTCTCCCACCTGCAGTTCTAGAAGTCATCTTCATCTGAAATGAGGAAAACATGAGAAATTTTTCCTTCAAAGACATTCTGATGGTAAACTTGTAAGAATGCAGCAGATACAATATTAAGATCTTGTTCTGAATTTCTTGATTGAACCTGCATTTTTTCAGATCGTTAGTATTCTATGTACTACAATATTGCATAAGATCTTTGTCTTTTTTTTCCTTTCCATGCAGAAAAATGATATTTCTTTTATTTTTTATTTTTTTTTAATTTTCTCTTTAAATGTAGCAATATTATTTTTCTTTGACTTCAACTTTTTTCATTGGCTGATTTTCAATTATGTACTCATTTTTTCCTGTATGGTTATATTATCTGCTAAATTTAAAAAATCCTTCATTGAAACAGATGAAAACGACCACACTGTTTTAAAGAAAAACATCGTGTCCCTCAGACTGTCTTGTCTCCAGCTTCTTTCTAGTCCATACATTTTTTCTATCTACTATTACCAAAACCAAGTAGTTCCATCAGTGGCCCGAGGAAGTACTCTTTTTTTTTTTTCCTTGCAATGTGCTTTTTTTCCTGCATGTGCTTTAATAGCTTTCATTTTTAACTTCCATCAGTCTTATCCATCCATTTTTTTTTCCTCCTGTGTTCTGAGTAACTTTAAAGCACATTTTCTGAGTTTTCTATTCTTTACACCTCTTCTGCTATTACCTTCTGAGTTCACTTTTGTTTTAGCCCTAAGTTTCAACAGTTTGAGAGACACTATATCATTTTTACTGTATCTATGATGGAGTGTCTGACATACATATCAATTTATTGATATAAAACAATATAGTGTTTTCTTTTAAACTAGTGGTGCATTTTGTAGCTGACATATACTCTCTGTGGAAATGGTACTCTTGCCATTTGTCTCAAGTTTCCCTTTCTAGTGCAGATAAAATTGTTTTCCACCTAAGCTAATTTGAAGAACAGTGATAGCTGCTGTTTTGGTGTATGGATGCATGGCAGTCTCCAGGCACAGGAAAACATAAGCAACTACAAAGGATTTTTCAGTTTATATTGGCAATATGCAGCGCCCCCTTTGTCTGCCTGTGATCAGGAATCGTGTTCTTTCACCCCTGCCCATTTTTTGCTACTGCAGTCAATTTAGATTTCAACTTCATGGGCAACAGAGCTCAAGTCAAAGACCAAGGTTTAGAAGGATGCAAGGTATCTAAGGAAATTTTCCCCAAAGTCCTTAACCTTTTCCACACAGAGCTCTCATTTCCATTTTTCCACTGTAAAGGGAAATGTAATGCGAGAAAATAAATATTTTCTTTTGGCTCCCAAGCTCAGCCTGTTTGTTGTTGTTTTAACTGATAATCAAAGACTGCATCCATACATTCTCACCTACTTCCTTGGGATGATTCTCACTTCGTAGGCTGACTTGACTTCACTACACTGGCCCCTCTTCAAAGCCTTCTAATCTGCAGCAGCTCTTTCCAAGAAGACCAAAGAGTTTCTTCTATTTCCCTATTAATTACATTTAGATCGTAGACTTTCACAACAGCTGTTTTTAATTGTCTCTTTGGTCTCAAGAGGGAAATACTGAGCAACATTTTTTACTTTTTTGTTTCCATTATACTAATTAATATTAAGTTTGAACTGGCAAATCTTTACATTCCCAGCAATATTCAGGTATTTCAGCTATATCAGCATCTGTTTTCATTGTTAATCACATTCAAAAACCAAACCACTTCCCCCACAAGGAGAAAAACAGATTCATATATTTGTAAATATAAATGATGGCATTAAAGATGGGAATATCACATTAAAATATTGGGATATCCACTTTGAATTGACTTGTCGCTTTTGTACAATACCTGAAGTTGTATATTTGAAATTAAATACCTTTCCTTAAATTTAAATTAAAACAAAACAATTCTGGTTAACATAAGCATTATCTGAAAACATACTACAGTAGTTTTTACTACATTGGAAGGAAGGAATGGTAACAGAATTGAGTGATTAGTAAATCATGATCTTCTGGTACATTTTTTTGATTATCAGAGCATTTTGTTAGCAATCTCATGGTTTCTGCAATAACAATACTGGATTGCACAAAGCACACTGTTCTTAGTCCTTGACTGAATGGTGCTGATCTCATATTTTAGCACAGCATTTATGAGAGTTCAAGATATCCAGCAGAAAAAGGCCAGGGTTTTGTGGTAGCAGATAGGAATACTTTTATTAAAGATCTAAATAGTGCAATAAAATAAGCGAACAAAGAAAACAAAGAATGCTGCAAAACTGGTATGACATAGGAATTTCTTGTGCTATACACACACACACACACACACACACACACACGATTATATAACTAAAGAATGAATATAAAAGAAAGAGGATACTACATTGCTATGGAATAAGGATTCTTTTAGAGAAAAAAAATAGTAAATTTAGTTATTTAATCAGAAATCTAATTAAGCATTGAAGTTTCAAGAAGACTTTGGGAAGCTCCAGATTAAACTTATTCATTAGCAGAAATTTAAGAGGGAAAATAATGTGACTGGAGAGCTGTGCCATTTTTGCCATCTAATAACAGAAATTATTTTAATCTGTGCAAGACAACTGGATATAATATCTTAATCTAAATAAGGTTATTGTTTCTTACAGAAATTGATAGTAAATGATTTACTCAGGCCTGAAAAAAAAATTAGGATTGAATGACAACTCCTTCAGTTTTGACAATGTGAATCATACTAGAAGGAATGCAAAATAATTAGACATCTTATTCAGTCCTAAATGAAACACATGTCTGTTAACAACAGGATTACAGAAATACGCTTGCCAGAGTGTGACCCTAGTGAACAGCTTGCAGTAGTTTTAGTTCTAAATGAATTTATTCTACAAGCATGCATGCATACAAAAATAAAAAACAAGAAATGGTGAGAAGTGCTGAAATGCAATTGAATTTCTTAAATTAGTATACCTTTAGGGAAGAATCCATTTATATTCCAGTCAGAATGCCTTCCGTATCAAGCTTGCAGCCAAATTCCACAAAAATATCAATGTTACTAGACACCGTACTTGCAAAAACTACATGACTGCCCAAGCTTGTGACATTGTAAAAAGCTGCTCAGAATGTCAAAGATCTCTGTCTTTCAAATGTTCCTTCTAGCACGTGTATTATGATATGGGAGTTTTAACATTTTTTTTATCACAAAAATAGTGCGGAATTAATTTACAAGGTTACAATATAACAATCCAGCAAAGTATGGAGCATCATATCAGCATAATTAATACTTACTTCCTAATTTCTACACAAGCTATGTTGGCATTAATATTCAGACAGACTGAGTGATACTTGTGCATACAAATAGATTCATATAAGCAGCCCAAAAGTAGGTATATGGGACTATTTCTATGAGGACATAATGTTCCAAGTAGATACGGGCTGAAAAAAAATGGCAACTTCAGAGGAGTTTATGAATGTAAATGTTTTGTATAGCAGAATAATATCTATTTCTTCAAGAAAGCATTAGCTATATGTTAAGGAATACATCACCCAACTGAGGCCTAATTCAGTGCTCCACGTCTTAGACAAACGCTCAGCGAGAGCCCAGACGTAAGTCCATGCTGGACTAGCTGTCCCCCAAGCTTATACACAAGTGTTAGTGAGGTCACAGTCATCTCTCGCTGATGTCACAACCACTTGGCCTGGGCCTCTATCACCTTCCATCATTCAGTGATTTTCTTCTGCTATGGAGACATATTTGGGAAAATAAAATTGCACATGCTTACTACCCCCACAATAATCCATTTTTCATGTTCTGTTTGCACTTTCTGAAAATGAGGGAGACACTTTTTTTTTTTTTTTTTTTTTTTCTGTTTTGATTTGGATGCAATACAAATGCAAGGAAATCTCAATATCAGACTTGTTTTTATACCAGGTGCTTAAACCACAGAATGCTGCTCATTCACATTTTCCTGTGCAACCAGCTCTACAAGACCCAATTTAGCAGGAGGTTGGACTAGATCATCTCCAGAGGTCCCTTTCAACCCCTATGATTCTGCAGTTCTGTGTGATTCTGTGTGTGGCTACATGAGTGAGAGTCCTAACACAGATGCCAAGGTTGTGATGTAACTGGTAACTATTCAGAGTTGTCCCACAGCAGGGGACACCTAGGAGTAGGCAACTGGGCTAGATGAAAGAAACAAAAAACAAAAATAAAAAATACAGGTGAAAGTGAAAACTGTGAAAGAAAACCGTAAAAACAGCAAATAATCCATGAAGATTTCAGAATGTAATAACAAACTTTAGTGTCAAACTGCCAACACAAGGTGTAAAGGGTTTAATTAAAAAAAAAAAAAAAAAAAAAAAAAAAAAAAAAAAAAGACTGCCAAGGCAATGGAGCTGTAGAAATGTATTATTTAAGATTATAACATTGGTAATAGAAGTGTCATTTAAAATTAGGTGGGAAATTGGATGTGGTAAGTACAAAAAAGAAAAAAAAAAGGAAAAGAAAAAAGAAAATTCTAATGCTAAAGTTAGGATCACGGGTAATAAAATAGATAGAAGTGCTGTTGAAAGCTACATAGGTTTCTCCAAAAGTAATGCCTCCTATTTATTTCCATAGAAAATACAATGGATACAAAAAGCACAACAGCACTACTTGGTGGAGCAAATTCTCAGCTACAAAGCACTATTTTTTCAACACAGGCAACACTGTTAACTATGTATTGTAACCAGTAATATAATTTTTGCTGTGATAGTAAAACTCTGCACCAGTGGAAATGACCCACTGTCGCTGTTGCCACTGCTGAAACACATTACCCACCACTGCTCTCACCTTCACTGTGTGGTCTCCATATATGATCAACAAGCATCAGTGAATGTCACCTTTACTTCATAAACACTTGCATGTCAGACTTCATTATGTTATGCTGCCCCTCCACTGCCATCTGTAAACTGGCAACAAAATATAATGGAATACTGGTGGAAAAGTTCAACCTCTACTGCTGTACCACTAATATCTGCTTCTGACATCATGGGTCAACATAATAAAATAGGAGGCATTAATTTTGAACACCACTCTCATTACTTCAGAGCATCAAACAATAAATCATAAATCTGTTATCAATTCAAATCATTATTTAGTTTTCATATCTGAAACACAATTATGGAGAAATACAGTCAATTTCAGGAAAAGGGAAAATGTTTTTTAAGATCAGAATGGTTCACAAGTATTTTAAAAAGGGTCTCAGACATGCAATGGATTTGCTGACTGTACATAAGATTGAGGACTATGTGTTTTTTCGGAACTTTAACTTCTTAGATAGTGATATGAAAAGTGATTTTACAGCCCAGTATTTGATATGATTATCAACAGATTTCTTTACCAGACAAGAAAAAAACAACACAAATGTTCATGTTATTTTAGGTTATTTTGATTAATCATGGAATACTAGAAAATGATCATAGAAAACAATAGGCTTGAGAAAATGGAGTTGATTTTAAGTAAAATAAAATAACCCATCAGTAAAGTTGTCTTATAGATTATAAGCTCTTACTATTTTAAATAGAAGACATTGAGGAACTAAGGGATGTAGTAAGTCAAGAGAACTCAAAGGCTCACCAGCACTAATTCAAAATCCTCTACACCTCAATCTAGTTTTCATACTACTAGAAAAGTGAAAAAGATTCCAGGGACAAGCTCCCATATTAACTGCAATAATCAAGTATGGTTACACATAGTGGAATAAGAGGCCAGCAGGGCAAGAGAAGTGATTGTTCCCCTCTGTACTGAACCTGTGAGGCCCTATGTAGAATACTGCATCCAGGTCTGGAGTCCCTAGCACAAGGAAGTGGTTGGAGAAGGTTCAGAGGAGGGCCATCAAGATGATCAGAGGGCTGGAGCACCTTTCCTATGAAGAAATGCTAAGGGAGCTGGTCTTGTTCACCATGGAGAAGAGAAGGCTCCAAGGAGACCTCATTGTGGCCTTCCAGTACTTGAAGAGAGCTTATAAACAGGAAGGAGGGTGACTTCTTACATGGTCTAATAGTGATAGGACAAGAGGGAACAGTTTTAAATTAAAGTGAGGAGATTTAAGTTAGGTATTAGGAAGGCATTTTTTACTCATAGGGCAGTGGGGCTCTGGCATCTGCTCAGAGAACCTGTGGGTGCTCCATCCCTGGAGGTGCTCAAGCCCAGGTTGGATAGGGTCCTGGGCAGCCTGATTCAGTGGTTTGTATCCATAGCAGGGTTTATAGAACTGGATGAACTTTCAGATCCCTTCCAGCATAAGCCAGTTTGTGATTCACTGATTCTATGACAGTCTCATCTTGCACTTAGAGTTAATGACCACAGAGACATAGAATCTTCTTGACTTGATGTTTCTTGAAATGGCTAGTTTCATTTTGTAGCTACTTCAGCTGTACTACTTCTAACTATGTTATAGTATTCAGAATGAAATTGCTCATTTTAAACTATACTAGACCGAGATTTGTGAATTTTCTGATTAGATAATAGCATTTATACTACTTGTTTCAGATTCTTACAGATCATAGTTAGGAACAAGAAGAGAAAAAAAGAAAAGAAAAAAAAACATTTTTTGTTCAAGGTTTTCTTAAAGATACTGGATTCCCTCAGAATCAAATGAGAACAAACAGGAAGTTTGGGAAGTTTGTAGTAGTGCTTGCATGTAGTTCATAGAAAATTTAGTATAAAGAATGGACTTCATACTAGGAAGCTAAAGAAGCCTGTTTTTTCTTCTCAGTCTACCACTCTTTGTATAGTTCTTAACTGCTCTATGTGTTGTCTTTTGGGAGATAAATGAACTCTGTTCTTTCATTTCTATCAAGAAATAGTCAATTCCTTTAGTGGATAATATCTTTCTCGTCATTTTTCCTCAATTGCTTGAGACATAAATCATTATTCATTTTAAGAAAGCAATGCAGGGTCATGTGATATCCCTGAGAGAAGCAGGGAAATGCATCTTTCCCTATGATCCAATTTATTTGTCTGAAGCAGAAGCATTTCCAGGGGATTCAGAGTCTGGCAGTTAAAGAGAGTCAGCTATCTGAAGTTGAAATAGAGACAGTGGGCCAGATTGTTGGAGGAAGAATAAGCTGCATATCTAGAAACATAGTCACATTGAGACAGCAGACAGACTTGGCTAATGGACTTCCCATGTACCAGAGAAGGCTCAACAGAGTCTGATGCAGTTTAGGAAGATATTGAGCCAAAAGAGGTAAACCTTGGAAGTAAAGAATCATCCTGAAAAAAAAGTTGTTGTCTTAAATCACTGAACTCATCCATAATCCAGCCAATTACTGGCACTGCAGAGTCAACCAGGAAAAATAAGTTTAATTTTCACTTCCCAAGAGTCTTTAAATACATACATGAAAAAAAAAAAAAAAAAAAGGCAAAATGGCAGAATTTAACATTTTTAATTTTCACTTTAGCTTGTTAAAATGAATATTCTTTCTGGAAGCAATTTTTGAAATAACCAGCATTTTAAAAGCTATTTGATTTCCAATACAGTTTCTTCCACCAAGGGAAGTACAGGGTCTTAGCAGTATAGTAAATTATTTTCCAGTTGAGAGGAAGGCAGATGTTCAGAAAGCTTCTTTGCTGTTGTAGCTTTTCAAGAATATTCCAGTTATGTACCAGACATAGCAATTAGTATTCAATAAGCTGCTCTTCAAACACCAGTAGTACAAACATATTTGCTCTAAAAATTATTCATATGCAAGAGTGAGAGGTAGAAAAAAAAAAAAAAACACAACATAAACTAATCTCTAGTGTTGTGGAAAAGAAACTTACTTACTTAGCCTTTAATTAGTACTTAGTAGCAATTTAATGAATGTGCCTTCAAAAACCTAATCCATCAGACTGTAACAGATATATCACTAGCTGAAAGGGTATACATTAATAAAGGATTTTGGGAAAATGTTACAGAACATCACCAGGGACCTGCAGCACTGTGAGTTCAAGGTCTGTGATCTGGAGGGTCTGGTTACCTCTGCAAAACAAGTTCTGTGACAATAACCATTCTCTAACTTACTGTGAGTTTGCTGGCATTGCTCTAGTGCTCTGGCTTCTCAGAACTGACTAAGTTTTATCACAGATAAGCTTTCCTTAGCTCAGTTAGCTCCCAGTTAAAATTCATGTAATAGAATAATTTTGAAGATTATTTGTTGTTTAAGATATTTCAATAATTTGTAATTAACCTTCAGAAATCAAATGTAGTTCATGGCTTGAAAAATTTCTGAGAATACCGAGTGCTGAAGTCCCTCTGATACTTTTAAAAGTAAATGAAGTTACAGTGCAAAATCATTTAACACAGACAAAATAGATGGATTTTGCAGAGGAAAATCACTTTTCTCCTATCTACAAAAATCACTGAAAGTGTTATTTCAGAGAAGCATTCCAGAGAAATTTATAGTGAGCTGAATTCTGGGAAAGTGGAACAGCCTATTGAGTACAACCAACAACAACAATGTGTACAAACTGTAGACAGAGCAGAGACCTGGTGCAGCTATAAATTAGAAAGTGGTTAAACAATTAATATAGAACTATGCTCGAAGATTGTCAGAAGCGAGAAAAACAGTGGATCAGGGGTCCATTTATACCAAGTCCAAACATGTTTATGAGTTACTAAAAGAAAAAGCTAAAGGAATTAAATGTCATTCACTGTTAAGGAATAGGAAAAATGAAACACCTGAAAATCAGAAAATGATAAAACATGAATACATTAGTCAAAATTAAGAAGACAATGAAACCTGGGGCAATTTCTGATTACTGGTAAGAAATCAATACAAATACTTATATTTTTTTTCCTTTTTTTTAATGTTGAATTTTAAATTACAGTAAGTTGTATCAATTACTCATGCATCACAGAGGCCTATGCATTTGTCAGTTGCTGCTTTTCCAAATGTAATAGGAAAAAAAAAATGATGGGGAAAGATTGTGTAGCTCAAAAATATTCAAAAAACACTTCCATAACTATAAAAGATGACAAAGATGGCAAAAAAAAAAACAGATGTTATGCAAGCCCATCTTATGTAATGCCATGAACACTGTACCTCTCAAGTTTTAAGAACTGAGGCAGAAGAATAAACAGAAGACTCCACTGGAAGTCAGAAGAGCATGAATTGACAGCAATTGGAAAAGTATTTAGAATGTGCAACTAAAGAAATTGTAGAAGAAACAAGAATCAGCATTGAGACAGGTGAAATAACGAGTAGTAGACAGAATGACATCCAACAGTTAACTCCATTAAAACTGGCATAATGAAGTACTTATATAAAATAACAAATAATTAAATTTTAAATCTCATCAGCACTTCAATTACCCCAACCAGAAGTTTTAGGAGGCTGTTTAAAAAGCCCATATCAATGGCAGTGACATGAATAGGCAAATACAAGAAAAGTACATATCAAATGCATATTCCCTTTCATAGAAGTATTAATCAACTGCTAAATGATTAGGTGTCAAAGAATAACTGCAGAAATACACATGGCAATCCTTGGCAGAAAAACTTCATTACTACACTTGTGTCAGTGTATGTGGAAAAGTAGCAGTGAGAGATTAAAAACTCAGGGCAGCAAAAATACCCAAACCTCTGGAAGATGTAAAACTTGAATCTCAGATTTCTAAACCATAGTCTGATGATCTAGAAACAAATCTACAGATCCTTAAAATGAATCATATGGAAAACATGATTTACTGAAGCAATTACCTCTCACCACCTTTTACTAATTTTGTTTTGGGAAGTACTTTTAAGTGGAATAAGAGTCCTAATTTACAACTTTAGTCTTAAAACAGAAACTCAGTAAGATAGAGAACACAAGTACAGAAACAAAGAAGAATAAGGGCCGATGTTTCACATTTGGCAAGTTTGTCAATAGATTATGGCGTAAGCAACCACGTATTTATCCTAGAGTCTGTCTAGGTATCACCATAACATATCTAAACTCTTTTTCATCCCCCCCACACACACACTTCAAAACTTGATTTTAAAATGAGAGCTTATGCTAAACAGACTAGCAGAGGGAGGAAGTGTTTTACTGTTCGTGGAAGAGGTCTGGACTCTTCACATTGAAGAAGATGTGTTCTAGCATGCTAACTTAGGAAAATCTGTTTTGAAGACTATTCTGAGGATAATTGCAACTGCTTTTCAGAACCAGCTTTAGCAGGTGATTGGACTTGATGATCCCCAGGGATCTCTTCCAACCCCTATAATTCTGTGATTTGAAGATTCTGTGATAATGCAAGAGAATTATTAGAACAGGAATGGTCAAGTTCTGTTTTCCTGTACTATGAAGTTAAGCTATTTCTTTCAACCTTTTGTGACACCTCTATTGCCTATATTAATAATTACAGGACGATGTTCAGAAGATGCTGCTCTGTGTTAAGTCTTCATAACACACCTCTCACATTTAATTGCACTAATACTTTTTCACTAATTATGTTGGATCTGCAACCCTGGGTACTTTGCAGTATTGGAGTCATAAAAAAATACATAAAGACGTATTTATTCAATCATGTTTGCAATATAAAACACCTGCTGATATTAGCTTAATTTTAAGTGTATTTGTCTTTTTGGAACAAGGTGCTGTAGGAGGGTGGCTCAGGGAGCAAGAATTTGTGACATCGAGTGCTATGTGCACAACCCAGGCTATGAGACCTTGAAGCTGTCAAAGCAGGAAGAAAAACTGAGGCTTCAGTTAAGATAAAGGGGTAGCTAGCCTGGGAAGAGATCAAGACAGTGGAATGCGAAGAACAGTGAAAAAAGCTGTGTGATGATTAATGCTGTACCAATAGCTAGTGAGCAAGACGCATGATTTCTGTGTGCTAACCAATTATAAGTTGCCGTGTGTACCTGTATTTCTGTATAAGTATGTGCTGATTTGGTCAATAAAGTAGGATTAGAAGTTTCCACCATTACTTCTGTGAAGATGCGTGGATTCATTCAGGCCGCCTTCCTTGAAGGTGCAATCTCTAGCTACAACTCAGAGAAGTATAAAGATGTGGCAACAACATATGTACAGATAATTCTGGCCAAGAGTACAATGTGAAAATATTCCAAATTTTGGAGCATATGACATCATAATTACTACACTATAGTTCAGTAAATCACTATTTTTTTTTTTTTTTAACTCAGCAAAGCTAATTCAAGTGGACAAAAAGCACATGTTGTCTTTTAATTAATTTTCATAGGCTTTTTGATAAAAATGAGAAAATGTAAGCTCTTAAACTTCTTTCTGTTCTACACTAGAACTGTATTCTAATCAAAACCTGTTTTCATTGTCAATGTTTCAAAAACACAGACAACTGTACTTGAATGTTTTAACAACTAAGCTGGTTTTAACATTATTACTGTATATATTGTTTTAATGTAACGTAACATCCTCTTAAAGAAAACAAAAAAAAAAAAAAAAAAAGAAAGAAAGAAAGAAAAAGAAAAAAGCAACCCTACTTTTAGCAAGAAGAACAGGAATAAAATACTGGCACCAGAAATATAGGTTTGGCTTGTGACAGTGTGAGAATATAGGTGACTCTAAAACAGTCTTTGGAAAGAATTCCTTAGGAGAAATAATGAAATTCATTCTAAAGAAATATTTGTTCAAAATGTTCACTTTGCACTATAAGGCCAGGCTGGATGGGGTCCTGAGCAGCCTAATCTAGTAATTGGCAACTCTACCCATGGCAGGGGGATTGGAACTTGATGGGACTTAAGGTCCACTCCAATCTAAGGAATTTTATAATTCTATTATTTTTATTATTTTCTTAATAACAAGAAAAAAGATCTTATATAACAAACCAGATTTACTTGTCTTGAGCATAATTTAAGGGGGGCTGGCAGAAGTAAGAGATACTTCTGTGAAGCTCTGAATGCTTCCAGAACCTCATGGCCCCTGAACTTTTAAATTCACTGATTATGATGCACCTCTTCAAGACTGCTACATCTCTCATTAAGAAGTTTAGGGCAGTCAAACTATCAACAAAGCAGAATAGGAAGCATCCTTAATCTTTCACATGCACTCAAATATGTCCTTCAAAGTTTGAAATATATAACAACGTAGGCATCAGAATAATGACTGCCATTTGTCCCTTAACGTGTCATGATGAGGGTGTATTTACAGTAAGGGGAACAGCTTTGCTACCTGTTTTTGCCACCTACCTCAAGCTGATGCACTCCTCATCGTGTGTTGCTGTGTCCACAGTGTTCAGTTCCACCTGAAAAATGCTATATAGACTTACTGTGTACAGCACAGAGTTTGACCTATATACTTTCTCTTTTGTTAGCTTATGATAACTAAAAATAGGCTACTTTATTCTGGACAGAATTTCTCTTCTTTTACTTCTACAGTTTGCTTTTTTAGCTCTTTCAGATTATTTCAGCCCAATAGCTCCAGAGAACCGAGCAGCATACTGAACTGATTTGAAAATAATAATTCAAATTTTACCGACATTCTGGCTCAAGCACTTCAAAAGATTAGCTTTGTAAGAACACTACCAGAAAACTTAACATATTTAGTAAAAATCAGAATTGGTCTGTGAATGTACACCTTCAGCGTTTGCCTGCCTTTTAATGCCTGAAAATCCTATTCTTCTCCTGTGCTCTGAATTCTGTTCAGCAGTGGCACTCAGTGGCACTGAGGGTGATGATTTTCCAGCAATTGCTTAGGTGGTATGCCATGTCCCAGTAAACCACAAGAAACAATTCCACACTCTGCAGGATGGAAAGAAAAGCAAAAATGGTTCCTGTTAGTCTGAAATTTGGCAGTGTGAGTGGTAAGACAAAATTCATTAGCCTTAATAAGTTAAAAAAAAGTATAATTATTTTATGAGAACACACGCTTGCTGATGTGTTTGTACAGAACACCACAAGTCAGTGCAGTACCCCAGTTAACATCACATCACTTGACATACTGCTTCATCAGAGACCAGTCCACAGCCAACAAGGATTAGAATTGGTTTCTAGGGTCAAGATCAAGAGGAACAGACAGATTTCCTGCACACTGTTAGTCTAGCTGTAGTTTGAAAACTAAAGTAGGGCATATGTCATTGTGAAATATTTAAATAAGACCCTAAACTGTACTCCAAAATTTTCACAACTATTCCAGCTTTTGAAAGTTCTGTTGAAGTAATCCTGATAACTTCCTGCTGTCCTTAGTAGCACAATTTTTATTTATTTATTTATTTGTTTATTTATTTGTTTATTTATTTATTTATTTTTAAATAGCTTCAGTAGAACACAGAATCGCAGAATGGCCTGGGTTGAAAATGACCTCAAAGACCATCGAGTTTCAACCCCCCTGCTATGTGCAGGGTCACCAACCACTAGACCAGGCGGCCCTGAGCCACATCCAGCCTGGCCTGGAACGTCTCCAGGGATGGGGCATCCACAACCTCTCTGGCCAACCTGTTCCAGCGTGTCACCATCCTTTGAGTGAAAAGCTTCCTCCTAATGTCTAACTTGAATCTCCCCTGCCTTAGTTTAAAACCATCCCCCCTTGTCCTATCACTATCAACCCACATAAACAGTCATTCCCACTCCTGTTTATACTCTCCCTTCAAGTACTGGAAGGCCACAATGAGGTCTCCCCAGAGCTTTCTCTTCTCCAAGCTATCTCCAATGGCATCTTTAGCTACAAGTGAATCCTCACCCTTATACAAAATGGTACCTGTGGAGGTAAATTTTCCACTTTCCCTTTCATTCATTACTTCATACACACTGATCATGGAATATGATCCGAGCATCTCATGCTGAGCAGGATCATGGGCAGAGCAGGGGTGGGCTACCACAAAGAGGGAGGTGCCAGAAAGAGCTGAAATGCTGCTAGCTGTCATGACAGCTACCTTAGCAAGAACATCCAGAGAGGACTGAAATGAATTTTAATATGGTTTAAATATTTCTTGCTACTGGATATAGGAGAATGAGGAGGCTCAGAGGAGACCTTATCACTCTCTACAACTACCTTAAATGAGGTTATGGCAAGGTAGATATTGGCCTCTTCTCCCATATAATTAGTGATAGGATAAGAGGGGATGGACTCAAACTGCACTAGGAGACATTCAGGTTGCACACTGGGAAAAATTTGTTTTCTGAAAGAGTGGTCAGGCAGTGGAAAAGGCTGCCCAGGGAGGTTGTTGAGGCATCATTTCTGGAGGCATTCAAGAAATGTTTAGGTGTTGTACTGACGGATATGGTTTAGTGGGAAATATTGGGGATGTGTGGACAATTGGACAGGATGATTCTGGGAGTCTTTTCCAACCTCGGTAATTCTCAGACATTGGACTGCTCATGTCCATAGTTATCTTTTCCTCTACTACTTTGAAAACTTTTCTGCTCTATTGAGTGTATTTCCTTACAGAGACCTGGTAATTTTTTTTTTTTCTCCATACTTTGTTCAGAAGGATCTAGTTCTGCCCTCAGTGATACAAACTGTGAGCATCACTATCACTTTATAGCCCTGTGCTAAAATGAGATATATATATTTTTTTAGACTGCCGCAAACACTCTATGCTTGCAAAGAGCAGGCAGCTGTCTATGTGATTTATGAAATAAATTAGAAATGTGTTAAGCAGTATCACCATATGTAACCTATGTAACCCTATACTGTATAGTTTATATGACCATTAATGCCTCATAGCATTTGTTAGGTAGCTATGGACAACCCTGACCAGCACTACTCCTTGAGACATAGCACTTGCAAGCAGCACAAATGCATCCCAGATCCTCTCCAAAATTTGACCACAATCACTGACTGTTCACCACAGAAGCTAATACATAATAGTCCTCTGTTAATTTTCATTTGGCCTGGGCACAGAAATAGAATGCATCTACAGCAACTGTAACTGTTTTTGTCAACAGGTTTTCTCCCCTAGATAATCTTTCTTTCTTTCTTTCTTTTTTTTTCTTCCTGCTTATAATCCAGGGAGTTCCTTCAAATAGTTATCTTTCCTGTAAGCAAACCAAAAGGGAGAAAGTTGTCACACACATGCAGCAAATGGTTACAGCTTCAATTTGATATGATCAAAAGCTCAAATACGTATTTTTATGAGATCTTAAGTGCAAAGTTTCCATGTGCTTAATAACAATTTGGGGTAAACTGCAGGCTCAGAAGGAGAAGTCACCATCTATTGAGTATCATCATCATCTCAGTTATTCACTGTACAATAGGTGCCTTTTCAACTCTGCCTAAATTGCAATCACATGCCTTTGTGCTCAGTGTCAGATAAATCTGTGTCTGAATGCAGAGACAGTTGAGAGTTTAGGAAGAATTTCCAAGAGAATAATTCTTTGGCTTCATAATTTCTTCAACAGTCTGCCAATAAATGTTACATCAGACTTGCCATTTTCTTATGGCCAACTCTGATTTAAGTTGACATATGCAGTGTTTATTTTTTTTCCTCCCTATCGCCTATAATTCCAGAATTACAGTACTATCTATGAGGGTTGTAACTGGAAACTGAGGAGGTCATGAGGAGGCTGTGGCATTAGAGAAGTGTGAAGTACAACATAACAACAATATGTTCCATAAATCCCTGCCGAAGACTATTCAAGCAGAACGTGACTATAGCAGTGTGTATTTACTGTAATTGTAACAAATACTTCTTCTGAGTGAGAAAGTTTTTTTTCTTTTTTTTTTTTCTTTTTTTTCTTTTTTTTAATTTATATGAAGAAATGGGTCTCAAAAAGCCCAACTCATACACCTATTTTTCTGTATCTTCTTCATGTCATTAGTACCTTACGTGACTTTGCTTCTAAGGAAGTACTAATAACCCTCTTGGAATAGGATAGCATATTGATACAGAGTAACTAAATGATTGATTCAAGTAGTTCAGCACTCAGTTTAAGTCAGTGCTTTTCATCTCCTTCCATCCCTAGAAAATGGCTGCCAAGGTAGTGTGATTTTCCTGAATTTTCTTTTCAAAACCAGGTGTTTTAAATGAATTATTACTTAACAGCTGCTTGTTAATGAGCATTGTTTTGACTATTTAACATCTGAAATTTGGTCTATTGTGACTGAACACTGAAACCTGGATTATTAAGATTTATATATTTAGAACTGGTGCTTAATCCTAGGCGTATACTTACATATTAGTTTGAAAATTGAGAGTTACATAGGCATGTTTAACAGAGTAAAAGTTTTTCACTGGACAGTAAGGAATGCTTTCGTGCCATTTCATCTTTAAAACAAAAGAACAAAACACAACAACATTTCAACTGATTATAATACTTATGAAGCAATATTGGGCAGCATTTCTTGGGAATTTTGCCACATAGCAGAAAAAAATAACTTTTAATAGATTTGCTGAACTATAGGGAGAAAAAAATACCAGAACCTCCACTGGCTTCCAAAATAGGGACCATTGAAGGCAGTAAGTTATCAGACACAACATAGTATATCTCAACAGGAGCTGGCAACTTGAATACAGAATACTGCATAATTTTTTCTAACAAATTCAAAGATGCATTATAGATTCCCAGTGCCCTGACAGAGACAAATAGTCTGCAGGCATCTTTTCTATTCTTGTTTTAGGCTGTTAGATTCTGTGTTTATGTTTGAGAATGATTGGCATAACAACTAATGCACAATGAGGTATATATAATCTTGTACTTGACAGCTGTTTTATATGTCTAAATGTAGACTAGAACACCATATTATCTGTTGGTCTTCATGGATTTTTGTGTCATAAGTCTTTACAAAACAAAATCGGCCATTATATTGAAAGAGAAATATGAATGGGCTGATACAGCAAATCATTTAAATAGCTTATACTTACATATTACTAATAATGATATTTGAGCTTTACCAGTGTACAGCATTTGGAGATTAGTCTTATATGACTGTGAACAGTATATGTTGAATTTACTATTATTACTATTAATAATAATATTTTGAATTGGGCAGTAAATACAGTAAAATGTGCAAGAAAAAATATACCTCACACACACAGACAGAGGAAAGCAACAAGACAACAGCTATCAGGAACAAGCATTGTACCAGCATTTATCAATGAGATGCAAGCTGGAGGCTTATTTCTTGAAATTGTTGTGTGATGAAAATAGCTACTTACATGGCCTCAAATGTTATTTCAGTACCATGCCACAGCTTATTGGTAGCATAACAGCTGTACCCACAAAAATCATATAATTCACAACGTTCTGCTGTGCAGCAAAGCTTAAACATCAGAGGCAGAAAGTATGAGAGTATGAGAACAGTTTATGCAGTGTGGTAAACAGATGTTCTAGGCTAAAACGGTTTCAATTATTAGCCCTTTACAAAGTTTCCAATGATCTTGTCTGTATTATCCACCAAATAGATCCACTAACATACTATAATTTTTATGGACTATACTATTTTAGTTATAGATGAGAATGCTTTCTCCTACATTCCCTTTACTATGCTTCAAGTAATCCTACCACTGATTTGATTGAGTTAACTGCGTAGGGACTGCAATGTTCTTAACTTGTCATAGCATTAACTGTGCTGTGCTCTTCTCTGTCTTGCTCTAAAACTCCCTCCATGTCTATATTAGCAGATTATTTTGATAGCCATTATTTTAAACTATGATATCTACTATGATCTTTCCATACCTATCCGTAGTTTTTAACATTAATAGTGCAGAACTTTCAAACACTTTTTACTCAATATTCACAAATCATAGTTGGTGACAAATGATTCTACTTGACTATATTTGACTATATTTAAATGTTGATGTAAAGATATCTTAACAGAAAGATGTATCACATGGCAGGTATGTACTGAAAAACAGCTCTGTCATGTCTATTATGTATAAAATATTTTTGTAATGGTTAATTTTACTAAACAACACTGAACCATTTGGAGAAATTATATTAAAACAAGAAAAACAAAGCAAAACAAAACTCACCAGGATACCCTGGGTAAAAATGGATTTACTGAATGAATTGTTGAATTCAGAGTCTGATATTCTTTTCTCAGTTCTCGACAGACATGATCTTAAAGAAAGCAGTTATCTTAAAGATAATTAAGTCTCTTTCTGCTACGTAGCATTCTAAATACTTCCTTTTAAAAAGTTATGAGGATTATTTAGAATTATAGAATGGCTTGAAGTTTAAGTGGCATTAAAAATCGTATAGTTCTAACCCCTGAAAATGTTAAAGTACAATGAAATGATAGCAGTATAAATACTTAAAAGGATTACAGACTGGTACAACCTTATTAATGCATCATGATCATACTTTTGTGCTTAAAATGATCATGTCTTGGTTGCAATCCCATTACTGTCACTGCTTAAAATAATAAAATAATAGCATGTCTTAAAAATCAATGTTAGGATACAAGTAAAAAATATTAGTGCTTTGAAATAGTGCAGAACAATCCTATTATGTACATGATTTATTTTGACAGTTCTGTGGGTTCAGGAGAAAAGCTTGAAACTCTCTTCCTGCGCTAAATGTCTTTTATGTTAGGTACTATACACAGTGAGTGAGCAAGACTGAATTAGGCATCATGATGTATTTCTCCTCAAAATTCAAGAAGTGGATTTATATATCTGATAGGCAACTGCCTCTACAAAGTATCTTAACATTTTCATTTTGAAGCTTCAGAAAAACAAACAAAAAACAAACAAACAAACAAAAAAACCCACATTCATTGGAAAAAGTAGGCCTTGAAAAGTTCTGAAACAAATAATAAACAAAGAAAACCTCTGGGGGACATTAACTTTTTGTTGTTCAAATAATTTGAATGCTGGAACAACCAAGAGCATGTCCCCAAGCAAGATGCGAGGGAAAAACAGAAGATTATGTACCAGTGAAGAGCCAGCCTTAAGCTCTATTCCCTGTATCTATAATAAGCCATATTTGTGTAACCTTGAACTCTGGTGAAATTCATATCTGGGTATGAGTAGGGCCTACTTCTGATTTAAAAATGTGGGCATTCTTCTGAGCACATACTTTCAACCAGTTTTGTTGACACTTCTGTATCCGTGTGCTCTTTCTTTGAAGATGAAAACTCAGTACTGATTTTCACCCATTCTTATTGTTCACAACACTTCCTCAAGAATACACAATTATACCTGGATTTGCTAAAAATCCATGATGACAACTTAATATTTTCTGATTGAATCAAGAAAACATAAAGCACAAAACTGTTGGAATAAATCTGTGTGAAATTTGTTTGAAGGCAGGCAGAAATTTTTATGCTTATCTTGAAATGTATTTTGGAAGTGTGAGTAAGAAATAGTATGTTTCTAAGTATTTGATGTTTCTTTGTATTCATCGTAAGCATATCACAACCACATTAACTTTACCTAAGTTTCTTTACAAATACGAGTAATTTCTTTTACCATAAGCAGACTGAGAAGAAAGACAAGAAGATCCAAGAAGTCAGGGATATATCTCCTACTGTAAAGGAACAAAGATTATCTAACTTATAGCAAATGTGAAATACCTTTTCATAAAGAAAAAGGTCATAATCAATAGACCATAGTTTTCAGCTATGCCTCTGAATTCACATTTGCCTTGTGACACCTTGCAAAACTCTCCAGACAAAAGATATGATGTGAAAAGTAGGAAACACACTATGAAAACAAACAAGTGTTGAGAGACTTGGTAGATACCAGTTCTATTTTTTCAAATTAGAGTGTAGTATGTCAGTGTACATATATCATCAGTAGAAATTGAAACAGCTGGCAAAGGAAAATCTACTTCAGCTAGATATAGTTATTACATGCACTGACATGATTTTTAAGATAATTTAATACAATGAGCATCTTACAGACCACAAAATGAAAAGTATGCAAAAAAATGATAAGTCAATTAGAGGAGCAATAGATGTTGGCAACTAAACACAAATGCAGAAAAGTGTTGTGTACATGCAGACATGATCTTGGAATGCTGTGTTAGATGTCAGTAGATGTCAGCCAAAACTGACAAAGGAAGAGGTACATCTGCCAAGAATGAACATTTAATTTCAAGGAATAAGATCATAGTGTATGGGATTCCATCACTCCAGGTTTTGTTGTTGTTGTTGTTGTTGTTTTATAAGATTAATAGCAGATTTCATTTTCTTTATAGTGAAACATAAATCTTTGTTGAACAGACATTTCCTTTTAGAGCTCATGTTTAATGTGCTGGGCATTTTAAATAACCACCAAAAAGCAAGGAAACAAACAAACAAAACCCCTCAATATGGCTGGAATTAAACCTTGATTGGGTTTAATAGGGTTACAGATGTCATTATTAATGATGGTAAAGAAAAGAATTGGAGCCAAGGCTGGAATCTGTACCATACTCTTTATGTAATAGAAGTGTACACCAGTACAAGTTTACAATATACATGTGAGTATATAAATACATTTGGTCTTTATTGATCAATGTATTTATGAAATGTTTGTTCACTGGCTTTTGTTTTATTTTTAGTTTGATGTAAAGGAAAAAACATTTAACAGTTTAATGAAAAATATCTGCCAAATTAATATAAAACACATTCAAACATATTTCATCTCTTCGTTGCAAAGAAGAAAATAAATGCAAATCAAAAATTGTACTAGTTTAGATTCTCTTGAGTAACCTTGAAAATCTAATGGGGGCGAAATTTTCAGTAAGTGTAGATAAAAATATTTGTCTTGTTCATGTCTACCTATGACCTTAGAGTACTGCCAGTATACTGAAACAGAAGTGTTACATGGACAATGTATTAAGACTTAAATAAAGAAATGAAGTATCTTGGCAACAAATAAGATTCGATTCCAAGAGGAGCATACTGTTTAAAAGAATTCCATTTGTTTATGTCTGTGCTGACTTTAGCAGAATTTGATTTGAAAGGGCAATTAGCATTATGAGTAGAAAGGAGATAAGAAGTAGGTGGATGAAAACGGAAGAAATTATCTAAATCAGGAAATGAATTAGAAAATGAACTATTAATGATTTCCCATTTGTTACAAAATCAGTAGCGACAGGGTCACTTGGAAGAATAGTGCATGAGGACAACCAGATCTAGGAAAATACATCTTCCAGACATTTCTATTTCAAATGCGGCTTCTGAGACATATTTTCTCTTTGATATGTATGTGTTACTCTCATTAGTTCAAACAGAAAACACACATCTGCAGCCAGGGAAGGATGTGAACATTAGCACAAATATAAAGCATCTTAACTTTCAAGAGATGCCACACATATAACCTACATCAACTGTAAATTGTGATTGACTTCAACACTTAATTTTGACTGAAAATAAGATTATTAGATATTATAATTACATATAAAAAATCCAATAGAGTTCTTCATTTGTTACTGAGTGAATTCTACCTGGGAAAAGAACTTGAGATTTCAGTACAATTTGGGAACAAACATGGCCTTGAGAAATAAAGAGGATAAATACTAGGATAGAGAGGATAAAGCAGTGGCATTTGTCAATTCATATATTTTTATAGCATATGAATTAATTCTTGACATGTTGAACAGTGTAGGGATATATTCCATAGCTCTTAATGGAGTTACAATTTCATTCTGTGATTTCAAGTATGAAAGAAGCCTATGTATTCTTGAACAGATCAAGATCTCCTTGGTGCTGTGAAGGTGTGAAGATACTTACAGATGTCAGCAAATGAAAAAACGTGTAAGTAGAGAAGACAGATGATAAGAAAATAATTTTCATCTTAACAATATTTAGTGTTAGTTAATTGGCTTTTGACTAAGGGAAACTCAGTAGGCTGACACTGAGATCTGTAGAGATTAAAAGGAAGTAAAATTGATGAGGAGTACAACTGAAGAAATGCTATTGTAGGTCATGAACAGGAACATGCCTTCCAATATAGCAAACAAAAAGAAAATAGTAAAGGGGCTAAAGCAGAACATATCCTTCAAAAGAAACTGTGAGAAAGTATGATAATCTTTTCATGACACTTAGATATATGAGAAATTAACTACTAATTAACTACTCTGATACCTTAAGAGACTTTCTACACCACAAGAAACTAAGAGGGCAAAACAACATTCTTACTACTACTACTATGTAAAAAAAAGGCGGGGGGAGTGGGGGGGGAGAATTGAACTGTTTAGAAAGGCTGATGAAAATTCTAAGGCTTTGGAGTTTAATTAGAAAGAATGTTACTGAGGTGGTTAAGTACAGACTCCTATCAAAGTCCAAATAATTTAAAATGGGAAGTATCACTCACTGCTGAGTGTTATACTTAAGTATGGGAGGCAAAGGAGAGAAATAAAACATACAGATGTTGCCACAACAAATCAGTAGTAGCCCACAGTGGTAACACAGGATGAACGATATGAAAATGAGATTGGCAAGATGTGTTAATAGAGTAATAAAAATACATAACGATAAAACATACAAAATAGAAAAAAATGCTAACAAAAAATGAAGAAATTGAGAAAGGTAATTTCCAGATGCTACTAAAACATTAGAAAAGATTATCATACCATTAATTTAAACCAAACAGAACAAGAAGAAATGCATATAAGAAATATCTTCAAAGAAAGAAGATGACAGAATCTTTATTCAGATGAAGATTAACGAGTTTGAGAAGAGTAGAAGTATGAAAGGCAATCAAAATTGTTCAAGCAGCATAACTATTTTTTCAGAAGAGAGATGAAAAGGAATTGAAGGACAGCAGAAAGTATCGCCAGACCTTCTGAACACCAAGGAGGCTAGGTATCAGGCCAGGAAAGCAAAGGCTTTCATGGAGCAAAATATGGCAAGGAAACTGAAATATTATTATGCCAGCAGCCAGATCATCACTTGCCATGTTAGAAAGATAACCTCTTATTACCAGACTACTATCATCTCTAAACTAAGTCTTAAATTGTTCAAACTCCTAAATAAGTCATTTGAGTGCAGAAAGGACCTTAGGATATCATCTAGCCCATCTCCCAAGCTCAAAGCTGGGGCAACCACTGCTGGCTCAGGGACATGCCTAGATGGATTTTGAGCATCTCCAAGGATTCCATAAACAGTGGGCATCCATTTTCATTGCTAAATCATCCTTCTGTTTAAAAAGAGAAGAGTTTTATGTTTAAGTGGGTTTTTAAAAATTTATTTGTGTCTATGGGCTCATGCTTTATCACTGGATACTATAATGTAAGATAGTATTCCTGTTCCCTAATTTCTCTTATCGGGAATTTAAACAAATTGATATTCTGCATTTCTCAGACTATTCTCCAGGTGTAATAGTCCTAGCTCTCTCTCACTTCATATGAAGAATGTCCAAATCCCTTGATATATTAGTATTTTTTAATTGCTGTTTTCTGGACTTCTGCCAGTGCGTCCACACCTTTCTTTTACCAGGGAGTCCAGAACCAGGCTCTGCACATGAGATGTGTCTCATAAGTGCTGAGCAGAGAAGGGTCGTTGCTCCCTGCCTGCTGACAGTCCTCTTCCACATGTAGCCCAGGATGCTATTGGCTGTATTTTTTACAAGGATGAATGTTCTTATTTACCTTTACCAGTCTGTTTTTTTTTTGTTGTTGTTGTTGTTTGTTTGTTTGCTTGCTTTTTTTTTTGAACATACCTTCTAAGCTTATCTTCACAATGATGAATGATAAAACCTTAATTTTCAGGAACATAAATCCAAATAATCTATAATTAAATAACTGTTTGAGCTTGAAACCAATCATGAATATTAGATGCTCATAATTTTAACTTTGATAAGAATGAAGTTTTAGAAACACTGCCAACAAATGTTTGTCTTCCTTATCTCCTACTCAAATGAAATTAAAGAAAATTTCATTCTGAAATCACAGCTCCTTTTGATACTGATTTTAAAGCAAGATATGATAATATCATCTCCCTAGAAAAATCTTCTTATGGAAAATAACTACTGTCTATAATTTCCGAATGTATTCCAGAAATATCAACACACATTTTTAACTTATTTTTAATGTTTCTACCTCCATTTAGAAAATTAATAGGGAATCTTAAACTAGTACTGGAAAAATGGCTGATATTCATATTTCTTTCCTCCCAGTGGATTAAAAAAGTACTCATTTTCATCTCTGTATTGCTCATCACATCTGCTAAAGAATAAACAAAAAATATTAAAACCTTCAGCTTTTTTTTTTTTTTTTTTTTTTTTTTCCGGATGAAACCTCGATGTTTCAGCAGCATGAAGAACAATTTTAAGAAGTTTTTAATAAAACTTGTTATTAATCAGTATAGGTATTGCACTGATGTTCTACTAAATTAAATTTCACAAAATGTTTCACATATTACCAGAGACTGACGTCAAATTCAGATTAAGCTGATATATAAACATATACACAATGCTGTGTAGAAAAGGTTCACACTGAAAGTGATGCTGAGTACAGAAATAGTGTGCTCTGAGCTGGAAGCCTAAAAGAGGTAGATAAGCTAGTTAGATTTGCAACACTACAGAATGCTCAATTTTCAAGAGAGTCATTCTGATTCAGACATTGAGCATAAAGACACATCCTTAGTAGGTCTGATCTTCTCCCATATCTAAGCAGATTGGACAGTGTCATTAAGTTTTATCTTCTTCAGAAGGTACTAAAATAATTACACAAATTTGACATCCTCTAGTTTGGATCTGCATTTTTAAGTCCCATCAGATCAGTTCCTCACAATAAATATAAAATACTATTTTTTCCTCTCAAAACCTTGTCTTTTGCAGTCATATCACGTTTGATGAGTATATTATCAGTAATATTTCAGCCCTGCTCCTCGAGAAGATAGAAAGAATATTCAAGATTCCTGCCCAAGAAGCTAAGTGTCTTTATTCCTATTCCTGAAAGACTTCATGATTAAATTATCTAGAGGACTACTATGCAGATGCCAAACACCTGTAACTTTTTCTGGTTTAAATGGAAAATGATGCTTGATTTTAAAAATATTTCACAGTTAAAAAAACAAAACAAACAAACAAAAAACCCAAAAATAAAAACAGTCTCTCCAAAACTTTAAAATATGCTGTTACGTGCAAATTATTTTTAAATGCCTACAGAAGAGTAATTTGACTGCTGGCTTGAAGGCATGTGATTTAAAATACACATTGTTATGTTTTTAACACTTCCTGTACTTAATGTAGCTATTTGATTTGCATTGTGTACAAAGTTGAAATACAAAGAGCTAGAAAAGTATGTACTGATTAGTTTTATGAATAAGTTGATGGAATTCTAAATATAACTTTATTTTTCCACTGTATTTTGATCTTTTAGAACAACCAAATAAATAATGAAGTAAATCTATGTGGATGCTACAGAATAGTACAAGAAAAGGAATTAATATTCATTTGGAGGTGGGGGGGGGGGGGGGGGGGGGGAACAAAAAACATAGGCTTTGTAGGTAGTATCTTCCCCAAGCATCTTTCTAACTGTTCTGTCAGAAATTTCTGTCACACAACAGACTAAAAGGATGCACCAAATGACCCTGCCAGAGCTCAGTGGTTTTGCTAGGACACAATGGCTCTACAATCATGTTTTCAATTCAGTATTTGGGGAGCCATACAGAAGAAGATATGAGAAAATCTCACTAGATAGTGCTCATGTTTCAATACTATACAAATATTAGAATAACACTCGTAATCAGTAATTGCTTTGTTAATATATACTAATTATTCTTTTCACTGTCATCCACTGGATTTAAGGTGAAAGTTTAGCTAAACAGCCACATGCACTTTCCAAGTCCTGCTTCCTAACTTGCTTGCAAAGGTATGTGATGCCAGAGGAATGCTAGATGTTTCTCTTCTGAACAGCTGCAAGGCAAAGGTTATATCTGCCACATCAAACTTGCTGTCACCTCTGGAGCACTCAGCAGTTTAGGCTTTTCATGTGTTTATTTTTTCAGGCTCTGTTATTGCTGCACTCCATGCCTCTCTGTGTCTGCAGCGCAGCCAGTGTACCCTGGGGTTCATCTAGCTTTATATTGCTGAACTGCTTCCTTTCCTAGGGTATTATGAATGCTTAAAACATGTCTGCCTCCAGCTTCTACTTCACATTCCTTTCCTGCAACACTGAAGCAAAGAATGAGAGCAATTGTTTCTGTTTGTTTGAGGAAAAAAAAAAAAAAAGTTACTGCTTCTTGCTCCAGCTTCATTATATTCATTACAAGCAACATACTATGAGAAGTCCGATAAAAATTAAGTAAAACAAGGGGATGTTATTTTAGAACATATCCAGAGATGATGTAAAATATTCACAAGGATTTGAAATTCTCTTTAGTTAATGAACACAGCGCACACATACAAACAACTAAAAGCACACTTTCAAACAACTGCTGTTAGATCACTACAGACACTCCTATTTTGTAAAGCTACAGAAGTAAGCACCCAGTTATATGGGAGAGTTTAAAGTGAAACATCATTCCTTTGCACACACTCACGAGAATGAATGCAAAAGTAAACATTCAAACTTCAGAGAAAGATCATAAGTTTCATTGACATAATGAAGCAATTTATCCTGAATAGTTTGCTAAATTCTACATTTAATGATATTCCTAGAACATGTTACACCATTAATCGAATGCATAAGTCATTTTCTAATGAGTTTTGCTGCACACGGTGTACCAAACTTACTCCTGTAGCTGAAGTAATTTTTGCTGACTGAAAAGTACATCATGTAAGTTAACAATGTCAAGTGAAATGTTCAGTAAGTGGGAAAGTGTGACTATGTGATAATCTCAGATTCCTGTTCGATAATGTGGACCATTTTTCCCTTTATTTCTTATCAGAGTTCTTCTGAGCTGTGGTTACTGAGAATGAAGGCAGTATCTCTACCCTAAACTGTATCAGTCCTGGAACACTATGAACACAAAAGAGATTTCATCTGGTAAAAATGGAGAAGTACAATTGGTTTATCTTCATAACAAGAGTTTCTCCAACCTCTTTCTTGATGGCTGTTATTTGAAGAACCAAAGTGCATACTGAAAAAGTTCAGAGGCTCATCTGAGGAAAGTACAAAGGCTTAAGTACTCAACAGAGAGACTCTAATGAAATCTACCAGGGGAAAAGGAAAAGAAAGTAGATCTTTTAAGGTCAGAATAAAGAATAAACCACTGCCTTTAGTCTTCATTCTCCCAGAGAATCCCTTCAGAAAAGTTCTATATTATCATTTTTTTCATAACAACAAAAACCACTCCAATCTTCTTCACAAAAACTGTATCTAATTCTCTAATTCCAGATCCTGAACCTACTGTTTCCTTTTAGGATATTTACATCACCTGGTCCTGTAAGAGTTTAATTCTGTTCAGGATTGCCAACAGCACTCTAAACTCCCCCCTCTGGTATTTTAAGAAAGAATCATTTATAATTTCAAGGTATTTTCACTAGAGAGACTGTTGTATGCTCTGTCTGTAGGAGACAGTGCAAAAGTGCAAAAAGAAGTGCAAAAAGAAGTGCAACAGTGCAAAAGAAGTGAACACTGCTTATCTGATAATCTTTAAAGAAATATTTTAAAATCCTAACTCTAAATAATCTGACCACCCTGTTCAAAGGGTGGATATGAATGGTTTGCAAAATAATTCTCAGCATAGTAAAGTTTTTGCCTTTCCTTTTTTTCAGTGTACCATTCATATAGACTTTTTTTCAATATTCAGTATTGCCACTATTGCACATATCACAAATTCTTCAGAAACTTCATGAATCTCACAACACTCTAGGGACCATTGTCACTGAGAAATACTATGATGCATTCATCTTTTTCTTATAAGAAAAGAGTTATGCATTGTTACTGTCTCATTTTCCTTCTGTTTTATTTAAAAAATATATTTAAAAAATGTAAAAATTTAGCATAATGTTACTGCCTTATGTGTAAAACTGGAAAAACATTCATGGGGCTCAATTGTAAAATGCTATTCTAACCCATTTTTTAAGATGAACTCTCTAAAGATGGAAACTTTTTTTCCTGAGACTGTAGAAGATACCAAGTAAACAATTTCCAAGATGCAGAATAACATTCTGATATTTTTTCAAATATGTTGTTATTCCTTATGCTTCATATCCTGAATATCTACAACTCTTTAGTATCAGATAGAATTTAACCAACAAAATGATACTAAATTGCCATTATTGATATAACATACATGATTCTCACCTCTATAGCTTAAATAAGACTTACCTTTCTTTCATTATGCTGAATTAACTCATCCTTTTTCCTCTTTCTCACTCTCCTACCCCAGTAAAAGACTGATATATTCCTAATATATGCAAGTTGTTATGGAATAACTATTTTTCTCATCATTGTTTCTAATGTTTCAATTTTCTTTCCAGCAACCATTGAAAGACAAAGTTCAAAAGAAAAATGCTTCTGCATTTTATGAGAGGTGAAGAAATAACACATTTTCTTTTCTCTGAATAGAAGTTCAGATGTTTTATAATTCCGTGGTTTCCTTTCATTTCATAATCAGGATTTTTTTAAACTGTAGAATGGAAAATGTAAATCCTTATTTATTTATTTATTTATTTATGATCTACTGATCTGAATAAAAACTTTGTCCCTCAAAAAAGTTCTTTTAGAGAACCATGCATTTATCCAGATCAAGAACCACTAATAGATGTTGCAATATGAAATTCAAAATCTTATCTTATAATGTGCCTCCCATGTAGTAACTACTAAAAGTTACTCCTAGAATAGTATAATTGTACAAACATGTCATTTGTTTCATTGTCATAACTGGATAGAAAAGTGTCCCTGTTTATAGATTCTTCTCAATGTATAATTAGAGTAAAGCCAAAATAATTTACACAGAATTAGATCTTGGAACAAGACACCGTGAAGATGGGAAATGGTAGTCCTTTAATGTATTGCACAAAACAGTAACATTTATTTATTTTTGAATACCATTATCTCACCTTAAGAAGTAAATTGAGTGTTTTTTTCTGGGGTACCTTAAAGAAATTCTAGTGTTCAAAATAAGTGCAAAGTTCAAATGTAGTGGCAGTGTATGGACAGAAACTGGGAGAAAGCCTGCTCCTTATGTTACACAAGGTACTCTGAAGTAATTATATGATGATGTTAGGAGTGAAGGGATATGAAAAGAGATAAATATATACTTCAAAAAAATAAAATTGTTTTTATTACTGTATGCCATTAGGGTTATGTCATGTCTAAAGCAAATGACCCAGAGGGGAAAGTAATCCTTGTTGTAAAGGACAAGAAGGTTAGTTTTGATTAGTCTAAGCTGAACTGAGAAAAAACCGATCTAGAGACGCTCACATAAAAGTGATTGTATCACTGTGATTCTACACAAGAGTGTAAAAGCCAGTGCAGATTTTACATAGTAACGATATGCTAATTTCCCCAAATCTATAAAACCTGGATATCATCAATTGTGAATGATACAAGTCTATCTTCTACTTCTGTACTTACAGTAAACAGACTCCTTCCTCTGTTGAGCTTTCTTAAAGTTAAAACAGTGAAAATACTTCAAGAAATTATCTTGAAAAATGCAGCTATCTTTCAAAAGAGAACTTATGTGAAAAGATGGTGTAAAACTTGTATTCCTTGTATCCTAGTATTAATTTCCTCTCTTTATCTATGAGTATGTATGAAGCTCCCCTAATCACATCTGAAAAGAAAATCTCATCTAGATTCTTTTAAGTACGTAACAGTACATAACATTATATTATTAGTATTAAATCTTCTCTTAAGAGTCTGAGGAAAATATACATTTTCACAGATGAACAGAATCACATTCCACTTGAGTAATTCTCAAGATTCTTGAAGCAATTCTGAAAGTTGGAATAAAGGCACATCATCTTCAACACCATAATAAATTGCAAGTGAAATTCCTTACTTAAAATATGCCATATGCCATTTTTATTAAAATATTAAAAAAGTAAAAGCCAAAAATCTTTCCCCCAAAACCTCAAGCAACAGGTACACTTCACAGCAAATGAACTACAAAATAGAATGAGAGAGAAACTATATTTCCTCAGGTTTTGTTTCACTGTTTGGGCATTCTCACTGTGGATGTCAGAATCTTTGACTTCACACTGCAAAAATAAATGTATGTACATCCACAGACCTAGAGAACATCAATATATAGCTAATAATGTGTTGATAAAAGTTAAAAATATTACAACACTGGCAGTAAAACGCTCACTGCTTCTTCATGGCTTTCAGCACCATACTTCATATGACACTCAAATTGAAGACTACTCAGCAGAGCCCTATAAAGGTCAGGGTTTCATTTCCTTTTTGCAACACTTTCGTTCTCATAAAGAAAACATAGGAATTTACCAACTTAAAATTTTGCAGAAGAAAAAGATATACATTAAAAATACGGAAACAAATATCCACCTGGTACTTTTATGTCAGTAGGAACCTAAAATCTGAAGATTCAAACATCCTACAACTTCCAGAGGGATTCTATCCTCTGATAGAGGTCTTAAAACATCAAAAATATGACTGTTTCTAATGTTATTTGCCTGTAATGAAGCACTGGGTCTCTATAAACATATATATATATATATTAATGAAAAACTTGTTAAATAAAAAACCCCACAATTTTAACAAATGAACTGATCTTTGACAAAAATCCACCTACCAGAGAAAATTGAATGCTAGTTTTCACTGATTAGTCTTGGTGTCCTCGTATACAATGATGGTAACACTGCAGCTTATACAGCCTATCCAAAAATATCACAGGCAATACTGCAAAAGTTAATATTTATTGTTTCCACAGAGTTAGCATAGATTTGTCTTATTTTACAGTGAGAAAGCACAAGGCAATGTAGATAAGATTATTTGGAAAATATGAGATAACTCAAATCACTCAAATGATTGCCATAGATCCGCTGAGTAAGCTGAACCTTTGCCATCATCAGCTGTGCTGTAGTATGGGTTAATACCTTCTACTGTAATAATTGATTTCATGTGCATCATGTCACTATATACTTATGTATGCATACTGCATCATATGAAAGGTACAAAATAGTTTTTACTCCTACACCAGTATGTGCCTAGGGAAGCAACTCTCGGAAAATAGATATTTACATTTTTGTGCAGCTCTTACCACAGAATCTGCCTTATTAACTCAAAGTCTTAGCTACTCATATGACTTAATCAGATTTCTTCATAAATTCTTGTACATTTTCAACACTGATAGCTTCTGTAAATATGGTCTAATCTTGTTCCAGATTTTTCAGTTCAACAATCAAAAGCTACTGATACCTGCAACCTGTGTCTATTACTAGTATCATGCAGAATGAGATGGGCTGCTCTGAATTAAAAAAAAAAAAAAAAAAAAAAAAAAAAAAGAAAAAGAAAAAAAACAACCTCATGCAGGTTGTCTCGCTCCAATTTATCAGAGGGAGAGGTTTTTTGATATATGTATACCCGGCATGAGATTGAGAAACAACGGTTCAAATGTTGGGCTGACCAGTTTATTACACAATCTAGTCGTTCAGGGAGATGGGGAAGGGGAGAAGGGCAATAGAGAATATAGGAAATAGAAGCAAGGAGTCTTTATAGGAAGCAAGAGGGAGATAGTCACCACCATGGTCCAATGTGGTTCATAGTTCAGTCATTGATCTTCAGTAGTGGTGGGCCATCGGGTATTGTTCTGTTGACAACAGTGTCCACGGTGATGACAACAATTGTGATGGCAGTACAAACTTATAAATAAGTCCAAAGTGGTCGAACCAGCTCTCTTTTGAGTGACAGCTTGAATCTAAAGTGGTTGAGTCAGCTCTCCTTGGAGTGGCAGCTAATGGCTCTGGGATCTCAGCAGAAACTGCTTTGTTACCATCTTCTGGGCTTTGCCAGCAGATAAGAGGGAGCAGGGATGCCCATCTGCATCCTATTTTTCACAGGGCACAATGGTATCATTCCCCAGTTTTCCCACACCAAGCTGGAGCTGTTTAGTCACAGGCCAGATCTTCCGTCAGTAACCACTTCTGAGCACTCTCTTCCGAAGGCAAGCAGCTCTGAAGGAAGGTGCTTTCAAATGTAAAATTGTCCAGACAGTGATGTTGATTGCCACACACCGTCACCCATCTCTCATCTAAGTCACTCTTATCGCAAGAAATGCCTCAGAAAGCAAGCTTTGAGCCAAAAAACAAGGGAGGATTCATACACAGGTATAAACTAAATGATTTTTAATGTGCAAGAATAGATTGATTTAGAGGCACAACATGTTATTTAAGGTTGGTATTTGCATTTTATCCAGTATTTTTCTCACTACTATGGAAATGAATTACAGCAGCTACATACAGTTATACATGTATGTGTAAAACTATTACTTCAGTTATGTGCACATTGAGCATACAAATGTCATCATTTTGCATGACTTACATAAGCACCCAGCTTCATTTACCATGTGAAAGATTGCTAATTTCACTGAGTCCACCCAAGAGTACACGAGCATATACTGAGTACATCCTTTTATCTTTGTAGAAAATAGAGAAAAAAAAATTGCTGAATTATTTCACATAAGGGAATAGTTCCCATCTCTCAGCCAAATGGTGCAGAATGCCTTGTTTACACATGGCTTACAGCTAGCTCCCTCTATGGCATACTGGCTGTAAGCCCACGGTATGACATGGAGATCACTATCTCTAAGACATAATCATCATTTTTTAAATCCATTCCTCTGTCAGCCAGGGCAAACTATCAAAAAAAAAAAAAAAAAAGAAAAAAAAAAGAAAAAAAAAAGAAAAAAAAAGGAGAGCTCCATTGCAGGCTAGTATTTTCAAGGCTAGATATTGAGGTTCTGCATTACAGGACCTGATATAATGTGAGGGATATTTGAGATAAATAACCCAAGGAATTTCTTCTTAGAGAAGCACATAGTGCATAAGGAGTCAAACTGCAGTTTCTGGAGCAGTTAGGTAGGAGATCTTAGACAGAACTGCACACAGATTTTGAGTCTGAATGAACTTGTTTCTCTACCATGGAGATGGTTAGAAAGAACATCAGAGCAATAAGGAACTGAAAATTATTTTACAGTGTTGGTATAACCCCATTATTCCAACTTCACAATGTATCTGCAATAAAGCTGGACCAGCCACTACAAATTAGCACTGCTTTATGTAAAGATCAAACGTGAGATCTTTTTGAACTGTATTACTTATATTTTTAGCAGCAGTTTGGGTCTTATTATTTTAAGTTTGTCGAGAAAGATCATGGAATCATAGAATTGCTCAGGTTGGAAAAGACCCTCAAGATGATCAAGTCTAACCACGAAAAGCTGTTTCTCTTGATTCAAAAGGTGCTGTCACAAAGACATTTAACCCTGTTTTTGTGTATCATTTCAAAATCGAAGTAGAGAGATGGAAGAAGGGCAGGAGATTTGTTATTGCTTTCCTCTTTTTAATAGTGAGTGAAAAAAAACGATAATATTAAGCAAACATTAGAAGTATGAAAAAAAAGGCTATACTTAGAGACTGAACGTATATCAGACAAACACTGTCCCCTTCTTAATGACCCAGGATATTAATTAGCAGGTTTTAACAACTCTTTTTCATAGGGTTCCATCTCAGTATTTAGCAGAAGCAGGCGATCCTGAATTACAATTTCAAATTCCCTTTTCCTTCCAAAAGTCTCAACATACTGTGTGTTTCTTTTTGTTGTTGTTGTTGTTTTTAAATCTCTGGCCTTCAGGCAAAACGTTACGTTCAAGTTTTCACAGGATCCTCCCCAGAGAATTTAAAGGGACTATACTGCCTCTTACATGGGGATCAGCTGCCTCACAATAAAATAAACGCTGCATTTCAGCACTTCTCAGTTGTAATAGCATGAGTATTGTCATTTTGGACCTTCCCACCATTCTTCAGTTTAAAGCCCACCCCACTAGTTTGGCTAACCTTTTGCCAGAGGTTTCCCTGCCTCTTCTAGGCAGGTGGATCCTATCCTTCCCTAACACATGATAGCCTTCATAGAGAGTCTCAGGGTCATAAAAAAACAAAATCCTTGTGCCAGTACGAGCAATATAGCCAGGAAGACATGTGCACTATATTCTTTTTCCTAATTTCTCTCCTTCCTCCAGCTGGCAAAATTGAAGGGACAATAACTTCAGTATTATAACACTGTAACACAGTAAAAAGCACAGCAATGACAATAGAGAGGCAAAGTCCTGGGCTTCAGTAAGGTCTTATTCAAACACATATTATTTTATGGACACATATTCTATGATATCAGGTTTGTATACATAACTTTGATGGCTTCTCTTACTCTCCAGAATGTTTACAGAAATAGAAACAAAAACAGAAACAAACAAAAAAAAAAAAAAAAAAAAAAAAACACCCAAACCGTCAAACGTGACCCTCTCTATCTTGAAACAGAAAGAAAGCTGCTGATAGAATATACAAAAATATTTCAAATTTATGTGAAATAATGAGAAATACTGTATAGAACACAATAAACTATATATTGTTATTTCATTTGTTGTTCAGTCAGTATCTTGTATTCTTTCCTAAGCCAAGCAGCTTTTTAAGGAAGAATGCAGTAAAGTTAATGGAATCTACATTCAACATTTTTGTATTTGCTTTTGACCATAATAATAATAAAATAGCACTTTAAAATATTGCTATCCATGCAAAAAATACCTAATGTCTATAGAAAGCCAGTTCAAATATAAATAATGTTTTAGGTTTCTGTGTTTATATTGTGCAAATACGTATGCATATGTATGCAGTGCAGAAATTTAAACATATGTATAGCCTGAATATTTTAAGAATCTGTTAAGGACTTGAAATTTGATTAATACATTTATTGTTAAAATCCCACTCAGCAATAGTACAGAAAATAAAGCCTGTGTTTTGTTTCAATGTAGAAAGACTATTTAATTCATTCTTTCCAGAGAAAGACGTACAAAATGTAAATCCCTGATATTTATTTTCATTTTTATCATGAGGGAATTCATCAAAGGCACACCTATGAATAGGTAACATCTGCTATTTTCATCATTAGATGTTTACAAGATTTAGTTTTACAGAGATGCATATTCTAGCTTTCCTTTGATTACATAGTTACAGAAGAACTATACCTAGATGATTGTTGGAATCATGGGGAAAGATGTATGTATGTTTTCTCTTTCTTAATTCAATTTGGAATAGTGAGAAAAAGTTTCTCATTGCAGAGTACTTATAATGAATTCTAAACAAAGCCCTCAGAAGCAGAAATTTTCTATGACATTACTGCACCTTATTTTCCCCAAAGCTGTGCAAAATAAAAATCTAATTCTAATATGGCATAAATAGAGTCTAAAACTTTTCTTTAAATTTAAGATTCAAATGTTTTTTGTTTGCTTGCTCCTTTCCCCTTCCCCCCCCCCCCCCAAAAAAAAAAAAAGATACTGATATTATTTAAAAGAAAAAAAAAATGTCTTCATTTAAAATCACAATTTTTAACTCAGAAGTTTCTGTTATATCTTCCTTAGCTGCTAAGTCTCTGTTTGGGCTTTAAATATTAAACTAATAACATAGATTATGTACTCCTCTATGCTTGTTAGTGCAGCTTTCATCCATTGGGTTCGTTTTTTCTTGACAACCTCTCCAATACTATGAAAAAAGTTATTAATTCCAGAGACTGTTTCTTATTTTGTAAGCATGCTAAAGACTATAAATCCTTACTAATTTTCTGTTATTTATGGTCACAGCTTTAAAGAGGATAGGAAAGATCAAGTTGTTGATTAGCAATTTTGTGATTAAGTTTATGGACAAAATAAGAATCTGTGTTCAGTAAAATGAATAAAGGGTATTTCTTCTGTGTACGGTGGATACAATAGTTTAAATGGCAGGCTGCACTTATAATTCACTACTACCAGTTCCCATACATCACATGCAACCAAAGACGTGCTTCCGTCTTGGAGCAGAACAGGCCAGGCTTTCTTACCAGAGTATCTTCATGCTGCCTTACATTTTAAACCACTCTGACTTTTCCTTAGCCCAGCATTTCAAACTTGAATACTGGTCCTAATATTTAACATGGCAGTATTAAATGTCTATTCATCTAGATAGTAACAGTTTATATGAACCAGAAGAAAACATAAATTTGTTCAGTCCAAAAGCATCTTTCTGTAATAATAGCTATATATTCCTAAAGCAGTATCAAGCTCTACTGCAGACCTGGTGTCCACGAGGTATTTTCACCATATATCCAATATGAATGTGTTCCAGTACCAAACACAGGGCATTTAAAGCTTGTTGGTTGACAACTGCATGCCAGCATTTATGTTCCCAAACCACAAATAAACTTTCAGTAAGCATTATTTGAATTATTGTCTTTGCACAAAAGGTCAGCTCTTGAGATTTAAACATTTATCTTGACCTTAACAAGGTCATCCTGACAGTCTTGCTTTTAACTAGAAAGCAAAAATCAAACTCTAAGGCATCACTGCACAAGGTATGATTTTGTAATAGTATAATGTATAGTAATATTTTGTAATATATAATGTAATATATTATAATGTATATATAATTATATATACATTATAATAGTATAATGTAGTAATGTATAGCTTCTGCTTGGTTTATGGCCTCAAATGAACTATATTATGTTAGATGAAGAACAAAATTAGGACTTTCTCATGAAGTAAGATTTCAGAAGGGGACTTGGAAATTGAACTCCTTTCTCTCAGCCTCCTGTCACAGCACTCCTCCCATCTGTACCAGCAGTCTGGTGGCAGATACAGCATTGAAAGAGCTAGGTATTTGTACAGGCCGCATCTATGCTTCTGGCCTCGTGCTCAGGGCCTTAGGTTAGCACAGGCAGCTGGTGGAAGGGAACCTGCTGAAGCATGCTCTGCCAGACCACGCTGTGTGTTAGTGGTGTTATGACAGAGACAATACCCAGCCTGTCAAGGAATGGTATGTAATTCTATATAAACACTTCTACTGGTAGATCTTCAGTCATACAGTTGTGCAATTGTACTGTCCATGTTCACTTTTATTTATGCATGTTAGATAGATGATAGATCTTCTCTATATGAACAGCAGTCACTTATGCACTTGTGATGTCTGTTATGCATGCTTTGTAGCCTTCAACTATCTGCAGCTGATAAATAAATGGATATTAGCTGATACTGTTATATTTCACATTAAGAATAGATGAGATTGTTTCCCATTTTATTTATTTATTATTTATTTATTTGTATGCACAATTGAAGAGCTGTAATTACCTAAACTTATCGTTGTTTTCAGCTTTTATATAGCCTTATACTTTCTCCTGCATTGTATGGTAACTGTAAGTCCTGGTCTAAACCAATGATTGAGCACCTGGTGAACACCACCAGTCCTGGAAGCACAGTTGAAAGCAATTCACTTGCGCCTCCAGAAGAGATGGAATCAGGTTCCACCCCTCCCAAAGCCTCATTTAAGGGCTGGCTGCCACAAGGGAAGGATCTCTGCCTGGAAATCACATCTTTTGGAGTACTTGGTGAGCCCTGATCCTTAGGATGGGGAAGCAAATCTTTCTTTAACTGGGTTGTCATTATTGCTCTTTTTTGGGTGGTTTAGAACTGGTTATCTGCCATTGCTTTTTCCTACATGGGTAAACACTGATACTAAACAGAACTGTCTTCCTTATAGCTCTGTGTTTCTGAATAGGCTTAGAAGTATCTCATGCTGCTTATAGAAACCTTATATTAAATATATATATTGTGTTGTGGACTTGAGTTTAATACTCGGCCTCTTTTTATCTTCCTGTTGTCTTTCCTTTTCAGTCTTGGGTTAGAATTTTCAGGAGACTAATGTAGAATTAATGATTTCATAGCATTAGCTGTAATGGTTAGCTTGTGTTGTGTTTATCCAGGAAGACCATGTTGCCATGTAAGTGATAGGGACCATAAACCATCTGTGACAGGGCTCTTTAAATGTGTTTAACAGAGCATTTTACAATAAAAGTTATGAAAAGGAACTACCCATATTGCTTACTGTCTAGAGGTTACATAGAAAATCCTGGGGCAACCAGAAATCCCTACTAGGATACAAAACCCCTATCAACAAAACTACTTATGTGCTTTTGGTCAGATTGGACATTAGACTAGATTGCTTATACTTCAGTAAGAGGCTTGAGTTATACTAATGTGTCAACAAAGCAATTTTAGCCATAGAATAAGAAGTTTGACTGCAAGTCTAAGTTTTCAGGGTAGGATCCAAGGTAGAAGTTCTTAAAGTAATGAATATGCTGACAGATCTTCAGACTAATAGAGAGACAAAGTGCTGAAGAAACAGGAAATTGAAACTTTCATTTTTTTCTGAACTTCTTTTGTCAGCAACTTAATGAATTCCAGTAAGAGTCGTACATGAAGGCACCACCAAGAATGAGACATGATACTCAGCAGAGAGATGGCAAATACATTCTTGTCCTTCTTTAGACTTGCAGGTGACTGAGTTTTTTTTCAAGTGATAGAACAGCAACTTAATAACATTAACATGCTTTGATGTGGAAGGACTGAGGATTGAGGAAACCTACTGTCTTGTGTAACTTAGAGTGGGTTTCAAGGGAGGTGAGTCTCTTTCTTGACTCGTGCCTCCCCTAATCAGTAGGGGTCGTTACTGCGATGGAGTCATCCAAGACTGAGAGGAATAATTCACATCTGTTTACTGAGAGCTCTCTTAACTTACAGCAACTGCTTGGAGGTAAACTTGGCTAATTGGGTAGTTATGATTAATAAGTGTTACAGGCAAGACAACTTTAGACAATGGCTATGTAGTGGAATTCCAGGGTCACAGCCTGAGCCAATGGGTGTGCTACATGAGTGTGCGGGTGCCTGGAGCCAGGGGTGGTCTGGAGCCACTCCTTCCGTCTCTGCAATACTTCCTGTGCAGACTGAATCTGCGCGGGTCCCCCTTTTTGCCCCCGTCCTTCTCTTCGGCGGCACAACAGTACGAATGGGGGAGGGTCTCATTCTTCAGCTCGTCCCTTTCTCCACACTGTTGCCGGGAGGGGTGAGTCAATTCCTTCTTGATATCTTTTCCTCTAGTGCCTATTTTTCAAATAAAGGCTCTGTCATTGCCTTCACTTGTTCTACAGGCTACTACAAAGAGGTTTTTTGTAATAAAGGAAGATAAAGAGAAAAGGTAGAAAATGGAGGAAGAGAGACAGACAGGTATACAAACACAGCAAAGCAAAGTGGTTCACCACTCCTAGATCGAGTGATGTCTTGGTGTCAGGTGCTGATCTTCAGTGGTGATAGGTCATTGGAGGTTGTGGTGCTCAAGTGATAAGATCTAATGATAACAGTACAAATACTTATTTATAGTCCAAAGTGTTTGAGTCAGCTTTTTTGGAGTGACAGCTTTGGGATCTCAGCAGGATCTCCTTTGTTCCTGTCTTCCAGGTCTTGCAAATTTAAATTGGCAGATAAGAGGAAGCAGGGAGATTTCACAGGATACAGTGGTATCATCTCCCAGTCTCCCCTATCAAGCTGGAGTTATTTGTTCACAGACCTGGTCTTCAGCCAGTAAATACTCCTGAGCATGCCCTTTTGAAGGCAAACAGCTCCAAAGAAATGCTTTCAAATGTAAAATTGTCCAAGTGATGCTGGTTGCCTTATGTTGATTTGAGACACTCCTTACCAGTCTGAGACATCAATCCTCTGGAGTCAAGAGTATGCTAGATATTTGCTTCAGAGCATTAGTTTGCAATTATCAACTGCAACCTGAATGACTATGATGATCAGGTTGAAAATATGGGTTTTTCTCTTTTACTCATCTAAACAATTACAACAACAACAAAAATAAACCAAACCACCACCACAAGCCAGGCTGCCTCAAGAACAATACTTCTCACAATGACCATGAAGTTTTGTTTTAGCTGATCTATGATATTGCTTGCATACCTGGGGAGCATAATGCAGTCCAAAACAGTATACTGGTGAAGCACACTAGCTATTTGCTTTAACTCTGCATTGAAGTTATTTCTGATTGCTCTTTTAGCAGAAGAATCTGTACAGTGCATATATGGTGTAAATATATATGGAGTAAATATTGTCTGAGTCTTTACATACCTTAATGTATGTTGTCTCCATACAGGTAAGTACTTAAAATATATGTATAAATAAGCATGTGAGTTAAAACAAACTGTAAGAAAGAAGGCAGTTCAGGAGACCGGGATTATTAAAGCAGCCTGTGAATCACAATTCACCTGTTTCTTGTTTTTGCTCAATGTCTATGCTTGTTAAAACAGGTTAAGTTACAGAACTTGCTATTTGAGTTTTTGGAACCTTAAGGCTGAGGAATGCTCTGCAAGTTCATAAGTTAAATTTCTACTTTGGGGCAAGCTCTCTGCTTTTTTTTTTTATATATATATATATATATATATACACACACACACTCTAAACCCCATAGAACTGTTTAAAAAATGCAGCACAGTGTATGTGTTTATGTAACTATCATTGAAAAAAAGAGAGAATTTTGAACCTGAGCTCTCCTAAATAGTTTTTCTTTAATAGAAATAAAATAATGATAAATGTTTTGTTAAAGTGCTGGCCGAACTCCTACTGTTTGCACCACTCTTGGAAAAGACACTGGGGAGCAGCAGTGGAATCTATGCTATTGATTGGCTGGTTAAATAGAGGCCTATTAGATTCAGACAGGCTAGATTGATTATACAGCAGCAGAAGGAGCTCAGACTCACAGCTGAGAGAACGTCAGGGTGAGAGAGAGCACAAGCAAGGGAGACTGTACATACTGTAGCATCAGTATGTGACTGCTGGTGTCTGACAACACCGGTATCTTGCTCTTGAAGTGGACAACTTGCTGAGCTACCTTTTAGCATTTGCAAGAGGATACCAGCTCTTAACCAGTACAACTGATAACAGACTGGACCTTGGAATAGTTAATTTTACTTATAATTGCATCTCTTATTGCTATGCATCTCTGAAGAAGCAGCTTATTACAGAAGACAATTCATCCTGTCCCTGTAGTTCACATAGCACTGATAAGACGGAGTTTCATCTTCCAGGTAAGGAAATGATTCTTTTTTCTGTGCAGCTAAAAAAAGAATTCATTCTTTCTGTATTTTGCATGTTAAATATGAGCTTTGGAATTTGTGCATAGGATGTGTTCACTGCACTTAGATTTTTTTTCATTCATGGATGAAATGTATCTAATATTATATACGCCTAACGTAGATTAAGAACAAGACATGGTTTGTGCATTGCATTATTATACTTAACCCTTCAGGTAAATGAGAATAAAGCAGCCAGAAAAGACATTTCTAACTACTTGTGTGATGTTTTAATCTAACCTGTCCCACACATGTTAAGCAGCCTGGAGTTGCACACAAGCTCTCTCATGTTATTAATTTCTTACAGTTCATGTTAAGACAGGCAGGGAGAACATTCAGCTAGAGGATTTCTCAGTGCTTGTCAGTAGTTTGAAGCAGTATGTCGTTTGACTGCAAGCTTACCTCTGCTGCACAAACATGATCTGCCTTAAATAATACAGCGTTAGACTGCCATCTTTTTATAGATACTATAGTTATTGCTAACGTTCTGCCTGCAAAGCGAAGATCAAGGCTTATGACCTGAAACATGCATTCTAGGATGTTCAGTGATGTGCTGTGTTTGAAGCAGACATCCCATGAGCTGATTGCTTGTTTTGATGTGACATTGACACCACTGTCTCTAAACTGTCTATGCGCCACATAAACTTTCTGCACATCATTTCTTTCAGCGGTGATGTATGTGGGTTTGCTGTTTCTGTGGAAGGTGATGAGTTAAAACAAAAATTAACCAGTTTTTGGTTATATAAATCAGGAAACTTGTTTACTTGGGGGTTTATAGGCTATGGAAGAATATGTCTAAGAATCCAGCACAGTGACTTAATTAAGAATACATTTCTTTTAGCTGGTGTTAGTTTGTACCTCCTTCCTCATCAGTCTGCACCCTCTGTTCCTTGATCCAAACAAAAATTTTTGGTACACCAGCTACCATAATTGTTCCTTCTGAGTGAAGTGAAGTCATCAGTCTACTTAACCTAAGAGTTTAAGCAGATTGTCCCATATCGAAGCACAACTTTCCATTGGATTATCCAAATAAGAAATCAGTTTATTACTCTAGACTAGAATCTAATTGCAATCTGTTTTATCTGATGGCAAATATATTAAAAAAAAAAATAGAGAGAAATCACTTGCTTGGCCCAGGTATTTCTATAAATTTCTAGAGAGCACCATATTCTTGATGTCACAATCTCAGCTGGGAAGAGAAATTTTTAGCTACCAAAATGTTTATTCATCACTGATAAGATTTTAGAATTGCTGGGGCATTGGACATGTATAGAATTTTAGAGCTAACAATAATTTGAAAGAGGGGTGCCTAGATGATCACAAGTAAAGTATGTAAGGCTTAAGAGAGAGCTTCAACATCTATGACAAATAAATGTTAGCAGAAATAACTTACTAGTGAACCAAAAGTAAAGTTTTACTTGAAATAAGAAATCTGAGCTGTTTTATTGATTTATAGTTTCTCTGTGGATAATGTTTGTGTTGGTTTTTTAACCATACAATTGATTCAGGGCAGCAATTTCAATATTTCCATTTAAATTATTTCCAAGTAGTGAGAAAGTCTTTGGGGGACATCTTATCACATTAGCTTTTGTCCAGAGGTATTTTGCTCAATTAACAGTGTTATGAATACTGTGAAAATACTGTCAAGAAGAGATGACTGCATATTTTGAATGCGAGTGTCAAAAATCTCACCATAAATAATGGTGATAAACACCTATTCAGTTTTAATTAACTTAACTTGAATTTAATTTCAATGAGAAGATGGAGACTCCTATGTCAGAAGAATTAGATCTATTGAGTACATACAGAATTTTGTAAGGAGGCAAGAAAACTGGATGGCCTAATTCAGCTTGGTTCCTTGTAAAACTTGCCTGGGAATATTTCATGTGAAGATTAAGTTGCAGAAACAGTCTTTTACATACATCCAAAACTTTCCAATAGTCCATACTCACCATGCTTTTCTCTCTATAAGGCCTTGTTTACTACGCTTATGCTCTTTAACTGTATGTTAAGATATGACAATATTTTGTAGATGAAATCACAGAATTAGCATAAGGCAGTGATACAGTTTTCTCCAGATTAGTATTTTTTTTTGCATTCAGGTTAGACTTCAAAAGGAAATTAAATACCTCTTCATAGGAATTTCTTATTTTTGCAAAGGGAGTATTACATTATTTTTTTAGTAACATCTGTTTGTTTAGACTTTTAATTTTCTAAGCTTATGTCCATGAAATGCATTATTGATTTCCATATTTTTTTTCTAGATTTGCAATGAAAGTATCTCCTTCAATCAGTTGTCAGTTTCAGGCAAAAATAACCAAAAGAACCCCAAACCAAAAAAGATTGAGTTTATATACTACAAATTGTGCATTTACTTTTGAGTCTTTTGCTTTCCAGCTTGAACTTGCTGAAAGTGAAATTTCATCTTACTTTTCTAGATAAGATGAAGCCATTAGGGGGCTCTTTCCACCTATAGTATTACACAGAAAGCTGCATTCAGCAGTTAGAGCTGTTTACTAGTCTCATTACTGAAGCAAGTCCTGTTTGAGTTGATTTATTCTGGGTGTAGATCACTTTAATGTTATAGAGCAACTAGAATTTTTTATTGAATTTTTTTAATGTAGGTAATTAAATGAGGATAATTCTTCCACTGCCAATTCAATGGTTATGTTTTGAAGTCATTTTGTACCCAGATAACAGAAGCAAGGAATATGTTTACTGTGAGCACCCTACTTTGAATCAATCTCTGCAGTTAATAAGTCAACAGCTAACAGTCTGATCATACTGAACATAAAGTGCTACTACTGATGTCCAAAAAGCTTACATGCACTTCTTTAAGTAACAACCAGTACTGCAGTTACATTTGAAAAACAGTACCCAGCTGAGTACTGCTATATTGTACCAATAAGAACCATAAATGTGGAGACTAGACATGCTTGTTACCTATTTAACTTGCTCTCAGAAAGGCAGAATGTATGACCAGGGGTCTGGAATGATTGTTACTCGCATCAAGTTAAACAATGATTTTGCAAGCATATGTGCAATTAAGCAGCGGAACTGAAGTTACTGTGGACCAAATTCTAATACCCTTTGTTCTGTCTCTTTTGCCCTTAGAAGTGCTTTTAATTTAATTATGCTATGGTTCTTTTTCAAGAGAGAAAAGTACTATACCAGGAACTAGTTGTAATTAATCCTTTAAACTGTTGTGGGTGACAGAAGTAATTAATGAATAGTCAAACAGATGTAATACATCTATTGTAATATACAGCAAATGGACTGGAAGCACTGCCTTATCTCAATTCAGCTTTTCCAGAAAATTGCAAACAATTTGTCTGATTTCAAATTCAGTCATCCCATACAAGGGGAGGCTAGAAGAAACACAGATGTCAGAGCACATGTGAAATAGCTGTTCACTTGTTCTGGTAGCTTTGAGGAAATTTCTTATTCCTATCAGCCTTGCTGGAAAAAATCCTGTGTTCTTGGACCATCTCCTGGCCTGGTCACCTTGTTGTAATGGCTCTACTCACACTTACAAACAATGATAAGAGAAAATACACAAAAAGCCTAAACACCAAAACAAACACAAAGTCCTTGCTTGTATCCACTCCAGATCTTTATTGTTTCTCAGCTTATATGTACACTTAAACCAAGTATTTTGTTACACACAAAGAAGGAGCCTTCTTCTGTTAAACAGCACCTAGAAATTCCAATAAAGTCCAATAAAGGGCTCAAGAAAACAGTCCTCATTCACAATTCATGCAGTAAAATAAAAGGTTTGAGTAAATGAAGTATTATTCTGAGATGTCACTGGCAGCTCAGACTCAGGGCAGGTGCTCTCCAGTAACCACCTCATTAGCACATGGCAAACACAGTACCACACACATTAGTTTACCATTGGAAAAACACACTTCTATATCAGTAGGCAACTGTAATTAACTGTGACTAGCTTGGACTTAAAGCAATTAACAATATGTACACAAACAGCCACCAAAACTGAGCTGGTACTATTTATCTTCACTTTATTTAAGGCCCAAATCAGATACAATGAGTTGCCTGAAAATGAACACAAGTCTGTGGCAGAACTAAGTAGCTGAGAATGGCTTCTTGGTAGGAGTCAGGTGCTCCAGCTAGAGGCCTGTTGTCTTCCCTGTAAAGCAGTTTAATTCAATCGTATGCTGTGCTTCCTTGAAATCAATGAAATTAAACTTTTTTTAAAAAAAAGATTATTGCCTAAGAGTTGCTGTAAAGTCTCAATCCAGAGGTGTCTAATTTACTGGTTGGTTGATTTATCCCTTATATAAACACACTACGCAAACCACTCTGAAATACTTTTGAATGACAACTGTTGTATAAAAATAAAGTATTATTATGGTAAACAGAAGTCACTCAAATTTCATCTAATTAAACCTGCAGCTCTGTTAAGCATGAATAAACCATTTATTTCTGATGAACATTTAAAGTCTAATTAAAAAAAAAAAAATCTATTCTTCAGGCATGAATTCTTTTTTTTTTTTTTTTAAGTTAAGATTTCTTTTCTCTGTTCCACACTTTCCCAAAGTATATCTCAGGAATCATTTATATGCTTAGATGTTAGCAGGTACTTGAGAACTTATAACCAAGAGGAATTTTACGCAGTCCAATAGTGGTAGCACAAAGGAAAATAGGTTTAAGTCAAGAGGTGAGACCTACATTAGATATTAGGGAAACACCTTTATGCAGAGGGGAGGGAGGCACTAGCACCAACTGCCCAGTGAAGCTCAGGCGCCCCATTTACTGGAGATGTTCAAGGCCAGGTTGGATGGGGTCCTGGGGAAGGTTAGAACTAGATGATATTTAAGGTCCATGCAACTCAAGCCATTCACTGATTATTTGAATGTATTATCTAAACATTTTAACAACACATAATAACAATGGAGACTTTTGGGGAAAAAAAAAAAAAAATCACATCACAAACAGCAAGGGTTCTTGCTTTTAGTTGCCTTACTAGAAAAAAATAAAAGAAAATAATGTTATTTCTCAATTCCTATTTTCTCTGAAACAAAAGCAGGCCTATACAGTATATGGAAATTATGTCAGAAATGAGAGAGTCTTGTTATCTTAGATTTATATTACAATTAAATGCATTTTTCCACAGGGGTACACAGACTGCTATTTCTAAAAATAACTGAAAATATATTGTAGTGCTTTGTTCTTCCTAATTCTTTGGATTCATCAGTAGTTCCTCGATTCTTTATAACACAACAGTAGGGACATTTCTCAAACCAGTATTGTAATTTCTTTCTGGAGAGAAGAACAAACTTATTAGCTTGTACACAAGCTAAAGAAAACAAGCAAAAGTCCTGTATCTAGTGTTTTTTTTTTCTTTTGAGTTTAATTAAGTAATATAAACATGTTTTTCTTATTTTTGTTTTCACTTGTAACAGACAGTACCTTCTCAGTTCTATGTGAGAAACTAGCATTTGAAGTTACTGTCTTGCCTGAGATCAAAAGAAAATACTTTGCAGGGAAATGGTCTCTTAAAAGATCCCTGTGCTATTTTGAAACACTGCAAATTTGAAGCAGTTTTCAGGTAAGATTCTGTGTTGTAAGACATCCAGTCTTGGGTGTTTGCCCATTAATACTAATCACTGTTGTACATCAAGCACTTCCTTGATGATTTTCAAACACCATATTGTAGTGAAGTATAGAATTTAATTAGTAAAATTTCAGCAATGCTATTACTGTGTACTCTTTATTACTTCCCACTGGTAAAACAAGTATCAGTGACGACCACTGCAGCTGTTATGGAGCTGCTTATCACTAACAAAGCTGTTGCAAAGTCTGGAAGTTCTACAGCATCCATTAGAAAAAAAAAAAACAATCCTGCATGGCACCACTATATGCCTCTTCAAGCAGGATTTGTTGTGCAGATTTTACTTTGGTGGTCAGAAAGAATATTCAGGGGAGAGGCATGTTTCTTTTCGAGTATGACTCCATACTCGAACTTTCCAGGACTTTCGTTATTCTAAGTGTCCTGCCCAATTGTAGCAAATACAGCATGCCTGGAACAAGCCAAACTTCTTAATAACTTAAGTAATTAGATTAGATCAAATGCCACTAGGCAGAAGGAAAACAACTGTGTAAGTTCTAATTATATTAAATATCAATATGAAACAACAAAATAACATTTATTAAGTCCTTAACATGATAGTTATATAACTATGACATTTAAATTTCTACCCATTTTTTTTGTTTATAAGAGTATAAATACAAGCCAAAACCATGAACAACTTCAAGAAAACATCTTCCCATTTTTATAACCAAGAGTCTTTGGCAACAGCTCAGAGAGGCCCCGCTAGAGAAACGGCTGTCAGTTTGTGTAGTTGATACAGACTGGTATGCCTGAAAAGTTGATGTCAGGAATTACAGAATGTCAGGATTAACACACCCACAAACTTTCCTCACTCAAAACAGTTTAACTACCTTTCACTGAGGGGAAATATCTTTCCTTATTTTGTATTACTGTGGCATAAGAGGATGTGTACAGACAGTTACTAGGTAATAAGTGACACTAAAAATCTTTATTCTGATTTACCTCCAGATATTTTCTTTGAAACCTATGTTTTTACATTCTCGGGAACTGCCACAGAACATTTTTCAGACAGCAAATTAAAGTCCAACCTTACTGGCTACAAAAATCCAAGGGATATCACTGTCATGTCTCCTGTTTTCCAACTGTTTGTTGCCTTGACTTTCATAACACATCTGTAGAAATCTTAGACCTACAATAATATCTAGAGAAGAATGCTGTAAAATTTGTGTAAGTATCACATATTTAAAAGAAGTGAAGAGCAAAGAGATTGTTAAAGAAATAATAAATTTACCATAAATTACCTTACAGAGTATCAGTTATTGCAGTGTGTGCTGAATCTGTATCTGATGTATCAGCTACTGTTCTTCATTCCTCTTGAATAATATGGTTGCACTTAAATATGGAGAAACCAGCCATTAATCTTAAAAAATGCTGCAATGCTAGAATTTTAAAACAAAAAGTAACTGACTTTTTCTTTAATGCTAATTCAAAATTAGTTTAAGCGTTCTCTGAATAAGATAATTACTTCAAAATAAAAGTTTCTTCACAAGTCAACTGTGCACAGGACTAAAAAGGTACAAGTTTCCTAATATACTTAGTTTCTTCCCCCCCCCCTCTTTTCTCTTTTCTAAAGTGTTCTCCTTCATATGGCAGAAAAAGTTTCATTAAAAAAATGATATTGTCTGTCTATCAAAAAAAATGTAGAAGCATGGAACTTTCTTCCCCTTCAATTTTTTTTAAGCTAATATTTAACTAAGTCTTCTTGTGTGAGATTTTTTTTTTTTTAAGTTTCTTTCAAAAATAGAGGCTTGAGGCAGTAAAGTTATAGGTATTCTATACAAATATTTCATGTGCTCTGTTGATTCCCTTGATTCTTGTGTCTTTTGCAGTAGAGTTTACTTTTAGGTATAAATTTATTCAATTGTGGCATCTTTTCATAGATCATGAACTTCAGTATTATATGATGTTATCTAAACTGATAGAGCACCTTCACTGTAGCTGATGCTTTAACCATTCCCTAAAATGCAAGGCATTCATTGTTTTTTCTATCAATTTAGTTATTGTGGCTGTACATGCAAACTAACATGAAACAAGTTCCATACATTAGTAACATCAACTCTGAAGAACTAAAAGACAGATTCTCAAAAGCACAAGAGTTTCTTTAGAAAACATTACGTACTAAATTTATATCAGGGTTGTGAGTGCACTAAGCAGCCTTTGGTAGCCTCTATCATCTTTACTTTTGACCTTCACTCATATCCTTTACTTATACACTCAGGAGCCCCATTTGTTGTCAGTCCTGGGCCTTGAGCCCCTCTACACTTAATGTAAAGCCATACTCATGAATACTTCTCAAACACCCTACTAATTCAGATTAAGACCTGCAAGCTGATTTCCTAGCTTGACCTTAAACCTGACTTGTCACCACCAGCCTGCCCAGCAATAACTGGACCTGATACCAATACATAGTTTGACTTTAGACCTTCCTAATCACTTCACATTTAACTGACAAACTCTGCTTTTCACTGAATACAACCAAAACCTCGGAGTCCGTCCTACTTGCCACTATCCTGGCTGATGGTCCCAGCCCTACCATCAGGGTCACCATGCTCAGCTCCCTGTTCTACAATGAACAGGCAGCTCATGTTACTCCCTGTTATGAGGGCTCTTCTTTGGTCTCTAGTGATGTTTTTAGAGTACATTTGAGAAATGTATCCAAGATACTTTACTGAGAGCAGACTTGTAGTGACTTTCTATAAGAAACTGTGAAATTACTTAAAATAAGTATTTGAGAGAAACAGAGTAATGCTGCAAGAGCTGCCTATTGCACCTGCACAAGAATTAAAATGAAAAAAGCTCTAAACACAAACATCTCGATTCAATACAATTTTTAGAAGCACTGATTTAAGTAAACAAATATGAGTTTTAAAACAAACTTATCTGATTTTGTAGTTTCTATTAAATGCTAATGTGAATATATTTCCACACAAATTGGAAATAGATTTGGCCTTTAGTGTATTAAATCATTAAAACCTTCTTTTTGAAGTCACAGGACAGGCAAGTTGAACTGCTAGCACAATCTATTTCACTGTTTCTACAACAGAAGTTAGACCACAAGGATTTCCAAAAATCAAGTTAGATTTTTCTTAGCCTGCACCTTCAAACTAACATACTTTTAATATCTTTATCTTACAAAGAGGATACTTCTAGAGTAATTATGCTTCTGGAGGCAGACTGTAAGGCTTAATTTAAAGCAATCAACCTTCTAGGCAGAGTATATGATGAACTGGTCTTCACTGCTACCTTTTTCTCTGCTAGAACTGTTCTTCTATTGAAGAGTATTTGCTTAAAGAAAAGTAAAAGTCACAGTAAACTCACCAAGCACCTTATCTAGCTCTTATATTTTGCAAGAAAAGGGGATGGTGTATCCTAAACAGGTATATTATATTTGAATGCAGGATAACATTAGTAAGTATTTTTAAACTAAGTGATTACGATAGATACATTCACCAAGATGTGACAGATTCAAGTTAATTAAAATTTCATTACATTTGACAAGCTGTAATGCTGTATGCTATAACATAATGGAAAGTACTACAATAATAGCAGAGTAGTACATTCCTAGGCTACAGCAACCACAGACACAAAAGCAAAGGAAGAAAAACTGCTTACCCTTAAAGCATCTCTAGTAGACAGCAATCTCCAGTAAGATACCCTCAGTTCCACTGCCAACCCTTAAATGAGGTCTAGGAAGGGGTGGAGCCAGGATCCACCCTTTCTGGTTACTCAGCTGCATGCAATGCATCTGTGTTCCTCTGGGTGGGCCCTGCCTTCCAACCCGGTGCTTAATCACTGGTTCAGGCCTTGACTTCCACTACACAAGCCAAGTTCAACACGTTGCTATTTTGTATGTAGATTGATATACAGAAATGTAAATCTTAATCTAACATCTCACATGACTCAGTGGGAATATCCAAATATTCCGTGTAAACAAAAACCCGTATCCTCGGCTGTATTGGAAGAAGTGTGGTCAGCAGATTGAGGGAGGGGATTCTGCCCCAGTGTTCTGTACTGCTGAGGTCTCACCTGGAGTATTCCATCCAGATGTGGAGTTCTCAGTACAGGAGAGACTTGGACCTGTTGGAGCAGGTCCAGAGGAGGGTCACAATCAATGCAAACATCAAGAAAGTCAGACTCAAATAGATACAGCTACTAGAAAGGGCGTACGAAAAGGATCAATAAGGAAGGAAACACATTTGGCATGTAATACAGTCACACTATTGTTTTTTTGTTTGTTTGTTTGTTTCTCTTCCTCAGAAGCAGTGGTATGGTGTGTGCGTGTTATTTGTCTAGAAGGGACACGTGTGAGACTGATAGGTTAGGCATTCTGGTATTGTGTCAGTGCCTGTTCCAAACTCAGTAGCATTGGAACCCTACTAGTCACTTCCCAGGAGGGGCAGTTTGTGTAAGAGATGTGGTTTTCCCTTTGTGCTAATTCAGGCATTAGTGTTTATGGTTCACATAATACTTGACTTGTTTCACATTTATATGTGGCTGGCCATATTTTTCTTGCCATTGGATTTAGTTACGTACATCTGTGCCTTAGAAATCAAAATGGCAGATGGAAGGAGTCTCTGATCTTTTGCCTTACTTAATCTTGTAGTTTCAATGACAGTGGCCAGAGTAGCCCTTGTACAAACTGTTGTTATTCACTACTGCCAGACCTGTTGCAAGTGAGTCACATGGCTTTCTGTTAACTGTGACCTCCCTGTGGAATAATCTTTGTGAGTTTTTTTTACAAAATATTTTATTTATTCAAGCTGTCAACCTGTTGGGGAAAAAAAAAAAGAAAGAAAGAAAAAAAAGAAAATTATGGACCTCTTTCAAAAGTTAATTTTGCTCTCTTTCACAAATGCAATATATGTCATACTGATCTCAGAACAGGTGTTTGCTGCAAATCACACATTTCCCAGGAAAGATGCTTCTGAATTAATGGACTCATATCTGATCCCATTTAGACTGCTATTGTGAAAATACTATTTTCCAAAATGCACAGTGGGAGAGAGATACAGTGCCCAAAACTCAAATTTAGTTGCTGAGCTAACATCCAGAGTTTTTTAAACATTTACTAATTTTTCTGAGGGAAATCAAGTTAGCTCTAGTACTTTGTCGTATATGACAACTCAAGAAAAAAAGAAATCAGACAAAAAAATCTTATATCAACAACAAAAAACCTATATGAAATGTAAGCTTTCACTCCAAATATTCACCAAATTGTTCACTCTTCTTTATCAAGTGTTAGAGTAGAAATAGAAAAGATCAGCAGGGGATGGTTTCCAGTGTAAATTTGGATTATGATGAATACTACAGCAGGAAAAAATAAATTCTTATGTTTTGTAAAAAATCAGTTTACCTTTTCTTGAAGACTTCTGGAGTATTGGTAAAGTCAATTTAAACATACTTTAAAATACATTATTGTTCTCCTTGCTCTTCATCTTTATTAAGTGACCCACTAAAGCACACAACGCTTTAGCAATTAGCCTCTAAAACATTTCTTCTGCACTAGTGACGTTCTCAGGAAGGCTGTAGAAAATGATCTGTGAAAAAATAGCTATCTAGATTCTTCATGGGTCTGTAAGAGAGGAGGTGATTTCTAGAGGTCTTCTGGTGAATTTAGAAACTGCTCTGTAGATTGGAATGTGGAAAAGAAACTATATTTTTTGAGACATTGGTGATAATCAAAAGCACATTCAGTTCACATAGACTGCTGCTGATGAATTCAGTTTGAGAGTGTTTCTCTCCTCAGATACACTTCAAGATGAATAACTTTCTAGGATTATTCCTCCAGATATAATCAGGGATATTTGCGGATGAGTGTATTTTAGTTGTGATTTATTTATTCTAAGGACAAAATTATTACTTCAGAGCTTCATGCTATCAGAATACTCTTCTTCAGTTTAAATTCTAGCAAAGGGTCCTTTAATGTATAAATAAATAAATAAATTGTGACTGTTTGGTGAGTGTTTAACTCACGACAGCAGGGATTTTTCTGTGTTGGGGTGGTCCTTGTGGGTTTGAGATATCCAACTAGTTCAGGTATTTTTTAATATAATATGATAACCATGCACTCAAATTATAATTTTCAAAATCACTACCAAAATTACTACCAAGGGCTGATGAAATACACAGAGCTCTGTGCCATCTGTTCTTTTAAAATTACCACTGGAACATGGTCAGTGTGGGCTGTTGCTTATCCATGTTACTTATTTCATAAGACTGCCAGGTGCCTTAATTCCAACTCCTATTCTGAAGTCTTGCCTATATTTTTGATTTCTGATAAAATGTTTTCTTTCCTGTTCAGGCTAAATTGTGGTATATTTTGATGACATTGCACCCCAGTTATTGATATCCTGTCAGAAATATGTGTGGCAATCCATAAGGAAGAATTGCATGCATAGACAAATTCCCAGGGAAGATGACCAAAATCTTTGATGGTTAATCAGTAGGAAAAGTGCACAGGTGTAAGAAAGAGCAGTGAGTTCATGGCTATTTATAAGTAATTTCCTCAGTATTTCTGGTTATCTGGCCTTTATGTGACCTTAAAATAAAACCTTTTTGTTGTATATGTGAGCAGAAAGTCCTCTTCTACTATGCAACCACTAGATAATAGCTTGCAATTTCCTATATCTGTTGTAGGTGTTTTGATATAGTATTAACTTGAATTTGGTACAGGCTACCATTTAGATTCTAATCTATATGATGACATAATATAATCCATGAAGCATGCTATCTGGATTATGTGATTGTGAGTAGACATTCATTTTTTATTAATTTGCTATTGGAAGCTTTTAACTTTTGATAGCTTACATATCAAAGAGGGCTGTAATTTTTTAAAAAAAACTGTCAGTGATTCTTATGGAGAAAGAAGAAATTGCTAACTGTTGTGCTTATGGTAACAATATTAGTGACACTGTACAACCACATTACTCCTTGGACAAAAATCTTGTCTGAGTTACATTTGGAATTTAAAGGTGGAAATGTATTGATATCAAAACCCTAACATTGATTGCTATTAATTATAATTAAGATACTTCCTAAAGGAAATGATGGATTATTAATCACATAATTAAAAAAAAGAAAGAGACTGAATATTTTAATATTTTTCAAGAATTATAGTTTAAGTTAATATTGATTTGTTCAGGTGGAACAGCATAGTTTAACTTCTGTGGCTTTCATCATGCAAGAGCTTCAATCTAAATAATCACGATCTCTGTCTTCCTCTCACCTCACATAACTTTCAATAACACGTAATAACTCATTTCATCTGATTTTTTTAAATTTATTTTTGTTTACATCATAGCTATTTTATCTCACTTGATTTTTTTTTCTTAACCATTATGTTAGTCAGGATGGATGTTTTTAAACATCCTTGGATAGATGAAAAGATAGAGAATATTTTCTCTAGAATAGAGAAAGTTTTCACAGATGTTTTTTAGTGTGCTCTTATCTGTCATAATACCTTCCTGCCTGAAGAATGAAAGAAAGAAGGTATGTTATCAGCAATTAAGTTGTTTTCTTAAAACAGAAAGTTTGTCTGGGGATTCTAGATTGTTAAGTAGTGCTGTACTGATGATTATTTTCTTATCATATCTGCTTTCCTAAGGTGGAGAATAAACATAAATATCTACACCGTATGTTAATCACATCACAACTTTTGGGGAAAAAATTCTGAAGATCAGTATTTGTTGTCAAACAACAAGTCTGAGAGCCCCTGGAGAGCAATAATCAGCCGAGGTGCGGCGAGGGACGAGGCCACACACCCATATGGTTTCTAGTAGCCAAGCCATTTAATAACTGCACACAGCCGTTTGTATAGAGCGGTACAAATAGCATGCTAAGTACAACAAGGCATGGTTCTCATAACTTGCAGTTGCTTGCAGCTTGTCTCATGGCACCTGGCACAGCGGTCTGTATCGCACCTCCGCATTCCTTTCTCCTACTCCCATCGTTGTTCTGTGTGAGACAGTGATCCATAGCAGCTGTTCTGCTCGCACTGACCCAGGGGGAGATAAACCTGACCTCCCTGGGTCAGCCATCCATCCACAAGTATTCTAGCTAATAAACTCAGTAGAACTCATGAACACTTTGCTAGAATGTGCAAGGTCATGTGTATCAACATAGACAGAAAGAGCACAACTGTTACTCCCCAAATGCTTTAGAGTTTAAAAGGTAGGAAATTAGGGTAGCTTAGTTACAGTGTCATTATCTCATACCACCATCCTTCAGGAAAGTAAACTTCAATTAAAGACCTACATAACAAAGCTAATATATACGTTTCCAAAAACACTCTTTTACTTGTCTGTGACTTTTTAGAATTATTTGGTGTGGTCTATAGTGTTCACATTCAGATTTTTTTTTTCTTCTCTAAAATAATGAAAATATTTTTGAAATAATATCTTTAGTGCGTTGTTGGTTTTGTTTGTTTGTTTGTTTGTTTTTATGGACATCCTGAAGAAAATTATGATTTTAAAATTTCTTCTGTGCCATTTAGCCCTAATAGACATAAGGTATTTAACAGGAAAAATATATATTTTAACCTGATTTCTCTCAGATGTGGAGATCTTTAAATATAAACAACCATAAGAATACAAGATAAAATTCTTTTTGTGCTTGTAAGGCATAGATTGTTTTAGATTATATGAGATGCCAGTAATAAAATTGTTTGTTTTTTTTTTTTCCTACAGTTAAGCTGGGTGTGAATGTTTGTTGAAATCTGTGGTAGGCTTATAAATGGAGATAGTTTTTATATAGAAACACGTTAGTATTTATATAGAAGGAAAGCAGTATGATGCCTTTTATCAAGGCATTTATTATTGTTAATTATGTATTTTTGGAGGTGGGTGTAGATTCAGTCATGTTTTTAAGTTTTCTTGCAGCTCTTCAACTTTCCAGGTACAGTTGTGCTGCCAGAAGGACAGTGCATGGAAAAAACACTTCTGAGTGGTTTTCAGAAGCAGCAGCTTTTTCATGTAAGTTCTGCTTGGTGTTACAGTCTTAGGTGTTTTTTGTTTGTTTTTGGTGTGTGTGTGTGTGCACGGACATCTGAAGAATCAGGAGTAGCTAGAACAAGTAAAAGAATGACACAAACTGAAACATAATTTTAAGGGTAAGTTGCTAGTGTACACCTGGGCATTTGTATATCTTAGGAATAAAATGTATGCTACAGCATAAAGGGAAATGTTTTCTGATTATGTTGTCAAATGTCAGGAAAGTGAGTCTGTAATTGTGAATAAGTACAGTAGTCTCTGCTTTTATGATCCTTTGACTCATTCCATGTGTTCTGTTTGTTTATTTTCTTACATTTCAAATTTGTTTTATTTCCTTTGAATAGCATGTTGTATCTGCAATGTGTAGGAGCAATTCAAGGATTTACAAGTCTGTGGATAATGTTCCTAAGACAGCCCCCTTTTCATAGGGACAAGTATGAGGTACTGAAATTCTGGAAACACAATGTTATTAAACGAGGGGTAGCCCCAAGTAATAAATGAAATTGGAAAATATTGGAAGAAAAAAATAGGTTGCTATTCATGTAGGGGAGCAGCAGAGGGAATTGTCTCTCTCATCCCTCCCTACCGTGCAGAATTTTTGAATCTTGGCCTTTTTTGTTAAAGATACCATTTTTGTCAAGGATGAGCGTGGTAAATGCTTCTTGTACATAGAAGAAAAGATGACTCTTGTGATGTCAGGGGAATGGGGTGGTTGGGAGATGAGAATGGAAAGACAGAGGTGTAAAGAGTGCTTAAATCTGTATCTTGTCACCTACTTTTTCAGCCTTCCCTTACAGATCTTGTGTAGTCACTTCCTGTCATTTCCTCAATTAAGGGAAGCAGAAAGTAGCAGCTAAAATCAAAACTGTGACTCCATGAAACTGAATAAAGCTACCTGCTTGTGTTTTATTAGTAATTTTTACTGTCACTAATCCTTCTGATGCAAAATTAATATTGGCATGGAGTGGTGCCTTTCAGATTAAGCACTGTAAACATTCTGAATAATGACTAAAGGATAAAAAATGGCTGTTGATAGTCAAATGAAACATTTTTAGAGAATCTAATGTTACTATTATTCTTGATATGACAAGTGCTGTGAAAATTTCTTGCTTGTGCACTCTTATGCCTTAACTAATGTAGAAACTTGATTAATTAAAAGATACTGTTTCAGTATGTCTCAAACAATACGATTTAGAGCTAGTCATACTAATGTAGATCTGATGTAAAGGAGAGTACAAATGATGGGAGATCCTCAGATGGGTTGTTTTATTTGATATCAAGAAGCCCTCATGAGCTTGTAATCAATCACGTTTTCTGTCATGTGAACCTGGTCATCTTGTCCTGTACTTTGATACCACCAGCAATAATGTTATAGATACAACCTAGCAGGGTGAGTGAATGGCCAGTAAATGACCAACATGTAGCATGTAATGAAAATAAAGCTGCTGTGAAGAACAGTTCTGGTGCTCTAATAAAGTTTAAACATATTTTATCCCCATCTTAGGCAAAATCAGCAAGTGATCACAGGAACCTTATGGTACACATAAAAATCATGAAAATTAGAAATACTTAACACCACCACTCCCAGTGTTGGGTAAAATACTCTCCCAACTCCTGCCAAGTATCAAACTTGAGCAGTAGAAGTTGGTGTTGATGAGACATTTTATCATTTTTTTCATCTTTTAAAATTGTAATGAAGGACTTTGAGGAAACTGTTAAAAGTCACTTCACTTCTACTCAAAGCTGTTAGGGAGAAATTAGATGACATGGTAGGTTTATAAGATTGTCATCTCTTTTTAGACCCCTAAATGTTGCAAAATACTAAACGTTTAATGCCGTAATTAAAGAATGACTTTGGATACTAATTGGGCTGAATGTTTCTTGAAACATACGATGGCTTAAATTTTATAAAAACTAGTTCCAAAAAGTATCTCATATCATCTCTCTGCTTGAAATTTTCCTTTTGAAAGACCTAACAAAGAGAAGAGGACCAAAGTATTCTTAGTCTTGCAGTGTTTTCATCAAGATCACATATAACACCTGTTTCCCAGAAGTTTAGTGCTAAAAATGCTGATAAATCTTTTCTATTATTATTATTATTATTAAATGATAAGTAGCGATAAGTGTTTGAAGATAAAATTCAGAAAATCTCCCTCCTGTTGCAAACTTCAGGATCTCCTTTACACATCTGAACAGCAGAGACTTTCTTTCTAGCTAGTCATAAAAAGAAGCAGTAATGCTTAATGTCCTTGAAGATTACTTTGAATCCTTCTTTTTCTGCTATCTTAAGAGCTCTGCTTATTAAGAGAATCTTAGCAAATTGATCTACTAGAAAGTTACGCTGTAATTTCAGGAAGATGGTGGAAGTCACTCTTACAGCAAATGAAATTATGCAGAGTGAAAAGCCTGTGATGCTCTGAGAGATGAAAGTGGGTAAAGGGGATTTGAATAGCTTATTCTTCACTTAAACAAGAACGTTGCTGATTCTTAGGCCTGAGCTGTGGTTCATGAATTTCCTGGGAACACCAGCACACTACAAAAGATGTACTTCTAGGCAAATACTAGCCAAGCAGTATTCAAAAGTGTCTTCCTGTCGTATGAAATACTTCTAATTGGTTGTTTATCACTGTGCAGTAGTTTAAAAAAGAAAACACACCATGCAACCTTTTCCAAAGCAAAAACTTTTGAAGGTATAAATTAAATGAAAATGTCTCCTTAAAAATGGCAGAATTACTACATTACGCAAGTATTTATTAATACAGTGAAAAATCTTTCTAAACTTTCAGATGATGCATATATACATATTTTTAATTTAAATTGTGTTCTTGGTTTTGCATAAGTTGCAGGAAGGAAGGTGATTAACATTGTTCAAAATTGTAATTTCTTTTCCAGATAATATGCTGCTTGTTTATTTTGTCATTCCCCAATGGGAAAGCAAGAACAATGACAATTGGACTTGTCTGAAAAGATAGTTTATCCCTGTTACTGAGAATCAGGCATATTTCATTTTTCTTCTTCTTTGCCTTCTGCTTCTTATTGTGAGAATATGTAGGAAGGTAAAGTTTTTTTGCTGAATGGGATATCTTTGTGTTATGACCTGGATATTCGTCATTAATCTTACTTTATAAGTACTGTATTTGTTTCTTGGCTGTGAACCACCAACCTTGAGTTGAGAAGATCTTTTATATTAATAAATGTTCAGAATTTTGAGATAATCAGTCTTCAGACAAAGCATACTCATTGACTTTTCTTTCCAGCTCACCAACAAGGTGTGATGCTGATTTGAACTTAATTTATACAGTAAACAAAATGAAGTCTATTTTTGTTAGCACTCCAATTCTGGAAAGAACAACACAAAAAATAGAGTGTAGTGTAATGATTAATGATTGTGATTAACTCCCTGTAGCTTGTGGCTTCATACACTAGTGATTCTTCTGTTCTTATTGTGGAGAAGATGCTACATTATGCACATATGCCTTCATCCATATAACTTGATAAAAAACCGAAGGTTAAGCTTTAGGTTTTTACTTTTACTTTTCCCTAGTGCACTTCTAATACTGAATGTGTAACTTTTAATTTTTTCTTCTGAATTATCTAAGATGGTAATGTTTTAGAACTGAACTAGTTTTACTTTAAAATATTAATTCCACATGAAATAGGAGAATTAGGTGATAGTAAAATGAAATAATTGTACAGTTAAATGCCCCAGATTACTTTTGGAGGTGCATTCTCATCACTTGAGAGTAATTTTAAAGCAGTTTTTTTTAACATTAATTACACAAAGAAATTCTGTAATTGAATAATTTAGTACCAGTTGAAACATGTGCAATGTCTGCTGTACTAGTATACCAAAAATAACTTCTAATTCCAGACACTTTATAAATTACACATTTACTCTATGCTCCATCAGATACATAGGATATTCTTAGTACCATATTGCTAACTGGATATTGCTGAGGTGATTCAGACATCTTTCTACTACACTGTGAAGAAGAAGCTCATCTATATGTTACTGTCTGACAGTAAGAGGTGCTTGCACTGTTGTACATGATGTATTCTGAGATCTTAGGTGATATGCAAATCACCATTAGTTATCCGAGTTACTCCAAAGGTAATTAATCCTATTTCATTATGTTGGCCCGCGATGCCAGAGGTGGATGTCAGCGGGACAGCAACAGACGTTGAATCTTCCTGTCAGTATTCTATTACATTTTATTGCTGTGTGACAAGTGACAGTAGAGGGAAAGTCTGACAAAATGACGTCTGACATGGAAGTATTGATGAAGAAAAGCTGTGTCCTTGATTTCCTCTACGTGGTATAAATGATATCCATTGAAATTCATGATTTTTGCTGAATATTTATGGATACTAAACTGTTGATGTGAGCACCGTAAGAGGTGGATGGTACATTTCAGCAGTGCGATAGCAAGTGTGAGTCACCTCTGCTTTTGAGGTTTTGAGAAGCATGGCATGCAAGCCCTTTCACTATTGCTGATGAGAATACATAGCTAATTGTGATGACAACGTTCAAAAATAGTGTTTTGTACCTGATAATTTGCTCTATGAAGTGAAGTTACTCTGCTCATTATATCTGTTTTAGTTTCCATGAAAATAAATAGGAGGCATTATTTTCAAAGCTACCTATGTATATTTCATCTAAGACAATTCCTCTTCATTCGGTGTGGTAAGCCAAGCCAAAATGTTTGGCACCCATGAATAAGGGTGTATATTAAGAGAAAAAAAGTAGAGAATTGGGGTTCACACATTACCACAGAATGAGTATAGAGAATTATGATGATTTTTCTCTGTATTAATCACAGAATCACAGAATTTTAGGGATTGGATTCATCCTCTGGAGATCATCTAGTCCAATGCCCCTAAAAGGAAATGGGTTGCAACCACACTGTACAGGAAAGAGTCCAAGTAGGTTTTGACTGTCTTCAAAGGAAACTCCACAACCTCTCTGGGCAGCTTATTTCAAAGATCATGTTTTAGGACTAAACAGAGACTCTTCTAGAAGTTGTAAAGTCTTGTGTGTAGTCTCATATACATTAATTTTCCTAGATGTTTTCATATTTCCTTTTCAATGACTTTATAAGTAGATTCTGCTATTAGAAGTTAACTATGGTTAGGAAAGCTCATTTTTCATATTCTTTGAGAGTCATGATCAAAGTCAAGTTAATCTCAACTGCAAGAAGTGTCTCAGTTGGTTTAATACAAAGTGATTCTGTAGATTTCACTCAGAGGGTTTTTTTTTTTCCCCCCCAGAGCAAATACAAATACACTTCTGTATGCTTTTTTTTTTTTTTCCTATCACCATGAGAAAGTGTGGAAAATATTTTCTTGTCTTTGAAATTTTACAGCAATTTTTATGTTATTTTCTTGTATAAGCAAGCCTTACAATACAAATAAGAAAAAAATGATTTTACTAGAGGTAAATTTCAGATCCCCAGATAAAATCTGTGAAACAAACTATTTACAGTTCTATAGTTAAGGATAGCTCTAATGCAGCCTTTAATCAACAAAAATTTGGATTTACAACGAGGCAGACTCTTTCCTGAAATAGTGAATTGTTCTCTGAATGCTCTTGTGTACTCAACCCTGTTATCAAATTCTTGTGGGATACAATGTACTATTTCAGGTGTAGCCTAGCTGACAGAAGATAATAGTGTTTGTTTGGTTTTGGTTATAGTCATCACTCTGAAACTGAAGAAGACAATCAATTTGAAATTATACTGCTCTTCATATAGCATTGATTTATTTTTATTTTTATTTTTTAAACAAATGGCACAAATGTATTTTCCCAACTGTTCAATTACTCTGATAACTCGGACTTCTGTTTAATATACTCACAGAATTTTATAAGACATTTTTTAATGAATACTGTAACAATGAATCCAATTTTAATTCTCCAGAGGAAATTTATTATTGACAAATGTCATTCATTTCTCTCTGAAGTATAATACAACCATTTTTTTCCCTCCTCTCCCCTTTTCAGGATGGCCTGCCATCCACCGTCAGTAATGTCTTTCTAAAACTCATCGGAACAAGTATTCAGCATAAGAATTAATGTGGAGCAGATGAAGTTGGCAGTACAGCAGCCAGGAGAAGGAGAACATCTGCTGTTAGATTTTGCAAATATATTTTCAGTGCTTTTGCCTCCCCTCATACTAGCTTGGCATCTAGAAAGACCATTCATTCTTTGCAGTCTTACACGATATTTAACTATTCGGGTTTTGTTATCCACGTATTACTATTAAGAGCTCATTTCTGATGTTGGCATTGTCAAAATGAGATCCAAAGTATATTTAAACTTCCAAATGTGGGATGGCAATGGTCAGTTTCCAAATTCCTTTTCTTCTCAATGTATCCAACCAGTTGTGGATTTGAGTTCAACACACTGCTGAAGATAAACCATGGTGTTCCAAAGTGAGACTCCAAAAGTTGACATTCAGGCTCTAACTACAAGAGGAAGAAGTCTGATTTCAGAACTTTGTGTTTTCCAGGGACTCTTAATAAAATTTAGATCACTTAGTTGCCTAATTCAAAGGACTGTAAATATAAATCTACCTGAGTGGAAATGGTTAAGTAGTACCACTTATGGAGAAAATAACTTAATCATCTAGTTTGTAGTACAAGATTGACCTTTTAAAAAGTAATTTGTTAACATAAACTTGACACAATTTTACAGTCTGAAGTGATTAGACAATCAACACAATATCCCACGAGTCATAATGTATATAATATGTATATTTTTACACTGCTCTGAGGATGATACTTTAGTACAAACTGTGTTGAAGTCTTCTTGGTTCTGTTTAAAACGCTTTTAGGTCATGATGTTGAATGACTTTCTAAGGGGATTTCCTAAGTGAGCTCATAGACTTAGTGAATAGTCAATTCAGAGAAGTCTGATCATCTGTAGTATGTAAACAGGTTGATCAGATAATACACCGAGTGACAGAAATATTGCCAGACTCCTTGTGAATATAATGCTGATGAGGAATGAGATCTGAGTGAGAATAAATTGTGAAGTTCATATGATCTCTGATATTAATGTTTACATATGTGGCCTGTTCTTGGAAGGGAGACAATTTTTTATCTGTAACACAAATTATTTGAGGCTTTTCTTTGAACATATAGGTATAATATTTACAATTCTGTATAGAAAATTGTGTTCTGGAAAATTGTTGACATTGTTATCTGCCTGTTTCTTTTTTTCTTATCAAAACATGTAGACCTCATCCTACTTGTAATTCAGATATTCTTCACCTCAGTAAAAATATGACTTGGACAAGTTCAGTTAAAGTAAAGAGAAAGTTGGAATTCATAATATGAGACTTCTTGCCTCTACAACTGCAGATATTTATAGGAAAAAGGGGGGGAAAAAAAAAAAAAAAAGGAAGGAAGGAAGGAAGGATTTATCATATGACCTGTTCATGTTTTGGAAAACTCCCACACTCCATATATTTGATAACCTTTCAGCATTTTCCAGCATTTCTAACAGATGACTGTTCTCTCCGAAGGAGAAAAATTCAATTCTGAAATATCTTAAAAAAAAAAAAAAAAAAAAAAGTGAGAAATAGACGGGGTACCCACTGTTCTTCAGTTTATTTCTCTTGGCACTGGGTAGGAGGATTTTAATATAAATGATGCAAAGTATTGTGAAGCTGATTAAGATAGATGACATTTGCTGTGGTCAGGTGATGTAATTAATAACTCCTGGTATTTCAGTTTGAATTGATCTTACTTAACATTTGGAATCCAGCCTAGCTTGAATCTTAAGAAAAACACCATCATGGTAGTTCCTCAAAAACAGTGCAGTGTATGCTTCTTTGTACTAGCAGCATTAAGATTTAGGATTTCTTCTTGTGACACTATTTCAGTAGAATTTCACATTCTTCTTGTAGTTCCTGTGAGCATGGTGACCAGACTATATGCATATTGTTCTTTCATTCTTCTACTCTCTTGCAAGAAGAAAAATTACACAGAATGCAGTTATTAACTTTAAGAAATTATATTAAAAGTCTCAGATTATCCCAGTCTAAGTTCTTTGCTATTACTTTGTAGAAAAAAAAATATATATATATAAAAATCGACTGACAAATAAGGTGGTATGAGTAAGTACATCAAAATTTTAAAATATTTGGATTTTTTTTTTTTTTTTTTTTTTTCTGTGAGACATGTCAATATAGTCATTGAAAAAAGAAAGAAAATCTGTTAAAACTTCTGCAAGGGCAATTTTAATATTGTTCTGCCACATGTTCTTTTGAACACATGAACGTGTTCATAGCTAGTTGCTGTCCAACACTTTTATAGTGTAAAGCTTCACAAGGAAGTTTTCCAATATTATCCTCTCATACATGTGTGGATTTGAAGTTTGGGGAAAACAAAATAAAATACTCTGTATTCTTTGAATTAGCACAAGTGACAAATTTGTGTTCAGTAACTGTGTACTGATCTGCTCTGAAAATTCTGGAGTTTTGTTGAACGTAGATTTTATAATTGAGCCAAGATACTAGTGTTTACGCTTGTGGAAGTTGCTGAGATTCTCAATGCTATGGCAGGTTTTGCTAAAAAAGAATCAGGAAACAACACTCAGATCTGGGACTAATTTTTAATCCTGAGCTACTCCAAAATTTGAGTTCTTACCTATTGATTTTGTTCTATCTGATCTTATCTTTAGATTTAGCTTTACGAAGATGTGATGTAGTTAACACAGCAATAGGTATGGAACAACTTGGTTTACTTTCTTTGAGTTTAATCTACAGACTAGTGCTACCAGAACACCAGAATGCCCAGCATAAACCAATAAGGTGCATCACAGTAACATGCTGTGCTATTACTGTCATTAGGAAGTGCAGAAAATGTCTATCAAAAAAATCTTGATTTTTTTTCTATATGGATTGATTTGCTTGCAATAGGAAACAAATTGGTCCCATTCTATATCTATGTAGAACATTCTCCTCTGTACATAATATCTGCATTCAGAAGAAAAGTCAAAATGACTGAGCACTGATTTAGAGGTTCAAACTACATGTAGATTTTGGGAAAACTTCATCCTTCAGTGGTTCCCAGAGTACACAGTGAGGTAACATTTATCAGAATTGTTGTAAAAACACGAATGTGCATTAGAGATAGCCTATTTTGAATCATATTTTCCTTGTAGTTGCTAGATCAAAATGACAAATTAAAATCAAAGCCTATCCCAAGTAACTGATCTTGTTGCCCTGGTGAATTGCCAAGTGATTAAAACACAATTAAGGCCTAAGCATGTGGAAGGAAGAATTGAATTGTGTGCTCAAATCCTTTGCTGAAATTATCAGAATACCTTTATATTTATAATTAACCACAGACTTGAAATTATTCACTGAACAGGGGATTTTTTTTCATGGCTTTTCACTAATAATTATTTCTAAAAAGCATGTCTACTTCAACTTTTTGAACCACCTGGCAGCTAGATTAATAGCTTCTTGGCAGCAGATTACAACCACTGGTATGTAGTGGCTACCAGATGAGCATTAATTTAGGTTCATATTAAGCATGCAAAGCAAGTAGAGAAAATATAATCATTTATTATTATAATAGTTCTAAGTTATAACCAGCTGCATGATTTATGCTTCAATTAAACTATGCAGCTTGTACAAAGTCTTCTTCCTGTATTAAGTATGCAAACTGGCTCATTATTTATGACTAAAAAAAGCAGATGAGCCAAGGTTTCCAGTGATGATTAGGAAAGGTTTCGTATTTGCAACACCCCACATATTAAGCATGACAGGAAAGATGAAGCACATCATATGAAAGAAAAATTTGATACTGTAGTTTTCCAAGATTGTGTTACAGTACTTTCAATCTGCTGTAACTCTGTAAAATGAAATTAAATGCTGCTATTATTTTCACCCCTCAAAGCTTTCAGATGCTTAGGAGTCAATTGCTATCAATGAAAATGGTGTTTGGTTTACAATCCTAGGTTGTTTATTTGTTTGTTTTCAAAACTGAGAATGAAAGGATGCCATACTGGGACGCCTGTACATGCTTGAAAAGTGGGCACACAAGAATCTAATGAAGTATAACAAGGCCATATGTAAAGTTTTGCACTTTGAGTGAGGCAATCCCAGATATGAGTACAGACTGGGAGAAGAATTCACTGAGAGTAGGCCTGTTGAGAAGGTCTTGGGGGTCCTAAAGTACAAAAAAGCTAGACACGAGCCAGCAATGTTTTCTGGCAGCCAAGAAGGTTAATAGCATCCTGGGCTAGAGGGGTGGCCAGCAGAGAGAGGGAGATGACTATCTCCCTGTTCTCTGCCCTTGTGAGGTCCCATTTGGAGTAGAGAAGGCTTTGGGGAGATCTCATTGCAGTCTTCCAGTACTTGAAAGGAAGTTACAAGCTGTGGGGGGACCGACTTTTTACATAGGCAAATAGAGGAAGATCAAGGGGGAATGGCTTTAAACTGAAAGAGGGGGAGATTTAGGTTAGATGTTTGGAAGAAACTTTTTACTTAGAGGGTGGTGATGTGCTGAAACATGTTGCAGCATGTTTCCATGGAGGAAAGGTAAAGAGTGTGATGATTGAGACGGCTAGCTTAAAATTACTCATTGGCATCAGAAACTACATTGTTCTAATTTTAACTAGAGACATAAAGTATTGGCTCTGTACGAATACCCTTGTTGGGTTATTTCTCCTGCTTTTTGCCTCTTAACTTTCATTAGTCATAGCTGAAATTTGACTAAAACCAGCACACTGTTATAAAAAAAAAAAAGAAAAGAAAAAAGAAAAAAGAAAATGAAAAAGATTGTTTTATCTCATACTATGACAAAAGAAGCAAATCCATCCATCCTACCTACCCTCTTTCTATAAGAAATTTAAGTCTTTAAAGTACCACAACCTTATTTCTCTATCCTCCCACTCACCCATTTCCTCTTCATTCCCCCCACCTTGGAAGGTGATGAAGAGAATAATCAATGGAGCTAACTTGGAAGAAAGTATTTCAGTCATGACTGAGGGCCAGTTATAAGTGTTGGTGAAAATCGGTTGATAAAGTCAATGTGAATGGAATAGTAAATTCATACCGTAGTATGTTTTTCAGATAGCTTCTCAGGCATTGGTCTGTCATATCAAAAGATGTTCAGCCAACCTTTTACTAAGGAGATAGTCATTCATTTTTGATTTTGAAATTTGATAGTTATTATAGTAGGCTTTATCCTTTTGGCTTTATTTTGTGCCAATTTCTTTAATGTGCATTTTGCTTAGTCCTGGAGTTCTCATGATGGCAAATTTTGTGACTATTTCTTTTGTCATTTCAGTTGAGTGGTTTCTCCAGTTAAACTGGTGTCTTGTCTCTGTTCAGTATTGTCTTAATTTAGACATTTAGTAGAGAATTGTGATCATTACATATTCCAATGTGATGTAGCTTAAATGCAAAAAGTCTTTTGATGTGGTCAAAAGGAATATGATATAAAAAAACATTTCTTCCATGGTGTAATATTTGTTCTTATTGGTCATTATCTTTATTTTCCTAAGGAACATTTCATGCTCATGCTATTTCTGGAGCTCTGTGATAGTTTCCCAGCTGACTAGTTTTCTGCTTCTTCCTGATTACACACAGATTGTACAAGTTGTTCTTAAGCTTTATGAAAATGCACTCTTTGGGACCCACTGAATTACTTCTGTACTGAGTTACCTTATAAAAGCTTCAGTTTAGATTTGTTTGTTTTCTCACATTGGCCTCTATCACATTATTTCTTCATAGACTTCTAAATGTTAATGCTTGTAGATTCTTTTTTCTAATGGATTCACTAGCATCCTGAATTTACAATCAACTTATTGTTTCTTTTGACTTATTCCGTTTTGTACATCTACCTTTCATCTCCAGGTGATTAGCTATTATTGAATATATTTTTATGACTCCTCCAGAGCAATAAAACTGCTGGAAAACACACTGTAAGTTTATGAACTTCAATACAACTTTGCAACTAAGTGAAAAAAAAACAATAGAAATCGTGTTCTTTTTCTGTCTACTTAAGTCTTTGAACTATACATGTACAATCAACAAATGTACAGTTTGAAGAATGGTGTGGTGAGGATATTGTTTTAATAGTCGGAAAGATTATCAAAGTAGCCTAGGCTTGCAGTAGAAAAACTCCAAAGGGAGAGATCTTCAGAAAGAGATCCTTCCCCAGTGGCAGTCAGCCCTTAAATGGGGTCTAAGAGAGGTGGAGCCAGGCTCCACCCCTTCCGGTCACACAGGTGAGTTGCTCCCATGGCTGACTCAGTTCTTGCCTCAGGTGATCAATCAGTGGTTCAGGCTGTTATTCAAATGTTCCCAAACAATGTGTTGTTCATATTTATACTTCTTTGTCGCTGTGAAGTTTCCCACACAACACAGCCACATTACAGTCTTAGCCTAGTAATGAAATAACTGAACTGATGACATGCCCCCCCCCCCCCCTTTTTTTTTTTTTTTTAAGCTAGGAGCAAACCACATCCTTCACTTTCTTTTTAGGTAGATGTTATATGCATGAAAATTCATCTATCTCTATTAAGAGCAGGAAGATCCAAATATCCAATACCTGTTGCATACTTACTGTGTATGAACAAGCATATAAAGCTAGTTTTCTAATTGTGTATATAAATGACGTATTTTTTAATCAGTATAGGTGTAACAGCTGTGCTTGTGTATCAAAATCATTCCTTATATTCTTTGAGTTCTTTATCCAAATGTGACATGTACATTAACACCACAAAATTCATCTTTTTATGGAAGGTTAGCTTGGTATTTGTTCACTGTTGAATTCTTTATAGCTCTCAAGATACCTCATTTTAGAAGATTTAAATGATGTATAAGCTTCTTCAGATCTGTTTTTGTTTTGCAGTTAGACAGTCATTTATGTTAAAAATAAACAAACAAAAACCAAGAATTACAAGCAATATGTAGACTTTGATGGCTGGAAAACCTTAAAATAAAAATAAGAATAGCCTTTACAGAAAAAAAAAAAAAGGTTTTAGGTTAATTTTTATCTCACATTATATAGAACATAAGATGATCCTAGTTATAGCGATCTCAGATAGCCCTTGTTACTATCTCCTTCTCAAAGCAGAACAAATCAATTTTACTAATTGCATCTTGAAGGATGGAGACTGCTTAGCCTGTCTGAGCCACCCAATTCACTACTGAGTGTTTATCATAGAATCATAGAATGGCTTCAGTTGGAGGGGACCTTAAAAATCATCTAGTTCCAAACCCTGATGAGTGGTTCAGGTTGAAAACATTATTTCTTTCTGTCTAGTGCCTGACTCTTTTATTTCTCCTTTGGTGGTTTTATTTCTCCTATGGTTGTTACTTCTTGTCTTTTTGGAGTGCAGCACCATGAAAAGCCAGTGGCTATGGTCTGACTGACCACTGTTTGATTCTTCTGAAGCTACAACTTCACTAGAAAAAGCCCCATTCTCTCAGCTTTTCTTCACAGAGACAGTGCTCCAGCCACTGATTGTATTGGTGGTCATTTTCTAAATGTGCTGCAATTCATTCATGTTCTGAAATTCTGATGTTCAAGAATGCAGAAAACTGAGTCTTGTATCTGAGAGGTGAGACCATGAACGTCGAGTAGAGAGGGATTGTCCCTACCTCGATCTCCTTGTTGTGATGTGGTCAGAATGAACTGCTGGTGAATATTCAGCTTGTGTTTGTCCAAATCATAATGCCATCACTTGGGAATAAGAGTACTGTGTGTGGCAGTGATTAAGCCCTTGGTAAAACAGAGGTGAGTGATATCTACTAAACTCCTCTCATCTTTTCTGTGTGGCAATATGTTTTATTTACTGACTATAACAACAAGAAAAAATGCACTGAAATATTTTTAGAGGATAAAGCTGTTACATCATGGTCAAAATTAATGCAGAACAACAACAGCAAGCAAAATAGATAAGCAAAAACTCACAGAGAAACATGAATTTGTTTTTCCGAGTCTTAAATTTTGCATTTTACTTCCTTGCTCATTGCTGTTAATGTTTCTAATGTATTTCATTAAACAGCCATTATTTGACTAATGAAGTTAGTTAAGTATGTTTGGAGTTGCTAATGGCTTTTTCCAGGAGCTTATTTTCTAATTCTAAAGTTTATCAAAATGATCAAAGAGCTGGAGGGAATAGCACACTAATGCTTTTTGAGGTATTTTCTTTTGCAGAATATGTAGTTTCCATTATCCTGTGATCAAAGACTACACAGCGACTGCCATATTACACAGTTGCTCCATGAGGGGAAAAACAAATAAAAAGTTTTTGTAAATATTGGTTTCCATGGCAGCTCAGGGCTATTGAGATTTTGGAGACTTGGACAGAGTAAAATTCACCAATTCACCTAAGTATGTTCTGAATTGTAAAGGGGTCCATTGGGAAAAGGGCCAGTAAAGGAAAAAGGGTATTCTTTTTGTTTGTTTGGTTTTTTTTTTTTTTTAACAGAACTGCAGGAACATATTCTGCTAAAAGCATTGCAAATAACTTATATATGTCACATAGTATGTACAACAGTTATTCTTTTTCAAATAGTAAAAGGTGAAATGTGGAAGAAATTTCAGATGCTTTATGAAGCATTAGGAGAGCTTTTTTTTTTTTTTTTTTTTTTTTTTTTTTTTTTTTTTTTTGTGTCTGTCGCAAGGGTGGAAGCTTTTAGCTTCACATTAGTTACAAAATGACAGCATCTTTTCTGGAGGGTACTGGCTTACAATAAGGCTGTCCTCAAACATCCCAGCTGAACCTCTCTCTCTACATCAGGAAAACAGTGTTTTTGTTGTTGTTTTTTTCTCTAATCCTAAGAAATTAACTAAGGATATATAGAATTAACAACAATAACAAATACAGTCTCCTTCATGTAGTCCCTCAGTTTTCCTATGAAGGGAGTGCATTTTTTAATGGTAAAGCTATTTTAACTAATACTCAGTTAGTGTCTATTAAAAATTTGTAGTCAGATCTGTAAAATAATTTTAAAAGACAGTGAAACAAAGGTAATCATTCTAATAAAAATATATATATTAAGCTAGTATTTTCTGCATATTAAATTACCATTTTCTATACAGAAAGTGTAGATTGAATGAACTTTCAGGGAATTATGAACATAACATGAAGAGCTTTAAAATCTCAATTGAGACAGTGTCAGAAGTCTCATTTCAGGTCTCTGGAAGAAAATCAATTAGTGTGTGTCAAAGGAGAGTATGAAAGTTTTCTTTAGTTTCTGATTCAATATTTTCAAAGTAAAATTTACTTGTACTTGAACATTTAAAACCAGAAGTTCTAAAGAATAATATTTCTTAATTCTGTAAGACTTATTATTACATTATGGTTTCCTTGTCCATATTGATGTGTGTATGGTAAAAACTGAGATTGTTGTATAAGGGAACTATCTTGAGTCCTGACCTGGGTGCCTGCAGGGCTGTTCTCTCACATCTCTTGCTCCTCTTTCCCAGCTGCTGTTGCACAGCAGATTTTCCTCTTTCACAAATCTGCTCTCCCTGAGGCACACACCCAGTGTCATTCACAGCTCAGCTGTGGGAGCAGTGGGTCCCTTTGGGGCAGCTGGGGCTGCTCTGGTCAGATATGGAGTACTTCCGGGCTCCTACTCATGCAGCCTTGTGGTTACAAAAGTCTTGTCACAGAAGTCCATTAAAAAACTCTTTTAATGCATGAGCCAAAGCATAAAGAGTAAACCACCAGAAGAGGCAGTGAAGAAGATAGCACCAGAAGATAGCAGTAGGAGGCCATGAACAGTGGAGAGTGGAAAAAGACCGTTTCATAAATAAAACGTGGATACTGTATTATATATTTTGCTGTATCCTGTTTTAGTAAGCAAGACCCATTATGCATTGAAGACTTTCTGCTGGGGTAACTGCTTTTCTAAGGATTATATGATTTCTGTAAATAAGATGAAACCACTGCATATGGGCATGGAAGTTCTGATTTATTATTCCTTTAAAGAATAGCATTTTTCATTAATAATTCAGTTTTACAAATCATTATTATGCTGTAAATTATTAAGATGCTTAAATTATTCCTTGTATGTAATATGCAATTTTGAGGGTACAGTAGAATTTTATATTTTTTACCAGATGACAGAAATAGAATAGTTCTGCTCTTGTTATTCATTCATTTGGAAGGAATGCAGTTCTTAATCTTTTATTTTGTTTTATATAAGTGTTTTGAGTTTTGACCTAAGAGTTATTTTGCCATGTGGGACTTGGATCAATGAACAGCAGAAGAGTTTCAGAAGAAACAGTTTTCTGTATATTTGAAGGGAAAAATTATAGTGTATTAAATATACATATCTTTAAAAATATTGGTAAAGACTAAAATGTTCCTATGCTCTGTTTGATCAGAAGAAGAAAACCAGCCCTGAATCTCTGAAACAGCAACACAAACACAGCACTTGGAAAGAAATAAGTTCTGTACACTGATAAATCACGAGTAGTATTGTTAGTACTGTTGGGACTGGACATTATACAAATGTAATTAATGTTTCCAGGAGAATTTTTTCTGCTGAAATTTTTCAGCTAACAGCTCTAACACTAACTTAATAAAAATATCCTTAGGTATTGTCCAATATTATCTACACTCATATTACACTTTCTGATTCTGATAAGGCTTAAATGTTGTGTTTTCAGCAAAACAATGTTGATAGCACACCAAATTGTTTTGGGTTTTTTTTGGCTGAGTGATGGGAGCATACCCAGGGCCAGGTGGGGCCACTTGGTAGGGAAGAGCTGCCTCTATGTGGCAGCCACAGGGACAGGTGCTTGAATTAGGCCAGGGCTTATTCTGTACCAAGTGACACCATACGGAAGACTATAAAGCTGTGGACAGTAAGCAGGTAACAGCTACTGCATGGGAATTGGCTAGGTGTTGGTGGAACATTGCAAGGTACTGATTGGTGAGTGGTTGTATTGTTAGTTGAAAGCGAGTAATTGCATTTTAAATATTTATATATAATTATGATTGTATTTTTGCTCCTATTTTTCTTTTCTGTCTTAATAAATAGTTTTATCTCATCCTTAAGTTCTCTTTTGTTAGCAATTTTTCTCCTTGTCTAACTTGTTGGGGAAGAGATAAAATGCCTCTATCGTACCGAGCTGCCTGCTGGTGTAAACTGCGACGAATATGTACCTGTTGTGCGTTTCTGAGATATTTTCTTATACCAACCAATGCCATTTTGCAGAATTTCATTTTGTATTCAGTTTTTCCCCTGTTTGTTTCATTATTTCTCCATTTTGGCATCTGCAGTAATACTAATCTTAAATAATAATAATAATAGTTTTGTTCACAATTATTCTGCTCATGGATTTTTTTTTTTTTTAATACTAGTAGGCATACTGCAGTCTGATGGGATGCTTTTCTTGTTGATCTACTGTATTTCTAACTTTTTATGTGTAATTACTCGTCTATTTTGAAAGTGACTACGAATTATTTTCAAACAATGCTAAAGTAATATTGGTGATAAACTAACATTCATTTAGGCAAATAATATCTATGTTGCTTGTGAGTTACCAATAACTAATTTATTGTATTAATTCATCTTTCTCATCATTTTTTTTTCTCATGGTTTTCTTCCATTCTCCCTATCCTATTTTCTGTAATAGATATAATAACAATATTAATTTGTGCTAAGCAAAATTGGAAAAACCTTATTTTCAACTAATTGCCATTTTTAATGCATCATTCAATTTTCAGGCAGTATCTCATTATTACAATTGTTTTCACTATTTCCTGTAGCAAGTATTAATAGATGAGAAATGAATATATTCTATATCCTGATGAAAGAGTCCATTATTTTATTATCTATTACAGGGGGGAAAGGTGCTGAAAACACAATTCTCTGTCCATTTTGGGGAATTTGGTATCTGCCTGAGTGATTTCCCAAGGCTGCCTTCTAGCAGCACGAATCCTTTGAAATCCAAGGACTTGCCTTGAATAGTTATAAATTGAGGTACAGCCCCATGCCTAGGATGCATGTATTGAGATTCAAATCTTGTTTTTATTTTAACCAGCAGTGAGATGGCGAACTAGTGAGAACAGTTCAGGAAAACAAAACAAAAAAAAAAAACCAACAATAACAACAACAACAACAAAAACAGTTTTCCTAAGGTTTAGAGATTGAAATAAATATTTCTTTACAGAAATGCCACATTAACTAGAGATAGAACAAAATTGAAGGTCATTGCCTTAATTTGTAGCTGTTCCTAGGAGTGATTTTTCCCTCTCTGATCGCTATCATTTTCCCCCTAACTAACTTCCCATCTCTCTACAGGAAGGGAAATGAAGAACTGATGTAAATTTTTGGTTCAAATACTATCATATGTAGAATTATTTTGGAAGCCCTAGTGAAAAATAAGTAATAATTTTTAATGTGATGGTTTCATGTGATCTTCCATAAGTCATTTATGCACCTTCTTACCTACTTTAAAGAAATGTTGAGGATAGCATACTTGTACGTGATGTTCATTGTAGTCTCTAAATACTGTAACATTTCCTTATTCTTGAGGTTCTTATAATTATTCCAGAAAGATATTTGACTGTATCCTATGGCTGAAGCATGGGAGTGGAACTTTCTGTGTAACTTTATTTTAATAAATGTGTGATGCTGGGATTGAAAAGAAGTCCAGTGCATTGTCAGCAAAAGAGAAATATGTTGTTGAAAAGGTGAAAGTCTCTTACAGAGGCATTAGTCAGACTGTAGTGTAATTTCTAAAATCATCTTTAGAAGTCTCTAAAATTACTGTTTAGTTCAACTTGTCTTTTAGTAAAGAACTGTTTTAAAATCTTGCATGCCGGTCAAGGCACGATTATATATGGAGGGATAAATAGGGAGATAAGAGTGAAGAGACATACGTGCATAAAGCTATATGTGCAGCAGAAACTTATTTCTCTTAAATATCATTCAGAGTCCTCTCTTCTTGTCATGCTTGAATGCTCTCCTTATCAGAAATTGGAATAAAGTTTGACTAACACAAGCTTTTCAGTCATTTAAGCTGTGTAATTTACTATTTCTTCCCTTTTGCTGTGCACAAATTTATGCTATCTTGTATTAATGTTTTTAAATTTATATTTCAAACCACAAAAATGTCAATTACGCAAATAGTAGAGGGTAACTTTTGAGTGTTTGATATTGGACTTACAGCTTTTAATATTAACTGAAAACCACAGTTGTGGTGGTTTACTGATGTGGATAAATCACAATAGCTATCTCTCAAACATCATCAGACTGACATCATCAGAATGACATTATATCTAACGTAGCCTGTATACTTTGAACTCTCAGAACTGCTAGGACATTGTTCAGAATCTTTGACCCCATTTTTTTTTATGGCCTTTCCTGCTTTGTGAATAGGTGGAAGAAGTTAGCACTAACAGACCTGGCACGTTTCCAGATTCTCCATGTTAAAGAAAAATGGAGATTGAATAGTGAAATGTCAAATGAAAGAGAAAAAGATTGTTTTGTACAATTTGATGTGTGCTGTAAATTTGTGCAAAATTAAAAAGACTTTCTCCATTTCTTGGAGGTTTTCTAAGACATTAAACAAGAATAGTGTGATTTCTTGCATTTGTGGATATGTGTATTGAGAATGTATGTATTTAAATGAACAGACATGCTAAGTACACTATAAAATGATTTTAATAATACACTGTTCTAATAATGCGAAGAGGAAAAGGCACTCTGTAAAATTCAATAAAATTTTGATATTATAGAACACAAAAGGTCAAGTGTAACATTATCCCATAAAATAAATACAAGGAAGACTCATTTTATTGTAGCACAGAACACAGTATAATCTCTTTGGAAGCTGTTAACAGCAAAAGACTCAGTACAGGAACTAAGGGTTTGTTTCCTTTTGTTTAAGTTTCACTGCTGCTGTCGAGTATGAATTCTCTGGATAGAAAACATGGTTTAGTTGTGATGAGTCACCACTGACTTTTTTTCTAATATTTTCATATGATGAATCTGCCTAGCTACTTCCAGATTATATAGATTATAAACAGATTATATAGATCTACTCTAAAGCTGGAAGATCTAGCTGAGGGGCAAAAGGTCTGTAAAAGATTGCTTACTTGCATGTGCTGTAGAGGTAAAATTGAATATCAATGCTTATAAATATTTGGTAACCTCTGTGACTGTTTTTTAAAACTTAAGTTTTAATGGCATATGATATAGTTCAGAATTGAAAGGAATAATATTTTTCCCAGTAGAGACTGTAGAAAGATGTAGGATTTTAGCTGGAAGTGACGCTGAACTAAACAATAGCAAACAACTGTGAAGTTTGTTTGCTAAAATGCATTTATTAACAAAAATACTTTCTCTAAAATAAATGCTTGTATTTATTCACATCAAAATGAATACAAGAAAGTTGTAACAATAAGACACATTTTTAGCTGTGTTATGCATAGCTAGAGGAAACTCCAGTTAAAACTTCAGATTTGTCTAGATTTCTAATAGACTGAAACCATGATGTCCAGGCCAAATATGGTGGAATACCTTAAGATTCAGAAGATTTCCAGGTGGAAAACAGAAGTTTCAGAAGGAAAATAATGTGATTGTATCTGACTCATATGAGAAATATTACATTGTGTTACACATTTTGTGTATTCAGGAATTAAGTATATTTTATTGTATCTTTCATTAACTCTGGCGAGAATGAGCTGGACTGTACTGTCCAATGATCTCAGAAACTCATGCATTCTGTTGAGGATGTTGTACAGTTTGACATATTATTGATCTCAGTAGAAGGTGACTGTAGTGTTTTTAAAGATTGTGAATTTGTGTTGCTCTTCTGAGAGTTCTTAGATTGCTTTCATTTTTTCAGTTGTCCTATTACATAGTGGAAATAGCTATAAAGAAAAAAATATTAAGCCTACAAATAGGGCTATGTGTTGGGGAAGAAGAAACATTTTGACACTTCAGAAACTTGTGATCAAACTCTTGATTTGTAGTTAATAGTATGAATGATGGTTGGTAGAGCAACCACTGAGCATGGAAGCAAGCTTTTCTCCTTCCTTTCACTTGTATTGAGTCTAAACAAGATTTTGGCAAATAAAACGAAGAATTTCAAGAGCATAAGTCAGTTTGGCTGTTGCAAACAAGTGACTCTGAATATAAACTCCTGATCTGCAGTGTGACAGTGAACAAGTCATTGTTAAACTTCAATTTGGCTGGGTAGATAAGGGAAGAGCAGTAGATGTTGTATTCCCTGATTTCAGTAAGGCGTTTGACCCTGTCTCTCATAACCTCCTTGTAGGTAAACTTAGGAAGAGTGGGATAGATGAGTAGACAGTGAGGTGTATTGAAAACTGGTTGACTGGCAGAGCTCATAGTGCTATAATCAGTGGAGCAATGTCTGGATGGAGGCCTGTAACTAGTGGTGTTCCCCAGGGGTCAGTGCTGGGTCCAGTTTTGTTCAACATACCCATGTTGAAAAACAAGGGTACATAGAATGTACCCTTAGCAAGTTTGCTAATGATACAAAGCTGGGAGGGGCATCTGACACACCAGGAAAGGAGTTGTACAGAGAGATCTAGGTGTCCTGCTGGCAACAGGTTGACCGTGTGTCATCAGTGTGCCCCTGGGGCCAAGAAGGCCATTGGTATTCTGGGGTGCATTTAAAAAAAAAAAAAAAAAAAAAAAGGATCAGGCAGAAGCTATAGGAAGTAGGAGGAGGAGCTGGAAGTGATTGTGAGGCAGGCTAAATATGACCTAGCTGCTATTACCAAAACATGGAGGAACCACTCCCATGACTGGAGTGCTACAATGGATGGTTACAAGGTCTTCAGAAGGCATAGACAAGGAAGGAAGGGTGGTGGTATGGCCTTTTATATTAAAGACTGTTTTGATGTTAAAGAGCTTGGGGTTGGGAATGATGAAGTTGAGTATCTATGGAGAAAAATTAAGGGGAAGGCCTGTGGGGGCATTTATAATCAATAAATATACAGAGTGGTGTGGTTAGATTAGTATCCACAGATAATATATCTAGAAAGACTATAATTGGAAATAGATGGAAAATGCTCACCCGTGTGATAGGCTTGCAGGAAAAACTCCAAAGGGAGAGATCTTCAGAAAGAGATCCTTCCCCAGTGGCAGTCAGCCCTTAAATGGGGTGTAGGAGAGGTGGAGCCAGGCTCCACCCCTTCTGGTCACACAGGTGAGTGGCCCTCACCTGTGCTCCCACAGCTGACTCGGTTCTTGCCTCGGTGATCAATCAGAGGTTCAGGCCATGATTCAGCAGTTCGCATACGCTGCACCCCTTCATGGCTTGAGCCAATGATCGAGTTCACTATAGGGTGAGTCTTCCCTAATACAGAAATCCAACACACCGTGATGCTTATACAATTTCCTGTTGCAATGTATGTTGATGCAATTACAGACGAATGATGATTGGTGAAAGGTCATGTTCTTTCATGGGCCAATGCTCAATGATGTTACGGAGGCATGTGGTCATGAGGTGCAGGTCCATCCTATGTTCTGTCAGTCCCATGTAGACCGTCACTGACTGTCGCACATGATCTCACAGCAACACTGGAACGCTTTGATGGCATTTTGTTCCTTCCGGTGGTCCTAGAGGTTCAAAGACTCATGGAGAGTAATAAAGATGTGTCAGGGGTACCAGGAGGGGAAGGTCTGCCCTCCAGGGCAAGATACAGTATTTCTATCCTGGGTCAACACTTTGGCTTGTACTAGGGTGTGCCCAGGGCACCTGTACAATACCTTTTGGTCAGATATCTGAAGCTGCACAACTATGTCAGGCACCAAAGGGGGCATCCTGATCTGCCCCAGGGACATGATAGGGGTCCCTTAAGCAATAAAGATTGGAGTGTTGACCACAATATCAGTAGGCCATGTACCTATTACCAGAGGGACTGCTGAGCCTCCCATCTCCAATAACCTCCCCCAAGGTGCAAGTAGGCCACACCACTTTGGTCCTACCTGCACCTTCCAAGGCCATTTTATTCTATGGGTACCTGGTTCTAAATTCTCAGGGGCAGGGAGCAGAAGATTATTTTCATTGCCAATCTGGGGTCTTACCTGATTATCAGTGCCTGTAATTTGGGTCCTAAGTGGGAAGGCCCATGTTGTCTGTAGCATTTTCCAGGCACTGGGTCTGCCATCTCAAGGTCTTTCATTCAGGTCCCACAGGGTTTCATAGAGTCTTTTTGCTCACCCCTGCAGGGACTGACAGCCTGTCTTCAGGGCAGTCTTAAGAATACCACTATAACATTCAGTGAGGCCTGTCCCTGTTTGATTACATGGCTGGTGAAATCACCATTCAATATTGTTTTCTTCTGCCCAGCACTGTATCATGGTGCCAGTAAAATGAGTCCTTTGGTCACTCTCGATGACTTGAGGTGTCCTGTAGGCAGACATCAGTTTACTAAGTGCCTTGATGGTATATGCCTGGCTCGCTCTTGGCACTGCATAGGCCTGCAGTAGCCCACTTGTGGTATTGACACGGGTCAGGACATATCTCGCCCTCTCAGACCGAGAGAGGGGCCCAAGGTAATCAACCTGTCATTGCTGGAGAGGACCATGTTCTCTAGCAAGACGGGCTGTTGTTTTGGGCAACGATCTCAGTCTCATCTTAGAGCAAGTGTCGCACTCCCGGCATGCCTGGACGATGTCAGATAGCTGTCTGGGCAGTCCCCATGCTTTAGCATCTGTCCACATTGTCTTTTGTCCAGCATGCCATAGCTTCTGATCTAACCAACGGGTGATGTTCTCAGATGAGGAATTCTCAATACACTGAACTCAGGTCAGTGTGTCTGCTTCGTCATTTTCTGGTGATTGTAGGGGTTGGTGACCAGAAACAAGGTAGACATGTACAGTCTTGTGTTTGACTGCATTCCACATGTCTAACCATATATCTTTGCCCCAGATTGGTTGGGCATGGATAGTCCATTCCTGGATAGCCCACCGTGCAATCCAAAGAGCGAGCCCCTGGTACAGAGCCCAGCTATCTGTGCTGATATTCAGGATACTATCACTGGGTTCCTTGGCAATAACCATGAACACGGCTCTCAGTTCTGCCCATTGTCTGCTCTGACCATCCCCCTCGTCAAACTAGATTGTCTTGGTGGAGAGATGGTAAGCTATTGCTCTCCACTTGCTCGGGTTGCCCTTGCTGGACCCATCTGTGTACCAGACATCTTCAGAAATAGGATATTTCCCCTCTTGAACAGGACTCTTCTCTGGTGGAGCCACCAGTGTTTCTTTTGGTGCATCACTGTGATATGTCACTGGGCCTAGGATTGTCTTAAGTTCTTCTAGTAGTGATGAGACAGACTACTCCTCTATCTGAGATAGGTGACCCATCATGCCACTGTTTGTGCCTGGGCTACCCCTGTCTTAGGCATGTGGGTCAGATCTTTCACCTACCCCTGATTCGGCAGAGTTGTCTTAACTATGACTTCAGCTGTTTGGGTTATCAGTTCTACTGCCTATAATGCGGAGTAGGCAGCCAATAACCGTTTTTCAATCATAGTGTATCTTTTCTCCTGCTCCATGCTGGACCTGAGACCAGAATACTCTGGTGTTGCCACAGACCCCAGCCAAAGACGTTGTGAGTTTGAACATATAGGGGTTAAATAAGCTAGCTTTGAAAACTAGGGAAAGAGAACGACATCTCAACTTTTCATGATCAGCTGTGTGAACACAAAGAAAGGAACAATATGAAATGAATGGCTTTGACTAGTTTGAATGCAACGTAAAAAGGTCAGACCAAGGAAGACATTGAGCCTTCACGAGGAAGACTTCAGACTTCATCCCCACGACCACCAGAAGGAGACCCCTACTACAGACAATGCATGCACCAGGGGAGGGGCAGTATGTAAACAAATTTCCAGAAGGATAATGAATATGTAAGTGGATTCCAAGAATTCTGCTGAATATGTATGGGCTTCGCTTACAAATCTGTAGCACTTTTGCTTACTGGTGTGCAGGTTTGGTGGAGTGATCCCCCTTGCACCTGACTGATTGTGCAATTGTCAAATAAATCATACCTGCTTTATTACCTAATTTTGGATTTATAGAGATTGATTCCATACGTCAGTCCCTGGAAGTGTTCAGGAGGTGTCTGAATAAGGACCTATGAGATATGGTTTAGTGGCTTGTGATAGCAATGGTAATGGGAGGACAGTTGGACTAGATGATCTTGCAGGTTCTTTCCAACCTTGTAATTCTATGATTCTATGATTCTATGAAGTATAATTTTGTATATATCAAGTAAAGAAACAACTAACTGTTCCACTTGGGCATTACTAATGAGAAACTGAAATGGAATGTGCTGTGTAACTAAGATGTTTTGTTCAGAGACGTGTGTTTTTGAGCGTGTGAATATTTTTGTTGCTCAAGTCAATTTCAAGGGATTTTTATTAAGATTGAGGATGAACTGCATTATGATATATGCCCCTTTTTTACTTCAAAAAGCTTGTCTCTTTTATATTGTTTGATAGTGAATGGTTCCCAAAAGGAATAAATTCTTCTCTTTCTATTAAAAAGAATATATATTTTGTCAGCATGTTTTTTTCTTTTATAGGTGACTGATAAATTATACAGACTTGCATACAAAAAGTAGTTGGGGCTTTAGAGGGCTAGTAAAAATGAACAACAAAGGTCTGTTTATCTGTAGATCTTCAAATTTAAGGCTACAAAATGGTTACAAAAAAGCTGTCTAAGATGTAGTGTAGGGTTAATTTTCTATAAGCTTCAATGGAGTTACACTTCCTATCAAACTTCGTATGTATTAAATTTTGTATGTGACTATTGAAGAAAGCAACTCTGTCAGCAGAGTATGCAAATTAGTCCTGGAGTCAGTCTGATAAAAAGGAGAAGACTGCTTAATCCTGCAGAAGTACCTCAGTCTACGTCAGCAATCATACGTGATGCATGGAAGTGATGATGCAGAATGAATGTTGTTCTTATTTTATTCTCTCTTTTCAGTGGTTTATGTGGTTGTACTTCTAGCATTATCATTTCACATAAACACTGGAAGGGGTTGAAATAAGAACTCAGAATAGTATGGTGGCAGTAAAGAGGCATGAATGTAGGTTAAGAAGAGAAAACAGGAAATTAAAATAGAAACAGCAGATTATTTTTATTCAGTTCAAAGGGCATTAATTGGTACCAAGTTGTGCCAAGCAGCATTTTAAATATTTTTCTGTTCTATGCCTAGTACGTCACACTGAAAATAGCAATGCTGCTTTATCACTTTATCCAGGAATACAAGTTCATATAACTTTTCTTAATTAGCTTTAGAAGACTTATGGAAGACCTAAAGCTCATTTTCTTCCATAAGAAGAAATGCTGTAAATGTCTTGAAAATTTCACATCTAGGGTTCTATTCTAAATGCAAAGGTGTGTAGGTTAACAGTCCTGGGGCAAGGGTAACAACTGAAGACTCAACTCATGCTAAATGCTCAGTTCCTAAGCTCATCTAGGAACTTTGACAGATGGTGAGGTACTTGATCAGATTAAGATTTTTCTGTTTGCTTTTCTGGATTAATGCAATTTTTTTCCTTTCTTTTTTATGACCTGCTTTCTTTATAGCACTTCTGGATATGCCTAAAATGACATATCATTTCTCAATAAGATTGAAATTAGGTGTTTTAACATTGAAAATCCTTTATCACACTGATTACATTTACTGATCTCTGAAACAAAATAATGGCAGTATTACTGGGCTGGATGAGAATGGCTTCCAGAGGTCCTGGATGTGTTCATCAGTAGCTCATTCATCACTGATTTCAGATGTCACATCTCTGTTGCCTTTTAAGTCCCTGTAAATGATACAAAATGAAGTGAAAAGGGCTGCCTGAGAGCAGTAAGACTTTAAGACAAACTCCAGATAGAGAGCGTGGTTCATAGAGAAGAAGCTTTTTGTATTCTTGAAGTATTGTGTCTCAAAGTATTTTGGCTTTAATCACATTTTATATTCTATAATTAATATTAATTATTAATTATTAATTAATTAATATTAATTAGAATAAGAAAATAAAAATTCTTGTTAAACTACTTCTGAGAGCTTTTTTGTAGTAATTGAAGATTGTATGAGGAGATATCTTGGTAATGACAGAGGTCGAATTGGACAATGGAATGAAGGAGCTGGAAGTCAGGAGGGTAGGGGGAAGGAGAAACAGCAAGAAAGGAGATAGGGAAGACAAATATAAGTGGAGACAGCAGCAGTAGGAGGAGGGGAGAATATATTGTAACAGGAACTGAAGTACTTTTCTTGCAGCCTATAAAAAATTAAGTGCTTTAGAATTGTGCAGTATTTTCACAGTGCAACTTGATCCTGATACTGCTTTTTTAGCTGTGAAGTTTTGATAGCGTACTTTTTAATATATGACATCTGCCATTTTCATAAACCAAACTTTGTTTAGTTTTTTTAAAAGGATACACTAAAAAGTGATTTTATATTATTGTTTATGCAAACATGGAAAAACAGTTCTAAAAAAAGTTGATTCATATTTGATCAGTTGAATGTATGCTTTCTTGTGGAGATGATGCTTTCATTTTGCCACTTTCAGAGACTGAAATGTTCAGATGAATAGCATTTCTCTATTGGAGAAACACAGTCCATCTAACTCACAGAGCACTGCTCTAAATGATGTGTAAAATGAGGAAATCGACAGATTTTGCCTTTGCTTAAGTACTAGGTCCATGTGAAGTACTTATAGGAGCAAAAACAGCCGCTGTGTGGGTGTTGATCACCTAGAAGATGTGAACGGGGTTCTGAGAATGGTCTTGCTCTTACATTTAGTAAGAGGAACTTATACTCATGCCTTGATAGTCTCCTGGTTCTTTTAAAATAATGACTGCAACTAGTTTTCTTAAGTTGTAAAGTACAGTTAAGAATCTGTCTTTATACAAGGGCTCTTCTGAAAGTAATGCCTTCTATTTTATTATATATTTATACACTTATTATGCACTGGCCCACAGCATCAGAGGCATGGTAGTGGAGGTTAAGCCTTCCCACAAATATACCTTTACACCCAATTGCACCCCTGACCATTATCAGTGGTTGATCAATGTTGATGGAGACCGAACAGTGAATATGAGCACAGTGAGGCGATGGGTGGTATTTTTCAGAAGTGGTGGCAGTGACAGTAGATCACCTCTGCTGGTGCACATTGCATGGTATACAGGATTTTGTTCAATGCTTTCATCGTAGACTGAATCCTAACCACCAAATCTCAAGTCACTTTTAACAAAGTCACTTTTTATAGCACACAGTCATTAAATTTGATATAAAATAAAAATATAAAATAAACATTAAAAAAGTGAGAAATTCTCATGCATTCACAATTGGCCAAAAGTATAGTTATTTAAACATGCTTGCAAATGTTTATGTGAGAGCTGATTAATCAGTGTTATCAACAGACTAATCTGTACAACAGATTAGCAACATCAAAAATACTTTTTGTGAACTTAAAAGAATGCCTAAAATTTTCAGATTATTTTTAATATTAACATTTTTAACCTTAAAGTTTTTACAGTGAGGAAAATGAAGAACAGAACAAACTAATTGAATTTTAGTTCTGTTAGTAAATGTTACCTTGTAGCTTACTGTATCATAAGATATACATAGAGAGAGAGAGATTCAAAATTGTTCCTTGAAATTCTGCTAGTGGGTAGCAACTTGCTGAGCCTCTGCAGGTATGATGCTCTTTATACGTGGAAGATCTTGAAGGTTGACACTTCCTGAATGATCTTTGGAATATTTTGACTCTTGAGATTTGAGATAAGTGTGGACAGCTACTTGTTTTAGTGGAAATCTGGCACTAAGTGCCTTTATATATCATTGTAAGTTTTTTTTCCTTTTTTCTTATTTAAAATTGTGAATTCCACAACCGTTTGCCATGTTGATTTATAATAAGTTTATGTACTGCAATTGTACTGCAGTACTGAACTAAGTATGTTTCCAGTCATAGAAGAGCTTCAACTTTTAACTTTTATCGTATAACAATTGTACCATGAGTAGTGACAGTGCTGATTTTTCTCTAGAATGTGGCTGGAAAAATATTGTCTTTGAATGGTATCAGTTCACAACTGTTACTGGGACACAATGTTTACATTGTTTACACCTTTGTTAATGTGTAAGTGTTGTAGCCAACAAAAAGTATAATCATTCATCAAAAAAAAAAAAAAAAAGTTGGAGAGAGTTAGTATGCTAACACCTGCTGTTCTATTTTTTGCATTAACTATTTCTTACTATAAATTTTCCTTGCTTTATATATTCTGTATTCAATCTAATGGTGAAAAGAGTAGAGTATTTTTTAACATTTCCTTTAATAATCTAATGCACTGGGAAAAAGAAAAAAGAAAAAAAGAAAAAAAATGTCTGTTTTGTTCTGCAAACTAATACTTTCTTGACACTCACCTGAATAATTACCAGAGTGCTTTGGGAGAGTGTGGTGAGGAGAGTGAGAAGAAATAGGCCTGTTAGTTGGGGAGACCCTTCATAACCCTCTTGCTATGTGTAACAGGAGAATAGTTAAATTTCTGCTTACTGGGAATAGGTTTTCAGAGCCCTGTGTCTGATGAGCTGTTCTCTGAAGGGAAGGCAGTTTCAGCGATGTTTGAAATTGTGTTTGATTCAGCTTGACCAGACCTTGTTGCAGATAGTGGGGATTAACCAGCAAATCCAGCATTTGAACTTAAGGAAGAAGGCTACATCATATTGGCTGCCTCCTCAGGAGACGGGAGGGGAATATTTTTTGTTTTTATTTTGCAATTTTTGTAGTAATACTGCTTTCTCATTTACACTATTCAGAAGTTGCATAGCAAAGTCTAAGTCTTAAAGTAAGTTTTGAATTATTGGTGGTCTAATGGTGTTGTCCTTTTATTGTGCCATATTTTTCAGCTAGTTTTGAACAAATTAGCAGTTTAATACCACAAAAGCAAATACTTCTTTGAGTACCATTCAAAATCCTCTCACATAGACCTGTTAACTCATAATTAATGGAGAAAGCACTTATTAGAGTGTATGGGAGTGGATGGGAAACTGTACTTCGTGGAACTTACACCATATCTGGAGGTACAGGATGAAGCTAGAAAGGGCCAAAGAGGAGCGCCCAATTAACTCAGTACTGGAAAAATTCCCATCTGTACTGCAGACCTTGTACTGTAATAAAATTACATTTTAGCCAGTTTATTAAAATAATCAATAAAGATTTTAGGAAAGTTTGCCCCTGTGCATGCAGCTCTAGCTGGCAGTAATCGAGTAGGGACAGAGACACACAGTATCATATGACCTCCAGAGATCCCTTTCATCCTCAGCTATTCTGAAATCCTGAGTTTAATAAAGAAATTATAATTTATAGTTTAGATTAATTCAAAGATCTCAACAATGAAAAAACTCAGAATTCTGCTTGGAATATTTATTCAGTTCATATTCTACACTCAATCTAATTCAAATCGCAATTATCATAAAAATGCAAAAAATGTCATGAGTGGTGGAAAGACTTCCTCTCTATGACAAATCACATATTCAGGATTTTCCATCAGATGTGAAGGAATGTATGCGTCTCTAGTTGTAGGATGTGTTTGAATTCAGATTTTTTTCATTTGAGTAATCACACAAGTATCAGTATAGCAGTCTCTGCCTGTATTTTAAAAGCTTTTTTTTTTTTAGAAAACCAAAAAATGTTCTGAAGGGGGATTTTCTACTGTTGTTTTGAAGTAACAGTATGTTTGAAGATGGGTGCTGTTTTAGTATACACAGCTCTTTTTGCTTTCTACTTTATTAGAAACCTGAATGTGACAGGCATCCCTATTTATTCATTAATTTTTTGTTGTTGTTGTTGGAGTTCATTCTGAAACATTCTGTGGGAGTCTAAGCATTTAATATAATTATTAAAGCATAAAAACATTAAAAAACATAATCTAATTAAGCATTTTAAAAATTCTTATTACTATTTATTTTTGTCATGATATATCACTGATAGAAAAGATCGGGCTGGGTGACTTTTCACTGAGGCAATTTAAGCAGGTGATATCTAAGAGTCTTGTCCAAAGCTCTGTGACTTGTCACAAAAGTAGTTCTAATTTATAGTATCTTCTAACTTCGGTCATCACTCCAGTTCAAGGGAGGAAGAAAATGCAGACAGTATTCAGAAGTTTACAGGGATTGTATAAATATCAAATACATAAAAATTGTTAATGCTAATGAGCCTATATGACATTAATTCTGCATGCAATTTTGAGGAGATTCAAGTCCAGCTAGAATTAGGAGGACAAAATGGGAAATGGCTAGGCAATATACATGTGTAAGATGTGCATGGAAATGCTAAATTTATTACAATAGTGGAAAAAAGAGCATCGGGAAGGACTTAGAATAGCTGTAGTACTTGTATTAGTGCTTCTTACTGCAATTCACTCATTCAAGTGATTAAAACCCTATAAGAGCTATAATAGCTACTTTACACATAGACGTAACATTGTGGAAAACACAAAGGTAAGTTTTAGCCCTTAATAGCAGAATTGGATTTTTATAGTTCCATAAGAATATGAACAGCAATGGACAACATGTTAGAAATACTTCTAGAGAAGGGTGCATTTGTTTCATTCAGTAGTGTTATTGCAACTGGGTTTGAACCTTCTGTAATAAATCATGTAAAATCTGAGATGGCTGAAGAGTAAGAAAGAACGTGGAGGCTGCTTGCTGTTCAGGCTTCCAGCTGCTCAGTTCTGATAGGGCAATCACAAGCAGAGCAGCTCCTGGTCATAGGATAAATGAGAGGCTGGTTATATCTAGACTTCTGGAGTTACATTCAGCAAGGATATGTTCTTTTTGTCTAACACTATTTTTAGTAACTTACCACAATGTTTCTTGTTGCACATTTTTTCCAGGTGTGCAAAAAATGACCCAGTACTGTCAGCCTTTAGTACTGTAGTTCAGAGAGTTTCAGATATTTAACAGTTGAGAAAAGATTTTCTCTCCTTGTGTAGTGAAGTACAGCAGGTATCATGCATGTATTTTTTGGTAGAGGATTGGTGGAGTTTTTCCTATTTATAGGACTGTTTCTAGCGTTGATATTAGTATAGCAGGTGTATTAAAATTGAACAGAATTCTTGTGCTGTGGACTTCCTTATTTTTGTGACCTTGCAGAATCAACATAGGAACAGGATTCTTCAGAGTCAAGCATGCTCTGTGGTGCAATGGCAGTGTTGCTTCGGCACTGCAGAGGAATTTAAAATAAAAGCTGAGTGTGAACTGTCCTAGTTTCTGTGGCAACAAGGGTGCATCGTGCTGCTTCCTTGTGCAAAGCAGTGGCACTCCAATAAACGTCAGTATGCATTAAGACTCTAAGGATAGCAATTTTTGTGAAGACACAGATCTACCACACTGTAATTTATGTCTAATTTCAAGTTTCAGACTCCCTCATTTCCAGCTGCTTTCAGCTCCCGTTCCCTCCAGTGGAAATGGAGTTAGTTAGAAATGCTTAAAGGTGTCCTGACACCAGCAGCTCTGGGTGCACAGGCTGTTCTATGAAGATTCACAATGTGTGAGGGAAAGGCAAGGAAAATGAGCTTCTCTGCTATGGTTGCAATGACTTTCCCTTTTTTGTGTGTTTGGTTTCTATTCTACTTTTTCTCACTTGTTAATGTGTTTTTATTTCTTTGTTTTGCTTTTATTTGTTTTCTTGAAAGATTAAAGGTGTTTCAGGAATTATTTTGGACACTTCAGGAAGAGCTGCAGTTAATCTTGCACACCCAGCACTTGTTCTCTGTAGGAGTTTCAGTTCAGTGAGCTTCAGAAACAGTGTAAAACTTCTTATATTATCAAAATTTTGACAAATTTTGTTTAGTCATTAGTAGAACATGGAGTTCATTGTTTTTATGTTGTTGTTGGTTTTTGGTGGTTTTTTTTTTTTTTTTTTTTTTGTAGTGATAATACTTTTTGCATTTTATTTTTATGTTGTCATCAGCTGGCTATTCAAAATCCTGATCTTCCCTAGAAATCTACATTACTAAATAGAAATAAGCACCTATATAAAAATACATAATGTATTCCAGCAATGTTGCAGCCTCTGTTCATAGAAACTTATATCCACTGATCAGTGCCATCTTTGTCTTTATGGAAGCTAGTACTATGCTTTACATTATCTGATCTAAAAATTACTTGGTGTTATACCGTTGGGCTTAAAAGCTGTATTTTCTGAGATGTGATGTCTCAATAGTTTTGTGTATCAGTATTTTAAAGCACAGTTTGCTGATGTCCTCCCTGGTAGCTTGGAATGTGGTTTACTTTTCTGTTCTCCATTAGTCTTCATTGCAGTATTTGTCTTCAATTTTTCTAAGTGGTTTATAATCAGAAGTGTCTATTCAGATAGTGCTAAACATATGTATTTTGAGGTTTAGAGAGATAAAAGCAAGACACAGAAAGACTTTCCTGTTCTTTGGGGTCATTAGGCTTGAATCTGGACCCCAGCATATATTATTTTACACTGTCTGGATTAACTTTCATTTTAGTTAAGGACTGTACTGTTCATGAGTGACTTCATTAATATCCGTTCATCCTTTTAAATTCCGGTCTTGTAAATAGTCATTACAGAAATCTGAAGTGCTGAGTATGAAAAGTCAGCAAATGAAGGAAGTGGGTGGCAGCAGGCCAAAGCTGATTTTCAGAAGGCTTACTTATTCAGGAAATGTACTAGAAAAAAATGCGCTTAAAGTGTATTTCTGATAGGACTAATAAGATCTCAAATAACAAATATCTTTCCGTGTGTTTTGAACCAGTCCCATACTTCCAATTACTGTTATGTGTACAAATTATAGTTTCCCCTTCTCTGGTTCGTTTTATTTCAATATCAGCACATTAACCTGTTGTAGTTCTCTGCTTTAGCTTTTAAGCATCATTTTTTCTGCCAAATTTCTGATCTTTGTATTTGTTGGTTTTTAAAAATCAAATGTATTTTGCTAAATACACAATATTCTTTTTTTTTCAAGTAGGATCAGTACCTCCATGTGTTTAAATAAGATCTGTGTACTCTAAATGTCTTAATTATACATCAAGTTAAAAAAAATATTATCTTAAGCCACTCTCTAGAACAAAGTTGTCCTTATGATAATATTTAGTATGAGATTCTCACTAGCTGGCATCTCAGAAGGCATTTCCAGATAACAGGATGAGCATAACATGATATGGGCACTGAAACTTGCTGTACTGTTATTGCAAATGTTGATTTTCTTCATTAGAGTAGGAGGACCTTGGTTGGATGGAAAAGACAGGATTATTTGGTTTTAACTGACATTCCTGTAACATTTACAGCTGTTACATTTTAAAAATCACTGATCAGTAAATCTATCTCAAAGAGGAAGAAGGAAGAAGAAATGAACTGATGGTGTCAAAATGCAAAAGAATAAATTTAGCTTGTTCTAGAACAGTAAGAATGACACAATATGCAGGGATTGTTATTCTGTAAACTGTGTTTTGATTTTGTTTTTCAAGTCCAGCAACTCAAAGAAAATAAGTTGTTCACTGTGAGGTGCCATACATGCATTCTCTCCCAGCTGTGATTTCTGCCAGGTCTAGGTTGAACTAAAATCTTTTAGCTGTCAGAAGAATGTCTGCCACATCTTCCCTCTTTCTTTCGTTAAATGGCTTCTTGCATTTTGTTCAAATATCCTAAGAGGAATAGCTGCTGACTCTCCTTTTAATTTAGACAAGCCAGGAGACTTTCCTACCCATTTTGTTATGCCATCCAACTTCATTTATACAATCCTACTGTTTGTATGAAGTGGTGGTTTTCTTGCTAACTTTTGAATGCCAAGTGTAGTGATTCATGTGGCTGTCAGAGGAAAATAAATGAGAAACAAAGCTTATGACTCTACTTTCTTCTGCTGTAAGTAAAACATATTTCCTACCTTTCTAGTAAAAAATAGAATCTGGTTTTCTTTCTTCATTAAATACATGTTAAACCAGGAATGTTTAATTTTTCTATAGAATGTTAGGAGTTCCCGAGTGGATTTTCAACTTCAGATTAAGCTAGGCCATTGTGAAGTATAGTTGTTTTCTGAATCATCAGATTTCTTCTTACCTAGTGTTATTTTATGAAGTTAAACACTTCTGTGTACTCTGTAAACCACTTACATGGTAGTCAGGAGGTTACAGCTTATGCATTCAGAAGCACCAAAAATGTTTTAGGAATAGCTTTTGTTTGTTTGTTTGTTTGTTTGTTTTTTTAAAGTTCAACTTCCTGAATTCTATCATTGTTTTTAGTATTTATATGGAATTTCTTACATTAATTTTTGGATGATCTGCTCATGTGGTAAGAATGAGACTTGTCTTTTATTTCACTTCATATATGTTTGGGCATTCATAAAATTTTCACTATTCCAAATGTTATTACATTAGTTGTATTTACCATATCATCTTTTTAGATACCAAATAGACACGTTAAGACTGAGTTAATGTTTGGTAAGCAATAATTTGGTGTGAGCTGACAGTAGAACGTTTAAGATTTCAGCAAGTAGTATTGATAGTGATTTTAGGAGTGTTTATAATTGGAATTTTCACCTTGAGAGACATCAGACCATGTACCATTTTCTCTGGATTTGTTGAAAGTAATTTCTGAAACTCAGTGACTGTCTCAGGCAATATGTGTACATGTATCTTTCTTTGCATACCTATTCTTGGGATGGATTGTCTACAGATCTTGTTTACCTGAAACTTTAGAGTTTCTAGTGATTTATAAGTACATAAGTAATCTAAGTACATTATAAGACAAGTAGATTTCCTGATAGAGAAATGCTATACTTTATATATACTATGGTTGTATGATCTGAAAAAAAACAAAAAGATGTTCTCAAAGCCAAATGAAAATTCCCCGAATTCTGCTTCTGATAACTTTTTCTTGCCGGACTTGAAATTTTTAACAATGTAGTATTTTTCCAGTACACAAGTTTCATAGAACCATAGACTCATAGAATGTCCTCAGTTGAAAAGGATCACAGTGATCATCGAGTTTCAGCACCCCTGCTATGTGCAGGGTCGCCAACTCTGGCTGCCTCGAGCCACATCCAGCCTGGCCTTGAATGTCTCCAGGGATGGGGCATCCACAGCCTCCTTTGGCAAACCTGTTCCAGTGTGCCACCACTCTCTGTGTGGAAAAACTTCCTCCTAATATCTAACCTAACTCACCCTTGTCTTAGTTTAAAACTGTTCCTCCTTGTCCTATCACTATCCACCCTTGTAAACAGTCATTCCCCTTCCTGTTTATATGCTCCCTTCAAGTACTGGAAGGCTGCAATGTTTCAGTTCTGTCAGTTGATTTGTCATTTGTTCATAATATTGGCATCTTTAAAACGGAAAGAATGGAAATGTTCTAGCAAAGCTGATTTGTAAAGCTGAAGGCAAGGATCTCTGTCAGTTTGTAAGATGATATGGGAGCTTGTTCCATTGGTTCTCTGGGAGGACAGTAACAACAGAACAGTGAGCTGATTAACCCATCTCCTTTCTCAGCCCTGGAGAGAGCCTGATCAGGAGTTTTGGTTTACTCTGGTGCTTGGGGTAACTGTGGTTCCTTGGCCTGTCACTGTTCTGTGCTTCTGGGTGTTTATAGAAATTTGCCTTTAATAACACAACCAAACAAAGCCTTTTGAAGTTAATACAATAACCATGATGAATCTGAAGACATGTAATTGCTAATGAAGTAAGCCTGGTGAGGCTGATATACACCATAAAGCTTGCAATATCTTTCTGACTTTATGGATGATATAATGCATCCAAGCTAAACTGATGGTGTTTTGATCTAGAGAAGTGTATATGTATACTTGAAGTGGAAACATTTCAGACTTTGGGTTGTACAGGGTTGCTTTGGGAAGCAGCGTCAGTTTGATGGCAAGCACAATAAACTAAAACTGAATACAGCCTCATCATTTATTCCCTACAAGTATGCCATACAAAAATTCACGGTAAAGCTGTTTGCCATCAAGTCCGCTAAGTGAAGATCACTTTAGATATATTTGTATCATTGTTTGGATTTGAGATACTTAAAAAGAAACAGTAAAACAACAAAAATGGCCTTTTAGGGTATAGAAGCATTAACATTTTATCTTTAAAGTAATTCAAAGAACAAGGTGCAATGGCAGGTATTGACATTAGACACAGAAATCAAGCACTGCAGTCCAGCATATTATTTTAATAAATATGAAGGTGTCATTTATTTACTAAACGTTATGTAAAAATGCTCTTAAACTGAAGACAGTATAATATGCTATTGCAAGAGTACTAATATATCTTGAAGTACCCAAACTTGTTTATCTTTGTAGACTGGAAATTCTTATTGATTCTTCAGTAAAGCAACTGCAAGTGCTGAATAACAGTAGCAGTCTTGTACTGAGCATTTAACTTGATCTGTTATAAATCACAGACTAATCATCCAGTTTACTTTTCAGTAATTACCTGTGGACTTTTAAATTATTCCCTAGCTTCTGATATTCATTAGTCACTGAAAATGGAAATGGCAAGGAAACCAATAGTAGGTAATCTGATACATTTTTAATGTTTATGGATTTATTAGCATGATTAGAAAATAAAAGTGGTACTGCTCTTTTGGATCTATATGGACACATATTAAGAACCATAATAATTGCTTTCTCATAGGCAGCGTTTGACACTTGAAAGTGATGCTGAGACTACTGATTTCTTACATCTTCATTAATGGACAATGGAAACATCTGGTGTAAAAACTTCTTTTTATTAATCTCCTTTTTGTACTGTTAATTATCAGTTACCTACTGATATTAAATAATGTTGATTTAAGGCTTCAGATGCCCCTGAACTCAAGTTACAGTCGTGGTATTGATAGTGAAAAATATCAACTCTGGGAATATTTAAAATACCTTTGATAATCCTTTCCCTCTTACACTAGCATTTTATTAATGTTGCTTCTTTCTTTCTAAGTAAACACATTATGATGTCCTTGGCTTGAAATATCAATCTGCAGAAATGTATTAAAATGCAAATTGAAGTATTTCAGCTGTTGAGCTGTTTCATTCCATCCTTCAAAAAAATTTAACTGATTATTAGCTTTAATATGTTGTCATCTAAGAATATTCCAATCAGATTTATCTTGTTTTATTTTCAAATTAAAAGTGCTTATAGCCTAGTTTATTTAATGTAGGATCTATGTAAAGTTAATGGGAAGATTGCAAGTTAATTGTTAGTTTAAGCTTCCTTTTTAAAAGGGAAGATCTGTTGGTTATTTTTCTACCGTAATTATATGTACACTCTAAAAAGACATATACTGTCCTGCAAATGAATTCAGAAAGAAAATCTGCTAGAATGAAGTATAGTGTTATGGTGTTTTTTTGTTTGTTTGTTTGGTTGGTTGGGTTTTTTTTTCATTTATCATTAGAAGAAAAACTGAACAATTATTGATGGTATGAGTTCTAGATTTGTCCTTCAGAATAAAACCTTTGATACAAGTTCTCACAGAATTGGTACTGTATTTTCCCTAACTATTGAAGACTAAAGAGACCATCCTAAGATGGAAAAGTATAGCTCTCACAAAATCTTGAGTTTAGCCTGGTATGGAGAAGACTAGGGGGAAAACTGGTCAAGAAAAGTGAACAGGGTGGTGTTATTTGTAATGCTGACAAATGGAAAACAGTTCTCTTTGGAACAAATAACTTTCATAATTTTTTTCCTTTCTAAGTTGCAAGTTAAATTTAATTGTAATTATGATGAGAAAGGGCTGCATATCAAATTGGGCAGTTTAAAGGAAGGAGCAGATATATTAGGATGGATACAGAGCAATCCTGCAAGAAACTGTGAAAATAAATGTCATAGAGCTGATGACTGGACAACATCTCGAGTTCCATACTTATTTCAAAAGGAAAAAAAAATCCATTTTTTAGTAGTTATACAGCAAAATACATGGAAAAGAACATCATGTGAAAGAGTAGGTGAACTGGGGCTCTTTACTCTGGAGGAGACTGAGAGGAGATCATATTGCTGTTTAGAGCTACCTGGAAGGAGGTTGCAGTGAGGAGGGTGTCAGCCCCTTTTCATAGGTGTCTAGTGAAATGATACAAGGAGATGAACTCGAGTTTCACCAGGGGAGGTTTAGATTCCTGGAGGATTAAAAGGAGGATTTCTTCACTGATCAGGTTGTTAGGCATTGGAACAACCTACCCTAGAAGGTGGCAGAGTCACCATGTATTTAATAGAACAGTGGATGTGGTTCTTAGGGATATAGTTTTGTTGTAGGTCAAACTGATAGTTGGACATGGTCTTGAGGGTCTTTTCCAACCTATATGATTCTATAATTAATATACAACACAAAAAATATTGTTTAGTTTGAAAAAGAAATAGAAATAAATGTTTTTCTTGCTTTGAATAATTCTCTGTGGAGTACTTTTTTATTAATTTTATTGAACTAAGGATGAAAGGAGTATGTGGAAACTATTAACATCTGTGTATGATCAACATCTGTTCATCACATTAGCTAGATTTCACCTGATCTTAGAAATTAAGCTGTTTTGGATCTGCCCAGCAGAGTACAGGGAGACCATCTGGCAAACCCTGAAAACCTGGCAAATAACCGAGGTATGATATTACAGAAGAGATACAGAAAGCAAAAGATATTAAAGACTCCATGTGGGCATGTGGTCACTGCTAAGCTGTCAGAAAAGTAGGAGGGAGCACATTGCTCAACATCAAAGGTAGAGTGCATGGCTTCATGAGGCGCCTGCTGAGCAGAAACCTACAGCAATTAACTGAGGACCTCACAAATTAAGGAATTTTCCCAACCTGGCAGTAGTAGTTCTATATCCTCATCTGGTTTTACCATGGGAGAGTAAAATGGGGGTGATAAAGAGGAAATGCTGTTAAAGCCCTCTGTTGGGATGTTCAGTGTCTGTATGATAAATCATAAAACTTTCTTTAACTTAGTTCCTGAGGTTTTGTTATGTAGGAAAGAAAGTAAAATGTTTTGGATTATTATCTTGGATTGCGTGTTGTATATTTTGCAGATATGAACTTTGGAAGAACCCCATATTTTGTTATAAATTGTGATCAAGTAATAAAAATAAATAAATAAGTGCAAAATTTTTGGATCTCCATAAAATAGCCACAGAAACCTTTAAAGTTTGATATTAGACAAAAAAATCCAGAAATAATATTCATCCAGTAGGAAATTAGCCATCTCTTTTTAGCTTGATCTGTTTTGTCTATCTGATCAATTTATGCACTGTGAAAGAAGATGAATAAAAGACCTTTACTACTACTAAAATATAAGTTGAAATGCCTGAGCTAGTCTCCTGTCCTTCAGTACTCTGTCTCACTCTTTCTCATTCAAATGTGATTCCTGCTTCCTTTTCAGGAGTAAGTTATATATATATATATATATTTTTTTTTAAGATAAAAAATGCAGGTAATGTTGTTGATGCATTGGCACAGACTTCTAACTCTATTCTACGTTTAGTAACTAGCCCTTCAACTGTGTAAACATTAGATTATTGTCAGTGATCAACATTTAATGCTCTAGATTGCCTTCATTTAACAATTTTGTTTTCGGATATGTCAGTATACCTGCTCTATTTTAAAAAATTGTTTCTACAAGAACAATTGTTGTCTGCATTATAAAATAAGTGTTCTATAGGAAGCTTTTAAGCAAAACCACTGTAATTTACTTTGTCTAATATCAGATACTAGTTCAAACTACAACAGTAGTGCTCTAAATGTCAAAACAAATCTATTTTGCAAATGTCAGACTGTCATGAATGAAAGCTCTGTTCATCCTCAACTACAAATACTCACCTAATTCATAGTAAATACTACAGTATCTTATGTCATGTCCATTTAAACAGAAAACATCGGAGCAGCTGCAGACTTTTTTATGAATTTGGTTTCACAGTTGACATATACCCTAAGCAGTGTGAAATGAGTAAGGCCCACTTCAAAGTTTGAGCATGTTTCTCAGTGCCATTTATGTCACTGTTTCACTGTTGTCAATAATGAAGATTACAGAGTCTTCCAGGGCAAGCTATTTCAGTGCATAGAAAATGTAGAACAACAGAAGAACACCTCAGAGAAGGTATTGGCTCAATCTTATTTCTAAACCACCTCCAGAAAGCAGTTGGGTGTAGCTAGGTTCATAAATTACCTTCTTTTCTAGAGGCAAAATAGTGTTCCCTCACCCCTCCTTTTATTTCATATGATCAAACTGTCTCACCATCTTAGTTAGTCTTCTTATTTTCTCTAGTTTGATCTCTCTCTTGCACTAGAAGATCCCAGACTGGAGATAATACTCCACATATACCTTCATGAGTTTCAGATGAAGAAGTATAATTGCCCTTGGTTTTTGACTGTGCTTTTGCTGAGGAAGACTAGCAAGTGGATAATCTTCCTTGCCGCAAGTTTACACTGGTGACCCATGCTGAATTCATTGTGCTCTGAAAATACAAATTGTTTTCTGTAGGGTTGTTACTTGTTTTCTGCCTGTGTTACTGTATGTTTGGTGTTTGTGGGGTTTTTTTTCTTTTTTCTTTTTCTTTTTTTTTTCTTTTTTTTTTCTTTTTTTCTTTTTTTTTTTTTTTTTTGTCTAAGGTCCTGAATTTTCTCTACTTTTTCGAATGACATATTACTTTTGTTTCTCTCTTTCTCCACCTTGCTAAAGTCCCTGTGAACCCTGCAATGTATCGATGTTTCCCCACATCTGATGCCAGGATCAAACTTGCTAAGAGTATATTCTTTCCCATTGTTCCAGTTTTATTAAGGATGTTACAAAATTTTAGCTTCAGTATCACCATCTGAGGAATGTCAGTAGTAACTGGCTACCAGCTGAACTTATTTGGGCATGGCAGTCTAGACAGCTTTACATCCAAACCTTCATATAGTCCATTTCTCCCAAACTGGATAGGATGTGATTTTGAAGATCTTTCTAGACTTAGACAGTATCCAGTGCTCCCCCTTTGACCACTGTAATTGCAAAAAGAGGGCACTTCTTTTGGAACTTCCTATGCTCCAGTTTATGGCCATCTCCCCTTGTTCTGTCCCCACAGACCACTAAAAAGAAGTTAGCCATGTCCCTTTGTCTCTCACACTTGAGATATTTATAAACATAAATAAACATATGCATAAAGATATTTATAAATCTTAATAAGACATCCTCTCAGTCTTCTAAATGTGTATATACAATATCCTTTTGATAAAGAACACTCTATATCACACGGAAAGCATATTCAATGCTTACGATTACTATAGGCAAGTTATTCCTGCCACTGAAGTGAAAATTCTGTTGACTGCCTTAATTAAATAGGAAAAAGTAATAGTACTATGGGAGTCCCTGAGCCAGGTGTATCTAATTGTCACAGCTGCTGTTTTGAATATCTGTTTTTCTGTCAAAAAGCTTGTATTTGAAATATTGGAAATAGTGAAGAAATATACAAGCATGCAAAAGCACAAATAATGTATCTGTGGAAGAAAATAAAATCACTGTTGTTGTGGTCACTCTATTACAGCTGAGTGATGAAAGTGTACAGAACAAATGCATGCTACAAAACCAGGGAGGGTATAATCATGTTAACAGTAAATGAATGATGGTTGTAAGTGAAGTAGGTGTTGCGCAGTTTAGCATTGTCCATGTGAATTCCCTCTTGGCCAACTGTCTTATCCTGCAGGAAAGATACTTAGGGAAGGTGACATGTGAATGCTGGTAATAATTACATCAGTTAGAGATCTCCGTAAAATTATTGAGTATGTATGTCCTTGATCTAAACAGTTACAAAATCTTTTTTTTTTTACCTTTTTTTTTTTTTTTAATTTTTATTATTTAAAAAAGGTCAATAGCAATGTCCTGGCAGACTTTTAGGTGTGCTGATAGGTGATGACTCCTTTTCCTATGTTTGTTTAATAGTACTCTTCTTGAATAGCTTTCTAATCTTGTAGTAATTAGATAATAACTGATGATTTCCAGAAAAACTGAGTTTAAAAACCAGCCATGTGGTGGTTTGCTGGAAATTATGGAGATTGTGTGCTGTATTCTCAGATTGTGTGGCTATATCTAGACTCTGCAAATGGGGATTGCTTACCCATTGGTGAGTTTGGCTAACATCTTGGGGGGAAAAAAAAAAAAAACAACCCACACACAAAAAAACAAAACCAAACCAAACAAACAAAAAAAAAACCTAACAATAACTCAGCTCTTCATCCCACTTCTCACCATCTTTCTTGAGGAAAATTCTGAGCATAGAAACTTTTGGGGTTTCATGGAAAACCAGGGCTTGATACTGGAAGGTCAGAATGCATATTCTTGGATATACCATATTATAACTTCAGTGTAGTGTTGTCTTTGCTATTATTATACTTTCTGAACATATTCTGTAGGTATTTAAGGCAATATAAAGGCTCAAATAAATGAAGCCTTCTTATGGAATGGCCATGTTGATGTTTTGTGCCTAACTCTGAAAAACATAGGGAACCACAGAAACTAGGTCTCTTTCAGTTTTTGCTAAAGTAGTTTGATTGTAATTTTGGCTGAAATGATCTTGTTAACTTTATGATGTGCTTAGTTGGCTGTAATTATTTCCAAGCCATGATGATGTTTGAAAGTAAAGAAAAATTTAATAGGATAATAACATTTGAAAAGAATGGTTCAACTTTCAAGGTGATGGAAACTGTAACAGTAGATATACTCATTTGATAAGAAAAAGACAGTATATATTTATTTCCAGTTCAGCTGGGTGCCAAATAATTAAAGGCATGCATAGGCTTTACATTTTGAGACAGTTAAAGGTCTTTATTACAGAATGTTTCAATTAAGACAGATAAATTTTGCACCTTTTATAAACAAAGATGATTAGGAAAGAAAGGAGGTTTAGCATCTCCTAAATGAGGAGTGCATTTCACATACGTTAGTTCAGAACTACAGTTTTAGTGTGATCCAAATGTCCACTGGCTGGACATTTGAGCTAGAAAAGTCATTGCAGTTGTCAGCTATAAATATTTAAATGAAAATTACTAGAACTGTATTATTTAATCAAGCAAAGTTCTTGCCCTTTGAAACTAATAAATCAAGTTGTGAGTAAGTTCAGTAATGTCTCATCTTTTAAATACTCACAATGTCCAATGAAATGAAGTTATTGCCTGTTTTTTCAAAAAAAAAAATCAATCTTTTTAAGTATACATTTTACAATACAATGGTCTGTAATACTAATCTAAAATGTCACATTCATAATGTATGAATAGAAGTAGACATGCGTTTCAGAATTAAACAAGAATAAATCTATAAATAAGGATGTTCTTACAGTAGATGTCAATTATAAACAGTGCGTAACACCTAATTAATTGTAAATAATTACCTTTTTTTATGGGCCTTTATAGTTTGTCTTGTCTCCTGAGATATTTGATTCCTTCCAGCTACAGGATGCATTTATTTCAGCAGTGAAAGAAAACCAGCCTTAACTTTTTTTCCAAGACTAATTCTATCACTTCAGGAAATATTCTTTACTCATCCTGACACTCTGTTTAAACCAATAGGATCATTTTCACACTGAGCTATTCATTATCGTAGCTGTTTGTTAAGCAGATCAGCTTTTCATTTTGTAATGACTATAGCTTCCTGAACATAGTTTGTTCTTCATTTTAAATGTACTATGTTGAAAAAGTCAGTCTTTAAAATACGTTCCCATTCTGTTTACTTAATTTTTCTCTCAATGTTTAGTTATCTGTGGATCTACAACATACCTTTGGTTAGGCATAATGCTCTTTGTTCAGTTCATCAAACACTACTTGAGAGGAAATTTCCAACTCAGATCAGGAAATGCATGTTTGTTTGAGGGGAAAGTTAGAGTATCATGTAGGATTGTCAAAATGTTTTTTGCACTCATTTGGGATAAACAGTAACAGATTCTGTATATCAAGCTAATTTTTTACTTCAGGGTTGGGAACTGTGGATCAGTACTTTTGATTAAATTCCAGTGCAAAGTCAACAAAGAGCAGAGTTGTGCTTTCAGGACTTTTTCTTTCATTAATTTCAGAATCTGAAACATCCAGATTTGCTAATCTGACTTTGTTTTTAACTCTTTATATCGTGTGATTTCTATATATATATATATTTTTAAACCCTACCTATGTGCTTATGTGGAAAGCTAAAGCAGACAGGAGTATTAGACTTTCTTGATACATTAAGTTTTCAAAAAAAATATTTGTTGGCTTTAATTATCTTCCTCAAAAATGACTTAGCATTTGTGAACACCTCAGCAATTATCAGGTGGCTTCCAGGAGTGACTGATGTACCTCTGGTACTGAGTGAGCAAGAGCTTCTGACTGAGCTCTGTCAGAAGGAGAGCTGCAAAAGGTGAAGCAGAGAGGACTATTTAGTATTCACATTTAAACACAGTGCCCATTCTACCACCTCCTTTTGTGCCTTCTCCAGTCTCAAGTATACTTTTTAAAAAATGTCTAAAAACGGGAAAAAAAAAAGTATTTCAAAACATTCTTTTATTCTGATGAGGATATGGTAGGAGACCTCTCTGGAAAATTAGGCATAATTTCTAGAGGACTCATACTTCATGGAGTTCTTATCAGGATGAAAACCTGCTGCATCTCAGTAATAACAAGGGAAAAATCATGCCTCTCAAAGCAGAACACTTTTCTCAGGTCCAAGATCACCCAGATGGTGAAGAATTCCAACCTGCTACATTTAACGTGGACTTATCTTTATATATTTCAAAGTTGATTCATTTCTCAACATCAGACAGAACACATCTCAGTGTTTAGTCATGGATGTTTTAGGTTCATCACCGAAAATCCTTTAGTGATCAGGTTTACCATTTCAAAATCTCACTTCTGCATGTGTGACTGTAACGACTTACTTGCTGTTTTAACTGAAATATTTTATTCCTAACATTTTGTTCTACCACCAAAATCTAAGTTCATAAGCACAGACTATCTAAAATATTATTCTTTATGCTACCAAACCGATGTACTTACAACTAAATTTAGAATACATCACATTACTAAGTGACTATAGAAAATATTTCTCCTTGAGCTAGTGATAATACTTTGTTTTCATACCCTTAACGAAAGATGGGGAGCAGTTTAAACTTCTACTGAAGTTATTTATAAAGTTTTCACCCAAGAAGGAAATTACTCGTATGAGCTACAGGACTAAAGTGAAAATTGACAATGTTGTGTTAAAACGGTAAAGTTTTACTCTTGGAACTTATTGTTAGCATGTGGTTCAGTGTACCGAGCATGGGATATATCACTGAAGGTGTTCACACCACTTCTGGTAACGTATGTGCTTCATAGATAAATGTAATGAATGTGCTACTTGACTGGGTTATTTCCAGAAGTATTTGGTAACTGATCCATTTCTACTGCTTTGGTGGTCATAGAATATTTAAAGTATCTTGGTAATGAAATAATAGAAGTTTAAAATATGCAATTATTTATACATTATCAGTAGCATGTATGGCAGTAATTCTATCTTTATTAGACTGATTTTGTATTCCGTATGGTGATCCCAACAAAATGATGTGGGTTTTTTTTTTTTTTTTTAGTTACTTCGCTACTCAACATAGCATAGTGTGTTGTTTTATTTTATTTTATTTTGCTCTTCTAATTTGTATGTAGCTCTATACTGAAAGTACCTGAAATATCAGACCTCAGTATTGCTGTTTAGTCTGTGCAGTATGATGTCATGTCCTTGTAAAAATCACATTACTGTGAGGGACAAGTGTGATTAGAACACTGGAGTCTCTGCTCTCTTTGACATAATTGTCCTTGAATGCCTATAAAGGTATCCATTCTTGGGACAGACTTGTTAGCTGAAGTGTACCAATTTCAAAATGCTTTCACAGTACGTAAAATGTTGGTTATTCCATTTTAATTAAATGTAAATCACATCTCTATTTTTTTTAAAATGAAAATCTTAAACTAAATTTATACCCTTATTTTTATACAAAGTTATAGAATATTTTTGTAGCTTTATTGATGATAGCTTAAAAATTCAGTATGATGCTAAAGAGATGATCTTTTCTGGGCTAAAAATAAATATAATTATGCAGTATTGGCTCTACGCTACAGTAGTGGTCATGTGCACTTCCTCACATCGTTTTGTTTCTGAATGAAATGTATAGTGTTCTTCTGGTTGACAGTACATAGTCATACAGTGGGCTAAATTTTCTTGAGATCTTCTAACTCTCTGCAGCCTTTTAATATTTTCAGGAGCTAAGAAATCTGTTTTATTCTAGTAGTAATGGCATGTTTAAATACAGTTTAAGAATATCATTTTTATTTAAAGCATGTAATATATATTAATATAAGTTTTTAAATGTGCACTCATTTTAATTACTAAATTAAAGAAATAACATTTTAGCTTGCTTTCAAATTGCTCTCCTAAAGAAATAAGAGTAGAAATTATAAGATTGCATCCTATAAATGGTGTACTGAATGAGAAATTAAATGTGTGTGGGGGTTGCGTTTTATTTTAAGTCTAGTATATTGATATGTTTTATAAATACAGAATTACTGGTACATCTACTTAAAAATATTTTCAGTACTTTGAATACATATAGCTGGATTTTTGAATATCATGAATATTTGGGGTATGAATTATAGTGAATACAATTATACAAAAAAAATTTCCAAACACTACAGTTTGCAGAAGGAAACTGTCAGAGTAAAATATAATATGCAGAATCCAATTTACTTCCTGTAATGCTAAACAATGATGTGGAGAGGGCCAAAAGCACTGAGTGTTATATAAAGACAGTGGTACTTGGGCATATAGCAGAATATAATAGGCCTATAACAGCAAGATAATTTTACCTGTGCTTTTATACACAGTAAATACTTGGAATTTATTCCAAACATCCTTACATGGGTGTTTCAGATTCATCAACTGGAACATTTCTGTCAATGTATTTCATCAGTTAGATGCAAAATAAACACATGCCAAGAAGATAACCTCCTTAGTTGTGACAATGGCCTGGTGTGTGTGTGTGTGTGTGTGTGTGAGAGAGAGAGAGAGAGAGAGGGAATGAAATACTGTTCTCCTTCTCACTCTCCCTAATATCTTCATGATGGCTATGCCTTTTTTATGCTTTTCAGCAATGTGAAAGAACAGGCTATGACATGTCTGCAAATTGCTCCAGATTCTCTTTGAAATGCTAAATGGACATGTGTAGAAAGTCTCTGCTGCTCTAGAGCAGTGTGCTATGTACCAAACTGGTCAGAGGAGAACATGGTGTCTCCTGACAAACACCTTGCTCGTGCTCTTCTTTGTGGCATGTGTCTTTTCTGTTGGATGAGCCTAGTTGTGCACTACTGAAACTTCAGTTGATGTTTGTCACACTGCTCTGTTCCAGGTCACTGTGCTGCTGTTCTGTTTTTTGATCCTGAGTAAACATTTTCCTTGCTTGCTGCCTGCAGTACCTGATGCTGCTGTGTGCAAACTATAAAGCTGCTGCTATAAGAGCTGCTTTCCACTACATCTCTGTGAAAGCGCTATGCTCTTAGGGGAAAATCTCAAACCATTATCCCTGCCCCATCACCCTTTTTTCTCAATTGGCAGTGTGCTACAGCTTTGTGCCCAGAACTTTGCACTCAGGCTTGCAGTTACTTGACAATTTTGACTTCAGTTACAGTGTTTCTCTTGTCTCTATCAATGAACATTATCACTTTTTTTTTTTTTTTTTTGATACTGTCTTGTACTTGCTTTGTAGTATCTCCATGCTACAAATCCAAAACAAAAACATACAGCACAATACAGAGTTTTAAGTTTGTATACAGGCAACAGTCAATCCCAACTCACTTTGATCAGTTTCTTTTAAGAAAAATCATAGGAAATGAATGATGAGCCAGGGTTGCTTTTAGTCTTCCCAAATGTGTAGCCAAAAATATTTCCCATCCGTGTGTCCTGAGAAAGACTCTCTAGAAAGATGAATATCAAAGCTAAGTTCCTGTACCACCACAGTAATTATTTCAGTGCCAATAGACCTCGCTTTTCTGTTACATGGTTTTGAAATTTTGTTGGATTACAAAGAGACTGAAAGGGACAAAGGTCTTAATCAGAAAATAAAGTGTAAATGAAATTCTTGAAGTATTAAAGACAAAGGAAGAAGGCTTAATTGTGAGACCTGATGGGTCTACTCCAACTGAAGTATGTCAGCTCCTTTTTTTTTTTTTTTTTAAGAACATGGGATATATAGAGAACATATGATGTATAGAACACTATAGAACACTAGTTTTAGAATATTATATGTATCTCTTCTTTGATTGGTTATGTACAATCAAATTGTTCATTTAATAAGATGAAAAATATAACTTAAATTTCTGGATACATTATGCCATTTTGTGCCATCTTTTCTGAGGCTTATAATAAAATAACAGAAGGCTTTAAAAAAAAAAAAACTTTTCTGAACTGTTTGGTAAACTTCTCTTTTTAATACTGCACACTGTTAAGCAGTTTTTATTCTGTTGTGCACTTTCATTTCAACTTCATGCACAGATGGCACCTCTGAGTTAGAGAATAGGGTGATGTGGTTAAATTCTCTAGTTTAAGTTTAAACTTATTCCACAACAGTGTGGAACAGTACTTTTGAATCTGTTGCACCTTAAGCAGCTCAACCCCTTAGAAAAAGCCTGCATACTAATTTAAGCCCGTCTTGTCATATTTCATTTAGTAAACAAGATCCTGCGGTGGAGATTGATAATATGTAGAGAAGAATAAGACGATTTCAATCTGTGCTATGAAATCCTTAAAACACATGGAATTATTCAGCAAAATCTTCATTTCAGACTGTGTAGTTTTACAAAACTTTTTACTGCTGATAAACTCTGCAAAGGAAAGAAAAATACTATTTGGAAAAGTATTATTTCTCAGTTCTTGAACTGAAGTTCATCAAAAGAGAGCTCAGAAATTGCATTTTCTAGAGTTATATTAGGGAGAAATGTAGCCACCGGTTGAAATATCAATAATTGCTCAAGGAAAAGTTATGCATAATTTACAATTATTCCAATATATATTTAAGGTTATTGAAGTAGAAATTCATATGAGGATATACACCCACACTTTACCTTTCCCTCTGCATTGGATTTTCCTGGTTTTGTCCAGAATAAATATTCAAGAGAAGAACCAAATGAGATTACTGATCAGTAGGTCTCATTCAGAAATTCAAGAGGGAGTCCATAAGAATACTTCTGCAGCAATAGGAGGTGAAGGTTTAGAGTTACAGAGGTTATTCTGCTTGCTTTTGTTGTGATACATTCCTTGAGAATGCTCATTAAGATGAACAGGTCCTAGTAATAGTAACAGAACCTGTCTAGAAAAGGACAGCGAGGCCAGACAGTGTGGGTGATGTCTCAGTCAATGTGAAGAGAAGGAAGCATAGTGTGAGAGAAGTGCCAAAGTACTATATACAAATTAGGTTGTTAAAACTGTATACAGTCAGTCTAGAGCAAAAGAAGAGGGTTTATTTGGAGTTTATTTTTGATTTGCTGGACTTGATTTAAAAAACAAACAAACAAACAAACAACAACAGCAACAAAAACAACAAAAACTATCACTTAATACCAGAAAGCGTTATTCACTGTCGTATAGTTTTTCAGTAAGCGTTTACTATTTTCATTTATATTTGGAAATAATTTTGCAGTTTAACTGAGACTAACAACAATAGAGGAAAAAAAAAGTGTATGGGAAATGGAAAGATAGAAAATGAAAGACAAACATACAAGGTAGTTCACCACCTCCTACAGACAAGCCTGTGCACAGTGAGCTCCTCAGCAAGAATTGGCTGAGCTTCCTAGATGCAGATACATCTGTTACACAATATGAAGTACCCCATCAGACAGTTTGAGTCACAGCATGGCTGTGTCCCTTCCTAAACTCTTGCAAACTGGTGTGTCCTGAGCATTGCTTTCATCACAATTCTAAAACAAAACACCATATGAGTTGCTGTAAATCAAATTAGTTTCAGGCCAGCCAGACCCAGTATGTGTCTGTGCGTTTGGTACAATGTAACCAAATGTTTTCAAGTCCTAGTTTCAAAGTACTGGAGTGCTACCAAAGAATTGCAATTAGCAACAGGAAGATGCATTATCGAGTTCCTTATTAAATCTTACACAATACAGTTTTGCTGGCATACTTGCAAGTATTGCCATAAGCTAGCAATGTTTTAGAAACACAGCAAGCTTCAGGATGTGTGACTGCAGAAATGTAGTAAATAGTGTTATCTCTAACATCTTTGTTTTATTGACAATTTCAGAGTGAAGCCAGGTTTTACCCTTGAGTATTTCCATTGGGTATACATGCAGAAATTATGCTGCTCTGTTTATCTACAGCAAACTTTTCTTATTTTACCTTTTGTACTTTTTAGCTCAGCATTTTAAATGGGAAGAGGAAGTTTCTTCTGATCGCTGAAGATATTTGTATGCTATTTCATTACTCACCTTATAAGTTAGAAGAGACAGGACATGTACTTAAAAAAATATTGCATGTTCTAGTACTGATTTTTCTGAATAAACAAAAAGCTTTAGCTGTGAAACACTTTTTTTTAAACCTAAATCATATCTGACAATGAATTTTATACTTCATGACGGTGGGCCCTTGTTCTTGTTTAAAGTCACAAAAAGAAAATTAAAGTTTGATTCCTTTAGTGCTTAGAGATTCTGAACAAATAGTTTTTTTTATTGTTCCTGCTACATAATAAGTGGATTTCTATGTCACCTAGTCCATATCTCAGTACAAGTACAGAAGAGAAACAACTCATTTTGCTATGGTGAGAGAACATTGTTACTGCACTATTCTCTATGCTTTATGTAAGGAAACCAAAAGAGGCAATGATGCTACAAGGGAGAAAATGTCTGTGTAGATTTATACAGATGAGTTGCATAATGGTGTTTATGTATGGGAAAGCTTGAGGCAGCATGATAATGAAATGTACAGAAATTAAGCTTACATTATCTTTTAACCCCTGGTTTATACTCTTTTCAGACTGCAGTGATTTAAACATTTCCAAAAAAAAAAAAAGCAAAAAAAAAAAACCAGTCCAAACCAAATGATCCCCACACATTTATAATGGACAAAACAAAAAAACAAAAATACCCCTTTGTTTTACTCTTTATTACTTTATTTTTAATATCACCTTTGACTTTCTCTCCATATGACTGCTAATTGTGAAGATAAATTCTGTGATTAGTAGAAGTTATTTCTAAAGATGAAACTTTTTTTTTGGTACAGATTGGGTCTGTTTATGGTCTATTACTTCTATTCTGTGCTGCAGTAAGTCTAGATTCACCATGTGACTTGCGATGTTCTCACTGGAGAAAAGATCCAACCCTGAGGCCATTTTGGAGCTAAGTGTGTATGCTGATAGTCTGAGTTCTAGCTGCACCCTAATCCATAGCCAGCTTCTGCTGGGGGCACAAAACAATTGTGCTTTTTTCTGTTTACTCAGCAAGGACATTAATTTGCATGTCTGTCCAATACTTGGCTACTATTTTTTATTTTATTTTTATTTTTTCAAATAGATATGAGATTTTGATTATCTGCCCACCTTCAGTATTGATCAATAAAATCTAGATCAAAAGTAATCAAATAATATAACATTGATAACACAAACCAGTATATTTCCTTTACTTGGGGATCTAGACTAAGAAAATTCACTGCTTTCTTACACCAGTGTGCAAAAGAATTAACAGTCTGATCTACTTTTTTCTCTTTACACTTGTTCTGACATAATAATTCATTATACAAGGGGGGAAAAAAAAAGAAAAAAAAAAAGATTCATCAATAGATTGCAGTTTTCTTTTGAATGTTTATGCCTAAAGCAAATGGACTATTTTACAGAGACTGCTCCAGAAGTAATGCCTCCTCTTTTATTACTTTGGCTCACAACATCTGAGGCAGATGTTGGTGGTATGGCAGTAGAGGTTAAACCTTCCCACCAGTATTCCATTAAATTTTCTTTCTGTATGACAAATGGCAACAGAAGGGCAGTCTGACAGAGTGGAAATGCATATGGAGCAAGGGTATGCAATTGAACTTCCCCATGTAGAAAAAATGACACCCACTGATGTTCACTGATGCTTGCTGAATGCTTATGGAGACCAAACAGTGGATGAAAGCACAGTGAGGCAGCAGATATTGCATTTCAGCAGTGACAACTGAGATGGAATGTCACATCCATTGGATCTCTGTTGGTATTTGGAGACCTGAAATGTGAGGGTATGAGGTCTATCTCAGGGTATATTGTCAATGGCTTTTCAGCATAAGGTTAGCCAGGTACATAAACTCTAAGGAAAGCAATATAATAGAGAAAATACAGAATAGCATATCTCCCTGACCATTAATCAACGGACACTGAAAGAACCACTTGGAATCTTGAAGCTCAATAAAAATCTTGCAAGTGAGGTGGAAACAAGATTGTTATTGTGACTTATAAAAAAGGAATTAATTTTTAAAGGATGTTTTGAGGGGTCCTTTGGGATTGTGTAAAACCTCAGTTTGTCCTTAGGAAATTGTGTAAAAGTGAAAAGCTTATTAAGGAATGTTTGGGGAAGAGGCTATGTGCAGGAAAAGGCAGAAATCAAGGTGGACTGGAAAGAAGCAACCATGGGAGAATGGAGAAAAGGTGGGATAAATCTCCCATGCCAGTCGCACATAAGCATATACGATCCTTATATTTGTGTGGCCCAGCCTAATGAGTGTAGTCTGTCCTGCCTTCTTGCTAGTTCAGTCCTACCTATTTTCTGTGTGATCTTGCTGCCTGTTCTGTGTCTGTTTCAGCAGTGCAATTCCTAAACAAATTTCAAGCCCAACTATTTGGCATGTAGGTAGGAGAACAAGGAAAGGAAAGAGCTAGTGACTGTATGAGGTGCATAGGATCCAGCTAGGGATAGTTGATGAGCTTAAATCTTACAGTGGTATTTAATGGCTCTATGAATACCAGTGTAGTGTGTACTGCTAAAGAGACTTCAGTACAAGTGTTGACATTCATCTTACATCTAAACATATCTGGGTATTTTCTGGGTTTTGTAAAAGGCAAAAGATGTGTATGTAGTTGAGCAAAACAGCTGATAAAATGTTATTCACTTCACCAAAGACAATAATAATTTATAGTGCTTTGAATTTCTAAGTACAAAACACAGATATTTGTGTTTTGAGATAAATATGAATTCTGAAGATTACCACAGTAGCTTTTCTTTTGTCCTACAGCTCTAGATTAAACTTTCTGCTGGCTTTTTTACAGGATGAGTAACAGAGAAGTTCCTTCAGGATTTCTTCCACAACTATCTATAGGTTTACTTGGCAGTATAATCGCTATTAAATTCCTGGAATTTTTCTGTTGAAAATATACATCAGAGACTTGTTAACATTTTTAGTGGGTGTTCATGCTTCATTCTTATTTTTGTTTTGTGTTTCAATCTAAATTTTATGTCCTGTACATAGACTGCAGTATGGATGTTTCGTTAATATCTGATACAATGTTAATCAATAAAATTCAATTCAGAACAGCTTTGTTTACACAGTGAAAACCTGTGGGCAATGATGGGAGCTCTCAGGGACTCACTGCAGCAGCATGGCATCTCTCCACATTGTTGAGAAGAGTTGTGCTGGTCCTAGTCCCAAAGAGAGCCACATAAGTTGAGCTTTATGCTTAAGAAATGGTAATGAGAAGACAGACTGAGAGGAAATCGGATACTGTGTGCCTAGGAGGAAAAAAGGAGTTTGTGTGATATAGAGAGCAATGGGAATTTTGCTGGCAAGATTGATTTGCTGTCTTTTATTTCTATTTTTTTTCTATTGCTGTTGTTATTAAAGAGCCTGAAACTGCTATCACATCTGACTTCACTGTCCCCGTATGAATGATGGGTAATTTGACTGTCACACCTGACTTCTTTCTTTTGTTATTATGTGCACCACACCCTTGGTGTGTGAATTTCTTACAGGTCAGATTTGAAAATTACTTACTCCTCATGCGTCAACTTCTTGCAAATGCCACTAAAAATAGGAAATTACTGGTTCATACTCAAATCTGTTAAATTTAGAGGGTATCTTTTGGAGAATGAGCATGGGAAGGAAAAAAAGCAATGCCAGCCCTACTTTCCCCTTCTGTATACTGCCATCTGATACCATTTGCAGTCAAAGGATGCAGTAATTAATAGACCTGCTGTTTTTGCATGATCCCTTGTATCCTGCAAGATATGCAATAGGGCTATAATGGCCTTTGTGAATAAATAAAATACAAAGTTGCTTTGCATCAGGAGGGCCAGCTTCATTTTTATACCAATGAAAAAAGAACTCAAACTCGGTACAGGATCAATTAAAAAACAATATATTAGGTTAAACGTTATAAAGAGAGGACAGCATAATTAATTTTATATCCCTTCAGACACTGGGAACTGCAACCCTATAGCATTAAATTGGCTTCCTCAAGCTGGATATAGCATGTTGAGTAGATCCTACCTGCAAAAGGTTTATCCCATTGTAGTCAGCCAAGCTCTTGCAGGACTATCTCAGAAAGTAAGCATATTTATCCTTTCTATTGTCAAATAGAAGGGATGCTCACAGGAGAAATTGTTGCAAAGGTTTATATAAGGGATTTGCAGGTGTTAGCACTGAGTAGGAGTTGCCTTCGGGCTCCTCTGTTACAATCAACAGCCAAGGCGATCCGATGGCCATGGAACATGTGCAGCACCAGCCAAGCTGTGACACATGCCTGGATCTACTGGAGTTGCCTGTGATGTTAATTGCAAACTCTTTGATGCATGATAGCCTTCTGGTCAGCATCACTGCATTGGCCCTAGAGGCAGAAGCTCAGGGTGCATGCTGCAAGAGCATGAAGGAACAATTAATTTAATAATGATATAAAGGAGATTTCTTCTCCCCACCCTAAATAAGAAAAATAATTAGAGCAGATAATGAGAAGAAGTGATAAGAGCAAACAATGGTGTCTTGAATATTATGGCAAACTGTTTCCCTATTTTAGTTACTTCAAGTGGGGAGGGGAATCTAAAACAGCAGTGAGCTAGATTTGGATATAATGGCTGCTGATTTCTTATCACAACTTCAGAAGATATTTGTGCTTGTTGGTGAAAGAAGACATTAGCACTTGCAAATCATTGCTGCTGTGTAGTTCATGCTCCAGGACTAAGCATTAATTTCTGAAGCAAGATAATTCTCAGTAAGGTAAGATCAACTTGATAGTTATCAGCATTTTATTTTCCTCATTCCTTCTCTTCTCTGGGGACTGCTGTGAGCTGGAAGGTCATAGCTTGTTAGATGTTGTGATTATGTACTTTTGTTGATTCACTGCAAGAAATGCAAGATAAAGATATGAGTTCAGCAGGGTTCAAAAGTTAAACTTGATTTGAATTAACACTACTCTGACCAAGTCCAGCTAACTTATAAATGACACTAGCTTATGAAGAAGAGGATTCTCTTAAGTTAGTGGGATTTTTTATTTTTATTTATTTATTTATTTATCTTGGATGAGAGGGAAATGTCATATATGAATGAAAATAAATACTTAAGCTTATATGTAACCATCACAGTGAAGATATCAATCCTAGAATTAAGCATTAAGCAATTAGTTTTACAGAGAAGCTTTTGTTCTTTTGACCGTAGTTTGCTGTTGTTATTACTTACTGCAGAAGAACAATAGTTTTTTTTTTGTTTTTTTTTTTTTTGTTTTGTTTTCCTAAATCATGGTTTAAAAACAACATCTTTTTTTTTAAGGGAAAATTCTGATTCTTAACGTTAAAAAGAAAAAAATTAAAGGAAAATAATTGTTTTTAAATCCAGTGCTGATGGATAGTAATAAACACAGGCTTGATATCCTTGTGATTCATAGGAAAAGAATGCAAGAAAGAGGTGTAAAAGTAACTTCTATTGTGGCAACAGATTTAAACATTAAAGTCTAGAAACCCCTGAGATTTTGAGCAGAAATAAAGATTATTTCCCCTTGGTTATTAATGTTAGCGTATGCTGTCTTGGATAATGTAACAACATTTTTAACTGGTCTTGCTGTATGGATGGGACAACAGGGAATCTTATCACCAAAATAAATGTTATTTTTCTTGTCCTCTTCTATTCAAGAATAATTTTGGTGTGAATTTAATACTTGTCATGGACCACATAAATCCAATCAGGATCTTCAAACTGAGTTCTATTTCTTCTGTCTCATTAATAGGGTAATATTTTTTCTATTCTTAACTATGTAGGGAGAATCCTCTTCTCCTTGTATTCTTTTTTTTTTTTTTTTTTTTTTTTTTTTTTTTTTACTTTTTAGTATAGAAAAGTTAAAATTGAATTTCTTGTTGATGATAAATTGTGGCCATTCTCATCAATTCCAAAAGTAAATTTTATGGTGTTTTATTAGATCTTATACTGAATTTAATACTGAACTGAGTATTCTTAGGCAAGCAATTGTAGTCTTGTGTGGGAGAAGGAATGCTATGCATAAAGCAAGCAAAACATTTATATCCCTAGCTTCAAATATATTCCCTACTCCATATCTGGGGTTTAAGGAGTTAAGGAAAAATAGGAAAGTGTTTGGAGATGCACACAAGACCTAAACTTACAAACAAATGCAGTGTAGTAGAGTAGGATTAGGCAGTTGTGGCCTTACTTCCTCATTGTGAGATTAGAGTAGCTGATGATTGTCACAGCATGATGCATTTCCAGAACATCCAAAAGCTGTGATAATGGCTACTTAATTAAAGAAGACATGGAACAAATTTCCCCACTACAGGCTGAATTGTGATTTTGTATTTTACAAATTAAAAGTAACATACTATAGGATCTGGAATTCACACTCTTGCAAGGAAACATCTCAACATATGAATGTAAAATTTGGTTTGGAAGAAATTACTGAAGAGATTCATTACAGGTTTGCAAGATATAGCCCAGGCTGTTCTTTGAAATCTGTCTGATGTTCTCTTTTCCTAGCCAACTTTGCCTCATAAAATTTGTTTTTCTTGTTATAGTAGTCTGATATATCAATCTAATATTTCTTCCAATAGAAGTAGTGTGTGGTTACTGGGAAATTCCTGTGTGGAATAGAAGCTTCTGAAACAGTCCCAACTCTTTTTTTCAAGCTGTTGGCTGGACAGATGGTATGTGATACTCTAGGTGCAATAGGGGGTGAATACATTTCTTTCTTCCCCCTTTCTCCATTTCCTTTCCACATTTTTCTTCTTCCCCACTGGCCTTCCTTTCTTCCTTTAGGAGGACTAGAGATCAAGGAATTCTGAAACTTAGGAAACATCATAAAGTAACTTTTATCTTACCTATTCAGTATCTTTAAAATGGCCTACTCTTGCCTTCAGTGTATTTCAGATTCTTAAGGGAATCCTTTTTCCTTTTTCTTTGATAGCAGGTTGAATCTGGAAATGTTAATGTGTATCTGACAGAAAAAAAATGGGCTTTGTAAATGTTTGATGTTTAGCTTACAGAGAATTGGAGAACAGACTGGAGGGTGGTCAGAAGGTTAATAGGCTGCCTCTCACAGTGCTGAAGAAGGGAGCATTACCTTTTTGCTGGGTAGATGATAAATGCTGTCATTCTTCTGCAAGTTCTGTCAATGATTTTTCCAGCTTTCTGGCAGTGGAGTTGTTTAAATACTCAGGAAGAGTAAATGATTTTAGCAGCTGGGAAACTAAGTCAGATTATTATTTTATAGGAATACCATTTACAGAACAGCATTCCCATCTGCCATTTGACTACAATTTAACAAAAGTATAGTAATCTTATAATTTAGGACTTGAGTTTAGTACCCTGTACTTCAATAAACTTTTAACATTCCCAGTGTTATATATCTACATAAGACAGTATAATATTTGTACTAGCTTTTTTTTTTTTTTTTTTGAGGAAACTGAACAGCATAAAAATGTTTTATTTTGTTTTTAATTTGTAAGACGTTTATGTAGATGCATGCCTATGCACTGAATGATGCTGAGAGAAAAGCAGAAAACTCACTTTTGAAGTTTATATGTAAAAAAAAAAATTGTGTCAGTTAAAATAAGTGGAGCAGAAGCCTATTGAGGGAGTAATTAGGTACATTAAAAAATATTTCTTCCAATTTAATGAAGCAGTTGATGATCATACAGAATGTCAAAGCATCTAAAAGCTCCTGAGAAATCTTTAGGTGAATCTAAAAAACTGTCTTAATGGCACTTAATTCCTATACCTTCATAGTTCAATAGAGAATGTAAGTAAATACTGATATTAGTCTGCAAAATGTAAATACTGTAAATATAATGTAAATGTAAATACTGATCATTTGTCTGCAACCACTCCATACTACTCTAAACGTGTGGTCTAGCACAGGTTCAGGACGTACCATGTAAGTATTTGAAAAACGTACACCATTATATCATGTTGCTAAAAATGCTGCACTGGACAACAGTCAATACAGCACAGTCTTCTGCAGATTCTGGTCTCATAGCACTTATCTCAAGTAATCTCTTGTTCCAAGGGATCCTCCAGGAAGCACCCTTGAGTAAGGTCCTGAGTGTGAATATTGGAATCTGTCAATTCTTGTACAGACTGTTGTGCCCTATTTTTCTCAACAGTGCTGGAGATGTTCCTTTCCTTTTGACTGTGTGAAAGTCTCTGATTGTGTGGGACTGCTTCTTGCATGTGTACTTTGCGGGAAGATTTCTTGGTTTCATCTCAGCTTTTATTTTTTATTTATTTATTTATTTATTTATTTATTTATTTATTTATTTATTTATTTATTTAAGTCATGAGAATTTGTTACTAACTTGAAACAGAATAAACCTGTACCTGTTTCACCTTTAGCTCTCCTGAGTATATATTTTGTAGCTGAAGTCCAGGCTACCTTACACTATGTGTATCTAACTGTGAAATTCTACAGGTAGCTCTGGAGTATTTTAAGTTTGGTTTCTCAGAGTGATGTTAGATTCTGTCAAACATAATTTGTTGGACTGACACTCTTGGCACAATAGTTAGTTCTAGTGAAAATATTTGTATATTGGCTGAAGAGAATACAATTACCTGTAAGTCATTTTGCATAAAAGATAAAAGGAAAGCAACTCTGATATGCTTGATCGAGGTTAGCAACTCTTTCAAATCTAATCTAATTTTGTATATGGTTTCATTCATGACACAATTTTCTTATAATTGGAGTGAAAACAGATGCTTAAAGTCAGGTAATATAATTAAACTGGTTGCAAGTAAAATATAGAACACACTGTTCTACTTTTGGAGGCTCACATTGCATATAACCAGTAAAAGTATATATCTGCTTTTAATCTGTGCAAGATGCTATGCATTCAGTAAAGATTTGGGGTTTCTCAGGGGAATGAGACTTAGCTTTTGAATTTTGAGGGAAAAGTTAGATTGGTTTAATAGGGGATATAGTTCAGTGATACTTTAAGATAGTCTTCAAGTATTTATCAATTTGGAAATGTGTCTATTTAATCCAACAACAGACAGAGAAATACTTCTTCCTTCCCGTGATTTAACCTACTCTGAGGAGGATGAATTTTCTCTTTACACGTTTACATGTTAAACTAAAAATTGTTTAAGATAGATCAGTTGCTATACATACATGGAATAGTGTTAGGATATAACAAAGGCTGCTCTGAAAGTAATGCCTCCTAATTTATTATGTTGACCCACAACATTGGGGCAGATGTTAGTGGTACAGTAGTAGAGGCTGAACCTTCTCACCAAAGTTCTGTTACATTTTGTTGCCGTGAAACAGATGGCAGCAGAGGGGCAGTCTGACTGAATTGCATGTGACATTAAAGTACAGATGTAGCAAAGGTGTAGAATTGAATTCCTCCATGCAGAAAAAAATTGCATCTATTGACATTCATAGATGCTTGCTAAAAATTTATGGACACCAAACAGTGGATTTGATCACAGTGAGTTGATAAGTGTTGCATTTCAACAATGACTTTGTCATAGCAGCTCTGAAACAGTGGGTCATCTTCACTGGTGCGGAATTTTAGGCAAGTGTCATGCAGAATCTTGTTCACCACTAGTGAGAAAGCATAGCTAATGGTGCTGACTATGTCGTAAAACAGTGTTTTTGCCACTAAGAATTTGCTTTATCAAATAACAGTATTGTGTTCTTTGTATCTGTTGTAATTTCTATGTAAATAAATAGGAGTCATTACTTTCAGAGTGACCTATGTATTAGAATACAGAGGTAATACGAATATAGTAGAAATTTTAAGAGAAGAATAGCACCTGAAGCTGTGAGTAAAAATAACGAGCTTGTTCCAGAGATTAACTTAGACTCTATTCCCTAAATCACAGTCAATGAATAATTCCTGCTCAAATAGACAAGTAGGAGTTGTTAATTCTTGTGGTAGACGGTTCAGTTCCCAGGTGGAGTTAAACACAACACCTCCTGTTCTGTAAAGCTACTTACGCTAATAGCAGCCACAGGGAGTAAAACTATTCCAAACTTGAGCTTTCTTAGAAGGACTAGCGAGTGTTCTGAACTACATGTGCAGTATCAGTGTGACCTTAAATATATGTGTATATATGTATGCCACTACCCTCTTGAATAGTCTTTGTAGCATAAGCTATACAACCTGCTGCCAATACTGGATATGCTGTGCCTTTGTATGGTTTCAGCAGGTTCTTTGTGTCCTCAAGTTATCAGCATTAGCAGAATTCATCTCCCTTTCCCACACTAACTTCTGAGAATATATTTCTATTTTCTTCGGTGTGTTGTCTCCTAGAAAGGTTTTTCTGTCCAACTATACAGGAACCCATTCACATGAAAACTCACACCAAGGAGGCCTTTTGGTATCACCAATCTGCACAAGTTTGTCAAAGTTCATTGTATGGCATTGTCAATTTACATGATCACTAGCATGTTGTTAGCTCTAAATTTGTTTCACTTACTTCATAAAATCATAGAATCACAGAATCATAGAATACCCCAAGTTGGAAGAGACCCACAGAGATCATCATTCACGCTTCATGTAGCACCACCCAAAAATCAGACCATACAACTGACAGAATTGTCCAGATGTTTCTTGAACTTTAGCAGCTTGGAGCTGTGACCGCTGCCCTGGGGAGGCTGTTCAAGTGCTCAACCGCTTTTTCAGTGAGGAACCTTTTCTTGATAAGCAGCCTCCCCTGTCACAGATTTATATCTTTTCCTTGGGTTATATTGCTGTCACTGTCACCAAACAGAGGAGATCAGCTCCTGCTCCTCCATTCATGAGGCATGTGTAGGCCATGATGAGGTCACCAGTAAATCTCCTCCAGGTTGAACAAACCAAGTGACTTCAGCCACTCATCAAGTGTCTTGCTCTCTATACTCTGTACAGTCTTTGTAGGCCTCCTTTAGACACTCTCTCATAGGTTTATGTTTGTGTGGTGCCTAAAACTGCACACAGTCCTCAAAGTAAGGTCACACCAGTACCTTGTGGAGTGGGAAAGCATACTTGTAAACATAAACATCTTTGCTGTATTATGACAGTGACTATCATGACAAATAAAGTAATGTGTACAAATGCAATTAAAAATGCTGTAAGGTTCGATAGTAGATGCAGAATAAAATTTCCCTTACAGTTCCATTTCTTAAAAGTGCATCCCAAGTATCTCCCCATGAAATATCGATAGCATTGAAATGTTTCTGTCTTCATGTAATTGTTTTATTAGCCAATACATTCTTTTTTTCTGTATTAACATGCATAAGATTATATGTACAATAAGTATCCAATTATTTTACAGAGGTGCATCTTACTTACCTTATTGTTAGATAACATGAGATTAGTGTCATTTAATTTAGTCCAGAGTCATGTAGTGCTGTTCCTGGTCATTACCTGCAAAAGAAATACATGATAACGATTATAAATACATTAACTTAAAAGTGTTAACTAGGCAAAGCAAGATTTGGGGTTTGTTTGGTTTTTTGTTTTGTTTTGTTTTAAACAAGCATTTCCAGATATTTATTTTTTTAAATACAGAAAACAATGCCCATTGCAGACAAAACCAAAGGAAAACAAAGAAATCTCCACCATCCTAGATTTTAAATAACATCATAAAACAATGCATTTACACCTAAAATGGCATCTGTTACTATATTCAGTGCCTGTATGTGCTTTATATATTACAGAATGACCTAGGAATAACATTATTTTAGAACAGACAGATCTATACAGTACCAAAACAGGCACATATTTATCTCTGTCCTAAGGCCAAAAATAGCTAATCTTGCTGGTCACTGGTGCCAAAGTTACTTAAGGAGAAGTGTAATGTAACGATTTTTGTGCCAGCCCAAATCTATGTCACTGCCACTGTTGGTGTTAGCGTGCAGGGATCATCATCACAGCTTTAGTCACTTATGAGCTGTTTAATTTGGGACCTTAAATGTCCTTCCTTCATTATAGAAATATTATCTGTTTGTACATTGATTATCTTTGACTTTATAAAGGTCTTGATACATTTAGTAGCTCAGCAAATAAAAAAAATAGAAATTTCTTTACTATGTTTAAACATGTTCACTTAGAAATTGAGAATAAGATATATATATAACTTTTTTTTCTTTTTCTTTTTTTTCCAGGGGCATGAATACTTGTTTGTTAGTAAGAGTGTTCTATGGCAGCATGTTGTACAGCATAAGCCAGTTTCAATCTGATTATGAAGTTTAAATAGCATTACCACAAGCAGTATTTTCTTTTAATTTTTCATGAGCAGTGCCTAGAGGTAAAGTAGTCTTATAACTTTGGTCAGCAGTTACTGAAGCAGAAAGTGTGTAGGTAGAAATGCCACACAGTCAACTGCCAATCATAGTGAAGTGGGGAAAAAAAAGAAAAAAGAAAAAAAGAAAAAAAAAAGAGCTTCATAATACGGCAGCAATCAAAAAGATTATGTCGTAATAGTTTTCTTGGCAAAAGAGAATCATGTAAGATGAGAATCAAGTAACCTTCACATTTTATGTTAAGACAGTCAGAAAGTTTATTCAGCATTTTCAGAACTGAGATTCCATGATCTAAGTAAGAACTGTAGACATAGTGTAGCATAAATCTATTGTGTTTCCATTTTCTACCTTGTATTAAAATAAAGGTTCGCAGATGTTGCATATAGAACTGTAATTTACTCTGTGCTTTTACACTGTGTTTTGAATAATCTCTAAGGTTATACAGATTGCAGTGATGACAACGTGGCTGAGTAGAATCAAGATTTCCTCTCTCTGATACTGAAAAATGTTTGAGAAAATCTTTGGAATCTTGATTGCTTCATTCACACTTCCATGTCAGATGCCATTCTTTGACACTGCCCCTCTGCTGCCACCTATTTCATGGCAACAAAACATAGCAGAATACTGATGGGAAGGTTCAACCTCTTGCTATACCACCACCATCTATGTCTGACCTTATGGGAAAATACAATGAAATAGAAGGTATTAATTTTTGGAGCAACCCTCATAGATCATCACAATGCTCAGTGTGAACTTTGTTTACTCTATTTTGAAAGCAGCATGTACTATAGAAATAAGTATTTTATTCGTGATTATACTTTTTCAATCCCTTAAAATTATTAATCTATGTGTAGTCAATTCGTATGAAGAGAAAGTGTAATTTTTGATTCAAATTTATCACTCCAAATTATCCAGCAAGTGGATATATTTACAATATTTACAATTATATTTACAATTTGTTTGTTTATTTTAGTTATTACTAAGAAAAAATGCTTTGTATTTGAAGCATTTACAATGTAGTATTGGGCCATCTTAATATATTTTAAATTTTTGCATTCAAGCGAAGTTTCTTACCAAGGTATTCTGAAGATAAAAAGAACAGGGAAAAAAAATTGCCAAAAATATATTCCAGGTAAATTTTTTGAAAAGAAAATCACATTTTATCTTTTACACCTTCTGAGTAAAGGAAAAAATAAACATACAGATATTGAAGGTACTACATATTACATATGACCTATAACATCTGTTACTTCTTTCATCCAAAATCAACCTTCACACAGTCCACCACTAAACCACATTCCTAAGCATAGTGTCCACACGTCTCTTAACTACGTTCTGGGACTGTGACTCCACCACTTACATAGGGAGCCATGTTTCAATGCCTAACCACTCTTTCAGTGAAGAAATTCTTTGTAATGTCCAACCTAAACCTCTTCTGCTGCAACCTGATGCTGTTGCCTCTTGTGTAACACCTTTCACCTGAAAGCAGAGACCAACAGCACCCTTGCTGTTACCTCTTTTCAGGTAGTTGTAGAAAACAATGGGGTTCCCCCTCAGCCTCCTCTCGTCCTGTCTGTTTTGCCCCATCTCCCTCAGTTGCTCCTCATAAGTCTTGTTTTCTAATCCCTGAATCAACTTTATTGCTCATCTCTGCAAATGCAACTAAATCTCTTTCCTGTAATGATGAGCCAAAAACAGAACACAGGACTTGAGACACAGTCTCATCAATTCTGTGTACAGAGGGTCAATCACTTCCCCAGTCCTGCTGGCTGCACTCTATTTCTGATTCAGGATGCTGTTCTGGTGGCCAGGATGCTATTGACTTTCTTTGTCACCTGGGCACATTTTTGGCTCATGTTCAACCATTACCTCCCAGGTCCTTTTCGGCCAGGCAACTTTCCAGACACTCTTCCCCAGCCTCCACCAGTGCATGAGGTTGCTGTGATGCAAGTGCAGAACTCAGCATTGAGCCTTGTTAAACTTCATGGAAGTTCATACATGAACTTCATGACCTCAACCCAGTCCAGCCTATCCAAATCCCTCTGCAGTGCCTTTAAGCACCTGCCCAACTTGGTGTAATCTGTGAATTGTTATACTGAATATCCTTTCCTTGCCCTGAAAAATATGCTATGTACATTTAAATGCTTTTAAAAAATCAGTTCATAAAAATGATTCAGACTTCTTTCCCATGAATGAATTTCTTATTTTTAAATCTGAGTAGTCACACTGGGATTGTGATTCTTAGAGTTACTGTCATTCATTTAGAGAACAGACTTCCCATGTGGCAGTTATATTCAGACAAAAAAAAAAAAAAAAAAAAAAAAGTCCTTGCATTAGAAACTCAGTGCTCAGAAAGAAGTATTAATAAAGAAATTATTTGCAGAGAGAAGATACTAAGAAAAATCATGTCTGTAGCCAAGTTGGTAGTAGATAAGAGAGAATATTTATTTCATAATATATGATGAATTAATTTTTACCTTCCTGATTAACATGAGGTTAATTATACTCCTTTATTCAGTAGAAGTAATAACTTGGTTTATTTTAAGCAACAAATCCTTATGAAATTTCTACTCAATGCAAGCCTGTTATTCTTCTTGTTCTGTTTGTTAAATTGAAACTAAAGAAAACTGAATGATTTTTTTTCCAATTTTAAGTTTCACTGAAAGGAAATAGGATGGAAAGTTATTTTTGTGCAATACTTGTGATATCAGAAATTAAGGTGATTTTTTTTTCCTTTTTGTTTAATTTTAAGATTTAAAATATCAGCAAACTGTAAAAAGCTGTAATTTATTCCGTCCCCAGTTTAGAAGTTGTAATTGGTTGCTCCATCTTCCAGCCTTAGGGCCAAGAGGACAGAATGAAATCACAGCTCTGCACCTAACAACAACCAGTCAGTAGTTAATCTGACATTGTTATCTCACCCGATGTAATTTTGCACAGTACACACTACAAAATGGAAGGCTATTTTGTATGCACCTAAATATGTATAACATATATATGTTATTTTATATATATTTTTATATTTTTATATGTGCACACGCATCTGCATCGTTTCTTATAAAGAAAAGAATCCATATGAAATATTTTAATCTGACCCTAAAATGACCTGTAGTTAACTGTTCAGAGTCTGAGATGTAAATTTTGGTCTCTTCAAGATCAAGGATCTTCAAGATCTTCAAGATCAGAAGGACATGAGGAAGTTTGTCTGATCCATTGCAAATAACAAAGTACAGTAATCATGAATCGCTGTTTGTAAAGTGGACAGTGACAGAAATGTGATGTTCTTGCCTTGCATCTGACCCTTTTTTGTTTGTTTGTTTTGTTTTTATATTTTTAAACATGCGTGAATAAAAAATTCTGCTGGAAATAGGCTTTTGGAGTAGAAATTTGATTTCTACTATTTTCTCTCATAGCTCTCAGAATGACATTAAAATAAACTATTTTCTAATATAAACCTGCTAAAATTAGTAACTGCAGTTGAGAGGTTCCTGTGATAAGAACAAGAATCTTTTCCTTTCACAGGAATATGGAAACACTGCAAATACACAATTGGTCAGTGTGGAGATAAAGTTCATCGTCTTGTAATTCTTACTGAGGTCAAATTCTTTTAAGCAACAGAAGAGTTGGAACACTGCTAATTTCTACCACCGAATTAATAGGAAAACTACAAAGAGTTGTTTTTTTTATTTTATTTTATTTATTTATTTTTGTGATGACAGTGGGGCTGAACTGCATGATCCACCTCTGTTCATACTTCAGAATCATAAGATCATAGAGTCACAGAACGGCCTGGGTTGAAAAGGACCACAATGATCATCAAATTTCAACCCCCCTGCTATGTGTTGGGTCACCAACCACTAGACTAAGCTGCCTAGAGCCACATCCAGCCTGGCCTTGGATGCCTCCAGTGATGGGGCATCCACAACCTCCTTTGGCAACCTGTTCCAGTGTGTCACCACCCTCTGTGTGAAAAACTTCCTCCTAATATCTAACCTAAATCTCCCCTGTCTCAGTTTAAAACCATTCCCTGTTGTCCTATCACTGTCCATCCTTATAAACAGTTGTACCCCCCTCCTGTTTATATGCTCCCTTCAAATACTGGAAGGCCACAATGTGGTCTCCCCAGAGCCTTCTCTTCTCCAGGATAAACAATCCCAGTTCCCTCAACCTTTTTTCATAGGAGAGGTGCTCCAACCCTCTGATCATCTTAGTGGCCCTCCTCTGGACCTGCTTCAAGAGCTCCATATCCTTCCTGAACTGGGGGCCCCAGGCCTGGATGCAGTACTCCAGACGGGGCCTCAAAAGAGCTGAGTAGAGGGGAACAATCACCTCCCTCTCCCTGCTGGCCGAATACTTTAGCAGTATTCTGTTCTCAGAGTTATAGAAACAGGATGGGTAGGAAGTGTGATTACAAAAGAACGTCTTTGAATGGCCCCTGATACTAATTTACCTTGAGCCTGGATGTTTTCTTCAAATGTTTCCTTAGCTTAGCATCATTCCTCACTGTCAAAGGAAAGGTAGGAGCTGCTGATACATGGTACAAGGGCAGAACTGCATCTAGGCAGTTCAACTAGCATTTATGACTTAATGAAACAGTGATTAGTACATTTAAAACACACATACTGCATTTAATACATATCACATATTCCATACAAGTTTGCTAGATGTTAGAAATCAAGAATGTGAGTACAGCGGAGTTGCTTATGCAAAAGTAATGATACAATTTAGTTTGACATGTTTAAGCTGTAATAGGTGAAAAATCATCTTCTTGGAAGTTAGGTACACTGAACAATAGGATATTAAATTATCTTGTAAGAATTACAGAGTATCTTTGTCCTACCCTTCTGTCTTAGGAGACAGAATGTGTCTCACAGGATACAAAGAAAAAAAAGAGAGAAATACAATAACTGGGTATTTTCTGCACCTTTTCACTAAAGACTTTTATTCTCTTCAATCATTAACAATGCTTTTTCTTTCTAATCCTCACTTACAGGAGTGTGTATGTAATATGTACATTCCTGTGGGTGTTTATAAAACAAGGTTGATGTTTGTTTCTCTCGGGTCACATAGGAAAAGACCTACAAACTTCACAATGTTTTAAGTCACCCCAACACATCTTGAAAACCTAGATTTTACCATTTCTGTCTCTAGGCAGAAAGCAGATGCATGTGTGTAATATTCTTCACTGCTCTCAGTTCCATCTTTATCTATGAAAGTCAGAAAAGATGTTGAATCTATATAGCACACCATGCAGATCATATAAGTTGGACACTCTAGACCCCATGGAGAATAGAAGTGTTTATATAGGCTTATTCATAGACAGTGGTTTTACACTGTGTTATGCAGATAGAACAAAAATAAGTAAGCCAGTATAAGCTGAATAAGAGATTTGTCATAACTGCAGTTAGTTCTGGTTCACAATTTGAAAACAAAAACACAGTATTTTGGATCTGAACAGTAAGACACTTCTTTGAGGAAGAAAATAAAATATAACATCTTCAATGTCAATATCTATAATGAATTGATACAGATTTTCACTCACAATTGTTCTTATTTTTACCCTAGAGTGCATCTATCCAATGCTTACAATTCAGTCAACTTCCTGATTAAATCAGTAAAAGTGCGTTTTCTTCAGTGGGAGCTAGATCAGGACTGCAATTAGTTTACTAATAGTACTCCATATACTTTTATGTGAAAGAACTTGAATGTATTACTATGCATATGAATACATGCACAGAAAGTTATTAATGCTAATTTTAGTTTAAACATGCTGTCATATCTCAAGCACAGCATAAATTTTCTGAAAAAACAGGAATTATTTTATTCAGGAGCTGTTTTGAATTAATATTTGATGAGAAATTTAACCTTGTTCTTCTGTATTACAGAATAGCTCTAAAGAGAACTTGCAGTGTAGCAGGAAAACAGGGAAAACAATATTTCTCATTCTTTTCAAGTGCAAGAGAACAGTTCACTTCATGGATTGAAATGATTATTGATATATAGAACTCTTTAAGAGTAAAATTCTTTATTGTTTATGAAGCATGAAAAAGCTCATTTTCATCTTAAATATAGGAGAGGTTTGTCTTCTGATGTACTGAAGAAACATATTTCAAATAAAAAGCTCTGAAATTCACTGCTACTAGTAGAATATACACTTATTATAGATCTGCACATTTATGGAATGCCACATTTAGATGACTAAATTAGAAGTCAGATTGAATCTAACTTGCTTGAAAATTGCATTTTCCCTTGCATGCAAATGGTATCCTCATAGATGTCACAACCATTCTATTATTTTAGTTAATTGGAAATCATAAACATATGTACTCATTTATACTGGTATAAATACTGGTAGTGTGGCAAAATTTTCCTTTGCTCTGGAACCACACGTAGACATAGAGTTTTATTTTTGTGTGGAGAAAAAAATTATAAATTTAAGTTTGTGAGTTAGCAACAAAAAGTGAAGACACTGAGGGGATATCTGCAGTCCTTGTTTCTATGAAATCTATTTCTATATTGAAACACTGTCCTGGTTTTATGATGCTGAATTTGCTGCGTATCTCTGCGCTGCATAGACTGCTTTTGTATGACAATGAAAGCAGAACTGGAAATGTTACCCTCAGGTCAACTTATTAAATAAATTGAGTTTCACCGCCTGTACAAGAACCATGACTGAAGAAGGTATATCTGTGTATTCTGATTTCTGTTAAAGACAACTAGAACTTGAACACATGGTTATTTTGTCTATGGTGTTAAAAGATCACTAATAAAAATGCATCAGTATATGTATGACTTGAGTAGAATTTTAAAACTGGAATTCACTTTTTTTTTTTTTTTTGTATTCAACACTTATTACTTTACAAATAAATGTTTAAGATCATATTTGATATTTTTAAAAACTGAATTTAAACTTCCTAAGTGGAATAACTGTAATAGAACAGAGCACTGTACATACAATTCACTGTGCTAATTTAATAAGGAATCTAGTCCTGATTAATTCCTTTGAATAAAATTCAAACTTTAGTGAAAACATTTTTTCACTATCATAGCAGTGTGTTGGGTTTTATGCTCTTATTCCCTTGATAATTATTGGAACCATGAACTGAAATTCTCTAGTTCTGATATAGAATGGGATATGAGACATAATGCTTTTAGGTTATGTATGGACATTCACAGCAACAGCAACTTATGATTTGAGCACGAATCATCCAATTTGAATTTAGCATGGCCTCAATTTGATGGGTTATCTTCTATCCAAAAGAGGCAGGTGCTAGAAAATCTCTGCACCTCAGAACTTCAGTGCAAATCTGGAGTCTTTCTTAACCTATTAATGGAGAAAAATATAAGTGTGAAATAAACATAAGACATACCAATATAAGCACTGAGCCAAAGATAACTTTTGAGAGATGTAACTAAGGATTAATGTATATAACTATTTTGGAAAAACCTATCAAACCTTACCTGACTCTTCACTTAAGTAGACTGACCCTGAACTAACAAAGGTTAAAGTCTATACATATCAAATTATGGTGGCTGTATGCATTTTGGATTTAGAGGAAAACAAAAATAAATACCCTCAAATATTAGAAAAGTAATGTTTTTTACTGCTAAAAATGTCACTGAGTTCCTTAAATAATATTTGCATCAGTATTTGTATTTTGCTTGTTGTACTCTGGTATATGAGAATTTGAGTAATGTCTAAACTTGCATATTTTTAATGAGATTTATAAAATTGACTATTGTTTATTTTTCCCCCCTATTTCCTCTGTATTTTCAGAGTTGATGAAATGAGTTCAGAGACTTGTTGTAATGAGTTCAGAGACTCATTACACTTATTTTTGACTTTGATGTGGGAATAAATAACATTTTTTTTTTTAGTCTTGAGTATTATTCCAAGTGATATCTTACTTTGATTAACTGGATCTAACCACTAAGGTGCTTTGCCTCTAACTAACCTAGGCTAAAAGTTGGATGTACACACTGAACAGTGACTTGTTTTTAGTGTTTGTTCTTTTTTTTCTTTTTCCTTGTCTGCAACTCAAAAAATCACTTTTATTTGAGTTGTTTAGTGTATATTTAGGTGCCTTCAAAACTGATACTAGTGTGCCCTATTTGTAGAAACATACTCTATAAAGTTATTTATTTATTTATTTATTTATTTATTGTGAATTTTAATTTAGGTGTAACTTCTGCTTGTTTGCTGTGTAGCTCTGGCTTCAGATACATATCTAAATTTCAGGTCAGTAACTTCCTGTTTGTCAGAATGATCTCTTAAAGATGTTTAAACTCAGATTCTGCCTCATATGTGTGTTAAAATACTCATAAAGTTCCTGAGTATACAATAGTTCTGACATCTCTGAGTTCCTCTGATTTCTAGAAATAAAGTAGGAACATGCATTTCAACCTTCCAGTTTAGTTACTGTTTAGAAATAAATGAAATCATTCAAAAAGATTCAAAGCAATTTTGCATTGAAGAATAACTTTCTTAAATTGATGTAGTTACTGACTGACAACAACTCTAAAGACTGATGTCTTTAGCAACCCAGCAAAAAGGAGAACAGAATGTGTTCCTTTTATTTTCACTGGCAGATTATTCTGGATAGAATTAGCAATGCTTGTTCATGATTGGTGAAGGGAAGTTGAACAGTTGGGCTAAAAAGACCTGAACTGTGAGGCAGATATAGTGTTTAAATGTTAGAAGTTTGAGGTGTAGTTTCAACGTAAGAATGCAAGAGCCAAAGCACATCTTATTTTATAGAGTTATACAACATCAGAGGAGGTCTGGAATTGTGCAAGTACAGAACTGGAGTGATGAATAATAACAATTAATAGAACGTGTTTTATGGCAAGTTGAAATGTTTCTTCATTTTCTGGAATTGAAATGGAATTGATCTTCTGCTTTTACTTCACCTTCTTTTTTCTTCAAGAGTTATCACATCAGGATTTTCCACATCCTGAATAATAAAGATAATAAAAAGATAAAGATAGTGACCAGAATTAATTTATGCCACCAAGAAGTCAAGAGCAGTTAAAGTCTTCCAAACAACTGCAGTGCATGTCGTACAGCTCAGCTCTAAATGAAACTGGAAGTTGCCTTTGTAGGGAGAGGAGGGAGGATGCAGAAAAGAGAAAGGATGCAGTTTGTGAAGATGCCATGGATTTTTTTAATTGTTTGCTGTGTTGCAAATGTTACTATTTTACAGAGGAATATCATAAAACACTTCAGGTATTATAGGTCTAATAGGGAGGCTGGATCCTTTGCTTTTGCAAACTTAGTGGGTATAGTCTTGAATGTTGCACTGAACTTTGTTTCATTTGATGTAGGTATATGAGAATAACTGTCCGCTATACCTGCAATTTGCTCCAGAAATTCTTTCTCATTATCTTCATTGTGGGTTTTGTGTCATGTCAGTTGTAGCTGAAAAAGTCACAGATTACTAATTTGAACTGCTGATATCCACTGTGGACTCAAGTTTTGTTGGTGGAAAATATTTTCAGATTTGTGAGCACCAGGGATCACTGTAAATATAGACTATTTAAAAGACCTGCCCACCACACCACCTGTAATTGCTGGAGTATTTCCAGTTCTTTTTGCTCCTGCATACTAAAGACATACCCCTGTGTAAGAAAATCCTGAATAATCTAAGTTCTCTGTGTGTAAGAAAGAAAAGATATGATTTGGCTTTTTCTCATGTAACTCTGCCTTTTAGATATTCTAAATTAAAAAAATAATGTAATGAAGACAATATGATGTTTTGTATCGGATTTGAAAGACCGTAAAATATTTTAAATATATTTTATCAGGTTATTTAAATTTCAGTCTAGTCTTCTGTACAGAGGCATTAACTGTACACTGAATAATCAATCAATCAAACAAACAAACAACAATTATTATTATTTGGAAAGTTGTGGGATATAGGTATATCTATTGCTAGGTAATTGTTCCGTACTTTCCTGAACACCCATTCACCTATATCTGGCAGTTTCTTAGACTCTCTGGGATAGAAAGGATAGGGATAGAAAGGGGCAGGTAGTACTTTTTTTGACTACAGGAAGCTAAAAATGAGAAGTGAATATGCAACAATTTTAACTTAGTTACAACTCTAATAAAAAATAGATGAAGATAAGAATACATTTTTTAAAGTTAATGAATTGTGCAAGTTTACATTTTTGTTGTTCTTTTTGAAAAAGGAATACGTATACAAGACCAAGCCAACAGGGCAAAGGAAGATCTTAGGAAATGAGTAAGCATTAGGAAGGTAGTAATTTAACAAGTGAAACTAAGTTTATTTGATTTGACAAGTAGTGCAGAGTTCTTTCCTAACATATTTACAATTTGTTTTCTGTTAATGACTCATCAATGGTCTTGTAAGGTCAAGAACAATGAAGAGAAAATAGATCTGTGTTGCTGACAAAAATGTAAAGCTCTCTAGTAAGTGCTCAGACTGTTTTACTTGATGTATTTAACAGTTTCTCAAAACTCTGTTGGTATTAGTATATTATGAAACTTCAGTGGTATTTCAGAAGCTTTTGTAAGAATTGAAGAGGGCAGATTTAGACTAGGTATTAGGAAGGCATTCTTTACTGTGAAGGTGGTGAGACACTGGAAAAAGTTGCCTAGCAAGGCTGTGGATGCTTCCTCCTGGAAGCATTCAGAACCAGGCTGGATGGGACTTTGAGCAACCTGGTCTCGGCGGAGATGTTCATGATAAAATATATTACTTCTTTTTCCAATCTAAACAAGCCCAGTTCCCTCAACCATATTAATAATAATAATAATTGCTATTATTATTAGGAAACTAGCAAAACATACAGAATGTGTCATACAAACTTGAAACTGAGGACTATTACTCAGGCCATGCTTCAGAGTTCAAGTTGATGGAGAGAGATGAATAACTGAAACTTTTTGAGGCCTGATAGCCAGTCATGGAGTATGTTCGTCAGCAGCCTACAGGAATCAATAGGGTTCTCTGCAGTTTCCTGCTGGAAAGGTCAGCAAAGTTGTTCATCTTCAGGACCATAGTGGAAAGTAGAAAGCAAGTGACTTCAAGTGCGGTGAAACACTGCCAACCAGCACTCTTTCAGGCTTAAAAATAAAACCTACCACTAAGATAAGATGAGGTGAAAGTTTCCAGGGACGTTCAGTGGGCTGATGATGCTGTTGCCTCGGCAGTTGTGCAGCAGATGCAGATCTCCATAAAGAAAGAGCAACCCATAGATGAACAAGCTTACAGTGCAAGTCTCACCTTCCAGATGGCTCTTCAGTTGTTGAGGAGGATGTGTTAGCATTTTTCTCTGTGAAGAGAGTGTAACACATGTTTTCTGAACCACCATGGAATAAATTGTGTAAAGTTTCTTGCAGCAGTGAAAATTATGGCAATACTGACCATAGAAGAACCTTCTTGTCTCATAATAATTTTGATATCTACACTTTAGTCTTAAATCTTTTGCTTCTAATACTCTCCATGTTGATGGACTTAGCTGCTTGCTACACAGGGGGAAAGTTTTCCATTACATATGAGTTTCCAATATGAATTTTGTGTTTGCAAAGATGAGGAATAGTCTTTGAAATGTTAGTGGTTAAGAGAGAAAGAAATGTAGAAATTATAAGGCAATATTTAAGGTTAAAATAAAATTTGTATTAAATGCATCCAGTTAGAAAAAGCCTTGAATTAGAACTTCTGAACACAATCAGCATAGCCAAGTTAGCAAGGTATGAGGAAATCCTTCACTGTAGGTTCGGTTTAATTCAAATTCTATATTCTTAAGAGATCATTTGATGAAAGTTACACAGCTAAATGTTTTTAACTCTATCTAAAAGGCTTCTTTGCTGAAAGTATACATTGTTTTATCATATTCTTCTTTGAAGTTAGCAGTGCCTAACCAAAAAAAAAAAAAAAAAAAAAAAAAGTAGCTGCTTTATTTCCTTTTAAAGCTGGGTATTTGAAGGCAGAAAAAGTCCGGAGGCTTGGCTCTCCTTGTCAACACAGCTACCAGCCTGCTTTATTTGGTGAAAAACTAGATAATCAGATCCTACTCTGGAACAGAACAGAGAAGATGAGTTGAAAAAACAATAATTAGGTTTTACATGTTGTATAACTTTAGTGTAGAAGTAATTAGGTTGCTTTCTGCATTCTAGGCTGCTAGTCAATAAAATATTGAAATGTCATTTTAGTTTTCTGTGTTGTGACTTCTAATCAATATCTCTTTTGATTTAGGTAGTCAGTTCTGCATATTGTAACTTGAATAGTATTTGAATTGGCATTTAAAAGGGAACACATTTTTTCCTTCTTGGAAGATTACAAGTCCGTATTTGCTATAAGACTGTAGTGTTTCAGCTACATCATCTCCAAAACTGGTACTGCAAACATTATTTTCACTAAAGGGAGTTAGGTTATCTAAAATTACAGGACTTTTTTTGCAGTTATTGATGTGCTATGGAATCCATAGAAAAGGATATTGTACTTTCTCATGAAAAGTACTGTACATGTAGTAGTACAATTTGGACAAGTGTTTAGTCTTCTTAGGATATAGGAAAACATACTGCATACTATGCAGTGTTATCCCTGCAGCTACAGTGTTGTTTCAGTATGATCATTGCACTGAAATCACTGTTAAAAAATCTTTTTAAAGAAAATGAAAAATAACAAGGAACTAAGTTTTCAGCAATATCAGCTCTTTTGAATCTGTGATGCTTTTTTGTTTTGTCTTTTTTAATAGATTAAATTAATTATTTTTTTTTTTTAATACTTATAAGTATAAAGAATAAGCCAAAAGGTTGTTCTTTACCTAGTAAAGAATTGAAAATAAAGCCATATTTTAGTGACACAAACAAACATGACAAAATAAACAGACTTTCTTAAACACTCCTGTAGCAAAAATGCTAAGTCACGGCTTGAACCAGTGATTGAGCACCTGGTGGGAAGCCAGGGCCAACCCAGAGGAGCTCAGGTGCATGCAATGTACCTGAGTGACCAGAGAGGGTGGAGCCAGGATCCACCCCTTCCCAGACCTCATTTAAGGGTTGGCAGTGTAGGTGAGGGTATCTTGCTGGAGATCCCTGTTTGCCTGAGGCTTTTATGAGGTAAGTGGATTTTTTCCTTTTGTTTTTGTTTCTGTGGCTGCTGTACTTCAGCTTGTTTTCTTTTGATGTGGCCTAGGATCTTGTCACACTGCTGTTATTGCTCTTCTTTCCATCTCATTTTAGCATTATAACTCAATATGTGCATTGATTGTGCTTAGATATGTTTGATATTTTAAATGACTTTTATTTTGAACAGTGAGTTATTTTTCAGATAAATGCCATACTGTATGTTAAAGCATGGAGGATAGCTGTTACTGCTCTTTAAAATCATAGTATTTTTCTTCTTTTCACAGTATGTAGAATAAAGATATTTTTTTCATTGTTATGAACTTTCCCTGCTTTAATAGTTTAGTGATTTAGTCTAAATTAGTTTGCTATTTATATGGATAAACTACATAAGGACTTTTATTTATGAGATATTCAAGTCACTTGTATGCTCACAATTTTTGGTGGTCTGTTGCTATTAATATTAGTGTCAGCTTTCTGTGAAGAAAGGGTGTTTGGTCTGACTCATTACTTCCGTCTTCCTCTTGTAAAATGGATCCAGTGTTATTTCTTTGTGTCAGGAAGTAGTTATGGAAACTGAGAAAGTGCTATCTTTCACTTATTGTGTTGGGTTTTTTTTGTGTGTGTGTGTGTATGTGTGTGTGGTTACTTGCATGTTTTGCCCATTAAACCTTTGATGGCTATTACTTCTTTCAGAGATTCCTCTCAGTGACTATTTTTCACTTGTTTCCACTTAAGCGTTATTTTTATCTACTTCCACTATAGTGTCCTGCAATGATTTATTTTATTATTTATTTATTATATTATTAGTTAAGAGAACAATCTGTGATTTTTCCAAAAATGTTTAACATAGTCATTGATCTTAATAACAGACCTCTTTACAGACTTTCAGTTACACTGGAAAATATTTATAGTTAATGTTAATGAAGGAAGGTTGAAAGTTCAGAAAGTTAGCTGAAGCACTGCCAGAAAACAGATGTTGTTTTACTATCTCAAACAATGTATGTAATACTTAAACAGAGCATAAGCTGAGTCACTGGCATTAAGTTTTTGTGCCATTTGATAACATGTCTGACATGGTTCTGCTAAGAGCACGACCGGGGGTGAAATGGGCCTGGGACTGTTCCCTGAACAAAGTCCTTTGAACATTTATTTTGGGAGACAGGGGTTTTTGCTTTAAGGATAGAGACGAGGCTGTTTCATCATTTTGTGTATTAAAATAAACAGAGCCTCAGTGCTTACTGAATACCATGGAAGTATTTTGTTGTGTTCTGATTTTGTTCTTCTACCAACTGTGAATAAACATAGCTTGCATGTGGCTGAGAACAAATTAGTTTTTCTTGTCCCACTTCATTTCAGTCATAGAGGCATAACCATGTGGTATATTTCAAAATAAGTATTTTTTGATAACTGTATCATCTCAATTTCCATTCTTTTTTTTTTCTTTTTTACAAAAGAAAGGGAGGATGTAGTAGGAGGGAGATGAGGAGAGAAGCAGTTTCTCAGCTCCCTGTGTGTTGACATCACATATTGGTGTCAATGTTAACATTTGTCTTAACTCAATGGGGAGTTTTTTTCTCTCACATGCCTTACAACACAGTCTATCAAATGACTTAGCAATGCAGTGAAGAATATTCTTGGAGAACAATATTTTTTATTTGGATAGCATCAATCCTTATGACATTTTCAGCTACACCTCCTCTTTTGTTTAATCTTTTTTTTTTTAATTCTTTTATTTGTCCATCAAGAGCCTTTCGTAGGGACTTTCTTTTTGGGATTAATGTTAGAAGGCAAAGGAAACAATAAAAATAATGCTGTATTGTTCACAAATTGTGCTTTTTTAGTAAGAAAGCCAGAGCCATAATTATTTTTGGACCTTGCACTTAATTCTTTTTGGATCTCCAAGTTTTGTGAAAGTATGTGAAAACAAATTCAGTCTTTAAAATATATACATAAAGAGAATGTATACTTTAATGTGCATCATGTACAGTTGATGGCTACTGAAAGTATCTGTATTACAGGTTTTTTGTTAGGCTTCTTAAGAACGCACTTGCTCCAGGAACATCTTTGCTGTTAAGATATACCACTTTCTGATACAAGCTTTAATATGAAAAACTTAAAGAGTAATAAGGCTAACAGACAAATATTCATCACACTCAACGCTTGCCTCATTTGTTCTTGCACAAATGCTACAGGTGTTTATTGCAGTTTCTTTCTAATTAAGATGAGTATGGAATTTAGGTAGAGAATTTAGAACAATTTTCTGTAGCGTGCCGCTAAATAATCTGGTAACTTAAATTAATCAGATGTTCATGTTGATAACTGGCAGTTTCAGGGGAAATACTTCACTAGTGCACTGAAGTCAAAGCACCAAGAATGACCAAATGTTTTATTGTCCTAAGAAACATGATCCTGCAAGAACAAAATCAATTTACTAAGTGGTGTCATGTTTGTCATGTTATTGTATCCTTTAAGATTTTTTAAGTTTGTTTTATGTTGCATTACTTGGGCATTACAAATAAAGAGAGAATTGCTGCTGATAAGCCTTCCTAGGGAAACTTACTTAAAGAACAGCATTAGAGTTCTGTTACATAGTCCACTCCAAAACTAATGCCTCCTCTTTATTTCCATGAAAACTACAACAAATATGAAGGGCACAATAATGTTGTTTTTTAGAGCAAATTCTCAGCTCTAAAACACTACTTTTCATCGTGGGCACCACCATTAGCTGTGCATTTCTTGCCAGCAGTGAAGGAGAGCCTGCATGCCCCACATGTATAAACCTGCATGACTGTTCAGAGCATGATTCATCTTTCATGTCACTGTCACCAATGCTGAAGTGCACAACTCATCACCTCACAATGCTCACATCCACTGTTTGGTATCCAGAAACATTCAGCAAGCATTGATGAATGTCAAGGGGTGCTATTTCTTCCATATAGAGTAGTTCAATACACACCCTTGCTTCATCTATGCTTCCATGTCAGACTGCCCCTCTGCTGCCATTTGTCACACAGCAACATAATGTACTGAAATGGTGGAAAGGCTCAACCTCTACTACCATACCCCCAACATCTGCCTCTGATGTCAGGGGCCAACATAATAACCATCATAATAAAAGTGTTACCTATGAGCAGCCTTTTGGCTGTTGTGGCAAAAAAAAAAAAAGAGAAAAAACTAGAGATAAAAAAAAAAAAAACTGTTCAACAACTACTCAATAAATTCTATCATGCAAGAACATCAAGCTCCAGATTAAAAAACTAAAAGAACTCATTGATCTGTAGTAGATAGGACTTTAACTATGTAACCTTGAGAGAGATATTATGTAGGTATGATATTCCAGCCTTTTGACAATAATTCTAAATATGTAATTTGCACTTTGAAAAAGTCCTTTATCTTGAGCCAAGGTTAATGAAAAATACAAATCCCAATAGAAGCCCTTGAAGTGCTTTAGCGGTAATTTTTCCCTACCTTAATTTTCACCACTAACCCATTATTCTCTTTTATCAGTTCCTTACTCATCTCAAAAATCTTACATTAATTCAGTTATTCTCCTATATAAATAACAATTTCTCATGCTTGTTGAATCACATAGTCACTGACATTTTAAGACCATTTGTGCTTTTTCTTCACTTAAAATAATTTCATTATTAAAAAAAAAGTGTCAGGATAAAATAGCACAGTCTACTTTTGATGAATTGGTCTACAATCTATTTCCGAATATTTCCGAATCTATCTATTTCAGAATTCTACAAGGGAAAACAGTCTTGATGATTACGGAATTCTTTTAACAGTGATAGTTCCTACTGATACCAGTACTCATATTGCCAACCTGAGTACTCAAAACAGGCAAGACAAAATCTAATTTTGTGAGTATACTTAAATTGCTTGTAACTGCTGCTCTGTGATCATTATTGATGGCCCTCATGACTTTTTTTCTGAGTCTTTTTATTAGAAGAACTTTTGGTTTTATTTTACTAAATTCATAGAATCACAGAATGGCCTGGGTTGGAAAGGACCTCAAGGATTATGAAGCTCCAACTCCCCTGCCACAGGCAGGGCCACCAACTTACACATTTAATTCTAGACCAGGCTGCCCAGGGCCCCATCCAACTTGGTCTTGAACACCTTCAGGGATGGGGCATCCACAGCATCTCTGGGCAGCCTGTTCCAGTACATCACAACTCTCATAGTGAAGAACTTAATTTAATTTTAACTTAACCATTATCATAAACATGGTTAATTTAACTATGACAGAACTATGATTTCAGATGACTGAAATGGATTTGCTTTTCTTCAGATCAATGGTTAATTATGCTGCTAGGCTTCTATTCATTCAGTGTTTTTCCTTGAAAGTACAGAGTTATTGTTTGAAGTCTACATTTGACTTGAAGAGTGGGCCTGTACTCCTGGTGATACCAGGCCCTTCAAACTCTCTAGCCATTTGTAGAATCGTTTTCTATAATCAGGTTGTCTTTAGTATCCTTATCAAAACCATGTTTGAAATCATTTCCTATTGGTTCCTATTAGTGTCTTCCTGGGAAATAAAACATTAGCTGTTGCATTCTGAATGGAGTGACTTCATACTGATTGCTACCAGTTGTACTGTGAAGTACTTCCAGAAACAACACTTCTGGGGAATAGCGAACAGAAACTTTATAGAAATATGACAAGTTCCTCTGTTTTTCAGTATGACCTTTGAGGTCCACAGGCAAGTCTACTTCCATCCCAGGAACCTAATTAATGTTGGGAACTGTTGTAGGCCACGCTCATTTTGGCAGGCTGTACCTTGCAACTGGCCCTGTTCCAGTGTTGGGGCATTCTCCTGTGTGGGGGGGGGGGGGGGGGGGAGGGGAGCAGATACAGCCAATGTGGCTATTTGTCAGGGACAATTTTAGCACCTTGTCTGCCTAGGATAATTATTTTATTTTTCTTCATTTTTCTTCTGAATTTTTTTCTTTACTGAGACTCTTCTATCCCTAGATATGCCCTCATTTTTGTAGTCTCTAGAAGTCATTGGCTATTTTTTTTTGTTTGATACATGCGTTAAGAAAAGGACATTCCCTAAATAGGCTGTAGTGACATAGCTATTTCACTATGGATTATTTGCTTATTTGTTTTTCTTGGGCTTTTTTTTTTTGGAATGTTCTATTGTTTTTATTTGGCATATGTTTGTGAATTCTTCACTAGTATTTCATGATATTGCACCATACTGTCCAGACTGCTGTTATAAGCAATGTTTTAGTTACTTTTTTCTTAGAACTTCACTTTAAAACTTTCATTAATTGTACCTGTGACCAAATTCCTTTTCAGAGTACTTCTTGTCTTGCTGTTGCCAGTCAATCCATTTCTATATACTGATCTTGTTTTCCGCTATGTTTATTTACCTGCCTTTCCTCTTCTAATGTATTGAAATTAGTTATTTAGATCATTCATATGTATATTGTCATGCAGTACTTTTGTAATCTTGATTCTACTTTTCAAGTTAACTGTGTTTTTTAATTACTTGTGATTTCTTTCCTAGGTACTTGGAATTAGGTTGATTGTAGTTAAATGGGTCAGTATTGCAAAATCTCAATTCTGAAGATGAATGCACTTCATGTCTTGCAGTGACAAATGGAAAAATGGACATTATTTGAGTTTAAGTTGCTATAAACAGTTCAGGTGAATATTGAGATCGAAATAAATATACCCTCAAAAACAACACACCTTTTATCATTTAATTTGCTGTACTATACTTAAATTATATTATTTCCTTTTTATATTATATCAGAATTTTGTTCCTTATGTTGTATCAATTTCTACACATCTTTCCATAAGAAATGAAATAATTTCATAAAATGAAAGTACACATTTCTAGATATAACAATTTTTCTATTCTCTATTATTGAGTCAAGTGAAATATCTAACATTAGAAGGAAAAAAAAGGAAAATTCTTGACCTGGTCTAGTAATGATGTAATATCAGTGTCTTACTGGAAACTTTTCTGTAACTCAGAATCTAATATTCCTGATGATGGCAATTATAACATTTCACTTAGTCTTTTAGATTTTCATCCACAACAGAATTATTATTCTGTTTGAAGTTAATCATGTGAAAATGGATATTCACAACGTAGAGTAGAATGGGCTCAAAATCACATTAGGACAGATGAACATTTTTTTGGCTTGCACTATGTGTGACTTCTTGATTATGTCATGTAGAAGTATAATATCAGATATAAAACTATACACCATCTAAAATTTCTACTGTGCAAGAGATGCCTAGAAGCTGCTAGTCAAAATCCTAGTTCTGGATTTTTACAGCTCACTGCAGCTCACTGCTTGAAATAGTGTATGAGTGGTACTGTGTGAAGCTTGGAGATTCAGTTTATAATTATATATAAAAATCTGAGTCAGTTTTGTATGTATAATACAACAAAATCATTTTGAGTATGACTAATGTTCTGTATGAGAAGTTTTCTAAAAATGTTATTGAACTCAGGTGCTGCAATATCAGTTATATTTAAACCTCTATGACTAATGCTTTTATTTGAAGGATGCATGGCAGCAGCCTTTTGGATATCATCTATCAAGCCAATTATATCACAGTTGTTTCTAATTATCCTTATTCAGGAATCAGACACCTTTTTTGAAATACCTTTGTTACATAAGAGGTAATAGAAACGTAACAATATTCCACATATTTGTTGCTCCAAAAGTAAAGCCTCCTATTGATTTGCTTGAAAACTATAACAGCTATAAAGAGCACAATAACCCTATTTGATAGGGCATGTTCTCAGCTACCAAAAATATTTTTCAACAATGTCATCATTATTACCTATGCATTTTTGCCAGCAATGAATAAGAGCCTGTATGTGGTACTTGTAAAAATCGGCACCAGCAGAGGTGATCCGCTGTTGCCAATGCTGAAACTCATGTGGCAACAAAATGTAATGAAATACTGGTGGTAAGGTTCAGCTTCTACTGCCATACCACCGTCTACTTTTGCTCTTGTGGATCTTCATAATAAAATAGGAGGCGTAACTTTGCTAAGCAGCTCTTCTTTATATTTGCGTAATGAACATTATACTGCAAGGTAGTGGTTCATTTACAGAGGGATATCACCTACAGTCACTTTAAATACAACAAGATTTTTTTTTTTTAGTGTTTGTTAAACTATGCATAGTGTTTGTCAGTCTCTGCACAAGTGGCAAGTGATCTGGTTAAGCATCTAATAACTACATCCCTCTTAAAACCTAAAATATATTTTTTTCAGTTGAGGTCATTACTTGCTTTTGAGGTTCCTACTAGGTCAAACAGTAGAGAATACACTGAGTACTCTCAGATTCATGTGTCAGACTCACTATAATCATGTGCTTGAGAATAGGCATGCTGAGGCTACACTTGCTGAGTACTGGAAGATTGAGCAAAGACATGTTTCTTTAGAAGATATAAGTAGGTTTTTACAAGTCTTGGAAAGACTGAATAGCTATTGGAGTTTGCTTGAAATGCTTGAGGAAGACAGGACTTCCACTGACTTTTGATCAGATAAATGTTACACTGTTATCTATGTGAGAAGTTGCTCATGACCTTACAAGAACAGGTATGGTTTGGAAAGAAAATTGGCATGACTTGAAGGAGAGAAAACTTTGAGTAACCCTCCCTCATAAATTTCAAATAACTAAACATAATGAAGTGGAATTCATGAAGTGTGTATATAAAAATAATAATAATAAATGATACTAAGAGCATGCAGGAATATCTTTGGGTATATTTCAATTATTGTCCAAATGAGCATGGAGTTATAGAGAATCCATAGAACCACAGAACTATAGTCTGTCCCAATTAGAAGGGATCCACAATATCAATAGATTTCAACTCCTGGTTCATTTTAGGACCACTCAAAATTGAAGCTGCTCTCACTGCTCTGAGCAGCCTGTTCTGTGCTCATCACCCGCTGGTAGAGAACATTTTCCTAATTCCCAACCTGACACAGCTCCATGCCACTTCCTCAGTTGTGCCACAGTCGCTAGAGAGCAGCTTGCCCCTTTGCTCCCCTCGTGAAGAAATAATGAGTACAAGGAGAAAAATACTGGAATATGTGTACTAGATGTTTTACTAGACACTGGCAAAAACGAATCATTAGACAGAAAACAATCTTAGAAGAAGGCTACTGAGGTGATCCTTGTTAGTGTACTAGTGTACAGATCATTTCTATAGAATTTTGAAAGAGAATCAAATCTGAGGAATGACTGTTAGTTACACATTTGCCTAGTTGGTACAATGCACTTGATCATCAGTGTTGTTTATGATAATGATTTTAGCAGGAGATTTTCTTTCAGTACAAGACTAGTGCTGAAAGAGATGGCCTTAACTCAGGAAAAAAGAAAATCTTTGTCAACAAGTTTGTTCCTATTTTATTCTTGGTCCAAAAATGAAAATATAAAACATCATAATTTTTTCAGTTAATATATGAAATTGTTTCAGATTTATAAAAGGCCATTATGAGGAACTTGAGTTTCCTTTTCTATTTTGAGGGATTTGATGATCACTAGATTTTTAATGGCCCCTATAAGTGATTTGCAGTTTGATCTGGAAAATAGTGATTTGTATTGATATGTTCTGTTCCTTAGGGATGGAAGTTAACTCTGCTTGACATATGCTTGGTATTATACATGCATGCCTGTGGAATGTGGCAGCTTTTGTGTTTTTGTAAGAAAGTAAAAGCCAGAAGCAACAACAAAAGCTGAAGGCTTACACAACAACCCCATCATTTTTATCAGGCATATTTTGACTTTCAACAAAGACATAGTTTGTGAAAGAATTCTCATGAAGAAATTCAAATAAAATTTGTATGTTCAGTAACAGAATTTAGTTGCTTTACTGATTTTTTTTTTTTCTGTGTCAGAAGAGACAATGTGGAATTTGTTTCTCTTAGCTTTACATAGTCAGTTTACCTCAGCATGCGTTACCACAAGAAGTAGCAGGCAGGGTGGCAAGCCCACATGCATCTGGTGACAATTTCAGAACCCAACAACTGCAGCTGTATGTCTGAAGCCAAAGAAAATCTGCAGACTCAGTGCATGCTGGAATCGTCAGTGCTTGAAGCTGTGGGTCGTTACAGTAAATGTTGTTTATGTACAGAAAGGAAGCATACATTCTAAATAAGAAATGTTGAGGATTTTTTGTATTTTAATTGTATCTTAAAGTTCTTATTATTTTAGTACAGTTCTAATTGTTGCAGGAAAAAAATAACGATGTCATTAAAATTTTTATACACACTCTTTCTACCCCTTTTGCTTGTTCTTCTGGGTCCTGAGAGGCTTCATTTTGATTGAGGTGTTGGTTTGTTAAGACAAGTTCTCAGCCTATGGAGTCCTTCACGTTGGAGAAATACAATGCTTATGTTGAGTGTTTCTTCTTCCTCACTCTACAGTTCAGTTTTACTCGTTTTCTGGAATGTTCTTACCTTCTTTCCTGTCTTCACTGATCTGCAGATGTAATTACATGTGGTCACTTTTCCGAAACCAGAAATAGAAGAGGTGATAAGCTCCATTAGCACCAATAGCTGTAATTGAGGATTAGTAATCTCAGTTAACAATGATAACAATAACAAAAGTATACATATCTCAGTGTTTAACCACAAACAGTGATAGGAAGAAGCACATCAGGATCATGTTTACATGAACAACACTGCTCTTTTTCTACTTTAAGTATATGATCACTGAGATGATCAGAGGACTGGAGCACCTCTCTAATGAGAAAGGGTTGAGGGAAATGGACTTGTTTAGCTTGGAGAAGAGAAGGCTCCAAGGAGACCTCATTATGGCCTTCCAGTACTTGAAGGGAGCTTATAAACAGGAGGGGGAATGTCTGTTTACATGGGTGGATAGTGATAGGACAAGGGGGAATGGTTTTAAACTAAGACAGGGGAGATTTAGGTTAGATATTAGGAGGAAGTTTTTCCACTCAGAGAGTTGTAACACACTGGAACAGGTTGCCCAAGGAGGTTGTGGATGCCCCATCACTGGAGGCATTCAAGGCCAGGCTGGATGTGACTCTGGGCAGCCTGGTCTGGTGGTTGGTGACCCAGCACATAGCAGGGGGGTTGAAATTTGATGATCATTGTGGTCCTTTTCTACCCAGGCCATTCTATGATATAACTTATAAAGCTATCAATGTCAATTTCTAAGAAAAGGACTAGCTAGACAACAATTATCCCACTGGGAGGTTTGAATACTGTCTATCCTCTTTCTATGTGGCTGCAGGAGAATTCTTAAAAGCAAAGTAAGTAAAAGTGATCCAGAAGAAGTTAGCAAATACTACTAACTAAAGTTTGCTCTGAGAAGATGTGGATACCCTGGAAGTGTTCAAGGACAGACTGGATGGGGCTTTGAGAAACCTGATAGGGTAGAAGGTGTCACTGTCCACAGCATGGGATTGGAACTCATTGGTCTTTAAGGTCCTTTCCTTAGAATGGTTTTGGTTCATTCTAAGATTCTACAATTCCACGTGAAACAGGGCAATTAAGAAAATTCCTATTTCTGAAGAAAAATGCGTGAAAATAGAACAGGTAGTATAGTGAAGCTTAAAATGTGTTTAAGGAATAAACAAAAAAATATTATGTTCTTTTGTATGGAAGATAGATAAGCTTCATGTGCAGAAAGTCAGATCATTGATAAGGCTTGCTGGATGTTGGCCAAGAGTCAGTAGCCTAGTTCTGGGTCAGTTGACTCTTCCTTTCTGATTGGTTTACACTGTGCAATATTCATTGTCATGTTTTCATTTTAAGTAAATTTAGCTTTACTCTCTGTATTTCCTCTGGGGTGACTAGAGATCTCAACTGTTTATGAGTTATATTACAGAGAGGCAAATGGGGAGCAGTAAAAATAATGTAATTGTAGAGACATTTCTTCAACTCCTGCTAATAACTTGACCTAAGGATGTTGGGGTATATTTGAGGACTTTCCTGTCAGAAGCAGGAAGATTTCTTGACTTGTGTTGCTGTAGGGAAAAATAAAACAACTGGATGTGGAACAGAGGGTTAGGCTTGCCTTTGGTTTTTATGTTTATCACTGGCAGATTCATGGGTAGTTTAAAGCAAACAGTGCCTTTTAAGAAAGCAAAGAAAGCTTCTCTGTTAAAGGAATTAGAATACAACTACAGTTTGCTGGCAGAACTCACATTACAGTAAGTGATGTCCTTTCTCTCGTACTTTATTTATTTATTTGTTTAATCTCTGTAGTCTTCAGTAAATGGCACATCCTTCCATAGAATCTTCCACTGTCATAGTTTGAGAGATATCAAAGCTGATCAAGTAAAAACATAGGATTAAATAGGTAAGTTTATTTTCACTTTTCACAAGGTGTACCTAGATTTTCATTTATGCTTTTATACTAATTATATATATAACTATATATATTATATTTAACTATGTAGATATGTGGTTATATATAATGTAGTTATATATAAAACTACATATATATGTATTATATATATAACTATATTATATTTATGCTTTTATAGTAATTATGAACCTGTATATCTGTCATTTGATATTCTGATATGAATAGATGCTTACAGGAACAATGGAAAAAAAGAAAATTGTAGCAGACTGATATCTGTATTTTAACTTTTCTTTGGTTGGCTGTTATTCACATTTATTAGGATCATTATCTATCAGATTCAATAGGTGATAATTGCTGTGAAAAGTTGAAATATTTTAGAAAATCATATCAATGTACTGCTTATTTGAGAATGACTGGTAAGTAATCAATGTATGTAAATAAAGAAATAGAAAAATATTCTGTAAAATGGACTTGGTTCTATTTAGTGTAACATCAGAAGTATATTTTTGTTGTACAAACATTATTCATGTGTTCTGAACAGTTTATTTAAGAAATATTTCCTTACTTCTCTATAGCAGTAATTCATATCTGTTTTAAAATGAAAATGTTTTCTGATCAGCTAATTTTCCTAAATTTAGAATGAGATATGAAATCACAAATTACTCCCAAGCTAGTTACAAGCCTTAAAAATACCACTGGTATACTTAAGTATTCCTTTAATGTACCAGAACTGAAATTTTTAAAAGCTGCCAAAAGATAAAAATCCACGCATAAAATACTAACTTTATAAATTTGCCAGGATAAGTATCTTAATCTCTTCATGTCATATTGCAAGGGAAAGATCAATACTTATGCTGTAGTCTGTTTATTTATGTACCATACAATGAAAAACAATATTATTTGAGCATATTCAAACCTGTTGTTCTGTTTCAGTGAAAGTTGCTGAATTGTCAGGTTTCTTGTATCTTCAGTACAAAGTTACAAGACTGTTTGACAGGGCACATAATATTTTTAACCTCTTGGTTACTCACTAACTAGTAAGTAGTTTCTCATATTTTCAAAGTTTTCATCACATACAATGAAGTGTTTGGGCTGCTTTTGGTGAATAACAACTGTTTTAACAGTTGCTTTGTCTTCATTCTTATCTTTCACATGACTGTATTTTTCTTTAAAGTTTAGTGTTCCTTTAAAGGTTTTAATACACTTAAGCCAGTGTTTACAAGTCCTGTGGGGGAATATTTCTTTTTTGTACCCCTGTCCAGCATCTGGCAGAGTGCTGTTCTGTGATTTACATTACTCCTGGAATGTGAGGTATAAGTAGGAACAAGTATACAGCTGACTATCTGTGAAAAGTGCATTACTTTATCTCTCTGATAGAGTTGGTCAAGAATGGTATCTAGCAACCAGCTACCAGAATTGGCAAATCCAGATAAATAAAACCTGAGCAGTTAGGGTTTATCATTATCCACCTGTTTGATTCTCAACTTTTATTTATTTATTTTTACATCTCACTGGTGTTTTAATACTTTCTGCACTAAGCTGTACTATATAAGTACATTTCTATGTCGTTCAAACGTTAGTGTAAATGGTTACATCTATCCTGTCTTAAAATGTAAGCATGGAAATGACATACTCAGCCATACCTCCACATAACCTAGGAAATTTACCATAAGTTGTATGAGTGTGTTTTGTTGGAACTATTCCTAAGTGACTGCAATGTGCATTGTGTCAGATATGTACTACTGAGTTAAAGAAGAAGGATATTTTAAACACGGGGATGATAAAAGCAACTTTCAATGTCACTGAATGTCATACAGTTTTTTTTTCAATACTCTTAGGTGATCTTAACTGATGAATAATTTTGCTTTGCTTCTGTATTTCCTTTTCTCCTATTAAAATAAAAGCAAAAAAAAAAAAAAAAATCTCTTATAAGGAACAAAGCCAGGTTTTTATCTGGTGTCCTAAAATAGCAAGAATGTGATTAATGTCAATGAGACACAGCTAAAGACATTGTTGCTTGAGTGGTGTTGACACAATGCTTGATATCACTGAATAGGTGAAAGTGTAATAGGGAAAGGTGGAATACAGATACACAGTTATAAAGAACTCTTTAGATGACACCAGAGTTCACAATCTTTTCAGGGGCTGTTACAATGCTATATGTTTTCAAAGCCTTTGAAGAGTTTTAACTGTGCAACTTCCTTTTATGTCTATAGGAGACATAACTTTGTTGTGATAAAGTTTGAATGATTTTCTGTCACATAGTTTGTTACTGAGAAAATCAGATCTTAATCACTTTTATTAGGACATCCTAAACACTTTAAGTAAATACTAGATCAAGTAATGAATCAAATAAGTGTACATTTTCATGTCTTAGTAGTTTCATTTCCACTCATAATCTTAAAGTAATATAATTTCCTGAGCATTCAGGAACAATTTTTTCAGAACGTCACTGAGAAGCTATTTTATCCCTGTTTCATATCTCCTTCAGCTAGAAGGAAAGAAGAAAATTTGGTTTCAGGACCTTGGATTAACATTTACAAAGGAAAGAAAAATATTTCTGTCTCCTGTAGATGTTAACATAATTACTGATATTATTAATTCTATAATTTAATTCTAGGAAATTGGTACCATCCAGTGAACTGAGAGCAAAATGTACATGTTCAGTAACTACTCTTTTTTCCTATTTTGGGGGGAGGAAACAACAACTATCCTTCATAAATATTTCTTGTTTTAGTAAAACTCGCTCTTGCATTTGAAGCAAAAAAGCAATTTTTCTTATATCAAGAAAAAGTACTGTTTCATAGTAAAATAACTGAGAATAAACCACAAGTTACACTACAGCAGAACTCAAGGATCTTGAGCTGAAAGGAACACAAGCTATTAGTCACCATTCTGTCATTTGGTATGAAGTTAATTTGGGCTGTGGAAGAAATGAATACATATTTCTATGCTGATGGTTTGTAATAACATCAGAAGAGTTGTTATGGTGTTAAGACAAGTTATATGACCTTTCTTTGAACTAAACAGAATGGATGTGTTGGTCCATATTGGCTTATGGTATAGGAATATTTCCCCATTTCAGAGAGTAAGTAGCTTCTCATGCAAGATAGTTCAAAGATTTCCTAAGAAGTTCTGATATGAAATGGGGTTTATGTCACAGCTCTGCTGCATCCTGAAGAAATGGGAATAGTCTAAAACAAAAGATGAAGTGAAAAAATATATGGGTGAATTTTAAGTAAAATGTAAGCACTTGTAATATGGGTTTTCAATTAAATTTATGTCAGAGAAGCATAACACGGATAGATTAGAAAGTGGCACATTATGTGAATACATATGAAAAGACATAAGTCTAGAAATGAACATGTATCATTCAGAATATAGGACCTTCAAAGAAACATGGTGTGCTAAGATTTGTTTGACTAATTTGTGATTAGAGGTTATTGAAGCATAAATATCCATCATCTAAATGTAACACTGAAGTCCCTGGTGACTGGACAAAAGGCAACATCACACACATTTTTAAGAAGGGTAAAAAGGATGATCCCAGGAACGACCGACTTGTCAGCCTTACATCTGTGCCAGAAAAGATCATGAAGATCCTTCTGGAAGCTATGCTGAGGCATATGGAAGACAGGGAGGTGACGAAGGAGAACCAGCATGGCTTCACCAAGGGCATATCCTGCTGGACCAGCCTAGTGGCCTTCTATGATTGGTGTTACTGCATCAATGGACAAGGGAAGAGCCATCCATCTGGACTTCAGTAAGGCCTTTGACATGGTACCCCACAACATTCTTCTCTCCAAATTGGAGAGAGATGGATTTGAGAGGGACTGTTGAATGGGCAAAGAACTGGCTGCAGGATCAAGTCCAGAGAGTGGTGGTCAATGGCTCAGTGTCTGGATGGAGATCAGTGGCAAGTGGTGTCCCCCTGGGGTCAGTGCTGGGACTGATACTCTTTAATATCGTCATCAATTACATTGACAGTGTGTTCAAGTGCAACCTCACCAAGTTTGCTGATGACACAAAGCTGTGAGGTGTTGTCAACACACCAGAGGGATGAGATGCTATTCAGGGGGATGTAGACAGGTTCAAGCAATGGGCCCAGATGAACCTTATGAGATTTAACAAATCCAAGTGCAAGGTCTTGCACCTAAATTGACTAAACCCCCATTATCAATACAAGCTAGGGTATCAAAGGATTGAGTGCAGCCCTGTCAAAAAGGACCTGGGGATACTGGTGGATGGGAAGCTGGACATGAGCCAGCACCGTTCCCTCACAACCCAGAAAGCAAACCATATCCTGTGCTGCATCAAAAGAAGCATGGTCAGCAATTTGAGGGAAGTGATTTTACCACTCTACTCTGCCCTGATGAGACCTCACCTGGAGTACTGCATCCAGATGTGGAGTCCTCAGTATGGGAGAGACATGGGCCTGTTGGAGTGCATCCAGAGCACAGACACAAAAATGAACCAAGGGATGGAACACCTCTCCTAGCATGACAGGCTGAAAGAGCTGAGGCTGTTCAGCCTGGAGAAAAGAAGGTCCTGAGGTGACCTGATAGCATCCTTTCAATATTTAAAGGGGAGCTACAGGAAAGAAGGGGACAGACTCTTGAGAAGGATCTGTGGTGACAGAACAAGGGGAAAAGCTTCAAGCTCAAAGATTGTAGATTTAGGTTGGAAATAAGGAAAAAGTCTTTTATGATGAGAGTGGTGAGGCACCAGAATGAATTACCTAGATATGTAGTTGAATTCTCATCCCTGGAGACTTTCAAAGCGAGGCCAGATCAAGCCCTGGGCAACCTGATCTAGTTGTGCATGTTCATTGCAAGGGAGTTAGACTAGGTGACCTTTAGCGGTCCCTTCCAACTCTAAGGATTCTATCATTCTACGATTGATAGGAAACAATTATTTTTTCCAGGAATGGAAAACTAGGTTCCTTTAAAGTGCTATAGACAGATGATTTTTTCTTTTCTGTTACCTTATGATAGTACACTGAAAGGGCCATTCCAAAGCTGAGAGGTCTGGTTTTGCAAAATATATTCAGCAAAGGAGTTTATAAAGAAAAGTATCTGGCAGAAATGCATTTCAACTTTGAATAAATATAGCCAGCTAAACCGTTTTCAGTATGTTAAAGAGTAAGTAGCCTCAACAGAATAGAGTTTCTGGTCAGTATTTGGAACACTGCTGTTTTTTTTATTATTGTCTTTTCTGCAAGAGTGGCACATAGCATCTGTTATACTTACAATCTATGGAGATTTACCACTTTCTTAAGAAATACACTGAGAAATAAATTAAGTGCAATTTTGGATTTTACCACATAACAAATGTTTTAAAAGGGACTGAGAAAAGTACTAACTTCTACAACTTATGAGTCAGCAGAAAATTCAAAATAAAAATACACAGTGAAATTATTTCACTATTTGTAAGTTCGAAGAGAAAGTTTTGTATTTAGAAAGCAAATCTCATGTCTGGATATTTCCCTGTAGAAAACTGATATGAAGGAGTGGTTTGGTTAGTAAATTACTCTGATAAATACCACAGTATACTTCCACTGTTGATGAATATATATATATATATTTTTTTTCTCCAGAATGAATCACATGTTTAGAATTAAATGGATTTATTCAAGTTCAGGTTATAAAAGGAATTAGAGGTTAGCATATTCTGATAACCAGAGAAGCTTTTGGCTACAATATGAAGATAAATTATGTGGGTGATTAATATTCAGTGAGGCCAATGAAAATTTAATTCAAGTAATTTAGGTAACAGCATCTCATTTCTTTTGCACTCTCCATATAAATGCTATTTTCTTCTCTATGGTGGTTCGTATCAGCTAATTCCTGCACAACTACAGTTGCTGACAGAGGGAAAAACATTGTCTTTGCTCTTATAAGTTCTCTTTGAAGCCTATAGAACAGCATTGGAACAGACTGCTAGTAATAATTGAAATTACTTTTCTGAAAGTAACTTATCTCATCCTAACACACCTTATATAGCCTTTTATGGAAATGAAAAGAAAACTACAGTGAATAAGTATAGAGTGTAGGATTCATTAAAAGCTGTTTGAACACTGTGCAGAGGATGTGCTGGGAAATACACACAGAATGAATATTAATTTGTAATTTGTGCTGGGAGTGGGAGAGTGATCCATTTCAGAAGAATTTTGGCTTTGATTATTTAACATATTCCTTCTGTTTTTAGATAACAGAAAAACAAACAAACAAACAAAACCCAAAAACAGACTAACAAAAAAAGCTGTGTATTCCTATAGGATTGTGAAAAATTCTCTGTATTTTTAAACAATTGTTAGAAATGGATTAGCAGGAACATGTGTGCTTATGAGAGGATAATAACTGCAGGTTATTCAGTAGTTCTCAGTAAGAGACCAGCAGGCATATTTCTGTGGTATTATTTATTTTTATTAGTTCGTGTGAGAATAGAAATTGAATGCATGTTTAGAGGAAGAATATTCTTTTCCTGCTTTTTTTTTTTTTTTTTGTGTGTGTGTGTGTGTGTGTGTGTGTTGCAAAGCATGTATGAAATCTGGATTAAACAAGTCAGTCCTTATTGTTTGCCCTGAAAACTCATATCAGCACTATGTAAACTATAATTCACACAGAGATATTACAGCAGTTAGAGCAAAAAGAAGTAGGTGAATAAGGTAGAAAATAAATAATTAATGTGTAGAATTTTTATTTTCTGTCCCTTTTGCTTCTACTTTCCCCTTATAAACTGGGAAAGAAGCTTGGTGTTGATTTTTTCAGTTCTCATGGTGAAATGTGATCTTCAGTTTATTACTGCTGAGGATAAGTCAGTATGCATTTCCTTACACTCTTGCACCCTATGACAAGGTAAGTTTTTGTGTTTGTAAGAGACTATTCTTTTATATGATTGACTCAAAGTTTGCTGAGGAACAAGTCCAGGCAAGTGCTGGGCAAAGGCAGAGAAATCCTTTGTCTTGAGGACACTGATGGACAGGTCCTCAGCTAAGGATTGTGATATCCTCTAAGGAGCACAGATGGACAAGGCCAGGGGCATCGAGAGAGAGATAAGCTGCTGCTAATGGCCGGGAAACGGTCTTTTTGTGTGGACTTATCTCGAGGAAGACGGCCATCTCAGGAAGTATGCACAGGACTCTTGCTCAAGCACCCAGGAATGTCACGTAGGCAGGAGAAAATGGAGGATAAAAGAGGGTCCAACAACCACGGCGAGGTAGAGGCTCATCTCTCACCACGACAGACTTGAGGGGTTCTCTGCCATCTGATCTCTCACCGCAACGTGGAGGCTGATCTCTCACCACGACACGAGCTTTCTGCCTTCAGATCCTTCTCTACGGACCGTTTGCTGACGGACTTCCCTGGGCCTGCTACCTGAGACCTGCTGCTTCCTCCCTGACCTGCACCCTCTCGTTGCCCAAGACCGGCCTCGCTGCTCCTGCCCTTCGGCCTCGGACCGTCGGAACATCGTGCAACGGGACTGCTGCCGGATCCTGGTGGTGACTATCCCCGCTTTACGCAATTCTTGCCTCTTTCTATCTTTTCTATCGCTCGCCTTCCCTTCCCCATCACCCCAATCCTTAATAGCGTCCGTCCTCCCCTTTCCCCATCTCCCTTATTAACATTTGTAATAAACTGGTCGGACCAACATTTGAACCGTTGTTTCTTAATCTCACGCCGGGCATACATATTTCAAAGAACCTCCTCTCCCTCCTATAAATTGGAGCGAGACAGTGTTCTAAGCAGAATTTAACAGAATTTCAGATAGAGAGAGACTGAGATTTCATCAGCTGGTACAAGGTACAACTGCTGCTCCAGGGTTGAGTCTCTTGAGGCATGACCAGAATTCATCCTAGATGGGTTGAACTAAGCCATATGATCTCATTTTCACTGACTTTACAAATCACTGACTTATTGAATGGTGATATGACAGGTAGCTTCTAAGTTTTCTGTGTAACCTGATCTAATGGTTATGGTTAATTCATTTAACTGTGCTTTAAAAAATATTTTAATATTTTTATTTGTTATTATGAGCAAGTTTTCTATTTAACTCATTATTTAAAAACAGTGAAGCATTTTGTGTTTTAGTCTGTTCCTATTTCTGACATAAACATATACGAAAAGAGGTTACACCTGGAGAGTATATGGTAAAAATTCTCTCTGCTAACAGTCTCAGGATACAGTGGCATGGAGCTACATCAGAGGAGGGTCAAGCTGGGTATTAGGAAAAAGTTATTCATCAAGAGTGTTCTTGCACTGGAACAGGCTCCCTAAGGCAGTGATCATGGCACCAAGTTTGCTAGAGTTCAAGAGGTGTCTGGACAATGCTCTCAGACATAGGTATGATTTTTGGGTGTCCTTTGTGGAGCCAGGAGTTGAATCAGATGATCCCTATGCATACCTTCCAACCTGGGATATTCTATGTTTCTATGATCTCTTGATGATGTACTCCTGAATTGTGCCTATTTATGATAATTGTTGAAAATAATTTTGAGAGATCATACTTCATGGCACTTAATTTGATACAGGCTTACCATGTTCAAATGTTAAAAAAAAAAAAAATCCTTAATTCTTGGTTATGTATATATACATATTAAATATATTATGTATTTGTAAAGTAAATTGGCACCAACCAGTGTTAAAGTGCTGGCAGCAAAACTGAAGAAATAATCTGCATTTACTGTGTGGACAGTAATTATAACATGTGTCAAATGTACTGTACAGTTCAGATTTTGAGTGGGAAGCAGAATTGATCTTTCGTTGGAGTTATAATTATGTAGCAAAGAACAAATGGACCTTAGTACAAAAGATGCTTCTATACATTGATACTCTTTTTATTTACAGAAAATATCTCATGCTATTTTTTTTTTTTTTTTTTTAATGGGATATGCTAAGAAAGAGACTCAAGGTTGTAAATACAACCCATTGTGAAAATTTCCTTACCAGACTCCTGAGGTATGTTGGATGTTTTGTAAATGGCCAGATTACTTCATAATCCAGATTCTTTCTCTGCACAGATTATTTTTTGAAGGTAACATATAGATGTAAGGCTGTGATGGTGTATGTGTGTAAGACAAATAATCCTTTCTCTACATGGAATGCTTCTGCGTGTTTCTAACAGCCAAATGAAACAACAATTTTAAAGGAAGTCAGGGAAGGCTTAGATTTGTATTACTTCGGGGTTTTTTTTGTCATCTATACCAAAGCAAAGTAGAGCAAAATTGTACTAAATGAGGATGATGGCTTTTTTATTTCCATCTGCATGGATGTAGTTTTCTTTGTAAAGCACGAAGTGGAGTGGAAGCATTTAGTAAGTAGCAATGTGCTCCAACATGGCCAAGATCGTGTTTTGACTCCCAGGAGAAGAATAGTGATTTATATCAGTTGTAATAGTATTAATACTAGTAACGATTTCTCCCTCAACACTCTGAGAATTTAGTTGTTTGTCCTTTGAATATAAAATGCAACAAAGTAGGAACTGTATTGAAAGGCAAAATGAAGTTTTAGGTTATGAAAAAGATGTGTCAGCAGATAGTTGAAGAACAGATTCCCTCCAAATCATTCTAGTGCTCTACCTAGAATCACATGATTCAGCCTCCCCTCAAAGTGTATTTTTATCATCTGTAGGGAACTTAGCATATCATAGCATTGTTTAAGAAAGAGAAGACTTTTTTTTTTTTCCTCTTCTCATTTAACTGTAGTTATATTGCTGTGATTCGTTGCCTAAATTGTCATACTTACTAAATGAAAGTAAGGTTTACTGGTTCCCCAGATTTTTACTGAATTTATTCTGTTTATCAACTCTTCTATGGTCAGATTTTACAGTGGTTTTCTGTATCATTTAGTTTCTTGCTTGCAGAGAGTATCACTACTGGTTTGCTTGTGAGTTTGTTCTTCTGCTAGTTCTTGCAGGAGAGACTTTAATCCTTCTGATTCATTTCAAAATACTGTTGTGTATGTCAATTATATCATCAATCTGTTTCAGGAGAATCTGTTCTAGTTTTTTTGTCTTTTATCACATTTTTCTTACCAGCTACACATGAATGTATAATTTGAAATAAATAAAAATATTTAATCTATTTTGCAATACTGGAAAAATGGAATAGTAATTAAATAGAAAATGAAAAATAGCAATTTAAAACTAAATAATGGAAGCTGACTGTGGTAGTTCAGTACAAACATTTTATTTTAAATACAAGTAGAAGTAATATCCCTGTATTTTAATTTATGCGATACTGCAACTTCAGAAAGGTTTGATCCACACTGTGAGGAGATAATTTCATTGCATAGACAAAGGTAAAGTGAGAGAGGCTTTCTTTGAAAACCCCATCAAGTCCACAAACTGGTTTTATTTTGGAGTACTGAAACACCTGTCATCCAACAGTAAACATTCCACTCACTGGTAAAAACGTTAGAATCAAACTGGTGGATATTTCTGTTTGTTTGTTTTCCTGGGTTGGTGTTTTTTTGTTTGTTTGTTTGTTTGTTTTTTGGCTGTGCTCTAGAAAGTTAGCAGATTGGTTGAATTCAGAAGGCAGTTCCCTAGATGTGAGATGAAACTGTCTGAGTAAAGATGGAAAAAATCTTAAACAAGTTACATCATCCTCTTTAATCATTTCACATCAATTGTGATGTAGTTTAGAAGTTCAGCTTTAGTTAATCCATTGTTTCAAATGCTGTAATGCATCACAATCTAATGAAAAAAAAAAAAACAAAACTAAATCTTTCACTTCCATATTCTTCTAAAGACCAGTGATTATGTCATGGGAAATACCCTGATCTTGCTGCTGTATTGTATTTCTAGGGATGCTTGTGAGAACGAGTGTGTGATATTGCTTTCTGGCTGTTGTCAGGAAAGAATGAAGTTCCTGTTATTAGCCAATGTTCTTCCAGTAGCATGTATAAGTGCATTCATGAAGGAGTCCAGAGTCTCAGCCTGTCTCTTCATGCATGTTTGCTGTAAATTGGAATTTTTGTTATTGTTGGCACCTTATAGACATCCTACTTCAATCATTTCAGCACTATTCAGCACTTAGTAAAATCACATTTCTGTCTGTTTTTAGCCACACTAACAAATACTATATTTTGTTGAAAAAGAAATTGTATTTCCTTAGATTTCTCTGAATGTTTTCTCACACTGTATATTATAACAGCAAATTGAGAATCATCATCCATGTTGGAGGAGCCAGCCAGTGTAGCAGCAGAGGGAGGCTATATTTTACTCTAAGGTAAAGACTGAAATTGTCTAGCAGTTGCCAGGCTTTTATCTTACAAGCCTTACAAGCACAGCAAGAAGAGAAAAGCAAAGACGATAGTTTTTATTTTGGTATATTTTGTGTATAATGCAGAAAGAAAACCTGAGCCATAAGAATGAATTGCTAGAAATATAAATAGTCTTGTGCTAGAGCTTAATAAAATTGGTAAAATTCTGATGTTGATTTAAGCTTTGGAATTCCCTACAAAGAGTTCCCTATTATAAGTTGAAATAAAGAAATTCAGCCATGCAGGTACGCGGCATACATTTTGCTCACTATCTTATTTATTTTACACAGATTTTCTGTTGTATTTGTTGATGCTGCTCAAGTTCTCTGAAGCATACATTGCAAATGTGCCATCTTAAATAATTATTTAATTAAGATATTATTTCCCAACATATAAAGTAATTATTTTAATAAAAATAATCTCTCTTTATGTATAAATCATTTTTTGTATCAAAAATGTTGCAATGCTGTTGTGCTCTTTGATTTGTTTGTGTAGGGTCATAGCTTTCTTTTAACTTCGACATCTTAACTGTCCAAATAGGAGTATACCTTGGTCTTGTCTGTCTTCATTTTTTTCTCTCTGTTTCTCCCTCTTTTTCTGAAGAATTCAGATGGGACTGACAGCATTTCAATACAGTACAGTTATATTGTTGGAACATAATTTTCTGTTTGTTTGTTTTGTTATTTCTATAGAATCACTTGCAAATCTTGCACCTTTTCTTGGTGATTGAATGGATTTATAGGGAAACATTTTGTCTTCATAAGGTTTGTTAAGTGTTGACCACAATAAGATTACCTAGTCAATATGATTTCTGGCGATCTATTGTTTCTACCTAGTTGATTCTCACAGACTACATGTAGTCTACCATTAATACATTCTCATCTGAGTGTGTTTATGCATAGCGATGTTGAAAGTAATAAGCACTTTGTTTCATCTAGAATATGAATTAATAAAAACACAAACAGGTATGGATTTATGACTGCACTTCAGAGTAATGTGGTACATGATTCACACTGCAGCAAGATTTATTTGAATGTCATGAGGTACAGTGAATGTATCTGTAATACCAAGGTCATTTTTGCTGTAATTAATAGACTGGGACTTCTTTTGTGCTGGAGTTTCAAATACATTTAATTCTCCTCATCAGGATTACTGGATATAGAATGGGTGTCCTTGAAACATGTAAATTATCCTATGAAATTCAGTCATGATGACATTAAAAGTAGGCTGATGTCTTCTTAGCAATGTGAATATTTTAGTAGAGAGCACTCATCTTGCAGGTTTATTGACTCTTTAGCCACTCTTAGACTTGTCTTTCCCACTCTTACATTCCAAATGGTTACTTATTTGCCTGAAACTCTTATTTACATTTGTCTTAATCTTACAGAAATCATTGCTACTAAGTCTGGATTCCTTATCAAGAGAATAATCTTTATTTTCATTTCATCAGCTCTGAAGCTCATCTCATTGTGGTTATGAGAGAGACCTGTGGTATTGTCTCTTCATTTACTGTTTTTCACATAATCAGAGAATAACTGTGGAGGGGAACTCAGGAGAATGCCCTTCCTACTCCAACAGGTTCAAAGGTTGCCCACGACCATGACCAACTGAGCTTTATCTATCTTCAACAACTCATACTCCACACTCTCTAGAAAATTTATTTGAATATTTGATCCCCCTCACTGAAAAGAAATGTTTTCTTATGTTTAAATGGAATTTCCAGCATTTCAGTACATGCCCATGGTTTCTTGCCCTTCTGCTTGGCGCCAATCAGAAGAGTCTTACTCCAACTTATTTACCTCTTACTCCCACCAAATTATATATTCATAGGCATTGATACAATCCCTCTGAGCCTTCTCCACACTGAACAGTCCCATAACTCTCAGTCTCTTCTTATATGTCAGATGTTGCAATCCCTTAATTATCTTTGTGCCCTTTTGCTGGACTTGCTCCAATATGCCATTTTTGTAACTGATGTTGTTCAGTGTCTTCAGTTAACTAAAGCTGACCTCAAATAAGCAAATGTTACAATCAAATTTACTATAGCAAAGATAACAACAACAGAATTATGTAATAAAGTTATAGGTACCATAATACTCACAAATCTTGTTGCCTTTTTTCAGCCTAGTTTAGAGCTTCATTCTGTTTGCTTCAATGTCTGTACTTTATGAAACTTATGGTTGCAAGGGTTGCAGATAGGGTAGGACAAAACATTTTCAGTGATTAACTTACATATAAAAAATGCAGTTTCAAACTCATATCAAACAAACAAAAAAAAGCATGATTTGGGCTGACTGTTTTTTAAATGTACTGAGCAAAAGATGCTTTTCAGGTTGCTGTTTCCCTTTTCTTCATCATCAGAACTAAAAGATATAGCTCCTAAAAACTTATTTTAAAATGGAAAATAATATAAAATTAATATTTCATTTGCCTTGAATAAAAAACTTAATAGTTTAAAGTTTAAAATTAGTGTTTTTATTCTGTTTGGTCATGGAGGAGAAATAACTCTTGTCAGCATGAAGCTTATTCTGTTCATATTTTGATCTGGTATCTCAGCAATCCAATTGCACATTTTTGGTTTTATTTTTGAGAATTTGATTAGAAAATGTGATTTTAACTGAGTGTACATCTTTAAATGTTACTGACTACTTAAACTGTACCATGTGAATTGGGAAAAATTTGCAGTTCGTAACAGTTTAGCGGATGCTTGTAAACAAGCGGGCTTATATGGAAACATCTCTAGTAAGTTAGGTTAGCAAAATATGGACTGGGTGACATGAGAGGTTGCAGGTATTTGCACCACGTGGACATCCCATAGAGCAGAAGGGTACTTAAAGACAATTTCATAGTGTACAACAGAAAGAGAAAAGCGTTATCATATCAAAATATATTTATAGTTGCAAAACAATTTGACGTTGATAAGCTGTGCAAAAATTAACTGTGAAAAGAGAGTAACAGTATATGCTCTGAATGTAATGCCTTCTATCTTATAATGGTGGCCTACGTCATAAGAGGCAGATATTGGTGATATAGCAGTAGAGGTTGAACCTTCCCAACAATTTCATTTTTTTGGTGTGTGACAGATATAAGCAGAAGGGCAGTCTGACAAACTGATATCTGACATGGAAGTGTGTAAGAGGTGTGTGTCATTGAATTCCTCCACATGGAAAAAATTCCACCTATTGACATGCACTGATGCTTGCTGAATTCTTATGGAGAACAAGAAGTAGATGTGAGCATGGTAAAATGGTGAGTGGTGCACTTCAGCAGTGGCAACAGCAACATGAAAAACAAATCATGCACAGCTGTTACACCACAAAATACTGTATTGGTCAGCTCATCCATGTAAATAGGCAAATTATGAACAGGGAACTGTGTATGGAACATTATATTGGCTTCAATGCATTGGAAAAAATGGTGGCAATATTGGAATATCACAGAGTTTGCACCAGCTAGATCTCATATATGCTTACACAGGAAGAGAAAAAACTCCACATGCAAGTTTGTTAATATGTATTGAACCAACACAAGGCTGAAAGTGGCAGTCTGAAGACTAAAGCACACTTCCAATCTTGGCTCGACTGCCCTAGCACACTTGCTGCATAGTCTGGATTTGGCAAATTCTGAATTCCATCTGTTTGGACCAATGAAAGATATACTGTGTAGGTAACATTTTCTGAGAAACAATGCTGTCTTAACACTTATGAGCCAGTGGTTTACCTCCACTGGTACAGGTTTTTATGAGTGTGGCAAGCAGGCTCTTGCTCATCACTGGCTAAAATGCATAGCTGATGGTGGTGATTAAGTTGAAAAATAATGTTTTGTAGTTGAGGATTTGCTCTCTCAAACAGTGTTATTGTACTCTTTATATCTTTTGTAGTTTCTATGGAAATAAATAGCAGGCATTACTTTAAGAGCAACCTAAGTGTAATTTGAGGATTTCAGAAGTCCATATTGATAAATCTATCTCAGCAGAATGAGAGACTTCAAAGTTTCTTTCAAATAAAATATATGTACAGTTAATGCAGAGCTCTCACAGTAGCATAAAATTTAATTGCACTCTTCTGACATTGGTTGCTGAGAAGGGACAAAAGCATCCTCAGCTTCTTTACGGGCTTTTTCTGGTTTTCGCTTTGCTTTAGTTCTTTTCTAAGTTTGTTATGGAACTAAAGCTATTGTTGCTCGCAGCCCTATGCCTTTTTTTTTCTTTTCTTTTCTTTTCTTTTTAGAGTGACACAGTAGTCTCAGTATGTTTTAAATTGTTTCATTTCTTTGTTTCCTACCAACACTCTTTTTCACACAGCTTGTAAAATGAAAACACTGACCAGGTATTTACTCCTGTAGGAAATGGATCTCATGAGGAATTGCTTGACAATCAGTGTGATTTTGAAATACAAATTTAATGAAGACTGGCTTTCTGATTTTAGGTTGCAGGTCAGCACAGTCAGATGCTGCAAGAGGCTTTGTGGATGACATGACAGCATAGGAGAGTATTAGGAAGAAGAAAAAAGAAAGAAAGAAAATAAAATAAAACCTGAAACATATTAGCAGAAAGATAGACTGAATTCAGGAGATACATCACAATAGTTAAAGGCTAATTGGCAGTATTAACAGCCCCGTGGTGTGCCCACACCCTGCCACAGCTGGCAGCAGCAATCCTCCTTCCCACTGAGGCCCAGCTTGGGTGACCAGGTGCCTAACAATCTTGTGTTGGGATGAGGGACACTCAGGGATGCATGAAGGATGTTGACATGTCCAGCTACACAGATTACTACAGACTTTGGTTCTCCCTCTCTTCTTCGACTGGCAGAGATGGAATGTCACTGGTGCAGGCACATGATGGCGCTCTAAGTTCACAGGCATTCATGAGGTGAGAATCAGCGTGGCCTCTTCCCCAGATCCCAGGCCCTCCTACTTGCCTCATGAATCTTTGAGTCACTGAGCTGCTCCTGTGCAATACTTGCTGTAGTCAGATGCAAAGCACTCACACACTTGTCCACGGGCAACCTCATGTTGAGGAACTCCAAGAGTGCTAGCATGGGTTTTCTGCCCACCTGAAAACTCCTGCCTGGACTCCAGACCTTCTGTTCTCTGGCTCATCCTGTTTGACGTTACCACCCCCCTTTTACTGCTCACCTCTCTTTTCCCCACATCTTCCCTCCTCCCATTAGAGGAAGGCGCAGCCACCGTGTGTCCCTACCTTCAGCAGCTGTCCCCTGGCAGGGTTCGACTAAGCCCCACTATCATCCAGGACCCTCAGGTTTGCATGCTTATCACTTGCAAAGCATTGGTTTTCCTGCAGTTTCAGGCTAGCCCATCTATTAATGTAACTTACTAGGTTTAGTTCTGCCTCCTTCATTGTTTGTTGATCAGGTATGTATGTATATGCTTATGTTTTGCTTTCTTATTATCCCCTTTTACACTGGAAATGTTTTTGATCTGATACTGTTAATGCAACAGTTTCTTTCTCCTTTCACATTTCTTTTCAGACAACATCAATAAAAAGGGAATGTGTAATTAATATTAATTTGCTTTATTTGTAATCTCTTATTCAAATGCTATTTTTGAAATGTGACTGTTTTTCATTATATAGTAGCTCAGAATATAGAATTCTATGTTTCAGTCTTTGCCTTGGCTATATTAGAACATTTTTTAACTGTGAAAAATGATTAACCTGTTGTGTCATGATGCTAACTTTTTCTGTCTTACTTTGGTCTGCTTGCTGTCACAAATTCTCCTAATCTGTGGGCTCAATAATACTTTAAATATATATTTTCTTTTGAGTAACTTCATAACAAGAAAAGCTAATAGAGTTTCACCCAGTTGCTCTCTGTTATGGCATAGCAGGAACATTTTATTTTGTTGTACAAAGAAGTTCGGAGAATCACATGCAAAATGTCACCCAAGCAGGCCTCTGTGTGTGTTTGGGCATTGTGACTAGTGAAACAGTGTTAATGAAAGCACAAAGGTAATTTACTCAAGGATAAATTTTTCTTGACTGCATCTTCCTGTCTTTATCTCTCCTTAAATCTTTCATTATTTTTTTCTTCCCACCTTAATGGATGTGTTAATTGATAAGATTTGTAATTAGTTATGAGAGAATTCAGGACACAAATTTGTCTTTCTGTGCTGTAGTATAATTTTATATCTGCTTGAAAATTAAGCACTAGGGTGATTAAACAGTTTTCTCTGTTTCAGCTTCACCATCTACTATAAAAGCAATCCTTAACAAGCAGCCTGCAAGAGTAGCATGTGCAATTTCTTTTTAGTGCGATCCATTCTTCTACCCTCCCTTTTCCAGTGAAAGAATTAATGAGGTTGACGATGTTGATATTTAAAGTATCATAACTGGCATCTGATATAGTGTCCACTGACATGAATAAGTTTTCCTGTTACCTGAAATTATTCACTCATCTTCTATTCAGAGGTGAATTATTGTATAATTAAACTAAGAATGGTCAGGATTTCAGTGATTCCTTATAATCCTACCTCTTACTAAGAATGGTATCTGATTATGGCTCTGCATATGTGTTTACTTCCTAAGAAGTGTTTTTTTTTTTTTTTTCTTTTCATGTATGAGATGGCTCGTACATTTAAAAAAATTACTCATACCAAATTCACCATTCCAGTTTTGTAACAGTATTTGTGATCATTGTTTTGTTTTCTTCCTGAACTTCATAGTTCAGTCTCACTTTACCTATATTTTGTAGAAAATTTAGAATATATAGAAATATAGAAATATATAGAATATTTAGAAAATATAGAAACTATAGTATTCAATGCTCAAAATCTACTGTTCTGTACAAAAATAAAAATAAAAATAAAATGAAAATAAAATTAGTTTTGTAATTCTGTTTATGAACCATGCTGCAACATGTAATTTCTTTTTATTTGTCAACCACTAATAGATGATATTTTTTCTTTATTACATCATTTGTTCTTTACCACTCATATTCCAGCTGTAAAAACAACTTTGGAAAAAAAAATCTTACAGTATTGTGTCAGTTCTAGGGGGAAATATTTCCATTTTATAAGCATACAAATATAAATAAATAGCTTCATCAAATTTCCTTTTCTACCCTTAAAATTGGATTTATTATTCATGCATTAGTATTAATTATTTGAACATGTTATCAATAATATAATTTCTGTGTAATTGCTTGGTTTTCTGATGAACATGCTTTAGTTATGAAATGGTGGATAAATTTTGTTGGTTCTTGCTTTCTAGACAAAATATTTGGCCTTGTTCTATTCCATCCCCAAAGCATCAGAGAACTTGGTAATAATTGCCATATATCTATACAGTTAATTTTAAAGTATTTACTTTGTTTCTCCAGAATTCTGGTGAATGTATGCAAATTATTGCTTTTTATCCTCCAGAAGCGTTACATAAAATAAACCAGATTTTGTTTGTGAAATCAACTGAGTATTATTTCTGCTACTCATTGTAAAGTAAATACTTGTCTTAGCACTGCTGTTTTGACATTTTTGTCAACTTTCAAGATTTAACCATGAATCACTCAATCTGACCTTTTCAGAATTCCAGATCTTAGGGTTATCTCTCATGCATATAAAATAAATTCTGGGTTTCTAGCTGCCTAAATGTATGAACTAATTGTATTTTAAAGGAAAAAAAAAAAAAAAAAAAAAAAAAGAGAGAGAAAGAAAAAGAAAGAAAATGAAAATGAAAATACCTGCTGTAATTATTGGTCTTTCTAAGACAAAATTACTAAGTGTGCTTCAGCTCCAATATATGTAATAAATGGACAGAAATAAGTACCGTGGAAGGCACTGTGTGCTTGAGACCTTCAATAACACTGTCTCTGAGTGCCAGTCTTCTATAGTGGATAGATCTACTTCCTGCAGTTGCATTTTTCCCAAACCCTTTCAAGCATATTTTCGTTGTTGTCATTCATATATTTCCACTTATATTTGTTGTCACACTTATATTTCCATATGTTTTTAGTCTTCAGAAGCTTTTATTTGTTTCTGATGGCAAGGTATCCATCACACTGCAGACATCTAAAAACCTGAAAAGTAGAGATCTTTCTGGACCAGTAGATACAGGAAAATGGTAAGAATCCATCTAATGGTCTCACACCCATCTGGTAGTTATAAAACAATAAACAGACAAAAACAGAATACCCAGCTCAATACAGTAAAGAGAGAGAAGGCAAAGGTATTTTTCCTAGTGGTGAGGCAGTGCTCTTTGACATAAGTAGGACAGAAATAAATTTTCCTGCTGTTACTACACAGGCAGAATTCCCCATTTTTTTTATTTTCCAGGAAAAAAATAATAATAATAAAAAAAAAAAAACTGATTGCAAAACTGCACTCGTTCCTATGGTCTTCATTACATTGACAGTCGGCAAATATTAGCCTTCAACAGGCTAGTCTTTGCTTTGAATGATATACCTGCAGATAATATTGGAATAAACCTCAAGTTTTACTGCTGTCATTTTAATAACCCTAAATATGGGTTATAGTCTGATTTTAGAAGTGTTTTCATTAAGACTTTTACTACAGAAATATAATCCACTCATCTATCAGTCTGAGAATTCTGTAAATTGGTAGTGTGTCTAAAACAGTGCTTTGGTATCAGACCATCAGGTGTTTGAACTGAGGTTTGCCAAACTGTAAAGATTTTTTACACATATGATTTCAAGTGTGCAATATGTAGATTGCTCAAAATTGATACTATATGACTTGTATGACTTTTTTTTTGGTGAATTTTATGATGTTGATAAAAATAGATTTGACAGGTGCATAGTCATTTATTTCCTTTGCAAACAAATGTGGAAGCAAATTCTTTTTTATTTTCTTCTCCAAAATTTTTCCTTTGATTGTTTTAAATACTATCGTCAGAAACACTTATACTTGATCTCCCCAGTGGCATCATTTCCTTGAAGTAATTGTAAAGCATCCCAGGCTCTTCTGTTTTATTTCTTACCTCTCATAAACTTTTCATAAGCTTTTTAATGTATTTGTCTTTAACACCTAGGGAATCATCAAATTTGTGCTATTTCCAGTAAGCAAATTATAACTTGTTTCAGCTAAACACTCTAAATTGAATACAATCACAGACTAGTTGAGACAGGAAGGGACCTTAGGGAATTGCCTAGTTCATCTTGCCTCCTCAAAGTAGATTCAGCTATAGCTGGTTGTATGGTTGTATACCATTAGGTTATGAGTATCTCTGTGGATGAAGACTTCATAACAACTCTGTTGACTACTTATTGCAGAATTTTATCATCCTGTACAGTAAAAGTCTTTTTTACTTATGTTTAAATAGATCTTTCAGTGTTTCAATTTGTTACCTCTTGGTCTGTCGGTGGGCACCACTGGAAGAATCTGGTTCCATCTTCTTTCACATCATCCCATGTCCCGCCTCAGGTATTTATACATGTTTTTCAGGCCAGTAACATGCAGGGTACTCCAGGGTCCAATCCTACTTAGCATCTTCATTGGTAATTTGGACAGTGAGGTAGAGTGCACCTTCAATGAATCCACAGATGACACAGAAATGGGAGGAATTATCGATGCATTAGTGGGTCATGTATCTTCCATAGGGACCTGGAAAGCTGGAAAGATGGGCTGACAGAAACTTCCTGGAATTAAAAAAGGGGAAGGGTAGAGCCGTAGGATTTACTTATTTGCTGAAATAATTATCCCAAGAATAATTTCAATAACAGCAATTATGTTTTTGTTTAAATGCTTTGCTGGTTTTATATCATCCTTTCTTAGCAGTTCGTATTGTGCTGTTGAATTTTTCGTTGAAAATTTGCAACTGGTATGTAGTATTTGTAAAGAAGGGAATGTTCACGTCTGACAGATGTTACAATACTCAATTTAAAAATTAAACTGCTATTTCTATTGTGTGAACCTGCCTAAATCACATTTAGATTTTAAATTTACATTGATTAGAATATTAACTTGATACTCATTTTGTAAATATTGTTTGAACTACTGATAAAATCCATATTACAAAATCTGAACATGACATCTGTTAATCTCAAAAGTAACTTTTTCCCAGTTTATACCTCCATAAGAGTTGTCCGCTAACCAGTGCTATAAGGGAACCTGACTGAGATCCTAAACATTCTATTTTCTTAAGGTAAAATTTCCAATACTTTAATAACTTTTTTTTTTTTGTCTTGAGTACTGGTTAATTATTATAACTATTTATCTTAACTCATTTATTAGTATTTATATTCATAATTAGGAACCAGAACATACTGTCATAGTAGCTGCAGTGGCACCATTTTCAGTGATAGGACAGACATTCCCACAAAGTTGCCTTGTTCACAGGTCCAGCAATCACACTACATCTTGTGAATACTGCTTAATACGAGCCTGGAACTACAAGGCAGTATTTCCTAGTGTAGTGGGTCCTTCCAGCAGACTTCAATATGGATATCTTCTCCACCATGGTGTCTCCATGCCCTGCAGGGGAATCTCTGCATTAATGTTCAGAGCACCTTCTTGCCCTGCTTCTCTTTCCTTGGAGTTTTCAGAACTGTTTCTTACATCTTTTTTTTCTCCTCATTGCTGTTCAGCATTTTAAAGTTCCTTAAAGATGCTGTCCCAGAGTTGCCATGTGTCTTTTCCCAAAAAACTCTTGGTGTTTCCCAGCTCCTATATTACTTTTTCTAGTAAATTCTTGTCTTTCCCTTCGAATTCCTGTTATTTTTTCTTATCTTAGTACATCTAGCCTTTTTCCAGTAGCCAGGAACTTCACCTAACTGCCATGATTTTTCAAATTTAATTGAGAGTGGTGTGGCAACTTTATCAGTTAATTCCCTCAGGACTCAAGGAATCATCTGATTGTGAAGCATAGATTTACGAATGTCCAGGTTCCTCTGGTGGTCACAAATATGATCTCTACTTACAGTGGGAGCTCATCCAGTCTCCACCTTCTTGACCCATCCACTCAAGGGGCATCTGAAGGGCAGCTGCCAGTGAAGACTGAGGCAAAAATGTTGTTGAGTAGCTCAGCGTTATCCTTGTTTGTTGTTACCAGCTTGTCTGTATTGCTCTCTAGGGGGGATATGCCTTCTTGGACATTCCTTTTCTCACTGATGTACTCATAGAAGACTTTCTCATTCTTTTTTGCACTTCTTATCAAGTCCAGTTCCAGTTGAGCCTTGGCCTTCCTGATCCCATCCCTATACAGCCTAGCAGTAACCCTATACTATTTCCAGGTTATGTGCCCTGGCTTCAACTTTCTGCGCATTTCTTCTTACCCTCCAGTTTGACAAGCAGATCCCAGTACAGCCATGCTAGTGTCTTGTTTTCCTTTTCTGGCTTCCCAACATAAATTCCTTTCCTCCAAAGCATACTACAGAAAGACACAGCAAGTCATTAAGGTGACTGGAAACCCATGAACTCATGAATTTCTGCTCTCTTCCTGTATTTGGCAATCACCTGAAATGGATCCTTCAGATATGAAGCAATTTAAGTGAAATTTTTTTACTTAGGTTTTGGACCTTGCAAGATTAATCCAGTTCTACCATGCAATTTTATCCATTTGTATTTCTGAAGCCTCTAGGGAAGAGAAAAGATGTGAAACATGCATAAATATCCAATAATGTCTCAGTGTTAAAGAAGAGAAACAAACTTACATTAATTTCACTGGAGTGTACAGTCCACAGTTTTTTTCATACAAGTTTAAAATCATAAGAAGTTAGCTTTCTAAAGTCGTATTTTAACCAAGAGTTCAACAACTAGCAGCATTTATCTTTAGTGTAAGAAAATAGAGCTTTTATCTACAACCTAAAAACAACTTCAGCAGTTTCATGATTTCCAAGGCTTTCCTTCTCCAACTGATCTCTTATATTTCTTTGGATAGAAATGCAGAACATATAATATGAATTCAAATATGTTTTTTAATTGTGGTAATACCTTTATTTTAGTCTCCATTCAATTCTGTTAAAAATGGAAGTTGAACACACAAAAAAATCTTTTTATTTATAATTTTATATACTTATGTAATATTATTGTATCACTGTATGGGGCAGGCACCTGTGCAGCATCCCAGGGGCTGCTTTGTGAGGAAAGGTCTTGGCTGCCCTGTGCTGGACACAGCTGGTTCCTTTTTTGTTCTCCACCAATGCTATTAAAGATAGAATTCCAACCAGTTTTTATATGACTTTCTCCTCTTTATGCATCATAAGCATTATTATTTGAGAAATATGACAGATTTGGTCTACAAGTGTACACTTTGCTAGACAATAAATATAAGGGCTCATTGTTTTTTGTGATGCTTTTTTAAATTATCTTGACTAAAATTATTCTTAGGATCTATCGAAGTAATGCAGTAAAAATGTTGGTACGTTTAGCTGAGCATAACTGAAATAAGATAATATTGAGGTCCGTGAGAAGCATAATGCACTTAAGAGTCTTTCGAGTTCATAGCTGGCCTTTCAGATATGTTGCTAATGTAGTGTTTATGTAGCAAGCTCTACTGAACATTTGGAATCAAATAAGAATATTGAAGGAATTCAATAAAGAAAATAATTACTAAAATTAATTTAGTGCTTAAAATAAAACTCAAATTAATTTGGACATTTAATTCCAGAGGAAAAAGTAAATCTTCTTGTAATGTTTTTTCTAAGTAAAGCAGTTACAGTGCTGTATCACAAATATGTTCTATTCATCATTTTGTATTTTCTGCATGTTTTGTCCCTGTTGAGAATAACACTTTTTTTCAGTGAAATATGCTCTGCGATTCAGTCAATTTTCTGAGAAGGAGATAGATAGGCTACATTGTCTACATGTTAGCAGTAGGCAATTTTAATTAACACACTTTGTAATCAAGCTAAAATTAGCAGAATTATTACAGAAGACAAAAAGTGCAATTCACAGATAGCTTACATGTAAAATTTGAGAAGTGTAGGAGAAAAATAATGAAAGCAACACAGCTCTTAAAAAAAATTCTTTGTGCTGGAGGTCTTCATTGGTAGTATCATATGCTTTCCTTTAGTTAATTATTTTTAATTTATGAGGGCTAAAATGAAACAGAAGCACAGATCATTCTAGAACTAGTCTGCATTTTTTTTCTTGTCTTCCCATTTAGATACTAATTATGGATTGCTTTTGGATTTCTATGTATCTTCAAAAAAATTCTCAGCAGACAGAAAAAAATGGTTAATAGGACCAAATTTATGTTTAAGTAAACTGACAGTGATGAATCATGTTAGTCAGAGTATTACCTTCTTGGATATTTCCTTTTCTATCAATAGAAGATTAAAGCAATTTATATGATAAGTTTCACTGTAAGACAGAGAAAATTTGGAGCTAGTCAGTGCCGCCTTTGTTTCAGTTTTTACTGGTATAGTCTTCTTTTGAGTCTTCTGGATAACACAGTTGTGGTGGCAGCTCAGCCTAGAGAAGTGTACCATTATCCATAGTAAAGAAAGCTCAATTTAGAAATAGTTTAAAGAATTTGTGCCTATGTACGTCCATGGAACCATACAGGAAGCTATGAAAGTCATAAAAGAAGCTGGCTTACCTCCTTGCATGGCTTCTTTCTGTGAAAGAGTCATGGTCTTTTAAAGGTCATGATGATCAACAGAGGTTTCTGATCACTGGAGTAAGGCAAGCATTACACTTCACTTTAAAAAGGCCAGAAAGTTGTTCCAGATAGTCAGCCTTCTCTGTATCAAGGGAAAGCTACAAAAGAAAACATCTCAGAAACACTTTCCAGGCTTTTGAAGGAAAAGCTGGTGAATGAAAACAGCTAACATGGATTTACCAAGAAGGGCAAATCCTCCCTGATCCATCCAGCTTCCTTCTCCAGTGAGCTGTTTGTCTGTTTGGAAGAGGGGAAATCTGTGGATGTTTACTTTTCATCAAAAAGTAGTTGTGTGCTCTCTCATAATATTCTTGCAATTAGATTTTTGACTGTAGAAAAACACTGTAAGGTGAGTGGAAAATTAGCTGCCAAGATCAAAGCAGAATGAGTGTTGTAACATTGTCCCTATGTTTCTTATGGAAATATATGTTACGTACTTCTCTTTTTACCAAGCTCACATAACTAGGTCTTTCTGTTTTATTAGCTTAAAATTTAGAACCTCCTTGTCTTTTCTCTTTGACTCTTTCTTCATAAAATTTTGAATGTTGTTTCTAGAGATAAATTCTAGTCTTTTCCAGACAGCATTCTTGACATTGTGAGATTGCAAGCATGATTTTAATAAATTTTGAAGGTTAATCACATCTATTTTTGTGTAATCTAAGTATTTTATTACAAAACACAACAACTAGACTACTTTTAATTTCTTAGCTTAGTTTACTTTGCAAATTTTTTATGGAATAATTTTTTTATTGGCATGCTTTTCTTAACTTTGATTTTCTTGTGCAATGTGTGTTTTATGAAATTCCAATTTTTTTCAACAAAGAATTACTAGAAAGAATTAGTTTACTGGTATCCTGCCCTGAACAGCCACATGCAGCACTATCCCTTCTGAGATGTGATTCCAAATCTACTTTCTAAAAAATACTTCATCCCACTGTTTCTGGATGTATTTGACTCTTCTAATAACATCATTTGCTAAATCCCAAGGATATATTTTTCTTGGGACTGGCATCACGTACTGGGCTATTCATGGTTCCAAAAAAGATCACTTTGTTTGGGAGAGGATGGTTGGTTCTGTCTGCTGGTAGTCAGTAGACTCTCTTGCTCCCCTGCCCTTGAGAAGTAGTCTCTGATTGTACACTTTTCTCCACACTGTTTTTATTTTGATTTGGGTAAAAATGGCACCTTAACCATTACAGTTCATGTTTCAGTGGATCTTTTTTCCATTATTATGTGAAGCAAAATAATGCTTGAGTTCAGACTGTATCTATGGACCTTGCTAGACCAATTATAAGGACTCCCAAAGAGAAGTGCCCAAACTGTCCTAGTTTGTTGAACGTATGCTTACATTTCATCTTATTATAGTCACATAGTCACAGCTCTCATTTTACAGTGGTAAAGATTTTCACACAATCTATGAATCAGATATGACCCATAATATCCCGTTGTTAAAAAAGCAAAATATAAAATTTACAATAATTGAAATTTAAAGTAAACTCACTGTAAAGTACATATGTAAACATATGAAGCTACATAGAACTCCTTTCAAAAGAGTGAATGAAGATCACGTCTTGGAAGGTATCAAAGAAAAACAGATTTGCTGAATATGAGTAGGTAGAAGTTAGTCTGTGTCTGGGGATGAAGGTTATAGCAATTGTGTACTGTTCAATTGTAATTTCAGGTAAAACCTATGATAATACAAGAAAAACATAACATATAAAAGGGAAAAACTTTTTCTTTTACTTTCTTTCCTATACATAGATTATCTCAAACAATTTTCAGTAATGCAAATTGTGACAGATTATTTTTTGTAATGTACTTGGTCCTCTATGATGCTCAGTGATGCTGTTTTGTTTGATTCTCTACTTTGACAATGTACTTTCTCTAAAGCAAGATGAGAATTAGTAGCATAAACAGCTATAAATATTAATAAGCACATGGGTACTCCCCTATCAGTTTTTCTGAAATGTGAAAGTGTTAATACTTTCACAGAACATAAAAGGCTTACTTTTGGTTTTGAAAGTCTAGCTGGCTTTTATCAACTTTATTTATCATTTATTTAGATTTTCTTAAAAGAAAGTATTCCCACTTGTATTGATATGGCAATGCACACCAGCATTAAGTACCATTCAGATCACCTTGACAATTCTCAGCAGTATCGTGAAAACAATGATCTGAGGTAAATAAAAATTAGGCAAGTAGCTGTAAATAATAATTAATAACCAATTGGACTTCTGCAATTCTCAGCAAAAAATGTATTAAAAGTTTAAATTAACAAAGTTGCTAAGTTATTCAGACATTATTGGAGAACATAAAAGACTCTCAAATGTTGCTATTGCTTCTTAAATAAACTTAGGACAAATAATTAAAGAACAAAAGTAATGAGTATTATATGCTATAGAAGTGAAGTTTCAAGGGCTACAGACATCATGAATGTACCTGACACACTAAGATTGTGCACTGCAGGAAAATTTGGAAACACAGAAGAAGGTAAAAACCATCCACCAGTCACACATGAAAGAGAATTTCCATTCTACTATCCAATTTTCAGTTATGTTCTGTATTTTAATATTAGGAGGAAATGAATGTGACAATCATATGCACTTTTTGGGGGTAGTGATTTCTTTGGCCCACTTTGAATGTATAAATTGGAATGCAAGAAATTGGAAATGCAGGTAACTTAGGCTGATCAAGTTAATAAGAAATTGCATTATACTTCAAATGGTTGCAGTCAAATTGGAGAGCATTTAGTTGTACATAGGGAGATGATGCTTACAAACTATCAACTGCTAAGGAGAAAATGGAGAAACTGCATTTGTTTCATTTTAAAGAAAAGAAACTGAGAGACATCATAAGGATTCTTGGAATGTCACAGAATTAGTATTTCTGTTGTTGGCACAAATGGCTGCTGTATAGTCACAGCGTATTGGTACATATAAAACCACTGTGAACTGCTTCTATGAAATTAATAACAAGCAGTTGTTCTCTGTTTTTACTGGAAATACCACAAAAAATAACTCCATTTTCAGGGGAAAACAATAAAATCTCACAGTGGTGAAAGCTATCTAAATGTGACAATAATTAACATTAAATTACATTGCCTAGAAGTTGTTTGGGATCCTCTTTGCTGGAGACTAGAGTTTATCAAGTAGGACCAAGGGATGTTAGCTTTAAGACTTACTATGTTTTTTTTTTCCAATCCTATCTTTTTGATATTTAATGAATGTGTCTCCCTTCTTATCATTTAACTGGATTTTATAATTCCTTACATGTTTAGCTGGGGTTATGTGGGCAATTTCTTTACAAATAAAATTTTAAATATTAGATTTTTTCTTTTTTTTTCCCTCAAGAAACTTCTTTTGTAAACACAATGTTTTTCTTATAGGCAGAGAAATGTAAAAAGCTTCCACTAATATCAGAATTTAGGTAATCCATCAAAATGTGTGGCTTTCACAGAATCACAGCATTGTAGGGGTTGAAAGGGACCTCTGGAGATTATCTATTCCAACTTCTCTGCTAAAGCAGGTTCTGTGTATTAGGTTACGCTGGAAAGCATCCAGATGAGTCTCAAATATCTCCAGAGAAGGAGACTCCGCAACCTTTCTGGGCATTTTGTTCTAGTGCTCTGTCACTCTCAAAGTAAAAAATAAAAAACGTTTCTTCATATTTGTATGGAACTTCCTGTGTTCCGATTGTTAGCCGTTACGACTTGTCCTGCCACTGGGCATTACTAAAAAGAGCCTGGCTCCATCTGCTTGACTCCTGCAGTATTTACAAGCATTTGTAAGATCTCCACTTGGTCCTCTCTTCTCCAGGCTGAACAGAACCAGGTCTTCCAGTCTTTCCTCACAAGGGACATGCTCTGCAACTCTAATAATCTTTGTGATCTTCCATTGGGTTGTCTCCAGCAGTCCCTGTCTTTTTTCAACTGGGGAGCCCAGAGTATTCCAAATGTGGCCTCATCACCAAAAGGTGAGGAGTAGGATCACCTCTCTTGACCTGCAGGCCACATTCTTTTTAATTTTTTATGCACTCCAGGCCTTCTTGGCACACTTTTCACAAAGTTTTCAACATATGAAAAGGTTTATCATTCATTGACATTTGGCACCAAAAAGTGTGACATGTTCTGAGGCAAATTTAGTTTCATTCTTAGTTTATGTCTCAACTCATAATCTGGGAGAGGTAATGCTGTTCTTTGGTAAGGGGATTTGTCTTCACTGATTTTGAATGACATCTTTTTTTTTTTATTTGTTACAAGTATTTGGAACTCAACCTGCCATTTTTTTAGGATTGGCTCATTTTTATTTCTCTTGATCCTCTAGAGATATACACCAATAAAATGTCAAACAATTCCGTCATTTCAGATGGTTCAGTCCTGTGAGGTGCTAAATATTCAGTTCTGTTTAAAATTCAAAGTAGTTGAGGGTATCTGTACAACATTATTTTGGATGAGTATTTTAATTTTGTGAATTTGAAGAAAATGGCTGTAGTCTTTACTTTTTCTATGTTAAATTTGTCGTATTTCACAGTTTCTTTGTTGCATACTATTAGCCAAAAAATACCAGTGTGGTGTGGGAAAACGGCAGATGAAAAACAGGTGGATGGAGTGAAAAGATGTCAAATTTAGATGAATTTTGAATGGTTATGTATCCCAGAATTACACAAATTGTAATTTTCTTTTGGAGGGGAGGAGGGGAAAGAGATATGACAGGGTTTAGTATTATCATTGTTGTTGTTGTTGTTACTTAAAAGTTCAAGTACAATCTCATATTGATATCTGTCCTGTCAATTTTATTTTTTCTGAATGGCAGTGCTGTGTGCCTGCTGACTCTCACCGTCTTAAGCAACTTCTTAATTTTTCAACTTCCCAATAGTTATGGTACTAAGGAATGAAAGCAGATAAACATGCCTCTTGATATAAAACTACTGTATGCACTATTTAAGGATACCAGTATTGAAACTTAAAATGCTGTTTTAAGTGCTTTCCTGACTGTCTTTGTTAAATTGATTATTTTATTCCTTTGTACTTTAGAGATTTTGCTAGGTCACTTCACAGCAGAATAAAGACATTCTCATGGTTAAGTTGAAAGGTTTAAAATAATAGATGGAAATCCCACTCTTCTGCAGTGAATTTTTTGTTTGTTTGTTTCTTTTTGTTTTTAATTTCTTATTTTAAGAACTGATTGTGGGCTTCTCTAGTAATGGTGTGATTAATATAAGGAAAGTATTTTTAACATATACTTTCCTTGTTAACATCTCTTTATTACTTTTTTTCCATAGACCAATAAATTAGTTTCTCTTGACTCAGTATTATACAAAAGCTTATTCAAGCCTTCGCCCAAAGTTGGGAGAAATCAACAAAATTCATGCATATTTTATAGTATAATTATAAATACAGGTTAGTTAATCTTATTTTGTTTTGTTTGAAAAACTTCATATCTAATTGTAGTAGAAGGTATTTTAATGCTATCTTTTATATTAAAAAGTATGTTTTTTACTAAGTTCAGCAAGATCTGTAAAGTAAAACGAGGATGAAAAGCAAAATTGACTGAACACTTTACTTTGATCTATCAGTTTCTATTTGTTTGCTTTCATCTTTCAATTTAAATTGTGTTGTTTTTAAACTCAGCGGTTTGACCATCAACTGGGAAACTTCTAAGGGAATCCAAAGGGATACATATTCTGACAAATTGTCTATTATCTCTGCAGAATTTTTACTCTTTCTATCTCTTGTGTCTGTGCCAAGCTTTAATGAAATATTGAATTACTGCCTAATAATCATTATTAGACAATCTCTAATCAAGTCCAAATATACTTATATCTGACACTTACAAAGTTAACTTGTAGAATGAAATTAATATATATCATTAAACATTGCACTTTTTGGCTGGATTAGAATTTGATTGTCATTTAAACAGCAGTAACAGTGATGAGGAGGAATGTTTTTTAAGGTCTTATGAGATATTTGTCTCCATACTGTGAAAAAAATCACAAAGTAACTTTAGTTCTTTTCTTGAAATTTCTTACTGGAATTAGCAAATATTGACACTTTTTTATTATTATTATTCTTAGTAATACATAGTACCTCTATATAACTGTGTTATCGAGATGGAAACAAAATAAACTGAATACTTTTAAATTTTTCAGGAAGACCTATCTTGTATGTTTAAGTTTTTAAAAACATCCCTAAATATGATTATAAACAAAAAAATTAGATATATTTGGGGTAATAAAATGAATTCTTGCTGTGCAGCTTGACATAATTTCTAGTTCAGATTAAATACAGCAAATGTACAGAAGGTCGACTTCCTCTCCGGTAACTACATAGTGAAAGGAAGTTCCAGGGACCTGTGTACTTCAACAGTACACTTGATACAGTGCACCATAGGAAACAATTAGTGAAAAAATAGGTACTGTCGTAATGTTCTAAAATGGATAGGAGTGGCTGAAGGAGAGACAATATGTTAAGCTTAAGGATGAAATACTTAGCTCGAAGGAAGTTGATAGTGTTCTTCCTTATTTAGGATTTCATTAATACTTTATTTAATGACCTTGTCTCCAACATAAGGTGCGAACAAATGCTGACACTAAATTTTGAGGCATTTGGGTTACAAAATGTGATTAGAGATGTCATGTGAAAAGGGACTTTCAGATCTGAAACAGCTGATGTCTATGAAATAGAAGAAAATGCAAGTCCTGTCTTTTGAAACCTTTTATTAAAAAAGGAGTTTTATTGGTAGATAAAGGTGGATAAAGACAATAGTAACCTATCTATATAAATAAGGTAAAACTGAGCCTACATTTAGGAGAGCTGAAGTTCTAAATTTGTCAGATAAATAGTCTTTTCTTCCGCAACTTCAATTACTCAACCTATAAAAATGACAACTGAGGGGAAAACTAGTTGCTGTCCTTTCATATCATGAAGGCAAGAGAAGAAATGCAACTAAGAAAAAAGCCTGAATTGGACAAGAATAAACTAAATTTTAAAATCAAGAGTGAGTTTCTAAAGCAACTTTAAATAAGAGAAATACAGAAAAATAACTCAATTACCTTGAGAATGTAGGTTTGTAATCAATAGAGGCAAGTATTTGTGACCAAATAGGTTCATTTTCTTTTCATTTCACTAAAGAACTCTTGCTTTTCATTTCCTCTGTTTTAATGAATATACGTGGTTTTGGCTTTATCCTATTTTATTCTTATATTCAGCATTTAAGTTTGTTATATATTTCTTCCAATATATTTAGAAAAATGATCTTTCCATTAAGTATCGTTACAGAAGAAATGGAAATCTGTTATTATCAAAGAGTCACAGAATCACAAAATGGCTAGAATTGGAAGAAATATTAAAGATCACCTAATTCCAATCCCCTACCATGGGCAGAGATGCCACCCAGTAAATAAGGCTGCTCAGGGCTCCATCCAACCTGGCTTTGTGGGGCATCCACCACTTCTCTGAGCAACCTGTTCCAGTGTCTCATGGTAAAAAAAAAATTCTTCCTAATACCTAATTTAAATCTCCCTTCTTTTAGTTTAAACCCCTTGTTCCTTGTCCTGTTGCTGCACTCCCCAGTAAGGAGACTATACCATCTTTTCTGTAGAATTCCTTTAGGCAATGGAAGACAATGTTGTCCCCTTGGAACCTTCTCTTCTTCACCTCCCTCAACCTTTCTTCATGGGACAAGAGTTCCAGCCCTCTGATCATCTTTATGGTCCTCCTCTGAACACATTCCAGCAGCTCTGCATCCTTCCTGTACTGGGGGCCCCAAGACTGGATGCAGTACTCCAGATGGGGCTTCACAAGTGCAGAGCAGAAGGGGACAATCTCCTGCCTTGCCCTGCTGGCCACCCCTCTTTGGATGTACCTCAGAATATGTTTGGGCCTCTGAGCTGCAAGCACACACTGCTGGTGCATGTTGGTACTACTTTAAATAAGCAGAAATAATAAAGTAACAATAATGACGTTATGACTTATTATTCATGTTTGTTGAAGGGCTTTAGACAGTGGCTGAATGAAGAATTCTGTAAGTAAGATATCCCAACCGTCTGAGATGCATCTTAACCTACCACTACTATAAAAGATGTTTAATGAATATTTTAGCATGAAAATTCAACTTTAAGTTTATATTGTTTTAAATATTTAATTGCTTTAATGTGATAGTATATGAATACTTACCTAGTATGCTATTTTCATTACTTAATCAGCTGTTGTAGAGTGTTACTTTTCTTAATATGACAAATGCTACACTACTGTACTGAATATAGTCAATTTACATACAAAGAGAGTCCTGTAGAAGACTCACATACACATTTTGTACTAATATCAAATACAGCTGTGTCTGTCTCAGTACCAACATAACAAAATAAGACTTTTTGAGACATCTTTCCCATCACAGTGAATACAAACACTTTTCAAAAGAAGGAGCTTTTTCTTTTGTACTCAGGTTTCTTCCAATACTAAATAATTTCTGACCATAATTTAAGCCCTGTAGGAGTTACATCTCTTTTAGCAGTCAGTTCTTCTAGTGAGGAGCAGGGAGATTCTTCAGGATGCTACAGTGCAAACTAACAACAACAACAAAAAAAAAAATACAAAATCAAAATTAAAAAATCCTGGGCATAAATGAGACAAGGCAAAGTAAGGTGAGAATATCTGATCTTTGGCCTTTGTAAAGGAAAAAAAAATAATTTGTATTGGCCCGGACTGACAGCAGAAAAGAATCTGTGAATATCAGACATAACTGGGAAATGATATGGAACTTTTTAAATGCAGTCAGTAGCATAGGAGAAGTTAGAAAGAAGGAAAGCCAGGATCTGGTGAACTGCACATTTTTAATGTTGTTGCAGGTAAGATATTATGTATTAGAGGACAAAGATTTAAATGCAGGCTGATTTTTTTTTCTTCTATTGAATCAAGTTATGCATTCTCATCTTTCCCTCTCATCCCAGCCCTAAAATCTGCTGAGAAAATACTGAAATGGTCATGAAACCCTCAATTTTACTGGATGTGCTTTAATTTTGAAGACAATTCTTATTTAATTTGTTAATTACACAAATAAGGGAAATCTATATTGATTAATCAAGTAACTGATCAGTGTAATTGTTGACAGAGCCAAGTTTTCTTACTAAAGTAACTTCTTTTTAACAAAACGTGCAATTCAAGAAGTGTGAAGGAAAAAGAAAAAAATGAAAAGGAATGTTCTCATTTTTCATCAAATAGGAACAAAAAACACAACACAGTTTGTATATCTGAAATCAAATTGTGGCAGTGGCTTCATGTTTTAATCTTTGCCTCCTAAGACTTTGTTGTTGTTGTTGTTGTTGTTGTTGTTGTTTTTGTTGTTCTTGTTGTTTTTCCCTGAGGGCCTCTTTTTGCTCCTTGGAAGGTCCTTGTCTTGCCAGTAATATAGCATTTTGACCAGAAAATACCCTCCTACACAAGGCCACCAAGCGCAGTGAATATTTTGTACGTGACTAGCTATTATCATCAGTCTTTTTATTTCATATTGCACATTTTGCAAAGCTTGACAGAATATAAGCACACAGTATACTTTATATTGGCCTTCCACATAGCAGATGTCCTAAACTATAGCTTAGTCTGAAATGTAATTGATTGTCATTGGTTCGGTTGTATTCCTGGGTGAAACAATCCTGTCATTCTTTGTGTAGAGTGTAGTAAATTAATGCATCAATTTGCAGACCTCAACTGCAGAACAGTGTGTTGTTGCTTTAAAGACTCCTCCTCGCCATTACCTTCTGGGACCATTTTGTGTTATTCATTAGAGATAAAAAGATTACTGATTCTTGTTTTGTAGTCAGATATCTAAATTCAGAAAGAGCCAGCATTTGCTTTGTGACATGGTTATAAATTACTAAAATGGATGATCTTGTGAGTGCTAAATTGCAGTTTAATGAATGTGAGATTTACAACTGATTAAAAGCCAAACAGATAAATTTTTCAAATATGTCTCTGTGATGAGTTTCTGAAAGTTTTGACCCCCGACCATCATTCATTTATCTAATTTAGCTACAAAGGACATTTGATCAGTTAGTTTTGTTTAATGGGACAGGCCATCCTGCTATAACCAGTATGAGGCAGTAATTTCCTCGAGAGTGTATAGAAAAAAAAAAACAAAACAAAACAGTATTATGGAAAGGAAGTAAAATTTTCTATATTTCAGAAAGATAAAACATAATAGCTAGGAGTATGGAGGCTATGCTTATTGCCAGACAGTGTACTGGTGTATGAACTGAAGGTTCATCACAGGTCTCCTGAGTACTGTTGGAGTACCATGATGGCATCAGGCAACATCTTGTTTTCTTTTACATGCAAATCCAATAGTAATAAAAATAACTCAAAGTGGGTTATTTTAAAAGGTAGCACAGCACGCATCCAATCATATTTCATAACAATTTATGTTCTGCAATGTTTTCATTTTTAAAGAAATACGTATTTTCCATAGAAAAAGAACGTGAAGTCTCATTCTTCAAAATTGTGCATTTGTGAGTGCAGTTTCTAGTATTTACATATGAAATTTGACCTGTGAGAAATTGACAGCTATGGACTTAGCTTGTGAAGTCTTATCATGTTTTCTCTTTTTCTAGGAAAATTGTTTCCATTTATTGGAAAGGTACTGAAACATAAGAATGAAATTGTTTGTAAATAAGATGTTAAATATATATTCCTCTCTTATTCAGAAATACATTTATATCTTTTAATACATTCATATGCTCATATTTTCTACCCCACAATTTCTTCAAATAACAATTTTTCAAATACAGAAACTGTAGGAGGGACATCCATTTCTTTCAGAGAAACAAAGTTGGACTTCATTCCTTCAGAAGTTTCTTCTCATCAGTCAAACATTTAGAAAATGTAAAGGACAGCTTACTACACTTTCTGTGAAGTAAATTTCTTCAGGTCATGAAGAAGGGTGAAAAATTACTAGTAGCTATGCCAAGAATATTTTAATCTCCTTTCAGATATGGATATTTGACATTCCCAATACATTCTTATACCTTGAAATTGGAAAAAGTTGGGATTTAATGAAGTTTTATGGATACAGATGAAAAGGAATGTGATTATGAGGGCCACTGACAGTACTATATTTCTGAAATTAAAACAGTAATAGCTAGAATTTACTGAATTTTTAGAAATAAATTAACATTAGCTAACATAAATGCACTAACATTTATGAATTTTGTATTATAAGTTCAATATTGTGCATTAGCTGTAAAAAAAGAAAGACATTAACCACTGTTTTGCTAGAGTACTGCCTTTCCCTAATGGACAAATAAGACTGTAGATTATGAAATGTGGAATAGAAGACTTCAGCAACAGTGGTTGAAATGCAGTATCCTTAGACAACTACCTTTAGCCACCAAATCCAAACTTTATATACTGTCTATATTAAGGTTTCATCCATTTTCCATCATTTCTGAAATATGTCTGCTTATTTACAGACATATGCATTTACTGTGTATTGTTCAGGTGAGTTTTGGCTATACCATCAGGTTTCAAGTGTCTAAAAATCTGATTATGTCTAAGTTGCACCGAAAAGCACATGAATAGCATAATGGATATATTTTGCACTGTCCAGTTTGTGAAGCATCTCTCACTTTCAGTCCTGGTACCCAGAATTTAGTGCGAGGTTTCAGTTCCTTCTGCTCTGAAAAACAAAGCAAAACATAATGTATGTGGTAAATGCAGACCATATACTTTCTTCTGCCCTGATGGCTGCATTACAGATGAACATCTGACAAATGGAGCAGCAAGAGCTGTGAGTCACTGCGTGTTCATACATTACGTTTGCGTGACCATTTCATTTTGCATTTACTTGTTCTCACTTTATAATGACCTTGTGAATCTGTCAACAAACTACTTTCCCCATCATGCATGCATAAAATTTGTGCAGGGGAAGGTGTTTGTATCAATGATTAGTGGTTAAATAGACATGGAGGACCCCTGCTTCCAGCTGCACCTGCATTTCTTTCATGTAAGGGGATGATTCGTTGCTTATGTGTCTTGTCTGTTTGGACATACCTGCAGACATACTTTGTAAATTCTCTTCAGGAAAAATGGAGTTTAGTTGAGCATAAATTGAGTGAGCATATAATTGGTTTCCATGAGAAAAATGGCCATGTAATATGAGAGGTTGTTTTTTGAAAATACTGCATTTATTATTATATGATGTAACTCAGAGATTGTTCTATCTTTTCAATTAATTTTCCCAAATATTGAACAATACATGCGCTTCACATGCAATGCAGTAATTTTCCTTTGCCTCTGTTTTAAATGTAGCAATAATTTAGAGAGAAAAGAGTAAAATATTTACTATTCTATGCTGTTATTCAACAAAAGTAACACCAGGTGAATTTACTTTATCGTTCCTCGGGATTTTATTCAGACCCTCAAATAATTAAAATGTGAAAGATGAAAGAGAGTCTTTAAAAACATCTTTTGATATTATCATTTAAATACAGTTACGAAAGGATATTGTTGATCATTCTCATATAAAAACAAGGAATACAATATATTGAAAGTGAAGGTGTCGAATCTGGGAAAAGTGAATGTGAAGCTTCTGATAGACAGCAAGAACAATTTCTTTTTTCTAATTAGAGGGTTGGAATTCAAATTATAACCATTTATTTTTCTGACTGATTATTGGCATTTTTACTGCCTTCTGGAAATTTAATAATAATAGGTTTAAAAATAAATTTTCTGAAGTGATTGAGAAGAGGATCATAAGAATACCACCTCGAAATAAGTATCACTGAAGCATAAATTCACTTTATTTCAGGAAGGGAGTTAAGCCTGGGCTTGATACTACAATCCTTTAAAGAATTCGTGGTCAAACTGAATTCAAGATTGAAATTCTGATTTATTTCATCTGCTTCTGTGTTCCCTTTCCTTTCGTATATGCCAACTGAAATAAATGTAATATGTCTTAATCCTTTTCTTATTGACCCTAGACACTTATCTCTTTGAGAGAGTTAATAGAAAACAGTAGTAAGCTCATCAACAATTTTTGATGATCATAAGTCTTATTTTTTAGTGTCATGTTTGCTGAGATAAAATTTATTCTTAAGGAAAACTTAATGCTAGTGAACTTCAAGACCTGGGCTGCTTCACAGGGGAGGAGGAGCTGGGTGCTGAGGGCTGGCATTGACATAGTGCAGGGCCAGGCTGGGCATAGTAACAGGAGATGCTGAGAGTACCAGACAGGTGAGGTGCCAAAACATGATCAGGAGGTTTGGGAAAAGCTGGATGTGGAATAAAGAAATCTGGGTTGTGAAGGAAGCCAGGACAGTGGGAGACAGGACAGGGCATTCTGCATCCTCACTGGGGCAGAGGCTGGTGGCCCTGAGGCTGGCACAGGGGTTACAGACTGAGCAGGGGCCAGCAGAATGGCAGGGCACCAGGTGTCCAGGACTAGTGCTAACTTTTTTTTTTTTTTTTTTTTTTTTTTCTCAGGATAGAGAAGCTTTCCTGAGAAAATATTGGAAACTGTTAACATTGGTGCACTGAACTACATACATGACAAAGTATTAAAGAAACAGAACAGCCTAATTAATTTTTGCAGTACTGATACTGCTCTCTAAGTCTAGTGCAATATTGAAGTCAATAATTGGAACTCTGATTGATTTGGGTTATTTTTAAATGGAAGTGTGAGTATCTGGAATCAATACTTCTGCTTTATCTCAAAGTCTTGTCTAAATTTTGTCTTAGAAAACTACTACACCTTTTTTTATTATTATTTAGATTATGCCTATCTTTTACCTTCCCTTTCCCCTGTTTCTAATTGGGAAACTGGGTTGTAGTAGATGCAAAGTACTCTCTCTTTCTCATCCCCAGTGAAACAGTCAGTAATCAAGACAGGAATCTGGAAGGCAGAGTTTAAAGATTTCTTTTCTGAGTCAGAAAAAGTGAGGATTCAAACACGTTCTTTTCAAAATTTCATGAATCTCAACATTCATATGCTTATTTTTATATTGTGCACTTTTTCCATCAAACTTTCTGGGTTTTTTAGATATTTTTTATAGCATTTCTAATAATCCTGTAAGAAAGACTGGGGGAAAAGATGTAGCATGATATTCCACTGATTCAGGTAATTCACGTAGTTCCAACTGTCATACCAAAACAGGCAATTTGTAATCAGTGTCTTACAGGACAAATTACTATCTCAACATCTATTGTCAGTTTCTATAGTTGTTCTGCTCTTTATACTTATTACTGAGATCAAAATCTCAAATAGCTTTCTTTGTTTGTTTGTTTGTTTTGCATTTTCTTTTCACTACTGAAAGAAAATTGTTGGTTTCTCAAGTTACTTCAGTAACCACCCAGTGGAATTCTTGGTCTGGAGTTGTAATCATTCCTGCTGTGACATGGGCTGCTTCATATCACAGCATATTGTATTTTAGCAAAGAAAGCAAAATAAAGTAAGGGCAATGTGCCTACTTAAAATTGTCTTCCTGTACTAGCAAAACTGATGATTCTACATAGACTCTATTCTGTTTTGTAATGGGAATATGTCTAAAATTTCCAACCATATAATTAGAAATCCCTCCTCAGTGTGAATCAACTGAATACAGCACCTGCTGTCAAGTTGAAAATGGATAGTGGCTCTACAGACAGAGCAGAACTAAGTAGATAAACTGCAATAAGACTTTGTGTTGAGGTTTGTTTATTTGTTTGTTGTTTGCTTGGAATTCTGCACATTTGGTTTTGTTTCAGTTTCTAGGAGGCTTATTTTATATAATACAACTTCTGCCTGAGGAATAAAAGATCATAGAGTAATGAAACTTATAGATCATTTGTGATAGAAAGAAAAATCACTGAGTTCAGAGTCTCAAATTGCTTTGTTTCTTAGACTATGGCTAGAAAACAATAGACATTTCCAACCTTTCCTTATCACCAAAATGAAGAGATGAAAATCAGCTTCTGACAACACTGAGGAAAGCCAGTTTAGTATTTTGACTCTCCAATTCCTATAGGGTATTTAATCTTGCAGTTGCTGCAAAATCCCAGTCCTTGTGGTAAATCACAAATATTTTTGTTGCTGATTTTAAGCTACCTAATTTTAAAAATACATATTTTTTATTTTAATATTTTATTTCTCAAACATTTAGTCAGACTAGGGTCCATGGTGGTTTTTTTTAGTCAGACCATTTTTTAGTCAGACCATAGGGTACCATGATGGTTTTGTTATCCTGCTTCAGCTAAGCTGTTCCTTGCTTTTTAAATTCATTTGTTGAAAGTAATTTTAATGTAATATTTTCTTACCTGTGCAGACCATCAATATTTCACCTCTAAGTAAAATCCATCATCAGAGCAGTGTCTCAAGTGAGATCCTTGGTCAGTTAAGCTCATCATCACCAATAAGTTAAACTAGCAGGGCACAAAGAATGAATCTGCACTGAATTGTACAGGTTAGCAGAATGGAGGGCTGTAATAACAAATGGCTATCACAAGGGAGTTGAGATCCATATGTGAATTGGAGCTGCCAGCAGAGTGTGGACTCCTGCTACAGGAAGAAGGCAAAACATTTATGATGCTGAAGTCTGAGTGATCAGTTGCTGTGAGAGGCACCAGGGATGAGGTGGCTGAGGGGAAAGCATCACTCAAATACACGTAACTATAAGAAGTTAGATGCTGGTGTAGAAATAGAAATATATAGTAAAAGAAATTGAGTGCAATTAAGGCCATCTAAAATGACAGTGCAGGAGCAATAGTATGCTGTAGTAGTACACTGAATAAAGGTTAAATATGTCAAAGAATTGAGGTATTGCAGAATTTAAGGCTTTGCGAACTTATTAATATCCTATTTTAAAATGTTGATATTGTCTTGGGTCATTGTTGACACAGATCAGTGCCTATTCAGATTCTCAAGCACACATATGTATGTTTCCAAAGCAACACAAATGTTTGAATTTCTGAAAAATCCATGAGTTCAAGATTGAAGGTACTCTTTCTATTCATAGTGCATTTTATTTTGATTTAAAAGTTATATATTCTCCGACAGTTGTTGATAAATCTGTACAGATAAATCTGTAGAGTATTCATGGCTTCTAGTCAAGAATGGTATTTATATATTGGATTTGACTGTATTTTCTTAACTGTCTAAAGCAGAGGACAAAGTAAAAGGGGAAGATTCAATGACAGGGAGGGGAAGAACATAGTTAACATTAATGTTTCTTTCTATGTGTGTCTTGAACAGTATTTAAACTCTTCAGGAACCACTGAAACGCTGACATTGGAGAATTCATACTTTTGAGAGAATTTTCTGTTCTGCTTTACACTTCTTCCTCTTTGAAGAAGAAAAATGTGGGAAAGAGTAAAGGAAGTGTTTTTTGGTTGGTTAATATTTAGTATTGCTGTTTTCCCTCCCTCCTAAACCCAGTCACTTATTTAAAATCTTAATCCCAGGCAGCCAGCTGAGTTGTCCCAGTAAGATCCTGTGTACTCTTCACAGTCCCAGATCTAAAATATCACAACTAATTCTTATGTCAGTGCTAAAAGTAGGAGCATGCTACTTTGAACGACTTTTAGAATGGTTCACAGGTTACAGCAAATAGGAATGGCACGTGAATATGTCAACACACTCATAAAAAAATGACACTTTGATAGAGTTTGGATTATATGCAGACTCCCAACTCTTGTGAATGATCTTTATCTAGCAAATAGCTCCAGCTTAGTGAGAAGTGATCAATTTAGTTTGATTGTGTTGCCTCCAAGCCCTTACTGTGATAAAAACCTTGGTGTCCGGAGGTACTTCCATCAGTTTGAAACACAGGGGTTTAGTGCTTTGTGGCAGTGACTGCCTTATCCTCCATGATGATTTGTGGAGGAAATGTTTCTGTGATTGCAAGCGTACTATTTCAAAGTCAATTTCTACAGATACTTGTGTAGGCAAATCTTATGTTCTTTATCTGATTTAGGCTGCACACTGTCTTTTTCTTTTCTTGAGGAAATAAGGAAAATGATTTGTGGGGACACAGAAAACTGTTTGCATACATTCTGTTAAATTTGTAAGTTAGCACGTTGCTGATTAGGAGTTGCTACTGATTAGCAATGATATGTTATTGACTTTTAACATTCCATTGTAATTGTAAATGAGTAAAATAGATTTCTGTATCCATTCTCCTGCATTGTGTTGAAATATCTTTTCTCTTACAAAACAATCTTTCCTCTGGTAACATGTTTTGGCTAAGAGAGTTAACTTTCTTCACAGAGTCTAGTATCATGCTATATTTTGGATCTGTGTCAAAAACAGCATTTCCATGTTAAAATATAAGACTTTTAGATATGGATACCCAATGCTTGTATACAAATTTTCACTGGGAGATTTTATAGCTCTTAATTGGATTTTTTTTCCTTAAAAATAAAATAAAATTTGCAGCATCTCTGTCATGCTAGAATGAAGCTGGTTTCCCAGTTTGCTGTAGGATGAGATGCTGGCCTTGTGAATAACTGCTCTTTGCCCTGTAAGGCTTTAATGGTGTGAATAATCTGTATGAAAGTGCAGGTGGCTCCACTTGGCTTTCTTTAAGCATGGTTAATGGTTGGTTGATTACAAAAAATAAAAGGTGGAAGGGATCTCCAGAAACTGAATTATCTGTCCTTCAGAAATTAAAAAACAAAATAGCAAATTACCCTATAGTTTTCTTAAATAGTCTTTAAACTGTGAAATAGAGGAGTGATCATGACTGAGAAGGAAAACTCACAAGGAAGTTCAGCTTAATGGATGTATTTATTTTCTATTCATTTTCCAGTAGAAAAATTCCATTCCAGCCATTACCCATGCTTAAGTACTATGAAACTAAAGCAGTAAATGGAATTACCTGTGAGACTGAACTTAAATTTGATCTGCATAATCAATTACTTTGATTAATGAACATGTTTATATTGTCATACAGGATGGGAATGCATGAGTATCGTGTCAGTGGTTAGGTCCACAGGGCTTCAGAGGTCTGAAAGGGGTTGTCTGATCTGAAATTACTTGCAATTCACTGCTTTTCCTAAGAAAAAGGGAGATGGTTTTATTTCAAATAGTACAGCTCTTAAATTGCAAAATATGTGACTGTTTTTGTCTAATAGAATGTGTTTTGTTTTGTTTCTTGTCTTCATTTCTGTCAGCATATGACCTCTCACCTTTCTACAGCAGAAAAGAGAATGTGACACAGAAAGAAGTCCCTGAAAACAATTGAAAAACTGTAAATTGAAAATTGCAGAAGATATTCTTAGATAATAAGTATTGATTTATTCTCAGATAAAACCAATTTTTGTAGTTAGTTTTTGATTTGCAACGTGGAGAAACATTTCTGTTTTAAGCAATCTAAATTTGTTTGATTTACCTTTTAAAAAGTATTATGTACCTGTAGAGCTGTATGAATATGCATCTAAGGTTTGTTTGAAGTTAAATGGTTTCAGTATGTCTAGTATAATGGGAGCAGAGGTCATGCAAGTATGACTTACATTAACTTGGATAAGACATACACGGTTTTACGTACACTAAATTGTTCCTCAATCAGATTCCTGTTTGTGGAGTCAGAATGATGCAGGTCTGCCTCTCTTCCTTAGGCATGGAATTGCCATTTGAAACTCAAATTAAAAATTATCCTTACAATGCCGATTTTTATTGCTATAAACTGAACACACAAAACAAAGTCTCGCTGAGTAACCTTTGCAAGAAGGCAACAAGGCCTTAACACAGGAAGATTATACACCTGCCAACCACTGACAAGCTAACTTTATGTGCAGATACATTAGTTATAATGTATCTCTAGCAGTGCCAAGTAGGTAACGGTTGTGGAAGAGTATAAGAAAATAGTATGGACAGATCTTCTTCATACATACTCCCAAATTTTGTGCTCCACATGTCAAATTCCTAAGAAAAAAGGGACCATCATATTAATAGTTGCTGACAGCTTTGTAGTCACAAATTCAAACTCATTCCTACTTATAACCACCTTGTGGAACTGAAAATGGTACTGGTCATATTAAGACTAATTTCTGTCTGCTAGAGCAACTTTATTGTTTCAGTTATTTCAGTTGCCACTCCATAAAACTGGGATAAAGCCTGTATGAGACTGGCTTGTCCTTGTGAGATTGTCAAACCGATTTTATAGATTGTCAGAGTTGATATATATGTGCTTAATGCACAGTTATTTATGATGACCTGATATTATCATGAATAGTGTAGAGGAATAAATAATTTTACAAAGTTTAAAAATCTTTTAAAAGGTAAGGTATAGATTTACTGGAGGATTTAGCTTCTCATATTTGTTATCATGGAGAGTATGTGGACACCTCTCTAAATATGTGGCACACATAGTTGAAGTTAAATTCTCTCTTCTGGTGATGTAGTTATGTTTATATCATTGAGAGTTTCACTGAGTAGCAGAGAATGCTTCTTAAAATGATTGCTGCCAGCTTTATCAGCAGAAGAGCAGTTTAGCGTGTGCTATGTGGTTAGGTGGACTGCACATATGAAATGCTTTCATAGAGGGTCAAAATGAGAATATGCGTGTGTAACAATATTCTTCTAAAAAAAAAAAATCAAGCAAAACAGATAAAAACATATCAACTTTGGTACATAGTCTTTCTAATAATATTTGTGTTTTTTTTTTCCTCCCAGTAATCACTCTTGAATTCTAAATAATAATAGATGATTAAAAAACTATCTGAGTTCTGAGAGCTTCTTGTAAGATGCCTAGAAACCCTTGAGAAAAACATAAAAATTCATCTAGTCAGCTAAAGGAAGAATTTATCAAAAGAAATTTTAGGGCTTTTGGTGTATGCCTAAATTAATCTATCTATCTTTGAATGTTTCACGTATGAAGACTGGAGTTTGTGACTTCTACTTTCCTGGAATATTTAATCATAATTTTTGTTACAGATAGATTGTGGTTCTGTTAGATATAGGAACAAAAGCAGAAAATCATTGGAATGATTTCAGAGAGTATTGTTCAGATGAAAGATTTATGTATTTTGAAGTGGAGAGCCACTTAGAAGACTTACTGATTCAGACAAATGAAATAAGAAGTTTTACCACTGTATATTTAAGGGTCTCCCCAGTTAGATCTTTTAAAACTAGGGTTTAATTGCAAATAAAATTCAAGAAGTATTGAAAAGATTCAGTCAAATACTGCAAATAAAACCTGTCATAGAATGTAGTAACTTAATTCAGAAGTTGCAAATGGAAATATTTTCTGTACCTCTTATCAGTTTATTTGTCTCCCAGTTAATTTAGGATGAAAATTACCTCGGTGCATATTTGTAGTGGGATTCCAAGGTCACAGCCTGAACCAATGAGTGGGCTACATGAGCGTATGGGTGCCTGGAGTGGGGGAGATGGAGTGGTCTAGAGCCACCCCTTCTGTCTGTGCAATACTTCCTGTGCAGTCTGAGTCTGCGCAGGTCCCCATTTTTGCCCCCATCCTTCTCTCCGGCAGCGCGACATTACGAACGGGGGAGGGTCACGTTCCTCAGCTCATCCTTTTCTCCAAACAGTTACAGGGAGGGGTGAGTTAATTCCTTTTTGATATCTTTTCCTCTAGTGCCTATTTCTCAAACAAAGGCTCTGTCATTGCCTTCACTTGTTCTACAATATTCAAAAGAAAGTTTAAGCTCAGTGAAGTTGAAGTGCAAGTTGTGATCACACGCAGAATCAACTACTAAGATGTACTAGATCGTAATTTTTTTGGAAGATTAGACTCCATGTAGGAAACGGGAGCTTATTGCAATATTGTCAGCCTAACTGAGCTGTCCTTATCATTTTACTAAAACACATACATGTACTATTGTATAGGTGGAATGCCGGTTCTGCAGACATAATTTTCATCAGTTAAGTTTTTTTTTTTTTTTTTTCCTTTCATTTGCTTCTTGAATTTTACTTTTAACTCCTATAGTTACACTTCAACATGAATTAGAGTTGTAGGTTAAACATTCTTCAATAAAAGTAGTAATTATAAAAATAAATTATCCTAAAGTCTAGCCACTAAAGAGAACAAATTTCATCTAAACTGACTTATTTCAAAGGGCTATTCACTGGGGCAGAGAAACTGCAATAAGAACTACTGTTTCCATTAAAGAAAAAAAATGAAGATGACTATTTCAATGGAAGAATAAATGAAGAATAATGAGAATAGTGTTAGCCATAAAAATGTCTTATTACTGATATTTCAGGCAGGATGAGGAATTTAAAGACAAACTTGCAAATCTGCAAGTTTTCCTTACTACCTCCATTAGCACATTTTGCATGTATTCTTAAGAGTTGTGAACATGTAATTAATACTAAAATTGTCATTGTATACTGCAGTTAAAAACCTATGCAAAAGGTTTTTATGATGAAGATAACATCACTAAATTAAAAAATCTGCATTTCGTTTTCTAAAAGCTACATTTGATTACGGAAATAATGGCAAATGGGTGACCTGTTCTTGTTGCAACATTTTTACAACCATCTTGTAGTAAAACCAAAAGAATTTCATATTCATTTTAAATTGCAGTAAATTATACATAAACATAATATTAATAAATTAAAAGGGCAAGATAAATTGCCATGTGGTTCAATTAATACAATCTCCTTTTTTACAAAATATGCTCCAAAAGTAGAAATTATAAGAGAATTTTTCTCAGTTGTCTAGATTTGCACCTTGGAAACAAAATAAAGAGGGTAGAGGAGAAATCTAAACTTTAAAACCTAACTTTTTCAGTTAATGAAAGGAATAGTTCAGGAAGAAATACGTCCACAAAGGATATATGCCATGTGAACGGGAAATTATGTATTTGGACATTAGAAAACAAAATAGCAGGCCAAACTTTTTAAATATCCAGCTTGTACATGCATATAAAAAAAAAATGAACTTCTTCATTCAGTGTATTAGAGAGAGCCTAAACTACTCAGGGGCAGTGTTACTTTAACTGCAACTTTCTTTCATCCCTATGATTCCTGAATGAGCATTAGCCCTAGCTGTTTTCCCTCCTCCCTGACCTGTTTTTGTTTGTTTGTTTGTTTAGTTTATCACAGAAAAGCAGTAATTCTCCTTCTAAAATGGAAAAAAAAAAAAAAAAAAAGATTTTCTGAGTTAAAGAAAATATTTTATTATGACTTTAAGGGAGAGTAATGGTGGTGTGCTGAAAATGACAGATCACAGATTATACATCTGTTTTGATGGTGCTTTACTGATTAATTTAACTTGTAATAACGTCTTCATATTTATAAAGCACAGTTGTTTGCGTTAGCATGATGAGTTTTCATGCGTTAAATATTTTCCTTCTGTAATTGTAAATGCAGTTTTACAAAGTGAGGATAAAAAGCTGCTATGTAGCTGGGTTTCTCTCTGCAGTGATGGGGGGTAAGATCTTGCAATAATTGCAATTAATGAAGGAAACATCAGTGAAATAACACATCCTTTGGTTTCAGCCAGTTTTCTTAGTGATTTCATTGGTTTACAGTCCTGTAATTAACAGCCCAGTTAATACAGAAGGAAAAGGGTTTTGGTGAACTTCCTAAAATGTCTCAAAAATAGATTTTTACATCTATAAAAGTTCCATTCCCACATTTTTCATTCATTAAGTATTTTCTTTCTAGAACTCTGTTTTAACTCAGTTCTAGCTTCTGCTCTGTCAGCACTGTAGTTTCACTTGTTCTTCAAAGTGAGGGTCTGATATTAATGATCTGGAAGATTTTTATTACCATAAAATTGCAATAATAAAGTAATACAGCAGTATCAATAATGCATTTGTATTAACAACTAAAAATGTAGTAATGCTAATATAGTAATAAAGAAATGTTATTTCACAACATTCAACTCACATTATTTGAAAGAGCTCATTTTTCTGAAAATCTTTATGATGGAAAAAAACCCAGCTAGAGTTGGTAATGGAGGGGAAAAAAAAACAAACTTCTCACTCCAAAAATGGCAGGAACAATCATAAGTTTCAAAATAGAAAAATTAAAATAAAGAGAAATTCAGAATACTACTTGTTATTTTATGTTTGATTTTGTTACTTAGGATATTATTTTGGTCTGTTATGCTTGTGGCATTTAATGAAAACAAGATTGACTGGTGGAAATCTGAGAGAAAGAAGATAATAGATTTTTTTCAAGCTACTATTAGTTTTCTGAAAAAAATTTTGGACTACATATTACACGTAGTCCTTATATTTTTACAGTTACAATCCCACAGTCATGCTGATACAGTCATAGTCCTTGAATTTGCATACTGTTTTCAAGTGTGCTAAAATGGTATTAACACAACATACAGCTTCTTTAAGCAAAAAGCCTTACACATATAGAAAGCGTAGTGCTAGCAATAAGCTTGAAGATAGTTCTCATTCACAGTGCTGTACTGAGCACAGCTGATCAAGACTGTATTCGCAGAGAAGTAGAACAAAATCTGCATAACTATTATAGTCATCAGTATGTATTTTCTTAAAATTTAATTTATAAGAACTTGTTTTTAATAAGTTTACATATATAAATTCTTCATTTGTACTGTCATTAAATGATCAGGTTGTTCTTGGCCTGCTTTACCTTTTATGTGTGGTTTAATGAGGCTTCCTACCTCTGCCAGTCCATTCTGACTTCTGAATTGATTTGCCATTTTCTACCACAGCTAAAAGGAAGGAAGAAGGCTAAAAGGGCATTATGTTTGCATATTATTGGTATACAAACTGGTTAATCACTTGGACAAAGACCTACATAAGTGTTTCCTTGAGGGAAATACAGACAGGATGTGACTTGAGCATTCCACTGGCTGCTTCTGGCAGCTAATCAGCCAGTCATCCTATTTCTTCTAACCAACCTTGCAGTATGCAAATAGCTGCTAGCATGGCATGTGCAATATTTTGTTTAGCAGGGGTGTGATAAGGATGCTGGGGAAGTGATGTCATTGTCATTATGACAAACATATCACTAGGAAGAATAACTTGAATATTTTCAAATTTCCACGGTGTGTTTTACTGATTTATTTTTATTTATTTTTTGTTTTATTTACTGATAATGCACAGTTATCAAAAACCCAGTGTACTTTCATTGGGCACGTAAAGTCATTTATGAAGAAGCCAGGCCTATAGAATTGGTTTGCCCTGGCAGATTTGTAATGCCATCTAAAAATAGCTGACTGATAAGCTACTTCTTCTTCTGGAAGATCTTCGAAATTTGCATGGAAATCTTTAATAAAAAGATATAGTTTGAATGGTCTTAAGCATGCCTTCAAATACAACAACAACAACAAAAAAAAAAAAAGCAAAAAAAACCCCATAATCCTAGAAGGAGGCAGATGGCATGTGGGATGGGATGCTAAATTGATGCTCATGAAAACTTATAGGAATTCATGCTATTTAAAGACAGAGTGTGTGATACCAGTGGAGGAAGTTGTCTACATGTGGTTTGGCTTCTAAGACTGGCTTCATCTGGAGTAAAGCACATGTGAGAGAATAATTCTTTGCTGTTCAGTGCTGGAAACTTTTAGGGTTTTGTGAGGCAACAAAGAGTACCAGGACTTTAGGTTCTGAAGCTTCTGTTCTGTAGCTCCTCCTAGGCAGAGATTCATTTAAGAATCTAGAACTCAAACATCAGATGTTAGAAGGGCCTTCAGATCTTGAATGACATAATATTTACCTAAGAATTTTTATTTCTGGTAAGTTTGGTCATATTTTTATAATGTTTGGAAATAGTTGTTTGGTCTGACTTGTTACAGATGTCTAGGTTAGGATAAAATAGGTTGCACTGTGAAATCGTCTGTTTCCCCCTTATGACCCTAAAGAGAGTCTATATGTGATATAGAAATTTTAAAAGTGGGCAGTTTCATCCACCCACAATCTCTTAAGGTGCACACATTTTCAGTTTCTATTATAAAGTAAATTTTACCCCTATCAGGTTTTATTGTTAAAGTAATTTGAATGCGTTAATGTTAATAATGTTATGAGCAAATCCAGGTACACAGTATGATTATATTTAAAAAGCACTTTAGTAAATAAACACTACAAAATGTAGTTCTGCAATGCTGAGGAAACAACTCATTAGATGAATATGAAAAATGCTAAGTTATTTTCCATTAAGACCTGTACAGAACTTTTGTATTGCTTCATTAACAATAGGAATACTTAGATAAATCATCTGCAATCATCTTTGTTGTATTGAGAATGTGAATGGCAGGAAGAACCTTCAAGCAAGAGGTACTGTAGTGCAGTCTAAAATATTTAAATTATCAGTAGATTTATAATGAATTTAGACTTTCATCTTTTTCTAACAGTTGCAAAACATTTTAGTGAGGCTTTATATCTTTTTTTTCACATTTATAAAATTCTGGAAAAATTGCTTTTACTTTCATTTCAAATTTCATGTGATTTTACATGGATAGTAAGAAAGAAAATCTTAACATGGAAAATAATTCTGTCCCTTAGAAGACAGTCACTAGCTGTTATCTGTTCCCTTCTCATAGGTATTTTCTGTTCTTCACAAAACATATTTAGTAGTCTGATTGAGGTGATAATTCATTACTTTACTGCAATAATGTGTATCCCTCAGGAGCTGTCACATAATCGGCCCATAACAGAACAGTCTGGATAACTACAATTGTTGCAATTACAGTACTTAATGAATACTGAAGACTTGATGTCTTATTTCTTCATCATGTTTGGCAGTTCTCACACTTCTACAAAATTAGTGCAAAGTGTCACAGTAAGTGAGAAGTGTAAGTAACTGTCAAGGTACAGAACAGTTAAATTTTTGAAGTTTTGCGGTTCCCTGAATGCTGGTACAGCACTTAGAAAAATTCTGTAACAACTGACTAGGAGTTCTTAAACTAGTGATTTGAGAGTCCCCTGCTAGCACGCTAATGATCCAGACAACAGCACTAAATCAGCTGCTTTAGTTTAAGTACTTCTTGAGTGTAGATAAAGCCTTGCTTTACTGGGAATTGGACTAACTACCATCAGTCTGAAAAGCAATAAGTTGGACACTTAAGCAAAGGTGAATTACTAACAGAAGTTCTTTACTTCTATGTGTTATATGAAACATTTCAGTTGATTGGGTGAAATGGTGTTAACATAGATGGTTTTTGTTCTGTTTGTTTACAGATCAATATGTTAAATTTCAGCAGAACCATATGACTCCTCAAGTTTGTTTATTCACTTATTTTAAACATTGCTTAGAAATTAATGACTTGCAAAAACGCCCTAACAAATGCCTTGGGAGGTTGGAAGAGCATTTCACAGCTTCAGTGTATTTCCCCTGTGCTATACTGATTTTCCAGTGAGTTTAGAATAAAATGAGAACAGTACTATCAGTGTAAAATCTATCTTCTGCCTATTTTCATTTCGTGTAAGTTACTTTCTAATGTGGAAATTGCTTAGATATTATTAAACAATTTCTCCGTATGCAAAGATTAGTGAATGTCTCCCATGGAGCACGCCACAGAGAAAACCATCTGATAGGTACTTAAGGAGTTTTATATTTTGTTGCTGTCTGTCCATCCAGCTGACCAGGAGGTTAAACAAAAATATTGGAAGGTCTGTCTGGATGGATAAGAGGCTCCCAGCAAAACTCAAACACAAGAAGAAAACATACAGATGATCTGAGCTAGAAGGAATTCTGAGACACTGTTGGAGCCTGCAAAGTCACTGTTAGGAAAGCCAACTGAATTTGGACAGGGTTGTCAAAGAAAACAAGAAGGACTTCTACAAGAATATAGGTGATAAAAAGGGAAGTCTAAGGAAAACGTGGGCCTGATAATACTTAAATATCCTGGACATGGATAAATCTTGGGCTCTGATGAAGAGTCATTTTTTACCAACTTTATAACCTCCTATGATTAAATGACTTCTTGGTATAAGGAGAAAGAATTGGATATTGTTTACTTCAGTAAGGCCTTTGACACTATCTCCCATAGAGAAGCTAATGCAGCATGGATGAGCAGACAGTGAGGAGGATCAAAAACTAGCTGAGTGGCTGGTGATGGAGGCCATTGGCATGGCAGTGATAAAAGGCATTAAATCATGTTTTCATAATACTTGTGGTTTCCTGTGATTTCATTTCAGCCTTGATTTACAGACAAAATATGATAGACAAAGTTCTGATGTTCTTTGATTATTCTTGGTGTTCAATTATTTCTACAGACAAGAACTTACTGTGTCTTCAATTCAAACTTTCATACAGTTCAAATGTTACGCTATTCTTATATTGAATTCAAACAACATTTTCACTTTAAAGTAGCTAGATAGTGAGGAAATAGGACCTTATGTGTCTGTATTTAATATGAATTCTAATATTGTCTTAAAGTAGAGCAGAGGAATTCATTATTAAAATAGCATTTAGGAACAGTGAGTTATCTATCCTGGAGACAGTCCTTATAGTGAGTGATCTTACAGTGTTGTGTCATAGGTCAGTTCAGGGGATCTAACAGGAAAAAGGGGCTATAAGAAAGAAGGGCACAGACTCTTTAATAGAGTCTGTTGTGATAGGACAAGGGGAAGATATTTCAAACTAAAGGAGTGAAGATTTAATCTGGATAGGAAGGAAGTCATTTTTTACAATAAAGGGTAGTGAGGCACTGAAACAGTTTGCCCAGAGAGGTAATGGTTGCCCAGTCCATAGAGGCATTCAAGATCAGGCTGAATGATGCTCTAATCAACCTGATCTAGCTGTAGATGTCTCTGTTCATTGAAGGTGAGTTGGACTGGATGACCTTTTATGGTCCCTTTCAACTCAATTCTATGATTCTATGATTATCCTTTCCCTAGGCATGCATTCCTGCTGTTGCTTTCACTCAGGCCCCAGAAATTGTCTTACTCAGTCATGAGCCAGTTCAAGGTCACCACCAAGCTCAAGAAAGGGAAAAGTGGCAAGAAAATAAACATTATTACTCATACTAGATAGGTAGCAAGCAGCATCTGCCTACTAAACTGCCCAGATTGTACAGTGATAAATAGTTCAGCAAATTATTAATTTGTTCTCATCTCAAAATTGTGCAAAGTAATGCACAAATTTGAAATAACTGACAAACCGATATATTCATTTGTATTTTTTACTTGGTCTATTTTTGGGTCTAAAACACGGTGGTTGCAGCTAAAGCTCAGCTGTTCAATGAAAACAAAGAATTTCCCTAATGTTTCTCCTAATGCAAGCATTGTTATAGTCCTATTTCATCCTTTTTCCTCTTAACCCAGACTAGCAGACAGATTTGGTCTCCTTCTGAAACACAGATGGCTACAGTCTGCACTGTACATTTAAAACATTCAGTGACTTCAAAACCCATCCTCACATCCTGAAGTCACAGATTGCTTTCAACAGAGAGTCAATTTTTTGTGAAATGGAAAATTGGGTTGTAATCTGACTGGACAGCCTGAAACACAATTATAGTCTATGAAGAAAAGATTGCATACCAGTGCGCTATTTAGAAAGTGTTGTGGGGCTTTCCACGAACTTCTAAGTGGCGGCTTATAAATATTCTTTTTTTCTTATATCTTGGGATGTCTCTCTTTTATGTAAAGATTTGGCTTCAAGAGGCCTACCAGAAAGCAAAGCCTTTACTTCTATATACCTAAGGGGAGCTTTCAAAAATCGTTCCTGATTGTTTTAAAGGAGAATAAGCTCATACCAGTGTTCATTTTCACTGTCATTCTCTGACGAAAATTTGATGTTGCTATTGTGAATCTAAAGGTTGTTCCTTGGCTTTCTATTTCATTCCACTTCTGCTTAACACAACTGCATTCTTCTTCCTTGAACATTTGTTCTTTAATAAGTCTTATCTTCTCAAGGTGCTTACTTTTGATTCTGTGTTTTGATAATAGAAATTAAAATGTCACTGCAGCCAGAAATTTGATGTCTGAATTGAATATGTCATGGTTAAACCTTTTGGAGTTCTAAAAACAGAGTTTGCGTCAGAAAATGCACATTTGTTTAAAGCAAGTTATATTGAATTTAGGAATTTTGCTTTGGAAATGCATAGAACATTCTGGTATTCTGGTAATAGAAGTGTATAATGTTTGTACATTTTTGACTGTCACTAATTACGTAGGTTATGTAGAATATTTAGTAGACATATGCCTCTATCCATAACATATACAAGTTGAAATAAAGCATTCCAATAAACTTCCTGTGTATTCAGAACTTTGATGAGAATTTTATCCCCTTCATGTTCTTCCATTTTATTTATTTATTTATTTTCTGGGACCTGCTTTATACTTTTTAATTGAGAGTAAATAAAAAGAATATAATTTTACTTAAAATATTAAAATATGATTTTCTTTTGTTTTCTTCCATCTTTTTATGTGTAGGATATTATTATATGGAATGATCTGTTATTGAATCATAACTCATGAATGATTATGCTTTCCACTGATAATTAGATTGAAATAAAATCACCAGAAATCATTTGGGGGTATGTGCATTGAAAGGTTAATTGGTAAAACATAGCTATGATCTCTTTCAGACAGAGATTTAGCTAACTAATTTATTATTGCCTTCTCATAAATTAAATGTAATACTTTAGAAAGTGAAGGGTCACTTTTTTCTGGTGGAATTCTAATGTGATCTCTAACTGCTGTTTGACAATGTGTAAACACGAGTGACTAGAAGTGTAGATGACTTTGTGATGGTTCTGATAAACTGTGTAGTCATTACAGATAACTGAAGCCTATTGTCTGTGCCCAAATGCTCACACTTTTGCACTCTGAAGAGATGTTGGATAGACCATTAAAAGTTGTTTTAATAATATACATTTAAGTGGTTGTGGAATTGCTTTAAGCAAAGCATTTAAATGAAAATGGAACAGGGTACCTTGTTTGATTCTTGAAATCATACAGAATTTATATGATGCATAATGTAAAATAGAGATGTCTGTAGAAATAGTGATAACCTAGTTTTAATTTAGTGATTAGACTTCATCTATAAACAATGAAATTATATTAAGCACTTCAGTGCAAGTTTCTAAGACTATTCTTTTTTTGTTTGTTTTCTACCTTTGGATATGAATTTGAGCCTCTGTACGGGTTAGAGATTCATGTACATGGATAAGGATATCCTATCTTTTGGCTTAGGTATGTATGAACTAAATGAAATCTTAGTACTTATACCTTAGTATAAGCTGTACAGAGTAGAAAGAAAGAATCACTGAATCATAAAATGGTTTGACCTCGAAGAGACCTTAAAGACCACCCAGCTCCAGCTCCTTCCTGTAGCAGAGTTGCCATCTTCCATTTAACCTGGCCTTCAACACCTCCAGGGGGCATCCGCAGCTTCTCTGAAGATTCTTCCAGTGCATCAACCACCCTCCGGGTAAAGAATTTAGATTAGAAGTTGGGGGGAAATCTACTTTTGTTTAGCTAAAAGACTGTAAATGGAGAAAATCAGTACAGTTTCCCTCTTCACGAATAAGAGTAGTAGTAGTAGAGACAGAACTGTATCCCAAATTTGTGTAAAAATTATGGCTTAGATTTCTTCTGTCAGTGAGAAACTGAATTATTCTTTATACAAAGAAGGTTATCTGGTGATCCACTAGTTTCCAATAATTCAGATCTTATTTTACACCATTATAACAAAAAACAAAAAACAAGGAGATAAAAAAGAAATTTGAAGAAAATAAGGCTGTATGGGAACTGTTAAGACACAGACTTAACCGGTGTGTGAGCACCTGTTGAAGGGACGTAGCCAGCCCTGGGAGCACAGGTGGAAGCAATTTTCAACTTGGAGAGTGGCCTTCTTTGGAGTATTTGGTGAGCCCTGATCCGCTGAAACAGGTAAGCAATTTTTTTTTTTTTTTTTTTTTTTTTTTTTTTTTTTTTTTTGGTAACTGGGTTGTGACCTCTATCTTTCATAGGTGATCCTAAACTGGTTTAAAGCAGCTATATCTGCTATTGCTGATCTCTGTGAAGGCTATATACTTGATAGCAAAATAACTGGATAATTACGGACTTAGTTCTGGAAGGCAAGAATATCCTGTGTAAAAATGTTCAGCTCTTTATTGACTAAGTAAAATGAAGAAGGGGTTTCTGGAGTATGTGTGGCTATACAGTGCAAATAATTTTTATCTCTTCAGTAGTTTTTGTTTTCGTTCAAAAATGTTTTGTACTCTACTGGTCTCCCTGGTTTTTCAGAAGGCTTTTCTTTTTAACTGCTGTATTTGTATTTTCCAAGGACATTTTGTACGCTTTTTGAAGCACGCGTACTCTCTTGTGATTTGGTGGCACTTGTGTTCACAAACCTTTTGGCTGTAACTTTGCATATTTAATGTTTGTGGGTATAATAGGGTAGTTAATACTCAAAAAAGTGGAAATTTCTATTAACTTTTTTAGTGTTTCCAGAAACAGATGTATTAGAAAGAAAATACCTTAAGAATGCCTGTGCAGAAATATGTAGAAGTACTACGTTGGGTGACACAGAAGCTTTTCTTTGATTTCTTCTTCACACTGAAAATGAGGGCTGATAAATGTTTAAGAGTGCTCTTCAGGTGAAAACCTGAATGCTGAATCAGTTTTCAGTCAAGAAACAGAAATAATGGTAAATCTTTGTCACTAGAGTTCCATGTCTATGTTAATGCCTTATAAAGATTCTATGGCAGACAAGTAGAATTTCACCAATATAGTAAATGTCGCTAATTAAATAACAAAAAATATGCACTGTAGGTGATTTATGTTGTTTCAACTTCTTTGAGGAAATGAGAGGTAACAAGTAGTGCTGCAATTCAGTCACTCATTTTCTAGAACTAGTACTGTGGGATTGCTGTTCCTATGTTTAACTGTGTCAGCGGTTTTTGCTACTGTCAAGTAAATTAGTGAAGTCTACTTTAAAATGTGGCAATTTTTATCTGAGGAAAGTTTTAATATTTTCATCATTATTTTTGCACTCACGTGAACTAAAACACATGGAAAGCATTAATAATCAATTCACTTAGAGAAACCCATCTACATAAGAAACACAAAGGGAAAATAATGGTGCAAAAAACATTAAGAATTGAACTTTTGCATTTATATGCTCTAATAGAACAGAGTTCACCTAATCCTAAGTTTCACGAATAAGCTGCTTGTTACTTGTTGAAGTTGTTCTTTTAAATCATTTTAATTGGCAAAGGATTTGTGGGAGGAATTTTCCTTAAAGAAGATAGGGCACTAGATACCAATTAAAATTCAAGCCCTCTGAATAATAGGGTATAAATTGATTAGTACTTCTATATAACATAATAAGCAGTTTTGCTCTACAGGAATTAAACAGGTGAACAAAACAAGCTGTATTTGTTGGTTTGCTAGAGTAAAGCTTTTCTAGAGAGAAACATGAATCTTCAGATGTCTAGAGAAAGTAGACTAAATCCATGTTCTTTCGTTTCTTAATTACATGAATGAGAAATAGTTCTTTATCAACATGTTTGATAAACATGGATATGTATTATCCAGACATTGTGGATCTTTAACACAGTAAGAGAAGAATTTTACTGAAAGAATAGACATTTTTGCAAGTTTCTGCGAACACCATGAAATCAATAAATCTGATTAAATACTTCACTTAATCAAGCAATACCAAAGTATAAGAACTTGTGTGAGAGGCTACAATCAAATTTTAGGTATTGTTCATCGGAGAAAGTCTTCTATTCGTATCTAAAAAAATAAACAATATGAAAAAAGGGAAATTTTGTTGAAACTTCACAGCTAAACATTTATTAAAACACACAATCTGAGCTAGAATTTTCTGCTGTTGCTCAGTTATCATATTTTCAAAAGGCCATGAAAGTTTATAGCACACAGGTTGAAATACCTATTGGATGAAGAGAAGCTTTTTGTTGAGCCTGAACCTTAAAAAAATCTAGAAAAATTATTACCTTACAATTTGACAAATTGTACTATTATTTGAAAAATAATATAAAACTCCCTATCTAAGGACACTTTGACATCATGTTTTCTTCTGTTATAAATAAATATTTGACCTTAATTTTAGCTCTGTGACTTGTTTAATTTACTGAAATTGAAACACAGCCTCCTAGTTCTTAGTCTTACTTGATGGTCCTGCCATTTATTTGTCTTGTAAATGCTGGATGCTGTTTTTCTTTTGCATAGCATACGTGTGCTTTCACATGTTCAGACTTGTGTGTGAGAGATTTCATATTCTTCCCCTTTCCAGAGAAATACTGAACTTGGGACTTTAGGACCAGGTGTTGTTAGGAAATGAGTTTCCTGACTGCTTACTGATTTGCTACATCATTGCTGGCTTTCAAGTGTGAAATGAAGCTCCAATTAACTCTTATTAGTTTTTTCTAATTTCTCTTTTAGTTTTGTCTAACTTTTATTGCTTTTGTTTGAATACTATCTTCATTAGTTGTTTCTACATCTTATAAAGTCTCTGTTACTGTCATCTTCTAGAGATGGGTTTATAAGTTTATCATTGCATGCCCTTCCAGCAAGTTGTTCTCTATTGTTTTCTGTTAAAATAATTCTATTGCATTGATACAGATGTTCAAGGCAATTAGAAGTAAGTAGCCCTTAGCAGAAGTTACAAATAGCTTTATGAAGTGAAGCGGGAAGTTCAGTATCATTGAAGCTAAAAATAAAAAGAACGATTGGTTTCTACACTTGTCTGTTACGTTTCCTTTAAGTCAACTTTAATGAAGTAGTTGATTCTCAATGGAAAGATCTTTGTTCTAATATTTCATTTTGAACTTTTTAGGTATGATAACCTATGTTATCTATTTTTTTTAACTAAGTTATTGAGAGATGATGCTTACAAGTGATAAATATTTATATAAAAAAATATTTTCTAACAATGACTAAACTGTCACCAGCATTTTAGATTTTTCATTACAGCACACACTACTCTTTCATTCCTTATACCCTTTGAGTGAAATTCTAAAAATGTATAAGGAATGTTAAGAAGTACCTAGAGGCTGTACCTCTTGAATTGTAGGTAATCTATTTGGCAAAACAAAGGAACTTCTTTTATAATTTTCCTTGGTCAGTCGCATGTGATGGTATCCATAGTAGGAGGACTGAAAATTCAACATCCACTCTTGCTGCACTTCACATATCTTTATAATATTTCAGTAGAATCTAAATTGAGTACGTTTCTTTAGACACTTGAAAGTTAGTGGTAAATGATATTGACACTTTTTTAGGAATTTGTGAAATCATAGTTGCACACACATCTGTTGAAAATCTGCTGTGAAGATTGCATGATAGGAGCATTTTTTTCTAGAGTGCTCTATTTATGAGCTTCCTTGCAGATTGCATCGTAAGAGAATGTCTCCCTGCCCAGATGACATTCATTTTTTTTTAATTTGCTTTTAATAAGGCAACCCTTTTCTGAGATTTATTTGCTTAAGATAATGAGGTAGGATTACAGAGGAATTAACAGCAATGCTATTAATTTTTCTCCTTCCTTGGGTCTAGCCTTATGCTCTCAGTTAGAAAGTAAGCTGAGATTTATTTTTCTTAGGTTACACAACAAATTCAAGACGAGAAGACAAAAAGGCAGCTGAGGTAGTAATACTTCAGAAGAATTAAGACATTGTCTTTGAGTTATGTTCATTTTAAAATTATTGTTAAATATTTATTATTATTATTGCTGTTGTATGAGTATTGGTAAGTGCTTTTGGATGTTAGTGACTTTTTCACATCTTCAAATGTGAAATACTCATTCTGAAATTAGATTTCAAAATATGCCTTTTCCCCATCCTATTTTTGAAAAGCATGGGGAATTAATTAGATACAAATTTGCTTCTCTTATCTGATGCTATCTTATCTTTGTATATACAAAGCTAGATAGTCAAATTCAAATTAAGAAATCTAGAGGTTCTGTCTTCTGACTTCACATTTACATCTGTATGCTTGTGCCATAGTTACTGTGAAAAAAAGCTGTAAGTTCTTCCCATTTTGTGTGCAGTATGCATTTGTGTTCTAAAGAGATACAATAAACACTTCTCCATTTGATATAATGGAAAGCCTGATAACAGAAATATTTACAAATAATTAAATAGAGGAGACAACAGAAAGTCATCAGTAGTAGATAGACTGAATAATGGAGGTTATACTAAGGAAATTTATCTGCTCTTGAACTGCTTTTCTGCAGGTCTAAAATCAGCCTCTCTAACATTGTTCATCAGTTGCAAGAATTGCTTGAAGTCAGTAAGTTGTATTCTATGTTTGTAAATGTACCTCTAATGAATCAAATTGATGCTAATTTTGTTTTAGGTTTATTACTTTGTTCAGGATTGTTAATCTCAGAACAGACAGCAAATAATTTTCTTCCAACTTTCAAAAATGTTGGGGCCCAGAAATATTATTTTGATTACAATTAGGAAATATTTATGCCTGGGTTACATTTCTGGAACTTCTTCCAACTGTAGTTTTTTGCATTGTAATATATTCAGTTTCGAAGGACAACTTATTTTCTCTTGGATACATTTTTCTTCCACAGAAACACTACTTATGATTCTGTCTTTTTCTTATTTATTTTTGCCAAATATGCATCTCTTCAGAGTAGACTGTGTTATGTCTACATTCCTATCAAATCTTTGTAGACTTGTTAATTTTTTACTTGGCAGAAAACCACATGGAAATTTTAAGTAATGACAGACTTCTCATGGGCTATTAAATAATACAAGCCACTACTGTAACACACATTCTAGTTAAAAATGTACTTCTGCTTAAAGAAGTATCAAAACCAAAAAAGATCCAAAGTGACTACAATATCAGGAGGAAAAAAAAAAAAACTATCATTTTCTTCCTCTCTGAAAGGCTATATTTATTTCAGTTTCCTTTAACAACTACCTGCCTGTTTAAGACAGTTGATCTCTAGGATTCTTTCTTTTTGCTTTGCTTTCAGATGCTTAATAACAGGTTTGTGGCCTTTGGAGACTAAAAGTTGAGTTCTCTAAACTGTTTTTGTATGTCACCATTCACAATTAATTCGTTCAGAACACTTTCTCTTGCCTCCTAGCCTTCTTAACCACAAGTACTTCTCTTTTAATGCCAATCTTATTTTCTTGCAGAAATAGTACTTGAGGTACTGTAATAAATGACCAGGGACAAATCATGAAATACACACTTAACCTATCATTCTCTTATCTGGGAGCAAACCTAAATTTTGTATCAGAAAAAGGAAGTAAATTGTTTTTTGAATCTTAGATGAGTCTCTACATGTCAGTGACATTTCAGTGAAAAGCTTTTTGATAAATGATAAATCTCTTGCCTTTTCATGACTTCCACTGAGATACATGTTCTCTAGGGCACAATTTGTCTCACAAATTGTATTTGGTTTGTAGACTAAGGATGGAAACTTATAGCCTCAGTGTTTAAATGTATGTAGCTTTCAGAATTATGGAAAGGCAATATTCTTCTATTCAGCCATTACAAAAATTTTAAAGAAAAAAAAATCATTTTACTAGGTCTTCTGAAGTAAGACAGCAAGTATAATATTTAACACTATTTAATCAGTGGATACCTGTAAATTTGGTATGTTTTGTCTAATCTTATTCCTCTACTTTCTCAAAGATTTTTCTATTAGATAATTTAAGTTTTTATATGAATCTTCACTTTCAGTTGTGAAGAGGGAATTATAAAGCACCAGACAAATTGGTATGTTTTTATTTTACTTCATAACATATCTACCCTTTCTCATTAAATCTGCTGGATTACTTAATCATGTTTTGTTCAACGTTTCTGTCACTTCATAGGTTTGGCTGATGGACAGGTTACCTTGTTGCCCTAGTTGAAATCTGTCTGTAGTTTTCATTTTTGTGATCAGTTCCCTCAAAGTAAAAAGCTGAATTGTTTTGTACACTACTAGCGAACTTAGTTTCAGCTTCTTTCCATGGAGCCTGTATGACTCCATAAGGAAAAGCTCTGAATACTCATGAGTTTGGTTTTCTCATGTGAATTCAGTGGGATGTGTTTCCTATTCTGGGACTATAGTAATAGAACAACAAGGCTACATGTGAAATAGAGCAGTTGGTGGAGCCAGAAGGTTTACTCTTCCCCTTTCTGTACAACGTGTATTCAGAGGAAGCACCACTTAGGATTCCTGGTGGAGGTGGCTGAGCTGCCAGCCTCAAGTTGCAGAATCTGGGAGGCCTCTTTGCATACTGGGACCACAGGGATGCTCAGGCCAAGATGGCTCCTGTTTGCTGGACAGGCCTTGCTGAGGCCTTCTCATGGCACCAGGCCTTTGATGGGGGGGGGGGGGGGATGCAGCAGAGCCTCAGTACTTCATGATAGGGCTAGGGCTGTGGTGGTGATTCAGCTGCAGGAGTCATCCCATTTGAAGCAGCTGCAGAGTAAGAGATGGATTTATTTGTTGCATGCAAATCATGTGTTTGATGAGATCTAATCAGTGGGGGTAGGTCATGTCGTTCTTTGAAGTCTGATTACAACTGGTTAATTCCTGTGCCTGCTACCCTACTATTTGTATTTACATGATGTCTAATTTTGTTTATATGAATATTCAAAATATGACAGATCCAGAAGGACACAGGTTCTGATGTCTACTACCAGTTTTCACTGGATTTGTAGCACTCAAAATGATTACAGTTTTTTTTACTTCTGCAATTTTGAGGGTTTGCAATATGAATTTTTCCAATCAAGTATAGAAGTTTTTTTTCTTCTAGGTGTTTTTCCTCTTTATTTCTTTTGTTTTACTTTACACACAGTATTTATGGAACAGCAAAATGATGTAGTGTAGTTAACTCTCTCAAAATGTGGATTAAGAAATGTCTCTTCGGAAGGAAAGATAATTGGTATGTTTCTTACAGTGGCATGTGTTCCTCTTTTGAAAGATAGTCAGGTTCAAATACAGTGTTTAAATAAATCTGTAAAACTGCCTGAAGGTGAATAGAGAACTTTATTTCTTCCAAATACTCTAAAATTACAGTACCCAGATCTGGCTCGCACTCAGTGGAATATATGTTTACTTCTAATGGATTAGTTTTCAACTGCTGAAACTGTCCTAGGTCTTCCAATAACATTCCAACCATCTTTAGATAGCACACGATTAACTGGAGGAGAAAAAAGGAAATACCAGGAAGGAAATATGTGCAATATACAAACTGTCTGTTTTTTCATGTGCGTGTTCTCTGTCAGTTTTAATGGGTTTGTAATTAGGTTGCAGTATTGATTGATACCAGCACTTAGCTTCCTAGGTGATGTCACCCCTTCTTTCATTCTCTAATAGGGGTGATGATTATGAGAAGATTGTCTTATAAATATTTCTATACACAGAAAGCTCATAAATGCATCAAAAGACCCAGATAAGAATGGTGCTTGTTCATTTGGAAACAATCACTGTGTTTCAGAGTGAAGAAACAAGTTTTGTTTTTTTTTTTTTTTTTTCCTAGGAATACTATGCAACCCATCGGTTGTTTAAAACAGCTTTGTAAAATGTTTTACAAGGGAGCTGCTGTACTGTGCAGTTGTATCAGCTTGTTGCCATCATTATCACTTTTTCAGGGAGCTCTTCCTATTTTTTTAAGACTTTTTTTATTTTTCAGACCTTATTTTACTTTTTGGAGATGATATTTACACAACCCTCATTTTAAAGATTGACTACTTGAAAAATGTGAAGAGCTTTTCCAGAAATCTTAGATTTTGACACATAGACCTCATCCTCAGAACGTGACTTTTGTGACTGTAGGACAACTTGTTGCTAAAAAAATAATAAGACTGAAGTTTACATTCATTTTTTTTTTCTATCTAGTATATTGTGAGAGTAACTGCTTTCTGTCATGCGATGATCATCACTGAAAAATGGGCTGTGAGGGGCATGGCTCTGGGAATGGCAAGAGTAGGCTTTGAGAACAAAAGGAATACAATTTGTTGAATTTTCTGGTGGATGATAATGGTGTAGGAGTTTTTTTTTTTTAATTTTTACATGTGTGAGATAAGTGTTAACTAAGATTTGTCATCTTTTTCCTGTTCATTAATGCAGATGAGGAAAACCGTCATATCTCTGCAATAAGTAACAGTTGACCTGCATATATATTTGCAAATAAATTGTGTATGGTAGTGGAAATATTTTGATGTTATTTCATACTAATTTTCAGTTGTTGTATCTATTTACCATTTATTTCTGAGCCTTTTGAAGTACAGTGACATGATTTTGTTTTAACTGTGTTGATTTCCAAGTTATTTCTGTAGAGAATTCTTTGTGTTAAGTTTCTTTTAGGAGATAGCAGGGATGTCCTATGAAATCCTGCTATTGTGCTCCTCTGAATGAAATGGAAATCAAATGCATAGTTTTGATTTAGGAACACTAAGAACAAGCATAGCACTAATCCAGGCTCTAATCCAAAATGATGCAGAAATTGTAAGGAATGAAATGAATGGCTTATTGGAATCTGATCTGACAAGGGAAGAAGCAGAAACTAGACGCAAAGTGTATCTCAGGGATTTAAAACAAGTGGCTGCATTCGTGTGATTGTTAAGGCTGGAGTCACAAGTATTTTTGTGCTCATCTTTAGAGTAAGATGAAAATCTTCATTAGCAGTGGTTCACTAGTAGATCTGAATGTATCAAATCTCGTGAGTTACTGATTTCCTCAAGTAGAGGGAGAGAGCAGAAATTAATTCAAATAAAACACTCTGTAAAACAGTTTCTTGTAAAACTGCCTGCATTTCTCAGCGATATACTTTTTCTAGAAATTGTTGATATTGGGGGAAAAATAGCAGATAGTAACAGTGTTTGAAAATTCATCATACTTGTCATTAGCCAGAAGTTCTATCCTGCTTCCTTGTGGAGTTCAAACTGGGAGTGGAAGTTGGATTGTGAGACAGCTGCTCCTCAGAACTTCCAGCCATACAGCAGTCTCAATAGGTGAAACTGGGATAAGCGCCAAGCTTCATACAGTGTAATGAAAGTAATACAAATGTTTGGATATTTTTCTTTTAAGATGAGAGTTCAAATAATGTTATCTTCACAAGAAGAGTTCCATTCCTGTGAGATTCAGAAATATACAGGACAATTTTGTAAAAATGTTAACCCTGACTTTTTTCCTCAAATGTTTAAAATCTGAACAGGGAAGTGTGTTGCTTTTTCTTATCACCTTCCTTCACATTTGAAGCATGTGTGGTCTAATGGAAGAATCATTGTTCTTTGCCAGCCATCAATATTTGCTGGTCTGCTCAGATGTGATTTTACTCTTCTGTTACAAAACTTTATTCAGAAGATTTTGTGCTAGCATTTCAGAAATAAAGCACTCTGTTACTTTCAGGCAGGTATTTCTTCAAATGTGCCTTTGTCTTTTTTTTTTTTTAAAAAAAAAACTGACTTCTGCAATGATGATTCCTTTTTTGTTGTTTTTTTTTTTTTAAGGATCTTCTCTACTCCCTGAGCTCCAGTCTCCTCATCAGTCCATCTGTCTTCTCCCTCTGTGAGGATTATTTCTCATATCTCACCCTCATGAACAGCTTCTGATGTTTCATCATTGCATTATTGTTGCTTGTTTTTGCCAGTATCAGCACAGGTCTCCAGAATTCCTGTGTCAACAGTGTTATAGCATCTTAGCAGCAATTAGGCTTTCTTGACTCATCATGAAAAATAATGCTTTTTGCACTGGGTAGGACTGTTTCTTCATACTGTTTTCAATTATTTTTCTGTAAGGGTAGATTCCAGAGTGGTCATATAATCCCATACATAACGCTTCCAGTAAGGTCCTGCACTACCTATATTTTCAGCGTTTTTTATTGCTTAAAAAGGCCAAAATGCTCACTGAATAATTTATTACCTTTTCTAACTGAATGAAAACATGCATTAACAGTTTTACATATTTTGAGGATAGTACCAGTAAGGAGCTTTTTTTTTTTTTTTTTTTTTTTCCCCGCTCATGTCATTCCTAGAGTACACAGGGTATTTTAATTCTTTATGTTTTAGTTCCCAAAAATTTCTCATGGATGCTGGATTAGGACGTGCCATGTTCAGCTTTGTGGTGTTCTGTGTGGTAGCAGTGAAATAGTTGTTGCTCTTTGTAAAGTACAAACCAGTGACCCAATTGCACAAATTCTAACTCCTCTTAATGTCTCTGAGTTCAACTGGACCTCAGGTTTCAAGAGATGCAACCAGACACACAAGTAACTGTTTTCGTAGTCAGCCTCGTACATCAAAATGTTGAAGGGGAAAAAAAATTATGCATGAAGTTTAATATTGTGTTGTCATTCATAGACATGTGTAATCCCTAAAACATTTATGCTGAATATTGGCAGTTAATAAGGTCCTGTAGTTCAAATCTGAATTGCTAAGTTTCACAATAAAGAATTATTCCTTAGGAATTATTCTATTAATATTCAGTGGATGTTAATGAGATCATCCCTAGTGTGATGCAAGGCTTTTACTTGATGTTTTTTAAAACTAGCTTTTAAAATAATAATTGTAATACTTTACCCGTAAGGATCATCAGAGATAATTTTTCCATCATACACTTGCGACTATTTTGGGGGCAAAGGGTGAGAGACTACATTTTTGGGGAGACTAGTCTTATTTTCAAAGGCAATTAAGAAGGGGATTTATACAGATTAAGTAAGAAGTGTGGTTAATAATGGATTCATAAAAGCTTTCAGAATACACAAGATTTAAATGAGGAACAGAAGTTTGGTAATGCAGATGAGGACAAAACATGAACATCCTCAATATAACAGTCACTGAAGGCTTCAGGTACACGTATTTTTGCTGTAGAAACATACTATTTCTATAACCCAAATAGCTTGAGTTCACCAGTAATTGACAGCTGACTAAATATTACAACTGAAGTATCTTAAGGGAAGAAAAATAGCCATCTATCTTAAATAAATTGCTGAAAGAATTTTAATAGTATTTTCAAGTTCAGTATTCTTCAGGTGACTGTGGATATCGCAGGTAAGGTCCTTAACATCAAATGATCAATAGTCAAATTTTATGATGGAGAAAGGGGGTTATTTACTACATACCTATTTATTTTTGTTGTTCTTTTTCTGTAGTTTGCAAACCTGCATCTCTTGACTGTGTTGTGCCCAGGATACCTTCCTATGTCTCCACTCTTCATACCCTGCAAGCTGCAGAAGATTATCTGTGTCATAGAATCATAGAATGGCCTGGGTTGAAAAGGGCCTCAAAGATCATCTAGTTTCAGTGCCCTGGGCAGGGTCGCCAACCACTAAACCAGGCTGCCTAGAGCCACATCCAGCCTGGCCTTGAATGCCTCCAGGGATGGGGCATCCACAACCTTTCTGGGCAATCTGTTTCAGTGTTTCACCATCCTCTGTCTGAAAAAATTCCTCCTAATATCTAACCTAAACCTCCCCTGTCCCAGTTTAAAACCATTCCCCCTTGTCCTATCATTGTCCATCCTTATAAATAATTGTACCCCCCCCTTCTGTTTATATGCTCCCTTCAAGAAGTACTGGAAGCCATAATGAGGTCTCCCTGGAGCCTTCTCTTCTCCAAGCTGAACAAGCCCAGTTCTCTCAACCTTTTTTCATAGGAGAGGTGCTCCAGCCCTCTGATCATCTTAGTGGCTCTCCTTTGGACCTGTTCTAAGAGCTCTACATCTTTCTTGTGCTGGGAGCTCCAGGGCTGGATGCACTACTCCAGATGGGGTCTCACAAGAGCTGAGTAGAGGGGGACAATCGCCTCCCTCTCTCTGCTGGCCACCCCTTTTTTTAATGCAGACCAGGATATAGTTGGCTTTCTGGGCTGCAAACACACACTGGCTCATGCAATGCCTTGCACCTGGCCTTTTGAACCTCATTAGGTTCACATGGACCCACTTCTCTAGCCTGTCCAGGTCCCTCTGGATGGCTTCCCTTCCATCCGGTGTATTGACTGCACTGTTCAGCTTAGAGTTGTCTGCAACCTTGTTGTGAGTGCACTTGATTCCATTGTCTGAGTCACCAATAAAGATGTTGAAGAGCACTTGATGTTGATCAAGCCTTGGGGGTCACCACTTGTGACTGGCCTCTGTCCAGACATGCAACACTTTGGCTGCAACCAGCCAATCAGTTCTTAATCCACTGACCAGCCCATCCTTCAAATCCATAACTCTCCAATCTAGAGAGAAAGATGTGTAGTAGGGGGAGAGTTTGAAGGAAGTATGTAATGGTATGTTTGTTTATATTAACTTAGGTGTTTATAGAATTCTGGTTATACAGATCATTTCTAAGCAGAAAACAAACCAACTGGCTCATTGTATTGATAGCATTATTTGTTTACTTCAGGAGGTTTTTTACTTGCTTGTGTTTTTGATAAGTCATGACCGTTACTGTTATGTTCAGTTCAAGTCCAACTGGATATGGCTTTTTGTTTGTGTGAAATGCCAGGAGTATCTTTTAAGACCACCTTTATATTGCTTTCTCATTGCAGTTTAAAGTTAATTAATTTACAGAGTATAAACCAAGTCAAATGCATTGAAGACGGTGCAGTCTACAGTACTTTTTTTTTTATGATGTGTTTTGGGTTGCTGAAGTTTTAATGTTTTCTTATAATATTTCTTGTAAAAAAGCAAGAAAATGAGAAAATATACTAAGGAGAACCCTTATCTGTTTAGCAAAATCATTTGTATTTTGTGTACTACTCTGTTATTAGTGAGCCTTTTGATTAACATTTAATTTTCAGGCTTCTATTTTCATGATATGTTCTGGGACAAGATAACTTTATCTTTTGATTTGGTATTCCTCAAGTGGTAAGAAAATTCTGCAACATGACAATTTTAATTTCCTGAACCTGTAAAATTTTGATATATTACATAATCAGTGGTTGACAGCTTCAGAGAAGACTGAATAAAAATTTGGCCACAGTTGCATAGTTTCTCAAATCCTGAGAGCTTTTCCATTGTGTTTCTTGTTAATAGTGTGACTCTAGCAGTTCTAAACAAAGCAAGTTGAGGCTTTGAATACTTGTTATTTATTTCTGACATCTATGATTTTCAAGCAGTGTTAAGGTTAAATGAAAGTTCACTTATGCTCTATTTTGTTTAATAAGTGTTCTCATAATTAAATGCACATCCATGTAATTTACTAGTAGAAAGAAATTCATTAAGATTTCTGATTAGGAAAAGGCATTAGCAGGACTGCATAGGTTATAGAAATTTAGCTTCTCTTTAATGTAAATTAATCTCAAACTACACTCCTGTAACACAAAGGAAATTGCTTAAACTGTACCTGACAAGAAATTTCAAAATTCATTTTCATCATGTGTATACACTAGAAGTAAACATACATTTATTAAATCAGTATAGTTAATAAAAATTCATAAAAATATAATGCCTTCATAAATATTTTTCAGCAAGTTAAACGTAAAGGTGTGTATATTATTGCAAATACTGGTGAAACTATAATGAGCTTTAGGGTATTTCAAATTCTATTTTTTTCCAATGAGAAATCCTAATGTGAATCGAATTATAAGACCTTTGCTCAGTATCTCTTTAAAAACAGGTAGCCTTTCATAGAATTAGAGGGATTGAAAGGAACATCTGGAGAATATTAAGTCTAACTCCCCTGCTAAAGCAGGTTTCCTACAGTAGGTCAAGTAGCAAGGCATCCAGACAGGTCTTGAGTATCTCCAGAGAAAGAGACTCTACTCTCCATGCAGCTTGTTCCAGTGCTCTGTCACCCTTATAGTAAATAAGTTCTTTTTGATGTTTTTATGGAACTTTGTATGTTCCAGTTTGTGCTCATTGCATCTTTTCCTATCACTGCTTTGATTTTTCTCTGGTGGCCATTTTGGTATTTTGTTTATCACTTGCAGAAAGTTGTAGAAAGGAGAGGGCCAGCAAGTTTTGCCTTTGACTAAAGTTAGCTTCAACTTATCCCATCAGTTTTAACGATGTATATGTGTAACGTAAAGATCTGATGAGGAAACATAGAAGCTCTGTTTACTCTCCAGCAGTTTAGGATGTCCATATTTGATTTTGGCTTGATTCTGAAGCTTTAAACATATCTGTAGACAAGCTGTGTGAGTGCAGCATGCGTTTTTCACCTAACCCTTAAAACATTTTCTTACCATTCCCACAGCATTTCTCTCACAACAGAATTAAAACAATTCATTCCTAAAAGCATCTGGTGCTTCCATTATACAGTGAAAAAGGAGGTTGAAACTGTGTATCCCACTTGAGGTGATATTCGGTGATTTTATTCTAAATATAAGACTTTTTTTTTAAAAAAAAGTCCTTCTCAATTACTCTTAACTCTCTACTCAACCATTTTTTCTAGTTATTAAAAAAAAAACACCTGAACTAATTTAAAAATAAAATATTTTGAGTTGTCTAAAATGACCTATTTGTTAGGCAATGTGCCAATACTCATATGCCCATACATATGAGTATTTTTGCATATGAGTATTTTTTCCCCTTTTGTTACTGTGGTGAGTATTTGATCTATTTTTGGTGGGGTAGGGTGTAAAAAGGGCAGTGGAGGTTAAATCAGGTGGACCTCTGAAAGTTCTGTCCAGTCTAAATGAATGGTTCTGTGATTGGGAGGAAGCTAATCTCTGCATAGTAGTATACTGTTAGGGTGTACCCAGTCTCAGATACATTATGATAGAGCATTCTATTCTCACTTTACTGTGATCTGGGCTATATCTACCTCTGAACATAGCAGTACTGAAAAGTCCTGTGTAACTTGGTTGCTACCACTCTCTCCAGGATATCTTTCATTAGGAAAGCTTCTTATTTCTGATGGGAAAAATACTATAGTATTTTCCTTCTGGACTTGATTTAAAAACAAACAAAATAACAGCTAGATAATGGAAATTTTTTTTAAATCAAGGATAGGAGAATTTCCTTCCACGCATTCCAAACTTCTGTGTTTGGACTGTGTGATGCCTTCCAATATAGATATGTGAATCTCATTAGCATGCTCTTTATACACTTTTTTTAGATCAGTAATGAGGAATTTAATTAAAACATGACCTAGCACTCACTCCAGCAGCATTCACCAGATGCTTCCTTTTGACTTGAAACATTGCCGTTTTTCTCTGTTCCATAGTTTTAATACTAGCCAGTTTTCAAAACAGTAGTGAGGTGAGGTGTAATACCATTTCATTGCAAACAATTCATTGAATCTTAAAAAGGTCTTCAGTATAAGAAAAAGAAGGAAAATATTTTCTGTAACTAGGCAAAAGCCTGGTTAATAAGCTACCAAGAGATATTGCCTCGTAACTCAGTTTTGAAACATTGACATTCTATTTTCTTGCATTGAGGAGTTAAGAAAGATTAAAGACAAATCTTAACTGACAAGCTTTTGCCATTTTTTTTTTTTTTTTCCAAAGAATTACATAATTAAGGCCTAAATTCACAACTCTTCACTCAGAAGGATGTTATGTTGGAAGGTTGCTGAAGGAATTTGTGTTGGAGAAGGAAAGCAACATTGTTTCACTGGTTTGAAAAGCTCTTCTAGTAATGTAATTAAGCTGGCAACTGTTTGCTGCTGCTTTAGGAGTTCCAGCTGAGCAAAGTATTCTAATTTGTCCAATCTTACTACTGACAGTAAAACACAAAGGACCTGTAAAGTGTATAAGGAGGAAGAGAAGTCCATTGGAATGAGCAGAGTAGGGTCAGCAAGAGCAGGTTGTCTGGGGTTGTCTAGGCAGATTCTAAATATCCCCAGGGATATGGATAGCTCTGCAACATGTTCTAGTGTTCAATAACCCTTACAGTAAAACATTACTTTTATCTTTAAGATGGCTTCTTGTATTTCAATTTGTGCCCAGTGACAGAACATCAGGCAATAGGCATTGCTGTAGGGAGCCTGACTCCATCTTCCTTACTGCTTGTCCATCACGTATTACATGCCCTGATCACTTACATTTCTGCTCAGCCATCTGTGGATGTTGTTCAGGACATCCTCACACACAATATGGGGTGATAGGGTGTGTGTGACCCTAGCCTTGTTGCAGCAGCCATTCTAGGAGACAATGGATAGCTCAAACATCAAGAATGCATGCTTTGGAAATGTAGCTGATACGGAAGTATCAGTACAAAAGACTTCCTTTGATATTCAGTAAGGTGATACATAAAATTAATCAGGGAGCTCTTACCTGCCAAATACTACACCTAACTGCATTTAAGGAAACATATTTACCACTGCTGTACACCAGAATGTATCTGATAAATGTATTTTTTTCTTTTCTATGGAAGCCATGTTGATCATATGCAAATGATTATATATCCTGGCTCATGGCATTAGATTTCATTCAATTTTGAAATCAGCTTTCAGGGTCCTGAAAAATGGATGGGGCCATTATACTATATGTTGCTAGAGTTGTATCTACTACGTGCTTTCCGTATCAGCAGTCCCTTGACAAGCAGGAATTATATAAATTAGGGTTAATCTATACAGATACAAATAGAAAACTAGGTTTACATACAAATTCTTAATCATTTTTAAAGATAGATGTGTACATGGATAAGTAGATAATAGAAATGATAACTTTGCAATTTGTCATAGTCCCACTGTCATGCTTTTCAATAATATCTAGTAGCCTTGTTGAGGTTGATTTCCTTTAGGAGAGCTAAAGAGACTGGGTAACAGAAGCAAAGCATTTATGTTAAGGTCAGACTTTTCCCTCTCACATTTTAATAATCACAGTGAGTGGTAACTCTTGAAGAAAATCATTTATCGTCATCTATGTATGTTCTCTGGGATTTCACATACTTACCTTGGTTGATATGTAATATAGTGAAAGCATGCATGACACAAGGTATTTTTGACTTGATTAAAAAAGGATTACACTAAAGTTAAGGTAAATTTGATTGGTATTCTTGTAGAAAACGAATAACAAAGGGGTAGTAAATTTTAGTACTGAATTTCCATTCTAACTAGACTGTATCTGTTACTAGTCTTGGTGGGATTTGTTTGTTGTGTTTTTTTTTTGTTGTTGTTGTTTTTTTTGTAGTTGGTTTTAGTGTTTTTAACAACTGCAGATGAACTATTACTTTGTATACATCTATTAGCTTTCTACTTTTTATACCAATGAATATTAGGAACTGTTGCTAATTCAAGAAAAAAAAATATATGTTGAATTCAGGATGACTGATCTAAACCCTAAAGGAGTTACGTGCTAATTCTGTGACATCTAAGGTGGTGGTACATCTTAACGATAGATAATAATTGATATAAATTGGTGTGTCAAAATCATAAATATTAGTTCACAGAAAGATTTCTTGCTAGCTTTTTCCTTTCTTAGTATTTTGAACTCCAAAGGGGGAAAAAAAATTGTAAATACTGAAGAAAGGTACATAGGACTTCACTACACACAGTACTTCACATGGGGCCTCACAAAGAGCCGAGTAGAGGGGGACAATCACTTCCCTCTTCCTGCTGGCCACCTCTTTTTTTAATGCAGCCCAGAACACAGTTGGCCTTCTGGGCTGCAAGTGCACACTGCTCACTCATGTCCAGCTTCTTGTCCACCAAGACCCCCAAGTCCTTCTCTGCAGGGCTGCTCTCAAGGAGATCTTCCCCCAGTTTGTATAAATACCTGAGATTGCTCTGACCCAAGTGCAGCATCCTGCACTTGGCCTTATTGAACTTCGGTAGGTTTTCACGGGCCCACTTCTCCAGCCTGTCCCAGTCCCTCTGGATGGCTTCCCTTCCTTTCAACGTATCGACTGCACCGCTCACCTTGGTGTCATTTGCAACCTTGCTGAAGGTGCACTTGATACCATCATCTATGTCATTGAGGAAGATGTTGAAGAGCACTAGTCCCAAGACCAATCATTATGTGACGCTGCTTGTGACTGGCCTCCACCCTGACAGAGAACCACTGATCACAACCCTTTGGCTGCATCCAGCCAGTCAATTCCTAATCCACTGAACAGTCCATCCTTCAAATCCACACCTCTCCAATTTAGAGAGAAGGATGTGGTGAGGAACCATGTCAAAGGCCTTGCAGAAGTCCACATAGATGACATCCATCGCCCTTCCTCCATCCACCGAAGCTGTCACTCCATCATAGAAGGTTACCAGATTGGTCAGGCACAATCCGCCCTTGGTGAAGCCATGCTGGCTGTCTCAAATCACCTCTTTATCTTGTATATGCCTTAACATAACTTCTAGGAGGATCTGCTCCATGATCTTCCCAGGCATAGAGGTGAAGTTCACCGGCCTGTAGTTCCTCAGGTCTTCCTTTCTCTGTTTCTTAAAAATGGGAGTAACGTTTCCTTTTTTCCAGTCACTGGGGACTTCACCAGGCAGCCATGATTTTTCAAGTATGATGGAGAATGGCTCAACAACCACGTCAGCCACCTCTTTCAGAACCCTAGCATGGATATCGTCCGGCCCCATGGGCTTATGCACGTTCAATTTCACGAGGAGGACTCAGACTTGTTCTGTTGTTACAGTGGGACAGAAACCACTCCCCATACCCTCACCTAGAGGCTCATGGTCCTGGCAGACACAGGAAGCCTGACCACCTGGTCACATACTCCACTAGGCATGGTCACTATAGCCCAGACTGCCTTCAATTTTAACCTCTCTAATGCACTCCTCTGCAATAGTGAGCACCAGGTCCAGTAAGGCTTCACCTTGGGTTGGTCCATCTATTGCCTGGACCAGGAGGTTGTCCTCAACAGACTCCAGGAACCTCCTGGATTGCCTGCCGCTCTCCAGACCATGGCTCGTCCTTCATGTTGTCATCACCACTGCTGAAACACACCACGCACCATCTCATTGTGAACACCTCCACTGTTTGTTGTCCATAAACATTCAGCACACATCAATAACTGTCAATGAGTGCAATTTTTTCCATGTGGAGAAATTAATTTCTACACCTTTGCTTTATACACTCTCCCATGTCAGAAATCATTCTGTCAAACTGTCTCTCTCCTGCAATCTGTCACAGCAACAAAATGCAATGGAACATCGGTAGGATGGTTCAACCTCTACTGCCATATGACCAGCATCCACCTCTGATGTCATAGGCCAACATAATAAAAAGAAAGGCATTGCTTTCAACACAGCCCATGAACATGAAAAGCTGGGTACTATTTCCCTTGTAATTTCTTGAGACTTCTAAATGGTTATTGTATTTGGCAAAATATTACATTAGGCTTTGAGAGTTGTCCTATTTATTTCAGATCTTTAAATTTCACATGTTTGAAAATAATTTTGTTAAATACAGTACTTCAACTGTGAACAGTATTAACAGATAATACAATAAATAATCATAGAATCACCAAGATTGGAAAAGATCTTCAAGATCATTCAGTCCAGTCATCCACCTATCATCAATATTTTCCTCTCAACCATGTCCCTCAGTACAACATCTAAATGTTTCTTGAACAACTCCAGGATCAGTGACTCCGCCACCTCTCTGGGCTGCCCGTTCCTCTCTCTCAGAGAAGTATTTCCTCACATCCAAGCAGAATCTCTCCTGGGGCAACTTGAGGCCGTTCCCCCTAGTCATATCACTAACTGTATGGGAGAAGAGGCTGACACCCACCTCACCACAACCCCTTTTCAGGAAGTTGTAGAGGGCGATAAGGTCAGCCCTGGGCCTCCTCCAGGCTGAACAATCATGGTTCCCTCTGCTGCTCCTCATAAGGCCTGTGTTCCAGATCCCTCACTATGCTATTAGCAAAAAATTAAATCTAAAAGTTAAAACAGAATCAGTAAATTGAAGAGTATGACTCAGATATCTTTCTATTGCCAGATGGGATTACATATTTCTCTCGGTAAGCTAAGGTGTATTTCAGTGTTACCTTTTCATTTGTACCTTTTCATCTGAAATGTGTGGCTCATTGACAGTCTGCACTGAAACCTGTTTTTAGAATGTCTGCAGCACTATTTTGTTAACACAGCACTTGCATGCTGTGTCTAAAAGAAAATTACATTTCCATTACATGGGAAATATATTTTACCCTTCCCTTCCACTAACCTCCTGCTGAAAACTCTCTTAAATATATATATATATATACTTTTACTGAAGATTATACCTAGAAAGCGTGTGAACGGATAGCTGCTTGCTGTTGCAATGAGTGCAGTAGGTGTGTGTAGGTAGTTAATTAGTTGGAGGCATAGAATTTCTCTTAACTGCTCAAATTCTTACACAGTATTGAAAAGTCATTCTGCAAATAATTTGGCACTCAATTTAAAGCAAAGGATATATTCTATTAGCTTTTACAGTCTCTCTTTTGTCTGTACCGTCACATCCTTCCATGTGCCAGATCTTCATGTAAGATATGCGAGATGACACAACTACAGTAGCTAAAATATAGAAGAGTCAGATGTCATGAGCTTGTTTTCAAATGGGTGTAATTTGTCTAATATTAACTTAGCACAGTACGGTTTATTTCTAAGTTGCTTAAGTTTTCAGGATGAGAATTCCTTGTTATATTTTGGAAGATATAGAACAACATTTAAGAATATAATTGTAAATATATATATATATATATATTTTGGTGCATGTGTAAATTATTTACATAAGAATCATTTGCAAATGACCCTAGGTAATCAAAGATAACCCAAATTTCTTTTACAGAAAAATTAAATTATACTGTCAGCAGGCTTTATTTCATGACTGACAAGAAAGAAAATTATTAAGTTATGAAGATATAATCAGCTTTTGAGAAATTGTGAATACATTTTAATATTTTTAATGCATTTCAAGAGAAGGGCTAATACTGTTTTGTTAATATGTATGCAGCAATTTAAGTAGCAGATGTCCCAGGTACAGGATCACTAAGGTTGTGTGTGAGTTGTGCATGGAAAATGTCCACTTGTGCATGACTATTTATAAAATAATAATAAATGATAAAATATAAAATGCAGGTTTAATTTTTCATTGTAATTTAATTATGAGTAAATAAAGTACTAGTAAAATCAAAGAACTGATACCAAGTTCAAAAACTTATATCAAAGGACAGGTTGGAATACATTAAACTGTCATGTTTTGAGAACCATGCTGCATGTGTGCACTTCTGTTTAAAATGTTGTCACTTTAATATTGTGATGTATCTTATTTTGCAACTGGTACAGAAAAAGTTGTGCATTGAGATCTGTAACATGGAACTCTCAAATTCATGTTAGGTTAACTAAAATCTGTGTACAGTTCCTACATGCTAGTGGAAAAGCAGCTGCTTTCTTTTTAATTTATGCCTGATGTTTGTCAAATCAGTCAATTTAACTACAATTATCAGATAACTGAGTTACTCTTATTTCTATGACTTCCAAATAATAGTGTTCAAACCAAGTAAGCGCTTTGCAATGGTATTTAAAAGGCAATGTCATATTGAACTTATTTACATAAGCTGAGAGATAACATTGGGAGATTGCTAGTCAAAATATTTTTGTAATTTTTTTCCTATTGTATACGAAAAATCTATGTGATTTATCATGCAGTGGATTGACGTGGAGTGGATCGTACTGTAGAGAAATCTACACATTTCCCCTATTTGGTTTTTATTTCTCAATGAGTTATTTTTGTATCTTAGCCATCATATGAACTCTAAGAAAATTAGTGGAGGCTTTATCTTGAAAAATTTGACTTAAAAGCAAGCTTCTCCAGATGTGCTGTCTGCTTTCTTTTAATGGAAAAGTTTACTTTTCTATCATTTTCAGCAGAGGAAGTTGAGTGACATGAAGTACTCCTAAGATTATATCTGTGATAGAGTTTTAATTCTTAATGTAAACATTACTTGGTTCATAATTGCTTTTTATTTCTTACTGTTTCTGAAGTATGGGGCTGTGTAATTAATTGTGTTTTATCTTTTGTTTCTAAAAATGTCTATGTTTTAAAAGCTTTGAAATATTTGTGTCAAGGTACAAAAAGGTTGGAACATGCTAAATTTTTTTGAATGATTACAGTATATCAGATTACTTCAAAAATGGATGAGGTATATCCATATTTATCACCAGTATTAAGCTTGTACTATAAGCAGCAGCGTCCTTCTACCAGCTTTTCTAAGCAAAGCTGGAAGTAATCAGAGGGAATTAATAATTTTATGGATGCAGAAAGTATTGATTTAACTGATTAAACAACTGTTTTGTGCATGTGTCTATCAAATTACAGACAGTACATACTGTTACGTAGCTTTTAAATTACAAAAGCGTTCAGCAAGAGATGATCCAGTGCTATCAATTACTCTGTATCCTTATTGCTGTTTGCCAAACAGAATATTCTTGTTTGGAATTTGTTTGTTTGTTTTAGTATTCAAACTAATGCACCTGTGTTCTGTTATTTACATTTCTTACTGTCTCAATCTTATATGGTAGTAGAATGCTATAGTACCTATTATTTATGATTCCATAACACAAATGCTCATAGTGCTATCTATAAATTGTCAATATAATTTTGTAAGCTACGTTGTTCATTTTAATTATGCTCATCAATATTTTTTAAGACTGCAAAATGAGAACTTACTGAGGTACACAGAGATATTGGGCAGAAGTAGATTAAACCTATGTCAATTATATTTGTAAAGCTCTACATCAAATCTAAATTAAAACAACTGCACAGAGACTGCAGTCTAGAATCACAGAATCACAGGGCTTGAAAGGGACCTCTGGAGGTTATCTAGTCTAATCCCCCTGCTAAAGTAGGTTCTCTACAGTAGGTTGCACAGAAAATCATCCAGGTGGGTTATGAAAATCTCTCCAGTGAAGGAGACTTCATGACATCTCTGGGCAGTTTGTTACAGTGCTCTCTCACTCTCAAAGTAAATAAATTTTTCCTCATGTTCAAAAGGAACTTCCTATGTTCCAGTTTTTGACCATTGTCCCTTGTTCTGTCACTGGGACCTACTGAAAAGAGCTGACCCCATCCTCTTGACACTCTATATAAGCACTGATAAGATACCTGTTCAGTCTTTTCTTCACCAGGTTGAACAGTCACAGGTCCCTGATCATCTTTATGACGCTTTGCTGGACTCTTCTAGAAGTTCTCTGTCCTTCCTAAAATAAGGAGCCCAGAACCTGACACATGTAACCTCACCAGGGCAGAGCAGAGGAGGAGGATCACCTCCCTTAACCTGCTGGCCACTCTTTTTAATCTTTTTCATGCATCCCAGGAAACCATTGACTTTTCTTGACTACAAGGGCACACTGCTGGCTCATGATCTACCTGTTGTCCGCCAGGACAACCAGGTCCTTCTCCACAGAGCTCCTTTCCAGAAGACTAGCTCCTGAGCTGTACTGGTTTGCACAGTTATTCCTCCACAGGTGTAGGACTCTACACTTCCTCTTGTTGAATCACATGGTGTTCCTGTCTGCCCAACTATCCAGCCTGCCCAGGTCTCAATGAATGACAACACAGCCTTCTGGTATGCCAGCCACTCCTCCCACATTAAGTATCACCATCAAATTTGCTGAAGGTGCACTCTATTCCTCCATCCAGGTCACTGTTGAAGATGTTAAACAAGATCAAATCCAGGACTGAACCCTGGGAAACACCACTAGTTACAGATCTCCAGCTAGACTCTACTCCACTGATCATCCATCTGAGGTCTACCAGTCAGCCACTTCTCAGTTCACCTTACTGTCCACTCGTCTATCCCATACTTCCTAAGCTTATTCGAGAGTATGTTACTGGAGACAATGTCAAAAGCCTTCATGAAATCAGAGTATATAACATCCACTGCTCTCCCCTCATCTACCCATCCAGTCATGATGTCATGGAAGACTGCCACATTCATAAGCATGATTTCCCCTTGGTGAATGCAAGTTGACTACTCTTAGATCTCTAGTTCTTCATGTTTGATTTCCACGATGCATGCATTGGTATACAAGCACTTCAGAGACAAAAGAGGAGCAGAGGCTGTAGGTTTATCTTGAGAGATGCAGGAGGATCCCCCGATAGCTGTACAGACCCTTGAGGTGGCTGGGCTTCTGGTTCCTGAGACTTCCTGTATCAAGGGAACAGGGAATAAATTGCTAAAAATATTCAACTTTTCTTTTTAATGGGGAATCACCCACTACAAATACTCAGTGATTGTTTTTACACTATCTACTACAGGCTGACAATACTTTCCTGTAGTCTTTCATTTGAAAACTGCTTCATTTTGCATGTTGTAGAAGAAGATATTATTTTAACAGAAGTTTGTGAATGGCTTGAGTGATGATTCTCCTCAGTTAACTTCAGATTTTATCTACAACACTTTACATCATTCTTAGGGAAGAATAATAAAAATATAAATAAATATCCAATATACAAACGAAAACCCAATGAACATCACCAGGGAAGAACATTCCTATTTTGGCAAGAGAGAAAATCCTTAATACACAAGATGGCACTGTTTCATTTGTGTAAACATCTTGTTTTTACACATAACAGTGAAAATTGTGATATGAAGTACAGAATTTGTTATATTTTTGTATGATTGAAAATTAGCAATGTGCAAGGTTGGGTGTACCTGTTGATTATAGACAAAATGGAGCATAACTATATGGATGCAAGACCACATAACTGAGGCAAATGAAAATGCCTCTGAAGTGACTCCTGGCAAAATTGATTGGATTGGGAAATGAAGAATAGATCTCAGTTAAATTGCAGTGTGAATTATCCTTTTGCATTTAAGAATTTAGAGAATTTTGGAAGGTAGCTTTCACATGGTAGTTTTTATCTGAAGCTTCTCAGGGCTATTCTGATGTGCATATTACTAATAACAATCCAGGTTTCCACTCTGTGTTTTTAAAATCAGTTTGTTAAGATGTAAAGTTATGTGCTGAAGTGGGTGAGAATTTCTTGTACTGTAAACTTCAATTTTTAGGCCTTAAAGTTTAGAATAGGTTTTAACTTGTGTTGAAAAGAATACCATAATAAAAAAATTCATTAAAACACAATAGAAAACATTTTTTCAACATTTATTTATTCTGTGGTAGACGTATTTGACCTTAGAAAATATTCACATGTCCAACATTTGCAAAAACCTAGCTGTCTTTATTAGTATGATAACTATGATTTGGGAAGAAACTTCAAATATTTCTTAATATTTTATTCAGGTTTGTTAAATAAATTGACTTTTTATATATCAAATATGCTCTTCACAGGAACAGAATAGAAAATCTTCAAGCTATGCATGAGATTATATGTAGACAATGTGAATGCATTAAACATTTTCACTCTCTTGTCTAAATCTAGGTATGCATGGACTGATAGTTTAGTACTAAGTAATGTGATTTTTGAGATTATAAACTTTCTTAGGTGTTCAGACACAGAAAGATGTAACACTTTCATCTTTGTTTTTCAACTTTCAAGGTTTAAAATTTTATATAAAAATGAAGATTTATTGTATAAGAGAGCATTGTCGAAAAAAAACCCAACATAGTTTTATTTGTTTATTATAACTATTAACTGTTACTTCTAGCTTAAGGGTGTTTTTTGTTGGTGGCGGTGGTGTTGTTAAGAAAATATCCTTTCAGTTAAAAAAAAAAAAAAATTGTTGAAGTATGTATCAGTCTACTTTTCACAGATTTAAGCTTCATTTAAAGACACACAAAAGTCAGCAAATGAAGTCACCACTCAGCATAAAAATGTTAAAAGGTTTCTAAATGTTCATTCTGAAATTTCATCTTTTAGTCATAAGAAAAATATTTGCAGGAGTGTGTTTGAAGCAGATCTGTCTTCTTTATGAGCTATCATTTTTGATTTTGCATCACTGAGCATTTTCAACATGTTTTTCTCTCACAGAATAATAAGGTGGAAGAAATATTCTGTAAGCATATTTCTCTGTGTTTTTCAATTATTTTATGGCATATATTCGCAGGATGAGGTTAGAAGTAGGTCACTTAAAAGGTGGTGTGTACTTTGACTGTAGAGATCATGGTGCTTACGGTTTTACTCTGTGGTCTGCATCTATTCTGCTTTGTAACATACACAGTATATGCATCTTCCAAGCAGAGAGCTTAGACCTTACTTAAAAATATAGCATGCAGTATGCGAATAAAGTCACATAAATATTGAAAGAAATATTTCATTTTCATAACATTCTTGATTTTTTGTCTATCTGCATGTTTCCATCCTTTTTCCTACTATATGGGAACTATTGAATCACGGCCTGAACCTCTGATTGACCACCTGAGGCAAGCACCGAGTCAGCTGTGGAAGCACAGGTGAAGACAATTCACCTGTGTGACCGGAAGGGGTGGAGCCAGGCTCCACCTCTCCTAGACCCCATTTAAGGGCTGACTGCCAGTGGGGAAGGATCTTTTCCTGGAGGTTGCTCCTTGTGGAGTTTTTGTAAGCCTACAATACTGGTGAGCACCTTTCTGGCAGTCTGTATACTTATTAACTGTACACCTAAAATAATCATGCTATTGTTAAATTACTATAGAAGATTGCTCTGTTTTATAGATTTCAAAGGCCTTTGTAATCACTAAATATGTCTAATTTTAGGAAGTTTTAGTTCTGTTTCCTAGATACAAGAGTTTGAGTATGAAAAGATATTGCACTTTGACCAACAAGCCAGTAATTGGGTTCAGTAAAGGGGCTGATTGTGACATTTTGTAGATCTTGACCACGTAGTGATCAAGGGACATTCAACAAGTGCACTGCAAGAAAACAAATGCTTGGGACAGAGGTTTTCTGGGTTTCAGTTGTGTATTTATCTATTTAATATGAATGTCTCCCCATTGATCTTTTTGTAGTGACTAGATTTATTTTGATACTATTGCTTGATATCTACCCAGTTAAGTCCTTCAGCTATAGATGTATACGGCTGTGCTACAGTAGAAGTTAATGCTCTTTGATGTTATCACTTACTGAAGGTTTTCATCAAGAACACCCCCAAATCTGATTAATCTTCCGTATTGAATAAAATGGCAGATATAGTTTCAGTTATTTTTATATAGACATATTGTCTTTACTCTAATTTGAAATGGAAAGATTACAGATTGTGTTCATTTTATTTTATTTGTAGATATTGATTGTGTTTTGCTGCTTTAAAAACATAATTTTGCTGTAATGCTGAAACTAGCAATTCTTGTATATACTGTAATAGTCATTCATTTGCTAGAAAATAATAGTATTTTAAATTTTGTTTTGAGTTTCTGCTGATATTAGCTTGAATTTAGGTTCCTTTATGAATGCAATAATAATGAATATTTCAGTTATGCAGGTTTCTTGGTGGAATTTTTGTGGGTTTTTTTTCCCCCCTACTTTAAAATTTATCAGCAGCCGTTTAGGACACTGTAAAGTAAGCATTCTAATTTTTCTGTGATGTTGCATCCAGTTGGTCTTGGACATACTATAAAGAAACAAATCTAAGATGTTTCTGTTCCAAGGAGGAACAGAAATAGTGATTGACTGATGTTTATAATTTCAAACCGTCTTCCTAAAACATCTTCAGTGTTTTTCCTCAACTTCATCAAGGCGTTACATTTAATTAAAAAGGAGGGAAGGAAAAAAAAAAAAAAAGACTTGCATTTACTATTGGTTTTTGACCTTGTTCTAAAGCACATTATCAAGTAGCAGTAGGCAATTCTTCAGTGAATGATTTAAGCTTGGATGTATACTAGTATCAGAACCATTATATTAGCACTTGCCGTATTTCAGAACTCAAATGAATAGAAACATAATAAAGGCAGTAAAGCATTAACTGCATCAACACATTCAGTTAAGCTTGATGTATGTTTTAGGCGCTGACATTCAGTGTAGAACTCTTTATTAGTAAGTGGATGTTAATTTATGCTTTTGATTTTACAAATAAACTTTCCATTAATCATTGAATTGCTCTCATTTAATTTCATTTATCCAGTAGGATTTGTGTCTGAATTCAGAGGTCTTGGATGGAAATAATGATTAAATCTCAAGGGAAAGAAATGTCATATCTAGTGGGGTTACCTTCCTCTGCTTAGCTAGCTTTGGCACTTCAAGGAAGAGCCAGTTCTACTTTCCTCATTCAGTTCTGATGAATAAGCACAATGCAGTGCACTGTCTAGTTTTATACTCAGCATTAACAAGTTACTGAGTTAAACATGTATTTGCTTGGCATAATGTACAAGTAGGGTAGAAGTTTAGTTCCTGATTCATTTAGGAAGATGAACTTTACATCTTTGTTGTTTTAATTCTGTGGAATAAAGTATTCTCTAAATGCAAAACAAAATGTTATGGTTTTTTTTTCCACAATTTCTCTTATTATGTTCATTTTACATCAATTCAGCTGGAGGGTGTTGGACTTCTTGAGGGACCTTTCAGCCTGTTTTATTTTCTGCATCTAATGATTGTGTGAAATTTGTGTCCTGTTTTCCAGACTCATAGACATCTGAAACTGATCTATTTTGTAATTTTATTCATGAATGGGTTATTGAAGATTTTAGTTTCCATAATGATTGCCAAGAAATTCTCTGGCAACTACTGAACAACTTGACTTTAGGACACCTGATTGAATTGAAGAGGAATAAAGATGCATGAGTCTTACAAAATGGTGATAGCTATCACTTAATGGATTTTTTTTCAGCTTAGTAGGGTGATGCCCTTCCTTTAGTCTTTTCAAACGATCTTTGCACCTAAAAATGGCAACTAGATATCTAGTTTTTGGTTGTGCCAGCAGACATGTCCCTTGCCATTATCACATAATACTATTTTATGGTTGACCAGCCCTTTTTTGGCAATTTTATATGCTCATCTTACCAAACTCTTATATTTACTGGTATTTTAGATGTGCCTGTCTGTAAAGAAAGTCCTACAGTATTCATAACATCTGTGAAAACATCAGTAGATGATAAAACATCTTTCCAAAAATCTTACATGTATTCCTTTGTCAGTGAGTAGAAATGAAGATGTTTAGCTCTGTCCTCTCCCAAAAAGTAGCATCACACTGAATACATACATCTGTTACATAATGTTTCCTTTGTTGTCTTAGTCCTTGATATTTTCAGCAGATACATAGTTTTTAATTTTGCTATGATACACTGTCAATACTGTAGACTCTTCACTTGGGATCTGATTGCACTGGGAATTTATCCTGGGAAGTTGAAGCCAGCATCTTCAACAGATTGATCCCACCACTCTCCCCTCCAATGAAGTGTCCAAAGAACCACATAGATCTTGAGAGTGTTTGTACAAAGCACAGTGAAGTTGAACTTGAACTCTCATGTCCATTTTCTCCCTTCTACTTCTGTTTCTGGTAAGTTGCACAAAATTTGTATTTAGCTGAGTCAATTTTATTTCACTCTGGAAGAAATGTTTACAGTGACCATATTGGCTTTATTAGCATTGTCTGTAAGGTGATATTAAAAATCTGCAATGTGTGGAAGTAGTAAATGAGGAGTTGTCAAGTTTGACATTTTTTATTTCCCTAAAGCTATTCAATATCATAAAAAAATGTTTAGATTCTAGATAGATGTTCTTAAACTATTAATGTGCATTTTCAAAGATATTCTAAGAGACCATTTAATCTTGTAAAAATTTGCATGAAGATGTTTAAGTGCACATTTGCACAAGGTTACCAGTAGCTTACAATATATTTTAGTGTTGGATTTTTGTGAAAATAACTGGAAATCTCTTTGGCAATTTCAAAGGCCTTAAACATGAGATTTTACTGCCTTTTTCTTCATCTTTATGTAAAGTGAGGATGAAAGGCACATTTTAACAAATCAGATTACAAAAAATGTTTCCTTTTTCCTGATTTTTTTTAATTAAATTTGAGTTAGGATCTTCAAAACGTAGAATAGCTACATCGATACTATGAAGCATAATAATCGTTTTATTAGCAAAAGTTAAATATCTTGTGAGATAATGGCCAAAGAGACTATGATGTTAGGTTGGCCAGTTCCATATTGCTCCAGCTTGGGGGCTGGTGTTGTTTCTCTGGAGGTAGAGGAGCTGGGATGGCCCCCACCAAGGCCGGACAAGGCTCTCACCAGTAGGGTGTCTCAGCTGAAGGAGCAGAGGAGGCTTAAAGGGATGAGGGCAAAATCCCATAAGCAGTCCAACAAAAGATGAGAGCTGGGTGCCCCGACACCACATGTGCATTAGTGGCATGCATGGAGTTCCCTGGTGAGGCTGGTCAGGGTGATAAAGGTGTGTTGGTGTCTGCAGAGTCCTGGCAAGTAGGTATCTGTCCCAGCTGTAATGTAGAATTTTGGTCCTCTGAGAAGGTAATTTTACTGAGCAATCCTCATGACAGGTGGATGATGGGAAATTATAAACCCATCATAAAGATCAGGTTGGCATATTCAGATGTAGATTTACAGTTATAATTTAATCACAGGATATGAACAGATAGAATTTTGTAGATCACAAGAAGAGAAGGCATATATTACCACCATCATTGTTTTATGTTCAAGCATGCAAAATATTACTTTCTGGCATTATTCATATAATCTCCTGGGAGAAAGGTTACCATGACAGGAGCTCCTATTTCAACAGAGATTTACTACCAGTCATCTTTTAAAAATTAGATTTGTGTGTTTACAGGAGAGATGGAAGAAAATGGATGGCAGAGTATACACTCCTTTCAGATGGTATTAGATTCATGCTTATTACATCATGTTGGATTTTTTTTATTTTTCTCTTTTGTCATAGATGGCTGGGGTGATCATAATCATCTGGGATCACACACTAATTGTATCACCCCAATACAGATTTAAATACATCACTTTGATTTTTTTCTAATTCCTGTTATATTCTTATAAATTTATTTGATAGAGTTACAACATTGAGGGAAATGGAATAACTTGCTTTTAGAGCTTAGTAAAAACAGACTTTAACAAGTGCATCAGAGGTCAGTGTTCTTGATTTTACTGAAAAATTCTGCAAAGTGTTTTTAAACATTTAATAATGTTTGGTTTTATATCATTTTAGTGTGTCAGATTGCTGATGTACAGTTTGCTAATTATTTAAAAGAAACAACAAATGTGAAGTTATTTGAGGCAATATAATGAATACTTCTTAAATAAAAAGCCCTTTACTTCAGTGATTGATCTTGAACCTTTTCAAACATTTTTGAGCATAATTATTAAACACAGAGTGGTGAAAATGAGCTTCAAGTTTATGGAATTTCTTTGACTGTGTGAATTATAATTTATTATATTTTTGTCTGTCTTCAATTTGTTTTGAAAAACAGAGCAACTGATTCAGCAGGTAGGCTGTATAGGAAATTGTCTGAATTTGCTAGTAATTTTTTCATTGTTTTTTTCTATATTGGCCCAGTAAACTAATGGAGATATGTATATGAATATAGATATATATGATATATATATACATAGATATGAATGTTTCCATTTCTACTATGCAGTTATTGATGTTATTGTTTTCTTGGGAGGCAGATATTTCTTTGTGGATTCACCTTATTATTTAGAAGAATACTGCCTGTTTCAGTTTGTTTTCGGTCTTTATCTTTAGGCTTTATGGTTTCCCCATGTACTTTCCTGAGCACAATTCTCTGTAGCACAGGAATAGATTAGAAGAAAAAATGTGTAGGAAGAATGTTTGGCAAGTCAACAACTTTTTGTGGAGATGACTTCCATCTCATAAGCAGTATTTATGACAGTTTGATTGTTACAATTTCTATGATTTCATAGATATTTACATGTTGCTATTCATGCAAAAGGTGTATTCTATTAAATGGTATCGAGGGTTAGCCATAGAAGTAATTCTTAACCTATAGCAGAGTACTTGAGATGTACAGATTTGGATAGATAGTCTCAAAAATCACTGGGGAAAGAGGATGATGAAAATGCAACTTTCAGTGGGCATATTCATAATCCAGAGACTCAAGAAAGTAAAGAAACTACATTGTTGGAATTTCTGCTCTTCTACCCTGTAGAATATTCTGTTAGGGCTAAATTTGTATTACTGGATTAAGTGCTCCAAAAAGTTGTAAAATTCCTTTAAAGATGTTGTTGTTGAAGGACTCATAGCACACAAAACTGTGTTTTTCTAGCTACAGTAGCACTGGATATAAATCAGGCTTTAGGATTTTTTACTTCTGTAATATGTTACATATTGAAAACATAGACAATGTGATATCCATTAAGAAAAATAATTCTGGAATGTTCTTGTGTGTTAAATGTTTTGATCATTAGATCTTGTAAGAAAAACATAATAATGGGTAGTAGCTCTTTCATCCTCCCTTGTCCTTCATGTCAGAATAGAACATTTTTTCTTTTTTTGGGGGGGTGCAAATTCTGTAGTACAGACTTGTGTTACACCCTTGGCTTTCTGTCATTATGTTGAACTCCTGTCATCTTTAGAGGTAGAGATGCCCTTTTGAATAGGTTTTCTAGGATAACTTTTGGGATTTTAAAATTGCATTTCCTACAAATGTCTACCATGATCAATACTAAATTTTGTTCTGTGTGTACAGATTGTAAATCTCTGCATCATTAGCTGTGTATTCATGAAACAGCAACATTGACTTAAGGTATATCTGAGAAATTAAGCCAGTGGACTGTCTTTAAATACTGTGATTGGTACAAAGATCTGTGAAAATTTCAAAACTTTCAGAATCAAGGTTGGCACCTGCAATGATATTTTTCTTTTTTTTCCTGCCCAGCCTGGAGCAAATGCTGCTTAATCTTTTTCCATGTTCTTAATCAGTGTCTTTGGCCTGGGAAATATCCACCAGAAGACTCTTGTTATTCAATATTACAAGTAAGTAGAAAGATAATAAGAAGAATCAGGCAGTCTGCATAGTACACAGCATAATTACTTCATCCTATCTACAAGAATGTTCCTTCTGGCAAAAGATCTCACTTTAGGCATTCTCTCAAGCTCATGCAGAGCCACAAAACCATGTGTCTTGCATAGGGTTTAAGTGGGATGGCTTCTTGTTTCCAGCTGCTTATTTGCATTAAGAGGAACTAAACTTGGTTAGCTTTTCTAGGTAAAGAATTAGAGTTGCCACAGCAATGTTATGTAAGTGAAGAGTGAGAACAATCGTGTGCTTGATCAGATTTCTAGAAATAACACAGTATTTCTTCTAAGGAATAGCCCCAAAAATTTTAAAAATTCAAGATGTCTTAGTCAAAGGCAACTGCAATCATGTTTGCTTTTTCTTTTTCATCAGTACTGCACTAGATCTATCACCTAACAAGTCACTGAAAACATCACTAAAGTATGGCTTTTATAAATTGGCAACACAGGGCTGTACATCTAAAGGGCAGGCACGTTCACCGCATTTGGTAAAAGATGGACTAATATTGTCAATACCACTCGTGTCTGGAATTACCACAGAATGAATAAATGTAGTTGAATTTGGTTTTACCACACGGAGCTATTGGGTGAAGCTGATGTCAGAGCACAGGGCACTATACTGGGGACTATTGCTGAAGTAGTGATGTTCAAGCTATGCAAAGATAGCTGCTAGTAGTGAAATGAAGCAAGAGAACAGAGAGCTAGAATGGAGAGAAGAGTAAGCAGGTATGATTTGTTGAATTAAACTGTCGGGCAGTGTTTGCATTCAATTTGGTATTCTCATTCACTCTGGAAGTAGACCATTAATATCTAAAGCGTTTTGCTAATCAACATTGTTTTTTTTCAGACTTGGAAATGTCTGTGAAGTTTTCTCTGTTTCAGGAAGAAGGTCTTAGTAGTGATGAATAATACCATTTGAAATTTCATAGTACTGATATTATAAAAGTTCCACTAAGTGCCAAAAGACTTACACTTAATTGAAATAAGACATGTCAGGCTTAGTGTTTTAGAAGCAGAGACTGCACTTACTGGGTGGAGGGGGGCAGAAAGGAGCAGTGGAGTAGCATGAAACGTTCTGGAGAGAGATGTGAGGGTAAGACTCCTGCCAGTCAGCTTTTCACAAAGAAATGAATAATAAGGGGAATCAGGATCTTAAATCAAAAGCTACACTGCCTCCGTGCAAATTCTATGAAGTTTAGTAGCTCCCAGCTCTATAAGTAATAGTACTTTGGAATAGCTCATCCCTTTTACACCAGGGTTCTAATTAAACACAGCAACAGTATTTGCAGACATCTAGAGCATGAATGTGAAAGTAGTGTTAAAGAGTTGTGTACTTAGCAACTTAAAAAGGCTTATCAGAAAAACAACAACAACAGCAACAACAGCCAATAAAAATCAGGGATGCTTGTTATTGGCTCTTGTTGAGATTGGATTGGGCCTATGAATACTTTCTCATTTTTGGGAGAGAAAGAAGTAGCTTGGTGTTGATCTGTGGGAGTTAGAGGATATTCCTCTTCAAAACAATTGAAAAAGAAATAAGCTACAATTTGCCTAAATGAAAAACCACTTCATGACACTAATCATTTAATATTATGTAAAGACACAAACGTACACAAATGCACACAACATTCAATTACATTCTGGGCTACTGAACAAAACATAGAGACTATAGAACAGTATCCTTATATAACTGACAAGCTACAGATTTGAAGATTTTTTCTTTTCTGTCAGAATGCCCTTCTAAAGATTGGTTTATTTCACTTCTTAATTAAAAAAAAAAAAAGAAACCCCACAACTCTACTTTTTTACCACTCTCATAAGAAAGAAAATCTCCTTCCCACTGAAATACCAGATAACACCATGACATTCATGAGGGTTAAGGAGTGGAGAAGCAATATTTGTAGTGATTGCAGAAGATGGTTTTGTCTTATTTGGGGCATAATAAAAACATTGTCATTATTCTGCTTGACTGGCTCATTTTCAATGTCTCCTTGGGCAGTCAATGGGTAGATATGAACTTTTCTTTATTCTTTTTCTGACCTTAAAATACACTGTCAAATCAAGTATTAATTTTACTGTCTTTGCATCTCTTCAGGGAAGAAAAAACAACATAAAGGAAATTACTTCACCTCCTTTTAATCATTTGTTTTTTGTAACATTTGTTTGAATACGAAACAATGTGGTAAGAAACTTCAAATTTTGCTCTCATCATACTAGGAAGGGCAGAACAACAAAGGTAGGATGCCTGTGAGGGAAGCAGAGTATGTGGTTTTCTAAATGGCAAAGACACTTTACATAGCCTCAGTCCTAAACCTGCTCACACCTAAACTTTACTTCAACACCCAACATCCTCAGGTTATGGCCTGAGAGGGATTACTAAAACGTCAGAAGTTTGTTGGTGTTGCAAGCATCAGGACTCTATTACAGGTTTTGACTGAATCTTCAGGGTTGGCTCTGTCCCATTCATAAGTAGAGTTACTACTTTTTCAAGGTCATGAGAGAAGACCATGTGGAAGCCCAGAGAAATAAGAAAAACGATCTGAAGGCAGCTTCCTTCGTCCTCCTTCCTCTGCTCTGGATTTGTATTTATTATTTAAAAAATGCTGAGGAAATTTTCAAAATCCGTAAGCAGTTAGTTTTACACCCAATATTAAGTTTGTGTTTGAGCATCCTCTTTACAGATCTTTCCTCTCAATACCTAGATTTATCTGGAAACATGAATGAGATTCTGTACTTCAGAATAAATGGTGTATGGATTTATGTATATGCTTTTAAGCTTGAGCTTGTATCAAGAAACTAAAGAATTGCATTCAAACCATGTGCCTGTTTTCACCATCTGTATTAAATGTCAAAACTATTTCCTTCTTAAAGACTTTAGAAAACAGGTCAGTGATGCAAACTTGTCTTTTTGCTTTCTAAAAGAAAAGATGGTAAATGGCAACAAGTAGAAAAACTGGGAGTTTACCAAAGAAGGTCATGCTGTCCCTCCTTTGTGGCCCCCAAAGGGAGCTGACTGAGTGCACTGAATCAGTGCATTTCTCTTCCTCCTCTTTCTCTTGCCAGCTGCTTACCCCAGCATGCTTTCACTTGAGCATCAGTAAAGGTCTTTGCGCTTGGCAGCAAGACCAGAGTGACCTCTGAGAAGTAAAAACCAATAATAAATATTTGTCATAATTTTTGGTACAGCAGTGAGAGTATTATTTACCTCCTGTAAGAGCTGTTCAAATCAAGACAATTTGCAACTCAGTGCATTGTGTTATCTTTATATTTATCTGAATGTTACTAGTGTCAGCATCAGTAGGGTTTAGTGCAAAATCTATTGCTTTCAAGAGTTGTTCCATTGGATCTAGCTTTCAGACTAAGGACTATCATTTGCTTCTAAGAACTGGCTAGAGTAAAAACTAGAGATGAGGTCTGAACCTCAGTCTTCAACAAATTGCCATTTCTACACCAGTCAGTACAAGGCACCCACAAAAGCATTTGGAGAAATCTTTCCTAGAGTACTTATGAGGTAGGGATCCTGAAATCAGGATTTTTCATGCTGGGAATAAAAACCTCTCCAGTTTCCTATATAAAGAGCAGGTGAACGATAGCTATAAAAAATGATCCTGTGAATGGTATTGGATAGGAGGAGGAAAGAAAGAAAAAAAAGAACATCTGTAATGTCTCCAAAACAGTGATGGCATGCTGAACCTGTTCAGATAGATTGCAGTCCTCAGAGAGACATTTAATAAATTATGTATTTAATTCACTTAACATTGACAGTGACCTCATCATGCAGTAAGAAAAAGATTGTTGCTTCTAGTTTGATTCAGAAAATTTGCATCTTAAAATGTATTTGATGTTCACATTAAAAAAAAAAAAAACACAAAAAACTGAAGTAGTTTTCTGCAGTATTTAGCATAGGTAAGTTTTAGCCATCCCCAAAGATGTCAGAAACAGGGTCAGATCAATGAAGAAGTTTCTGTGCAAGCAGAGGGAATGTGGCTATCACCTGCTGTTCTTACTCCCTGGTACTTACCTTCTGACAGTGCTACTTCTCAGTGCTTTTGTGCCTAAGTGAACTGAGCATGAGCCTCACAGAAAATGCACTAAAAGAAGCACTTCTAACCACTTCAGGCTAGAAAAATAAAAGCTAAGTATCCATTCTTTTAAGTTATGCTTTGTACTGATGTAGTGCAGTCTTCCATCCACTTTCTTCTGTTGCTTCAGATTCAGACACTTAGAAAGTTCTATTAATTCCTTAGAACGCTTTCCAAAATTACATTATACAGTTTGGTTTTCAGTAGCTTCGAGAAAGAAATTGTAGGAAGGGAAGCAGAGTTTTAATTGTATGTCATAAACTTGCTTATGTCTGCTACAATTCTGGGGAAATAATGTGGCGATTTTCTGGTGTTGATCTCAAGAGTTTTGGGGAGCAAACTCAGGTAAAATAGCTTGATTTTTTTTCATTTCCTCAAGTTTGAGATTTCGCATGAAGGACAAGACAATCTGGGGAGGAGATATAAGAGTATATCTACAGCTTCTACCCCTGAGCTGAATGTTATCAGCCCATTAATTCCCAACAAAGTTCTGCAGCCTCTTCTAAATCCTCAGTCTCAGCTGCCATATGCAACCTATCTTCTCACCAAAACCCTATAAAAGTGTATGGTTTGCATCTTTGTATGAAGGGAAAAACTTTTTGTTCAACAGTTTACAGAGTAACTGAGTGGCAGAGAACAGTGTGCATTGATATTTCGTTTACTGCGTGTGCATATGGCAAGTTCGATAGATATCCATGTATTTTTGTATAATAAATTCATATGGATTAAAAACCTTTTCCTAATTTAGTAACATGAAATAACCTGCAAAGTTATTGATCATGTTTAATATTTGATTCTGTTTTTTTCCTTAGCTAAAAATCAAAATTTATCAGTCAGGGTATGAGAAGCTTAACGTTAAATTGATTCTGGATAATACCTAAGGAACACTATAGCCTAAGCTTTCCTCCAAAAGATAAAAAGTATGTGCTTGCAGAATTCCACTGAGCAGGGCCCAACATCTCTGAAACACAGAGTTCAATAAAATCTCACTATACATAGGTAGCTCCAAGAGTAATGATTCCTAATTCTATGGACACTACAGCAGATACAAAGAGCTCAATAACACTGTTTGATAGAGCAAAGTTTCAACTACAAAATACTATTTTTCAGCAGAGTCACTGACATTAGCTATGGATTTTGAACTGTGATGAATAAGAGCCTTCATGACCTCACCAGCAGAGGTGACCCACTGACGCCACTGCTGAAATGCACCACCTACTGCCTCACTGTGCTCACATACACTATTTGATCTCCGTAAACATTCAGCAAGTGTTGATGAATGTCAGTGGGTGCCATTTTCTTTTTCTGCATGGAGGATTTCATATCCCCACCTTTGCTTCCTGTGCATTTTTATTCAGAAGCCACTGTCAGACTGTGCCTCTGTTGCCATCCATCACATGGCAACAAAATGAAATAGAATATTGGCAGAAAGGTTCAACCTCTACTGCCACCACCAGCATCCACCTCTGGCATCACAGGCCAAGACAATAAAATAGGAGACATTACTTTTGGAACAGCCCTTGTAGAAATGTTGAAAGAACAGTGGTCATTTACCCAAGGTGGCAGAAAGGTAATACTTGGGGCTGGTTGGATTTTAAACAGAAGTATTTATTTGCTAGTTAGTTTTTACTTAAGCCAACTTTTCTGTATCTGTTCACAGCTATTGGCTAAGTGGATTTATCTGTCTTTGGAGATTGTGAGCATGTTTTGCTAAAAAAGGGGTCATGAACAGCTAGTAAGTTTGGTGAGGGATGTACGGAATGGATTTCCTTGTGTTTTCTTTTGGACTTTTACATACTTGCTTCACCTTTCTGTGTTCCTCTGTCTTGTTCCTTAGGTACAAAACCAAATAGGCAAAGCTTCCCAGGTTGGAAGAGCATTGATCGAATGCTGGTATATGGAGACTGTAATAATGAGACCATGTGGAAACAGAGGTCTGATAAATGTGTTCAATATCAGTGGGATCTGAATACTGATATATGTGTGTAAATATTTAATTGTAGTTAATCAGTTTTGGCCAGGGAGTCTAGGAAAGTAATGTTAGTTAAATCTTTGTGTCAAAAACATAATATTGACTTAAATATGATGCTACAAATTCAGCTATAATTCTTTGTTAGACTTTCTCTTACCCAACCTCTCTTATTTGCTGAACTTGTCAAATTCTTAACCATCAAGTTTTTATGGAGCTGTAGGAAGCGGAACAGTTCTTCATGGTTTACTCCAGAATGTAAGTTTAGACTACACAGACATGAGCATAGAGGTGTTTATGTGCTCAACCTTAATGTTTGAATTTGATCCTCAGTGTAAGGCATGCTCTCTTTTGCTGAGTCCAACTCCGTTCACTGAAGTTTGGAACCCTGGGAGTAGGAGAGGCTCTTACTAAAGTGTGAACTCTGTGTTTGGGATCAAGGGACTTAGAAGCCTGCCAGCTGGCTTTTCCAATTATCTCAAGTTTTCTTGTGTCCCTTCAGACTTCTGGATAATTAGGGTTATATGCTTTATTGTTTTCTCTGATTTTGAACTACTGCTGCTTAGACGAGCTTCAGCATTTTCATTGCCTTTAGTTTTTTTTTTTTTTTTTTTTTTTCCCCCCCCACAACTTAGGCAGATTTTACAGTTTCTGTATTTTATGTAGTATTAAGTAGTATGACCATTAGATAATGCATAGGTTTTTAATGAAATGAATACATAAAAGACGGTCATTATCCCATTTGGATTTAGTTCTAAATTAATATTTACTTCGGCTACATTTTGCTTTCAGTTGTTTCTAAGGGATTAGCTGATGAGCTATTAGAAATCAGAAGAATCTTGCCTCATAAAAGAAAACTGGAAAATTGTATAACAATTGTAACATGCTATCAGAATCTTTCTCAAATGAAACTCTTATTTTGACATGTTAGTACCAAACTGATTAAAAAAAAAAATTGTTTAGCTGTATTTTGAAATAGAGCACAATCTAAATCAATTCTGAGTACTATAATTGAAAATGACACATTCAGTCTTTTCTTAAACTATTGTGTGTTTGTTGCTGCTGTTGTGGTAGCTGGACTTTTTACTTTGAGATAATACGTTATACTTTTTCCTTGCCCACTTCCTACATTTCCAAGGTATCAGAAGGAAGAGCACACAGGAATTTGGTAGAGGAAGAGAATGAATGATATTGTTAGGAATCAAGCTGGCACAGATTTACAACTGGGACAGGAGAAAGGCCTACTGATTTTAAAAACAGAACTGCAAGATATGTGGTATTATCATGTTTGGGCCCTCATCCTTTTGCAGTGTAATTCTCCTTGGCACATTTGAAAAAAACTAAGAAAGTGGGAGCAGCCATACTTTGTAAGTAAGGAAGTGCAACATTGTCAAGATTGTTACTTGTCTTAACAACTTAATCATTTTATTTTTTTAATTCTGAAGGGACTGTCTAGTAGACTGTTATTCCCTACATGGGTCAGAAGAATTTAGTTAAAGCATAGTGCAGAATTTGTAGATATTTCAGCATATCTCTTCTCTTTTACACTCAAATGGAAACATTTGAACCCTAGTGTTACTGCTTGTACAAAACTAGACAGCATAGACATAGCCAGCCTGTGTGATGTTTAGGAAACCAGGGCTGCTAATAACTTCTCACTCGTCTACAAACATAAAAGCCAGCTACCATCTGGTACTTAGCAATATATAACAACCATCCCCTACCTGTGCAGAGAGGTAATTAGTCTGCTCTCTATTGCTTTTTCACCTCAATGAAAAAAAAAAATGAAAACAGAAATTCAGCCACTAGATTGGTACAGAGAAACAAGAGAGTTTAAAGGGTCCTGAAGCCATCTAATGTTGCTAGAATTTATGGTTTGGGTGTTTTCTGTTTTGTTGTTGTTGTTGTTGTTGTTGTTGTTTTCCCAAAGCATACAAATATTATGAAAGGTGAAGAATTTTCAGATCATAAAATCAAAGTTGAATGTACCAAAAATAAATATTTTTCTTTCTCTCACTAGCACAGGAGATAGTTTTTTTGACTTCACTAAATTTCATTTCAGGTTCTTAGATCTTCTAAGATCTCTTCTTAGACTTATTCAGTTAGTTCTGGGAATCAGTGAAAGGAAGTCTTTAAAATGAATCCCAGATATGAACATAATTACTTTTCTCAAGTAGGTCTGCACTGAGATTTGTAGTATTTGTAGAGGTCCCACATTTTAATAATGAGTGACTTCAGTTTCTGTGATTGGTACACTAACAAAGAAGTTAAGAATTTTATAATCTTGTGTTTTACATTTGACATACCATCAATACATTTGTACTTGATGCACACAGGTTTCTACCCAAAGCTCAAACCTCTATAATATAGAAATTTTTGTATAAAACAAACGGGGAAAAAAACAAACAAACAAAAAAAACCATTATTTTCTGTGAAAAAAAACATTTAAATAAAATCTTGGGTTAAACTTTCATACAACATGGATTTGCAGTTCCTCTTGCTGAATAACTATAGTCTCATCTTTTTAGCTGACCCACATGTTCAGAATCCTCCAAAAGAATATATATACATCATTTTTAATAGACTTTTTGAAATGGGTTACTTAGACTTTGAATTTCAAACCAATCTACTTTCTGTATCCAGGAAGACTGAACTGAATTTCACTTGAAAATGTTACAGAACTCTGCAGTTGGAATACTTTTCTTTCTCTGAATAGCATGGAGGACAGTCTCTTGATTTCAGTGTGATATTCTTTTGATTTCTTTCATCTCTCCTTACAGCTTTTGCAGTAAGTTCATGAGCCAATAGAAGAGTCTACAGAATGAATCCCCAATACAAGTATATTTTACCTGGGTGTAGCATTTATACACATGCAAAGTTCAATTTTATAATTTCTATATTAAATAATGTGCCATTCACAAATTTATCATGAGCATATCATAGAATCATAGAATGGCCTGGGTTGAAAAGGACCTCAAAGATCATCTAGTTTCAAACCCCCTGCCGCAGGCAGGGTTGCCAACCACTAGACCAGACTGCCCAGAGCAACGTCCAGCCTGCACTTGAATGCATACTGGGATGGGACATCCACAGTCTCCTTGGGCAACCTGTTCCAGTGTCTCATCACCCTCTGTGTGAAAAACTTCTTCCTAAATCCAACCTAAACCTCCCCTGTCTCAGTTTAAAACCATTCCCCCCATCCTATCACCTTGTAAACACGTCGTTCCCCCTCCTGTTTATACTCTCCCTTCAAATACTGGAATATGCCAATTACAACTTTTATTTACCTACTTCATATCTGTTCACAACTTGATATGATGGCTCTTTTAAGAAATCGCACTGTAGTATTTTTGGACTACAGTATCTATTGGACAGCAGTTGTCTTCAGTGTTGATGGTTTTATGGGCTGGTTTGCCCAGACTAGCAGGGCAGAGGGATCTGCAGATCCATGCCTCTGGAGAAGGGAAGCAGGGGACTCTGAATAATTGAAAACAGCTGCAACGATCTGAGGAGAAACAAACTAATTTACTAAATATAGTGTGTTGTCTTTCTTTCTGATATAGAATAATTAGAATTGAAGCTAATAAATCAAATATAATGAGAGAAAGTGTCCAAAAGGTGGAAAGGCCTCACCATAAAGCTGAGGTGAGATGCACAGTTGGGTTGAGCAGCAGGGAGGAGAGCAGAAAGAAAAAAAGAACATCAGGTGACCTTGACAGAGGTTATATCTCCTCTCTGAATGCAAAGCCCCCTGGGGTATGTAGATCTTCTCTTCCGGACAGGTGTCTGGAACTGGAGCATTAACTCTGTAACTCCCAGTGCTCTACATAATGTTATGATGTGGAATATCGATAATCAAAAATCATAAAACCATAACACTTCAGATAGGAGAAGAGGAATTTAGTCCACTTAAAAATGTCTTTTACATCTTTGTACTGATGACTTTTCTTGTTCCCTCCCTAAATGTCAAAATTAAATCTTTTCTTATTGCTCTGATACTGGAGAAACCAAATGAAACTCAGAGTTTACTCAGATTCTGTAAATATTCCATAGAGAGTAGTCAGTTGTAGATATTCTCCCTTCTTCATACTTTTGGACAGAAACATATTTGAAAAGAAGCACAGGCCTCCTCTTTCTCATATGACTGCTTATTTAACACCACCTAACGTTAAGATAATCAGAAGAGGAACACATGCTAAAATTAAGGTGACGTGTCCTTTTGAAATGTTCAGAATGTTGTTGAGCCTCTGTTGTTAATTTTTTTGAATAAAGTTGAATACTTGTACATAGAAGATGTACAGTGTAGAAAGGAATTTATGATTTGTATAGTCTTAAATCTATACTCATGCTGAACATCTGATCAAGTAATGTGTGTGGATTGATATTGTACAGTCATATTTTCTCTACCAGCAACATGTATATTCAGGCTATCTTATTGTATATAGAGTTATTTTCATATATTATACAGATTCAAAACTGAAATAGCAAAAGCTTTTCCTTAAAGAGGTGATTTCAGACCATGAAATCTACCTAAGGAACAAGGTAATACTTTTTGTTAGATATCTGAGTCATTTAGGTTTGCATGTAATCTCATGTTGGTAGCTTGCAGCTCAAAAAATACCTAGGACAACATGCAAGTGGAATGTATGTTGTTAATATAACAAATTATGAGAAAGGAAAGACATTACTTGTAGACTGATCTTGTATCCTCTAATGAAATTATATATATTCTGATGATATATGATATATGCTGATTATATATATTCCACAGAAATAATTTTAATACTGCAAGATAAAGTTCTTTTATAATGGCAGACCTTTTTTCTTAAAGTACACTGTCAGGAAAGTGCTAATGAATCTTCACAGAAAATGGTCTTAAGAGGAAATTTTCAGTATCGTATTATGTAAAAATAAAAGTCTGAACTGGACCTTGACTGTGTAGGAGTGGGGCCATAGAGAAGAAAAGGGAACTGATCTTCTGTTTCTGTATACGCTGAAAGGCTACTGGTAGAATACTGTATATAGCTCAGCTTGCTTTTGTTGCTATAAAGATGTGAGGAGAGCTACTCAGTAATGTTGAGAAGGTGTCAAAAGAATTATCCAAGATGAGAAAAATAAGTCTTCCAAAATGAGAGCAGAAGATTTCAGTTTATTTCAGCCATAGACAAGATAGCTGGTTGGTTTTTTTGTTTTTTTTTTTGGGGGGGGGGGGGGGGGAGGGGAGGGGGTCCTGATGTTAGAAGTGTAATAATAAGAACTGTGAAAATTTTACCAAAAATCACAATTTTAGTAACATTCTGGCTGTAAGGAAAATTAATATAGCTTAATTAATAAGCAAAGGAAAAAGAAAGCATATCAATGCCTTATTACAGTAAGATGAAGTGTTTTTTTGTTTTTGGTGGTGTTTTTTGTTTTTTGTTTTTTATGGTGAGACTTTTCTGATTGAATGGTAGAAATTGTTTGGTTGGGTCATACTGTTTATCGTTCTAGCCTTAGAACTTGTTAACATCTGAGTTACTCTAATCATTCTTCAGAAGCTCAGGGGAAAATAGGATCATTCTACTCAGCCTCCACATGCTCATCATAATGCTTTCAGTTTTCATTATATAAGAGCTCCATCCTTGCACTCCTAGGCTCCAGGGCTTTCGCCAGTTTTTTTTTCTGGGCTCAGGGAGGACAAACTTCCTAAGCACAACCACTGAAAAACACATTTCTCTGAGCATTAATACAAGCTTTTTTTGTGATTTATCTTGGTCTGAGTATGGGACACAAAGTAGCGTTGGTCCAGTATTCTGCAGCAGTATGGAAAAACCTCTGTTTACCTATCTGACTGATATATCTTTCTCACACAGCCAGGATCATACTAATACGCAGATTTACAGCTGGAAAGCGAATATAATTTTATTTCATCTCATCTTGTGTAAGGAGCCTTGAGGGAGTGATAAGTAGCTGTGTTCTCCTTCAGCTCAGAATATGGATTGCCCTTGTGGGTCACCCAAGCATATCTAATCCACTGCCTTCACCATGAACTCCTTGAGCTCATGGTAGGGCCCAGAGCTGTCCCTGGCTCTGCTCTGTTGCACAGGAGCCATCTGCTCCATCCTGAAGTCATTGTCATTTGTACCAGGTCAGATTAGGTGATCTGGTGGGTCCTGTTGGCTTGTGATACTGCAGGGTACAGGGTAGCCGTAACATACTCAGAGTATAAAGTATGGTTTGCATTTTATTGTCTCTTTGCACTCGTCACTCTTTGTTTGTTGTTTCTTCTTGTGCTTTTCTATTTACTAGCCTAAGTGTGTGGGACACCATCTGTAGTCATTACAACATGACTAAAATATAGTTCACTTCTCTAGTGCCAAAAAATCGGTGTTCTTTTTGCTTTCTATGCTTTCTCTACTGGAAGGGCTTTTTGCTTGTTAAAATATTCCAACAGTCTATTAGAAGACAGAGTAGTTTTCCAAAAAGAAATAATGCTGTATTTCAAGTTTCCCATCAGATCATGTGAAAATCAGACTATGGGAGGATTATATTCAAGAGGTGAATGAGAAGGGATGCTTGCTTTTTGAGGTTTTGTGAATAAGTATCCCCTTATTAGCCTTCTGTGTATTGATTAGTTTTGTTGTTCATATGCATATGTATGCACTGTATGTATGTTTTGCATGTATATTGTAGAACAATGTATATATTGTTATTCTGACAAAATGTAGTATCCATAGAACTGAATTCAAAATACTTAGAAGTAATAAAATTGCATTCAGGAAGTATGAAAATGGTCGCATTTCCCCAGTCTGGATTACATGCAAAGAGTGAAAAATAAACGACAACTTCACTGGCAATTAGTTAAGCAGGAGTCAGTGGTCCTGAGAAGAGCAATTGGGAAGTAACAACACTGAAACAAAACTGCTGCTGTTTGTTGGAACATCTCTAGCTCTCAAGTTTCTTAATATCAGGTCAGAAGGGAGAAGAAACAATGTGGAGAATAAGCTCATAATTAAGGTTTTATGTCTAACAATCAGGTTCAAACTTACACTTTTTTACTTACCTGAGCTTTAAGCACCTTTACCATTGTAACTATGTGCTGCTTTACTTGTCTGTATCCTGCTTGCCCCGGTGCAGTAAATACTGTACTAATTAATAGTGCATGCAAGAAATGTTGACAGATGCCTACTGTAAAATAACTTCTGTATTGACATTTTGCTTGATGTATGGAAACTGGTACACAAATCTTGATTAAATTTCAGATTTTCACATTATATGCAACGAAGAGAGAAGGCAGTGGCATGTTAAGGAAAAATTTATGGATGAGCAGTGCTAGAAATGAAGGAAGAAAGAAGTAGAGACTGAATAGTAGTAGTGATAGGAAAATTCTGTGAAAATGTGAGAATTAGGGAGCATCCGGTAGTGGTAGTTTTTACAAGTAGCAAATGGGGTATTTGCTGGATTTTTTTCCTCATATTTAGGAAAGAGGGAAGACAAATTTCAAGGGTGGAAACAGAAGCTTACCACAGCACTCCTGCTGAGACTGTCCTGGAAGAGGACAATATTTAGTGTCAAATTCTTATCATTTAAGCTCACAAATAGAACATCAGGAGGGATGAGAGTGGGTGATTTCTGTGACAAACTGAAACAATTCTGTAGATCAAAGCAACCTTGCACTCCAGTGGTTTGGTAGCATGGGAAAGAGGATCTACTTAGAAAAATTACTTCTAATTGATTACTGTAGCATTGTTTCATCTACCTTCTATGAAGTATAGGTCGTTAGTGAAGATTTATTTTGCCAAAGAATTCCTGGTAGATTTGCTCTTTAAGCAAAGAATTTAAAGAAATACTTAAACCCCATTTATTTCAAGCAATGAGCGAAGTTTATACTTAGAAGAGAAGGGATAATGAGTACCTCAAAACATCTGCTTTGTGCACGTCTTTTGAAGAACAGGATAATCCCCAATGGCAGAGATCAACTTCTCAGTTAATACATTTTAATTGGATTGTTTCGTTACATGATAAACTTTTTATCCTTTATCCAAACCTGAGTGGTCAGCTGCAATGGAAACAATAAAATAATGTCAGATGGGGCTGGGATCTCCATGTTTTACTGTGTTACTGCTCGTTTGGTATGTTGTTGTCTTTTCTGTTTGTTTGTTTGTTTGAGAATGTTTAGTATGTGGCTTACTGTTCCATTTATATCTCCTTAGATTATCCTAAAGAAATTTTCTTACTTCCCTTTAAATTAAATATGTATAATGCCTGATTCATCAGGCAGTTATTTCCCTTGAAACAGTTTATTTGATGTTCACTGCTTTTTTCCTGTGCCTTTCCAATAGGGAAATTGTGGGAACATTTTCCAGAGTCCAGTAGTCCTAAACCAATTTCACGAACAGTTACGTTTGCATTAGCTTGCACTTATGTCAGGAACGACAGTCTTTCTTGCTGTTTTCTCGTTCATTATCTTGGAAGCACGTGTATGATGTAGTACTTTGTGTAGGAATGCACAAGTAAATTAAGGTTTATGTTTATGTTCAAGAAGATGCAGCTGAAGAAATACATCTTGCATTTGAAGTGCAGTGTAATGAAAGTAGTAGTTTGTTTTATGGTCTCCCATCAATTCTCAAGAAAGCTCTGTACAGAACACAGAAAATCTGCTCTACTCTGGCAGTAGAAAGGAACACTGTATTTGAGAAACAAAGTTGTCAGTCACAGTTTTCCCCTTTTCAGCACAGGCGTTTCTAAACTGTTTTGATACTCAGCAATAATTGTTTGAAGAACAAATTACAAAGAGGGAAAAGGGACAGAATCCTTTTCTTTAAACATTTTTAATCTACCCATTCCTTTGAAAAGGAAGAGCGTAAGTATGAAATTCAAAATAAGAATTTTATTCAGAGACAGCTTCCTTAGCACAAAGAGGTCTTTTCTTGATCTCCAAGGAATAAGATAATGTTGTAGCAGTCACAGGCTGGAAAAATAGGTTAAAAAAATGTACCAGCAGTAAGGGAAAAAAAACAAATTATAAGAATTACTATATGAATTTACAAATATGAAAGCAAATGTCAGTAGAAAAGAAATGGCCACATCCAAAAACCAATAAATACTTAAAAATTTGCATTTTTCTATACCGAGAACAAAGGAAAAAAATGGAAACAGGAAAGAATAAAAAATAAAAATACAAAAAAAGTATCATCTTTAAATGACATTGAAAACAGACAAGGAGGGAGTAGTATGAATAAAAATAATTCCTGAAAACTCTGAGACTAACTTTATTTAACACCTGTTAAAAGCATAAAATCCAAAAGATATAGATGAAATTGTAATGGTAAGGACATATGCAGTATTCCACTACACTGCAAGAGCTAGTGGCAGACACAAACACTTGAAAATAAGGTTTCATTCTTTTTGTCAAAAAGAAGCCATTATAAAAAAGTCTAGGGAATTGAATGAGATAATTTTTCAAGGGAATAAAATACCAATATATCACAGGATCTCTGTTTCAACTCTAGGAATGAAACAGGAATAAGAAAAAGTAGCAAATCCTGAGAGATGGAGAGATTTGCTACTTCTGTCATTTCCTCAACAGGAACCTTTTTGTATATTATGGACAGTCTCACAGTATGAGGTACTTGAAAGACATAGAAATTGCAGAGGGAGGAATTTAGAAATGTTTTCTGTGGTTATATGAAAGAAAACCAAAAAAAGGCAGCAAGAAGTTCAAACCAGCAGTTTGAACTTAGATTTTACAGTAAGAAATAATAATAAAAATAATTTGAAAAAAAAAAAACCAACATACCAAACATATAGTATAAGATCCTTTGACATAGGAGGTGGAGATATTACACTGAATTCTTTCAGTGAAACTCCTGTGTGAGAATATCTAAATATTCTCTTAGTGTATGTGGTCCCCAGATGTCTTTTTCCTGATTCAGCAGTCATAAGTGTGTGTATATGCATACATACTTATGTATATGCAAGTAAAAACACATCCTACATTGATTGATGCCTGTTTGCTCCTAGAACATGCAATATATTTCACATACATAAGTACACCTTCATAGCGTGAATATTTTACATCCAGATTGTATGCAGAATACATCAATGTTGTTATATCTTTTTGTCACATACCAGCAAACTGATTTGTCATCTTTCTTAGTGATCCAACTGCTAGATAGCCATCAGTTGTAATGTAAAAATGAGGAAACAATAGTAAAATTTGTTAACAGCAGCAGAATTTAATTCCCAAGTCTCATTCAATTTATCTCTGTGTTTTATGAAGGTCCTACTAATGAGTTCTTTGTGTAATTAATCATGTTGACATAATTCAAAGCAGATGACTTAAATCTTGGTTGTGAAGCAAAGAGTTAGTGAACTCTTGGTGAGCTTACTGGAACTTCAGTGAAGTTATTTGAGAATTGAACATGCTGTGGATCTCCTCTGTGAATATGCTATGGGACCTGATCTTGAGTTTGTTAAATATTTAACAGAAATTATTTTAGGGTACTCCAGTGTTTACTACTAAATGATTTTTCATATTGCTGCTGTACAGGGTATTAATTATCATCTTAAGATCATTGGAAATAGATGTATGTGAACAAAAACTATTATTTCTGTCACAGATGATTTCTCCTAAATATGAAAATGGTGTTTTAATTAATTAAGAAATAGTGACATGCTTCTGGTGATTCAAGAATGTGATAACGTTAGTACAATCTAAACTATACAAATATCCTAAAATGAACAATGCAAGGAAGTCAGCAGTGGCAATTTAAAGATCCTGAACACACAGAGAGATCCAATTTTGTCCACAGTAATCATGGAATACGATTACTGTAATTAGGTTCTACACAAGGATCTTTGCAGAATCCAGGGACTAGCTTGATATTAACCTGGTTTGGAGAAGAGGAACCTGAGAGAGTGAGCCTTCACTGCTCTCTGCAGCGGGGAAGCAGAGGGAGGTGCCAGGGTCTGCTCCTGCTCAGCAATGGCAGACTGTGAGGAAACAGCACAAAGCTGCACCAGAGGAGGCTCAGACTGGACATTAGGAAAAGTCTCTATCATAAGGGTGGTCAAACACTGTAACAAGCTTCCTGAACAGGTAGTTGATGCCTCATGCCTGTCAGTGGTCAAGAGAACAATGAGAGGACAATACCCTCAGAAATATGCTTTTTGGTTAGTCTTAAAGGTTGGGCGGCTGGGCTAGATAATCTTTGAAGGTTCTTGCCAACTGAACTTTTCTGTTCTATCTTATCCTGGTAATCACAAAAGCTAAAACTGCATGTAGTGCCAGCCTTGTAATTGTATGTACCTCTCTTCTGCTGCATGATGACCCTGAAGTCTGTGGAATGCCAAGAAATTGTTTTTTATTGCCAAAACAAAATGTAAAACTTAAGACTGATAAAAATCATAGTCATATGCTTCATTTATAGAAATAGCAACTCTATCACTGGAATTTGTGCAATTTGTTTTGCCTTCTTCCTTAATCACAGGAAAGAAATAAACAGATTTTAGAGAGTTTATCTGTGGATTGTCTCTATAAGAAAGAAAAGTGTGTTTTTAAGTTCCTACATATTTCAGCTGCCAGCTATGAAGCAGGATGGAGCTTGTCTTAGATTTTGAGAATGATGACTTTGACGCTGACTAAACATTTTATTTCTTAACTTCTTCATTGGCAGTTATATCCAATTTATCAGGCAAGCTGTGAGTATAATCTCTGTAATCATTCCCGTATGTTTTTGTTCTTTCAAACACTGTCAATTAAGAGCATTTTAATCATGCTGTCTCTAGAGCCTCTCACTCAAAACATTAGTTCTACATGATACTCTTAATAGAAAATGTTCTGGTTGAAAAGACAGACTAGTGCTTAAAATATATTGAAACTTACATTATGTTACAAAGGCATTTTTTATCTTAAGGCGAAAAAATATTATTTTCAAAAGAGATTTTGAGTTTACTTAAGAACCACATTAGACATCACTTAGAGACAACAAAAAATTGGTGGAATCTCTGAGATGAATCCATGAGATTTCAACCTATAAAAATAATCATTGTCACAACTGCAATATACTTATTGATATTCCCCTGGCATTAGGAGATGCTGTGCACCTTACAAGTGAACAAACAACTCTTAAGCATGTTTATATGAATACTGTTGCATTGCCTTCAGAGCTGTCCCCATGCTGCTTGCCCTTCTGAGTTGCAGAGGACTGCATCTTCCTCTGTCCTATTGTGCTGCTGGTCTTACTGGACCCAGCAAGGGTTTCTTCACTTTTTTTTTTTTTTTTTTTTTGCATGTTAACAGATGAATCTCAGAGCTAACCTTACCTAGAGGATGCAGAGGTTTGGCTAGGAAATAACAAGAGAAAAGAAATATGAACACCTGCTCACAACTGGAAACAGCTGTCTTCCAGCATCTTTAGCTTGTATGTATCCACCCTAGCCTCAGTCTGATACTCGCAGTTCTGGCAGTTTGGTTCCTGATTGCCCGCTGCCACTGTGCAACTGAATTCTACAGCTGGCATCTCCAGCCACTTGAGCATTCTGCCTCTGGATCCTTCTCCTTTTTCCCAGTAGACTGAGGATCTTAGAGAACTCTTCTGCTGTTTCCAGACAGAGAAGTTTGTGTCCTGCCCTGTTTCTAAGAAAGTGCATATTTTGTAATAAGCTCCTTGGACTTGCATTTTTGTAAAATTAACAGCAGCATGTTAATAACAGTAACGTTAGCTGACAAGTGAGTTATCTTTCAACTGTGATGATACTTAGGAATCTTTTAAAATTGATAGGATTAGTTTAAAAAACACATGCAAAAGTATGCGTCATGAAATTAGATAATACATTATTAATTACAGACATATTAAGGGACTTAGGTTGTGGCCATGGAAATAAACCCCCAAATTTAATACCTATGTTGGAATTTAATATCTGTTTATTAAAACTGATACTGCATTGACACAAAACAGGACAATGCTGGAGTTCAATTTTTTCATATTCGAGTCCTGATGATGTACTGTTTCCACTAAGTGCCAGTGCAGCCAATATTTTCAGATGTGGTACAACGTAGCATGCAAGTAAGGTCCAAATCAAATGCATGTTAGATGAAAATAATAGTAACCAGTATTAACTTGAACCCTCTCAACATAAAACAGTCTTTAAACTGTAAGTGTTACAACAATCATCTTTAAGCAATGTAATATTAGTTGCATAAATATATGCATACTATATGCTGAGTTTTCATTTGCAGCTATGAACTACTACTATTATTGAAGCATTTGGAAGAACAGAAAGAAAGGATCATTAATCTGTAGCCTTCCTCTATAGAGGACTGGAAGGAAATAATAAGATTCTAGCTTTGAAAAAAATGCTGCAGATGTTTCTATTTAAAAATTTCTTTAAAAATCAACTTTAACTTTTTTTTTTTTTTGGGGGGGGGGGGGATGTATACATCACATTTTTCAGACACACGGAAATAATATTGTAAAAATGCTACTTTTCAAAAAGATCTGTCCTCTGCATACATATAGCTATGTCTGTCCCTTTTATTAATAGATGCTTTTTATTAATAGATACATTTTTCCTTTCTCACTGCTGATCCTATAAAACTGAAAATTTGACTTTATTTTCTTCAGCAGAGCCAATTAAGAATAGACTTTCTCATGAGAAAATAAATATGAAACTGGTTCCTTATGCAGCTCCCTTGAGTTCAGATGTACTGCATTTGCATATCTGGAAGTGTATTTTTCTATTTGTCAATATAGGAAAAGAAAATGAAAGGACTAGTCTGTTTTTAAGATGTCCAGCTTAGTTTCAAAGATTCAAAAATTTAGATTGAAAGCCCTCCTCAAGGCTCTTCAGAAGTCTGCAAGTACCTCTGTGAGCAGTCTGTCCCAGTGCTTAGCCGTCTTCACTGTGAAAAACTGCCTCCTTATATGCAGCAGGAATCTTGCACTATTGCCATTTGTGCACACTGTTCCCTGTCACACTGCTGTGTGCATCGTGCATGAGAGTTTGGCTCTGTTGCCTCTGCTGCTACCTCTACAAGCTCTGTGCTGCAACTTCTCTCTCTTCTCCAGGCAAACAGAGCCAGCTTCTACAGCTGCTCTATGCACATCACATTCTTCAGCACCCAGATAATCTGTGGCCATATCCTAGTTTACTTCTCTGAATGCCTCCTCAGCATTGTATCTCCTCAACATTAACCACTCCCTCCAATCTGATGTTATCTGTCACCTTACATTCTGACTCACTATTCATATTGTTGATGAAGACAATAATAAATATCTGGACCAGTATCAACTCTTGACAAACACATTCCTGGAAGCAGACTTATGCTTCAGTCAGTCTTCTACTACCTTGTGGCCTACCCAGCCCAACACTCCATAGTTTGGCTATAAGAATACTGTGGAAGACTGGGCTGAAGACCTTAATAAATTCAAGGAAAGTAGTCAGCGCTACGATGTTTGTCTACATTCTACCATAAGATAGATTGAACAAGCAGGATTTGTTCTTGGTAAATCCATACTTGCTAGACAGCTTTATTTATTTTTATTTTTATTTTTTTTCCAAGAGCTTGGAAATTATTTCTAGGAGGATTTGCTCTACAAATTTGGAAGGGATTTTGTGAGAAGACTCACCACTTGTAGCTCTGCAGCTCTTCCTTTTTACTTTTTTGGGAAGATGAACAGATTGGAAAATAGTGGAGAATAGTGATGGCATTCATCCTACTCATACTGCTGGATGTAACCTGGCCTATTTTGTATTTCTCCAGTTTAACTACATATCCCTAAGTCTGAAAGAATGAGAGATAAGAAGGATAGGACATATCATCAGTAAATTAATATTTCCAAGTACAAAAGTGAATAAGCTATCAAAAAATAAAATAAAAGTGGCTGGTTATTAATTTCCTGAATTCCTTACAGAAAAATTATTATTTTACTGGACAATATGCATTGATCAAACTTTGGTAGTTAGGCTAAATACCACAGAAAAGGAGTGGACTTTTTCCTTTTCTTGTACACAACCCTGAGTTGGATGTAAGGAAGATTTTTTTTTTAAATGAGAGTGGTGAGGTGCTGGGAGAGAAGTTGTGAATGTTATATCACTGGAAGGGGGCATCAAAGTCAAGTTGGACAGGATTGTGAGTAATCTATTCTAGTAGTGAAAGATGTCCCAGATTAAGGTAGGGGATTGGAATTAGGTGATCTTTAGGGGTCCCTTCCAACTCAAGACATTCTGTGGTTCTTACATAATAGTTTCAGTCTTGATTAGAATCTGTGCACTTGGCATTGTGATGGGGAGCCACACTTCAGTAGTTTTGATTTAATAACAGGAAAAATTGGAAGAGTAAACCACTAATGACAGTTTACCTAAAGATATGTAGAAAAAGAACTGTCAGATTCCACTCTGCAAAAAGCTTCTTTCATTTTGGAAGGTACAAGATCAAAAGCAAAGTACTTTAGTAAGGCTTTTTACAGGAAATAAGGCTTTGTATGATGCGTCTTTCCAAAACACCTTTTGTGAACAGATGGGTAGCAATCGATTATGTTTACAATTGGGGCACTAAAGAAAATGTTGTCATTTTTTCCCCTGCTAGCCATTTATCTATTTAATTCTTTGACAGCGCAGAGGAAATCTAACTAAATGTTCTGTTTTAATTAAAATGAAAGTAAATTTATTAGTCAGAGAAATTCTATGTTCTGTTTATGCTTGGGGAAAAAAGCAAACGTGTCTGTTTCATTGTTTACCACCATTTAGCATAAGGTTATTTCTCGTTGCTTATTTGGCCTACAGAACAAAACATACTAGTGAAATTTTTCACTTTTATCAATTCTAACGAACTGTAGTGAGCTGTAAATGGGACAAGAAGAGCACATCCTGAGAAGCATTCTAAGAGGGTTTTGTTGTTTATGTTTTTTTGTTTGTTTGTTTATTTTAATCTAAATAAATGACAGTCAGTGACATTTCCTAAAATGGAGTATGTAGTTGGCTGGTAGAATGGGAGTGCTTCAAGTAAAACATGGAGAATAATAATTAGTCTGTTTCTTGAACACTATTTCAACTGTCTCATTGTCTGGCTAGATGAATATAAGGCAGAGGAGCTTCTGCCTCAGTGATATCATGGATATCAGTGGTATCTCCAGTGCAGTGTCAAAATCCTCAGGAAAATCTCATAATTTCCCACTTCATAGTAGCACATCAGAGAGAGAGACATGCTAGCAGCAGGTCTGGAATCTCAGAACAAGAAGTATGTTTCAGTGTGCTGTGCCTGCTCAGTAGCCCTTGGTAGTGGGGATTCCTCATCAGCTACGACACTGTAAGACTACCTTGGAATAATATGCTTCAATTTTGTTTTGTCATTAGACACTTCTAAACGAAAAGTCTGTCAATCTCAGCTTTTGGGTGCTGGAAGCATCCAGGAAGTTTGTCTTTTGTTTTTCTTCCTCTCAGTTTCTTTCTCTGTCAGAAATCTTCTTGGATTTATTCTCTTCCCTGCTATAATCAGAAACTAGGTTAATCTAGTTATTGGAAGCACTGGGATTAGATACTAATTGACTCTACAACTCTGTACTAAATACAGTTGTCCCGAAAGCTGTGATGATTTGGCAATGAAGATCTCTGTGTAAGAGCTCAGTGATTTTCAAAATCCAGCTCTGGTCCTGTAGTACATCTCAATATAATCACAAAGTAAAATTACTATAGATATAGTGCAAATTTGTCTCCTTGTAGAAAAGAAGGCCAAGAGCACCCCGAATTGGTTTGGAAAGAGCATCAGCAGCAGGTCAAGGGAGGTCATTCATTGCTTCAGCCCTGGTGAAATTCTTTTGGAGTGATGAGTCCAGTTCTGAGTTCCTCAATCAAGTGAGACATGGTCATACTGGGGCAGGACCATGAAGGAGATACAAGGATGAGAGCATTGATTATATCAGGTAAAGCAGAGATATGGCAGATATGGTACTATTTGACCTGGAGAACCAACGATTCTTAGGGAGTTTTGCCAGTATGTATGAATACCTGATAGGGAGTGGAAAACGTGCACACAGACAAGGCATGAAGCAATAAGCACCAATTGTTATGTTTAAACATATGTAAAAACTCTGTCAGCATGAGGGTACTCAAATACTGGAACAGGTTACTCAGCAAGGTTTTGGAGTTTCCATCCTTGGTGACATTCAGAGTTGGGCTGGACATGGCTGTGAGCAATAGTTCTTGGACTAAATGATCTCCAAAGGATCTTTCTTAACTCAGTGATTCCATGAATGGTGTTTTACATTTTGGAGATGTTGATGATCCTGTAGATTTTTATAGGAAGCATTGGTATACTGAGCAAAGGAAAATCAGACTGCATTTTCTTATTTGTAAGAAGTGGAAAATAAATAAATAAATAAAGTAAGGACTCCAACATCCTATAGAATCTTCTACATAAAAGAAAATTTTCCAATTTTTGCTTTACTCAACTCTAGGGTATTTCAGCGTCATGGTTTCAATGGAAGGGATGTTCTCACTTCAACAGTAATCTCACCATCAAATGGTAACATTTTAGAATTCTCATTTTTAAAGTTCTGATTTTAGAATTCTCCTTTTTTTATCTTCTCTGAGCCTACTGAATGTAGAGTCTAAGAGAAGAAATGTCTTTATCTCAGTAAAGATAAGAAATATATAACATGTCCCAGAAATAAAAAGAAAATCTGTCTTCAGGCTGTCCCAGGAGATTTTGCCTATAAGTATTTCCCTACTTTTAAGTAAAATTTTCTTAAAAAATCTGTTGTAGCTGAGAAGGATAGTTGTAAAAGCTACCAAATTCAACCAAATATAATATTCATAATTTGAAATCAGACATGCTTGTAATCAGCTCATACATTACATAAAAAATAAGGTATAGAAGTTACCATTTGCAACAACCCAGAACGAACCATAATCTGTGAGAATTTAATATTGGCCTGTGAATGAAAAATGATTTTTTTTTGCCTTTATTAGTTTTAAAAGACTTAAGAGTGGTTTTCTTAACAGGTTTAAACTTACAGATATATTGTCTATTGCACATCCTTATATAGTTATCAGGGAGCATCCCATTTTACAGTGGTCATTGCTGTGCACACTGTTATGGAGTTATGATGGTTATGTTGGTTTCCTGGGAAACATTCCAATTAAGCAAGCTTGATGGTTGAATGGTGTCCATTGTATGTACATTAATGTGAAATTCCACATGTGGGCAGAAAGGTCTATTGATGTCTGAGTCAATCATTTCAATGTCTTTAGCTGGATCTTCTTTCTTCTATTTCCCATGGTGTTATGAGGCTGAGACTTGGGGCTGAATCACTGCACTGTTCTTGATGCTCTTTATGTACCATCTGCACTTTTCTGCATTCGGGGAGGGACTGATTAGCTTGGAATTTTATGGTAACAGGTAGCAAAATGCCAGGTATTATGTTGTTTCCTCCAAGTTCTGTCAGTATGTTTTACCTGTCATTTCATGCAATACTAAAGGCAAATGACTGTATTATTGTAAGTTTTCTGTGACTGGCAACAGTTATTGGCATCATATATCTAGGAACAGCTGTTGTTGTTTTATTAGAAAATACTCCAGTGATGCTTAGTGTAGAAGGAGCCAAGGCAGTATCAGCAGCATTGCCATTCCCTCTGTGATTAGTATTGTTTAGCATTTGCTAACCTGTTTTAAAAAATCTAGTTTTCCTAATCAGCCATTTCAGTATTTCAAAGGAAATATATGGCTTAAAGAATATTCATAGACCACGGATAAATTGAATTGTTTTAGCCCTATTCCCTCTGAATACTTGTGTGCATTACCAGATTAAAAAATTAAGTCATAATATAAAGCAGGCATGATCTGAGATCTCTGCAGAACATAAAGATGGCTCAGTTTTGTGTTCACCCACTCAACAAAGTTAAAAATTTCTGTCCCATCATTTTATATCAGAAAATTATGTTTGGATAAAAATGAAAATGTTGACTGCTATAATCAATTTGGACATGATTTTTGTTAAGAAATGCAAAGATAGAAAAGCAGCAATATTCTGTGATGTATTTGATTTCAAATTTAGTCTTGTTTGTGGTATTTTTATATTTTATTACTCTTAGGTCCTCTTTCACATAGAAATAGCGGTGATATGGCAAGTCAATTATTGTTAGATTGTGATGGTTCATCAAAAGATATACATTAATTTATATATCTTCCTTGACAACTTTTGTTTTTATGCTCTTTAGGACTAACTGTTAATTGCAGTCATTGAGATAATTTTAGATTATCGTTTCTAGAGACCTATCATAGTAAAGCACATACAAACTTATGAAAATTTCTCTCTTCATGCAGTGGTACTTGTAAGAATATCTGTTAGTAGATCTGTTTGAATCAGAAGTGTTTATTAAATAGGAAGAGAAAAAGCGATGTGAGAGTGTCACTGTTTTCAGACATTTTACTGTGACTGATTCTTACACACTGCAGCTGAGAACAAAAATAATGATGTAATTTAATCAAAAAGAAAAAACAACAAGCAATTACACAGCCAGTGTTAACTGATATTTGTTTTCAGGGGTGGTGCTATTCCTTTGCATGCATTATAAAGTTGATGGCACGCACTGGGAGAATATATATATATATATATATATATAGCCCTTTCACTGTAGGAAAAAGACAGGAAGTACATAACTGCTTTTGTAGGACTGAAAAGTTTCTGTTGGAGGTGGGTCTAGCAGGGGTATTCCTGATGCCTCAGAACAAGAACGTGAGAACTACTGGTATAACTGTTCTGGGTGTGTGAAAGGAGTTTCTTGGCAGCAGCTGTGCTAATTTTTCTTGACTGCAGCTATTAGAATACACGTGCCTAGGAGAAAGAGTTGGGCTGAACTTGGTAACATTATTGCAATATAATTGCAAATGAACATTCTTAATGTACCTAGGGTACAGAAAATTTGTTATCTATACAAGACCAGGATTTTTTCATTACCTGATTTATTAATGAATCACCAAGTCTTTTTATAACTGGTTGAATGTTAGCTGAATGATCAGTTTCTAGCAGTTACCTGCAAGATGATCAATACTTGTTTAGCATATTAAGCCACCAACAAAGAGAGATTGGTTTTGCAGGCATATCCTATAAATGATTAACTGGAGCTTCTTATCTAACAAAGATAATTTAAACACCAGCAAAAGCTCACTTTTTTTCTTTTTAAATCTGTAGAAACTTGTTAGCTTGTAGTACAGCTATATGTTCTACTTTATAACTAGTTCATCTACATTTCTTTATTTCTCCAAAACATGTAAAAATCCACGTGCTTGAAGGTATTTAGATACCCACTTCCCTTGCCACCCACCTAACTCAGTAACTACTGCCACAAGCTCTCAGTTCTGGGGAAGGAACTTTATGAATGCAGTCTACAAAGTTTCTGTTTTGCTATATGGCTAAAATTGTGAGTCCACTGACTCCTTAGGTGAACCTATGTCAATACTGACTCCATGTGTTATATTCAAATTTCCCTGGATTTTTTTCAGAGTTGCTGCTGCAACTCCAGACATTAATTTCATTTTGTAGTTCACAGAGCACTTTTCCTATGCCAAATGTAGATTCTAACACTCATACCAATAAAGTAAGTTATCTAACATTAAGAACACCAAACCTTTATATTTAGTCTTAAGATACTGGCTTGGGAGAAGTGTCAGAGTTCATTAAGGGTTTTTTGTTGTTGTTGTTGTTTGTGTTTTTTTTTTTTTTTCAAAGTGTCAGCTGCTTCCTTGAAATGACACAGAAATTTTAAGCTGTTCAGAATATCTCTGGCCATTTTGTATCAAATTATCCTGCAGTACTGCTCGTAATTTCTTTATGCTGATGTTCTTTGCTCCTCCCTGTGAGAAATCTTTGAAATACCTAGATACGGATGTGTATGTATACATTTATTATACATATATGTACACATACACAAGAAGAAAGAACTGCGTAAATTCTCACTGTTGAAGTGCTTTTCTGGAGCATCAAGGCTTCCCTCTGCTTGTCATCCTGCTTATTGCAGAAACAAATGAGTTGTGAGCTATGCTCTCAGTATCTGGTGCATATTCATAGTTCTGCCTTATTTGCTGATAATTGCTGAAAAAGACCTAAAACAAAATGTTTTGTTTTCATCCCTCACCCTGGGTTGTTCCATGTCAGCAGTATTTCAGCAAATGGCTGGTAGGCTGAAAGGTTCCAGTTTTCTCTCTCGAGGCAGTGAAGAGGGCATTTTTGGAGGGTGCCTTGGTCTGAATTCAAGTTAAATTGTATGGACTTTCTCAGGGTTCTCATTTTTCCCATCCTTTTCCTCCAGTGTTACTAATCTAACCACTTCCCTGGCAAAGACATGTGGAAGTTGCTTCCCTCATGGTGAGGTAACACAGAAGAATGAAGGCAACCCATCCCCCAGATCACGAGACCTGAGCTGGGAGCTATGCAAAATCAAAAACAAGTGACATGAGAGAGAACATTAAGAAGACTGTGTATTAAAGCATTGATTCATACATGCTGCAGTTGCAAGCCAGAGGATGTATAAATAGCAAATGGAAGCAATTTCTTTTTTGCTCCTTTTCGGGGCTTACCTCTCCCCATTCAAACACTTGTCTGCCTCTTGCCTTCAGTCCCAGCCCTGCTTGCAAAATTATGTTTCATGTATATAATGCTGAGCAGCTAAGAGTGTTTTTGTTTGAAAAGTTCCCTAAATCCAGCACTGGATTTTATCCCATCTTTGATTTAAGCAATCAGAGTGTAGTCTTGTGCCTTCTATCTGATCTGGTGTAACAGTTTCTGTTCCAGTTATTTAACATGATAAAATTGCTCTTTTCAGCCCTTCTTCTCTTGTCCCGACCATTCACACGTTGGGCGCTGCCACTTTGCACTCGGGATGCTCCTTTCCCCTGCTGATTCCGGTGACCTTTCTCTCTGCCAGGGCTGTGGCAGCTGAGCACGCACAGAGCGCTCGTCCTGCTGGCTGGAAGCAGGGCTCCTCTCTGCCAGGCGGGAACGTGCCAGGGCTTTCTCTTACATGTTAATTACATTTTTAATGCACTGCCGTAGCAGGTTGGATAATCAGGGTCGGACACGTGTTTACTCCATGACTGAAAACCTCAATCAGGAGAATGCAATCAATCTTAATTCCAAATAAGGTAGGTTTGGAGTAAAGCTGTTACATGAGCTCCAGATTTTGGACTGACTTTTGCCTCAGACATCCTGCCCTGATCCAGCCCAGCCCAGAAGGATACAAATTATCTGCCAGCTTATAGGGGCAGCGATGTGAGTGCTGAAGGGCAGGGAATCCCGACACGCGTGGAGCTGACCTGGAGGTGGATGAGAGGGAACCTCCGCGCTCAGACAGGGCTGGAGAGAAGGTTAGAGGACATCCCTCCCCCCGAGTCCCGCAGCCTGCGAGGCCATGTGGCTCGCTGACGGACGAGGCGGCAGCCGAATGTTTAGCAGCCTGTGACGACTTTGCACAGAAATACGAGGATTTATTGCCACGCCGGGGCCGAGCCGCGCGCTCCCTCCGTGCACTCCCGCCCCATCTGCCGGCCCGGCCCTCCCCGCCCTGCGTGGGCTCGGCGCTCCGGCACGAAGGGCGCTTCGCTCCGGGCAGCCGCGCCGATGCCGGGCGAAGCCGCGCGGCGCTGCGCCCCTCGTACCGGTACGTGCGGCGGGCAGGGACGGCGGAGCGGGGCGGGAGAGAGCGAGGGAGGCGGCGCACCGATGAGCCGGGCCCCGCGCTGCCGAGCGGCGGCTCCGGGGCCGCGCAGCCGGGGCCGGGTGCTCCCCGAGGGCGGCGGGAGCCGCGGAAGTCCCCGCGCGTCCTGAGGGCGGGCGGCCTGCGGTGGGCACTCACCGCGGCGGGGAGGGCTGAAGGAGCGCGGGGTGCGGAGGCGGCGGGCTGCGCGGCAGCGCAAAGCGTGAGGTGCGATAACGCTATCTCGGCGGGGGTCCGCGACCTGCGGTGTGTCTGTCTTGAAGTTACCGCCGGTACGTACGCTTTACCCCTGTGGTGCGTTAGAATCGCGTTTCTCCAAGACGGCTGGAAGGGGACCTGGCGAAATACAGGTAGAGAGAGGCAGCCGTGCTGTGTGTGTTTGTGTGTCCGTGTCCGTAGTACCTGCCGTTCTGCCGTTTAACTTCAGGGGTGACGTACAGATGGGATTGCATGGTGATCGCGGGCAGATTCTTTAGCTCAACTCACATCTGTGTGCCTTACTGCTCAGAAAGCATGCCATGTGAGACTGTACGTGAAGAACTTGATATGTGAATAGCAATTTCAGATTTTTTCTTTTTTCTTTTTTTCTTTTTTTTTTTTTCCCTATATCTGTAATATTGTGTGATAACTGAGGGCTGAAATTGCAGCAGGAAAGTCTTCTTGCAGATGTACCTCGAGCTGTTTGTTAAAGCTTAAGCAGTGACCCAACTTTACTTTGTGTAAAGGGCACTGTAAATAATACACAGCCAGAAATGAATCTCCTCTTCATCTCCTCCCAGTCCACCCCCATGGTATCCTTATTAGTGAACAGAAACCACCGTGTGCCTTTTGTTCACACAACGTTTTCCCCAATTGCACTGCCAGTGGTCTGGAACTGAGTGTTTCTGCAAGCTAGGAGCTTTCTATAAGCTCAGTGTGCCTTCCATAGCATGAATCTTTGAAGCCAAAGTAGTCCTGTACGTCTGTGTATTTGTGTATATGTGTGTTTGCATGTGAGAGTCTGTTCTGTGTATGTGAGTAGCCAGATACAGAGTGAAGAGGGTATAGAAGCCAATGAGATGTGGCAAATGTATACCCCTGCATGTATTTGTAAAGCAGTATGAGCATTTCTTATGTTTTAATGTAGTTCATCATTCAGATTAGGGCTTGGGAGAAATCCAGTTTCATGAGCATCGATACCCTGTTAGTTTTTCATGATCAAAAGACATATGAGGGAGAACACAAGTAAAATTATGACTTCAGGTTAGCACAGATGATAAAATCAGCTTTTATTTTTTGTTCCAAGACACTGACCATAGCTCCTGTGTTTCCAGAGCTTTACTCCTGTACTGCAGTCAACCACATACAGTTGTGTAAAAACACTGAAGCCTTCCTTCTGCAATAGTTGTGCTCCTCCTGAATAATAGTAAATGTTTACCTTCAGGGGAAATATTAATTTGAAGTTTAGCATATGTTTGGTGTGTTGCTCAGCTTTGTAGGTAAGGAGTCTGATTTATGGAAATAACCTGAAGGCTTCCCTCACTAGTCACCTGCTTTTCACAGCATATTTAATTTCAGACTTTTCTAAAGAAGACAGGGTACACTATAGCTAGCTAATGCAAAGTAAGGTGTGGTTCTTTTATTAGATGTGAACCTATGGAAGCAGTGTAGTAGTTTCCTTCTGTATCTAGTTAAAATTACTAGTAATCCTACCTAAGGAATTCAGTAGACAATTTTAGTTCATCTCTACTTGAAATACAAACAGCAGGGAAAAAAAAAAAAAGAAAAAGAAAAAGAAAACAAAAAAGAAAAAACTGTAACCCACTCTCTTATGTGCTCCCTCTAGAAAAGGCAGTGTCTCAGACATCACCCCTTCCTTAGAGCAGTAGATCCAGTACATAACCATGGCTTAGGGGGCACTGTGTTGCTGACTGAACCATTTCCAGATGAGGTTCAAAATTAAATTCTGTCCACTTCTGTACTAAGAATCCCATAAAGCTTCACCAGGATCAGAGTGCTGACCCTGCTAGTAAGATAAAACACCAGCAGAAGTTTTTATACTTTAGCCAGTTTAATTCCCAAGGCAGTTTAATTCTTTGCTTCCTAAATATCGTTGTATAGTGTTTTTGCCCTGCAATGCAGAGCCTCTAACTCATTGCCTCTGTTCATGCATGCTGTGCTAGTGCTTAGGAACCAGTTCTGGTGAACACAAGTAGTGTTATACAACAACTTGAGAGAAGTGTCTTCAACATCCAAAATGTGTGAGTGTGCGTGCGTGCCAGAGATACAACTGTTCTTGCACTAGTACTGACTTCCCTATGATGTGTAACATTTACATGATACCCTTCAGAAAACAGTCTGTTTGTGAAAGTCTGAATGTAATCACAAAATCATTTAAGAACAATAATTTTGTCTCTTAAGCCTACTTTACTTTATTTACTGTTTTTGATAAGACTTGGAATTTGCCAACATCTAGAAATAAACACCTTTGAAATGTGAGTTGTTTGTTTTAAACATGATTGTGTGGAAGACTTCAGCTGAGATCTCAATCTGATAAATGCAATTTGAAGGGTATGAAAGATTCTGTGCCGTGTCTGGAAGCTCCTGTTCCAGTTAAGAACTACAGTTTTGTTACAGCAAGTAGTGCTGAAAATTATCAATGCTATCAGATTGAATCAAACCAGCTAAATACCAGTGAGTCATCTTTTCCATGCAGATGAACATGAGCTCCTGCTCAGACAGATAACAGCTAGTTAGCTCTGGAAGATCTGTCTGAAATGCAGGCCTGAGCTAAATCGGCCATCATGACCAATTGTGGCACAGCTTGCTTGTAGGCAATGTAAAATAAAGGTGGCAGCTGATATGACAGAAAGGGAGGAAATACAGAGGGGAAAAAGGAAAAAAAAAATCAATGTAAACAGATTCTATTCATAGAGGAGATTCAGTTCATCTTCTTCCGGAAGAAAGAGGTATATATGCAAAGGTCATAAGCATAAATAATGTGGAAAACTCAAAATTGCCTGTAAAGATTTATGTAATCCAGTACATAAGTCTCACTGGTATTTGTTCTGAGATTACAATAGAAAACCTTTTCCTTGGTCAGCAGTGTTCGAGTTTAAAGAGAGTATAGTCCAGTGATAAATCAGGATGTGGTGCTTTGGTATCATGACTTACCTGATAGGCAATCTTAGACAAGTCCCTGAAGCACTCAGTAATGTATAAAATGAACAGCACTCAGTAATGTGTAAAACGAATGCTGACATGATAACTACAGAACAAGCACTGTGCAGTATTGTTTTAGAGGAACATTTTAAATCCTAATGCTGCAGTGTTAGTGTGTTCATTACTCTTTTAGTCAGTTTCCATTATAAACACAGTTTTGCTTTCCATTTCCAGCAAAAAAAAGTTGCATGAAATCTAGAAGTTCAATTCAGGAATTGGCATAGAATTTTTAAGAAGCTCCTCAAGTGGGAGCCAAAAAAGCATGTCTCCCTTAAGGGAGAAAGTAGGCTGACAGAGTAAGTATTGTTTTTCCTCCAAAATCAGAGACAAACTGCTGATGTTAAGATGCTTTGAGCAGTGTACCATTATTATTATTTTTTGGCTCTATATGTAAGGGATAAACAATTTGGTGATGTTTGCACATCTGCAGTTCTTGTATGCTGAAAATATTTTTAACAGTTTCCTGAGTTGTTTTTTTGTTTTGTTTTGTTTTTTAAATTAAAAGCCTGACTCCTGACTCCCCATTCTTTTGTAACCTGCTTGCTTCTTTTAAACAAATATTCTTGCAAGGTGGCATGTATTTAGGTCACAGGTATATTTCCCATCCCGACTCCACTTTGCCTAAGTTTCAGTACAATTTAATTAGTGCTTACATGGACAACTTTTAAAGGGTGTTTATGCAGTGTTGTATTAAAAGTACCCAAACCAGCTCAGGTTCTGGTTGCATTTCTACCTTGGGACTGTAGGGGGTGATAAGTTTTTTTTGTTTCGTGTTGAGATAGCTTCATTTTAAAACCCACTGTGGTTGGTTTAGACCTTCAAGGCTTGTCAGATAATTGAAGAAGTAGGAATCAAGAAAAGGTATTAGGTTTTTTTTTTTTTTTTTTTCTTTTATGATGGTAATTTAAGTAATAGGGACTAATTAGCCAGTTTTATTTGAAAACTGTGATGCTGGGCAGTTTGTGATACAAAATGGACTGTTGTTTGAGACTCACAAAAAATGGGCATAGTATGTCATATACAGCAAATTTATCCAGCGGTGTTTTACTACACAGTCACTACACAGACTGATCCTTTACAGTAGTTTCCAAGAGGGATCAGTCACACTGTGTCAGTGTAGCAGATAGGAATCCAATGGTGGGGCCTGTTGCTCAAGAAGTCTGTCAGCGGCAGAACATGTCTGCCACGTCCTCATCCAGCTCTCCCTTCACGGGGTGCAGGGGACCTGTCATTGCAAATTGGCTTCAGGTTCTGCATGGTTTGTGATGGGGTCTTCTGCTTAGGTGTTTGAGCTTGTGTGGTGAAGCCTGCCCTCCCTGCTGGTGATAACAAGTAGCTTGAACCAAATTACATATCTAGGTGTAGGGGGTGTAAATACTGCCTGCCCATCATGTCTTATCCTCTTGCTGTATTCCTGTGGGAAACAATTTCCTGGCTACCTTTTTTGGCATTTCACAGTGTACAATGCACTGTGTTGTCTCTTAATTAATAATTATTGAGACCTTACAGCCACATTTATGGATTCATGTATAGATATGCAAACACCCCTATATTCTTTGAGAGGATACAGAAGAATGAAAACCAGCTTGGTACCGTTTAAAAGCATATTAAAGTACTTGATCAAATTATCTGCAATGAGCTATTCTTTGACCCATCTGCTTATTTTCACAGATGTAATTAAGGAAATGCACATTTACATTAAATGATTTATTTTGAATAATATTCTATGATTAGATCACTTAATCTAATGACTAATATATTGTTACACAAGAGTTAGTTTTACATTTGGATTTGAATTCTGTTTAATTCACATGTCATACGGTGGGAGAGCCATGAATGAAAATCTTTTTGGCCATAAGATATCAAATGCCTTTTACAATCAATAATTATGCCTTGCTTACATTAAAGAGTTTTGTTCTTTCCTTTCTTTGCAAGTATAGTTTCTAGGGTAGTTGTTAAAATGAGGCTTAAGGTAATATTTGGAATTTGGGCTAGTGGTTATCTAGCTAGGATTTGGTTTCAAACTCTCTGTCATGTTGTGCTATTAGTCATATTCAAACTGATAGAAGAAAATAATAATAATAATAATTAAAAAAAAAAAAAATAAAACATTAGCAATGCAGAGACCATTTCCGTAGTAGTCAGGCATGTGTTTGGGATATTCAGGACCAAGTCTGAGACCCTGTCCCAGTGAATCATATACTATTCGTAAAGTGTAAGTGCTCCTTTAGTAGAGAGCCTTTCTGCAATTAACAGCAATTTTAATAGTTCAGTAATGGTGACAGGACAGAAAAATCATGGCTATGAATTCTGAGGGTGTTGGAGTGCATATGCATGTTATTGCATATATTTGAAGGAAAAAAGTCTTGGCTAAAAGGAAAGTAGCTCCTTTAGTTTTTTCAGTAGTGAAAAAGATTTCATTTGGCTGTAAGAAGGTATTTTTAATGCTGATATATAGTATTAGCACCAGGGAACTGCTGACTCTTCCAAGTGTAAAATGTTGGCTTTCAGGAGAGTTGAAATAAAACTAGGGCATATGAACAGCATCGTAGCGTGGCAGCTATTAACTGCCTATGGGAAGTGCCAATATTTAAAAATAAAAAGGAAACTAATTTACATCTGGATTACGGTCCTCAATCACAATTTCTTTTATGTTTTACATTTTGTTCTTTCTAATAAATAATATGCCTTCTTTTGGAGTCGTAAAAAAATTCTACACATCGTTTATTATATGCAATTTCTACACACTTTGCTGATGAAGAATATTTATTATATATTTGCCATTCATTAGAGCATGATTTCTTGCATTCGTATTAGGGAATTTGAGCTTAGAGTTACTATCTTGCCTATTCAGTCTAGAGAGATCTTAAATATTTTTGTATTTGCATAGCAGAAAGTATAAAATAATCAGTTCATTTTGCAGCATGGTTTTTGCTTTGCCATGAGTTGTTTTATTCTTTTGTTTGTTTGTTTGTTTGTCTGAATGTTTTTTCTTTTTCTGCTTTAAATTGTGAAGCACCTTAGACTGTTTTGAGAAAGCTGCGAAAGAAGTGTAGGGTTTGTTGTTATACTCATTTGTTTCATTTTGAAATCCAGTGGAGCTTCTCATTAGAAACCCCTCTATATAGTTATGGGAAGCAGTAAGGCAATCTGTAAGCAAAAGCATGTTTTCAAGTGATGCTCAACATTTCTAGCTGGTTGAGCTTCTCTCACTGTCAGATAAAGTCCGTAAAGTGTTCATGATACAATCGATTCACGCTAGGTGTAGTGTTCCCTACACAGGCTGGATTTATTTGCTGCTCTGCATATTCTCAAGCCAGCTATGCTACATGTGAGGTTTGTGGGGTGCCCAAGGCTGGTACAGGGTACGGTGTGGGCAGTAGGAGGCGGCCCTGTCCTCCCTGTCCCTCTGCAGATGAGGTGGCCTTCAGCAGTGGCAGCCTCTTCCCCAGTGCTGGCTGAGCAGGCCATTGGCATGGGGCGAGACTGTACATGTTGTGTGGGGGGAGCAGGTCCTGTGGCTGGCAGCCACATCTTGGCTTGCTGCTAGGACAGGAATGTTCTTGGTGATCCTGCTGTAGGGATATAGGACTGAGGAAGACCACTGTGTTCCTCAAGTCCAGCCAGAATGACAGCAACACTCTAATACCAACCACGTTTTATGCTGGAGGTGGAAAACATAACATAGGAGACCTCTTGGTCTCTTAACTAGGTGACTGTAGTTGTATGTGTTTTGTGGGAGAAGCAGGACCTAGAGAACTTAGGTAGCATCGTGGAGAATTTAAGATGATGCATCCAACAAGTTGCTGCTTTTTTGTTTATATATTTCTTTCTGGGCTAATATTCTGCCAGATGTCACTTTATATGAAGATTTGGCAAATTTTGTGTCTAATGTATGGAAGCAGCAGGCTGGATTTGTGGAAGGATAGACAAGGCCCCTTTATTTGGATAACTTTTCTTTGGCTGTGGCAGATGAATAGAAAAGAGGCATGTTTCTTTTTACACGTGTTTGAAAAGAAGCTTCCTAGAAACCAATTCAGCAGATTTGTAAATATCTCTCAAGCAATTCCATCAGGAAAAGCTTTGTCTTCGTAAGCCTTGCATTGTGACTTGAAGACTAATGAGCCTGAGCCAGTTTCAGACTATATGAAGTTGGGCAAGAACTGGTTTCCCAAAGCTGTTAATGCTCACTGTGTTACAGAAGTCAGTCTGGTTTGTATTACCACATTACAGTAGTGTTTGTTTGGATATATTATGGCATGTGAAGATGTCTGCCTGTTTCCTAGCTCTGCACTGAGACTGGGAGGGCCCCCATGTATGTTAAAACAAAAAAGGAATCATGTTCTTGAAATGCAATGAGTTTACTCCACACAACCATTGTGTGATAATTAGTGCACATTACTTTATAATGAACACTTGCTCTATTCATTTTGGAGCTTATTATATTTTAATACATTGTGACTACCCTGCAGAACAAAACTGAAGATCATCCCTGTACATGTGGCTTGTTTTAATGGATGCGTTATGCAATGTGTGTCTTGTGTGCATGTACTTACTTACATTAGCCTTAATTGCAACACATAGCTTTAAATTTGCTTTTATAAATAGGATACTATTTTTCCTAATTTTGTAAAAGCTCAAAAACTTGGGTGTTTCTTGTGCAGCGTATTTGTATTTCAGACCATGTGAAAGAAAAGTGGTTTTATCAATGGACTCCTGTATTAAAATAAAGCATGCAAATGTTTTGTTCATGACTTTATTTTGTTCATTAAAATTAAAGCTCTCAAATTAATGTGATTTGATATGCAACTCCCTCCAAATTTGAAACTTGAAGATTCAGATTTATGTCTTTTGGAAAATATTAATAAATACCCAAGAATGTTTGTGACATCTATAATCTAAATATTTTAGCCCTTAAATAGAATTGGCTTTTGTCTGCTGAGGATCCTTGACATTGTGGCATTACTGTGTTGAGGAAAAGAAGAACTAGAAACTAAATTCCATACAAACTGGTTTGTAGATGCTGTCTTAAGCCTTTCAGCCTGTCTATTGAATCTTTGTTGATTGCTGGTGATCTTTTCTCTGTCATCTCCCGATGCTGCTACACAAGCAGCTTATGTTTCAATGTTTATCAACATTCAAGCTTAAAATATTAAAACTGATTTTCTTCTGTAGCAAAGTTGTTTATCCTTTATGAAACCTGAAGGCCATCTTCACTTTCTTAGTTTAAAACCTTCAGTATCAGCAAACTTACACTGATAGATAGCTAATCAAGCTGTATTTTTACTTTCTGTAACCCTTCCTCTGTTATGTCACTTCTATTTGAACATCTATTACCATCCCCAGGGACTGGCAAACAGGATTTTACTGTATTTATGTATACTCATCAGTTATTTATTGACTAATAAGGCTTACCTCTTAGCTAGAAGGTTACAGTGCTTACTGAGATACAGATTCCTGCTGAAACCCTGCATGCCCAGCAGTTACCATTCAAGTGGAGGAGCCTTGGCCTCCACTGCTGCCTAGGATGGAACAATCATTGGTCTTGCAGAGATTTTGCCTTCCGCTCCTCCATGGTTTTGACTATGTTTTTATACTTCCTCATGTTTGTGTATTAACTACTGATTTTTAATTTCTGTTTCTGTTTTAGCTGTAGGTACATTAAAAGTCCAAGTTCTTTGCTCCATTTTGGTTAATCCCTTAATAGATCATGCATTGGAGAACATTATATTTGGAACAAAGATAGGCTTTGATCAGTTGAAGAAACATATTTTAAATGGATAGTTTGAATGCAGTTTTGCCCCATCCTTGCTGTAAGTCTGCTGAACATATTTTGTCCGCAGGAAAACTTAGTTTATGAACTCCCTGTAATGACTGGCCTTTTAAGTTCCTATCTCCCATGTATCTCACTCAGTGAAAGGAAGTTCTGTATAGTTGACGTGCAATTTTGCTGAGTAATTTTAGAAATTGATTAAAAAAAGCAGAAAGGAAAGGATAAAAGATATGAAATAAAGAATTCAATAAAGCAGTGAAAGTGTCATTTAAGGAAGAGATTGAAGTCTTTTTTTTTTTTTTTTTTTTTTTCCCCTGGATATGATACAAGAAAAGAAGAGCATGGTTAAACCTGTTCTTTTTCCTGTTCTTGAAGTATTATTGCAGGTTATTGCAGTAAGGGTGTCAATTAGAGTCAGCTACTTGATGTCTTCTTATCTTTTTTCTTTTTCTAAGAATGTATAGTTAATTTTACAGTTTGTCACATTATGAAGTTGATTTCTTTCTTTCTCTGGGTTTGAGTTAGAGAGGTGTGGAACTTAATTTGATCTTAGAGGATATGTGGTCTTGTTGGCCTTTTGTACAAGTTCTTTCAATCAGCATATACTATAAGCAGCTTTATTTTATATATTGTAAGCTGCTTGTGCAATGGGTACCTTACTCTTGAAGATTACAAGCTTAGACCTAATAATCAGTATTTATAAATCATTTTAGGATGCTATGAGTAATACATTAGATCCTGGAGATTATAGCTATCATATGCTTAATTTTGGCTCATCAGGCCAATATATATTTGCATATCAAGGTGGATCTCAACCCTAAGGTGTACTCTGTCTAGGCCAAAAGTCTCTTTTATTTTTATTTATTTATATATTTTTTTCTTTTTACTGGAACTCCTGCCAATAGAAGAGGAAGAATTTTTGCAGTGGAGATGAGATCTGTTGATATTAACTTCTTCATCATACTGACCTTTTCTGTGGCTTCTTCACAGCTACTCTGTTATCCAATAAGCAGGAATCTTTGCAGCAGAGCTGACACCAGGGATTCCTGATGAAGTTTTCTTCAGATGTTTAAATCTCATTTTCAGGTATTGGATGCTACCCTTGTCCTAACTGCAACAGCCATAATGGTAGAAAACTTCCTCCACTGGATTACTTGCCTCTGCCTTTTCATGGTAAAGAGGCTTCTTCTTGCAATAAGGACTCAATGACTCTTGCATTTCAAGTCTTTCCATAAATTGAGAGAAAGAGCCCTACTAATCAGGCCAATCTTTCAGTGCTTGAAAGATACTAAGTGGAAAACATTAACCTTTTTAAACAGTCTGGTCCAATTAAAAGTTGTCAGGTATTTTTGGTTTGTTTGTTTGCTTTTTTTCTGCTTACCTGAAAGTGACTGGTACACCTTTTATGTGATCTCATGCAGATATTTCTTTTTGGTCCATCTTTGTTCTTTCATGCATAAACACATCCTTTCATTTTTATTAGCTTACTTTGTGGGTGTAAATAACTATAACAAATACACCATTTCTATGTGAAGCATCTCAAAAATATTGTTATTGAGTAGATTCCCAGAAGCCCTGTCAGACTGGCATCTTAACATTTATTCATTCTGATCCTCTACAGTTTGCACTTTTTCCGTTCAAAAGACCACATAACTCTCTACTGCCTGAAGGCATGAGAGATTCGTTTTTCTCACAAGCAGAATGAATAGGTATTTTCAGCTCCCTCCATTTTGTTTAAAGTTTGTCTTTGAAAGCCTAGCATGATGAATTTGAGATTTCCTTTCAGGCACATACCTATTTCTTTACATTACTTATATTCTAAGCTTATATTTTTCACTTCTCATTGCTCAAGTGCAGTAAAGGATTATTGAACTTTCCCTTGTCAGGTAGCTCTGACAGACTGCAGTACTACTTTTCCTTTTGAAGCCTTTTTGTGTGTCCTGTAGTGTCTTTGATGTTGCCTAATTGAAATCTCAGAAATGGAAAAAAATAAAAAATACTTGAATCAAGAGATGAACTACATGCCTAAGGTTGTACATAATTTTATTTTGCTTTCAATCTTTCTTATATTCTTATGCCTTATGTCCAGGTAGCCCTCGAATGCTCTTGGTTTATCTCTATCATCCATTCCTAGATTAGCATCTCTGTTATCTTTGCCACACCTTAAGCCTGAATTCTCAAATTTGCTTTTGTCTTTATGCTCCCTCAGAATCTTGTTCAAAACTTCTACTTGTCCTCATTTTTTATGACTTACCTTTCTTAAGTTGCTTTTCATCCTGTCTCATCTACTTCTCATCTGTTATAGTTTTAAATTCCTTAGAATAGGACTGTTTGTCTTCAAACTCCTTTTGAATACTTCTCACACATACAGCTCACTCAGAGTTCCGCACCTGGTTTGGCATGACCCAGGTCAACACTACAGCCTGGAGACAGGCAGTCCTAGGCTGCTCTACCTACTTTGCAGTCTCTTGAAACAAGAGAGAGGTCACAAAAGTCCCCTTCAACCTAAATTTTGCCTTTATATTCTGTTCAGGAGTCTTACTTTCGGTTATTGTTTACTTTTTCATTTGCTGTTTTCTAAAATAACCTGCTGAGTTCTGTGGAGTTCCGTAGTGATTTCACAGATTTAAAATCCATGTCTAAATCTTTAGCATAGTGCTTTAACAGTCTTAACATAGGAAAGCATCACATCTAATAAGTATTTATTTTGCTTATTTGAAGGCTATGCATGTACAGAATAACCATTTTCCGAGGAAAATTTCAGTATAAGGAACAGTAAGTTACAAAATGATGTTCTGTTTGTATTTAAAAAAAAAAAAAAAAAAAACAGAAAAGACTGATTTTATTCTGAAATAATGTGTCATGAATGAAAATAGGAAAAGAATAATCTTTAAAAATGCATGAGTGAATTTGAATAATGAAGTGGGCAAAATGATCAAAATAGTTTTATGCACCGTTTTATGCACAATTTTTCGTCATATCACAAAACAAAAAAATACCCAGTGTGACAATATAATATGGGTTCTGCTTGTTACTTGTCACCTTGGACGATAATGTCTTCTCTAAGCATATGTGAATACTAGGCAGGCCTCCTTTGCTGCTATCACAGGAGAAGAGAATGGTTAAAATTGTCTTCCTGAAGTTCCTAAAGGTTTAAAGCCTTTCTCTCTGAGTGCGTAGTGGAATTCCAAGGTCACAGTCTGAACTAATACATAAACACCTGACTGCGTGGAGTAGGGGGTGGCTGGGGCCACCATTTCTGTCTGAGCGATGCTCCTGGGAGCGTGTGTGCAATCTGAGTCTGCGTGGTCCCCATTTCCCCCCACCCTTTTCTCCCGTGGCGTGACAGTACGAATGAGAGAAGGCTGCATTCCTCATCTTGCCCATTTCTCCAAACTGTTACTGGGAGGGGTGAGTTAGTTCCTCTTTGATATCTTTTCCTATAGCACGTGTTTCTCAAATAAAGGCTCTGTCATTGCCTTTTTTTGCTCTACATTTTGGCGAGCCAGGCAGCCAAATATCTTTAAAGTACCCAATTATAAGCCTCCTAAAATAATTACCATAGCATTTCTGAATAATATCATGGGATGGTTTGGATGGGGAAGGTCTAGCCCCATAAGTGAAGTTTTGCCAGGGCACATCCTGGGATTCCTAGGATCCCCATATCACAGGATTGCTTCTATCATTGAAAAATGGGGCCCCCTGCAGGATGGAGGAAATGTCCAGGAGTCCCCAGCCCGCCTGTCTGAGTATTCCAATAGTCTTAGCAAAAATGTACTCACTACTCGAGAAAACGGTTATCTGCCTCCATGGTGGCATGGCCACTGCTGATGGCCTTGAACCGGCTAAATATAACTGAAGCAGCTCTCACTGATGAAAATCAACTATTGTGTGACCATGTTGAAGAACTGGAAAGACAGGTCACTGTTTTGATAGGGAAAAAACCTAATCCCATCATTCCTGTACAGAAGATTCGGAATATCTCTCTAGAAATTACCAGGGACCCTGTACAAGAGAATCCACATAAACTGGACTTTGTAAATGAAAGCACTAAAAGGTTGGATCTTGAGGCTCCATTAGGGCTAGATCCCTTTGAGATCCATCCAGTTGTAACTCAAAAAAAGAAAAAAAACACAGGATAGGCCAGTGGGGTGCCCCCTGACCAGTGACCCCCTGCCCAGAGCACGCTTCATGTAACAGTTCGCCCATACACGGCATCTGAATTAATGGATCTAGTACAGTGGTTTAGATAAAAACCAAGAGAGAGCGTGCCGACAGGGCTGCTCCGATTATATGACATGAGGGCAGAAAGCATTGTGGTGAATGGACCAGAAATTTCAAAACTGGCATTCATTACCACTCACCCTGCCCTCAGGCAAAGACTATATGCAGCTGTCCAACATAATGAAGAAAATCATTCATTGATTGAATGGTTAACGGCCACATGCTGTATAACATGGACAAATAACAGTGACATATCATTAAATACTGGCCTATGGTCCTCTACGGAGGACTTGCAAAACTACGTTTGAGAATTAGGCATGAAAGAGGCAATCTGTGAGAAGAATTTTGAGAGCCCAGACTTGATGAAATTTTCAGTAGGAATGAGGGATCTTATCCTGCAGCAAGCTCCACCACATCAGTATGGTACTTTGGTATCCATACTGAATCCCCTAGTGGCCTCAGAGGCCATAATACAACAGGCCACCCAGTTGGTGGCAGATCCGGGGGAGACAGAGCACCTACAGGCCAGGCACAATGTTTGAATGGTGGTGGAAAACTCAGAGATCTATCCACCACCACGACCTAGGAGACCTGCCCCTAAGGTAATTCAATCTGGACCCATCAGGGTCTCAAGAAAACAAATGTTCAGTGACCTGATTACAGTGGTTCAATTTCAAAAGATCGATGGACAGCCTAATCAGGTCTTACTACAACTATGGAAACAGTTACCAGACAGACAGAGATTCCAGTGCTCCCCTGAAAGAGAAAGAGTTAGACTCATAGAACAGATTCCACAAAACACGTGGAATCTAGAAGACTTCATAGTCCCATCAAAAAAATGTAAACCTCCTCAGGTGACCTGGGCAGCCACAGTTGAGCCATCAGAGGAAAAAGACCTAGGGATTGCAGTGCTGATGGTGTGACAGGGGAGCCAAATTTCCCCGAGACTGGGGTCTCTAGAGGAGACTGGAGACCCTATGTTGAACTAATGATTCATTGGTCCTGAAAAAATGTGCAGTGGGTTATGGCACTAGGAGATACTAGGGCAGAAACATCAGTCATATATGGTCCATATATGGACCCAAACCAATTTTTGGGCACTGAGGCAATGACAGGTGGGTTTGGGGGGCAGATGATCCCTGTAACCCAAACATGGTTGAAACTGGGGGTTGGATGTCTATCACCCCAGGAGTACAAGGTGTCTATTGCCCCAGTTCCAGATTGATATCCTGTATGTTCTGACTCTCCAAACCGCTCTAGGAGAGTTCAGATTAAGGGAAAGATGTACTAGTATATGGGAGGTGCAGGCAATTATAAGGGGTCATGCAAAAATTGAACCTATTTGCCACAACTGCGCCAGATCACAAATACAAAGCAGTATAGGCTCCCGGGTAGGCAAGAAAAAGTTACCAAGACTGTGCAGGAGCTGGAGAGAGTAGGATCATTAGACCTGCACACAGCCTATATAACTTCCCCATATGGCCAGTCAGAAAGTCACATGGTACGTGGCGAATGACAGTAGACTACAGAGAATTTAATAAAGTCATACCGCCGATCCATGCAGCTGTACCCAACATCACTTCCCTCATGGATACATTAAGTAGAGAAATGGAGACATACCACTGCATTCTGGATCTAGCAAATGCATTTTTCAGCATTCCAATTGCTAAGGAATCTCAAGACAAGTTCGCATTCACATGGGAGGGCAGGCAGTGGACTTTTCAAGTCCTACCTCAGGGATATGTGCATTCACCTACTTTTTGTCATAATTTGGTGGCACGTGACTTGGCAAATTGGAACAAACCATCTACTGTCAACATGTACCACTACATCAATGACTTGATGCTAACATCTGACTCAATCAAGGCATTACAGAGAACAGTACCATTAATTACTTATTTACAGGAAAAAGGATGGGATATCAGTTAAAATCCTGGGTGTTGTCTGGTCAGGTAAGACTTAGGTGTTACCCAGTGCAATCATAGATAAGATCCAAGCGTTCCCGGTTCCCATGAAACCGAAGCAGTTACAGGAGTTTTGGGGTATATTAGGATCCTGGTGATCCTTTATACTCCACTTAGCACAACTTCTGAAACCTCTGTATCGATTAACAAAAAAAAAGGCCAAGTTCAGGATTGGGGTAGAATGGAACAAGAAGCCTTCCAGGAAGCAAAAATAGCTGTTAAACAGGCCCAGGCGCTGGGTATATTTGATCCAACCCTTCCAGCCAAACTAGATGTGCATGTAACCCAAGAAGGGTTTGGATGGGGGCTGTGGCAGCGCCAGAGTTCTGTTCGAATCCCAATTGGGTTCTGGTCACAGATTTGGCGTGGAGCAGAAGAGAGATACAGTATGGTTGAAAAGCATTTACTGGCTACCTATTCTGCACTGCAGGTGGTAGAACCAATAACTCAGACTGCAGAGGTTATTGTTAAAACAACTTCACCAATTCAGGGTTGGATAAAAGGCCTAACTCACGTTCTTAAGACCAGGCTGGCCCAATCACAAACAGTAGCATGTTGGGTCACCTACCTTTGTCAGAGAAGCTGCCTGTCATCATCTCCACTGAAGGAAGAACTCCAAAAAATACTTGGGCCAGTAACATATCACAGTGAGACACCTGAAGAAATAGTGGTTACTTGCCCAGAGAAGAGTCCTGTACAGGAGGGGAAATACCCTATTCCAGAAGATGCCTGGTACACAGATGGATCCAGCAGAATGAATCCAAGTAGGTGGCAAGCTGTTGCATACCATCCCTTGACTGAAACAATATGGTTTGAAGAAGGGGATGAACAAAGTAGCCAAGTGGGCTGAGCTATGAGCTGTGTGGATGGTGATAACTCAAGAGCCTGGCAACAGCGCACTGAACATCTGCACAGATAGTTGGGCAGTCTGCCAAGGGCTCACACTCTGGATAGCACAGTGGGCCACTCAGGATTGGAAGATCCATGCCCAACCTATCTGGGACAAAGATATGTGGGTTGAGATATGGAACGTGGTTAGGCACAGGATTGCATGAGCATAACACATCTCTGGACATCAATCCTTGTAGTCACCAGGCAATGATGAAGCTGACACACTGGCTCAAGTCCGATGGCTAGGAAGTACATCAGCAGAAGACACAGCCCACTGGCTGCATCAGAAATTATGACATGCAGGACAGAAAACCACGTGGGCAGCAGCTAAAGCATGGGGGCTGCCCATACAGTTACCAGATATTGTCCAGGCATGTCATGTGACGCTTGCTCGCGAATGAGACCAAGATCTCTGAGGGAACCATGGCCCATTTCACTAGAGGACATAACCCATTACAGCAATGGCAAATCGATTATATAGGTCCCCTTCCTTGATCTGAGGGGGACAGATATGCCCTAACTTGTGTTGATACAGTGAGTGGATTGATGCAAGCCTATCCTGTAGCAAAGGCAAAACAAGCCTATACCATCAAAGCTCTAACTAGGTTGATGATGTCCTACAGGACTCCTGAGGTCACCTGGAGTGACCAAGGTACACATTTCACAGGTGCAACTGTGCAAAAATGGGCTGAAGACAACAGCATCAAATGGTGGTTTCACCTGCCCAATGGGAGCAGGCCTAATAGAAAAATATAATGGGATCTGGAAGGCTGCTCTGAGAAGTCAGATTCACAGTCCTTGCGGGAGTGGACCAAGAGGCTTTATGAAACCCTGTGAGATTTGAATGAGAGACCAAGAGATGGCAGACCCAGTGCTTTAAGCATGTTGCAGACAACTTGGGCCTCCCCACTTAGGATACAAATTACAGGCAAGGACACCTCGCTCAAGCCACAAGTTGGCACCATGAATAATCTTCTGCTCCCTGCCCCTGAGAACCTACAGCCCGGGTGGCACAAGGCAAAATGGCTTTGGAAGGTGCAAGCAGAACCAAAATGGTGTGGTCTCCTTGCACCTTGGGGGAGATTGTTAGAGGTTGGGGGATCAGTAAACCCTCCAGTAATCCGTGCATGGCCAGCAAAGGTAGTAGTTGACACCCCAGTTTTCATTGCAAAGGGGACATTAATCATGTTCGTGTGGCAAATTAGAACCCCCCCCCCCCGCCCCCCCCCCCCCTTTGGTACCTGATATAGTGATTCAGCCACAGATATTAGGCCAAAGGGTGTGCTATCAAAGACAAAGACATGCCTCAATACAGTTGGAGGTGTTGACTCAAGACGGAAATACAGCCTGTATCTTACCGTGGAGGGCAGATCTCCCCCTCCTCGTACCTATTAAACATCTGTTTTACTCCCTTTGAGGTTATAAATTCACAGGACAGCCAGCAGGAGCAGTGTCAGTACAGCATGCTCCAGTATCCATCAGGAAACATCATGACACCCTGTGGTGCACTGCTGAACTTCTGGGAACTGGCAAGCATGAATCAGAATTGCTACTGGTCCTTGAAGAAAATATGCCTTGAGAAAGAACATCGAGTACTGGCCCAACAGAACCACGGAAAAGACTGACAGTAATTGCCTTTATTGTCTTAACATTCTACATTGCGGCGGGTATCGTACATGCGTCGTGGCGTGCATTTTGTTTTGAGTCTCCAAACTGCAGGAGCTCACCCCCTACCTTCTTGGTCATTGGTTCATGCTGTGAAGGGGTGGAATGTAGTGCAATTCCACGGTCACAGCCTGAACCAATACATGAGCACGTGACTGCTTGGAGCCTGGGGGGTTCTCCAAACAGTTCTCCAAGCTGTTACTGGGAGGAGTGAGTTAATTTCTCTTTGATATATTTTCCTATAGCGTCTATTTCTCAAATAAAGGCTCCGTCATCGCTTTTGTTTGCTCTACAGAGGGTATGTTTTCTTTTGCACTGATTATGAAGTCAAGCTGTCTTTTTCCAGAAATCTGTATTTTCATGGAGAGTTAAGAGTTCTTGTGGAGAGATGAGAGCATTGTTGAACAGAAAACTTCAAGAACTTGAGCCACAGGAAGGGCAAGTCGCGCTTACTTGTCCTCATGCCAGAAACACAATCAATTTGTAGCATCTGAAGTCCCTGAAGCAAAAGAAGAACCTGTGAGGGTAAAACAGAATGTTTATGGCATCTTAGGGTAAGATACAGAAAATGGAGTCTGTTTACCAGAGAGACCAAAGATCTGTTTGGCTGTGGAGCAGTGTCTGAAGAGAAGCCCCAAGCAGTGAAATTATTCAGATGAACTAAAAAGAATATTCTAGAAAACAATGATGAGAAAAACATTTATGTGCTTAAAACAAACAAACAAACAAAACCCCAATACCTTAATGATAAGATTGGCTTCTTAATTTGCAGAAGAGACTTTAAAGTCCTTCTTCTGATTTCTCTTAGTTTTCAAAAGAAATCATGCTGCATCCCAGAATGATTGAGAATGTTAATTTACAACATGGCCTAGCAGAAACTACAAATCTGTAGTAATTTTCTCAGTGAGTTGGGGCCTAGCTGGCAGCAGCTACACTGAAAGACTGAGGCTACTGCTTCACTTCTGGATATTTTGTGTTTTTCCAATATCTGATGCAGCTGCATTTGATAATCTGAAGTAAATGCTACGTGTGTAGCACACATGTTGCACATTGTTCAACCCTGGTAGAAATCTCAAACAGCCTTATTATTATCTCCCCAGAGCACTTGCTAAGCAGTGTGGAAAAAACAGGTCTCCTGTAGATGGACATAGAAAACAATGTGGACTTTACATTAACTAAGATACCATCTTTTTCATTACTTGTAATCCTTTCCAGGAAGGATAATACCATGTATTTGTTTGTCTGCTTGGTGAGATTACTTTCTTTTATGATTTGCATGAGCTACTGTATTTATCTTCTCTCGTACAGTATAGAATTTATCAGATGGCACCTGACAGAGTAATAATTGAGTTCAACTGCCAGCTCTGGCCAGCTGCTTCAAAATAGTACTTTTTTTTTTTTTTTTCTTAGAAGCAGCAAAAATACTGTATCATTTCTGCTGTTGCTATAGTATCGTCTAGACCCTTTTTTTCTTTTTTCCTCCGCCAATTTTTTTTTTTTTTTTTTTTTTTTTTTTTGTATCAGAAAGGGCATTTTACATTTTTCTTCTATTATTCTTCTGGAATATAAATCAAATTAGAGGGTGTTCTGTCCATACAGAAATTGTGGAAGTAAGTACTTCACTCTTATTTTTTCTTTCTTTTCCATTAAACCAGTGTGTCATCTACTTGAATTTACTACCGACTGCTAACTGTGGAAAAAGAAAAGGAAACATATCTCTGGTGTTTATTAGTCACTACTTGTCTTTTTTATAATCTGAGAGGTTAAAGATACAGAGTTAGCAATGTGGTGTTTTCAAATGCCTTTGATATTGTCTTCTGAAATTTATGATCCATACAGAACTAGGACTGCAAACACCTTCTAATACAGTTATTGAAAAGTAGCTAAATTAAACAATTACTTCCCATGACATCTCTGTAAGATCCTTTTTCTCATTTGCAGCCATTGTGAAATGAGCAGAGAAATATATTTTTTTGAAGTTAGCAGAGAGGAGAGAGAAAGCCTGCTGTCTAAAGTGCTGCTCTGGAGTCAGAGAAGCAAGGTGAATTCAATGTTTCCTTAGTCACTGCAACAGAACAATCTTTACTTGTTGTGTGGAAGGAGACACTTACTTGAATTTATTGATCAGTCTTGGTTAGGTATGCATCCAAATGGGCTAAACCATAACCTAATTTTCACCTCCAGGAGTGTGGGACTTGGAAACAAATGAACTCTTAAGGACAGGTTTTGTGTTTGTCCAGCTAAGAGGCTCTGGAGCTTGTTCTTGTAGGTATAAGATGGCCAAGGAAAGGAAAGAATTGGGCAGCTTCAAGGTAATGTTGTCTGAACTGTCTCATTAAGGGACTGTAATCACAGTAACTTTTCTGGCTTGCATAGCAAGCTTTAAATGCCACTGAGCATGCTGAGAGCATTGTATGAGCTGCTTTCCTGTACGAATCTGGCCACTCCTGGAATACATCCTATCCTGTAAGGATATAGTTTCATTAAATGTCCTCACCTGTCCTGTGAGAATTCTTCAGGTCTAGTGTTTTTTATGTACTGGATATTCCATAAATGTAAGATATCTTAGAAAATGAAGGAGATAAGCTCCTTTTTTAGTTCCATAAGACATAGCCATATATGTATAGGCTATAGCCAATCTCCAATAACAGTTGCTGTGTTTTTGGTATTATGTGACTTCTTTCTCCCATCATGTGGCTTGATGACAGCTGAGACGGGTGAGAAGCTAACAGCTCCAAGCCTACCTCAGCTGCTTTTTGTTACATCCTCCAAAAAGTTCCTACGTTCTTCTGTTTGCCTGTAGAATTGCACCTGTAGCTTCTCCTTAACTTCACTCTGTAAAGTAACCCGCATTTAAAAGCAAGATTTAGTCTAACACTAGACATTTTAGCTGGTGCCAGGAATGGCTGTGTATGTTGTTAATGATCTGAGGAGGCAGCAATATAAAGATGATGTAAGTGCGCAACTGGGGCAGGTCATGGACGGTAACTTTTTCGCTTAGATCTCTGTCAGCCAGAAAGATATCTGGTAACAACTGTGTAGTTTTAGAGGTGTGAAAGGGTGGGTGGAAAACTAGCAAGATATGCCATTGATTTGGTGATAAAAATATTTTTTTTCTAGACCTTCATTTTCTCATCTTTTCATGCTGTATTTGTTCCCAAATGCAAGGTTTCTTACTCGTAACAATATATTTTTATCCTGTGAGCAAGTGGGTAGTAACGCCTCTGTGTGAAATTAGTTTTTATTTTAAACACCTAATTTTAACTTAAGGAATGGGGGAATGAATCCTGCTCATTAAACAGAACTCACTAAAATGAACTCTGAAGATAATGAGCCAGAAATTTTGCTGACTAATGCCTGATGCAGCATTAGTCAAGTCAAAACTATTGCATGTAGTGTGACTCAGAATTAAGTTGTGAACATGAGCAGTAATCTCTCTGCTGGCAGTTTTTTCAAATTCTTGCTAGTATTTCCAAGTACCTGTGGACCTGTGTTGTTACTGTCAAAAGTCCTGATTAGGCCTGCAGGTGGTACAGCTGTTGAAGTGTCCATTGTGTCAAAGGTGTGGGGTTTTTTGTGGTTGTTTTTTTTTTTTGTATTTTTTGTCAGCCAAGTACTACCCTGGAAGTTTTGAAAAATTGATCGTGTTTTTTTCAGTACTGTTGTGCAGGCAATACAGGATATTTTCTGAAATGCAAATATAGGCAGGTAGGAGTATAAATACAGTTGGATGAATATTTGCTTGTATCTGTAGGGTTATCTGTGTTCATATAAAGACTTCATGGTAAACACCTAGAAAAAGAAAAAAATGGAAAGACACAGGCACTGCCCTTGTTAGGTTGTTTTGTTTTTTTTAAAAAATTTAATTTTTAATAACAAGAGCTCGCTTTATTTACATGCTTCATTTGTCTAATGATTTACTAGAGATCCGTGTAGATATATAAGTTCTTATCTATACTTCCTATGTATGTCTCGTCCTGGTGGATGAGAAGCTGGACATGAGCCAGCAGTGTGCACTGGCAGCCTGGAAGGCCAACTGGGCTTGTTCAGCTTGGAGAAGAGAAGGCTCTGGGGAGACCTCATTGTGGTCTTCCAATACTTGAAAGGAGCCTATGAACAGAAGGGGAAATGGCTGTTTAAATGGGTTCATAGTGACAGGACAAGGGGGAGTGGTATTAAATTAAGACAGAGGAGGTTTAGGTTAGATATTAGAAGGAATTTTTTCACTCACATGGTGGTGACGCACTGAAACAGGTTGCCCAGAAAGGTTGTGGATGCCCCATCCCTGGAGGCATTCAAGGCCAGGCTGGATGTGGCTCTGGGCAGCCTGGTCTAGTGGTTGGAGACCCAGTGAGTAGCAGGGGTGTTGAAACTCTTGATCTTTGAGGTCCTTTTCAACCCAGGCCATCCTATGATTCTGTGATTCTATGATTCTGTGTTCCAGTAGGCCTGGAGAAATAAAGGTGGGTTTATAGCTCAATGTACAGTCTAGATATGTAGGGAAAAACGGGGTTATGGCCTACATACTGAACTGTTTTTAGTGACTGTTCTACTTTCATTAATTTTTTCAATGAATACTGGAAATTGGTTGAAACTTATAAAACTGTGGGAGACTACTTTACTGTAGCAGACCAATTCCGCAACTTAGCTACCTTAGTTAGCTACAGCACTGCTTGTTTACACTTAGTTTGCAGCTTTTCACAACATAAATATTTTGCAGTCACTTTAATCACAGAAAGTTTAATATACACATCCCATGAAGTTTCCTAACAGGGAAATTTTTATAAAGAAAATCTGAAAGTGGCCACTGAGTATGCCTACCTAGTGTGAAAACTCTACTGATAATTTCAAAGGGACTATTATCTGTGCACTGATCTGTGCTTTCACAGGTATTTAACTTACTATACTGTGACTGATTGCATTCCAGTGGTGGGACAGCTAGGTTTGTACTGCTCAATAAATGTGTAGAGAATCAGAATCAGGTAACCTGGTGCTGTGTAGGTGGCAAAGGCTGAAAGAGAAAAGAGAAAATTGAGTAAGTTACAATGCTGTTTGCTTCTTTCCTTAGAATGTGTGCAACATATTTGACATGAAACGGGAAAGTTCAGTTGTTAAATCTATAAAAGTATCCACAAAGCATGATGAAGATAAAAGTCACACAGAGTGGAAGGTCATGTTTTCTTCTCAGATGGATGAGTTTTAGGCTTCAGGTGATTTAGCAACTAAAACTCGTGAAAAATATAATGTGGAAATCTTTGATTATTTTCCAGGGAGATCTTTTTGCCGTTATATCTTTAGAAGACTTTTTTCCTTTTCTATTATCCTGAGTCCTGAGGTGTCTGATTACTATTGTAGGCTAGTCTTGTCTGACTAAGCAACATCCAAAGAGGGGAAGCAATGCTGAAAGTAATGCCAAAGAGTGAAAAATGTCAAGATACCAAAAATGTCTTCTGGATAGGTTAACAATTATTTTCAGGAGTTCATATGTGAAAGAAATTAAGTCTGCTGAGCCTAACTCCAAAGTGCAGTTCGGCTGTGAGAACTAGCAATGCTCCACCATGACAGGGTGTTCTCTAAGGAGTTCAGCCTAGCTTATAGCAAGAGCCATAAGCAAGTCAGCTGGCTGTAGTTCAGATTCTGCCTTGTTTTAGAAAGGGTAAACATTTTTTACTTTTACAAGGGCATTTTTTTTACTATCTCTTTTAAGATAACTGTGTGTGTGTGTATGTGTGTGTGTGTGATAGAGCTTTGGGTTTTTCTTGAATTAAATAAGTATAAACAACAACAATAACAAAAAAAAAAAAGGAAAAATGATTTAGTGAGAATGTTGACTTGGCTTGGGCTCAGAGCAATTGCAATGACATCTGTTTTATGTGAGGGATGTTTAGTTCCCTTTAAATCCTTTTGTGAGCAACTTGTGAAGAATTTTTAGAAATCTGTGAAACTTGTGTGAAATGGATGATCCTTGTTCCTACAGCTACTGGAGGCTTCAGAAACCTAGTAAATCTGTATGGGTGAGTTCCTTTTCCAAAAGTTGTCTTGACTCTCCTCTGGTATGGCTATTTTCATAGCAGCCCTTAAAGATGTTGAACCAAATGTTGCATGTTGCTCAAGACCAAATACAGGGTTTCATCTCATCTCTCTAATCTAATATTTTGCTGGAATATGTATTTATTTTATATAGAATGTGATCTTCTAGCTTTGTTATGATATTGATACTTCCTTAGTCCTAATTGGATTAGTAAGTTTTCTTTTTTAATGCAATCTCTTTGACTCCCTCAATAAGAATGTCTGTCCTTTCCAAGTGAGCAATTAAGAAGGGCCAGTACCATGTTTTTCCAGTTGAAGCTTAGAATTTCAGTATGTGTGGATTCTGAGTTGCTTATGATAAGTTTGTTTAAAAATGCATCAATCATGTTTAATGTACTACCGATCTTGAGTTAGGCATATCATGTTAGCCCACTAACAATTAGGTATGTCTTTAAGCAGAGTCTTGATTCAGAGGGCTTTGTAGCTTAAATTTTGGGTGATCCTTTGCAGAACCAGGAGTTAGACTTGATGATCCTTATGGGTCCCTTCCGACTATAATTCTATGACAAAGAAAGAAGAAAAAATGATTGTGATTATTATTGATGCTATTAAATAATGATTCAGTTACTTGTTAACAAAAGTAGGGATTTCCAGCATTTTATAGAATTTTCAAAGGTAAAAGACTTCACGTGCATTGGTTTCAGGCCTTGTATACAAATATTAGCAGAGGAAAGAACATGTTTTCAATTGACGCAGAGGATGCAAAAGTATGTGGCAAAACGCCCAGAAGCATGCCTGAATATTTGAAACTGAGAGTTAGCTTTTTACATTTATGTAGAATTTTCCAGTACTTAAACAAATACCAAATTTCTCAGATGCCATTGTTTGGTCAGAGAGGGCTAGGAGCAATATAACTCATTCTGCCACCACTTGAACCGGTGTTAGTTTGTACAGGGTGTATTTTGATGTCCTAGGGATGCGGGATATTTTGAAGGAAAAAAACAATTATTTCTCAAGTCTAGCACTGAAGAAAATTCAAATTCCCCACATTACTGAAATATGATACTAGGTAAAAGACAACAATTAAAAAAAAAAAAAAAAAGGAAAAGAAAAAAATACTAATTATGCTGTTAATTGTATTGTACTCTATCTGTAACAGTAACTAATGAAATAAAGAAAACTGTTCTCAGTGTTCACACTACAGCAAAGAAACAATCTTATACAGGCATAGAATTCTTTCTGTAGCAAGTGAAGCTCAGTAGTTATCTCAGGAACTGGCTACAGTTTCCATCTGGCTTTGTTTGGTATTGTTGAATCATAACTGAAAACATAACCTGTCAGGGAATAAACTTTGGGATTGCATTCTAATGTTGTGTTAGAATTTTAGGGTAGATCTTAGATCCTGCTATGCAACTCTTTTCCAGAGAAAAGCTTATTACATAACTTATTTCCAGATTAACTCTATGAAATGCATGTATTAAAATAAAAACTTAAAAAAAAAAAAAAAAAGGAACAACAACAAAAGCCAACAAAACCATGACATCTAGGTGGTTTCAGAAAAAAAAAAAGAATAAAATTCATATTTTATATTCATGGTAGATTCTATTACACGTTTAATTATTGCAAGGATGACTTTTCCAATTATAAGTCTCGTCCTTTATTATGGTGGTTAGCCAAAGACCAGTGCATGGTGATAAAATTAGTAGAGAGAATTTCAAACTGGGACATTTGGCCCAGCTGTGTGATTATTTCGTCAAAGGTCTTGAAGCTGTATTTTCAGGTAATTGGCACTCAGCACTGACTTCAAGATTTATGAAAGTTCTCATTAAGGAATTAAATAAAGGTCATTTCCATTCTGAATGAGATAGCTATTTATAAATAAAAAAACTTTGTATAACATTGGAGAATTCAACATCTTGATTTTCCAGTCAGAGATGTATATTTATTTCATAGTTACTTATTCAAATTGAGGAGAAAAATATTCACTACAGTACACTGTTAAATCAACAGGTATTTTCATTGGTTAATTATGCGTTGCTTCTGGTTTGCAAGACTGACATTATAAAAAGTATTTTCTGATACAAACATATAATTAGATCTCTTGACTTTCTTTTACTGGCCCACTGGTGTTCTGAAGTGTTGCCTATTTCGATTGCTTCAAGTGGTTAAAATTTGAACTGGAAGTATATAGAAAGTGTATGGCTTTATTCACCTTTGTATAGGGGGGAAAAAAAATCACATCTAGAACCCATGTACTAGTGGTATTTTTTTTACAAAAGCTCTTGTTTTGCTTGGAATCATAGAATCATAGAATGGCTTGAATTGGAAGATGCCTTAAAGACCATGCAATTCCAGCACCCTTACCCCCAGTTTCTACCCCCAGTCACCAGCTAGATGAGGCTCCTTAGTGCCTCATCCAACCTGGCCTTGAGCATCTCTGGGGATAGAGCATGTTCAAAGACTATGGCATAAATGCTGGGTTGTTTTCTGATGTCATTAAAACTGATTTTGGTGAGTCCTCATAAAGTCATATTTTTGTAAATAATTGATATTAATAGAGAAGATTGTGCTATTTCAGTGTTAGAACTTTTTTTTTAACAAAAGATTATTAAAATAATTTTTGATCAAATATGTCTATTGCTTATGTATTAAATATTAACTTCCATAATGAAGCTGTCCTCTGTAGACAGATTCTCACTTGATTGTCCTTCTATTTTCTAGGCATTTAACTATTCCATTGAAAGACCTTAGCTTACATTTTAATAAGGTTTATTTACGAGTGATATTGGCTGTGGACATTCCCATTGTTTTCTTTTCTTAATTTTATGAAAAGAAAGACACGTCTGATGGGTACAAAGCTAAAGGGAAAAGCTGATAGGTATTTCAGATGACTCTGAGCGATAGGCAGCAGGCACCCAGCTCAGCGCTCTCAGCTGTTGGTTTCACGCTGCTGTGATACAATTCAGTAGTGTATGCCAGCACTGCTGTAATCTTATGGACTGTTTGTTTGCTGTATGGATGTATTATGTCAGATAAATTAACCTTGATGTGGAAAGAAAAGCAGTCTTCATTTATGTAATGAAGTTGTTTAGATATTTGATATTTACTGCTATGAACAGCTGTGGTTTATGTTTTCTAACTCTCTGCTTAAATGTAAGTCATAAATAGGAGTTCCTATGGACTTCAACTATTTAGTTCATACTGTACAGTCACAGAAACATGTTTCAAGTTTCACTTTGCCCTCATTTCTGAAGAGTGAGAAGCATTTTATATCATGAGATAATGTACTAGTTGAGATTTGGGAAGGTTATCCATGTAAATTTGATTTGTTGCCTTTTAATTATCTCATTTCCTGGTATGTGGTTAGGTAGACTATAAAACATACTGGAATCGTGGTTGACACTTTCTCAAAAGTGTGATGATTTGTTTGTATGTTTGAAACTTGTTGCAAATAACAGATTTCTGGTTTTGTATTTCATGTGTACTTGAACTGCTGGGTGTTTTTACATTATTACTTCGTCTGATATTAAAAAAAGTACCTTCTGAAGTTCAAAGTAAGTTTTGAATTCTGTGCTTTGAAGCTAACCTGTATGAAAAGATTGTAATGTGTGAAACAGTCATCCCAGTTAACAACTGCATGTTTATTTACACATTTTGGTATCTGAAGCTCATTTTTGGTATGCCTTAAATCTTTTCTTTCTATGATACAGTTTTTATTTGCCTTATTGCCTTATTATCTTATATATTGTCAACAAGGTCTTCCAATAATTATGATGGAAGATCTGTAAAGCATGTAGATTTTTTCAGCTTGTTGATTGCCAGTGCTGAGGAACAGTCTACTCTGTGTATATTTTCCATACACATAAAAAAAAAGTCTTTTTCTGGCAAATACCATATGGAAAGGTGTTGACATAACATGTCATCCTTTATCTGTTCTTACCACAATATGGTGTCTGAGATGCAGTGTTTCTGTATACATTTAAGAACAGAAAATAAATACTGAACTTTCCCTACTGTGATAACTCAGCAAGTGTCCACTTGGGCAAGTATGCCTATGAGCGATAACCTAAGCAAGTTGTCTGTTTTACTTGATGAATTTCTTTTCCCTGAGAGAAGAAATTGGTCAGCTTTGAAGTGACTTTATAATAAAATTGTTACAACGTAAAGCTTTTATTATAGATTCGCATGCTTGAAAGTATTAGTCATGGAAATGGTGTGGAATTTTCTTGTCCCTTCTGACTAGTAAAACTGTAATTGAAAGTGAGTATGTCCGTGATCAGAAAAGTCTGGGGTGTGTTGATTTATGCAGCTCAACAGAGTAAAATTTGCATGGAATCTTAAATCAACTTCTGAACCTCTTGGCTGTTTTTGCTTGGTACAGTAATAAGAGGTAGTGTTAAATTATGTCAATAACTGTGTAGAATTTCATCTGTGGAATTGCTGATTTATAGATGGTATATTTATGTTAAATAGAATGTTTGTCTAGTCATAAAAAATCTCAGACATATCCAGCCACAGTTCTGACCATCTTCACTGCTCACCCAGTCCATTTGACATAGTGTGTTCCTTTGTTATATTACTTACCCTTGCTGCCCAAGCTGTAAATCAGATTTTACATTCACATGATAAAAATACAATCTATGTCTTCTAGAGAGACAGGAGAAAAGCTGCAAGTGTGAATTTGAGAAGTAGGAGCTGGTAGAACCTACAGGGAGAGTTTTAAGTCAGACTCTAAAAATTTATAGGCTCCTTGATGCTATAGGTTCTACTTTTTCTTATCAGTGTTTCTCTTCTGAAGAGTGAGGCTGATTAGAGTGATTATTTTCTTTTCTTTAGTTTGGGGTAGTACTCATCAATCTCAGTACAACTGCTCTATAATGTGTAAGAGGCTAATTATATTAAAGTCATGAACTTATTAATTACTTAGAGCTCACTGTGAGGAGCTGTTGTTCATGTTTTCTTTATCTGTCATGCAATTACATATTGTGCAGATGTGCATTTCTACAACCTTATCTGTGAACCTTGAAATACTTCTGACATATGCCAATAAAACTAAGAAATCTCCTCTTGATTTTAACAAGACGAAAGAAAGTTTGTTTTTCTTCTTCTCTTTACTACGTATTTCTAAACATTGGCTCATTATTACTTGAAACAATGTAAAGGGGTAGTAGGGATAGAAGAAACCTCTAAAAAATTGCATTCATATACTCTTGCATCTGTACTTTCTCCAGTAGTGAGCTTACCCATAAGAAATGAACATCTTTTTCACCTTTTGCTTCATGGCCATTGTTACCTTTTATATATTCAATTACACCATCTATATGCCATGATTAAGATAATGCATGAGTCTGGCCATGGTACTGATAGAACAAAAAAAAGTCTTTGTTGGAATTGCTGTGTGTTATAGCTCATTATAGCCTAACTTGCTATTTTAGTATAATTATTAGTATTATTATTATTTAGTTTAATTATTTGTGTGTTGTGTGTGTCTATTCTAGAAATAGAAAAGTGGAATTGTTGGGTGGTTTGGGCTTGTGGAACCTCTTGTGGAACCTAATGATACCCAGGGGTTTGGCATAAATCCACAGGCGGAATCTGTGCAACCTCACTGGGCATTCCATTCCACCATCACAATCAAGAAGTTATTTCATATGTTCATTTGGAATTTCCCATGTTTCAGTTTGTACCTGTTGCCTTTTGTTCTGTCATTGAGCATTAGTCAGAAGAGCCTGGTTCTCCATCATTCCCTCTCTTGAGGCATTTATACACACTAATAAGATCCCCCCTCCTTGAGCTTTCTCATCTCCACATGAAGTCTCAGCTTCTATTTATATTATAGGTACTTCTATCCCTTTAACATATTTGTGGCCCTTTTTTTGGATTCTATTTAGTATTTCCATGTCACTCCTGTTCTGAAGAGCCCAGAACTAAATCCAGCTCTCTCAACATGTGACCTCAACAGTGCTGAGGTTCAACCTGCTGATGAGTTCAGAGAAGGGCCACAAATACATGCTGTTGGTCCTCTAGAGAAAATTCAAATATACCTTCCACAGACTCTGTCAGTACCACTTGTCTCGCTCCAATTTATAGAAGGGAGAGGAGGTTCTTTGGTGTGTGTATACCCAGCATGAGATTAAGAAACAACGGTTCAAATGTTGGTCCAACCAGTTTATTACAAATCCTAGTTGTTCAGGGAGATGGGGAAGGGGAGAAGGGCAATAGAAAAGATAGGAAATAGAAGCAAGGAGTCCTTATAGGAAGCAAGAGGGAGATAGTCACCATCATGGTCCAACATGGTTCTTAGTTCAGTCATTGATCTTCAGTAGTGGTGGGTCATTGGGCATTGTTGTTCTGTTGACAACGGTGTCCATGGCAATGATGATGATGACAACGATGACGATGACGACAATAACGATGACGATGATGATGACAATGACAGTAAAAACTTATTTATAAGTCCAAAGTGGTCGAGTCAGCTCTCTTTTGAGTGACAGCTCGAATCCGAAGTGGTTGAGTCAACTCTCCTTGGAGTGGCAGTTACTGGCTCTGGGATCTCAGCAGAAACTCCTTTGTTATCGTCTTCCGGGCCTTGCCAGCAGGTAAGAGGGAGCAGGGATGCCCATCTGCATCCTGTTTCTCACAGGGCACGATGGTATAGTTCCCCAGTTCTCCCACACCAAGCTGGGGCTATTAGGCCAGATCTTCCACCAGAAACCACTTCTGAGCACTCTCTTCCAGATGCAAGCAGCTCTGGAGGAAGGTGCTTTCTAATGTCAAAGTGATGTTGATTGTCACACGGTAGCACCCATCATTTGCCACCTCCATAAATCAGTTAGAGTCTTATCACAAGAAATAGCTCAGGAAGCAAGCTTTGAGACAGAAGACAAAGAAGGGTTCTCACACTACTGTGCTATACTTTCACATAGTGTGTTGTGATATTATGGGTTTTTCACATTTCTTTTTCAGTAGACTTACTTTGAAATTTATGAAGCTGGAAATATTTGAGCGCATATTTGAAGTCAGTCAGTTAAGTTTTTCACGCTGTAGGGTACATTAGTCAGTAAATATGTTTTAATAGACTTAAGAAAAAGATGTTTTCACAGAGTCACAGAATCACAGAATTGTAGGGGCTGGAAGGGATCTCTAGATATCATCTAGTCCATTCCCCTTGCCAAAGCAGACTCCCTAGACCTGGTTGCACAGGTAGGCATCCAGGCGGTTTTGAACGTCTCCAGAGAAGGAGTCTCCACAACCATTCTGAGCAGCCTGTTTCAGTGCTCCATCACCCTCACTGTGAAAAAGTTCTTATGCACAGTTGTGTGGAACCTCCTGTGCTTCAATTTGCAGCCAGTTCCCCTTGATCTATTGCCACACATCACTAAAAAGAGCCTGGCCTCATCCCTTTGCCTCCCTCACCTTAGATATGTATAGACATTCATCGGATCCCCTCTCAGTCTTCTTTTCTTGGGGCTAAACAGATCCAGGTCGCTCAGCCTTTCCTCATAAGAGAGGTGCTCCAGGCCCTTTATCATCTTTGTGGCCCTCTGCTGGACTCCTTCCAGGAGATCTCTGTCTTGTTTGTACTGAGGAGCCCAGAACTGTCCATAATACTCCAGGTGAGGACTCACTATGGCAGAGGGGGAGGACCACCTCCCTTGACCTGCTGGCCACTCTCTTTTTAATGCATCCCAGGATTCCATTGGCCTTCTTGGCCACCAGGGCACACTGCTGGCTCATGGCCAGCCAGATTCCACCAGGAATCCCAGGTCCTTCTCCACAGAGGTCCTCTCCAGAAGGTTTTCTTTTATAAAATTGTGAAACACAATTCATGATGGATTCATTCCAAATTGCTAGTGAGTTTATAGTAATTTGGTCTCACACCCTTAGTATTAAAATTATTGAATGACTTATGGTATTACTACTCATAAACAGCTATGGTGCTGCTAATACGGTCTTTCAAAACCTGCAACTTCATAAAATGACCTAGGGGAAGCCTTATAAGTGATTTTTCGGTGCTTTCATTTCTGTGTGCTATATTGACACCTTCATTAGCTTCTCTTTTCCAATGAAAATAAAATATAATCTAAATAAATAAATAAAATCTTTTGGATGCTTTCATTTTATTTTGATATTATTGTCAGTACTTTTAGCACACAGCCCCCCAAAAGCCAAAATTCTAATTCTCTTGGGTTTAAAATAAAATTTATGAGTGAGACCAAATCAACAGAATGGTTGTTGTGGACAGCAAATATTGTTGACAGAATTATGAGTAACAGAAAATATAACGTTTGTCAGTATGATACTTAAGCATTACATTTTTAGCATGGAAATAAAGGAGAGATTTATACTGGAAAATATTGTAATGTTTATAGAGAAATTGTAAGTGGCATGAGAGAAAGTTCAGAGAGATTTATTTGGAAATTCAGCAACTGGGTAACAGATGTTGGTTTTAGACAGATATTAAGATGGAGGTTGAGTGTAATGCCAATCAGTCGAAGAGAAAGAGTAGAGGTGAGGGAAACTGTAAGTGAGAAGAAAGGAAGAGGCATAAATCAGCTTTCTTTTGATCATCTAATGAGGGCTGGGAGCATGAAAAAAGTGTCCTCTATGAAAGATGTTAAATTCAGGCAGAAGATTACAGGTCTTTGTAGTACTCAGAAGAAAGAATTGGCTGAGGTGATGGTGCAAATGCAATTGTTTGTCTTGTTTATAGTTAATGCAAAATGTTTCCTCATTTTGTTGCCTCTGTGTAACAGTTGAGGGACAGCCTTGAGAGGTGAGTGAATTATGAAAAAATACCATGTTTGTTTTGAAAGATATGTATTATTGTATAGTACAGAGCCACTACTGGGGAGTAGATAGCAGTGTATATCTTAATGAAAACACTTAACTTTCACTCTTTCAAAGGTTCTTTTCTCCATTCTCTCGGTCTGTTATGCTTGGGAAAAGAGCTTTTTGTTTATTTGTTTGTTTGTTTGTTTTCCCCTCCTTGTGAGTGACCAAGTCTGGGATTTTCAGGAGATTTTTCACATGAAATATCATGTTATTTTTCTCACATATAAGTTTTTCTCATCTGAAAAGTTTGTGATCATGACAAATACAGTTGTATGAAAAAGATTCAAGAAGACTCACTGGCAAATGAGGTCTTCCCATTACATAGGTTTTCAGAGGCAGAACATGGAAGAGTAACACTAAAATGATTTAGAGTGTTAATCAAGTGAACTATGCATTAGTTGCTATTTCTACAAGGTTTTTAGGTATAACTCTGTACTGAATTTATTCCAAAGAGCAATACCTCAGCAGATAGAAATTATGATCAAACTGGCACTTGAAAAGGAAAGGTTTAATATCCTTCCAAATACTAATTAAACCCAGTATTCCTGTTAACATGCCTAAACTGAATAGTCTGATAATAACAAGTTGCTACATTGCTCATAATTACACACATTTGAATTATGGGAAGTAACTTATATCCTTAAAATCCTGAAATCCTTCACAAGTTTTAAATAATCCCATTCTAATTATTGTTTGCTCTCTTAATGTAAAAATGGTACTGTCAATAATAACATGCCACATTCATGTATTATATTTCATTGTTGCAAAAAAATAAATGTTAATGCCTTTACAATGTGATCTTACATTTGTACTGGCAGTTAAAGAAGAATAGAATTTGTCCTATATATATTAATGTTGAATTTTGTGTGATTCCACATCATGAAAGGAGACATTTCTTGATCAAGTTGTCCGGAATGGAGAAACTTTTAACATGTAGTGGATAATTGTACCTTGAAGTAGAGTGTACTTTTCATTGACACAGCTGTATAAAATTTACGGTGTGTACAGAGGCTAAAGAACAAAGTAATGTAGATGATACCAGTTGTTCAACTCTTTTGCAGTATGTGAAATAAAATTTCAGACAGAATTTCTTCTACCAGTGGAACTTGTTTCTTGGCAAAGACTTGCATATGTATTTTCTAGATGTCCCAGTTCAAAATGTTGTCTGTGAGAAGCAGTTTGTGCATAATAAAGGTCACGATCAGATCTTTTACTGGAAAGGTAACAGACTGTTTTTGGTACTAGCCATTCTCTAACTCATTTCTGAAAGAGTCAGTGCATCTTCAGGTTGAATTTGGACACAATGACATTTAGAATGAACATATACAAAATTATTGGCATATTCTACGTAGAGGAAATTCAGAGTACTAACTGATTTTATGTATTGCTTCAGAAGCTTGTGTGTATGTTTGAAAATATGTTGTGTTAGTAAGTTCCAAAATAGAAAAAGGAATGCCATAGGCACATGCTTCCTTTAAGATTGCAACTAGAAGAATACCTTTCTCATGTCTTAGATTTAATATTCTCAAGTTTAGTTTTGTGTTTAGTATTCGTACATGATGAATAAAATATTCTGGATTTCATTCTGATCAGATACATTTAAAACTTTAGACACTGTAAAGGCAATCCGGGATGTCTATTTAAATATCCCTGACATTAGTACACTGCTTCAGAATGTGAAGTAAAGGAACTCAATCTAATAATACATGCTGTCTGTGTATGTGTGTGTATGTGTTATCCTGCTCTCCTCCACAACTAACAAGTTTTTTTAACCGTTGGCCATCTCTTGCCAATTTCCACAGATGGTTAGAAGTCTCAAAGATACAAAGTTTTCTATAAATTTTACAAAAATAAGTACTGTTTCTAAGGGAAAGGCTGCTGTGTGATAACACCTTCTACTAACTATCCCACAGTCAGGAAAGTACTTGGGTTATTTTGACTTTGTTTATATGATAAAATTGTGTATTTCTGAGCTTATACTGTTATGACATGCATTTCTTTTTAGGGTTGTTAGAAAATAAGGTGCTGATTGTGTCAAAAGTAATACCAGGGAGTCTTCGAAATTAAAATAGCTTACAGTTTAAAGAACTTTTAACGGATGCACTTTTGTTGCTTTTATTGTAAATGTATGATTAGTTAAAAATCTTCCATTCTAGAAAATAATTCAGTTTTTGCAAACATTCCAGTGGAAAGTTTTGTGCAAGGAAGTTATTTTCTGACTTATTTCTGAATCATTAGTAAATCTCACAATAGGTTTTGTTTTTTTGTTTTCAGTCTTTATTGAAACTTCTGGAGGATTTTTATGATTATTTTGTTGTTTTGTTATACTGTGCATGTAAGAAATGTGATAATTATCTGTGTGTAGAACCTTCCTGTATGAGAACATGGTAAGAATATATTCTACAACTGCAGAAAGAATCTCAACATTTAATGAGAGCAGAACTGCTTTAATCTTTGAATACAGGTGAAGAGAGTGATAGTTGGGAATGTGGATGTAGGAGGAAGAACCTGCCAGAAGGATGACAATTTATGGACAGTTAAAATAAGGATACTAGGAGCTTATGGAAAATAATGTCAGGAGAACATTAGTTTCATCATATAGTTTACTGTCAAACCATTATTTATAACACATTCTTTTGGGATTAATTACTTAGACAATTTTATATTATTTTATTCTTAGATACTAACAAAAGATGATGCTTCTGCAGCTGTTGTTCAGTACAGTTATCTGCAAATATCCCATCTTTACATGGTTGAGTGACTTCATGATGTCCTGATAGCATGCATTACACACAGCTATTACCAGAATGCATTAGTGAAAATCTTTCACTCATGGACTCTTAGTGAAGTCCAAACACAAGTGACCCAAAGCTTAAAGGTTGCTTGGTGTTATTAGTTTGTTCAACATGGGAGTGACAGATTGTGTTTAAGTAGAAGGTAGAGGATTATGTACACTAGGAAAGTGCAGTTCATAAACAGACTGGCAAAGAAAGAAAGACAGATCCAAGAATCAAGCTCTGACAACAAGTTCACTCTGGATGTAGAATGAGAAATAAACTAGCAGAACAGAATTTGTATGTGTGCATTTACAAGGATTGGATTTATATATTTGTTAATATCTGAATGCAGATATTGATGAATGCCGAAGAAACACCAACTTAAAGAACTGGAAGTTTGTCCTTTGTAGGACGTATATTCTCTGGATTCTTCCAGTGAATAAATATTTGCAATGTGTATGGGAACTGTTGAGTCGCAGCCTGAACCACTGATTGATCACCTGGGGTAAGGACGGTCAGCCATGTGAGCACAGGTGAAGGCAATTCAGCTGTGTGACCACAAGGGGGTGGAGCCAGGCTCCACCTCTCTTAGACCCCATTTAAGAGCTGACTGCCACAGGGGAAGCATCTCTAGCTGGAGATCCCTTCCTTGTGTAGTTTTCCTTGTGAGCCTAGATCTTCAGAGAGGGGTGAGAACTTTTTCTTTATAGTGCCTTTTTACTGCTTTAATTCCCTCGTCATTACATCTCCTACAACACCATTCCTTTGTGTTGGTCTTTCTGATTGTTACAGTAATGCAATTGTATTTATATGTAAATATAAACACATTTTATATAAAACATTTTATAAAAAAACAATGTAAATATAAACACATTTCCTATAAATGTGTTTACAGGAATATCAGACTTTAAAGAACTTTGAAGTTTTCAAAGCATAATTGTCATGTCTTGCCTGTGAAGGGTGGGAGTGGTGACCAGACTTGAAAATCTCCTGGATTAAATTAAGGTGAAACTGACCCTCAGGGTCCAAACACAATCATCAGTTTTAATGAGTATCTCTGTACTACAGTTAACTGTAAGAGTTCCAATACTTTTAAGTTATATTTGTCTAAGCTGTGTAGCTAAGTGAGGCAAATTCATAAGAAGTCAAACTAAGCTTTGCTTTAATTAACATCTTCATCTGGAAGGAAGAAAAGAGAGAAAGGGAGGGGGAGGAGAAAGTCATCATTCTGGTTTCTGATGTTGCTCTGCCAAACGGAGTGGTCCTCGCTCTGTGAGAGCACTTGTCCAGAAGTTTCAAAGTGTCAGAGTCTCAAAGCATCTCCAAGCATTCTTTTATATCTGCTGGATTTATAAGGATGCTTATCAACATGTTCACCATAAACAAGTTTGCAGTCAAAACTTCTGTAGCGAACAGGAGAGTTTAGGATGGAGCAGGGCTGTCCTATCTCCACAGGACTCCCTCCCCAGACCATGTATTTAACCTGTACCCTGTTGACTGTTGCCTTGACTTGTCTTGCAAGGATTTGAGACAATTGTAGGCATAACATAAAGTGTTTTTCAGTGTTCTGGTACAGTAATGTCATGTAACTGAGCTCTTGCTACTTGCCTTTTCAAAATAGTATTTAAGGTCCGGGATCATATAACAATTGCTATAAAACCTTTCACCTCTCATGTATGCCATTTCATTTATGCAACATACCCAACATTAATACTGTTTTCTTTCTGTCTTCCTCACTAGTGACTGAGTTTAAAGTTTGATAAATGTAAACTTCATGATTGTTTGTTAATCTTCTACTTAAAGCAGAGAACCAGGAAACCCTCTATAGTGGAAACTTAAGCTTTTCAGTGAATAGATAGTTGATGGTGATTCTGATGTACTTACTTTGAATAAGCCATTACTCTGTGTAAGGAAGAAATAGAGAATGATGTACACAAGTATAAAAAAAATTCCTTTGTGGATTTCACTGTACTTGACAACAATTACTACTTCAGTCATAAGCACTCTGTGATAATAAGGGAACTGAAACTTTGAATAAAAGATGTTCTTGTTACTCTGTATTTTACTTACATGTTTTGAGAGTTCTTTTTCTTTAAGATGTTAGTAAGAGTACCTTCAACTTTTGCATTGCAAAACGATACCTTGTCAGTATCAATAGAAATTAGACAAAATTTTCTGCTTTCTTCTCTAAACCTGATCTGTGTGTAGGTTTCAGGAAAAAAAAAAAAAGTTGAGGCCCAATAAATCATTTGGTAAAGCATTCTAGCTTTTGATAGTATTGTTTCAGTAGCGATTGTTGGATGATCCATTGTAGCCAAAAGTATTAACCTTGGTTATTCAAGCAGTCTAAATAAAAAATATTATTTCCATAGCCAAATGCATAAACAGTGTCTTTGATGGATCATCTGTGCTCTGTCACTGAAGTAAAGCTGCAAATGAATAAGAGGATTATTAACTGTATTTTATCAAGGACCTGTAACAGGGTTGTTTCCTATACCTTGGTTAGCTGGTTAACTGCTTTTTCTTCCTTCTTGAGTGCTATTAATATAAACCAATAAGCTTATTTTCAGGCACTGTGCTAAATGCATTGTTTGCATGTATTTGAGTATATGGTGTTTCTTGATGCTCAAAATGGCAGCAAATTATGCAGCTTGATAGTGAAATACTTTGTTTTGTCAGACTTCTGATAACCAAGCTACTACACTATAAGTAGGTGGACCTATCCATAGGTCCATCTACTTAGAGACAAAAATAAATATACTTTTGGGGATTTAATCTAGCCTGTTGTCTTCTGTATACTGTCTAAAACTGAGCACCTAAATAAAGTAAAAATCACAAACTTTATTTTCATCCCTGATTATAAAATTATTTTCAAGTATATAAGAGGTTAAAACTTTTTTCAGTCTCTGCTTTGGAAATGTTATTTCTTAATAATGTCTTTAGATGAAATATTTTAAAGATAGCTAAATATGTTATGTATTTAAGAAAAAGCCTCTATGAAATGTGAAAGGAGTTGTATTTCTTTGTAATGGCAAGTTAATGCTGCATGAAAATATCTTGCTTCCTACTCAAGAAATGATACGCTTTTCAAAAGCATTTTGTAAAAAAATGTATTTGGGGTGACAAGAGAAAACACAACTAAGGTCTTGAGAACATAGGTGTTTATCAACAGTTTGATGCATTTTACAAAAGGAAGTGTAAGTTTTCAGAGCCATTATATTTACTTAGGAAATCATTAGTTTCATTTTTTTAACTCACTGTGTCTTTTCCCTGACTGTTTCGATGGGTAGAACAGAGGTACCAGTTGGCTATCATGCTGACTTGTCTTTTTTGATTTCTGATAACTTTTTGTGACTTGAAGCACTGAGAACGTATGGTAGCATCAAGAATATTTTATAGTGCCTTCAGTGTCTAACAGTGCCTGTGTGTCACAGGTATTGTCTATGCTGATGAGGCCTTGAAATTTCACGAGTACATAATCTAATATAAAATGTGAATATTAAATGCAATATAGTGTTTCTGTTTACTCTTTTGTCACAGTTCTATTTGTATGGCACTGAAAAAATCCATACTGGGCACACCCAGTGTAACTGTTAATTCCATTTCTTATCCCTAGTAAAACAAATGAGTTGAGCTCTTTGTTAATACATTCCTCAGAAGCTCTCTTGTCTGCTGGTGAGGAACTGATGCATAGTTAGAAGGTGCTAGACTATTGTATGCTTCAATGAAAATTTATCATCAAATTTAATGTTGTCACCAGGGACCACTTAAAACTGTTAAGTTCATATTGTTCACACTATGTTTACTGTTTGCAACTATATCAGATACTGTAAGACAGAAGGATTGATAGCACTTGAAACCTTTTCACTCTTCTAAAAGTAGAAATAGGAAAACATTTACTTCAACATGTTTATGAAGTGATCTTTAAAAGTCTAAAATAAACAAGCAAACATTAAAAGCAGTTAAAAGCTTTGATATGACACTACTTGTTTCATAGCTACGTTTGTTTGCAGTGAAAATGGTATTTCCTCTCTTAAGATGAGGATGTAACCGGTATCCCCAGTATAGGAGCTAGAATGATTTTCTTCCTTATTTTGAATGAATATATACCTGTAGTCCAGACATTACTTTAGTATAGATTATAAGGGGGGGAAATCTTTTTTCCCTTTAGAACTCACAGAGGAGAAAATGCAATTTAAAATCCATGTAATAAGCATATTATATCTGTCTGTGAAAGTTCTGTTTGAAAGTTCTGTTTGAAGTTTCAGTGTTATGAGTAGGGTCATCAAATTGAGCCCGACTATTTTCTGGGATAAGCAGTATTTACATCAATAAGGGGTTACTCATGTGTTCATTTGAGCCTTCAACAACAGAATCTGGCATGACTACATAAATGTTCAATGCAGTAAAATAACATTTATGTATATGTGAGAAAGGGTACGTATTTATTCACACAGTTCTTAAAAGCACATGGAAAAATTGTAGATCAATGAAAACTATAATCAAAATTGTGCCAACTGAGTATTTTGTCAGAATATAAACAGTGAAAATACACAGCTTTTTTGAAATAAATGATTTGATAGAGATACTTTCATTCATAACTTTTTACAGTTGCCTGCTGTTAGGGCTACTCATGCATTAAGATCTTACTGCATTGTGCAAGGTGTAGTAACCTTTGCAGCTGAGATCATCCCCTATATAGGGAATCATGAATTTTCTGCAGAAACCAGTTGGTAGAATTTATTCATTTTCTACCAAGTTTACCATAGTAATATGGTTTTCCATGAGTCTATTTGTTCGGCAAATCTCTGTATTGCTCCACATTTTTCTTCTTGCTAAAGAAGTAGCAACAGTGGTAAGATCAAATACATTTTTTAAGCCTTTTATTATGATTTTGATTTACACATTCTAAGCTAGTAGCCATGCAACTCTGCTGCTGCTCATGTAGTTATAGATTTTTGCTGCTTGTGGTTCTGGTTCCTGAAGAGTTGATTTAAATTAAATAGCCTTGACAAACATGATACAAGTACTTGGGGAATTTAAGATAAACAGAGTTCTTGGTAGTAGGTGCATTGCCACTGAAATCTTCAGTCTGTCTCAGTAGAGTCCGCTTAACTGATTAAGCTCACACCAGAGCATGCTGCTCTGCTCCAAAAAGAACACCTGCTCTTCTTTTGCTATATGGAGCAAGTAATTTATTCCAGCTCAGATAATAATTCAGTCTATTTTCTTGTCTGTTCTCTGTATGCTTACTTGCAGATACAGTGAGCAGAGAAGACACCATGCAGTTACACACTCCATATTGTTTTTAGCCTGCTTGATGAAGGGGAAAGTTGAGGTGCTATGAATTTTGTATTTTTTTCTGGTTTAAAAGGTGCTCTGATGTTGCACAAATGGAGACCATGTGAATAACTAAAATAAAATTTAGTCTGCAATTGAACAGAATTGGAATCTAGCCAAATTAGTCACTTGTCTTACACATATACTCCTAAAGCAGCAGCAAAATTGCAGGGGTGGACACCCTAATTGTCCTGTGCAGGGAAAGTAGTCTCTTCTCAACCAGAGAGTTTGAACAAATCCCATCTTGAAGCACAACTGAAGGATTACACTATCTCCGCAGGTCAGGTCTCCTCAGGTTTCTCTACAGGACTAGAATTGTGCCCTAGGGTCAAATGTGATCCTGAATGCTGTATTATTACTCTGCTGTTGTTTTACAGGTGAACTTAAGGCATTTGAAAATAACTTGGATATAAATATACTAGCCACACTTTCATTCTCCATATTCTGTTACTCAGAAAAGATCATAAATTTCTCTAAGTCACGTTGTAGGTTTGCTAGCTCACTGTTTTGATGCCTCTGTCTTGATTCTGTAGGGTTTTTGTGTGTATGCATGCCATTTCCCAGTACTGCAAAGTGATATTCATTTCTCATTGTCAAGCTGCTTGTGAAATATCTTTCTGAGCTTAGTGTTGAACTTAATGCTTTCAAAAGTTTTACCTCCTGTTATTTTGACTAATGTTTTGCACATCCTTCAAGTTTTAGGTAAACTGGCAGATGTTAAGGAAAGGAATTTTGAAGTTCTTCCCCAGTTCATGAAATCACTTATGTATCTGTTACCATTATAGCTTTTACAGGACTACCCCTTATTCTTCAGAAAACAAAGGCAATTGTGCAATTATTGTCTGTTTTTCTTTGGTGTGCTGAAAGCATTATGAAACTGTTTTCTCTCCTCATTATGAGAGGAATCAATGGGTGTACTTGCCCATGTTGACAGTAGTAGTTGTTGGTTACTTTACAGGAAGTCATGCTATGTTGCCCTGTATGTCAAAGGCAGAATAGTGATATTCTTCCTGTTCAGAAGTTTCAATGGGTAAGAAGAAAGGAACGTATACAGAATTGAGTTAGCAGGAGAACACAATGTGAGGGTGTGTGTGATTATTAGGCTGGTTTAATTTTTATATCTGGGACATGAAAATAATTGAATTCTGGCAAAGACATTTACAAATGCTCCTGGGTATAGCATCTGTATTGTCCAAGGTAAGTAGATGAGACATAATGAAATAGGGAAATAGCAAGTGACTGATGGAGCTTTTCTATGACCATCTGAAAGAAAAATAGCTCACTAAGTGCTTGTGATAACCGATCTTCCTATTAAAATAGAACAAAGGGAACAAATGGGAAGGACTATAGAATGAACTTTCCACTTCATTTCCATAGCAACCAGTAAAAAAACAATGTTTGATGGTAGTATGTCATCTTCAAGATAGGCAGTTGCAACCTATGAGGTTTAATTTGAGAGGAAAGTTAAATTTGTTACTTTCAGTTAAAAAAAAGTGAGTGAAATCTTGACATTCCAGCTACTACATATGAACACCTCTTCACAAACAGTACAAAAGATAAAATATATATGCTTTTTGCTTTCAGAAATAGATACTTTGTTTCCCAAATACTTGTAACAAAGTTAGCATTATAGATAGAGAAAATAATTCTGGTTTAAATAAGGAATTGTTTCTTGATTCATAATGTGCAAGGAAAGATTACAAAAGTTGAAGTTTATGGTATAGTCTCTAGTTTACATGAAACATGGTACCAAATGTCACAAAACAAAGACAATGAAATATATGGAGTATTGTAGTTGCTTTTAGCACTGTAGGGTTTATCAGATACTCTGCCTCAGTAACACTTTCAGCAAATTTTGAAAAGACTTATCCCCCATTTACTGGTGTTCTGGAAGGCGATTGAGCCAGATTAACATCAAGGCAAAAGGAGAATCTGCAGGATGTTTCTCATAGGGACAATGGGCACTTGAAAGTAGAGAACAGATCTTGGAAGGTGGTATTTCTATATGGATTTTTTTGAAGTATCTCAACTCATAAACATAAAGGGATAGCTTTTAGCTAACACCTTTAACCAGTATTCTCTCAGACTTTTATCAGGACTGCTCATCCACAGACTTCAGCAAATTTAGTTCCCCTAGAATTCCCAAAGGCTTTTGTTTCATCTGTTTCATGTATTTATCTGGGAGGAATTGTGCCAACAACTAGCTTTGCATCTGTTCTCAAGGTTAAACAAAGTTTGGGGTACTCATTTAGTACTGCAAATGAACTCTTCATGGTGCAATGCATTTTCATCTGTCGCTGATTTCATTATTGAGCCATGTTGTACAGGAAGTGCAAGGTGTTCTACAAACATGCTTTTTTTTGTTGTTTTTTTGATCAAAATGGAGTGGGAAAAGAGGATGCTGGGCCATATGTAATTATTTCAGAAAATATGAAGTATATATCAGTTGTAATATTCATCTGCCTCCTCAATGAATTGTTCTGTAAAATCTGTTCTACTCTGAGAAAAGTTTTTTCCACAACTGAGTACCTTGAACAAATGGCTTGTTCCTTTTTGCATCCTGTTCATAAAATAACTGAGACACTTTATCTTCAGAGCCATCATAAAAATATTCCATTCCTATAGCACTACAGGAGTTAATGCATTCAGTTAGGCTGAGCTGGATCTATATCTCTCACCAGATCACACATTTCATGATGCCAGCCAAGAAGATAATTCAGTAGGATGGCTTTTGCATACTAGGATTCAGTCTTAGGAATGTTTTCACTCCTTTAAGTATTCGATTCATGCCTTGTCACTAATTATGAAGATTAAAAACAGATACCTTAAGCTCCTGGCATTTATCCAGTTCAGCCATTCATTTTGGAGCACTGAGCAGTGTGGGTTCTGGTAAGGTGCTCCAATTACCATCAAAATCCCAAGGTATAGTAGAGCTGCTTAATGTTAATATTGAAGTCACACATTATAGAAGCAGTGTTTTCTTATTACTTGCCTTAAAACTACAAATGCATCAAATCTTTACAGCCAATTTTATCTCTTAGCAGCAAACTGATTTATAGCATTCTAAATGTTACATCTTGTAATTTAATGTTACAGTTAGGTTTTTAAAATGTTTGATCATAATCTCTCTAACTTTATATATGTCAGTATAGAGTTTGCCTCACATGCATACATAAATAGGCAAATTATATCTATTTTTCTTTTTATTAATAAGAGTTTTACTTTAATTTTTCTTAATGTTATTTTTATTTGCATTATATTATAATACCTTGTGAATAATGGCAATTTAGTAATTCATCTTTGAGAATATGTATTTTGAAAAATGACTTGTCATGTATTAATGAATAAATATAACCCTGCTACTAAATTGGTTACAAAGTTATTAGTAGGTATTCTAAGGCCCCAGGTGAGGAGCATTGCCAGCATAAGATACATTTGTTTATTTGACACCACTGGCTCTGGCTTCTACTTATGGTACCTTTTCAATTTTCAAGTTCATTATTAAATTTTATATATTTTTCTTTTTTGTAACTTCCAGTGGCCAAAACTTGGAAAAAGATTAGTTTTGAACCAAGTGAGTATTTCTAGAAAAGTGTATGTATAAACAATTGAGAACACTTTTTGTATTTATTTATTTTTTTAGAATACAACTACTCTGATGCATATTCAGATACCTTGAAGCAATTTTAAACAAATGTGTTACTTTTTCAGATACAGGTGTAGTCAAAGGCAAGTTTTATGTAATTCAGACACTCTGTGACAAAAAATATTCTAATATGATTCAGTTGTAACAATGTATGTAGTTATACCAGTGTTTATATGAGTAGGAAACAAGAAGAGTTTTGTGGCCTGGGACCAACTTGGAAGATGGTGGGGGTTACTTATAGCCTTGGTGAAACACACTGAGCCCTGCCCATTAATTGTGACAGTGATTCTTTATGGTTACTTGATCTGTTTCTCTTCAACATCTTAAATTGTAAAATGGGTAAATCTTACTTAATGATTAGTGTGATAGCTTTTACTTACTGTAGTTTATTTAAATAAAAAGTCTTAAGCATTTATTTGGGATTATATAATGATTAACTACAAAATATCAATGTAAAGCTCACAAAATTTGTAAGAGGTGGCTAAAAGTATTGAAAAACTTCATTATCTTGTTAGTTATCCATGTTCTCTGTTTCTTAGTCAAAACAGTGGAGCTGCTTTGGGCTTCTTTTCAGGATCTTCTAAGACTTTATAGTTGAAATTCAATCAGAAATATTGCAGGATGGATAAGAAAGATTAAGAAGATAATGTAAAGCAATAGAAACTCTCCGAAATTACTCTTACATTATGTATGTGTATATACAAACATTTTATTTGTGTTAAAGACATACATGTAAGCTATATTACTCTCCATTCAGGTGACAAATTACAGACTTAAAATTTGCAGATAGCAAGACAGTTGAATCCAAATGTCATCTTCAGCAGAGAGCTGAAATTCTGTCTGCTCTGTTCAGCTTCATACAAGTGCTTTGAGCTCATTAGAGTTAGCTTGATTGAACTTTTTCTATGTCAGTCACTGTGGTAAAGCAGTTGCAGGACTCCAGCTCCTTGGCTGGGGACAGTGAATATAGATATTTTGCCTGTGCCAAAGCTCAAGTTTTCACCAAGATAGCCAAGGAATGTGTGGGTCTTCCATGGCAACCTGCTATTGCGATGTGTTTTCTTAGTTTTATAGAAGAATTTTTGTGGCAGTACGCCGGAGTCTTAGATCTGTCCTGTTTCTTCGAGGAATCAAAGAGTTGATGAACTAAGTTATATATGTCACTTTCATGCATGCTTTCTGCTTTCATTTTTAAAAAGCTGGGAGCTGTTTGTTTAGAAATTGAGGGAAAGAAAAACAAATGAATAAAAAAAACCCTGAAGGAACATAAGCCTAATGTTATGTTGTTGAAGTCAGTCGCAAAAACTGATTGCATTGGCATCTCTGGTTTTTGTTTTTTTTCCACCAACTCATAAAATTCTCATTTTTTTTCTTTTTATTCATACTCTTATTAAGAATACTCATTGTAACATCTTGAGTATATTGTAATTCCCAGGCCATGTGTGTATGCATTTATAGAGAGAGGAAAAAGGGATGATTCCTAAATCACGCCAGTCATATTGCTTAAGCATACACATAACCTTAAGAGTAATTTTCCACAAAAGACAGTTTTCCTGGTATTACAGTCATCAAAACCCCAGCTGTTACCTTGGCATCCTTGTTACTGCTCTTCCTCTTCAGTAAAGAGGTGCTTGTCTCTTTTTGGCAAGGCCAGCACAGGAACCATACTTACTCCATTTTGATTTAATTGATTGTTCAGATTTGCAGTTCCTCATTTTCATCTAAGACCTTGTGCAAATAATTATGATATTGAGACATGAAGAGTTTTCTGATATTTTGTAGGAGTCTTAAGTCTCAAAGTCAGACCCTTATTTATTATCTTTTTTTGTTCTTCCCATGCCACTATTCAAGTGACAGTATGCACTTATTAAGTGCACTTGTATGCAGTGAAAGCCAAAACTTTAGTAAATAGAAATCTGTTTCTTCTGTGATTAGCTTATTTTATTTTTGATGAAGTTTTTAAAGCAAGCAAGAAACATCCAATATGGAGTCATAAGAAATGTTCTTTCAGGATGTGGTTAATAACAATTCTTTTGCAGTGTCAGACTGACAGATCGTCTGCTTGAATTTGTTTACTTCATTTACATTTAACACATGAAAGATTTGTTCAAATGGCCTGAGGATAAGGAAGATCTTTTGTGCTGGAATTTGATATATACTAACATAAAACAGATCCCACGTGTTACCCCATACTGCCTTTGTACTTAGCACTAGCATGCCCTGATTGAAAGGGTCACTGATTAAATTGCTTAAGGTTTTATGTGGCGGGTTCAGATTTCTGAAATGAATAATGAAGGACAGGTTTGCAGTGGCATAAATTGGATCCCAGTGAAAGGAATCACTTCTGATTCTGGAACCTTATTTTAGGCCCCAAACCCTGGCAGCAGCAAGGAGGAACCTTCACTGACTGACGTTTTCCAGTGTGAAAACCACAGCAGGGTGTCTGCTAAGTTATGTCAGTTGCTGCAGATCAAATGGACTGCTGTAGTCCCAACTGAACCACTTCATGATTTGTTATAACTGGAAAAAAATGTATTTGTAATGTAACTTCACTATGAAATCTAACAGGATTTCTTACCCTGTAAGTGAGCAGTCCAGCCTAGACATAGTAACCTTGTGCTGTCTGTTCTGTCTGCATGAAGGAAGTAGGTAACCATTGAAGACAGTATTCTAAGGTGTAGAAATGCATACTTTGTGCAGGAATAAGAATATAAACTAAAATTGAAAACATGAAAATTGATGTATCATATAGCTATCATTACATGTAGATAGGTGTCCAAAATAAAATAAACCACAAAAATACATATAGGAATGCATAATAACCTGGTGACTGAAAAGTTTTTTTTTTGAAAAATAAACATTTTATCAAGGAATATACACAAGATCACATCTTACTGTGAGTTAATTATTGCACGTTGCTTTTTACCATGTAAGTCATACAAGTTATGCTCATTTTAAGTGAGCAGAATGATCTGTGTCTCACTTAACACAATGACATGTTTTGGTTGTGGCTATCTTTAACAAGTTCCATTTAAAAAAAAAAAAAAAAGCCACTGATGAGCATGCGAAGTCAGTTTTCTTTTAGACTTGGCTACGGTGCTATCATTATTGGAGCTAACTTGTAGGGACCTTTCTCTCTCCAGCTCATACTTTCCCCTGAATCAGTGCAGCTTCCTGAGCTGTGATCTTTGTCCTTCTCACCCACTGAGGATACCCTTGAGAGTATTAAAGACTCCCCAAGAGGATCTCTATGTAGCTCACCTGATACGTGTTTGGAATTCAGAATAGACTTGCCTGTTGTAATTGTATATTTTGTGCACTGTTAAAACTGTGACCATGTTGACTATCCTTGCTCCTATCTTAAAATCCAGTCCAAAGATCCATAGTTTGTACAGCAGTAAAATGCAGATGCACAATACAGGCCAGGGTCTTGATTGTCCAAGGCTGAATACAAACAAATAGCAAATACAGAGGTGAGATATTCCAGGCTGTACGAATGAATGAACAGCGAACTGAGTATAGAGCGATTGCAAGAAGAAAAAGTAGCAATGTATTTATACTCTTCATATAAGCCTGTTTTCTCTTTGACAGACTCTTCCTGTGCTGTCACTGATTACCTCTCATTATTTTAAATTTTTTTTGGAAGAATCATTTTGTATTCAGGCTAGTCAGCTCCTCCTGAAACTGTGAGGACAGCATTCCATCAATGCCTTTTTTATTTTCTTTTCTTTTTTTGTGGGCTTTCTTAAGCTGCAGTTTCTGGACCAAGCAATTTATTTAAGAATTCCGGCTTTAATTTAGAAAGCAAATCAGCAGGATTCTGCTTCCATTGGCACGTATGAAAGATTGAAAATATTATCTTGCTGTACCCTCTGGGCTCAGAAGGCAAATTAAAAGAAGTCAACATTCATTATTTAAGAAACCTTTTTTTTTCTTTGAATTTGACCTCTGGCAGTTTAGTGCTAAGGGCTATCAGTATTCAGCTTCCATAAGAATTACTTAAATTTGAAATACCAAAACAGAATTTACTTCTGATAAGTCATTGCTGTGATTGAATGCATCAGCAATATTTAATGTGTAAAATAAGCGAATAAAAACTACTGTTCTGTATACACTTTTCACAGTAGAATGCACATATAGACGTGAAGTGTGAGACAATATAAGTATACAGTAGTCTATGTATTATTGCTTATTCTTTCTTTCTTTGCTATGTAGAAATCCAAAGCTATCTTCCTAATTGTATATAAGTAGTAGAAACTATTTTCTTATAAAACAAGCTTTTTAAAATTTCTATAGCAGACCATCTACATGCTGCTCAAAGGTAGCAAGTGAATAAATGAACACAAAATGCAGTAATCAATTTTAAAAGACCAATTGATTCAGATGAGTGATAGGATTTATTAAACCAGTTTAGATGAAATGAGTCATTATTCTAAATAGATCTTTTACTTATACATGGGAGGAAGCAAATGTTAGATGTATGCAACTCTTACACCTGTGAATAAAATGTTAGATGCCTCATGTGGAAAATGCTGTAAAAGACTTTATTTTTATTTGATCCATTGTAAGACAAAAAAAAAAAAGTAATTGTAAGGTGTATATAATCTGTGGATGTTAAAGTACTTGGAAAACAAACCTCAACACTTAAGTTATTGTTCCCTTAGAGTTGTAGGATTAAGATCATTAATTTGAATTGCAAAAATGCATTGGAAGCTATAATAGTCCTTGAGGTGCAGGCCAGTTCCTTAATACATAAGTATTTCCAGAAAGATTGATCACTGTGCTATTTTATGGTGGCAGAAGCATGTAAAAGTGACCATAGAATTTTCAACAGAGGAGTTGCTCATACACACAGAGCTTTGCATTGGTGCAGAAGGTGAGACACTCAAGAGCTGTAAGACTCAAGAGGCAGGCCAATGTGAGTAATGCAGCATTAGATACCTGCTTCAAATAACATGACGAAACAGAGGAAGTAGATGAACAACTTCAGGAATTCTTATGAGATAGGTGATTAAAACAACCTCATTATCTACAGGAAGGGCAGCATGACATGACAAAGAGCAAACAAAACGAGATTTCTGTCACGTGTTGAAGACAACTTCTTGACACAGATGATTATTAAACCAGTAAGGGCAGGTGCTCTGCTGACCTGTTATTCACAGAAATGGAAGAACAGGCTACAGATGTGAAAATCAGCAACAGATTTAATTGCAATGACTGTGGAGTTTAAAAATTCTGAAAGAAAAAATGAGTAAGGCAAATAGCATTACAAACCTCAGCTTCAGGGGAACAAATTTTGTCTTGTTTCAGAATTTTCTAGGCTGAATCCCTAAAGGATCTGGGGTCTCTGGCCTAAAGGGACAATCTAATTAGAGTTACAGTGGCCCCACACTGGTGTGCATAAACCTACACATTTATTGTGGAATACTACCACAGATGAATAAGAAGCTCTTGACTGAGCATTAATAAAATGAGAAAACACACAGAAGGTGAAAGATGAGATGGGCTTCCTGGATGTGTCCTACAGAGATATTATCCAGGTGTGCAGACATTCCAGGTTCCTGAGCCTACCAGCAGAGGCTGGGTGTCAGGTATTACTCTCTACAGACATGGGCAGAGCTAGGTAGTTCTTAAGTCAATTAAACATACCTAACATCATGGGACCAAGTAGGCTGTATCTGAGCGGGCTGAGGAAGTTGCCCAATGTCCCTGTGAAGCTGCTCTCATCTTTCAAAGGTTGTGATGATTGAGGATGATCGAGGAAGATATTTGACTGGTGAAAGGCAAAAGCCAAAGCCATCTTCAAGAAGGAGCCAGGTAACTTGGGGCTGGTCAACCTCAGAACGTTCCTTTACAAGCTACTAAGCAAATCCTTTCAGAAGCCCTTTATAAAGACATGAAAAATAAGACAGTGAATATGTGCAATCCTCACTGATTTAATGAGGGCAAACCATGACTGACCAACCTAAGTGTCCTTTCTGATGGATGATGAATGGGAATGGAAGTTGTTTAACTTGATTTTAGAAAGGCTTTCAACACTTTTTTTTTTCCTGTGTTATTATGAGGTGGTGGTGAATGGGGTTAAATCCAGCTGGTGACCAGTCATGAGTGGTGTCCCCCAGGGGTTGGTACTGGGGCCTGTCCTGTTCAATATCTTTATTGATGACCTGGATGAGGGGATTGAGTGCACTCTCAGGAAGTTTGCACGTGATGCCAAGTTGGCAGGAACTATCTATCTGCCTGGAGGTAGGAAGGCTCTGCAGAGGGATCTGGACAGGCTGGATATCTGGACGGAGGCCAAAGGAGTGAAGTTCAACAAGACCAAGTGTAGGGTCTTGCACTTTGGCTACAGCAACACCAGGTAATGCTACAGACTTAGAACAGAGCGGCTGGAAGACTGTGTAGAGGAAATGGACCAGGGGGTGTTGGTTGACACTTGGCTGAACATGAGCCAGTAGCATGCCAAGGTGGCCAAGAGGGCCAATGGCTTCCTGGCTTGCATTAGAAATAGAGCAGCCACCAGGGGTAAGGAAGTGATCATTGCTCTGTACTCAGCACTGCTGAGGCTGCACCTCAAGTACTGTGTGCAGTTTTGGGCCCTTCACTACAAGAAAGATGTTGAGGCCCTGAAGTGTGTTCAGAAAAGGGCAACAAAGCTGATGAGGAGTCTAGAGCACAAGTTTTACGAGGACTGGCTTAGGGAGCTGGGAATATGTAGTCTGGAGAAGAGGAGGCTCAGGGGAGACCTTTATTGTTCTTTACAGCTCCCTGAAGGGAGGCTGTGATGAGGTGGTGGTTGGCCTCTTCTCCTGTGTAACTAGTGACAGGACTGGAGAGAATGGCCTCAAGTTGTACCAGGGGAGATTCAGGTGGGACATTAGGAAAAAATTGTTCTCCTAAAGAGTGGTCAGGTACTGGAACCGGCTACCCAGGGAGGTGGTGGAGTCACAGTCCCTGGAGGTGTTTAAGAAACATTTAGATGTTGTATGGAGGGACATGGTTTAGTGGGAAATATTGGTGATAGATGGACAATTGGACTGGATGATCTTGGAGGTCTCGTCCATCTTTGGTGATTCTGTGATTCTTGCAGCCAAACTTGTGAGATACAAACTGCAAAGGTTGACTGAACCACAAGGATCCTGAGGTTGTGGTCAGTGGTAAAAAGTCCAGTTGGGGGCCAGTGAATATTGATGTCCCTTGAGAACTACATTTAGAATATGTGCTGTTTTAATGTCTATAAAAAAGACCTAGAAAATTAGGTGGACTGCACTCTCATGAAGATTGCAGGAGAACGTTTACAGACAGGGCAAATAAGCTGACAGAAGCTCAGCAAAGACAAATGTTAAGTCTTGGCATCTGGGGTGGAATAATGTACCATGCAGCAGTTCAGGCTTGGTGCCAGCAGGACAGAAAGCATCTTTGCAGAAAAGGTCGTGGGAGTCCTACTAAAGAAAGTTGTGCAAAGAGAGCCAACTGTATTCTGCATTGCATGAGCAAGAAAGTAGTTGGCAGGTTGAGGGGAGTAATGTTTCCTCTCTACTAAGCACTTTTAAGAGTGCATGTGGAGTACTGTGTCCATTTTGAGCACCCCATGACAGAACATACATTGATGTAGTGAAGCAAATTCAAGGACAAGCTACAGAGATAATGTTAAAAGTACTTTTTATCCCTAAGAATAAAAGACTATGTGATGATCTTACTGCTGTCTTCGGCTATTTAATGGGAGAGTATAGAGAAGATGGAACTGGATTCTTCTCAGCATGCATGACAGTAAAACAAAATTCAGTATGCTCAAGCTGGAATGTGAGAAACTTTTGTCAGAAAAAAATAATCTACTGAGAGCAATCAAATGATGAAACAGATTTCCCATTGTGGTTGGAATCTGCACCCTTAAAGGTACAGTAAATTTGAGTGGACAAGTCACTTTATCTCACTGATTCCTAATTTGTGATAAAATAAATTTTCAGAATATTTTAAGCTTAATATCTCCTTTATTTCTTGAACATGTGGGTTTGGTTGTATTTTTGAGAAACTAAATAGGAACTCAGAAATGCAGCGTTATCGGTGTATTTCTAGCAGAAATGAAGAAAAGCATATAGGAAAACTCTTGTCTGGAACTCCTGAGTTTTCCCTTCTGATTTCAGAAACAGGCTATGTTCACAGTATCATGGATAAGCATTGCAGATATTTCTAGAGTTTATCTGAACTCCGTTGTCAGAGAGATATTCATTATTTATGAAGAGTCTTAAAATAAACAGAAGCAAGACCAACCTCACAGTGCTAGGTTTGTGGATATTTCTTGTGCTTTTGTTTCTTTGCTTTGTTTCTTCTTTGTTTTACACATTTATTAAATGAAAGCAATTGCTAAAAGCTTTTTGTGTGACAAATGCTTTTGTTGCATAAGAACACTGTTCAGTGGAAACCATATTCTGTATTCTCCTTAAAAGAATTCAGGCCTTTTTGGATGCAGAGTCAGAGCCTTAACATTCTTTGTCATTTAAATACAATACTTAAAAACAACAACAGCAAAAACACGCCAAAACAAGCAAAAAAAAAAAAAAAAAAAAAAAAAACCAAAACCCTTGGTTAACCTCAAAGTGAGCCTGCAGTAAGCATTCATAGTTGTTAATATTTGTAGCAGTAGGCATATTCTGCTCCTAGTCAAAATTTATGTATATCTAAGGATATGAATAAATAAAGTCCCAGTGGTAATTAAGACTGATTTGGATTTTAGAGGTTTTTGGTTTGTGTTTTTTTTTTTTTTTAATGTTTTAAATCCACTGAGCTGAGAGATGTACTCTCATTTGGACAAAATATTCTGATGCTGTTCATTTGTCAGGAATTCTGAGATCCGATGATATAACAAACACAAACTTAAGGTTTATATGACTATGAAGAGCAAACAACTTTCTGTAAGATTTATACAAATCTCTTTTTAACTGCAACGATTATACTGTACCTTGACTCCAGCTGTTCATGTCTTTATGCAAATTAAATGGATATTCTAATGTACCTGAAGTACATGAACAAAGATGTATACTTACATTATATCAGTAAAGGTGTATAAGCTATATGTATGCCAACTAAGATAAGTATTAATAGAACTTCACTGATAATTCTTCATACTAAAGTGATGGAGGCATAAATTTTTATACATTAACTGCAACATCAGCAGCATCCTGATAAACCTTATGGGGCTTTACTGTCTAAACTATCGAAATTATAGTCAGAGATATGTTGATAGATGTGTGTTGTTGTTGCTTTCTACTTAGAGATGGACCAAAGGAAGTGACCCTTTCGTGAGTTTCATTGTAAGACTTTGCAGTAAGACAGAGGATCAGACTATAGTTATAATTTTACATCCCATTAGCTGTTTGTTGGAAATCTGTGGGAAGATGGCCTATTCACAAGTTTCTTTATAAAAGGGCCTAAAATTACATATTTCATGTGTTTGCTTGACAGCCTGTGTTTTGCTTCACGTGAAAATAATGACATGTTGGAGAGGAAATAAATACTTTGAATCCCGTGAAACTTAGTTGCAGTATGAGTGAAGGGAATTCTTAGAATATTCTCTCTGTGGGGTAGATATAGTTTAAACATAGACAAAATAAGACATAGTCTTATAAATATGTGTATTAAAAGACTAACATTAAGCAGCATGTAATAATTAGTTTTTACATTCTTGTTCTTCAGCATTCTGCAGTTTGTATTTGTAATTGATTGACCTCCAGGCATAGCAGCCAGGGCTGGTGTACCTGGGAACCCTCTAATAACTTCCTATAAAGTGGTTATTTCTCAAATATGAAAAATGATTTCTTGACTCAGCTACTTTGCAGTAATCATCTATAGAGTCTGTTGATGGGAGGATTTAAGCTTGGCAGGTAATTTTCTTATCATGCTAAGTCCGTTATGTTCTGTTTGAACCCCTCAGACTTCTGCAGGAAGCAATATGAAGTTCTTTTGCTGAGCAATTTTAGTGTCAGATGCAAAAATCCTTCTGTACAAATTCAGGATAGTTATCTTTGAGCTACACTGTGAGGTGAGTTCAGCTGATTCTGACATGGATGTAATCTGGGGAATGGGAAGGTTTTTCTGGATCAGAGAGAATTATGTTGCTGTGCAAGTGATGAATACATTCAGAGTCTGCCCTGTGTAGGGAATTTAGATTAAAGTTTGTTTATTCCATTGACCTATAAAGATTTACCCTTAGACTTTACATAGAGTGTATGATGATTTTTTAGTGATCTTTAAGAAAAGACTCAGATGCACCACAAGAGATGCTGTATCAAGTTTCGTATTTCTCATTTTGCTCAGGCTTGGGAATAAACTTCTCATAGAATTTAAAGGCTCTGAAGAGGAGTACCAGCTCTGGACTGTTACTTACTAATCAGCAAACTAATTGTTAGTTGCTGCATAATATAAATGAAATTACCATGAGCAAATATTATGAAGATTTGACATTATTTCTAAATTATTTTTTTCTTAATAATATGCATTAGGACCCCTGTCCTAACCACTATAATATCTGCATTGGAAAAATTACTGCTTTTTAGTTTTTTGAAAATATTTTTTCCAATCCACCTCCTCAATAGCTCCTCAGGTCTTTTCTACTATAGTAGCTTTAGCTTATGAAATGTTATTCAGTGACAAAGAAATATTTGTTAACAGCCTTAAATTACTTCAGAGCTTTTCTCCTAATTTTTCAAGCCTGAATTGATATGAATAGCCCTTTGTGCATTACAGAGTTTTTATATGAAGTTTAAATGTGGGGATTTTGAAATTTTGGTATACAATTTATACATTAACACAAAGTAGTTCTTTGGAAACTACAGACAGACCTTTTTTAAAGAGTTTTTGTTCCCCTCCATAGACAAAAGTGATATTTCATTTTCATATATCGGATCAAAATTTTCCTATAAAATATCTCTTTCAGATGCATATTTGTGCAGATTGTATGAAATTTAAAAAGACTGCTTTGACTATGTCTATTAATATTTTTTCTCACTTCTTTGATTTCTGTGAAGTAAAGCAAATCTTGTTTTAAGGAAAGTAGAAATTAAAGTTAAAAAGGAAAAAAAGGGAAAAAAAATCAACCTTATCCAGTTTAGTGAAATCTCTCTTCCCACTTAAATGAGTTATCTTATGAATTCTTTATTCAGTGCATTGTTTGTAGATATTTCCTTGAATTATTAGTGTTGGAAAAGAGCAACCATAAGCATATTCTAGCTATTCTGCTGGTAATATTTTGCTTATTTATTGTATAGATTGTACCCATTTAATATCAATATTGTATGAATATCATATCTTTGAGGTAGGCAAGGGTGGTTACAAATGAAGAACAAAAAACCACAGATGTCTATTTCCAAGGAAGGAAGGAAAGCAATAGATATTTTCCAAATGCAAGGATACTATCTCTAATCTTGACCATTTTTTTTATTTATTGACCTTATTCATCCCCTTTCAGATGCTACTTAAAATTATAGGGGAAAAAAAAAAAAAGAAATAAAAATTTTGTAGTTTGTACTGAGAGCAAAGTTCTATTAAGAGAAGGCAGCAATGTTTATGGCTCAATATGCATTTTTGGAGTGGGTCTTGATATTTCACTGGAAACCACTTTGCATACAGCACCTGAAAGCCAAATCAGAAATTTGATTATCAATGTACAGACTTTTGAAGCTGCATTTTGAAATAAACTAAGTCTTGGCAAAGCATTCTCTAGAGAATTAGGTTTCACTAGTAAAATGTCCTTATTGTCATGAAAGAAATTTGGTTTCTTCATTGACTTCCTACGGTTATTGACCTTTCTAAGTCAGTAGAAAAGGAACAAAAATTAGGCTGATAATTGTATTGATGATCATTATTTATACAGCAGAAAACAAAGCCAAATCTGAAAAACAAAATTTTCTAGAAGTTAATATAATGTCATCTTCTATTACTCCAAAGGAAAAACACATCCCCGCAGGACTGTGTATTCATACTTAGAAGGCTGTGGAATATATTTCTTCTAACACATTTGCCTCGTTACTCAAGACTTAGTAAACTAAAACATTGTTCTGGATCTGTTTTCCAGTTGGGAAATGATTTGGAAAAAAAAAAAAAAAAAAAGCAGTATATGACAGATGTTTGATGGAGTTTTGAAAGTAGCTCCATATATGAACAGAATAGTTTTTTTGTGTCTAAATTATCTCAGCACTAAGAGCTTTTTGTTGTAGCTTTGCAATGCATCTTTCTCTGTTCTCTCTTTTTAAAACTGCTTTCATTGGATCTTCAGAAACTTTTAGAGATACTTTTTTTTTTTTCCACCTTACCATTTTACAGTACACCTTTTCATGATGTTCACTACTCTCCAACTGTGGCTGTTTTATTAAAGCTCTGGTCAGAAAAACAACGGCAAGTTAAGCTTATAACCTTACAGGTATATGTGGGTCCCTCATATCCTTACGTGATTGCTAGGCAGTCATGTTGTTTATAGATCTGCCTAACTTGTGCCTTTTTTGGGTGTGTTCTGATTCTATATACATCTGAGAATCTAAATGGAAAAAGGAGAATGGAAAGGATTCCCACTGTATACTTTCTGTATACATCCCCTTATCAGAACTAATCCACTGAGGGAAATGTTTTGGGATGGTGTCTGTTTCAGCTATCATTTCTCTGTGACATTGTATGGAATGTGATTGCTTTTTCAAAACAGTGTCTGAAAGCACAATACATTCATAACATTGTTGGGAGTAGATCTTTTTAGTACATATCCTAAAGAAGTATTGCTGTCATGATGATTCTCTTTCAGTAGTGTTTTAAAATGATTGATGAAAGATGCTGTGTAAGGAATATAGAAGAGAAAATGTTTAGGTCCACTTAATATACTCAAATACTTGTTTTTTTTCCTCAAATGATATATGGGGAATAAGTTAGTTTTGTTCAGGAAGAATAACAGTAGGAATTAGCATCAGAAAAATCACAGACTCGTATAGGCAAGGCAAAAATCATAGAATTACCAATGCCTTACATTATTTATTACAAGCAATGATATTTCAGGAAAGTATACATATTTTTAAGAGTTTTCATACTATGGGCAATTTTACCCCTCTCTTGCAAAAGCAGGGAAGGTTGGATAGCCTAGAGTCAGAAATCTGTCTGTTGAGATCATCTTAGGATGTCACATGGTTCAGCTATCTCTGTACAACATTGAAGTTTGTGTTCTGTTTCAAGTGAAGATCTATGTTTTTGCTTTGAATTTTCAATTTAGATGTGCTTGGAACCAAACAAAATATTTGCATATGTGGGAAACAAAACTTCAAAGATTTATAAGAAGTCTAAGAGATGCTTGTGCTTACGCTATGGATCTGGTGATAGCAAATCTTGCTGTGCAAGTACACTGAATAACACCTACAGAAGCATGTTAGAGTTCTTAAAATATTTTTATACCCTAAAATGAACTGGCAACTATCCTTGAATTACATGCATTAGTAAACCCATGAAAAGTAGGTTGAGTTTTGTTCTGGTAGTGAGAAGTTGTATTCTTTCATACATTCATATACTGTAATAGGCAAACACAGCTATACTCCTATAGTTCTGGAGGATTAAGTGTGTACCTCAAAACCTTTCTGTCCTCCAGAGATCCCTCAACAGCACTAGCAGTAGTCAGAAGATAACGTTGCCTTCATTAGCCCTGTATGTATGCAGCCTCAGACAGGCTGAATAAGGGGTGGCAGCAGGGCTCTTGTTAGTCTGCTCCAAAACCCAGTTTATAGAATTTAGACACACTTAGGTAATGAATACTTTATTATTCAGTGGCTGCTAATCAAACTTAACTCAAAAAAGCCTTAAGATAAAATTCAAGTTAATGTTGCTGCACAAACTTTACATCAGGTACCTGTTACGTTTTCATTATGTTGGCTTAATGTCCATGCTGTAAAGGTGGCAATCAGGATTTTACTCTTTTTGCTTGCCTTAAACCATTATTTACACTTGATCAAAAGCTCTTCACAGATAAGTTAGCAAGTGCTCTTGGTGGCATTTCACATTTTGTTGTAGGATAACTTTTGTTATACACATTCTATAGCAACATGCATGTTGAAATTGTCTGATACAAAGTAATCTGTAGAATAACTGAGTGATAAAGTACTACATTGAGACTGGATATATAACAGACTAAGGTGACCAATTTATGTATTTTTTCTATTTAAACAATATGAAGATACAGAGACAGGTACACGCAGGAAGCAGTGATAAGTGTTCATGATATATATTGTTTTTTTAAAAAAGTACTAGAATGTGTACTGCATAATGTTGGGATGTTTGATTCTGAAGAATTTATGCAGATTGAAATATTTTGGTTGGATTACTAATTGTACTCTTAAGTATTAAATCTCTAAGCCCATTCCTTTGTTGCTGCAAGATTTTCTTGACACTTTGATGTTTGTATTCTGAGGAAGTCATTCAGTTCAACCATGTAGTCTATTTTCTAACAAGGGCTCAACTACAAGTTTGAGTACAGGTGTGTTTTTTTTTTTTCCCCTGTGGAGATAGGCTGCATATTTAGTTTACAATTTTTGTACTGAGAGAGTGCATACATTTAGTCCCTACTAAAGCAGTGATCATTGGTTCTGGTTCTTGAAGTCTAAACCTAAGGCGATTCTTAACATTATACGAATCATTATCTATATTAGTATCAATTGCCACACAGTTCTGGTCACTTGAAAACTTCTGAGATATGACAGAAACCCAAAGAACAGCAGGAAAAAAGATCACCTACCTGTCTTTCAATTTAAGCAAGAGAGCAGCAGACTATACATGGGACAGGCTGGCAGAGCTAATTGCCCTAACTTGCAGTGAGCAGAACTCACTGGACTTCCTGCAGTATGTCTAGGTCTCTCTTGTACTAGGTAGCCCAGAAGTGGACGGAACACTCTGGATGAATCTTGCCAGAGCTGTGTAGAGGCAAAATGTTGCCTCCATGTGCTGACCATGTTTTTCCATCCCAGGATGCATATTCTGCCTATCATCCAGGTTGTCGATGAAGATTTTACACAGGACCTTAACATCTAAATTTTGTCTCTTCTAGTTTAAAACCATTCCCTCTTGCCCATGAAAAGCAGACCATGTCTGCACAGGAAGAATGCAGAGCTGTTGGAGCGGGTCTGGAGGAGGGCCATGAAGGTGATCAGAGGGCTGGAGCACCTGTCTTGCGAAGATAGACTGTAGGAGTTTGGCTTGTTTAACTTGGAGAAGAGTCATGGGAGACCTCATTGATGCCTTTCAGTACGTGTAAGGACCTTTCAAGCAGGAGGGAGACAGACTTTTTACATGGTCTGATAGTAGTAGGATGAGGAGGAATGGTTTTAAAATAAGAGGGGAGATTTAGGCTAGATTTTAGGAAAAAATACTTTACTCCGGGTGGTGATGCACTGACACAAGCTGCCCAGAGAAGCTGTGGATGTGCCATCCCTGAAGACATTAAAGGCCAGGTTGGATGGGGCCATGGGCAGCCTAATCTGGTGGATGGCAGTCCTGCCCATGGCAGGGGGTTGGGCTGGGTGATATTTAAGTTTCCATTCAACCTAAGCCATTCTATGATTCTACACAAAAAGTCATTCTCTCTCCTGCTTATACACTCCCTTTAAGTAATGGAAAGCTGCACTGAGATGTCTCCAGAGTCTTCTCTTCTCCAGGATGAACAAACCCAGCTCCTTCAGCCTGTCTTTGTAAGAGGGGTGTTCCTGCCCCTCTGATCATCTTTGTGGCCCTTCCCTGGATCTGCTCCCACAGCTCCATGTATTTCTTGTGCTGGAAGCTCCAGACCTGGGTTCAGTACTCCAGCTGAGGCCTCATGATGGCAGAAGGGGACAATCACCTCCCTCTTCCTGCTGGCCACCCCTCTTTTGACTCAGCCCAGGATACTGTTGACCTTCTGGCTGCAAGAGCACACTGCTGGCTTGTGTAGAGCTTTTCGTCCCCCAGGGCCCCCTAAGTCCTTTTCCACAGGGCTGCTCTCAATGAGTTCTCCCAGTCTGTTCTCATATTGAGAATGCCAAGACGCATGTGCAGCACCTTGCACTTTGCTTTGCTGAACCTCATTAGATTTACATGTCTTAACTTCCCAAACTTGTACAGGTCCCTTTGCATGTCATCCCTTCCATGTCATAATAGGAAGTGGTGTCAAAGTCCTAGAGAATTTCAGGTTTTCTGATTTCTATGTGGAATGCAAACTCTAGGCTGGGGATTACAGAATACTTTACCTGGATCTGCTGCTTTTACTGCATAGAAACCCTTTTATCAAACTGGAGCTTGTTCCCATTATTAAGCTAATTTTGTTTGCTGTGTTTTCATGCTGAGTAAACACTGCTGAAAAGAGAGTTAAGTGGCTTATCAGTTAATTTATTTTCCCTACTTCTTGAACTTTACAGATTATATATTATGGCATAAGTATTTAGCAAATGTTGATTACATCTAAACCTCAGTGCTGTCTTTTTTTTTAAGCCTGTTACACACATTTTTAGTAGATTATCTGAAATGCTTTATATATTTTTTTTTTCTATTTTAGATGTTCTTTCTCCCTAGCCAGTGGGGGGAAAAGCTGTAGTACTAAAAGCCTGATTTCTTTCTGCTCTTGCACATATGGTTTATTTGCTCAGTTGGATTCCATCTATGTATAGAAAGAACAGCACACTAGGGAATGCGTGCACCTAACAGAGACCTGAAAGCTTCCATCCTTGAACTTTGATAATGGCAAATGATCTTAATGATCTTATGCTGCTGCATCTCAGGAAAGAATTAGTGAAAAAGAGAAAAAATAAAACAACCTTGCTCACTTTATGCATAGCTGATAATACCTCTCTTATTATTTTACAATGCTGTTTTTGTATTGTACTTGCTTGACGTAGAAGACAGTGCTGAACTTTGCTGCTTTTCTTAATCTGCCATAAGCTTTTCTGTTGACACAGTTTGAGTATGAGTTAACAGCTTGCTCAGATCAGAAATGTGTTGCAGTTTGCAAAGATTAGCTCCATGTGTTCTGTGCTGTCCGCAAAGCTTTGGGCTGTTCCTTCCGTAAGCCTGCTGCAATTATTGGAGGCACACAAGGGATGACACCATCAGCAGCTCAAGGTTTTGATTCCACACTCTTCTCTGATACTTGGTCAGATGGTGTACTACATTAGATTTCATTTTGTTTTAATAACAAGTATTAAATGAATAACAGTGTTGGTTCCATCCTGGTAATAATAAATGCTATGCAGTGACAGATGTGACTCTAAATATATTTTAAATAACCATTCTAGAACAGCATTTTCAGCACTTTAATTTGATTCCCCAAATTTGTTTCCTAAATGTTCCCTCTAATCTGTCACTGTCAGGCCTGATATAAATATAAGTAGCCTTTCCTTAGCAAGTACAGGAAGTATTTCTGTTAGTCAAAGTGTTTTTTTTTTCCACTATGCCCAAATTTTGTAAGTGTTTCAGGATTCCAGAGGATCACCTAGGATCATTCTGTTACCAGAAATGATTATTACGTGTTGTGTAATTAGTTGTGTAATTCTATGCTGTAATTTTCTACAGAACAATTGTGAAAATATTAATAGCAACAGGGAGCAGATGGTTAGTTGATACTATACTATTCATTAAGGATTATCCAAAAGCTGTAGCAGTACAAAGGACATCTGTAGGTATGTAGAGCATTCAGAAGTTTCTAAGGGATACTATATTATTGATGATTTGAAATAAAGCAATTGATTTCTGAAATCACTTAATGATCTTTTTATTTCTGGATGAGAAAAAGAAATGCAATTGGTAAAGCTCAGTCATATCTGTAGTTGAAGACTTTTAATTATAATATCAATACTCTTAGTATGAAGAAAGGAAGTAGGATGAGGAAGGCAAGCTTGAGAACTGAGAGCAATAAGCAATGTTATTAGTATTACAGTATTATAGTGTTAATATATACTACTAGATTAATATAATAAATAGCTTTATTACATTTGATGTTAGAAGTTGTGGAGCATATTTTCATCTTAGAGATAACAGGTAAATCCCAGACTTCAGCCTAGAAAACCCACAGGAACTATCCTTATGTTCATAAACAAATACACGCTCATGTCTAGTGCTGTCACTGAGTAGCGGAAGAGTTCTGCACTTGATTTAAATGAGTGTAGTTCCAGTAACTGTTGTGTTTTATTTTGCTACAGTACAAGAACATAAAAACACTTTTTTTCTTTTTGAAGGCTTTTCCAGTGCTAAATCACTTGTTAATAAATAGATTTTCAAAAGCCCCTTGTTGTAAGTTGTACTGAACTACAGAAGCAAGAACAGGATACTTAGTTTAAAGATACTTAAAAAGCAGGCCCTTGTAAGGCATACGATGTACAACGTTCTTTGGAATAGAGAAGGCAGCAGGCATCTAGATAACTGAGGCAGGGGCCTTTGACCCTTACCTGGGGCCAATTGCTTTTGCCTTCTCCATATCTTAAGCCAGTGAGCAGCTGCTAGGCAGCTTGCTGTCACGGCTGGTCTCCTGCCCTGATGGTATTGCAGGGACATAAAAGTTGGCAGAGGTTCATCTGTGCTTCTCCTCTACAGAGAATTGGAGTAGGCAGATGTAGCTCAGACCTCATTTTGCCTAATCCATGCATTCAAGCAGGTTTTACCCCATGATGCTTGACATGTCTCATTTTTCAACTTAGAAGATGGTGGTAATGTCCATTTTCATTCAGAGAACATTTCTCTTTAAAATAGCATTTTTAATGCATTTTCATCCATGCAGTGCTGGGGCTCTCTCCTAGCAATGTGTAAGGAGTGGGCACACAGAGGACAACAGGGGTACTTCTTGTAGTCTCTTCCATCACAACCTACTGCTCTGGACAGACAGTAGGAGCTAGTGGTGGTCATTTAAAAGCAAGTACTTGTTACTACTGGTCCTAGTGCTGATGAGAGGTCTGAGAATAACACCTCTTTTAGAAAGCAGGCTGTTCATATTTCACTTTTAGTCATTATGGGTTTTACATACTTCATGAAAAAAAAACACTGACTTTAATGCAGTGACTTCTCTAACATACATTAGGTCTGAAATGACTGTTTAAACTTTTAATTTTCACCAGATACTATCTGGTGGTCCTGTAAGTTAGGATTGTTGCAAATTGCAGATGCTTCTTTGTGCTGCTGTTATAGGAATAGTTCCAGCACATTTGATTTGTGCTAGAACTGCAATTATTAATGACTCTACCGAATGGCTGGTATGAGTTGCATTGCAGCGTCCTGGCTTTTAGTTGGCACAGAGTTGATTTTTTTTTTCTTTTATTTTTTTTTCTTCATAGTGTTTGGTATGATGCTATGTTTTGGCTTTAGGAGAAAAACAATGCTGATAGCACACCAATGTGTTAGCTGCTGCTGAGCAGTGCTGTACAGAGCCAAGGACATTTCAGTTTTTCACTTCCTCATGCTGTCCTGCTGGTGGGGGGTTAATGGACCACAAGAAGCTGGGAGGGGGCAAAACCAGGATATCTGACCTGAACTAGCTGAAGGGAGGAGTGTAGAAGGACTGACTGGACATCAGGTGGTGGGTGATGATGCACGAGAAATTGCACACTTGTTCTGTAACTTTAAGAAGGCTGCTCTGAAAGTAATGCCTCCTGAAATGCTTCTGGGAACTTTCTTTTAAAGTGACAGATTAAAACCTTTTTTTTTTCACTTCCTAAATATATCATGCATTTCTAATGTAACATTTTTATAATTTCTAAATATGAATACTAGTATTATCTTCCTGGAATTACACAATTCCTGAGACCAAGCAGACTCTGTAAAGGACACACGTCAGATCTAAGCAGCATTGACTAGTATTAAGCTCTCATGCATACCCTTTGCATGACAGTGAAGGGTTCTTGTGTGATTATTGTATTGACAGTGATTTCTTCTTATGCATTAAAAGGTAAACAGACTCCTAAAAAGATACGTATACACATAACGGTGCAAGTACTCAGTAAAGAATGTCACATTCAGTGCTTAATCCAAAGCCAATGACAGTGAATAGTAAGATTCTGTAAGAAAATAATACTTCTAAATCAACTCCGATGACTGAAAAGATTCCTTCTATGAGATCTGCTCCAAAGGTAATGCTTCTTGTTTCATTATGTTTGTCTACAACATCATGGATGGATGTTGGGGGTATGGCAGCAGAGGCTGAACTTTCCCACCAACATTCCATTACATTTTGTTGCCCTGTGGCAGATGGCAGCAGAGGGGCAGCCTGAAGGAATGATGTCTGACTTGGAAAGGTGTATGAAGCAAAGGTCTATCATTGGATGCCTTCCCGTGGAAAAAATTGCACCCACTGACACTTACTGATACTTGTGGAATGTTTATGGAGATCAAAGAGTGGATATGAGCACAGTGAGGAGTGAGTAGTGTATTTCAGCACTGGTGACAGTGATGTGAAAGACAAGCTACAATCTGGATGGCAGTGTGCAACAGTTGCACCATGAAATGAAGAACTTCTTGGTCTGTTCATCCACACATACTGGTTGTTTATGATCAGGGAGCTGAATATCAACTTCAGTGTATTGGAAACAATGGTGACAGTGTTGGAATATTGCAAAGTTTGCACCAGGTGTGTCCCAGAACTGCTGACTCAGGAAGAGAAGTAACATGATATGCAAGTTTGTCTGAACCTATTGAACCAATACAAGGCTGAAGATGACAGTTTCCTGAATTCCATAATTACTGGTGATATGGTGTCCTTGTGACATGCCAGAGTCAAAACTGAAGTCCATGGAGTGGTGTCGTGTGAATTCCCCATTGATCTGCATAGTCTTTTGTGATAGAAAATGGGTGATTCTTCGGAATTTCCTGGAATGCAGACAAACCATCAATTCTGATCACTACTTTGAGATGCTCACTAATCTGAAAGCTAAGCTTTCAGAGTCAGGCCAGAGAAGAAGACAAGCTTTCTCCTGCAGCATGGTAACACCAGGCCCCATAGAAGCTTAAGGACTGTGGAGCACATTGCTTACCTTGGCTGGACTGTCCTACCACACCTCTTGTATAGTCCAGATTTGATGCCTTCTGACTTCCATCTCTTCAGCCAATGCTGCCACTGGATGGGCAGCATTTTCCTGGCAACAATATTGTCGGAACATCTGTGAAACTGTGGGTCATCTTTGATGGTGCAGATTTTTTACAAGAGTGGCATGCAGGCTCTTGTTCATTGTGAAAATGCATAATGGTGATGACTATGTTGAAAAATAGTGTTTTGTAGTTGAGTTTTTTCTAACAAATAGCATTAATGTACTTTTTGTGTTGTATGATTATAGTTTCCATGGAAGTAAATAAGGAGGCATTACTTCTGGAGCAACCTGCTTGTAGTAGATTATTATCACTACTATTATTATTTTCCTTTTCTCTTCCTTTTATTTGTAAATAGTTCTTACCTAAACCCATAAGTTCTACTTTGTTGGTGTTTTTTTTACGATTGTCTCCTCCATCCCACTAAGCGGGTAGAGTGAGCAAATGACTGTGGTGTTGATCTTCCTGCTGGGTTAAACCCTATTGCTTGCTGATACTGATATCTTTAGGGAATGTTAAGTAATGCAGTAACTGTTGTGTAGTTCAGAAAGTGACAGTTTCATACAACTGTCCTTTTTTCAACTGTTTTCACCAATGGAAATGTCCAGCTTTAAGATAATAAATAAATAAAAAGCTTGTTCAAAGAAGTTTAATTTCATAATGATAAGGCAACATATTTGGACTTCTAAATGAACAACAACAACAAAAAAATATGTGATGCTAACATGGGGGTAGGCACGAACCCTGGCCAATGCTTGAATGCAGTGGACCAGTGTAAGAGAAATGGGAAGAATTCACTATTGAAATATTCATGGTTCATGCTGTGGTAAAAGGCTAGAAAATTGAGCTGGTGCAAAAGCAATGAATTTGTTGGTTTTTGTTGTTGTTGTTGTTGTTGTCGTTTGTTTTGAATTTATGTTTGTTATTTGACTGCTTCTGTTGTTTGTTTTTTTTTCTTGCTCAAGATTTTAACCGTATTCATGTGAAGGGATTTCACACTCATTGATTATTAATAGCTTTTATGATGAGAAGGTGTAAGGGTTAATATCGCATGCTTTTTTACTTCATCTGAAAGACATTTTTTTAGTAAAATATCCTCTCCCCCAGTTCCTTGAAATCTGACATTTTTTGTTTGTTTGTTTGTTTGCTTGCAGCTAAAGAGGCAGTAGGTTTGATTTGGCAAGTTGTTTGGAAAAGGAGTTGAGAAGTGTCCTGTAAACACTGAAGAGTAAGTGCCTGTTTTACCTGCTATTTTAGCTGCAGGAAGTAAGTAGGATATGTAGTTGGGTTGGTATGAAACTTTTATAATGCTAAGAAGAATATAAATATGATGCAGTCATTTCATTCTCTGCATCTTGCACGCATAAGCATAGCCATTTTGAAACTGAAATACATTTTAAAAAGGCCAACAGATCTGTTTGATTGTATTTAGGAATTGGATTATATGCAGCGTTGAAGTATACAGAGTAAATTATTGAAAGCTGAAAGTGAGAAGCAAGTTAAGTGGCATTCTGTTAAATTGATTTAGATACTAAGTTTTAAATATTCAGTATAGAAAGTGTCTAAAATTAGAGGAAGCAGTTTGGATGTGCGCATACAACTCTGCCCTTGGAAACCAGGAACTAACTGACTAAAGATATGCCTGTCATGTGTACTTGCATGGTACTGAAAATGCCACTCTGTTTTGTACTGTAAATGACTGTCAGCTTTATTTGCAGTGTATTTCTCTGTTAATTTAACTGTTTTTTTTTTTTTAAATCATGTCAGATTTTTCAAAGTACAGGTGTTAACTGCTTTCTGTTTCTTCCCAAGAGAAAATAATCTGCAAAAGAAAGTGATGTATAATGAATCTTACTGGATAGACCTGGTAACGTGATGTGAGAAATTAAATTAGAACACTGCTAGGTGTGAAGCTTGAACTCATAAATGTTTAGACATATTTGCATCTGTATTAAGCACTTTAGCTGCTGCTAGAGAACAGTCACAAAAAAAAAAAATCATTAAATTCTGCATCAAGAATACTGTACTTCTAAAACTGTTGCTACTTCAGCAAATCAGTTTAAAAACTGAATTTATGCTTTTCCTTAGAATTGAAAGTATGAAAGCATCTGAGACAGAAGGTCATAATGATAGGTTGTAGGAGATATATTAGCTTAGGAATTACGGACATTGCCTCAATATGTTGTAATGCCATTTGTTTATATGTGTGTGTAGAGAAGGAGATTGCACTAAGATGTCCCTGACTCTGGGATAAACAGCAGGCTTGGAAAGCAAAGGGACAATGTTGTCTTTTATTGGAGTAGCTAGAAGGAGTGCGAAGAGCTTTTTTTTGTGAGAATGTAACCAGGATGCAGATTAGAATGAGACAAACCAATCTGCTACTCATTGTTGCCAGATGAACGCCTCCCAGCTGTTTTCCACTTTTCTTTGAGACACCGATTCTGATACTTATTCATACCCTTGGGAAAACAACTCAGCACAATAACCAGAGAAAAGCTAACCCAGCCAAAAAGCTGAAGGGTTTATTGTCCACTAAGTGGGCTAGATTGAAGTGAGATGACAGGGAATTAGAAAGCCAGAGGAAGTGGACTGCATATTTCAATAGCTGTTGGAGCTATGTTGGAGGAAATCATCTGTCTTGCCTACCCACAACCTTCCTCCATCTGTTCAGCTTAAAATCAATACCTCTTTCTCTGAGGGACTATACACCTCCTGCCTGCCATCTCACTGGGCTTTGGGTGGAAGCAAATCTGAACTGCTGAATAATTAATATTGCCTTGATAGAAAGGAAGGAAGGAACAGAAGAAGTGAGGGAATTGACACGTCACACAAATTACATGGGTTGTAGGTTGATAATGGATGATTGAATTTTTTGAATAAATATTACATATTTTATGAATAACTGTAATAATATAGGCTGTTTCCTGTCGCTGGTAGCTGTATTGCTTGAGAAGTTACCTAAAAACAAAATGCCCTGTGGATATAATTGCATTAAAGTTTTAAAAATCAGTGCCAAGGTTTGTTTTGTAGACAGCGGTCACTGAAATGTAAGAATGATAGAATTAAAACAAAGCTTTTAATAAAATATTGGAAAGAATGGCAAGGAATATATGACTTCTGAATGCTCTGACTAAATTTTTGGATTAAGATTACTGATGACTTTATTCTTAGAAACAGAGATACTGGTCTTAGTTTAGCAGTGCAAATCCTGCCTAGTCCAGCTGGATCAGAAGACTCCTTAATGATTTTTCTACACATTTGACACTAATCATTCCATTATTAAAAAAATTAAGAGAAGAGATGAGAAAGAGTCCCCATGTTGTTGGTCTCTGGAATGCTTTCTCCTCTAGTTTCAGAAAGAATCCTTTTTCAGAACAGAAACAGGACACATTTGAATGAGCTTGTGTCAGGGGTAAAGCAAGATTACTTTGACATTGACTGTTTAGGGCAGTGTCTATGAGAAGGACTGTGATTTCTGATAGTGTTAAATCAGTGAAAAAAAATGAGAAAAGATAAATGCTTTGTTTTGATGGTCTGTATATGTGTGCAGAATGGGAGTATATTGATATAGCTCTGCTTGTTTAAGAAGAGCTGTTGTTATTCTGTTTAGTTGCTGGTTGATATTATTCTGGCATGAACATTTCTGATACATTAGATTTTCTATTTGCATGTAGAAATGGAGTTACAGCTGTCTCATAAAATGTTTGCTTCCTATTGTTTATTTTGGTACATACCAAGGATCGATGCCATGTGAGCTATATCTTAACACTAGTGTATGTGGTCAGCTCCTCTGGAGTTCCATATTCTCTCTCCCTGGTGAAAGTGCACTAAAAAATTAAATAAGAAAAAGTGTTGTCTCTGATGCATGTTGTTTTTATAATCCTGTTAGTTAAAGCAGATACAGCAGATGTCATGGATCTGCACCTGTATGTGACTTCCTTATTCTCAATTATTGGATATGACTTTGCCTATGAAGAAGTATTTTTATCATTGCTGTCAGTAGAAGACAGATATTCACTAACAGGTGGATTTTAGAAATGCAAAAATAGATATAGATATTAACCTTTTTTTTAAGATTTTTTTTTTAGGATAAGTGTATATAATCCAATTATATAAAAAATATATGATTTTGATTAATTTCAGCTCACATAAATAAAAACAGTGAAGGATAATGGTTGAAAAATAATTAAAAACATACAAGATTTTTGTTTAGCTGTATAATATTTCCTTAGCAAAAGTTACAAATTGACAGAATTGGATTAATTCTCTCTCGTGTATGTATGACAAAAAGCTAAAAGGCATGTGAAAACCAAATGGAATATATGCTATAAAAAAGTGTGTCTAGGCAACATGACAGATCTAATAGTATTGAGATGGATAAGCACTTTGCATTTGTTTCTGCACCAGAAAATTCAAACTGGGGAGCAGCTGAAGCCCAGCTCAGCCCCCTCCCTAGTGTAGGGGGTTGTGGAATGGCACGAGTCAACCCATGCAGCCCTGGCAGGGCAGGCATCACCCTTACACCCCTGTCACCGTACACCTGAATAGCTGAAGTGAATGAATTTCTGCTTTTGATAGGATATTCAGATAGCATATTCGAGTGATTTACTACTGACATGTACATTTAGTTCATGTTATAGTATGTACAGTGTATATCCATCCTTTAATAACTGAGAAGTTTTAAAAGGACTTTTATGTACCAAATGCCCTTGTTCATGCATTAAAACTCTTGTATACTCATAGTAGGCCAGATTTCTCAGGCATTTGTTTAAATACATGCTGAGATAAACAGGGTTGAATAATGCGTTGTTATGTTCTTGACCTTTTTGACATAGGCAGATGTCACTGACTAGCAACAACTTTGGTACAGTGCAGATACATTTAAACAAGTTTTGATAAAATGAGCTTATGTGTATCACTGCACTGTATTGTTCTGAGCACAGTATGGATATCCATTTCTGGTTTCCTGGGTGTGTTATGCAGCCCAAGCTGACTGCTTTGCTGTCAGAGCTCAAGAGCTGCTGTTCACAAGTAGTAAGTAACTGCTCTTATATGTATTCCATATTTACAGACAGAACTACTCGTGGAAATGTAAACATCAAGGAAGCAGATAACTGATTAACAACTTGAGTTCCTATTAGCTATTTTTCCCTCCTTATTATTCAATTCAACCGTTTCTTGTAAGTTTCGACAGTACATAGAAATTTGGATTTGGAACGATTAGACCTCAAAATAACCAAGGTTATTGGTTGGTAATAATAACCAACTAAGCGAAAGCTTGGATTATATACTAACAAACACAATTAACTTATGAAAACATGTGCAGAAGCAAACACTGCACACTGATGAATAAATCTCATTTAAATCCTTTTCCCAAATGGAATTCAAGAGTAACGTTTAAAATGTAATCTGATACTGAACTTCTTTTTATTTCATCTCCATTGATTTAATTAACTGTGCAAAAGAATATCTGTATTCATAAATGGTTGTAGAAAGTTTTAGGTAAATTGTTATGAAGGCTAATGTTATGCTTACGTTATAAATTTGTAATATAAAACTTAACATTTTCTAAACTATGTGTCTTATAATAGTAGGTTCTCTAGAAAGAAAAAAAGACATTAGACTCTTAGGAGAAGTAGAATGGATGATTGTCGGTTTTTGCTCTGTTTCGAAGTAAAACACTGTAAAATACATAGGTTGCTCTGAAAGTAATGCCTCCACTTTATTTCCATGGAAACTACGACAGATAAAAAGAACACAGAATCATTATCTGATATAGCTGATTCTCAGCTCTAAGGCACAATTCTTCAAAATAATTGCCACTACTAAGTACATATTTCCACCAGTGATGAACAAGAGCCGACATGTTACAATCATTAAAATCTGCACTAGCAGAGGCGATCCACTGTTGCTACCACCAGTGCTGAAATACACTACTCACTCCTCACTGTGCTCATATCCACTCTTTGATCTCCATAAACATTCCACAAGTATCAGTAAGTGTCAGTGGGTGCAATTTTTTCCACAGGAAGGCATCCAATGATACACCTTTCCAAGTCAAACATCATTCCTTCAGGCTGCCCCTCTGCTGCCATCTGTCACAGGGCAACAAAATGTAATGGAATGTTGGTGGGAAAGTTCAGCCTCTGCTGCCATACCCCCAACATCCATCCATGATGTTGTAGACAAACATAATGAAACAAGAAGCATTACCTTTGGAGCAGATCTCATAGAATGAATCTTTTCAGTCATCGGAGTTGATTTAGAAGTATTATTTTCTTACAGAATCTTACTATTCACTGTCATTGGCTTTGGATTAAGCACTGAATGTGACATTCTTTACTGAGTACTTGCACCGTTATGTGTATACGTATCTTTTTAGGAGTCTGTTTACCTTTTAATGCATAAGAAGAAATCACTGTCAATACAATAATCACACAAGAACCCTTCACTGTCATGCAAAGGGTATGCATGAGAGCTTAATACTAGTCAATGCTGCTTAGATCTGACGTGTGTCCTTTACAGAGTCTGCTTGGTCTCAGGAATTGTGTAATTCCAGGAAGATAATACTAGTATTCATATTTAGAAATTATAAAAATGTTACATTAGAAATGCATGATTATGTTTACGAAGTGAAAAAAAAAAAAAAGGCAGTGAGCATCCCATAATATTTAACTGCTATTTCTTCAGGTTAGAATGAGTTTTGGGATGGAGCACCCTTTCTATACTAGCTTTCATTCAATTAGCCGTTTCATTGGGTGTTAAAGATGCTCATAGCAAGCCTCCGTTTTTAATCTCATATTTGATCAGTTACTTCAGAGTTTTCTCCATAGATCTGAAGTCTCCATGAAATTATTACATCTACACCGATTCATGATCATGAACTTTTATTATGTTTTTAAGCTTCTCTAATCACTGTTATTTATTTATTTTTTGACACTGCTCTTTTGTCCTGAAGCTTGTGGTGGATTGTTAGATATCTGTGTATTTTGAATTCTTAAAAGTCAATGATGAAGGTTTTCTAGTTGTATTGCCTACAGTGCAAACTTTTTCTAGTAATTATAGATCCGTGCTAGAATATGTAGAGGCGTAAGTATTCCTCGTAGCATTTTTTTTTTAAAAAGTAACAGATAGGTAAGCAGTGAGGAAACACAGAACACCAAAATGCAAAACTACGAAACAGCCTGTAAAGAGCTTGAAGCTCACTTTGATTGGCTGGTTAGTGATAATATTGCTAAAATAAATGTTGAGTTTTTGTTTCTCTTGACTTTTTTCATAGTGAATATTCCAGGTCTCATTATACATCTTTGGAAGCTGATACTCTTGTAAATTTATCTTTTCATTGTTGTATTCCTCATTAAATGATGTTCTCTTTACTAACTCTCTCGAATGAGTATTTTCATAAGCAGGATACAGCTTATTAAAACTTGTTCACCACCCTTATCAGATACTTGACATGTTGCATGTAGGGACCTCAGCCACTTTTCACCTTGTTTTGAATAGTGTACTGTGGAAACAGTGTAGTTGTAAGCAATGTCATGGAAGGCTCAAAATAAGACTGAGATATAAGATTATTCTGAGAAACTGATCTTTTCTATTAAATACATTCCTTCTAAAAGTGAGAGCATAGCTTTTCTGGATGTTCAGCCGACTTCTAATGATGCTGGATGATTATTAAATCGGGGGATCATGCTAAACTCTCATCCTGCTCACTTGCAGAAACAAAGCTGAGCTCCAGAACGCATGTAAATTACAGTTTGAGTTGCCCACTGGGTGCAAAGAGTTCAATATAAAACTTTTCTTTATTTTAAATTAAAAACTTTTAAGTATACTGTGAGCAATTTCTTGAAGACTTTCAACCCTCACTAGAAAGGCTAATATCAAATACCATGACTCTTATTTCTAAACAATATGAAAATGATCTTTCAGTGTTTCATTTATTTTTCAATTACTATTAATATGGTAATAGAAGAAAAACATTTTAGAACCGCATGCTACGTTCTTAAATTTACCTGGTGCCTTTTAATATGTGAAGTTATTTGTCCACAGTTGCTCACCTTCCATATACCCCAATTAAAATGGCTGTGACCTGATCTTTAAAAAGTTAAGTTTTAAGCTTAGTCTTAAGCAAACAATCCCATTAACTTCAATGAGCTTTTCATTAATAGGTTTAAAGTTAAGTAGGTCTTTTTTTGTTTGCACAATCAGAACTTAAGATGTGATCCTACTGATTAACCTTATTTCACATCCCCCTTCTGTTCCTGAGGATTTGCTGGTGTTATGGCTTTGACATTCAATTTCAATTTATCTCCCTTCTTATCTGTTCCTGGAAAGTAATTGGACAAGAATGAAAGCTAAAATTTTCATAAGAATGTAGCGAAGTTGCATGTACTAAGTCTATAGTAATTTAGTAGAACTAGTATATTTAACACATTTAGAGATTTGAAGATTACAAACTAGTACATGAAAAATGTCTGCTGTATAAAATATTAATTTATCTTCAGATGTGAAAAAATGATGAATTTAAGTTAAATTATGTACAACACCGCAGACATTTCTGTGAGACTTTTGAAAAGTCATTCTGAGACCTTTTCCAGTTTGGATTTCACCTGAATTTAGTACATCACTTTTCTCTGAATTTACAATAAAGCAAGTTAGAAAACTTAGGAAAATGTTTTCTTCGAATATTCTGGAAATTTTCAGTGTCTGATATGACTGTTATATTGAGTGTGCTACCATACAGTAGTTATGTCTTATAAAGTACAAATGACTGGATTTTCTTGTTAATGCCACATGTAGAAAATCTAATTATCTGGGCTTGGGAAGTCCTTCAACATAAGAAATTTCTTCAAAAATAAGATAGCAAAAATCCATTCTTCTATTCAACCTTGGCCATAGGGTAAAAACTTCAAGTAAATGTTTAATGCTTGTGTTCATTTCTGTTACAAAGTGGCAATAAAAATACTTATTGCTATAAACATAGTTCTGATTTCTTTCAAGATATAAGAATGTTTAAAATCTGGCATGAAGATTTGTATTTACTTATCCATCGAGACAGCTTTCTGGAATAAGTGTTTTTCTAATTACTAGAAACTTTTCTTGCCAAGATAACCAAAGTTGTTAACAATGATATTTCTGTATTTTCAACAGCAATTATACATAGAAATTTCCAATGCCAAATTATAGTAATTTTCTTCTTCCTTTTTTTTTTAATTGTTGTTACCTTTAGGCAGACCTTTCCTATGTACATACCCACAAGCATTTTTTATCTGTATCCTTTTCATTCATCCATCTGGGAAAAGCTGAATTTGCAATTTATGTGATTGCTTTGTATATCAGTTCTGACTTTTGAATACTTTGCAAAATAAGTTGCTGAGTTATACTGCTTGAATTTAAGAGATAATGTATTTTACTCTAGATATGTATGAGAAAGATGTGACATACACATTGAAGAATTCAGTGTTTATGAGTAAGGCAGTCTAAAATGGGACTGAACACATTTAACGATGGAAACAATAAATTGAGAACCTTGATGGTTTAATACTGGCTGAGCCGGAAGAGTGAGAAAAGAAGATACAAAGATAATAATAATAATAATAAAAGAAATGCACATTAAATACATTTCAAGAGAATAGAGAAAGCTAAGCATAATGAAAGGATCGGTACAGCCAGATAATAATCTAGTTTTACCATATAAACAGAAAACATTTTAGTGAGATGGGAAGAAATCAACGTAATAGCAGTAATCTTGTATGGTTGGCAGTGATTACTATAGTATGTTTAGAAGAAATAATGTCATGGGGAAAGTCAGTGACTTAAAGAAATCTCAGAAGTGTGATGTTAAGAAGGCATTTTTATAAATACAAATTTAGACTTGACATGGAATGACAGAATTATTAAGATTGGAAAAGACCTCTAAAATCATCTAGTCCAACTGTCAACACATTATCACCATGCCTACTCAACCATTTCCCTCAGTGCCACATCTACCCTTTTCTTGAACATCTCCAGAGACTCTACCACTGTTGTGAGCAGCCTGTTCTACTGCATTGCTACTCTTTCAGAGTGGTATCCAACCTGAACCTTCTTTGGCACAAGTTGAGGTCATTACCTCATTACATACATGCATATCTCCTTAGCTTTTCTTTCTCTTTACTTGTGATGTTTATTACTATTATCAACATGAGAAATCTTGGAACTGCCAGTAACTGTTATTCATAACTATTTCTTTTAAAATTATTCCCTATTTACAGAGTTGAATTCCTGAGTGATAGAATCAAAGATTACAGATTCGTAAAATATTTTGAATTGCAAAGGACTCACAAGGATCACCAAGTCCAACTCCTGCATGAATGACACTGGAAGTCAGAATGTGGACAGAATCAAAGAAGACTGTAAAGCCCCGGGAGTACCAGTGAAAAAAAGTGGTGCCCAAATTATCTTTTGTTCAGTTTTGCCTGCTGGAGAAAAGGGGGAAAGCCAGAAATAATGTAGAATGCAAACCAACTTCTAGTTATGTGGCAGGTGCTCACATGAGGGTTTTGGGTTTTATGACCATGGGATGTTCTATGAAGATTATAACCTGTTAGAGAGGGATGGGATTCACCCATCTAGAAGAGACAGGAAGACCTTTGGAAGTAGGCTAGCTAACCTAGTGATGTGGGCTTTAAACTGAAGGACTTGAGTGGTGGGGTCCAAAATGGAAATGCTCATAAGATTGCAACCAATGGGGGAATAAACCAGGCCAACCAGGACAGTGACAAATGTTCATTAGCTGCCTCCTGTGGCCAGCCAGAAGGCCAGGCATCTCAAGGGTGTGTATAAGCTATAGGGGGATCCTCCTGCATACTTGTTGGGAAATCTGCATCCTCTGCACATTTTTCTTCTCTGAAGTGCCTGTATACCAATGCATACAGCATGGAAAATAAACAGGAAGAACTAGAGATCTGTGTACAATTGCAAGGCCATGATTTCACTGTGGTCACAAAGACACTGTGGGACAGCTCACGTGACTGGAATGCTGTTATGTACTTTTTAGGAAAGACAGGCCAGCTAGATGTGACAGTGGAGTTGCTGCTTATGCATGAGAGTAACTGGAGTGTATCAGGGTCTGCTGGGGGATGTGACTAAGCACTGGAACAAGCTACGCAGAGACACTGTGGTGTCTCCTTCTCTGGAGTTATTCAACGCCTGCCTGAACACTTTCCTCTACAACCTACTACTTAAGCAGGGGGTTGGATTTGATGATCTTCAGAGGTCCATTCCCAATTCTATGATTCTGTGATTCTTGGTACTGGACCACCCAAAATTCAAACCATATATTAAAGAATGTTGTCCAAACACTCCTTTAACTCTGGCAAGCTTGGTGCACCGGGGAGTGTGTTCTGGTGCCTGACCACCCTCTCAGTGAAGATCCTTTTCCTAATCCCCAACCTGGCCTTCCCTTCAAGCAGCTCCATGCTGTTCCCTCGGACCCTGTCGCTGTTGCAGAGACTACAGCTCAGTGCTGCCCTCCACTCCCTGTGAGGAGTTGCAGCTGCCATGAGACCTCCCCTCAGCATCTCTGCTCTGGGCTGAGCAAACCCGGGAACCTCAGCTGCTCCTCACACATCTTGCTCTCTAGACTATTCCCAATCTTTGTAGTTTTTCCTTGGACGCTCTCTTATAGTTTTATGTCCTTCTTACATTGTGGCACCCAAATTGCCCACAGTGCTGAAGGTGAGGCTGCACAGAGCAGAGTGGAACAATTTTTCCCCTTCCTGGGTGGCAGTGCTGGGCCTGGTGCACCTCAGGGTACAATTGGCCTTTTGGGCTGCCGGGGCGTGCTGCTGCCTCCCATTCAGCTTGCTGTCTACCAGAACCCCCCAGATTGCTTTCCACAGCACTTCTTTCCAGCCTCCTGCCCCTCAATGTTTTACTTCTGTGAAAGATTTTATTTCACTTTTTTCTTTATGCGTGACTTCTGTAATTTCTGCCTTTTTTTTTCTTTTTTTGGATTGCATCCAGATTCAGTATTTCTGATAGTGTTCCCGTGGTAGTCTCAGCTTTATAAAGTAGTACTGAGATGATTACCTAGACAGTGTGGACTCTGCAATATTTTATTCTCTAGAAGGGGCCTGTACTCTTCTTCAGTGTCTGTGAAGTTCAGCTGCTTTTCAAGTCTCTGTGAGATCCAGCTGTTCCTTCCATGTAACTTCGTATAGTGTTATAATCTTTTGTGTCCAGCAAGTTTTATCATACTCAGTGGCTTTTAACTTCTTGTTCAGCTAGCTTGACCCCAGGCCAACACATATTGCTAAGCTATACAGTTATGTCCAACCTAGAAGCTGACCCTGCTTTGTGTAGCAGGTTGGACCAAGTGATGCCCAAAGGTTCTTTTTGTCTTCAGTTTTGTATGATTATACATGTGGTGTCAGGGTATTCTCAAATCAGTAGATAAAAACTTTATGGTACATTCATTGAAGCCAGTAGCAATTTGCTCTAATTTCACATGACACTCAAAAATTCATACCTGAAATAGAATTCATGTTACTGTTTCTTCTTTGCAATAAGTAAGAAAGATGATCTTAGCAATTTCTTTGTTATTTTACCAGTAACTGACTCAAACAGATGCTGCTATCTGCCGAAACTTGGGCACTACTTGCTGATTTCACAAAAAACATTGCTTACTGTGCAAATTGACAGGGCATTCTGAACACTGAAATATTTTAGCAGCCACACATAAATTCTTCCTTTTGTATGTAGCTATGATTTAATGTAGCTGTAATAGTTTCTTTTTATTCTTACTGTAGGTTTTTGCTCCCATAACAGTTAAAACCTCAAAATATATTAATATGGTAAGAATCAGTTTTGTCATTTTAATCTTGCATAAGAAAAATAGACTAATTTGGTTATAACTGTGATGGACATAGACAAAAAATGTTAAAAATGATTTAAAAAAAAGTTCTGTTTTTCTTCCTGTGTTGCTGAGTTCCTAAAAACGTAGATTATTTCAGAAACAGTAGTGAGAATTTATACTTTGATTCAAAAGGAAGAGAAAAATCAGTCAGTAAAAAATGTATTTTATTTATTTTCTATGATGAAATATATTTTGAAAAATTTTAGGCGCGATTCTCACAGAACAATCACACCTCTTGGCATACTAGAAAAAGAATATTTTCAATTTTCAAGCATAAAGAGTGAGATTAGTTTATAAGGGTGGGCCACTTAATATTTTTCTCTAAAACTTTGAGTTCCAGGTTTGTGTAAACAACAACATATTTATCATTCTTCTAAGAAATGTATGTACATTGTGTACATTATATTCCATAATTTTGATGACAAAAGTATAATAAATAATTTACATGATTTTAAGAGTTTCAAACACACAGTGCTGAACTAGTAGCAAAGTATGGGAGATAAATGTCTTTAATTTTTTCTGACGTCTACACTGGACTTGCCTTCCTTTTACTTTTGTTTAATCAGTCATTTGGAATGTTATTATACTTCCCAAAGGAGCTCTCACTATTCATCTTTGAGAAATAATTTCTTAGAATAAACACTACCTGTGAATTATATACAAATAGAATGTTCCAAGTTCTTTCTATTTAAACTAGGTTACTGGTCATCAGAGTCTCATATATTTGCTCTGCTCCCTGACTGAGTGACCTGACCTTTATAAATGGGAGAAATAACTCAAGAAATCACTGAAATCTTTATTCTGCCAGCAAGTTTCTTGGGAAGGGAAACAAGACATAAGAAAAGGCTCTGCTGCTTTGGGAATATAAAAGGATCTTTGTGCTATCTTAGGTATCTTTATTGTCCCTGGCTACATACGTGAACTGTAGATATAATTGTAGGTGGATTGGTCTCTGATTGAGACAAAGAGAAAGGTGTGAGTCAGATTTATGATTCATCTTTCTCTGTTTCACAGTTGTTGCTTTCACAGCATGAAAAGGCTAGTAGCACTGTGTATGCAATTACAGCTATAGAAACAGTGGGTTTTATCTGAGTAATTGTGTTGTTACTGTGTTGTGGTTCTGCTGGTAGCACTGTACAGTTGGAAACAAAATTTCTACAGTTGTTCATTGCAGCAGGTCACTGTTGTTATCCTGAAGTTGCTATGTGCTTGCTTATTTTACATAAAACATTTTTCTACTGCCAGCTGAGGACAGGCTTTGAATCTCTTAATCATGGTTTAATGTCTTATTTCCACTAACCAACATAGGTGTTAATTGCCTGTCTATGTGTACAACTGTTTGCAAATTAAGTACTGTTCCTGTTCTGTTTGCAAACTTTGCATATCTTTCTTTGTTCAAGAAAGATGATGTGTTTCTCTGCCCATTTACACTCTCTCATAAAATGCATTTACTAGCAGGGTAACAAATTAATTGATTCGTAGTGTTTAATGCCTTCATATACCCATTCATATAAAATGTTTTATCAACTGTTTTCAACATATTTTTTGGAATGAATGAGTTTTAAATCATCTCTATAGCTACTGCTCACTGGAGCTATTCACTGTTAATGGCAGTGTTGAGGTCATAGCTTATCTTGTTATCATCTAACCAAAGTGTCAATTAGGTGCACTTTTAACATTCCTATTGTAACAATATAACTTGAATTACATGCTAATTCCAATGGATTTTCTGCGTTGCTATGGGCTTTGTTAAGGAGCATAGATAGTTTATATGTTAAAAAAAAAAAAAAAAAAAACGAACAAACAAAAATCACAAAAAACTGATGGTAGCAGAATGAAAATGAAAGGACTGGATGGACACAACTCTTTTGGTTGGTTGGTTGGTTAGTTAGTGTGGTTTCTGTTGTTGATTTGTTTTTCCTGTTAAACAAACAAAAAAAAGAAACAGCTCCTCTTCTTTTGTGTTTATGCATCACACTGGGCATCATGGTGCCTAGAAACCTTTTTTGGGGCCATGTGAAAGTTCAGTCTTTTGCTATACAATGTGCTGGATTAGCTACCTAGCTATGATGTGGTTGAATTTACTTTTTTCAAGTGATACCTCAGTTGATGTTACCCATTCAGGAATCCATGAGAGTTTCTATGTGATAACTAGCAACACATCAGACCAGAAGAGGGTATTTCCATCACAAGTCAATATTGTTTTCTATAAATTCCATTAACTAAAGCAACTATATTGATCCTTTGGCATAAAACAGTCTTGAATTTATGTTTATTAAAAAAAAAAAAAAAAAAAGAAAAGAAAGAAAAAAGTGCCAGCTACTCAGTAGTTATTGAAACATTTTTAATGACTGTTCTAGTTCTAACTGTTCTAGTTTTTATGTTATTAGTTCATCCTCATCTGCTGTTAGATAGCACCAGTGGGGTTGTGTCCCCTCGGGAAGTCTGTCTAGATACAATATATGAGTGATCTGTTTTAACCAAAGTGTTACCTATTTTAACCATGGTGTTAGCAGGAAGTAGTTCTGCACAGAGATGCTTGCAGTAGTTCAGGATTTCTGTTCTCTTTTAATTGCATGTGCTCCTAGGCTTTATTTCAAACTTTCTTCATAAAAGAAATGTGAATTCCAGTTCACGTAGCTCTTTCTGTAAGGTACGTGGGGCCTTTTCTGTCTCTAAAGTTTTTATTCATACCATATCTATTCTGTTTTATGACCTGGCTAGTTTAAATGATGCCACCTGTTCTAACCAGTGAGGTAGTTTTATTAAGGCTTGTTAGGCTAACAGGGAACGTGGACTGCAAACTACTTTAATAATAACAATAATGAAAGTCAAGGAAAAATGTAGACAGACTTTTCTCCAAAACACAAATTAAGTAAATGCTGGCTAATTGTTGGGGCTGCAGCCAGAATTTTAAATGAAAGTTTTGAATTTGTTTATTCAATCTTCATAAAACAGTCAGTAATTTACCAGAAAAAAAAAACAAAAACAAACAAAAAACCTGGAAATGTCAGTGTGTTAATGCTGGGTGAAAAGTTTTCTTTGGGCTGCATCTTTTTCCTTTTCAGTCTCAAGGTGTAGTTAGTGTGCTGAAATAGATTTACAAAGGAAAAGATTAGAACAAATTATTGTGCTTGAAATAAATTTGTGCTGTGTTGAGCTTTTAGGTATTAATTGTCTAAAATAAGACCTATAATGGAAATAAGAACAAAAACATAGGCATCATTTAATTAAACCTTGGAAATCCAAATTATTTCAACTCTAAGATCATATTTCACAAATTAAACCCAAGGGGATATCTGAGCTTTTTTTTTTGTGTGTGTGTGTGTGTGTGTGATTTTTACAGAGCATTAATAGTGCATTTAAAGCACTGAAAATTTTCAGTTAGTAAAATAGGGCATTTCAATTAATAAAAAACTAGCAATGCGCCTAATGACATAGGTAAAATGAATATTTGAGAATAATCTCTGCCTTGAATTAAGGAAGAACTAGAGAGAGAAATATATTGATTTGTAGATTTACAAAATAGTCTGGATTAGGAGCATTTAGGAAAAAAGTATGTGCTAAGGATTGAAGATTTCACTGAGGCTTCTGGCATTGTCTCTATGGAGGCCTGAGGCAACTGGGAGGAGGGAATCTCCTAAGTAGGAATTGTTTGACTTATGTCTGTCGGTCAGCGCACTACTAAAAAATTAATCATATTTTACTATCTGAGATAATCTGATGAATTAAAAAAAAAATGCTTATTCTGAAACCAGATGCAGCTATAAAGCTTTTACCTTAAAAAAATCAATTCGGAAGAGTAATTTATTAATTCTTGGGCAGTGTCTGATTTTGGACATCTAATTGCAGCATTAGGACATGCTGCAACAAGTATCTGTGCTGTGAAATTAGATTTCTGTTATGTGGAATAATAATTTACTTTCCAGAGGAACAACTTGCTTTCTAAATGGAAAGATTTGTCTGGAGTGTTGTTATATTTTGTTTTTAAATGCGCCGAAAGACAAAGTGTCTCTGGTATGGAAGGTAAAAAGGGGATCAAATGCTACATTTGCACTTCTCTTGGCAATCTCAGCATGCCAGATCACAGATTCCCATATTTTGTGTGGAATTTCTTTTCATGATTTTTGTTTTCAGTTAATGTTTTCCTTACTTGTGTTCCTGTTGAACTATGTAAAATGGCTTTCTTATATTCCACAGGAATTGTACTGCTTGTGGCTTTTTTACACACTTGTAAATCTTAGGAAAAAAAAAATTGTCTCTGATAGCTTCCTGAAGCAGCTTTCACAGCTGTAACTTTTTCCTGCTGAACTTTCCAGTTAGCTTCATCTCATTTTTTCAGTGAATTTTTCAGTGTCTTTTTTTAATCTTATTCTAAATTTTCTTATTACTTATCTTTTTATATCTGATTTCTTGTCTTTGATACTTTTTTTCTCAGATTTTTTCACACCTTTAATTCCACAATAGATTTTCTATTCCCTTAAATGAAAAAAAATATATATTTATAGTTCATGTAATATAATTTAAGTGAAATAAAGTCAATTCTAGCTTAACAAGGTCTCGTTTTTTTTCTTTGATGAGTAAAAGTGGTCTTTACGAAAGGACTGTGAAAGTGGTACATAAATCACACCTTGGACACTGTTCACCCATGAGAGGGGGTGATTGGCTTGAAAAGATGAGATTGTCCCTGCTTCTTCATGAAAATGAGTTCCAGGGTGATAAAGATTAACTTTCAGAACTGTAATGTTTGGGGTTTTTTTACATGTAAATTTAGCAATAATTCGGGAAAACAATGTTTCATGCAGTTATTTCACAAATAAAAGAAAATTTTCTTATTCCATTGTAGTTAAAAAATAGTTGAGCTTCCAGTTTCTAAAAGAGCTGACAATACAGAGCTACAATGTTGAAACATTTTTTAAAAATATATAATTACATTTCTTCTATGTTTTATTTTTTTTTAATTTATTCTAATGTTGATACACATACCTACAACATAAATGCAATGACGGGACAAAATAACAGTATGTAATACGGCTTTAAAATGCTCTCCAAAACAATTTGGATGCTATCTCAGTGTCAGTATGTGCAGATGCATTGCTTAATAGATGGTTGTACATTGTCTGTATCGTACTGGCTGAGAAAAATGTCATGCTTCATCTTCTAACGCAAAGTCCAATATCTCAGCTCTTCCACAGCTTGGGGAAAGAGAGTAGAGATCAACTATAGATAAGTTTGATGAACCATTTCTCTTCATCTAACTACATTTTTTTTTCCCTGCTAGTTGCCAGATGTCCACTGGAGTGCTGTATATATGCTGTTGACAATCTGTGAAACTCTTTGTCGGAAAGTTAAAATAGTAACGAACTTTTCATTCCAATGCTAGCTCATTTTTCTGTCTTTGATCTCCAGATCAAGATAAAATTATTTTTGTAGTGGTGAAGGATGTAACAGAGGCAATAGACTAAGCAGAGGAAATGCAAAAAGAAAAAGATTTTTTTCCTGCCTGATAGTTTATATTCAAATTATATTATTGAAGTTGGTCAGATTTTGATAATGTCAGAATTTGTTCTGACAGGGAAGAAGCCTAGAGGGCAAAGTGCAAAGGGGGAATTCAGAAAGTAAATGAGAAATGCAGTTAATTACAAGTTCCATAACTAATTGTCACTGCATCACAATGGGACTGAAAAGGGTTCCTGAGGGATGTAAAAAAAAAACAAACAAAAAAAAAACGTGGAGCTGCACTGCATGTGCATTTACAAAAATGAATCATTCAGATGAATTCAGATATGTGATCAGTTTGATTATGAGAGGTAGGAAACACTGAGATTCAGGACAAGTCTCCACTATTAACGATGCATCTCCTTATGGTGCATACACATTTTGCATCACTGTGCTTTTACTGGTTTCCTGGGAGTTCATTACTGAGGCTTGCTGCCATGCTAAGCAGTAACTACTCTCCCGTAATGATATTCAGCAGTGCTGGTAGGACTCTCCCATCTCATCTTATTTAATTATTTATTTTAATTTTAACTCATTCTGACAGTCTCTTGAGATATACAACTCATTTTCATCAGGGCTCCCAGGAGACAGCAATAACAGAATACTGCTTTGCAGCTGCATGCATCATTATAACAAAATCCATAAAGCAGGACACTTAATCTGAAGCTACAGATGAGCACTGAGCAGTCAGAATCTCAGTATGAGAGTGTAAGGCAGCAAATGAAGGCATTTCAGAAAGTTCAGTCCTTTTACAGTTGCTCACATTTTGTATATTCCCTATCTCCTTGTTATCCGTTTCAGATCTTCCCATCTGTACTTGCCCCCTGTAGACTAGCTTTGCTGTCTTCATGGCAGATTGTTTTGTTTTGTTTATTTATTTTTAAACGAATGTTTCTAGTAGACCTTTAATAGAGGGATGCTGAGTAACTAAGAATAGCTTTACACTGAGCATTAATTAGACTTTGGTTTTAATATAAGTTTAAAAGAGCCAAAACACTTCAGAGAATCTTCACTACATATCGTTCCTTTAATTGTTGAACTTCTCATGTGGAAATGATTCTCCAGGCTTCAAATAACTCTTCAGGAGTTCAGTAACTCTTGAAGCCTGAATTCCTGTTTATAACAGGAAACAGACTCCATTGTCATCTTTCATTCTCTCTCTCTCTCTCTCTCTCTCTCTGTTTAATTTTAAAAAGATATGCAGAATAAAGAAAATTAGAACTTCAATTTTTAGTGTGTTGTTTAACTAATCTCTGAATGGAATTAAATAACATAGTGTTTTTGAAACAAAGTAAATTCACTTAATTCACTTTCTTCTGATTACAGTTAAGCCTAAGAAGAACAGACATTTAAGAGTTGAAGAAGTCCTTTGAATTTTGCCACTTTTAAAATTATTATTTGTTTTAATTGTGTAAATAACACAGTTTACGTGATCCATTTTGGTGTCTTTGAATTTACTCCGTGGATGACTTCTGAGAGGAGTGAGAAACAAAGATCTGTATAGTAAATCTTGATTTATCGCTATATTCTGCACTCATTTATATTTATTGTTTTAGAAAGTATGAGTTTTCCACTAGTATCATCCTCACAGTTTTTATGAAGGAAAGTTTAGTAGTAATGATTGTAAATACATTTTAAATGTGCCATCTAAAAAATCTCAATGCACCTTATATACAGTTTTTTACATTATTATGCACTGGTGATAGTCTTATAAACAGCTCCCAGGCATTTCCCAAGATGGAAACAAAAGAAAGAAAAATAGTATTTGAATAAATAAAATATCAGCCTTACTGTTTTGTAAGGTACCGTTTAATTTAATGTACACCTGAAATATAACAATGACTTAAGTATTTAAGCAGCTCATCTGCAAATATAGGAATCTTTAAAAGGAAAATTGATTCCTCAATGCAAAACTGATTTCTAGCATGAATAAGAAAGAATGCAGAAAGGTGAGAAAATCAAGGAGGAAGTTACAGTTAGAAACAAATGTGACTTGGAATGTCTGGATTTGCTCTCTGATATGACTTCATACAGCATTTAGCTCCGAAAAATTCCTGTTAAGTCACATTTGTATGTAAAGAAGGTAACAATACATTGTTGATGTATGAAAACTGTTTTGAAATGGGATGTGAGACTTTTAAGAGATCAGCGGCTTGGTCTTTCTAGGGTTTGATGGGTGATTGTATGGATATAGAAACAGAAAGCAGGGTAAAACTGAATGCTAAGAATTCCTTTCTGCAGTAGAAAATACTATACTGAGTTTCTTTTTTTAACTCCTCTGCAGACATAGGCGACTAGAAGTCTTCCCTTACTTCAGCATAATCCTCTGTAATAAAATGAGTAATGGCAATAGAAAATATGTCACTAATGGGTATTTCTAATGCACAGCAACGTCTTGAAGTCCTCTTCCATTATTGTGAGAAAAATTTTCCTGTTTCTTTTTGTTCGCAAGTTCCTGTAAATTTTAATGACTTTATGGTACCTAAACAAAGCCAAAGCAGTTCTAATTCTTGTTGTTGTTGTTTATTTTTCTAGATTTATTTGCAGGTTTGGAGTCTCCTAACTTGATTGATTCTTGATATATTCAGATAAGGAATCAAACTGTTTGCTCAGAGTAATTATTTCTCTGAGGTTAAAAAGTATTTTATTTTTTCCAAGGTATTTTACTTTATATACAACATCAACTTCTGTGTACATTTTCATATTTTACTATTGTATACAAAAAGATCATATTTTTCTTTTGAAGCTGAGAAAATATGGTTACTGGGAACTTAAGTGCTTCTACAAAAATAATGATTTAAACAGCAATATCTGAATTTTCTGTCAATACTATCTAATTTTATGAAATACCCATATGATATTGGTTGGAATTTAAGTAAAGGACAATGAGTAAAAATGCAGATTTTGACTGAAAGTCTCCTTCATTATGTTCTAATACTCATTCAGAATCCTCCAAGCCCATTTTGGAGACTTTCCTTTGAAAGCCATGATAGCTATGGTATTTTTCACAATTGTGGATCTCTGTGCAGTGTATGGAAAATCAAGAACTTATCTGAAATGAATTGTCAGTCCTTATCTGTCTAATGACACTGTGGCAGTGATTTTATTTAACTGTCAGACCAGATCAGTGGTTTATTTGCAGGTAATCACCAATTTAACTTGCCCAGGTCATCGAGTTTTTAATGAAGTGTATGTGCTTCATAGCTTGGAAAAAACATGCTAATTCTTAAGGTATTTTAGTCAAAACAATTAAAAAGCACTTTTAGAGAAAGGTCTGAAATTTTAGTTACAGTGAGAGTCTTTGAGAGACTGGTAGTACAGCTGTGAGCGTAATCTAAGGTCAAAAAGCTGAAAATTGCTGGTTTTAGTGATGAGTAAGTGGCTTTCTTTTCTTTCCCTATTAGATAGAAAATGGTCGTCTGTGGATCTCTATGGTGAAGACCTCAGAAGAAATATCAATTTTTCCAGTCAGCTTTTCATAATGTAAATATAGTTTGAGCTTCCCCCAATGGGCAGCTAAACCATGAACAAGCGGAAAAACCCTTTTTGGACTGTATTTCTGAACCAGGCTTCACCTTCCATCTCAAGAACTTTTTAAAGGATTACAGCTGAAAAAGACAAGAAAAAGAAAACCTTGAACAGGAACCTTATCCTACAATGAGAATTACAAGTACATGTTGTATCTGCCCAGTCCTAGTTTGTCTCTGTTTTGTGCAGAGGTGTTATGGAGCTGCTCATCATGGCTCCATCAAGGTGACTAGAAATCAAACAAAACATATAGAAGGTGAAACAGAAGTACATCATCGTCCCAAGCGTGGATGGGTGTGGAATCAGTTCTTTGTTTTAGAAGAACACATGGGACCAGATCCTCAATATGTAGGAAAGGTAAGGTCATTATCTTTTTGTTTTTTATTTTTCCATCCTCTGAAACATGGCATTGATAGAGGAAAACCAAGTATCTCCTTAAATGTAACCTCATTTTAAAGGTGGACACCTCTCAGGTTGTTATATTTAGGCACAGTGAGCTTACCAGTTCCCTAAGTATGCCTACTGTGTTTATTATAAGCAGAAATATCAATAAAAGTAAATAGAGTGAAGTCAGAGTATTTCTTCTGAGCTCAGCTATACATGGTATGAGTGAGTGCAGCTGATACTCTTACATCGGAATCTGTAGACCCTTCAATGAATAATATTTAAATATGTCAGTGCTAAATCCTTTTCTGGAGTATTTCAAAATAAGGTTCAGTTCATCTTTAGGGAATATAATAAATACAGCCTAGATTCAAGAACATATTGATTCAAATATGTAAGGGTAAGTTGGAAAAGGACTCCTTCAAAGGGAGATCTCTCTGTGGCATTCTTATAATGAGAAGCAGGTGGTATGTTACTTGTTATAACTCATAAGAAATCGGTAGAAACAACAGGCCCTATATTGGTGTTTTTAATTACATAGTGAGTTTCAGGAATAAGGTTCATGCTGATGCAGTTGTAGGCTATCCAACTGAATTCTAGTTTATTATGCATAATATTGTCTATATAATTTATGTTTTAAATTTACATTTAAAAAAAAAAAAAAACAAGTGCAGAAATTGGTATGTATAGCTTTACTGCAAGACGTATGACAGATGGAGTTTTCTCCCTCTGAATGCTGTCAGCATAATGATAGAATTTCTTATTATGTAATCTGGAAGAATCTTTATTTCCTTAATGAAATTGGAAAAATATGTTGAATATGAGTGGTAAAGAAAGATGGCTAATGGGAGTAAAGCATGGGAAATGAACTATTTCATTTTACTTTCATTTTGCCCTCAAGATGAAAATTTTTAAAATTGTATTTAAGAATATTTAAAATATCCAAGGAAACCAGTAGCTCCTGAAATCACAGATGTCTGGTAGCCAGGGCTTTGAAATTTGAGCAGTATCATCTCAACTCAAAATAGCAACTGGAGCATTTGCATGTAAGATACTGTCAACACAAAAAAATCAGAAAAAAATGCCTTATTTTGCTAGGCCAGCCTTAGTAAAATGCCAAGTACTTGGCACACTGAAAATCTTTAGGATTTGTGCAGGAAATGTAGACTGGGGAAGGACATTTCTAAATGGAAATATTGGGTTACGTTGAATTAAAAGTTTTTAACGTAGGTGAGCTGATGAGGGAATATTCGTCCAGAGACCACATTAGTTTGATTAACATTTTCATGTATGAGTTTGGAACAGAAGAAATATTCCATATACATGTTGCCAATGTGGGACTATGCAGGAGAATCAAATGATTATATGGATAGAGTTAGATAGCATGAAGAATATTGGTACATTGAGGTACAGGGTAAACATCAAGACCACTGTATAATAAGGCTCATGTAGAACAATACCGTGAATTTCAACAGTTATACACTGTTGATTCATGAAGTGTAAGGGACAGAGAAAGAGAAAGATCTGGTTATCAGATCAATTATAGATTCTACTGCTATACATTAAAAAAGGTAGATACAATTTGAAGCTGCCAAAGCTGAGATAGTAAAAATAGATACAAGGTATTTTAAAAGCTGCTGTACAAAATAATGCTAACATGTTTACTGTTGTCTTTAATTTTGTCCAAGAAAAATGAATTTACCTGTAAAGCTACATGCAGAAAATCCAACATTATGGTTGGGAGTGGTGATGGAAGATAAAATATGATTGGATAATTGCCATCAAAATTAATAGCAGAGAGTATGTATATATTTACACTTTCGAACAGGTTGCCCAAGGAGGTTGTGGATGCCCCATCCCTGGATGCATTCAAGGCCAGGCTGGATGTGCCTCTGGGCAGCCTGGTCTAGTGGTTGGCGACCCTGCACATAGCAGGGGTTTGAAACTCGATGATCATTGTGGTCCTTTTCAACCCAGGCCATTCTATGATTCTATTATTATATAAATACACTTCAGAGGAGACCACAGGGGAAAGAGATCTATATAAGTTGATTCAGCTTGTATCTGAAAAAAGTTAGGTTTTGCTCACAATCAGTTAATTTAGGATGGAAATAAGAAAATAAGTGAGATTCTCAAAGAGGCTGTTAATAGGAAATGTGGACAGGATCTGAAAGGTTTTCAAAGTAGAGCATGCTTGTCTTTATGATAGCATTTTCAAACATGACTACATGAAAGAGTAGACACCTGGATTTGGTGACCTACAGGATGATCCCTTTCAATTTTATGTTGCTGTGATAACATTGGAAATATTCTTTCATCCTCTGACCTCTGTGTTAATGCTACATTTAAAAAGATCAATGAATAGGATTGCATTTAATCCTTTGTGGTCAGAAGCACATTCCTTATCTGAGGACATTTCTTCTTCTGTAATTACCAATATTTTTCTTCCTTTTCCTGAAAGAATTCCCTATGATGTACATCATTTTCTACACTGAGTACATCACAACGTTTGTAAACTCATTTTTGCAGAAGCTTTGTGGGACTTAGAAGCATCTATACTATACTTTATATTTGGTAAATAAAGGTATGATGGTTCTGATGACATGATTTACTGCAAATATCAATCACATTACTTCATTTATTTTTAATTCAGAAAAAAAGAAATGGCTGGGTGAGACTGATGTAATGTTAGTAATAAAGTTTGAGTAGTAATCATTGTGCATAAATTGCTTTTCATTTTGAAAAATAGATGTTTAATTGATGTTGCATTTAATTATACATACCTCACAAGGCCTCATATGACCTGACTAATTGAATAAAAGATTTTTTTTAAAAACTCCTCAGATTATGAAAGAAGGCAGTGTGAGTGTTGCCCTTTAATTCCAGTCATCCATTCAGTGGCAGCACCCTATCAATTCCGTCAATTATTAATTTTGTAGACTACTCTGCTTCACTGGTGAGTGTTTTGTCGTTTGATATCTGTCCTTTCACATTTTTCACACCCAATTTGGAAGCAGCATCACAGAAAGCAGAGTCATTATGTACAATGCTGTTATAATGATTACGGTCATTGTCATGGAAATGCACAGTGAGGACAAGAATAGGGTAGGCCTGCAATGAATATAGTAAGGTTTCTCATTCTTACCAAGAAATGACTGTCAAGACTATGGATTATTTTACTGCTATCATCTGTTATACATCAAAAGTTAGGACAAGTCATCTTTGTATTTTAATATCAAATGTATCTCAATTTCTCAATCTTTACTACTTTTCTGTAATATAGTTTGGAGACTAGAAATCTGTATAAAATTAATCTGTATTAATAATACTTGTGAGACTTTTATAGGAATAAGGAACGTGGCAAAACACAGGTCTTGGAGAAATTAGGTTGTGATAGAAATCAGAAACAAACCTTTAGTAGATTTTAAATATTTTCTACGGTATTGGCATTATTGAACAGGTTCTCTGTTGTTTCATTTGCGATCAGTCTTCAGTGTTTCATAGCTTGCTTCCCCTAAAAGACAACTCCAAGAACAATTTGGTATTTAAAAAGATATCTGTAAAGAAAAAAACACAGTGACTTTTTTTCTACAATCGTGAATTATTTGGGGAGGCTTTCTTGAAAACTTCCTAAGATCAATGATGTCTAACAGTATTCAGATAGACTGCTTATCTCTGTGTGTATGTGCATGTGTGCAGTGAAGAAATTTCATTAAGCAGGAACAAATGCCCTTGACCCAAGCATCTGAATCCACAGAACTGAGCTTCCAGCTACAAGAGAAAATGTGAGACTTTGCATTCCCAGATGAAAACTATGCTAATTAAAACGTGTCTCTGAGTACTGAAAAAGGGACTAGTAAGAGCGCTGTGAGCTGATGGGTGGTCAGGTACCATCCTTCTGTTCCCCATTCAGGGGAATGAAGACCCTCCTGAGAAACTTAGAGTAACTTGTGCTGTAGTGCTGCAAACTAACATTTCTCCTACAAGTTGTATTTCCTTTGCATTTCCTCCATGTTTCCAGGTTTAATAATTCATATGTCAGGAATTTGAGAGCAAAAGAGCAAACAGTTTTAGGGGAGAAAAGAAAAAGAGAATATATATTTTAGTCTTTAACATTCTCTTTCATTCTGAATGTCTTTGTCTCCAGAGTAGTCGTCTAGTCTCTGTGATATTACTTAAAAGTTACACTGGAAGCAGGTCATAACTACACATTCACTGTGCTTTTGACTTTGGGGAGATAATAAATGTGTAGTGTAAAAGTGGAGATCGATACCGGCTAGAATCTGAGCGATTCATGCTATTAGAGTAAACAGCACAAGAATGCAATGAATAAGACTGACACTTGATTTCTCTGTAGACCCTTTGGATCTTTGAAATACTAAATGTATACCTCTAAATCCACTTCAAATATACCCTGCAGGGCAGGGACAGCTTTTCAGATATTCAACCTTTTATAGCTTTTTAACAACCGTTCTTCCCAAATTTGGGAGATAGAGTGATTCTTTGTTTACTCAGTTCTTTTACCTGTAATACAAAAATATTTTGTTTTGATGGGGCGTGTAAGGAAGTATGGAACAGATGGAAATGAGTGTGAATACAGGAAAGAGGAATATAATAGCTATTAAAAAGTCCTGGAATCATAGTACTGTAAGTTAGATAAGGAAAGTCATCCCTGCTATTATGCTGAATTTTCAACTTAATGGGTCTATTAATTTGTTATTTTAGTCTTGAAAACAGAAATACTGCGTAACAAACTTGTCATTCAAAATTCCTTTTCAAGTTGATATGAAGATGTGTCATTGCAAGAAATTAGTTCTAGTACAGGAAAGTGAATCTAGTCTTTTCTGATCATATCAAGACAGTTTCACATATCAGATTTAATGACAGGAAGGGAAAAATTTATCCTTCAGAATAAATGCTAAGGAAGAAACAAAAGCTGAGTTTTACAATTAAAATGGCTTTATACATTAGCAGAAGTTTAAGTAAAATAAAGAACGAGATGTTTCATCATTTTAAACACTAGCAAACAGTTCCAAAATTTAGTCTAATTTAAAATGTGGCTTTATTTTAATTTAAATATAATTAAAAGGTAAGTTTAAATGCTTTAGTCTAAAGATTTTGCATGTGGCTTGCTAACCACTGTCATCCCTTCGTAAAATGAGCATGAGGGACATAAACAGCATCCAGAACAATGTGCATCCAATTTTCTATCATTTAAGGTGCTCCTTTTACAAATAATAAATTTAGGCAAAATAATTTTCCTCTGTCTAGCAAAAGCATGGTAGCAATGAAAATATAAATGTGCAAATGAACATTTTTTCTGTTCTTTTATGGACTTTGCTTCTTTAAATTTTTCCATTCTAATTTACTTATGTAGAAATGAAAGCGTAATGAAAAGGAATACTGATAAATAGCATCTTGATTCTGTGCCATTTAAGTTGATGGGAAGCTGACGCTGGTCAGACAGGACAGTGTCTATTTTTTTTTTTCTATCTCTGTCTCCTACTGTTGCTCAAGGAGTAGGTTTACCAAGAAACTGAGGAAGTGGCCCCTCCTCATCATACTGCTATTATGTAACCTGAAGGTAGTAATGTGTGATATTATATTATTCTATATGGTATCAGCTGCCTCATTTTCTGCTTATTTTTACAAAAAGCTGGCTGAGGACTTGTAACCCCAAATCTGTTCATACTAAAAATTCTCAAATGCACTTGCTTTTTCTTGAGTTCTGTTGATAGACAGTCTCCTGTGTTGCCTCCGTGCTGATAGTAACACTGTCTTTATTCACCAAATATTTTGTTTTTGAGAGGATGAGGGCACTTTATTAAAGTTCTACCAGTCATAGAATGCTGTGGGCCTTTAGTTTTTATTTATTATTTTCAAATTGGAATTTCTAAACATTGAAAAGTTATTTCAGGAAAAATCAAAAGAACCAAGTGCTTTTATCAGCCTGATCAATCTGACTTTCTCCTAGTGAGTTCTTGCATTGCAGTCCTGAGACAGAAAATGGCTATATACTAACTCACAAGGGCATTTTGACTTGACAAGCCAAACAAACAGAAAAGCATAAACACACTGAAGTTCACTCTCAGACCAAATACAAGGGATATAGTATTTATCTGGTTTAACTTCATTTAAGTTGATGTGGCACCAGGAAGAAACTTTGTCTTTTATGTCAGAACAGCAACATGGAATCTAATATGTCAAAATAATGCTGGTTTTGTGAGGAAGCTTCATACAGTTTGTCAGTCTTGTGGAACATCAGTGCACTGTGTGGAGATGTTTGCCTCAATTAATGGCTCAAAGTAATTTTGTTGAGGTGGTCTAATATTCTTTGAGACTTTATGGACTCAAAAACTCTGTACACAACTTGACCACTGTTTTTTTTTCTTTACTTTTTTTCTACTTTACCATTTCACAAGTTTCACATACACATATGTTCACACCAGCAGCTGAGACTTTGAAACACTCTATACACTGAACAACTGTACTGATGAAACCATCATCTTTTAGACTGAACTGCTATTTCTCCTCTAAATAGACACGCTCAAGTTAAGAAGAATAATTACCTTGTACAAGACTGGATTCTCCCCAAGAGAAAGAAATGCTTTACCTGGAAACTAAACATGTCTTGTAATGTCAGGATTTGACTAGTTGTAACTAATTCCATATGTACCAGTATACCTAAAGAATATCACCTCCTGAACCACTTTTTAGATTACTTGGGTTATATTCTTCTTTTTTTTTCCTTAAGTACCTTTTTTTTTTTTTTTTTAACAAGGAGTTCTGTTTGTTTTCTTTACTTCTCCATTTCTATTTGCCTGAAACAGAGATTTGAAGTTATTGAATATGACAAGCCATTTTTCATTACAGACCAATGATCGCTGCAGTCTTATATATCTTCTTAGTACAAATCAATTCAATATAAAATATTACTTATTTTTTTTCACATATATAGATTTTTTCCAAACTTCTGCTGAACTTTCAACCATTGCTTCAATAGAATTACATTTTTGAATTATAGATAGAAACAATGGTATGTCAATTGAAGATTTTTGATGAGCAATTAATTCTGAAGATGGAATTGTAGTTAGCTCTGTCCATGTAGAGGTGCGACATTAATTGCTCTCTGAGAGTTCTAAATTAATTAACATTCACATTTTTCCCAAGTAAGCCTTCTGACATCTTATCCTTCATTATTAATTTTTGTTTTCTTTGTGAAAAGAGTTTTTTGGAAAGGAAATGTGAAATCTTGGAAAATCACCAGAAGTGTTCCATCCTAGGACAACTCTCCCTCTAGTACAAGAGTATTGCAAGGTTCTCATCCCTGTCTACAGGAACAAATGCATTTAGAATCTGCCTAAATCCAACAGTAAAAGAGCAGAGTGCCAGAGTGGAGTAGAATATAAAATAAGTGGTAAATAATTTTGAGATGTTTCAACTTATCAAAAGGTCCAATATTTATTCTTTTTCTCTTGGATGGTTTAAAATATTTAAATTGTGAGTTAAAAGTAGATGGGAGTTATGTGTTCTTGGATAAATTAATTAGAAAATTTAGCAGCAGATTTTGCAAGGTAAACTAGCCTTATTTCTGCTTGAGCTATTTAGATTTTTCAGTCATTTGAAGATATTGGCTATAAAATTTGGGCAGAAGCTGGACAAAACTGAGGTGGTTTGTTGTTTTTAGGGTGGATGCTTCTTTACATATTAGTAGGTAATTTTGTTGATTAACTGCACAATACATTTTTGTGTAATAAATATTATTATTATTTATTTATCTTTTCTAAGACACCAGCGGATAAAATAAGAAAAGTAATGTACTGGCAAAAATCAAAATCACCTATCTTAGTGGTGGTGAAGAATATGATGATAATATTCTAAATATCTACACTTTTCTGCTAATTAAATAACTGGAAAGGATCAAGATGAGAATTTAAGAGAATCTTAAAGGTTGGAGTTTTACGTTTTACGTGAAAAATCAACATCTCCAATAAAACTGGTTCTTGATACAAAGCCTCAGTAATGCTAATTACTTTATTGACATTCTCTAACATTTCAAGCAGTTCTAGAGATTGCGATGGACCTTCTTCAAACTAGATACTTGAAGCATCATAAAATTAGGAAATATCTACCGTCTGGTTAACCTCAGTATTGTGGCACACACACTCTCTACAAGTCAAAAAATCAAAGTATATAGGTTAGGAATAGTACAAGATTAATTTCACCTTATAAAGGAGTTAGTCCATTGCAGTTGCTATATAGAGGGTTTTTTGACAAACCCCTTCTGGCTTTAAAATGAGATAGTAATATTACATGCAGTCAAAGGAATATGAATTCCTTAGGGTTAGAAGATGAAGTGACTGAATTTGTATCTGAATTGAACACTAGGCAGATGTTTAAAATTGTGCTTTTCAATACAATATTTATATTAATTTGTACTGTATACTATATAAACTACCTAGTACTTGTTTGTAATAAAAAATAAATGAAGAAAGTCTCAAAGCAGAAAGTACTGTGAGCATGCAAAATCATAAGCATATGTAGTGTGGTCAGTTGTGAACTTAAGTGAAAGCTTTCCCTGCTAGTTTGGCCTCCTTTACAGATTTTCCAGCTTTCAGTAACATACTGAGTTTCCCATGGTTGAACCACTTATAATGAGGGTAGATTATAATAGATTTCCCTCTGTTAGCCCTTTTCTTTCATGTCACTTATGAGTAATCACAATCCCTTGTGTGTTATATCTGGCTGACACCACCCAGTGCTCCAAAACCACAGGCACCAGGGGAAGAAACACCCATGTGTATGCACAAACACATCCATACTGATGCACACACATAGATGCTTGACCACCGAAACACTACTTCTAAAACAATTCATATTTCTTTAGAGAAATGTATTTTGGTATGGAACTCAGAAGTTATTTAGTCATCACCGAAACTTGTGACTGCCATGCAGATTTTTGGAAGCTTGGCTTAGTACTGCATTACCTTGCTGTCATAGTGACATTTACAAAACATACCAAGTTGTGGCCCTTTTATGTAGCTCTACGGGAATAAAGACAACTTGTCTAATCAACAGATTCCTTCCTGTTCATGGAAGATAAATGAGCAAGGACTTGCCCTCTGTGTTATTTTAAATGGAATTTCACTATTACAATGTGTCTTAAGTATCATAATGCATCCTCATCACTCTATTACGAAACAGGTTGTGTATGACAGTAAAATAACTGTACAGAGTGTGGGTGCCAGGTGGCATCCCTGGGCTGTGGGGCTACCATGTAGGGCGAGGCCAGGGCTGTCCCATGCTGGACACAGCCATTTCCAGCCTGGTCCAAAGGCCGAGGGTGGGCACTTTGGAAGAGCCTGGGAAGGGAGGGCACAGCTGTGCTGCCAGCAGCTGCCATCAGGGTGAGAAACAGCCCTGTCTGCACCTGGGGGGGAGAGGTGGAGGAGGCTACAAGTGCAATCAGCACACTGATGCAGCAAGGCCAACAGCATCCTGGATTATATCAGAATGAAGCCAGCAGGAGCAGGGAGGTGTTCGTCCCTTGGTACTCAGCTCTGGTGAGGCTGCACCTCAAGTACTATGTGCAGTGTTGGCCCCTCACTACAAGAAAGATGTGGAGGCCCTGAAGCATGTTCAGAGAAGAGCAACAAAGCTGTAAGGAGACTAGAGCATGAGCCTTATGGGGAACAGCTGAAGGAACTGAGATTGTTCAGTCTGGAGGAGATCAGGGGAGACCATATCACCCTCTGTAACTGCCTGAAGGGAGGTTGTGGAGAGATGGGAATCAGCCTCCTTTCCCAGATAATAGTGATAGGACTAGAAGTAATGGCCTCAAATTGTGCCAGGGGAGGTTCAGGTTGGATATTAGGAAAAATTTCTTATCAGAAAGAGTGGTGATGGATTGGAACAGGCTGCCCAGGAAGGTGGTGGAGTCACTGTCCCTGGAGGTGTTCAAGAAATGTGTAAGTGTGGTACTGAAAGACATGATTTATTGGATGTGGTGGAGATGGGCTGATGGTTGGAGTAGATCTTAGTGGACTTTTCCAACTCTGATTATTCTGTGATTCTATTCTATGACTCTGTGAGATGCTCCAGCAGCACTGGGCAGGAGGCAACACTGGAGGAGGGCTTTCCCTCAGCCCCTGTGAAGGCCCAACTGAAGTAGAGCATGGTGTGAGGAGGGGGGGGAGGTGGCAGAGAGGGGCTGTGAGGCACTGACCCCGTTCCCCAGCTCTGTACTGCTTGGGGTTAGGAGGTGGAGGGGTCAGGGATGCAGGGGTGAGGCTGGGCCCAGAAAGATGTGTGGGAGGGGGAGTTATTTTAATATTTTTCTCTGTTTTTCTGTCCTTTTTTAATTGGTTCTAAGTTACATTAATTTTCCCCAACACAAGTCTGTTTTTTGCATAAAGGTAACAGGTAACAAGTCTCTGAGCTTTTCCACTCTATTTTCTCTCCCCATTCTACTGAGGAGAAGTGAGAAAGGAGTTAGGGGTGCTCCTGGTGTGTGATATAGATACAGATGGATATAGATAGATAGATAGATATAGATATGGATAAATATCTATATTCTTCATTTGGCAGTTTCATTTTTAAGAAAGTTTAAATGCTAATCTTAAGTGATGAAGCTGATGATATGCTGGCTAACGCAAATATGAATTGACGTCTCAATTATTTCCCAAGTACTTTTTCAACCCTAGAGAGGTATTCATTCATGTTCATTTTCTTGTATGAATTTCCTCACACATAACTCATCTTCTTAAAGATGTTGCTGCATCATTTGCCTAATTTATTAAATTATTCGAGAAGTTACTTTTACAGAGGTTATTTGTTCAGTGAAGGAAATGCTTCTGTTGCATGATTAAAACTCTAAATGAAACAAGTATAGTTTTTATCTACTACAAACAGTAAAAAGAAATGCAGAAAGGCAATCATTGCAGTTCAATAAACAAATAGAAACTACATCACCAGTTAGGTATTTTCTGCTTTTTTTTTTGTTAAGAAGGATGTGAAAAATGAAGCCATATAGAACATAATTTAGCAGGAACGTATCTCTCTTTTTTGTATCATGATAGATATTTTGTGTCTAAGCTAAAAGAACAGAAGTTTCAGGTCCAAGAGCTTATTGATAATTCCTCTTAAAATGGGTGGAAGAAAAGGGTGTGTATGAGCCTGCAGTGTTCTTGGACTCACAGTGACGTTTGCAGAGGATTATTTGTGTAATATATCATGTATAGCACCAAAGGTAATTGTTGATTTGGAATATATTCCCCTCTGAGCTATAACCTCTTCACCCTATTAGATACGTTTCCTATTTGTCTTCTTTCAGTTGATATATCAAAATTATACAAATTATGCAAAATGCTGAAATTGTATTTTTTGTGTTTTAAACCACATGCATACTTTTTAAGGAGAATGAAATTTGTCAGACAATAAGAAATAAAGCAGGGAATCTAAGGTTTAAACTTCCCTCTTGTCCTTTTGTATGTAGAATGCAGTCTGTGAAACTTAAATCACACTCATCAGTTTCTAAATGAATCAACTCTGTAAACATTTATTCTCTAAAATACACAAGCTATTTTATAATTATACTGGAAATTGCCAGTCTGTAAACATAAAAGATTTTTTCTTTCCTTTGCTTTTCAGGATTAGCTCTATTTGGTTCTTGACAAGCAATTAGTTTTCATTTAAGTAGTTCTTAGCAGAAGCTTATTAGCTACAACTTGTATGGTTGTTGTTGTTTTAAATAACAATGAAAAGAACACAAATACCTTTGTCTGGAAATAAAGTGATGAGGTGATATTCAGATTATGCTCAACTACACTGAGATACAGCCCCAGTATAAACGGTCTTTAGCCATAAGAAATGACTGTTTAATAAGCAAACTAGTCATGAAATGTCCAAAAGAAAACACACACACATGCATGCACCAAAACAAAGAAACAAACAAAAAACAAACCCACAAAGCTAGACTTGGTCTTAAGTAATGTTTAAAACAAATGCACAGCTCCTGCCGGAAAGATGCAAAGGAAGTTGGAATGGTGAGAGGGAAGGCAGAATTAAATTATGATTGTTACCAAATGAGAGAAACAGAGAAGGGTAAAAGGTCTTTTAAATTAATTGTAAATCACAGAAACATATGTTGAAAAAATTCTTGGAAATGCTTGCAGTAAAAAAGAAAAAAAAACAACAAAAACCAAACAAACAAAAAAAAAACACATCCAAACATCCTTCTTTAGAAACATCAGGATGAGGAACATTGTCAGGGATTGTTGTGCCAAAAGACGATGTATAAAAGATGTAAAGAGAGCAAAGTAAGGTTATGGCAAAAAAAAAGCAAAGAGACTTCCTAAAAAATTAGTACTGGAAAGCTTGGGAAACACAGCACAGTCATTTGATACAGAATGCATTAAAGGAAGAGCATCAAACTGAGGTAGCAGTGTAAAAGGCTCTGGAGCAAATCAACAGTTGAGCAGTAATTATCACATGTACTTGATGCACTGATCCGAGAAGAAGTGCTGAAAGCAGTAACTCTAGTACATATATTCTCACCTAAAACTATCTTGATATGTAGATATCCAAGTAACAAAAGGTGCCGTGATCTCAGTGTTATTAATATTAATAAAATATAAAACTTGTATGTGGGGAAAACCAATGCCATTTAATGTTAAAAATATATATTTAGGTAAAACAGTGATTAGTCAAGTGAAAATTTGCATTAATTATAAAAAGCCATTGAGAAAATTGGAAACACTAGCCACAGAGAAATGCAGCAAAAGAGTTTTTCCAGACAGAGTGAAATTCAATACAGATAAATATAGAATAGAACATGAGCTGCAACTGTTTTAACTGAGTTGACAGTTACTTCTAATATGACCTTACAGTCTTGTTACTTAGTTCCTTGAAAAACCTCCATCAGCTCTGTGCTTATGAGCAATCCAGTGAACAATCTGAATATAAGGAATTATTAGAAAGGAAAAAATAACAGGACCAAACATGTTTACTCTATCAATCCAGAACATATCTGCACCTCAAACACAAAGAACGCTTCTAATTTTCTTCTCTTTTTCCTCAGTCTTACAACAACAACAACAACAAAAGATGTGCTACAAGTTTCTGTATGAGGAACGTATTATTATTATTATTTAACATATTTAATTTAATATTAATATAATTATATACTTTATATATAATAAATAGAATATATAAATAGAATATAATTTATTAGTATTATTAATGAACATTTAATATATTATTATAATTAATCCATATTCTGGGATTATTTGCAGCTGCTCTTTCTGTTTGTTTGTTTGTTTTGAATAGAGGATTTTTCATAGGAAGAGACTGCTTTACTTTCTTGGAAGTTGTACAAAGAAAAGATGAGTATAGGAGAGCTCTTTTGACTGAAAAGAGATTAAATAAAGTGAATTTGGTAGTGGCCAGGCAGTCATGAGTAGCGCGAGGAATGTGAATCAGGAATGAATTTCACTATATTTTGCTTCCTTCTTACAAGTGGTAGAAGTCATCCACAATAAAAATAAAAACAAAACAACAAAAAAGCAGACTATAGAAAATAATGCAGTTCTGTGTGAAATTGTACTAATATTCCTAATTAATCTCTCAATAATGAATTGAGGTAATTCAGCAGATAAAAAGCACACTGAGATGATGAGCAAGCCACAGTTTGATAGAAAATTCATTCATTTAAGAAATTGGAGTTGGATATCTGTAACTGTAGGTAGTTGAACTTTGGATAAAATAAACGTTGAAAAAAATCACTTTTGCCCATCACAAATATTTATTCTTATATTAAATATTGTTCCACATTTGGTTGTGTCAGAGACTGTTACTGGTGAACTCGGCATTCCCAGTCCATCCTTCCTTCTTAGATATTTATTCCTTTACATGTCTGTAATAGCATGGCAAATCCTCTTCTCCAGTTTATGTGGAAGAAGTAGTTTCGACATTTATCTGTATTATCTGAAATCAATGGGACATGTTTCTTTCCAAGCAAAAAGGCATGCATTCATTACAGGTAGTTTTCACATTTAGGGGAAACTGACAATTTACAGTGATTCATTCAAGGTCTATTTTTGTTTAAATTTGTAATTATAAGGATTGCGTAAAATAAGGGTGTGGATTCTGTGTAAAACATGAAATATATCAGTATTGTTTATATAATCAACTACGTTTTCTTTCTTCCTTTCTTTCTTTTTTTTTTTTTTTTTTTTTTTTTTTTTTTTTTTTTTTTTTGGCCTTGCTAGTGCATAATCAGTAGCTCCAAATAATGGTGGCATCTTAGTTTTTGGTTTTGTTTTTAAATTGATATTATTTGTTCCTTTTTAGTTCTGACTAAAGATGATAGATATTTAATACTTCTTGAAAATCAGATCCCACAGAAGAGGCTCTGTGTAGGAAACCCAAAGCAGAGACTCAGAGTTCTCTACTACTAGCCTATGTAGGGGAAAAAATAATAAATTTTTAGAGGTGAGAATTCTGTAACTGTTCTCAATTGTGGCCACTTTCTTACAAACTAGCTGCTAAACTTTCACCTTGAACTATACTCTTTCATCTATTATGCATCAATTTCTCCACTGCGGAGAGCAACAGTTTTTATTATAGCTTTCAGTGTTCCTCAAAGTACAGCCGCTTCTTTGTCTTCACCAGAGATGTCAGTACTAACTACAGTAGTTTATAGTAATAGAAAGATGCAAATCACTGGACTAGACAGTGCATAGGGATATACTTGGTTGCAAATCAAAGGGCTAGAGTAATGTTCCTGGTTCTTTCAGGAAGAGAAATATTATTAAATAGCATTATACAGTATTGGTAGTAATACACAGTAACTTTTCTATGGCTACTTTTTCATTTGGTCTATTTTGATATAGAATAGAACAAATCTACTATTAGTATGTACTGTTTATATTGTCCAAGAAAGTGGGACCCACGACTTCCTACAGCAGTATAAATGCTAATATTTATTTGTGATGTTGCTATTTCAGGAGAAATTAAGTAGTCGCCAAGGCACATACTGACACAGTAAACAGACATTCTTCTAGATGTCTCAGAAGTGCTCCAGCCTACATATTAGTATTAATTTATTTTCTATTTTATTTTCTAAGGGAGCATTGTGGTTTAACCTGACAGGCAGCTCAACACCACGCAGCCATTCACTCACTCCACCCTCCCACTGGAATGGGGGAGAGAATGGGGAAAAAGTGTAGAACTTGTAAATTGAAATAAAATCTATTTACCAAGACAGAAAAGGAAAAGAGAAAATAGTAGTGAGGATAATTATAAATATATACACATATATATATTTAGAAATAGCTGACATGCAATTGTTCACCACCCTCTGATGAAAGCCAAGCCAGTCCCTGAGCAGCAACTGCCCCCCAACCCTGCTCAGCACCCCTCAGTTTTATAGTTTCTTTCATATGATGTCATATGGTATGGAATATCCCTCTGGCCAGTTTGAGCCAGCTGTCCTAATTCTATCGCCTCTCAGCTTCTTGTGCCCCCTCAGCCCCACACTGGCATGACAGTAGGAGAAGCTGAACTGTACTTAGCACTGTATAGCACTGCTCAGTATCAACTGAAACATCGGTGTGTTATCAACATTGTTTTCCTCCCAAAGCCAAAACATAGCATCATACCAGACACTATGAAGAAAATAACAACTCTGTTACAGTTGAAACCGGGACAGTAGGAGAGCAATGTTTTGCTCTGTCAGCCTTTTGTAGCACACAATAATGAAAAAATCCCTAGGTGGAAAGGTGATACAAGAGCGTCAAGACTCATAGGTACTCCAGGGACAATGTGTAAGTTCACTGTCTGTCACAGTCTACACTTTTGTAAATTAAGGTTTCTTCAGAATTGCTAGAACTGTTTCTGCTTTCTAAAATCAATATTCTCTCTTTTTTTTTTTTTAAGAGAAAATTTGAAACTCACTGCTATTCAGTAACTGTTTTCATCAGTGTAATGCCCTAAGTACATCTGTAGGTGCAATAATGGTTTATTAAGATGAAGACTTTTTAAATTGATAATAGTTTTTACCCAAGAAAAAGTAACTACACTGTGTAGGTCTACGGAAAACCAAGTAAACGCAGAAAAGAAAATCTTTCCACTCTGTCAGTTTACAGAAGGGAGAGCAACAGTGCTCCGGTTTGTCAGCCATTCTCTTTTACCTTGAGTTCTCATTTAATATGCTCTTTCTTCCCCATGTTATTCCCTTCTGCCGGGTTGTTTCCAGCCAGTGGTTACTGTGTTTTCCAGCACCTACATCCTTCCTCCATCAATAGTGCCATTAAAGAAGTGGAGACAAACTATTCATCAAGTGTGTTGAGATTCTGCAGAAATATTTTCTCCTCACTCTTTATTACTCATCTGAATTCCCTTCGCTAGTTAAAATTTCACTGTAGGACTGCAATTCCTATTTTCCAGAAATTCATTATTGTATGTAGTACTTTTGGTCTTGCTTGCGTCATTGTGTTGTGTCTACAATTCTGTTGTAGTCTGAAATATTCATCACTTCACTGAAGCCCATAATTAACAAGTAGTTGTGTTGTATAAGAGAGGACTCTGTTCCTCCCATTTCCTTGTCTTCTTCTATGTTTACGTATTGCACACAGAGCAATACGTATCTCTGCTGTCTTGCTTCAGCAGAAGAGAAAGATTGAAGAGTTGACGATCTGCAGCCTAGTAAACAGTAGGAATGGCATCTCATATGGTAATTAATAACATCTAGTAGCATATTAACATATTAATGAGTTTTCTGTGTTTACACTGAGTTTCTGAGTAACTCTAGCAAACCATGCTAACATGGAGATAATCTAAATTTCACAGACTGGCTTCTCAGCTAATGTAGGATGAAAAACACTGGATTTATTCTCTAAATTGTATTTGGAAATCCATCTTCATCCATAGAGTATCAAGGAGAATTTTTTACAACACAGTTGTATCTTGAGATCTGTATCTTAGTTGTTTGTTTGGTGCACCTTCCGAAGAGTTTCTAACAGAAACTGGTTATAAGTTTTGTCTGTGAATCTTTTCCAGAGGAGACATAATGAATCAGCTTTGGGATGAGATGGTTTGGGAAGTGTGGTTATGAGATGACATATGAGGAAGTTGCTTTTTCTTCTGGTAGCCATTGGAAAAATATTGTGTGTGGAGCAGAAAGTGCAAATATTAAAAGAACTTACCCAAGTGTCTGCTGTTCAGTTGGTGTCTGTACAGAGGGACCAGAGTGCAGGCGTTACAGTGAACTTGTTTGGTTACCATTAAGGATATTTCATTATTTGTTGAAAGGTGATTTGTGTCATCTTTTCAGTTCTTTCCTTCCTGACGCATGTAGATATTTTTGAGTATATAGATAAATATTTTGGGGCTTTTACTTGAGTTATATGAGACATCTAAATTATGAAGCTAAATAAAATGCTTGCTTATGATCCTAAAATGGATGATTCGTATCAGAATGCAGAACACTTTTTACAATTCCTGTGTAATTCCTGTATCTACAGGTAGGTAATTTTTCTTGTTGCCTTTCAAGCTAAAGCAAAACAGTTACAAATGTGAATTGTTAGATGCAGCTTTGAAAAATGAATTGAAACTGCAAAAGCTTTGGATTCATCATAATTAATATACGTACTTTCAGGGAATATTGCAGACCCTCTTACCTCAGAAAGGCCTCTAAGCATTACAGTAATGCTTTGTTAACATTTTGCAAACAAGCAGATGCTACATTTGCAGTTGGCTTGGCTTTTGTTTGAAAAGTTTTTGTTATGTGGAGGTGGCAGGGCCTGGGTAAAATAATGTGTAAAAGAGTCTGAGTTGTCTATCCTCTTGGAGCTTGTGTAAAGGGACAGTTCTTCTCCTGAGTTTGATTGAGAAACTGTGTGACTGGATTATTCCTGTGTATGAGATGTAAAAGAAAAACAGACTAAATAATTAATTGATTAATTAATTAACCATTATGTTTATCAGTGAGTTGAGCAGGGAGTGTTTTGTTCGTAGGCCTCTAATAGTGAATTTATTTTACTGACAAGAAGGGAAACTGAGTGCCAAAGACATCTGTTTCTGCATATGTATAAACCTTTTGATGAAGGAGAAGAAATGATTCCCAGTTCAACTGAAAATTTAACTATATGTTTGTTAAAGAAAATGTTCATAGTAGAATAGCATTTCTTTTCCTGTTTGAGAAATTAGAAGTAAGCAGTAAGATGACCAGCACAATAATTTCTGTATATTTCATGTTTTCATTTTATTTTTTCTGTTTGCTCAAAGATATCAAGAATATTTTTACAGATTTTTTACACTGGATCTGAATATCTTCTATAGCCATACTTTATTCATTGTGTTGATATTTTTATATTAGAGCTGTTCCCTTACACTTGTTTTTTTGTTTGCTTGTTCTGATTTCACAAATACTTATCAAGCTAAAATAAGTTAAACTGTCTATCAGTTGTGGTGTTGTTGTTGTTTGTTTGTTTGTTTTGTTTTGTTTTTTCATTTAGAAAGGAGGGTTGGACTCTTCGTTGAAGCACTGAATTGTATTTTGAAGGCAGGGTGGATGGCAGGGAGAGACAGCATCCAGAGCCAAGCTGTAAAACAGAAGAGAGCATTGCAGGTGTGCAGGGTGCACTGCAGGTGTGCGCTGACAACAGTGATTTTCTTGCCTGCTTCAGTATTGCTCCAGTCTCTCATAGCTCAGGACAGCAAGGGACATGACTGAAGCAGTAATTAGTTAAAGTCAGGGAAAATATGGAGAAAGGAAAAGGTGTGAGTATGAACAAGAAGACTTGGTGAGATTGGCAGCCAGAGCTACGAACATGAAGAATAGAAGGGGATGGTAAGGCGAGGAAAGATGGAACTCCCTAACAAATGAGGATCTCTGTGTATTTGAAGACTCACCACTTTGAGTAATGGACAACAGATAAGAGTGTGTGAACTTACCCTTGTAAGTTCAGAACATGTTCTTTTCTTTCAACATTCCTCTATTTATAGAACTCACTTCAATAAATCCCCTCCTGTTTCTAAAAGTAAAGAAATTATTTTAATGAACTTGTATAGTGCATAAAATTTGTGCAGAATAAAGCAAATATTGCCCAGTTATGTTTATATATTATTAAAACAGAAGAATAATGAACACATGATAAATTCTTTGAATACTAAGGAAAAATTACTGATATGATTACATTATTTTTGTATGTAAGCTTATTCTAGTGAAAAAAAGATAAATATAAATATCTCTTTTAAGAAACATAAGAAAATGGATAAACCTGTCTATTTGTAAAGCCTTACGTCTACTAAGAAATTTGAGCAAGAACATCTTTTCTTACAATATGCTTGTTACTTTGCATTCTTTTTTTTTTTTTTTTTTGTGGATTCTTTTTTGTTTGTTTTTTGTGGATTTTGTTTTGATCAAGGAAAATGTATTGTGATAGTATTTCAGCACTCCTGCCCATAAGATAAAATAAATGTTGCTGACATGCAGTGAAATAATGATTCCCTGAATAAAAATGAAACCTTTTCCCAACCCTTTACAAATGCTTACCTTGAATGTTAAAGCTTGATTTATTCATGGAAGTGAACTAGTTTACCTATCTTTAATCATAGCAAGATCACAGATTAGGAGGAGATGATTTATACATGAAGTAGCTAAAATGGTTTTTTAAAAGGCCACAGTTTCATAGGTCAGGAAGAAACCTCAGGAGATCATCCATTCCGTACCCGTAGCCCATGATGGGAACAGTTATGACTAAACCTTTCCTGACAGATTTTTATCTGTTCTGTCTCATTTAATCTGTACTGTTTTGCATCATCTCATTCATTCATTCAGTTTCTTTCCCTCTCTGATTTTTTTGTTGTTGTTGTTGTTGAAGCACTTGCCCACATATCAGAGCTACTTTTGTATTAAATCTTGAAGTAACATGCACATGGAGGGGATGTTGGAGGAAAATAACTAAAATCATCACGAAACAAACTGAGGTCGTATTCAGAACTAATTAGCTAGAGATATTAATCCAGCTGGTGTGATTGAGTGCACAGTTATTAAGTGCATATGGAATGTTCTGAGTGCCAGTGTAATGCACTCCTTACAGCTTATGCAGAGAGTGACCTGTCTTCTTAAATCTTTAGGAAAAAAAATGCAATCTTTGTTAGTACGCGGCTAGTAATTTTGCGTGTAAAAACACAGCTATAGCATTCCTTCGCTTCCTTCAAAAATCAAGTCCCGTTACCTCACCAGCTCAGCTTTTATATCACCTCTCTTCCTCTTTTGCAGTAGGTTGAGAAGCACAGCTTTGAAAATAATTTGCTCCTCTACCGTGAAGTGAAGAATAAATTTTTTATTGTCTATAAAAGTGAACGAGTAAAGGGAGCACTTTAGGTTGGATAAGAGAAGGAAAGTGTTGTGTAGGATTTGTAGACTGTAAGCTATAAGGTTTAGAGATTATTACAATAAAAAGTTGATTTTTTAACAGTGCAGTGGATGAAATTTCTTTTTCTGGCTATTGAAAGTTGGATAATATTAAAAAAAAAATAGCATAATTATTATTACTGCAGGTGGTTGTATGGAGTAGTGGCAAGAAGAATACCTTTGTGACCAGTCTACTTTGTCAGAGCTCTTCTGTTTGTTACTGAATTGAATTGAAATTGAAAACTTGCTCAAAATGTTTCTTTGGGTGAATTCATAGACGTGTAAGGCATGCTTGCATCTGGTTAAGTGTGGGTATGGAACATCCATATTTATTGAACGTAAAAATGCTGTTCTATTGTCAGGTGATGTTCTGTTTCTGTTGCTCAGACTTTCATTTTCTCCAAGAACATCTTTTAAGAACAATTGAAACCTGAAAAATAATTATTTTAAATTAGATGAAAAAATACTGGACTCACAAAGCATAGTATGAGGTGTTTGTGCAATGTAAACAGAAAAATACATGGGCAGAGGTAAACTCGTAACATTACTAATGTAACACAAGTTCATAGTATTAGTACTGTAAGGCACACAATTAGCCTGCAACTAGCTGTACTTAACACAGTGTACTTTGGGCTGTGAAGCTGTTTTCTGGATTTTTATTATAAATTGAATTCTGCTTTCACAGGGCTTCACATTGAGCATTTTGAGAATTTCACGAGCAAGTATTCCCTTCAAACACTGATTCCCTGAATGATACTGAAAGCACCACTTCCAGAGAGGAAAAAAAATAGCATACAAACTCATATTTACTGAATGTGAGTGTCCTTAACGTCTTTCTGCAAAGTTGTTATCACAGCCATATCATGGGCTTTAAGCTGACTGCCAGAAACTTCCTTCTTTGTATTAGAAAAATATGTAGAATTGTGAAAATTGCCTTAATTCTCTGTTCAAAATTAAAGGTAAAATAGAAGTTTGGTTTTCTAAAATACTTTTACATCTAAGCAGTACTTCTTAACTTGATCAAGATATCATGTGTGCTATATACACAAATATACATTTTATTTGCCATATCCCTTTCTATAATCTTCCATTCATTGCACAGTTCTGCAGCCAATCAGGCTCCCCAAATTGTCTATTTCATTCTGCAAAACTGATGTGGAACGTATTTCTTTAGAATTGTTTCAGAACAGCATTTGCTTAATTATGAACTAGGCAAGGGGGTATAGAGTGAACAAAGGCAAACAGATGCTACAGGGAGGGATGTCAAGGGGCGGGCGAGCCACAGAATGCAGCCTTCTCTCTCTCAAGCCAGGCACTCCTATACTCACTTATTTGCTCAGGCTGTGACTTAGGAATTCCACTACAACCTGCAAGTCACGATAACTCGGCAATTGGGGTGGAGAATATGTTAATAACTTCTTAGAATCGATTGTAATACCCCCTCCTATTCTAGTTGTAATATCAGAGTAATCTAAGCCTAGTTTCTTGAAACTGTAATATCCCCTCCCGTTCTAATTGTAGTATCAGAATAATCTATGCCTAGTTTCTTAGAATCAATTGTAATATCCCTTCTTGGATATGTATAACTTGTCTCTCTAAATATCCTCAAACTGCTACTTTGCGGTGTGCAAACTAGGAGGGGCAACCCCCCTTGTACCTAACGTGTGTGTGCGCAGCACTGTAATAAAAATATATACCTGCTTTATAACTACCTTGCAGTTTTAAAGTTTGTTTTCCACAAGTCAAAACTTTAGAACACTGCAGACTGAAGTTTAAATTTTCATGTGTCCTTGGCATCACAGTATGTCAGTGCATTCAGTGTGAATGCAGTTGGAGATGGACTTTAAGGAGTAGTCGTGTATGTGGAGCGTAGAAACAGATGGTTGTTGCAGGCTAGGATGTATAGGAGAGTCCAGGGTGAAGGATGGAAGAACAAAAAAAGAGGCAAGGTGGCAGTATCTGAAGCACATATGAATATTCTGGAGTACTTGACAGGGAAAGGCTGATTAGATGATGGCGTTATATACTGAGCTACAGAGTGGGATGGTTGTCTCCTTTGAGTTAATACAACAAATCACCTATTGTTTCTGGGGGGAAAAGAAAAAAGAAAAAAAAAGTAAGAAAAAGTAAAAACAAAAACAGAAAACAACAACAAAGAAAGAGTAATTCCACTGTGAAAACTCTTACAGCTCTTCACATCAGAAAACTTCTACATTTGATCTCCTGAACTTGCAGACACTCTGCAGCTCAGAGCTCAGCTTGACTGACAGGGCACTAGACCTGAACAAGCAACTAGTAAGGCAGCAGGGGTCTAATGTTTTGAGAATCACCTTATCCTTCTCTTCATGACTCAGTGTGAATTAACTTAGTGCCTAAGTGGTATTTCAGCTACATAATGTTTGCAGATGTTGCTGACAGCAGAGTGATTATCACCGGTGAGCTCGACAGGCCTTCAGCCTTGAAATAGGGCACATTTTCTCCTTTTGTTCCTTTTTCTTTCAGTTTGAATTTAGTCTGAAGAAAGACTAACTCTCCTTTTGTAATATCTCTATCCAGATGGCTTGCCATTACCACAAAAGTATCTAAGTAGGGCTGTTATGACATGGCAAGGTGTTGTACACCCATGTCAGTGTGAGCGGTTCCCAGAAATGCCAAGTACTTCAGAAGCAGTAAAGCTATCACATAAGAACTTTATGCTCTTTTCCAGGTCATCTAACAGCAGATACAGGAGTTTATTCCATCTCCCTGCTGCCAACCTCCCCCCACCCCCCCAACCCCTGTTTATTTTTCTTTGCCCCTACTGTCCTGAAAATCTGAAGTCTTCTGAAATTTCAATTTTATACCTTTGTGATGTTACCTAGTAGTTACATATTGCCATTCATTATGTATAAATTATTCATTATAATTATTATAAATCAAAACAAGCATCGTTAAAATCAGTATTTGTTATTGAAACAATCATTCTTTTATCTATGAGGGTTAGTGGTCCAATCCTAAGTCCACCAGTACTGTATTCTGCATTCCATAATTTAAAAGAAAATAATTATGTCAATTAAAGTGATAATGATCCTGAAACCAATTCAGAGAAATAAATACTCTGTCATACAGAACTTAAGGATTTGTGGAATTCAGACTGACAACAGAATTCTTGTAAGGATAAGCACTTAGTATGACTTAAAGAATAAACAAAAAAATACATATTCCTATTTATTTATTTTTAAAATGATAAAAATAAATGCATTTAAAGTGCACTACTTCATTTCCCATTTCTAACTTCATCCATTTCAAGGAAAAATCAGATACAAAATTAGGTAGAACATATAGTTTTGAAGCTAATTTCACACAAAAATGTGATACAAAACATCTGCAGAAACGTTTAATTTGGCTGCTTTTTAGAGTAGTCACAAGCCAATGAAATAAAACTCCTTGAGTGGTAGTATGATTGGAATCTAATTGATCAGTGCCTGATTTTCAGTATGTATTGTTTTTTTTTCTTTGAAGTTACATCAGCTCATAGACATAACTTTCCAATGACAGGTTGAATGTGTCTCGCTGACATTTACTGAGAAGCAGCTTTGAGACAATCTTATTTAGCTTCCCTCATTTCCCCAGTTTCTGTTGTGATGCTGAATGCTTATTCTGTCAGTTTGCTTCTCATGGCTACAAAGGAAATTTTATACAGTCTATATTTGGGCCTAATCAAAGGTTGTTTTCTTTTTTTAATGTTAAATGAAAGGAGGATGGGGGCCCTTTCAGTTTTCCTTCAGAATTTTCTTGAGCGCTCCATTAGAGAATGTGAAATTTACATTTCCAGCATTTTTCTTGGCTTTTATTAGTTTTGAAGATACAAAATTGTTAAGATAAGAAGGAAGATAATTCCAACTAATTGAATAATGTTAAAAATGACCACTTGGGAGAAAAAAAAAAATTGTTCAGCTCTAACCAAAATGAAATTTGCTTTCATGCTGACTAACGAGCAGTCTGCTTTGTTACCATTAACTGATGTTAGGGCCATACTGTACAAGTGGACATAACAACCTACTAGATTACTCCTTATGTAGGATAAATCTGGTTTTAGTAATGCAAGTAACATTTACTTGCTTTAGGATGACTGAGTGAAAGCTTGTACTCAGGAGGTGTTTGAAGTACCAAGCTATAATTTGTTGGGGTTTTTTCCTGAAAATTAATTATGTTTTTAATCTTCCAGAAACATCTTCCTAGTATAAGTTAAACTGAGCTCTGTTATGAAAATGTGTTAATGAAATAACTGTGTATCAAAAAGCACCTCCTTGTACTGCTAGCAATAATTTATTTTACATGCTGAAATTCTAATTATATTCTGAAATTAACTTTTTATAATAATTTTCCTATTATTTTACACATACTGTTTTAAATCATTACTTATACCCACCAGTTTCTTGGCAGACAGAATCACTGGAGATGGTAATGCTATTCTGCCTGAGCATTTTTTTGAGAGGGGAGAATGTGTCAGAGAGTCTCTGAGAAGAAAAATCACTGAAATGTTCATGATAAATGGCACCTGTATTGATATGTCAGCATAGACATAACAGACACCAAGGAGCGGAAGATACTGCCTCAAAGGTTGAATTGTCTGTTTGTGGCATTTCATGTGCTTGGAAAACTGGTGCTGGAGAAAGGTCAGATTTTAACAATTAAGTGATATCAGTGAATGGAGCAGCAGGTCTGCAATCCCTTATATGTAGACAAAGGAAACTCTAATGTTCCTTATTGGAATTAGATATCATGGATATAGGACAGTGCATCGTGATAAACATAATTTTCCTCTCCAGTGTAATGTGCAGAATATATTACTGTTTGTTTTAGTAAATCACTTAAATTCTGGTAAGATTTGTATTTGCTGTTAAATACAATCAAAGTGCAATTGTGAAAAGTATTTCCTAACTCACTTTTTTAGTGCTAAGTTCAAGATAATTTAGATTAGATACATCTATCCTGCAGACAAATGAAAGAAATTTGAATATCGAGTATGTGTAACTTTACACTAGATACTAAGGAACATATATTTTCAGTGAGAATTGTAGTACTTAGAGTAGAAGTTTTTATTTAACTTTTAAAAATTCATATATCTAAAGCTGCAGTTCTTCAGCACACTTTCCACGTTTTTGAACACATAAGGGAGTTTTTATATAAAAAAAATATTGCTCATATATTTGTCAATGGTTTACAGGCTGTTTTCAGCCTGGTTCTGTGACTAATGGGGTGGGGGGACCCACAGACACATGCTGAGGGAGAGGGGGAAAGGGGAAAAGGGGAAAGGGTAGGGAGATGGGCCTAAAAACGAAACAGCAGCAGTGAGCTAAGGGAGAAAACTAATTTGCTAAATATAACAGAATGCAAGATAACACAATATAATACAATATAATTGGAACTCAGGCTAATAAATCAAATCAAATGAGAGAGAGAGCATCCAGAACGGAGGGCCTTACTCTAATGCTGAAGGCAAGATGGCTAGGGAGCACGCACCTCAGAGACAAGAAGGGAACTGTCTCATGACTTGCAAACAGTTTTATCTCTCCCTCTAAACAGAAAACAGAAACAAGTACCTGGAAATATGGACAATCCACAGAACTGGATCATTAACTCTTTAACTCCCAGTGCTCTACATGATGTTATGATGTGGAACACTGATAACAAAAAATCATAAAACCATGACAATATGTTGGACATACATATTTTACATCATGTATGAATACCTGATTTATGTTTGTAGATTCTTCTTATATGTCCCAATATACACAGATAAGACTACAGCTGATTTTAGAAACAGACATTTAATGGATTCAACACCAGAACAATTAAACATATAAGACAGGAACACAGGAACAATTAAGAATATTTGGAATCTCTATATATAATTTTCTGGAAATGTAGAAGGCTTTGTCTTTCTGACTGTTGTTGCAGAAGTTGAGCATCATTCTTTTTCTCATTAAATATCATTGTAAAAGCATACTTGTAAAAGCATAGTCGTCTCTGTAAAACTGTGACTACTTTGTCACTTTTGTTGCATTCATTACATGACTTTCATCTGTGGAGAAGGGCTAGTGTTAAATGGGTGTTGTGAATACTGATACTTCTCTGAATTATCCAACAGAGGTGTCAAAAGCAGTGTACTTGCTATTCTGTGTTATCAACAGATGTGGTGATAAGTGACCTTTTAAAGAAACTTGTGGAAAAATGTCCTTGTCATGACAATACAGGGCTCTATTCCTATGTCATGTGGTACTTTTTGCTTCCAGTGAAAAGCAAGAGTACAATGTTGTAGGGAAAGGAAAAATGACAGGAAAAAGGAAGGTGTGAAAGGAAAAAAAAAAAAAAAAAAAAAGTTATCTTTTATAGGAGATGTAAAAGAAAAGCTTGTGAAACTTATGAAGGAAACTCTGTAAATAAGCAAGTTTGTTTCTTACAAATCTGAGTTCCACCCAGTAAGAATACAAGCTGCTAAAGAGACAAATGGCATTCTGGACTCAGAACCAAAACATTCCTTAAAGCATTAAATACTGCAAAGGCAGTGAATCAGTATTCCAGATCATCAATATTCTGATTGTACTGTCATACCACATTTCAATATTTAAATATTATATAACAAATATAGCAATATAGAGCAAATAAAATGACAAAACAGTTAAAGATACATGCATTTCTTTTGCCTGGAAAAGTGCTTTAGCATTAATTTATAAGTAGCTCACAAAAATGTGAATGAATTCCTTTTGAAACAATGATCTTCGCAGTTCTTGGCAATATGTGGTAGTGTGTTCTTTTCCATTTCTTGAGAATGAAATAACTTTTTCACTTGAAATAGAAGCCATTGGACAGTAGCTGACCTGTTTTCTTTCCACAGTCTTTCCAATTTCTCAGCAAATTACCTTCAAAGACTTCAAAACCAAAAATGTGTGAAAGATATTTGGAAGTACAGGATAAAAGGAAGCTGGTAAATTAATTATCTCTCCTTGAACTTTCCCACATAATATTTTTTCTCTAATCAAACTCTGTAATTGAGTAAGTAATCAAGATGCTAACATAAAATTTTCTCTAGCTAGGTTTACACAGCTGACAAATACTACATCAGAAAATCACATGTTTATATCTATCTTCACAATATTATTTTGGAAAAGCAAAAGAGTAAAAAGTGATTTCGAATATCACATAGATGCACTGCAGTTATTTTTTCACAGCTCGGAATCGAATATACTGTTCTAAGATCATTCAGAGTGAATTTTATTTGCTGTAGCACTGTCAGACAAACAAGCAACCAAGCAAATTAATCATACTTTCTGTAAGAGTTTTAGTACTCTTACAGCTTTCAGCTCCAGTGAGCTATTTTCATCCCTCTCAGTTAATATCAGGAGGAATTATTCAGAGTAAGATATCACATAATATAGAACTAATTAATCAGGGTTTTGGGGAAGTCATAATTCTTTTTCTTTTGGAAAAGTCTGAAATAATCCACAAGTTGGCATTCCTGTTCACTGAGGGCATATATGTATTGTCTTTTGGAAGACATTTTTACAGTAGGTGTATTCCCCTTTTTCCCTCCGTACTACATACGGAATGGAAAAGCAGAGTTTAATTCTCTCTTTGTGCATATAAAGAGAAAAAAGAATGTACTGCAGTCATAGTAGCTTGACTGGGAAAGCACCAGAAATGAGGGTCAAGAGCATGTAGAAAGTCTGCAGAAACAGTATGTGGAATCAGGAACTGCGTATTTACTCCATAATTATTTCAAATGTTCTACATTTTTTTTCAGTGAAATAATAGCTTTTAATTGCTTTGTTGACGTTCCAGACTTTAGCATCTTGTGGTGTTTTCAAAGAATATATGTACTTAACTTTTTTTTCTAACCTTGACTTTTGCATTGTCTTAAGCAAACAATTTATTGTATAACAGTGACTTTACTTCTCCAGGTAAAGATATTTATGATATCGGCACCCATTTTTGCAGTGTTGAGGTTGTAGTTGTTTGCATCTGTGATTGTGTATTGTTCTTTATGGTAAAATGTAATACTCGTTGTAAAATGAGTTTTGGTGACAGTGGATGAGGAGATACTGAAAACTTGAAGATCAGGGCAATTTTCTGTATTTGCCTAGAGTGCATGAGTTTCCTATGCTGCTTTGTGGCATGTGATGTCGGAAGTAACAAAAAGAAATGTACATTGCCAGAACAGAATGCTGTGAAGTAATATAGCATTGAATCAGGCATTAATTAGTTGTTCATATTCATTGAAGAGAGACTTTTGGCTACCAAAAAAACAGAAGAAATCCATCCTAGATTTTGAGAACTACTTGACTGAATGTAACAGTGAAGTATTCATTTGAAGTCTAACTTTCATCTCTTGGCATTTAATGGACTTTTCTATAGATGATGCTTTCTTGATGGCATGGGAAAGTTTCTAACTGTTCTGAAATTCTGAAGTCCTCGAGGAATATTTCTATAGCTTTATGAATTCATCCCTTTTGCTTTCTCTGAGCATTGTAGTGTTCAGTATTGCCAATATATCACAGCTGGATAAATAGGAGTTTGTTTGGGGCTTTTTCTATCTGATATGTGTTTATTCCTGGGTAAATACTGTAGTTCAGATTACTCATCTGTGAAACATGGATGATTATACTTGCATTTCAATGAGACTTTGAGATCTAAAAATTAAAAGTTCTACAACAAGAGGCTATTGCTTAGAAGGAAAGAAGGGCAATATGCTACGAGAGGGACAGCCACTTATTTTACAGTCATACATAGTTGCCATTGTACCTGAACACTGCTGTTGATGAATGTTCCATAGGTTAAATGCAGTACGTCTCCAATCTGAAACAATTATCCTGTCTATAGAGCAGAACTGGGGAATGAAGAGTCATGTTTTGTTATCTGTTTAATAATGGCGGTTTTATTTTCAAGTAAGACCCAAACAAAAAGACCCACAAAAAGATGTGTTTTAGTAGCTGTTCAAAGAGCTGCAGTCATTTAGCCCTGGGACCTGCAAACAAGTATGTTCACATAATTATAACATGCTTTTTAGTAGTCTTTGGTTAGCGTGTTCTGCAAAAAGGATGTCTGTTTAGCTTTTTAAAACCTATGAAATAAATACATAATACAGTAAATACATATTGCAGTCCTATTTTATTGCAAAAAAATATTTCTATGTCCATCATTTTATTAATCCAAATAAAAGATGTCTGAAATAAAAGTCTGAAACACTGCTATAGAGAGAGTTCGTGTGAATACTTTAGCAGAGTTGAATTATTTTTCTTATACAAGTGCAATTTCAGATTCTATTTTTCCTAAAATACATAGTGTTCTTTGAAAACATAACAGTTTTATACATAAATACGTATTGTGTTGTTTGAAGATTCTATTTTCTATTTTCTATTTTTCTTGTCATTCAGTACAGTTGTCCTTTGGTACAGAGAGAAAATAGAAGCTAATATTGACCACTTGTGCCAGCTTTAGTACGCCTGCTGTTATTTCAGATGTTTGCTTATATACATGTGTACTTTCACCATTACTCAGCCAACTCTCCCCCCATAATTACCCCCAAAAATGTAGCAGCAAGACTTCAGAACTGCAGAATAGATGTTTGTGTTCTGTAGCGTTGTACTGTGAAGTTAATACTGGTTTTGTTATTTTTTTCCTGGATGATTGCAATGCATTTTTTTTTTCTATGTCAGAAAACCTATTCAGCAGATGGAGGCAGTTGCAGTTCAGTATTCATTTCTTCCTCTGTTTTGCAAGGGTGTGGAATAGCTTCTTCTGAATTCGTGGACACTGGTATGGATTATACAGTTATCTCCAGGGCTAATGATTCCCCCTGAGAATTCCATCAAAAGGTGTGACATTGCCCAGAGCAGTATATTTCATTAAAATATATCTTCTAGCTCAAACCAAAGGAAGCAAGTCTGTGGCAAATCTGAGGATGCCTTTACTGCAGACACTTAATGAAAATTTCAGTAGTATCAGCTAGACTCTTGTTTTGCAGTATGCACCAATCAGAATAATTTTGTATGCATATTTTACTAGTGCTATGTTATTGTATGAATTGTTTTAAATTACATGTTGTGTCTACATAAACATCAAAGGAAGTTAACCTGATGGCTCTTCGTACTACAAGATTAAAATATTTTTTTTTCAGTGTGTTTAGTATTATGCCATCAATTCTTTACACATCTCTGCATTTTTATATTATTAATGAGTGTTGCATGACAGAAGTAAAGTAACAGGCTTACATTTTGTGTGTGTGTGTGTGTGCGTGTGTGTGTATTCTCCTGTCCCTTGTTAGAAGATCAGAGCTCATGTTGTTTGTGCATAATTTTGTTATTCCTCTGGGTAGGGCAAGCACTGGTAGACTTCCCTGGTAGTATTGTGCTGGGGCCCTCTTAGTATTTGGTTAAACTGATTGGCAGTGACAACAAACTTGAGAATGGGGAGTTTTCCTGCTCTTCGTGAAAGAATGTGCTCCTCACAAAACAGAAAACAAAAAATTATTAAAAAATAATAAAAATTAATCATAATAAATATTTATATTTGTACTGTGGAAATAAAACCAATATTTTTTCACTGTTGTGAAATGTCACGGAATAGCTAAATTTATCTTCTGCTTTTTTTTTTTTTTTTTTTTCTTATTCAAAATAATAACTTCAGCTCTAAGCTATTTTCAGTCAGCTGAATTCCTTTCCCTTCACTACAGCCACATTCATACGTGCAGGTACTTTGATGTCCATCATATCTTTTTAAGTCTTTGCTTCCCAGTAAAGTGAAGCAATAAATGCTTAGACAGAATGGTAGGGGATTTCTTCAACACTGCTTTTCTTAAAATAAGGTAGTATGAGCTGCCAGGATAGCTGTCCCTTTTCTTACTGTTTTATTCTGCCCCCCTCCCCCCCACCCCATCCCCCCCCGCTTTTATAAAGCAGTTTGAGATGAGAGAAATTAGTAGGGAGAAGGTCTATTTTTTTCTCTTGTTTTCAGTTAAAATTGTTCAGTAGTTTTGAGAAGTGCAGAATGACTGTAGTCAGGATACTAAGTTGAAGGGATTTCCTGATTTGAACTAAAACTCATGAGAGACAGGCAAGGGAGAGAGACTGTGATTAAATCCTTCTGCAAAAGAGAGAACTGGCGATTTGAGGAAAAGGAATGGAAATTATCATCTTCCTCTGTCCTCCATGGGCTCAGTTATTTGTAATCCACAGCCAAGCAGTGATATGGCCCAGCTTTGTAACCTTGTACTGTTGAAGAAATCAGCAAGTTGTGAAGGATTGTGAGGAGGACTGTAGAACTACACAAGTTAAAGAGGGCAAAACTGTAGTTGTAGGGTTATTGAGCCAGGGACTGCTAGTAGTTCAATGATCTGAGAAGAAAAGAGACATTTTGTAAAAACAAACAAACAAACAAAAAACATTAGGGTGGGAAAATAAATGGGAGGTGTGATAAAGATTGTAACTCATCAAATATTCATTCCAGAGAGTAGCTGAAGTTGATTCTTCTCATTCTGAGTGATACTTGATGCTTTGTGGTTATTTTTTCAGCGCTGGAGTGTACCGATACCTAGCCTAGTAGTTTATTAAATCCTACATATCTTTTGGATGTTAGCCACCAAATAACTGATTTATACTGTTAAGGTGTATTTGCTAACCTTGTAGAATCTCTTTCTACAAACAAAGGTAACCCAGGGTGGAGGGTTACAGTCTATTTGAACAAAGAAATGCAAAAATTAAAACTAGTTTAGATAGGGGTAAAGGAAGCCAAGGACCAGATATAAAGCCATAGAAAAGCACTAGGAGAAATTAAATTAAAAATAATAATAAAATAGAATCATAGAATCATAGAATGACCTGGTTTGGAAAGGACCACAATGATCATCTAGTTTCAACCCCCTTGCTATGTGCAGGGTCACCAACTGCTAGACCAGGCTTCCCAGAGCCACATCCAGGCTGACTTTGAATGCCTCCAGGGATGGGGCATTCACAACTCCTTGGGCAACCTGTTCCAGTGTGTCACCACCCTCTCTGTGAAAAACTTCCTCCTAATGTCTAACCTAAATCTCCCCTGTCTCAGTTTGAAACCATTCCCCCTTGTCCTATCACTATCCACCCTTGTAAACAGTCATTCTCCCTCATGTTTATAGGCTCCCTTCAAATACTGGAAGGCCACAATAAGGTCTCCCCATAGCCTTCTCTTTTACAAACTAAACAAGCCCAGTTCCCTCAAGTGGGTATGGAGCATGTAATAAGTGAGGTTGGCAGAGGGATAGAGGCTGAGTTACATGCAACGTGAAGAGAGAGACTGCTAGGTTTAGAAAGAGTATGTGCTTAGGTGAATGAGAATTGGCTGGAAACTGAGAGGGGAAGATGAGACAGAGGAATCTGTAATCAATAGAGTATATTCTCCTCTGGAGTATAAAATTAAATTCAGTCTTCCTAAGTTTCATCATTGCATTTCTCTTTGCAAAAGTCTGTGAATCTCTGGCAGTGAGTCAGTGTCTTCTAGATAAGGCACCATGTAACCAGTCAGTGTCATTACCAGAACTCAGGTTTTGATTTTGGAATTATGTGCATATTATTCTTGTTGTTTATTGTTTGTCAACAGTAAGTTTTAAGTTAATGCATGCAGTCACTTCAAAATAATCTATATGTATGTATGCATAACCATTTTTCCCCTGTTTAATTCCATTAGATTAGTGTAACAGTTCTTGATTTTCAAATGAGCTTCAGATTTCAATTTAGCATGCTTTTGAGAATCTCTTCATAATACTTCATTTTCAACAGAACAGCATGCATCTTATATCCAGGTCCAAGATTTTATTGGTAGTCCAGTTAAAATACTGCAAAATTCATTACTAGTCCACCTAAAATCCCACCCACACAACACATCAAGAATCAGAATTATTCTATTAAAGCAAAGGAAAGCAGTTCTACAATTAAATCACTAATAAACAGACTCTTAGTCAGATTTCTTCTTCGTTATTCTGATCATGCCTGCTTTCTAATTGCCACTTTTCTTCCTCATGCAAGCAAAGGAGAGCATGATAATGGGTGGGAGTTTCTAGCATACTATATCCCACCAAGTAGGATGTCATTTTCCTACTTAGTTTTTGGATTGGTTTGGGGTTATTTTTATAGTTCTCATCTGTATGCTTCTTTCCTATTGATCCCCATTTCTATACTGTTCACTAGTTTCTGCTTACTTATAGTCATTTTTTTGGCTTTTGAAAAATACTTAAAGGCAAACCTCTTGAAGTATATTGTCAGTAAGAATTAGATAAACCAATTCTGTAAAAATGTATGAAGATTAAGGGTGGTGAGCTTGGCCTTTAGTTAAACCATAGACACCTGAACATTTGGGTCTGCAGTTTAGCAATTAATTGCAGTGGTAATATTGTATTAACAGGGCAACAAGCCTACAGTGTCTTCATTCATTTTAAAGGTGCCAATATGCAAATGTAGCAAATTACATCTATTTAAAGATTTGTAGTATTAGAGTTAATATAAAAATATAAAGAGAACGATTAACTGAAATGTTTGTTAGATCTCTTCAAATGATGCCTTTAGAAAATGCTATTTTTCTGCCATTTGTGAAGAAATACTGAAGGAAAGGAAAGTATTCAATTAGACTTATGGAAGAGAAATGTTTAAGTCTTAAGAAAACAAGGACACCTTGCTTGCTGCTCTGCTAAATCAGTCACACACTGCTGATACAGGCTAGTTAAAGATTGAGGAACCGTCATAAATCATCCTGAAGCCAACTTGTTATTAAATATGTCAAGAAGTGGAGCTCACTGAGTTGATAAAGGTGACATTCCAGATATGCTCTTCAGCAAGTATTTTCAGTTTCTTCAATTCAGAGAAGTAAAGATGGAAATAAGACCCAACAGGGGATGAAAAATAAATACCTTCTGGTTTCTTCTGGTCTGGGTAAATTCAGAATATTTAATGTACATATTCTCATTAGGAATATGCCATAATAAGCAATGATAAGTAACATTTCCAGAAGCCACTACATCTCTTAGAATACAAACTGCCTTTCATAAGAAATTCTGGACTCTGCACAGACTGGATGTTGGTGGATTGGAGGTGGTGCTGTCAGAGCAGCAGAGCAAGAAAACACCCAGCAGCCAGAATGTGGGGTATCGCTGGGTGGGCCAGGCATGCTCCAGGGTACTTGGATAACCCCAGCCAAACACCTCCCTGGGGACAGGGAGAGACCAAGGCTGGGCCACAGGCTTGTGAGTGAGCCTGGCTGCGTGCGGACCATGGACAGATAGGGCAGGACTGTGACAAGATGGGTTCCAGGCCCGCTGCAGCCTCATTGGGGCTGGCATGTGGGCTTGGGCCTGAACAGGGACAGATGAGTCTGGTGGTGTTAGTCTCCAAGATGTGTTAGTCTCTACTGGTTAACTGCTGGTTTGTAAGATCACTGTAGAACAGATCTAAGGTGTGAATGCTTTAAGAAGCAAGTTGAACCTACTTCAGAAGGGGAAAAAAAAACTGCTTTCAGCAGCAGTTTAAAAGTTGTAATCAAATATCAGTAAATAAGAGTTGTATTGTAATTGTTTGACATATCACTCGTGTTTCTTTTCAATGATGTTCATTTTTCCTCTCCACATTATGAGTAATCGTGTTTCAGTCTGAGATGTGTTTGTATTTCTTCTTTAATTAGGAGACTCTTGCAATGTTCCAACTTTCTAGCTCTGACTCTGTTTAGCAGAAATGCTAAGTCACAGCCTGACCCAGTGTTTGAGCACCTGGTGGGAAGGCAGAGCCAGGACAAGGGAGCTCAACTGCATGCAATGCGCCTGAGTGACTGGAAGGGGTGGAGCCAAGGTCCACCCCTTACCAGCACTTATTTAAGGGTTGGCAGTGAAGGCGAGGGTATCTTGCTAGAGATTCCTGTCTATCCTTATATCCTTTACCCTTGGGCTTTCCAAGGGTAAAGCTTCTTTCTTTTGGTTCTGGGTCTATGGCTGCTGTATTTGAGCTTTTCCTTGCTTTCTGCAGCCTAGGACTTTACTACTATGCTATCATTGTCATGCTTTCCATTGAAAAAACACCGCTATATCTTCTGTTTGACTGAGCTATTTATTTGCATTAGTGAAGTGCATTAGTGTCTCATCCTCTAGTGTGCACGTGCTCCTGTGGTAGCCATTGATAGACATGGTGGCATCTCCTGGAAACAAAATGTCCACATGCTTTCCAGGAGTCTGGAGTAAGATGTCTTCCCTATGGTCACACAAGTGATGTCTGAACTGATGAACAGAACATGGTACACTGACTCTGTGTTCCTTTGCAGTTTCCACCTGTCAAACTAGTTTGACAGCAGTTGCAAATAGAGGGAGTCCACAGTCATACAGCTAGGATTTTGCTCCCTTGCTGTCTTTTTCACGCTCTGAAACTAATGCTATTTATTTATTCATTTTTATTTGTTAGGTGGCCTTTTTAAGGCGAATGTTAACTTTTTCTAATATGAATACTTAAGAATACTTTTATTGAAAAGGAGCCTGCTACAAGGGAGATAATTCTATTTTTTCTGAAAATCAGAATATTACAATTAACCAGAACCTGGATACCAAAATACCTTCTATTCTTGGCTTTAATAAGTCTCTTCAGAGATCATTTTGGTTTTCTATGAAGTTTGAGTTTCTGGCATTTTAATTTGAGAACATTACTCAATATACATAGAACGTAGTAGTACTCCGAAGATAATAAGAGATGTAACTGGAATTTTGTTTATCACTACTCAAACGGAAAGGTGTAAAATTGTCCTGCTGTCCTTTAAATGCAAAGCTAAGCAAACAGACCTTTCCTCTGTTGGTTTTGTTGTGGGTTTTGTTGTTGTTGTTGTTGTTGTTTGTTTCTTTGTTTTTTTGAATAAAATAGGTCCACAATGGTGACACTGGTTTGTTTTGGTTACTCAGTTGGGTCCTCTTGTGACTCTGATGAAAATAAGGTTAATGGACTGAAGATAGGCTAAAGTTTATATCTACTGATTTCTTACTTTTACTAGATGTTTCCTTTAGCTTTACCCTGTGCAGCCTATTAGAGGACAACATATAAAATTTGTCACCCTAATTCTGTATTTTAATACAGACAAGATGGAGAATGTCATCAAGCCTCATATGCTTATTCCTCTTACAAATAGCAAGTTTGTTCATTTTAAATTCAAGACAAAGACCTGACAAAAAAAGATACAAGAAAGGAGTGAGAAAACAGCAGCATCTCTGTATGTTATTATTTGTTTGAACCTCCAGAAGTTTTACTTTTTTCTCTATTCATAGTTTATGATCTATTCCTTTAGAGAAAGGAATCTGGGAATTGACACCTTGTGCAGCATTAATTGTTAATAGTAATCGGCATTCTGTTTGTGCTTGATTCAGATTGCGTGTAGTAAGTTAGTAATGCTACTTTACAGATACTGGGAGATAGTAAGGACTATCTTAAAAGAATAAGAATGAGTTCTTAAAATCACAAAGTTTCCCTTCTGGTTTAACAGCTCTGTATATCTGCACAATAGCTGAGACTACTCATTTCAGGATTATCCCTTTGTTCTTATTGTATATCTTAATAAATACATTTTGTCCTCAAAACAGTTTTGTATTAAAAAAAAAAAAAAAAAAAAAACACAAACAAAATGCAAAGACTAAAGAAGAAAAAAAAGCCTAGGAAAAAAAATCATTCTTCAGTCCTAGAGAATGCATTCACTTTGCATCTAAATAGACAATTAATTGGAGTCAAGTTAGAAGCACTGAGCTGAATGGATGACTGTTTTTTTTTTATGATCTGTTAATGTATCGAGGTAGTTAGTGATTTTCCAGGGTTTTTCAGTAAATTATAAGCTTTGTTCTACTTGAGGAGTGGTGTATTGTACTTTACATATATTTTTGTAGCACAGAGTATGCACTAGGAACAATGCAAATGGCAGAATTATCAGTCAAAGTTTATTATTTCATTGTATATAGTTTAAATGCATGCAAATGAGGCAGAAAGGGAAATAAATAGCTACGTTTTGTGGAGGGGTAGAGAAATCCTGGACGGACACCTGTTTCTGACATTTGACACTGTAGAAAGTGATGCTGTCCTTGGGCCATAGGAGATTGTAACTCAGTCCCATCACCTATACTGTCATTCGAGCATACTTAATCCTCAGTGTGACTGCTTCAGACTTAGTGCTCAGGGCTGTATTTCTAGCAGTGAGTGCTTTAAGGTAGCTACTTAAAGGATTAAAACCAAACCAAAATAAAATAAAAAATATCTCATTTACTAGAATGTTATTGATTCAGGGAACTTTCCTACAATGAACATAGAACTTCAGAAGTCTCAAAGAAAAAAGTGAACTATGCTGGCTTGGAAATGACCCTGAGTAAAATGATTATCTTGTCAGAAATAGTGCATGAAGAATTATAGAAAGAGTTGAGAAGGTTAAAAACGAAGCAAAACAGTGTTAACAGTAATGTTATAATTTTTATATCTTTTGTACAATAACCTTTCATGAAACTTAAGTCATTTTATGTGATTTTTATGTGTGTATATTCTACAGCTGCACTCCAATTCCGACAAAGGTGATGGATCAGTCAAATATATTCTTACTGGAGAAGGAGCAGGAACTATATTTATTATTGATGACACGACGGGAGACATCCATTCAACCAAAAGCCTAGATCGAGAACAGAAGACACATTATGTGCTTCATGCCCAAGCTATTGATAGAAGGACAAACAAGCCACTTGAGCCTGAATCTGAATTCATTATCAAAGTACAGGATATCAATGACAATGCACCAAAATTTACAGATGGACCATACATTGTTACTGTGCCAGAGATGTCTGAAATGGGTAAGGAAAACAAGTTACTCTATTCAGCAGTCTTAACAAAGAGGAAAAGCCACATGGTGTTTGACAATGTTACGATGATGTATTGTATCATGGGCTGTATGTGAAAAATATTACATTTGAGGTGATAAGAAGACACCAAATGGAATCCTGTACATTACTAATGATTTTCATATTGAGAAAACAGTACACATACATGCTGACTGTAAAGGAGAGTCACCCTCTTTCTTGAATGGTTTACAATACATGCTCCATTGCACTCCTAGGCAAGCTGCAGTTTGCATTCTAGAAACAAGATATATTTGTATATCCTTATTCAGCTACACTGTTTATTTCATTATTTTATGCTTACAAAAGCAGTATATGCGATCCACCGAATTAAACAAATCCAAAGGAACAGTAGTTCACTAGATGAACATGCACTTTACCCTGCCCATAAAAATATCTATGCACTCCATCTAAGAAACTAGCTTAGAGTCCAAGATGTGTCAGATGTCTAACATTCCCAACTATATATATGTATATATATGCTCTTCTCTCTTTGCTGATTGTCAGATAAGCAGATAATAGGTTTTAAACTTCTGCAGAGTACAGTTATGAAGTCAAAAAGGGAAAAATACCCAAATAAATGTAGTTGCTCAACTCTTACAACAATATTCATTACTACACACAAACATTACTATTGTCACTGAATCTTAATGCTTTGCAGCCATTTGGTCACTTTGAATGGCAATGATGATTCATATGAGTAGCTCAGAAAATAACAAAAATAGTTTGTTTCAGACTTGAAAGTCAGATGCTTTGTCTTGTAGATGTTATTTTAGATGGGAGAGTACCTTGTGCAATTTTCCAAGTGTATGTAAGTGAAAATAATTTTAAACTAGGGATCTGCATTTAATTCATATTCTCTGGTACCAGATGACATTATTATGCTGAGTTCAGACATACCTTACTATGTATAGTAAGAGAGGCTTAATCTATGTATGTAAGGAGACCAGTTTCACAGTATACGAAGAAATATATGGAGAGACTAAATGGGTTAAAATTCTGACCTACATTACAGATATGTAAAATAGTACATTCCACATCTACGTTTCTTTTCTTTCATATACAGGTGAACTGTGGCATTTGATTCATTTGCAGACATGTAGTAATCCAATCCTAGAAAGACCGAAATGTATTAAATATTATTTCTGAGCCATTGAGTTCAGTTTTGTGACAGTTTAGAGACAGACTGATTTCTAAATCAGTAGATTCTTTGTTGACCGGAGTGACGTTAATTTTGGATAGAATACAGTAGATAATGTTCTTTTCTAACTCTCATGTAAGATCAGACTGTTAAATGAACTTTGAAGTTCACCAAATATCATGTATCAAAAGTATATAAAATTTTCCCTTCTCACTTTCTTCTTGCTTTCATTACTGCCACTTTGTTCTTTCTGTCACTTCTACTTCCCTGAAATGTGGGAATAATTCCTTGATTTTCTTCTTAAAATGTCCTCTATATATGATGTTCTGAAAAATACAAACGTCTCTGCATGATAATTGACTTAATCTAACATTTCATTCTTCATAGTTTCTTGTAACATTTTTATCCTTTTCCAGTCCTCTTCCCAAGTCCTCCCACTCTGTATGCTATTTCAGATGTGTGCTCTCAGCCACGGATAATTCTGAACCTTTTCTTCCTGCAGTCCTTCTTACAACAAGAATGTATAAAAGGAGAAACAGCTTCCTTTGGTCTCCTTTTATTTCCTTCTCTCTTATTATTATTCCTATATTGGCTTTTAACTTCCCTTTTTATGAATTTTCTTCTTTGAACAGTGAGTTTCCTTTCTGTCTTCTCTTTTCTCAAGTTTCCTTTGTCTTTAAAGAAGACAATTTAAATTAATTGAATATTTTCTTCCTTGTTTGTGGAAGACTTATATTTACTGGATGGGAGGACAGAGGAGAAAGTAAGTCAATGATATCCTCCAAGTCAAGAGCAACCAATATTATTTTCTGTATGTACTTTTTTATCTCAAAATATATCATTAATATATAGATGTTAGTCATAATTTTGTAGTCATCTGAATCTAAGTATTACAGTACAACTTTTCCAGAGAGTAATTGTAATAATTAGCCTATGATGACATTTTGGGTTATAAAGCAGAGTGGATTATGATAAACCAAGGAAGTTTTAATGATAGAGCATTAATGTTATGTTTTATAAATTAAATACTTAACTGGTTGTACCTGAGGTCAACAACCTGTTCCACAGAACTTCCCTGTGGTGTGAATAAAGCAGAGTTTTCATATCATTCCATACAGGCAATCTGCTGTAGGCATACATTATATTTTCTTTGCAAATTTTTTATCATTCTTTTCCATTTACTCACTTTTTGTGTTTATTGCGTATTGTAAACAAGTTTTTGCTTGCAGTCTCTGGAAGAATAATTCTATTTGGGCTTCCATAGCATATATTCTTTCTGTCAAATAATAGAGATTCATCCTTATGCCATTTTCATTTGGTCTATAATTAGCTTGAGTTTTAACATTTAGCTGTGGATTCTCTATGTGACTTAACACCTTATTATTTTATTAATTCCTAGGGAATTGTCAGTACTTTAAAAAGCCGTTCCATTTTTATTTAAGTGGACTTGTTACAGAGATGGTAAAACTGAAGACTCTTTACAATATTCATGCAAAGTGGTGGATGATATTTTTCATTTCCGCTATGCTGCTTAGTTTCTGCGGCAGGTTCCTGTCTATCCTCAAGAAGTTATCTGATATTTTTCCCCCAAGCTGTAACTTTTTCTTTTTCTTTCTTGATCTGCTTTTAATAGGTGTAGAACCTTTAAGGCTTTTCATTTTTAAGTCACTGACAAGAAAGTACAGTGAAGTTCTGTTAAACTATTTGCCAAATATTAGATCATAATATTCATGGTTGCAGAAGAATCAACATATTGTTTATGCTTTTTCTGCAGCACTGAAAGAGCTGAAAAAAACCCGCACCTATTCCTTGCCTTCACTGAACTTCTTTTCTAAATGCTGGTTGAGGAGCCAATGTTCTATCTGAAATGATGACTTCTACCATGACAGCTACAACTGCATTCCATTTTACAGTTTATGAGTGCTGATTATCTAAATGTAAAAGAAAATAGAATCATTTTCAGTCAGTAGTAGCCTTCCGTATCTGCTCATTTCTACGTGGCTTCAAAATAATGAAATATTGCATATTAACTTTTCTAGTGTTGAGTTCTTGCATAAGAAGGGTATTCCCAATACATCCTACTTAAGCAATTAATAGTCACACTGGGCAGTTCTGTACTTCTTCCCAGGTTATTATAATGTGGGATAGTCATAATTCCAGCTAATTTGGAAGGCATTGTTCACGTGCTCATAAATATGATTTGCGTGAGAAATGTTCATCTTTTTGTGGGTTTGATTTTTGTCTTCTAATAAAGATAGCTGACTTAAAAATATGGAGATTTTTTTTACAGTATGATCTTGGATCAGTTTTGTAGTCACTGGATTCCAAGTGTTCATTTTCTTAATTTTTATTAAGATTTAATTTTCATTTTCTTATCATTTTTATAATATAGGGTGAAACTAAAGCATGTTGTATTGGTTTGTTTCTGATTTAATACTAGCTTAGGAATTAGTTTAGTTAGGCAGGAAATCCCTGTGTTCATTAAACTTCACCTTATTTTCTCTTCTTTGACTTTTTTTCAATATTGATCCATTTGAGTTTTTAACACTAGAGCAAACTATGGGAAGTCATGCATACAGATTTGCATTCTCAACAGACATGTTTTATTGAACTACTTCATTAAACATTAAAAATTTGTCTTCAGAGAGACAGGTTGAAGTATTCCCTTCAGCTTTTCCTTGACATATAAACATTTTTATTGTTAAGATAATAACAAAAACAAGAACAAACAAATTTGATATAAAACTACAATTTATTTCCCAAATAGAATGATTGTTATTTCTGATAACAAACAAAAAGGCAGAATTAACAGAGTGGCGCTCAGAGCATGCAGATGTATTGTACAGTATAAAACATTAGCTAAGACGATGGAATTCCCAATATGTAATCTCTAAACTGTGGGGGGAAATCATGTGGAATGGTAGTTATACTCTGAATAAGCAGAGCTTCCACTTTGGGGAAAAGAAGTCTTTTTCACTGCCTAAGTGGAGCGTCGGAATGCTTTTGTGGCAGAATTTTTGAGTTTTCTTTGACAGGCACTTTCACAGTACGTTAGTGAACAAAGTATGGAAGGTATGCCTCTGGGTCCAATGTTCATATCTATTCTGAAGTCTCCAGGGAAATTAGATGTGTGGGTTTTTTTGTTGTTGTTGTTTTTGTTTTTCTTTTCTTCATTATTTTCTTCAGAATATTTAACATTAAAAATGGCATCTCAGTTGTAATGTATTCTTTTCCATCTAAATTGTTCACTGCACCTAGTTTGTACATACAGCTCAGCAACAAAAAACTAATGCATGTCTGAAAAATGCAAATACACTTGAGATCCTGATTTGTCATTTTTATGAGCTGAATGATGTCAACTTTGAAGGAGTAACAGAAAGGAAAAGATGCACATTTAACCTTTATTTTTCCCTGCAAGGCATTCTAACATACAGCTTTCCTCTGTGCTTAACAAATAAACGAGTTAGACTACAGGCCAGTATAGGTATATACTGTAAGATACTGAGCATACTTTCTTGATACAATGAAACGCTTGCCTGGTTAGCACCCGATGAGCTACTTTGCACTGAAAGAGTGCTTGAGAGTTGGGGTGGTGGTGCTAAGTTAAAACCTGTGATTCTAAGTGTTCTTTCACATGTAAAGAGAACGCTTTCCCACTATTCAGTACGAAATTGCTATTATCTGGTGTTTGCTGGGAGAGAGATACGTATGTATTAGAAAATCACTTAACCGGATTTTAAGCTATAATAGCATTCCATTCATGCTAAAATGACCTGCCAGCTGCTCATGTGAAATATCTCCTTTCTTTAGCCTTCTTTCTTTGTTCCACACCAAGGAGCAACAGAAGGGCTCAGATCGCCTATCTTTTAAAATAAAGAAAGTGGAGAAGAAAGTATGCGAGGAATGGTAGTACCATTAAATGTTAAATCAATTTAATGTATGTTTATTATCTGAAATAGCTAGCTTCATCCATTCCAAAACCTACCTTGAATTTCAAGAGTTCAATGAAAAAGAGCAAAGGGGTAGACAACTTGTAAGGCGAGTAGGCAGCTTCAGAAACTGTTGATTCTCAAAGCAGGAAGATTTCTATATAGAAAGGTACAAAATTGCCCACCACTCTGGTAACAAAGCCTGGTAGGTGACTACCAATTGGATAGATTTATCTTATTGTACGCAGTTGAAAAGAATAAAATCAATGTGTATCCATAACTTAGTAATGTTTAAAAATTCTACAAGTAAGATTCCAACTTAAAATGATAAAGCCATAAATAGGGCTATAAACAGTAAACAAATTATGAGTTAATCTTCACCACTAAATACAACAGCTGAGCTACAGTAGTACATTCTCATAGTATTTAGATGAGCTGTAGTAAAGGGTGTAAAACCCCCGTTTTCTGTATTTCAGGTGACCTGTTGTTGTTTGCATGAATTCTTACACTAAAGTGAGATAACAAATATATATGGCTGAATAGGTCCCTAGAATATTCTAAGAAAATTACATGAACTTTACTTTGTATTTAATTTTCTCAGTGATTTAGTCAATTTTACCATTAACTCCTGAATAACTATAAATAGTCTACTAGCTTCAGCTTGATTTTATTACGGTTTTCAAATTCATGAATATATAGAGCTGTGAGACTATGCATTTGGGCTGTTTCAGAGATCACAGGGTATTGTATTTAAGTATGCAGACACATTTGCTGTACCTTTGAATAAAGCTCTGGTAGAGACACAGGAAGAGTCTTTCTGTGTCCAAGGTAGTATTCCATGAGTGAAGGAATACTTTCTGAAACAGCAATAAGTGCGTATCTGCAAAGATTTGAATGCTTGCATTCTAGTACTTTAAGTGAGAACCAATGATTTTAAGTATTTATGTTCCCAATGTACACTGAGTATTAACATAAAAATTATTTTGTTATGTTAACAAGTATCTCTGTGCATTGGAAACTGACCTATGAAGTTGAATAGTTGAAACTGTAATTTGGATTCCATGTTCCTGCCATATGCTCTCGGGAAACCTTTCAGAATAGCTCTGGCCTGGTTTCTGAGACCACATGCCTCTTTGCAGTCAGGGTAAATCAGCCATGCTGCTACTGCACATCTTCTGGTTTAGTTTAATCAGAAGGAATCTAATTGGCATGCTCTGAAACTCTTCCATGAGGCAAATCAAAGTACAATGAGGGAGATCAAGGGATTCAAGTCAAAAGCATACTTCTCTTCAGAACTGAAGTGTGAAATTGAACACCCCAAAGTGCAAGTGATGCCTCTGTGGCTAATTTAGCTGGGAAGCCATTTTCAGAATTACAGAGGAGCAGCCTGTGCTCTATTTTAATACTGAACCAAAAGAGTCTGTTGAAAGCTGTATCTATAGAGGAATATGCATATTGGAAGAAGACAGAACCTTGATGAACTTTCATTTACTGGTTTCTTATGTGAAGTGTTGGGCAAAGATAGAAAAAAAGGTTCATCATTAAATGTCTTGAAAAATACAGTACATTTAAAATCACTTATCTTCATTACATCTGTGCAAAACTTCTTCTTATGTTCTAAAACATACATCTGATATGTTATCCCACTTGAATAATCACAATTGCTAGCACATCTTTTTTTTTCTAGTGGTATCTTTTAGCTGCATACAAATGTTTGATTTTTAAACTCCTTATCTAGTTTTTTTTAAGTATTGTATTCATCAATAGAATTACATCAGCTCTTATGTAACTATTTGATTTACAGATCTTTGATGCCTTCTGATAGCTTGATATTTTTTATTATTTTTTTTTTTATCCTTTGGTGTCTTTTATTGACTTGGGGCCATTTATGGAAATTATTTTAAATATGCACTTCAACAGTAATTTGTACTGCAAATGATGATAATCCTGAAGTCTGTGAATGTGAGTAGCTCAGAACTCTTAAGTAATATTCCAATTAAGGATCTGTATGTGTGAACAAGCAGAAATACATATGCTGCAAAGTTATGTATGTTCATATACATGTAATAAAGTTTCTTTTATATGTAGAGAGAGAATGAGAATTTTTTTTTCAAGCGAGTATAAAAATATGATGCAATCATCATCATCAGAAAATGAATCACAGAGTCATAGAATGGCTTGGTTTGAAAGGGACCTTAGAAACATCTAGTTACACACCCCTGCCACACCTGTTGGCAGAGTTGCCAACGCCTAGGTCAGGCATTAGATCAACCTGATGGGGCCCAGCACCCCATACAACCTGTCCTTGAGCATATCCAGAGATGAGGCATCCACAACACATCCTGGCAACCTGTTCCTGTGCCTTACCACCCTAAACACAGAGCCAGAGCTCAAACCTGCATTCTTTGGTACATGAGACCAGCACTGGGTGAGCACTCCAGTTGCTAGGCTAAACCAGCTTGCATTTGCCAATACTAATACTGAGGACTGCTCCAAAAGTAATGCTTTGTATTTTATATTTTCCTGACAAGATGGTTTTTGACATGAAAGTGTATACAAAGCAAAGATATGGAATTGAATTTTTTCATGCAGAAAAAATTGCCACTGTTGACATTCATTGAAAATTGCTGAACTTTTATGGAGACCAAGTAGTGGATGTGAGCACAGTGAGGTGGCATGTAGTGTGTTTCAGCAGTGGCAAAAATGATACTGAGTCACCTCTGCTGGTGCAGATTTTTATGAGTGTGGCATGCAGGCTCTTGTTCATCACTGGCTAAAATGCATAGCTAGTAGTGGTGATGATGTTGAAAAATAGTATTTTGTAGCTGAGAACTTGCTGTATGAAGTATCGTTATTGTGCTCTTTGTATCTGTTGTAGTTTCCATGGAAATATATAGGAGGCCTTACTTTCAGTGCAACCTATGTACTAATGATAATCTAATACTAATGATGCTACTACTAATAATACAAAGGCAATGCCATTGATCGCTCAGTTTTAGAATATGAGGAATGCAAATGTTTTAGAAATGTACCTATACATATTCCTATTTGCCATAAAATTATACTTACTATCAACTAACTTCTATTTTCCTATATATACAGGTACATCTGTTCTACAAGTGACAGCAACAGATGCAGATGACCCTACATATGGAAACAGTGCCAGAGTAGTATATAGTATTCTTCAGGGACAGCCATATTTCTCTGTTGACCCTAAAACAGGTGAGTGTTTTGCATATCTATCAATGTGATTTGGTTAATATGCTGCAGTTAATAAAGTTTGGTAGATGGAATCCAGTGTAGAGAATATATAGGTGGGTGGGAATTTTTTTCTTTCGTTCCTGTTATATCCTACTTTTGGCTTTAACACTATGAAATTTTAGCAGTTGCTATGTTTCACTGAGTACTAAAATGAGCCGACTGGGTACCAAATTAATTCTGCATTATGCCATGATATGAGCCATTCAGCAAAAGTGGAATAGCACTTTTACATCTTTTCAAGCCTCTGTTTAGGAATTGACTCAAGTGTGCTGAATATATTATGATTTTAAATGCTTTGTTTTGTCTGACGGATTGGCTTAGGAGGATTATTATGTGTCTCAATACATATCCCAAGATGAATTAATATCACTTTTGTATTTATAAAACCACTGTTTTGCCATTGCACTGAAATTGTATTCTCTGATTCAAGAAGTAGAATGAGCTCAATTATTTATGCTTACACTTCGTTCATCACCAGAAGAAATCTTTGGAACTGCAGGTGCCTATCCTTAGATTTTCTGAAGGCCATTTTCTTTATAAATACAATGGCACTTTTTTAGGATATATTTATATTCCTTAATATTAAACAAGTAAAATGTGAGAGGTTTTTTTGCATTTGAACTTTTAAACTATTTTTCCCTTTCCATATCAAAGAATGAAATCCTTTCTACTTATCTATCATGATCCCTACACTTAATGTATGGAAGACAATTGTGCTGACGTGAAGAAAGTATAGTATAAATTGCTTCTATTCTAATTGTTTTACATTTAGATCTGTTATGTATGTTAGTCTCTGTGGACTTTGGATGCATGCACTTGCTTCAATACAAGAGAAATGTATCTGTAACACCTAAGATGGCTTTTGTATTACACTTTCTTTGAATAGGAGGCTGGACTAGATGACTCCAAGATGTCTCCTGACATAACTTATTCTATAAATTTCTGAACTCATGTTAGAAGGACCCATGAGTGTAAGGCCTGACAGGGGTAGCATTGAGGGATTGTATAAAGTGCTTGGGTGTAAACTTGATGCAATCCTGTTCATACCGTGAGCCAGAAATGACTGCTGGTGCACTCCTTAGCCTGCAGACTATGAGCTGACACAGGTAAAAGCATTCTGGGATATGCGTAGCAAATCAGTGGTACAGTACTGAAGCTCTCTCTGCCCTTCTTTTACTTATAAATACAACTCTGGCCTACGTTTTTACTTCTGTTTTGTCACTCTGAGTCAGTGGCCTATATTTTTTCTTTTGACAATGGTGTAGAATATGTAGTCTGGAGCTGTTATTTATTCAATGAAGAATCATAATGGGTGTTTTCAGTACCAGCTGTATCATACAAGAAAATAATATTATGCCACTATTTGTTTCTGTTATAAAGAAAGAAGATGGAAGTATGTTTTCCTGCTGAAAGCCTTAGGCTTTGAGAGAGATTTTAATAACATCTATGAACTTAAGTTGTTTTTATTATGTGTACAGAATATGGAGATGTTTTGATTCCTTATTCTATTAGAATGTTTACACAGGGGAAGAATAAATACCTTATGAGGTAAGTAGACAGTGAAGCAGTGAAAAAATGGAAAAGAGTTTTTTATTTGTTATGTTAAGTTGTTTTGTTTTGTCTTGTTTTTAATTCCAGAATAGCAGTTAATTCAATTTGGTATGATATAATGGGAAGAAGTAGAGTATTGGAAATGATGGGAAAGTCTTGAATAATAAAGTGTTTCGCTATGAAATTTCATGTTGAGTTCCTGTTTTATAAACCACTGATTTTTTAAGAACATCACTTTTCTGAATCTGTCAGCATTTCTGTGACCTGTTTTTCCTGAAGGCCTCAATTGTTTACTTCCATCTTAATTATATTTTTTCTGGAAGTTTATTTAGTATAGCTTAAATGGACATTCATCGTCTAAAATGCTGTGTTCCTGGCAGAAGTTTTTGTTAGTTTATGTGTATGTATTTCCAGTTAAGCCCATCCTCATCCCAAGCAATCTGTTTGTTTTGTTTGTTTTTCGTCCTCTCTGGAAAGGAATAATTGTGAATTTCTATTGGTAGAAAATTGCTGTAGCTGTACAGCTGCAACTATGAATGTCAGAGCTACTGTCCATGCATAACAAGAAATTTAAGATTTGAAAAATGCTTTGAATTTGAATGGTTTTCTAGGAATTGTTATGTTTGAGTTTATTAATAATTTTTAGTAATTAGCTGTGTTATATAATAGCAATTAGCTATGTAATTAGTAAATTAGCCAGGATAGCCTATGAATTCCATTTACTTTCCTTCTCAATTGCTGCAAAATATTCTGCTGCATTTTTATAAATAAGTACATGTTAATAAGGCTGATGAAAGAGAAGTGAAGATCTAGATCCTAAGTGTTCTTGCAAAGACTATGTATATAGGGGTATATGATTTTTTTAATCAAAATATTTAAGAGACCTCAGAGAACATAAGTCACTTTTCCTTTATGCTACCATTGATTTCACTAAAACAAACAAACAAACAAAAAAACCCTAAGTTATCAGCAATGGGATTGAAAAATAATTATTAATATACTTTGTATCTTTAATATAGTACTCTTCTCTAGAACTATTCTTCCCTCGCTCCACAGAACCCTGAAAATCTTTTGAAATGCCCAAATGTGCAAGGAAACTTCTGGGAGTCTGAGTTCCAAACATACCTCATCTTTCTCAAACCATTAGGTCTTTTGATCCATTAATTTATAGGATCTGTCCCTCCTTGTTCTTTGTTCACGTCAAGTGCAGCTCATCAAACAGCAAGTGTTAACATCTGACTGGGAGCCCTAGTCCATAAGCCCTTCTTTTTTACCCTGGGTAATCTCAAATTAGACTGTGCCTCTTCCAGCACCTGCAGCAGCCCTCTTTCAATTGCCACATACTTCAGGAATGAAAGTGAAACCCATAGTACAGCTCTACTACTTTTGTAGTAAGTTCATATCTAAACACTGCTCTTGCCTGACACACTGCATCAGTCTCTCAGAACAGAAAATAAAGAGTGAATACCTTTGTGGGGCATTTGTTCTCTCAGATCGGTGGTTCTCGTTGTAACTATGATGAAATAAGAGTTAAAAAGTGTTCATTGCAGTTTTGAATTGAAACATGGTGGGAGGAGAAAGCATGTACTCTTGAACTGAACAACTGTGAGAAAAGTATTCGTATTCATTTGTGTCTATAATGATCTGTTGTTTTAGCAGTAATATTACAAAGTTCTAAATCACAAATTAGGGTTTTTGTTTGTTTGTTTTTAATGTGAAGATACTAAATAGTAAAAAAATGTGTATGCTTATTTGTGAAAGAATGACACTGCAAAGTAGTACAGGCTTAATTATTAAGTGTGAGAAGAGTGCTCCTTTTGTTTTTCTCTCTTTGCAATAATACAAATAATGGCTTCTAGCATGCCTATAAGAAATGACCCATTCAATAATTCTTGTTTGGTTCTTAAGCAAAATACTGGCAATAAAGATGGCTAATGAATGGATAGATGCCTCCAAATATAAAGATGTGTTTCATTGGCACTGAATGAGCAAACTTTGAAGTTCTAGACCTTTGTCCTCAGTTGTAAATATTGTTATCTGTTTTAAAATTTCTTCATAAAATTGGTGTGAGACTGGCATATTTTGTGGCATTATAACCTGTACAGCATAATTTTAAGTGTGTGAATGTACACATATTTTGGGGGGGAAACAATAAAAAAAATGTTGATAGTCTATAAAGTTATTTACAGCTTTAATATTGATGTATCAGTGCATAGAACACAACATAGTTAATTTGTAAAATATATTAAAATTAAGTTAAATTAAAATTAAGTTCTTTTAATACTGAGGTAGTAAATATGGATTTAATGGCTAAAGATCTACCTCATTTCTTCACTTAAAGATATCTTAAGCTGAAAGAATTGTATAGACTTTTCACTATAAGAAGGAAGAGTGCTCTTTATATGGTTTAGTAGGACAACCATATTAGGTAATAAAAACATTTCAGAGTTCAAACTTGCACTTTAACAAGCATTCCTATTTCTGGCATTAAAAATTCTTACTTTTTTTAGTTGAAATATCAGTCTTGGTGACATTTGTTTGAAACTAGTAGGCTTATTAGGATTAATGATCTCCTACAGATATGCAGGTTGATATATTGTAGATTTCTAACTCAAACTGGAGGGTTCTGTGTTTATCTATCTCTTTCTTTCATGCTCAGATCCTCCAATATCATTTTAATGGCCTTATGGGACTATGTAAGTGTCCTCCATAATCCAAGTGCTTCTGCTCTAGAGGAATACTTCATGAAGTTCCCTTAACTCCAAAGACTCCTAATACACCCATTAATGTCCAGTTTCTTCTAAGCCAGGAGAAGAACAATGGTTATTTGTTTGTCCAGGTTTAGAGTTGCTGCAGAAGCAATGAGACACATACAGGATTGTATAGTCTTGGAGTCTGTTGCCTTATCCTTTTACAGTCCTTTTTATAGTTGTAAAAATGTTATTTGCCTACCGCTGCCAGGTTGCTTTTACCTTCTATGGGCCATTGTATAAGGTTCCCTAAGGTTTGTGTTTATTAAGATTGCTTTTCCATGCTTCTAGACATTCATGTATTTTCAAATGTACTGAGCATAATAGCATGCTGTTTTCTTTTCTGTTTTTCTGAAAGTCTAAAATACTAAGCGTATCTATTACAAGAGGTAATGAGATTGGTGTGAGTAAAGAGTTCTTTTGTAATTATCTGTAAAATGTATTTTTTGCCAGAAGATGATTAATACTATGAACAGGTGTTTCTCTTTTCATCTTCAAACTTTTCACAACAGATATATGAACAACTACTTCTCTGTTTTTAAATAAGCTAATTTCCTATCAAAACAAAATGTGGAAATTGCATGTGTGATAGACTACATTTAACTTGAAGGAGTAGGAATAAGATTTCACCCTAAAACTACATATACGTTACTGTAATTTTTAGCTCAGCTGGGATTAGAGCCAGGACACTGACTGAGAAGATTAATGCACTACACTCTGTGTAGGACTTTGCCCAAGGACCAGTCCAATTACTAGCAGTACTTTAGAGATCAATCTGTAATGCTATGGACCTAAGCAGTGATTTTATTGCTTTAATTGTTCTAATAGATATCATTTTTTTCTAGACAGTAGAGTCCTAGTTCTATCTCTCTTTCTAGAAGAATTACTAGGATATTGAGTCTGTTCCCTCACCTTATTTTTTTTGGCTTGAGAAGTGAAATGAAGTATTAGAGCAAAACACTGAGATCCCTTATTCATACATAACTGCTTTGTGATCCATGCTCTGTTTTTCAGTTCAGTTTTCCTTTTCACTACTTGTTGTCAGTATTAGTATTATTGAGGATGATAATTTCAGAAATGCAGTTATCGAGTGGCAGTGAAATTCTTCAATGGCAATTAAAATAAGAGTGAGCAATACTGAGGTACTCTTCCAGGACCTGCTGATTTGGTAATGGTAAGATGCCTGCAATTGGAGACACAGAGGTTATATATCTATTAAATGAATGAACTTCTTGTGTCTCTATTTTATGAGATTTTTTTTTTTTTAACAAATACATTGTGTTGATAATGCTATTGCTTCAATAATTAGTTTGAGTAAGTTCACACTTCTGCCTTTCTTATTTTGAGAAATTACATTTATTTCAGACTGGAAGTAAGGAAAAGGCAGGGATGGTAGACTTGCGAAAAAGAAGTTAGGCATACCTAATTGATTGAGAATACTTTTTCCTTCAGTAGTTGCATATAAACACTCATTTTTATGATGCACACAAATCCTGGACTCTCAGAATATAATTTATGCATAATCTACGTTAGATGAATAAAAATGTGCTTCAGAACAAGGCATACATTTTTAGTTACAATTTGATTAAAAGTAATTGATAATATCTTGTCTTGCAATAAACTATACAGAACATCAAATGTGGTGTGGAAACAATACTTTTCCAAAGGTTATGTATGAAGACAGTACTTTTCTAGAAATATTTTTCAGAAAAAAAAAAAAAAAAAAAAAAAACAACTTCTACTGCGGTTGAGATACTTCATAAGAAAAGTGAATTAACACAAGCTCTGTATCAATAGGCCAAAAATCACAAGATATCTAGGAACTAATTTTACCACATTTTTAAGATATGATAACAAGGAAGACATCTGGAGGACCTCTGTAATTCAATTCTTATCTGAATAGGAAGGGTATGAGAAACCACTTTCATAAACCATCAGCAGAACTGTGATCTGTCTGGGAAATTTGAACTTTATCAGCTGTATGTCAGCACTTATCCTCCCGTCAGTATCATATAGTATGCATAGTATCACTCACAAGGTCAGTGCCTGTGTGAAGGGGGAATGTAAAACCTGACAGTAGGATTGCCTGGTCTCCCTCATGTTAGGTCCATATTTTCTGGGTTTGCCTCAGAGTACATTTCCAACCCCTGCAGTACTCCATCCCTTCTTATCTTTGCCAAGCTTTCTGGTTTCAGCTGAGATAATTGTCTCCATGGAGGTTAGCTATAATGCCATATTTTGGATATGGGAAAAAAATCAATGTTGCTTACATAGCAATGCTGTAGTTGTTGCTGAGAAGTGCTTACACAGTGTCAATGACTTTTCAGCTTCTCACACTGAACTGCCAGTGAGAAAGCTTGCAGTGCACAAAGATCTGTAAAGGGACAGCACCAGGAAAGCTGTCCCAGACTGCCCAAAGGGATTTTACATACTATGCACTGTCATGCCCAATAATAAAACTGGGGGAGTTGGGTGGGGGTGCAGCTTCTTGCTCAGAGACTGGTTGGGCATCAGTTGTCAGTGGTGAGCAATTACGCTGTGCATCACTTTATCTCAGCCAAGAAATTTTACCTTTTTTCCAATTCTCTCCCCTCTCCCACTGGAATGGGAGTGAATGAATGGCTTTGTGGTACTATGATGCCTGAAGGGTTGAACCACAACGCAAGCATTAACAGGAAAAGCACAGTAAACTTAAGATTGTGGATATGCTCTGAATATTTTGAATAATATCTGTGGTTATGATTACAGTATTAAAATATGCTGTTGCTCTTCCTTTTTCCTTAGCTGGTCCATGAAACTACCAGTATTTCAATTGTATAGTATTGTGAGATGAAGCTTACAATATTTGCAAGGAAAAATTCAATTGCATTTGTAACATTAGGGAAGCTGTAAGAGTTGAAGCCTTCCTGGAATTTAGTAAAGCTCTTGCACTCCCAGAAGCAGATATAGCCATCGGGAGAGCAGTCCTAAGGGGAAAGTATAGATTAAATGAGGTTTTGCTCTCTCTCAAACTGTTCTTTCAAGAAATACATTTTAGATCAATAGATTGCATCTAAAAGTGCTCGGGCAGAAAATGCTGCAATTCTATATATATCTAACCATGATGCAAGTTAGGCTACACTTGAATGAAAGATGAAAATAAAATGAGGGATTTATCAGCTGTTTTCTCTTGAAGGATATCTCTTTATGATGAGATTTTCTTCAGATACTTGCCTACAATGTGCAATGGCAAGAACTGGTAACACAGTTCGGGTCCTTTCCCTTAAATGTGTTTCTCAAGTCTTAGCTTTAATCTATTTGTAATCACTTCTTCAAATCACAGTGAAGTGGTTTGTTCACCTTAGCCATAATGTTCTACAAAAGTATTGGAGTGACTGAAAGTGCACGAGTATGTTTACTTTGCTAATCATTGGCATTTAAGCTTCAATACAGTATTCTTTGCTGTACCTTTGTTTTCCAAACGAATGGCTGTTATTCTAAATATCTAACTTGTTTTGTACCTTGGAGGGGGGAAGCCTGCTGTGGTTTTTTGTTGTTGTTGTTGATGATGATGATGATGATGTTTTTTTAATAGAATTTCGTACTCACATATAGTGGCTATCCTGCATATTTTGTGTGAGGCATCACTTTTAGTTCAGATGTGATATCATATCCAAGGGTTTCTCAGTGGTATAGACAGTATATGTCAACAATTGCCTTTTCTGATTCTGAAACAGTTTTCATAAATGACAGTATCATCTTATTGGAAATGACTCAGAAAATTTGGCTCATAATCTCAAATTTCTGTAGCACCTTCTGAAAGGGTTTCATAATGCTTTGGCAAAGCAACAGTTGCAAGGTATAGTGAAGTAATAAAAATAATATTGTGCATTAAGATGTATCAGCAAATTCTGTACTTAATCAATGACATAGTGAATTATTATATATATTTATAAAATAAAATATAACATATAAATTATCAGATAAGATGAAATAAGGTTAAAAAAAATCCAGGGAAAAATGCACTTTTTCTAAACAACTAAAAACTGATATTCTACAAAAGTGTGCTTAGTAATAATTTTATTGAACAGAATTATACTTTAAATTATATAAAACATTAATTTCTTAGCATGTAGACATATTCTTCTTTCTCTTAGGATATATTTTTCTTTATAAGTATGAGGGGCAATTAATTTCTTGTTTCTCATAGGAGTGACATCCAGGGACAGTAATTTTCATGTCAGATATCCGTTATCAGTTATCTTCTGTTGAAATACACAATAAGAAAGTGGAATAGGGCACTGACTGTATTTGTCTAGATAAATGTAACGTACAAGAGGTGAAGGACCCACGGATATTTTTCTTTTGTGTGGGATTACTTTCAGTTCCCCACGTAGCAGGAGTTTTGTCCTCCTTTTAACAGTAACTCTGGCAAGAATTTAGGAGTGCTTTAACCTCTGTGGGCATTCACTGTGGGTATTTTACTCATTTTGGATTAAGATGCAACTAATATCTGTTTCCAGATGACAGCTACAATGTTACTGTGTTTTTATTACTTTCCTTGGAAGATTCTGACTATGAAGATCCTTTCTGTTTGTCTTAAGTCCTCAGGGTGAATTTCAAGGCCTTGAAATTAAAAATGGTTCATGTAGCTGCTGACATATGTTCGTAGGCAGAAGCAGAATAACAAACAAAAAACAAATGTATTCTACATTTTCTCCCAGGTCACACATTTTTCTTAAAAGAACTTAGTGAAAATTTCATTTTTACTAGAGATGTACCAGTGTTCGAGAGCGTACGAAGTTATAGGTAAACAAGGAGCAATGTTTGTGAACTCAGGTTGAATGCTAGAATTTTTTAGTCCACCTTAACTTCTTACTGCATTATTCTTAATTTCTGTAGGTAAGGATCTATTTGGTGTGTGACAGATAGCTTCTCTCTATACATTGTATGAATTGCAGCACAGATTGCCTTACATATAGAGAAAAAAAATATATTACAGAATTTGGGGCTTGGAATAATATCCATGAAGGTGGCTTTTTTGGTGTTTACAGTATTTGTGGTACTTTTAAAGTGTGTGCTGTCCATGGCTCGGGCATGGTGGAGCACCTGCCTCTGTGGTGCATTAGCTAGCTCATTTCACTTCATATCTGGGGCTCTCTCCAGGTCTTGTATGATTTATTTCTAAGGAAGGACACACCAGCATATTCTAATGATGTTGTTCCCTGCCCACGTATGTGCTTCCCATCCTCCTGAGCAAGCATGGGATGAGGGCATGCCACATCAGGCATGGCTGAGATTTGTGACAGTAGCAGGCGACAGCCTTTGAATTGGATTCGCTACAGCTGTGGATGTGCTCAGCTCATAGCTTCTGCCTAGTACATAAAGAACAGAGTAGAAAAAGACTTTCCTTTTGTCTAGCCAAGGTGAACAGAGACATATGTTAGCATATCCTGGTGCTAGCCAGTTTCTTGCAACATGGACACTGAGACATCAGTATGTCATATGGAAGGAAAGTCTTAGGATCTCCAGTCCTTCTCCTCATGGCAGAAGGGGGGTCTCCTATCTGACGGTAATCATTGCAGTGCCTCGGTAATGTTTTGGTGCCATCTGGTTTTGTGGGAAGCACTTCTGATGTTCCACTCCAAATTAGGTTTGTTTAGATTTAATTTTACAAGCACAGCAATATGTGTATCTACATAACTGTGTTACTGTTCCAGGAGGACAATAGTTTAGTACAGTATGTAATAGCATGGCATTGCTACTCTTTCATTGGCCAGTGATGGACTACATCTGTGACTTAGAGATAATGCAGGTCAGTTTCATAAAACTTGCTTGAAATCTGTTAATTTGAAATCTTTCACTTAGTATTCAGTGCAATTTGCATTAAGCTTCTGAAATCTAACATTTCAGTACTAAATTTTAAATTAAGGCAACAGCATAGGAGTGTATTTTTATTATCTTTTTGTGGCTAAATTAAAGGCTTTTCTTCTTTTTCCCATTAGAAAGAACAACAGATAGGGAGAAGAAAAAAAAATTGAGTCCATTTGAATTGCAAAGGAATCTAAAAAAATATTTTTTTTTCCAATCTCTTTCAAAATATCAGATCACGTCCTATTTAGAAGGTTTTTATGGAGTTATTTTTATTGTCATTCTAGTTTTAACTAAAATAACTAATTAGTGCTTTGAATAGCTGTCTTACAAGAAATGTTGAAAAATTACCTTTTTAGTTTGTTCTCAATCAAAATGAAATTGTCATTAACGCGTTTGGCAGTTTTAAAGTGTCAATTATGAAATAATGCACCTCTGATTGAACGTCAAACCTCTAATTTGTGAAAATCACTGTTCAGATTGATAGCCACAATCTTGTTTTTTTTTTTTTTTTTCATTAGAATATCATTAGTTAAAGATTTATACATAGTGATAAAGTGAGGAGGAAGAAGAATTTTTTCTGACCAACAGCCTGCCCCCCAAACAAAAGAACAATTTAAAGAAATTGCGTTTGTCTTTGGAAAACAATTTCTACAGGAAATTTTGAAGCAAACCTGCATTTTCTCATTTGAATAGTTCTTTTTGTTTATCACTTGTCAATTTAGACAGTTAGTTTCCAGATATACTAACAGTTTATGTTTCAAGATTTGCAAACCATTTTTGAAGTAGTATGTAACAGTCTTTTTGAAATGTGGGTATAGTAACAAGAATTCAACGTAAGAATTATAACTCTTGCAGTTAGGAGACAAACGTGAATTCATTCGCTCCATACATATACTCAGCCTTCATGCCCTTCCAGGAAGAGGAGAAAAATGTTTTTATGCTTTGCATTAAAATAAAATTTTTCTTTCTTCATTACAAATAAGAAACAGAACATTTTCACAGGATATAAAAAAAATGACATGGTTTGGAAATTATTAATTGTCATCTAGTTCCAGCCCCATGTCATAGCCAGGGCTGCCACCCAGCAGATCAGACTGCCCAAAACACCAACCTGGCCTTGAACACATCCAGGAATGGGGCATCCACAGCTTCTCTGGGCAGCCTGTGCCAGTGCCTCACCATGCTTTTTACTCGCCATCTGAAAAAAGAATTTCCTTCTAATATCTAATCTAAATCTCCTGTCTTTTAGTTTAAAACTGTTCTCCATTATCCTATCACTTTCTGCTTGGTGACTGGGAAAAAGGGAAACATCACACCATCACACCCATTTTTAAGAGGTGTAGAAAGGAAGACCTTGGGAACTGCAGACCAGTGAGCCTGGAAAGATCGTGGAACAAATCCACCTGGAAGCTATATGTCTAGGTAAAGGCCAGTGATGAGTGATGTCCTCCAGGGGTTCATCTTGGGACTGATGCTCTTTAACATATTTATCAGTGACTTTGATAGTAGGATCGAGCGCACCTTCAGCAAGTTTGACAGTGACACTGAGCTGAGTGGTGCAGTTGATATGACAGGAGGAAGGGACATGGACAGTCTTAAGTGCACCAACAAGAACTGAATGAGTTTCAACAAGATCAAGTGTGAGGTGTGTTGCATCTGCATCATGGCAATCCCAGATATGTGTGTAGACTGGGAGAAGAACTCACTGAAAGTAGCACTGTAGAGAAGAACTTGGGGGTCCTGGTGGATAAAAAGCTGGGCAGGAGCCAGCACTGTGCCAACTGTGTCCTAGACTTCATCAAAAGAGGGATGGCTAGCAGGGCAGTGGAAGTGATTGGGCCCCTCTCCTCTGCCATCTGCTCAGGTCCCACTTGCAGTACTGTGTCTCAGTGTAGGGCCCCCAGCAGAAGATGTGAATCTTTTGAAGAAAGTCCTGAGGAGTGAATGATGATGATAAGAGAGCTAGAGCAGCTCTCCTATGAAGAAAGGCTGAGGGAACTGGTCTTGTTTAGCCTGGAGAACAGAAGGCTCCAAGGAGACCATGTCACATCTTTTCAGTACTGTGCATTTGTTTATAAACTAAGAAGTTATGAGGTGCAGAAGCAAGTAAAAGCTATTTCCGTGGAATGGAACATGACATTGTATGTAATGTTAAAGAATAAAAGGATTTCAGCGAATGAGAAGGGGTAAGAAACAAGTATTGTACCTCTTGGGAGAGCTGGAAAGCTATTATTTTCAGGATTGTGAGAACAAAAACTATTTTGAATGTAATCTTGAAGAAGAATGGGAATTATCTAGGGGATGAATATGAACTGTCTATATTTCAGCTGCCTGCTCCAAAAAATGGGATTTTAAGAAACCATGAAATAAATTACTGCATTAGCTTAGGCAAGATGAAATGATATCATGAATGAAGATCTGTGCTGAGGTGGAATTGAATTATTTCATTGTACTAGCTATGATTTGTCTGGAGATGCGTTCCCTTAGGACTCTGTTTATGTAAGCAATATGTTTCTTTGAAATGTGTATTCTCTTTTTCATTTCTTCTTTTTTTTTTTTTCTTTTCATTTTTTACCATGTACCTTTACAAAAATCTTGCCTGTCAAACCTGTTACAGAAGAAAAAGATCACTGTACCCAAACTATTGTTCCTGTTTCTGTGTTTCCTCACTTAGAAGCATAAAATGGGCTGTGGGTAATATCAAATATCAAATGCTCTGGTAGCTTTTCTTCTAGCATACTCTTATTCTCTGGTGACTGAAAGTACATTTGATATAATGCCAAAATCCAGACATTCCTTCTTTGTATCTGAGTAGAAACTGCTGGCTTTATAGCATGGATTGGCCCATGAAATGTTTTTACTTCCAGTTCCACTTTGAACAGTTTGTTATTTATTACCTGTTCATTTTCATGCAGTCTCTTACCATATGCATTGTTGTGGACAATTCCAATACATTTCGTTTGAGCAAGTTAAATAAATATTCCCCTCTTCTACTGTTAATAATCCAAACTTTATACATTCAGAATTTTAGTCAGGCATAACATTCATTTTTCTGTGTCTCTTTGTTGATGAAGGCTTACATACTTTTTCATCTCAAAAGTTCATGAAATGTTTTGGTGTGATGGGAAGATACAGTAGATTGCTTAAGTGACATCTTAACCAGGTTGAGATTTCATCTGACATTTTAAAAAGAAGCTGATTATTGATTTCTTGGAAAATGTGTTTGCACATAATCGTTCTCAGTTACTATTGATTTCATGTTTTGTTTTTGCATCAAGTGAAAAATGTTATCTTATTTTTGCAAAAAAACAACAACAGTGATTTTACACTATTTGCTGTTAATTATTCATGCTACATGTGTTTCAATAAATACTTGTATTAGTTATCATCTTTATCATTTTTCATTCATGTTTTACATTAATAGAAGGTCATTTGAACTTGAAACTGACTTTTTGACTTCATGAGGTCAGCAGATGTCTGGTAGTCTTACAAATCTAATAATACCAATGAAAAACTAAAAACTGAAATTAATATCCTTTTTAAGGGTTTTTTGTTGTTGTTTTGGTTTTTTGTTTGTTTGTTTGTTTGTTTAGTTTAATATGGAAATACCTTTAGTAGTGCCCTTAGTTTGCTGCTTAATTAGTTCTTATCTCACCAATGCAAAGATGCTGATTTTGTGTTTGAACTTTTTCTGAACTATTTTTACATAACATAAAACATGTTTGATATTGATATCTGGTATCATGATGAGAATCTTCCTTTCTGCTTTGGAGCAGTAAGATCCTCGTTGGTTTTAACTGCTCTCATTCATGAAGAAACCTCATTGTTTTGGTGTGTGCATTCAGGAGGAGCCATACTGCCAGACACTAAATATTGTGCTAGTACAAATCAGAGTAGGATCAGACCTTTCAGGCATGCACTTTTTCTCATATAAAATCATATGGAATTGCCACATACAAAATTTGGTGGCTCCAGAAACACCCAAACCAACTTTGTTCCACAGAACTGCTTTCTCCTACTTTTGACAAAGGGATTAACAGCACATAGCTTTTTATCCCTTCCCCTTCCTGTTTCCTTTTTTTTCCTTTTTTTCCCCCTTCTTTTCTTTTATATATATATATTTTTTTTCCCTCTGCTATTATGAATGATATTACTGCAGTATTGCAGCTTGGAAAACCCACAGATCTTCTACGAGTGCTCTCCTTTCATTATCATAATATGTAAACTGTTCTGAGGCAGTTTTATTTGCTTACCTAGAATATGGCATTAGTATATTTAAAAATAAAGTTATCTTCAGAAATTCTGTGGAAATGCACAAAGAAGAAAATAAAATGTTTAGAAGCATTACTTATGTAGATATTGCTGAAGTTTAGTATTTAAGATTTCATTTGGAATTGCCATTTGAAGGGAAATACTAGAGCTGAGTATAAAATGCGATCATATTTAGAAGGAGACTTTTGATTTTGTTTTCATGAGTTTTTTTTCTTTTTTTTTTTTTTTCACCAAAAATATTGGTCATTTTGCTTCCACAACATTAAGCATTTGCATTTAAAGTGTTATCCTTCTATATCTTTTTATGGATGCCATCTGGCCACCAGACTGTAGTGGTTCAGAATAACAGTTCAAGTTCCTGTAGATGTGTTAGGATGCTCTGTTGCCTTCCCAGTGATTAGATGGATGAGTACATGCATGGTTTAGATTATTCTTTTCTTAACTAATGTATATCTACGTTTTTTCTTATCATGTAGATAGGAAACATGTATCTCTAAATGAAGTTAACACTTTATTGTTAAATGGATAATAAAATGTATATTCTGAAATAATTTCTCCAATATGTACAATATATACACAGAGAGAGAGAAAATAAAACTATGATGGAAAGATTTGTTTTGAGAAATAATATTTGAGGGTTTTCTTTTGACATAGACTATTTGTATTTTCCATTCTCTCAAGGTCAGTTTTGGCTCCCAGCCTCACTACTGTGAAAATAACATTATCATCAAGGAAAACAAGTTTCTTTGCGGTACACAGTTGTTTGAAATCTCATTTTGTTGAGCTCAGTGTAAATCTTAAATAATTTAAAATTGAATTATTGTAGTTTAAGTGTTAAGTGATGCAGTGTAGAAAAGAAGTTGAATGTGTGCTGTTATAGTTATCAGTCTATGTTCTCAGTAGCAATTGAAATACTATTTTTTCTTTGATTTAGACACATTTTTTATGTTGAAACGTCACTTGCAACTAATTATAAAAGAAGAACATAGAACTTTTTTTTTTTTTTTACTTGAATAGATTATGTGGTTCCATTTAGCACCTCAAAATTATATCAGATGTGAGTGCAGTCATTGAAACAACAAGACAATGTGGCTAGTCTTGAGAAATATTATTCCTTTCAGTGTCGATAATTTAAAGTTCTGAGAAAACCTGTTTATCTTGTTGGCCAGGTTAGATGGGAGAAGAGTGGAAAAAAATTGTATCAAACTGATTTGATTTTTTTTTTTAATTAACATATTTCAATGAAGACAAACCTGAAAAAAAAAATTGAAAAGTTTTTGAAAATTTTCTGTAATGCAGACATTTAATATAGACATTGTAAAAATACTTTATTTTAATATCTTTATTTTGAAATTAATTTATCATACAAGTTTGGTTGTTGAAGTTTGTTGTTTAAAAAATTGACAAGGATGACTGAAGAGGCATGATATTATTTTGATGCTTCTCAGTTGATAAGTATTTTTTTTAATTTATGTTGAAATTGTGCACTTTTTCTTTGTACCAGGTATTGTCTAAACCTGAGAAAATCTTTGTCTACCCATGCCCCAGTCTTTCCTTTTGACACTGTTTTCATTTGCATATGTGTCCAGCCCATTAGCTTTATGTTTTTGTTTTTTAATGTAAAAAAAAAAACATTAAAAATTAAACTAGGTTTTGTTACTTATATACATTAAGTATATTATATATATTAAGTGTATTATATGTGGCTCAAAACTGTTCTTCGTTGCCCAGTGAAGCCCAGGCAAACCTAAAGTATCAGGGATTAAAGGTAGTGTACTTTTTCTCTTCGTGATTTGACTTTATGCATTAGTTTTATCCCACTCCCACACTGACTCACTGAGTGGCCCACACAGAGCAAAAAAGAGTTTTAAGGGAAGAAAATGATGTAATCAGTAACAAGGAGATAGCCATGATGAAAAGGTTCAAAAAGCATTGTTTTTAGCCTGGGCTCTCTACTTACTGGGTAACCATCTGCATTGGGCATTACCATGAATCTACCTCTGATTTATTATCCGCTCCCATCCTTCTGCTAATAACTTTATTTAACAAATCCTTAAATAGTTTCATATTGAAGAAAAAAAGTGTTTAGTTTTTCCCTCTGTGAATAAGCTTTCCTTTGAAAAGGAGATTTGTTGCACTGATATTGTACCATCAAGAACATATGCTGTTATTATACTAGTCTTCTGCCTTTTTCAGACAGTCTAACTGGAATGAAAATATAGTCATCTGAGTTATTAAATGTTTCATACAATCATATCTATCTTATAGAGTACCAGTGTGAGGATTGCTGTGACCAGAGAGAATATTTAAAAATCGCTTAGAATTTGTGTTTTCTTACGGTGTGCATGCAAACATATGGAACATATATATAAATGAACTTCTATTAATCCCATGTTAGGACAGTATTTATTGCAGAATTATAATTAACCATGTTTTCAATTCATGTGGCCATTTTAAGTCTTCAGCATTTTTTCAAGATCCCCTTTTTTTTACTGCTACATATTGTGCTTGCTTTAATAATATTATGCTTTCCTCATGTCTGAGGTTGTACCAGTGTCATGGTATAGCATCATGGAGTATTACGTATGAAGAAAGAGAGATGAGACATAAAATGATTCAGCCAGAACCCTGTCCACTGTATGGAACTTCTTGTTGATTTTACAGTGAGTGTACACGATATTGTTTTGTATTCAAAAGGAGTATCCAATCATCTAATATGAATTAAAATAATGGAATTTAAAATAATCAATTTAGTGGAAATAAAGTACGGAAAAAAAATGCAGATATTATAAATCTATTTGACATTTCCTACAAAGACAGAGAAAAATGTTTTTTTTTTTCTTTTACAAAACATATATATACATAATATGTATGTATATACATATATCATGATATGGAACTGCAAATTTTCTTGTTTTTTAAGCATTCAATCTTGAAAGTATTATTAATTTATTTTGGAACTATATTTGCCATATATCCTTAATGGAAGTACTCTTTTCCAATGTATAATACTCATCACTTCTCACAGTACTGTTTCTTGAATTCTTATATGTTCTCTGATAAAACATTTCTTCTGACAAACTACCCTATCAGGTAGACTATGCAAAACAAAAACATGTTTGGGGAAGTTCAGACTTGAAATCTACTGGAGGAAAAAGTAAATTGTGATAGGCAATGGAAAGTGTCAGGAGAGCAAACTATAGAAAAAAACAGTACAGAGGAGAGGCCGCTTGGAGGTTATTTCCTTTCCCATTACCTTCATAATGCTTTTATCACATACTATCACAGAACTCCGTCTGATTTCTCACCTAGTTTAAATAGAGAATTAAATGCAAGATATAAGAATACAGTAATTCACATGCAGATTTGTGAAATCAAGTTTTTTTTCTGAGTTTTTGGAATGATTAAATTCACTTATTTAGATGAGTGTGTTGTTCAATAAATATGAAATTATGCATTTACAATGATTTCATAGCTGTAGTATTGTTTTTGACAGCTTTATTGGTGATTGCAATGACTTATTCCTCATATATTCAAATATTGTGTAATTGTCTGTTGTGGCTGTGCTATAAGGCAACTCGTATTATCAAAACATAATAGGAAAAGGAGAAGAGAGGAAAAAGGAGAGAAACAAAACAAAACAAAAATAAAAACAACCAATGTAAATATATCCAGAGAGAATAGGTTGAATGTTTTCCCTGTGGCAATTCTTGTTGATGGTAATGCCTGAATGCTCAGTTGATGTGAACCAGTGTATTTGTACTGATGTTTGAATAATCAACTGGCTTCCAATCTCTGGATCCCACTAAGGCTTGCTGTGAGAACTATTGAGATGAAAGAAAGAAAGGAGATCTGCAGTTCAGGAATAAAAGAGACATTCTGTAACATTTTTAAGATGTATTGACAATATTTTAAAAGCATAATAAAGGCTTCTTTGTTCTACCCTGATGAAGAATATGGTACTTGAAATCATCATAAACCATTTTTTATTCATTGTGAAATGCAGTCATACATTGACTAATTCAGTTTGCAGTGATTCTTAACTTTTATCATTAGACCATTTTCTGAACTGCAGAATCCTAAGATATTCTTGCAAGAGAAGTGCTGCTCCAAGTTATGCATGTAGTTTTTCCTGGTATCAAAAATGACTTAAATGCCCTTAAAAATATGATTTTAATGCACTAATTTATATTAATAGAAAAGAAAAGGATAGAAAGATGGAGTATAGTTTATATATTTTTATCCAATTTGATATCCTTTTATACCCTGACTTTCACCTCTAGCCAAATTCATTTATTTCTGACTAAGCTGGTTGCTGTCTTTTGAGTTAATTGTTGACAAAGTGACGACTTAAATACAAGTGTACAAATTAAGCTAATCCATTTAACAGAATCCATATTTCTTTGCTGTATTTAAACCCTGCATAATCACCCTGCTGTATTTATTGTAATTTTGTGCTCTGCTTTTATTCTCATCTACTCCTGCACCAGCTGCTGCTGCTTCTGGAAAGCAATTTTGCTGGCATATCATTTCACCAGTAGTAGCTGCCCAAGGGAAATTGTTAGATCAAATCGATTCTACAGATACTGTTCTTTGTTTCCAGAATTCTGCCCTTTCTTTCCCCATGTGTGACATAAGATCTTCAGTTCTAGTCTTTTTGTGTGTGTGTGTGTGTTTATTTGTAAGCTGTTAGTACTATTTACAGTACTGTAAAACATCAAAGTATTTTGGATTCCTGAGTGAATGCAACTCAAAATCAATGCTACTCTTGCCTTCAGCCTCAGCTGACATCTCTTCTTAGAACTGAACTTTCCTTTAAGACCTAAACTTATATTTCATTAGGTATATTTTATCTGATTTTATTTGAATGAAGACATGAATAATACAATCTTAAATAGATTCTGACAATCACAGTAAAATTACTGAGATAATTCTTCAACATTTTATTAAACTTTTCAAACATTTGTGTAAAGTGCATTCAGAAAACAAGTCAATGTAGTAACCTTTACAGTTAAGCACACTTTAAAACTTGGTAGGAGGTTGCATCTTTAAATGAGAAGTAGTAGACTAAGAAATACTACTAGCTATTCATAATGCATGATCAAAGAAGTAAGACATGGAACTGCTCATTAAATATTTATTATTGAAAAAATATTTCCAGAAAAAAAAAGGGGGGGGGGGAGGGGGGAAGATTCACATAAATAGACCCATATTTGCAAACAGTAGAAAAACAGTATGACAAGCAAAGTTAAACAGGGAAAACTGAGTTTAGGATAGCAAAGAGGACCTTTTCTAGGTAAAATAGAAAAAAAAAAAGGAAGATTTAAAGTAATCCTGAGAATGTATTTTTTACTCACGTTTTTAATAGCATTCAAGAATATCCTGCATTAATGTTTTGTGTAAGTTTAAGAGTGGAGGGTAATGAGGAACTAGGATCCAACAGAAGCTGTTATGTACGCTAAACAAAGGATATGGTAGTAATTTTGAAAACGTATCAAGATGACCTCCATGCCTGCTGATGTGTTAGTACTTTTTTTTTTTTAAATAAGTTTACATTAAATGGAAAAATTTCAGAAAACCAGAATAAAGTCATTGTGCTGGTATTTTAAATACCAAAGAGGATGTCATAGTTACTTTCAGGCTTTTCATCCTGACATCAGTTTTGTTCAAAACAATAGAGCTACAATTAAGAATCAGAAGAATATATTTATAAGAAGTTTGCATAGGTCCATGGACAAATACATCATCATAAATCAATGTAATGTACCTTTGATAAGATTACCATTAAGTGATATAGATAGTAACGTTGGTGTTTTATAAAGGAACCCAGTCTAAAATTTAGTTTCTGACTTGTGTAATATATTTCACGATAATTGAGAGGGTGGAAAATACAAAATCTTCATGACTTTCAATAAATACTATCATGCAAAGAGGTCTTTGGAAATCAGGATATAGCAAAAGCCTGCTATGTCACAGTAGTGGTCTATCTAATCTGGCATTCTGCCTTTGACAATATTAGTGGGGAAATGCTGTTAAGGGAGAGGACATTTGTCAGGACACTTTCTGCAGGGATGTAGGGAGACAGCACCTTCCCTAATTTCAACACTATTCATTTATTAATCTGTTGTCTATGAGTTTATCTAATACTTTCCTGATCCTGCTGATACGATCCTGTAGTAACAACCTGCATTTTTAAAGAAGTACTTTCTAGTTTAAACCAGTCTGTTTGGCAAGTTTCATCAGCTAACCTCAATTCTAGCATTGTTGGATTTGGTGAATAAAAGCTCTACATTTAACTTGTCTTACATTTTATTAACCCAGAAGATGTTCCTGTCACATACTGACTGTGAGATTTCACTTCATGCTCCTTTGTCTAAGAAATGCTGAATAGCTGTGTAAATAAAACTATGAGAAAACCCAAGACTGTCCACCTTTCTAGACCCGTATAAAAGAGCCTCACCAAACCCTGACTTTACTTGTCCTCTGTAGCTCAGAGAGTTCTAAGGCATATTCTAAGACCAGAATATCTCTCAGTATTCAAGTTTTAAAGAGTGGCAAAATGTCATCCTCCGTTTTGTTCCTAATAACTCTTCCAGTCTGTCTAGCATTTTGTTGAACTTTTAATTGTCATTATGCCACTGATCTGGAACTGTTGACAATGACTACAAACTCTGTTTTTCTTAGTTACAACTATCAGTATGGATGGATGTCTTAAGTAATTTTCCCTGAATGCATTACTTTACATTTCTATAGAATCGTAGAACTGCTCAGTTTGGAAAAAACCTTAAAGGTCCTTGAGTCCAACTGCAACCTAACCATACTACGCTAACTAACAACCTTCCGCTAAATCATGTCCCTGAGCACCACATCCAAAAGGTTTTTAAACACATTCAGGGATGGTGACTCAACCGCCTCCCTGGGGAGCCTATTGTAGTGCTTAACAACCCTTTCTGTAAATAATTTTTTTCTGATATCCAACCTAAACTTATCCAGACGCAATTTATGGCCATTTCCCCTCGTTCTGTCACCTGTCACCATTGAGAAGAGACCAACACCACTCTCGCTGTAAGCACCTTTCAGATACTTGAAGAGAGCAATAAGGTCTCCCCTCAGCTTCCTTTTCCCCAGACTGAACAGACCCAGTTCTTTCAGTCTCTCCTAATAGGGCATATTCTCCAAGCCCTTCACAAGCCTTGTTGCCTTTCTTTGGACCTGATCCAGCACCTCAATGTCCAGTATATATTTCTGGCTAGTTTTGTGAGCTTCCTTTAGAGTTTCCTGCTGCTGGAGATGGTGATATAGGTGATTTGAGGTGTCTTTCTGATATTTGATGTTACTATGCTATTTGTTTCAGGGTCACAGTAAATGGTAGCTGTTTCTCCCCTCTGACTTGCAACAGGCTGAACAGAGCACTTCTCTGTCTGTCAACTTTTCTCCTATTCCTAGCTTAACTGCTTTTCAGTAACCTTTCTAGTGCCAGCAACCTGTCTCCATAGTGATTGAAGTGTAGCCTGAACATTTTGTCCAGGCTTCTCTTGTTTCTAAAGGTCCTCTAATTCCTATTCTGCCAAATTCTTATCCACCTACTGAGTCTGGAAATGTCTGCCTGACTCTCAGGTATTATATATGAACCCAGTAGTTTTCAATGGGGATCATGGATCCCAGTCCCCTACTCCTGAAGACAAGTCCTGGAAAATTACTCTTGCACTTTTCACTGATAACAGCATTAATTACACTAACTGACCTCTCCCCTGCACCTCCCAGTTCTCTGAACATCTTAGAAGACTTACTACCTTTACATCTAGTAGATAAGTTAATCTGTTTCTTTTCAGATATCAAAAACTTAATTATCTGTGTGACTAATAATCTTTCAACTGCCATCACCTGCCATCACCATCTCTTTTTATCTTTGAAGTTCCCCTAAGCTGCAGGAGTATTCTTAGGTCATCTTGCAGAAGTACAAAGCAACTTCATCTGCAGGGTAGCTCAAACCAGTAATTTAGATCTCTTTTTCTCAGGTAGGTGTGTTCCATTGTGGAGACTGGTATAATCCTTTGTAGCAGGAGTGCCTGTCTACTACAGCTATGGAAGATAAATTGTTCTGCAATATTCCTGTAGGCTTCTGCTTTCAACCTTTCAGATTTTCTTAGATGTTGGCGGCAACTAGAATCTCCCTGTCACACATATACCTATACAGAACCCATCTCCTGGATAGGTACTTGAAAATGGTGCATTCTGTGTAATAAAAGAAGGATAAATCACATTCTGCTGCTTCAGTACTAGAGGAGGTTTTATCAAGCAGTTTATTCTGCTTTTGTTCTTTCTGACCTCTAATCTCACTGAAAGGTCTAAAGCATCCTGGAAGTATCTAGTTCTCTTAATTGGTTGGAAAAAAAAAATCTAGACAAGCAGATCAAGCTAAACTGTTACAGATATTTAAAGTTAAATCAGATGAGCTCACAAATGCCCTGTTAATATGGAAAGGAGAATTTTGTTTGGCTTTGGCATGCCCTGGTCCTTGCTGTGTTTGAGTACTGGATATATTTTTACTTGAATAACAGATGAATAATATTTATCCCTTCAGAATTTCATGAGGAAATATAAACCGTGTTTCTAAAGAAAACTGGTTTTCATTTTCATGGTGGGTATAACTCATAAGCCTCAATCCTTATTGTTTTTTTAATGCTTCTCTACAATTAACAATTAATTATTTTTCATTGAATAACATTGAAAGAATTCTTCTTCAATAAATAGCATTGATCTTCCGCCTGCCGTTGTTAATTCACTGTTTCAGCAAATGAAGTTCAGAGTTCCTTTTTTTTCTGTGACTTTTTTAGAAGCTGAAGAGCTCAACTTTCCTCAGTGTTATGAATTTATACATGACCTAGATGATAATCAAACTAAATGATCTAATTTATAATTTATCCATGTAAGTTTCTTGCCTCTTCAATGTTTGATTGTTTTAGTTAGAAGAGTGTCATCTTTGGGAAGGCTTTAGGAAATGCCCATTAGCAATGCAAGGGAAAAAGGTTTAAAAGCTTAAAATCTGCTCTCTTCCACGCCCTGATGAATTTATCAGTGGAATTTCTAACTCCTTCAGTTCGTAAGTCTTTTAGCATAGCTTACAGTTTTGCTCTGGTTACTATTTTTTTTCCCCCACTAGTCGAAAAAGCTTTTGTTTTCTGAAGTTTTGTTATATATGTGAGTCTATTGAAATAGACCCTTCTGTTTCTCTACTACTCCATCTCAACTGCTACTAAGGAGACGATTTAGATCCAGAAAAAAATAATGAAAATTGTAAGAAATTTGGGGAGAAAATGGTTTGAAAATAAATATTAAAACAACTGTCCTTGTTGGTCAGAAGGAAAAAAGTGACTGAGGAAATAAGTGGTGAGTTCGTAAAAATCCAGAAAAGACCGCAGCCTGTCAAAATGTCAAAAAAGAGCTGAAAAACAATCAGCTTATGTGTTTGCTGCAGATAGACAATTAATTTGGATTGACAGATTTCATACAAAGCATTCCTTTAAATACATAAGTAAATAACTTCAAAGGTATTAAAAAAAAAAAATCTGGGAAAAAAAAAGACAAAAAAAAAAAAAAAAACCCACACATTTCTAACATCCAAACAGCTACTTAGGGGAACATCTTACCCATTGTGATTTGAGAACACTTACCATTGAAGGTTATAATGCCTATTTAAATAACACCTGCTAAGAATGCTTGACATAAAGTCCCTGAGTTTGTGAGTTTGCAAGTTTGCACCTGGGAGCATGGGATCCCATAAGACTGCAGGTTGTAGTGTTGTATGATATGGGTTGAGGGCTGACTGGGCTGTGAATCCCAAACTAGAAACTCTATGCTCCATAGGGCTGCTTTCAGCACAGAAAGCAAACTTTCCATGCTTTATTAGTTCAATCTCGAAGCAGTGCTAGTAGGGAACTGCAGTGCAGGCCAACCAGTGCCTGGAGAATAATTGTGTCGATAGGAGATAATTGTACTCCAAATGTGTGAAAGACAAGAGCCACAATGGGAAAACTTTAGAGAGCATATGTATGTCTTGTGCTGAAAGGGGCATGCTCTTTTCAGCAATATTTTCAACTGACAGTTTGATAAACTTGTTTAAATTTATCTCCTAATATGACAATAGTAGCAGCATGAATAGGAAAGCAAGATTAAGAGGAAAGTTCATGAACAAACTGCAGGGTAACATTTTAAAATTATTTCTTCTATTATTTCTTCTTCTAAGAGGAAAGCACTGAGAATATAGTAATATATACATTAGTGAATTAAATTTTATTCTACAAGTACATTTTTGTTGTATGCTATCTGCTTAAGCCTCATTGCTAAATGTACTTTTCTTAAGTACAGGAAATGGCAACGTGAGAAATGAGAAATGGGCTACCTGTAAGTGTAATGACATATGGTATACCATAGATTCTCCAGGCTTATTTGAGCTGAGAAATGCCTAAAATGTATACTGAGTATATACTGAATATATACCGAGAATATCTGAGCCTTTCACAGTATAACTGATGTCACTGTGCAGGTTTTTAAAAAAAATTTGCAAATGCCCAGGTTTGTTACTGCACAGACTCAAGCCATCAGCCTATTGTGTTCCTCATCTTATCGTGCTGGTAAATAAGACAGAAACAAGGGGAAATCTAAGATTATTAGTGTCTCCAGATACTGCATCTTTATTTCAGTTATATGGTATGGCTACATAAATGTTTGATTAGCCGGCTTCTAGGAAAAATCAGATTATTCTATTAATAGACATTTTAAAAATAGTTCATAAATTTGTGTTTGTTTCCATTCACCCTGTAAAATTTTCTGTGTGTTTGCTGTAATAAAACAATGTTCATTGTAATAAAATAATTTTCAGCCATCTGCATGGCAGAAAAATGAAAGATGCATCAAGTACTCCTTCACCATGAGACTGTTAATTTTCTGAGTATCCATTAGAGCGTCATTAGCAAAAAGGAATAGAACCAGTAAGCTGTAATGTCCTTTTCTGCTTGTATTTCCAAACCAAAGGTAAGCAGGGTATCCTTGCTCCTTTACATTGAAGGAAGGCATGTAGGCTCAGACGTGTAGTCTGGTTTTTCATGTGGACATCCCTGTTTCTGAAGAATTCATTCCGAGTCATGAATGTATCATGCATTCACTTCTCTAAAAAATTGAGTTCCTTCTATATTGGAGAGTGTTTTCTTAAAATTTAATGTTTTATCAGCTTGCATCTCCTCCAAGATTAGAAAATTAAAAGAAAACAAAAACTGAGGGGACTTATTTCTCTGTAAACTACAAGATCAGTGCAGTTCTGCACTTGTCTCCCCAAGAAACATCTTGACATAAATGTGACTTGCATGGTATTTGTACTAAGAATAGATTTACTGGCAACTGTTGATGTGGGTGACATCCACGTCATAGTTAGGCGGTCAATCACATGAACTTTTCACATCCCTTTCTTTTGCATACCTGCAGATATTCACAAAATGCACAAAAGGATTAAGAATTTTAATCATATTATGACTCTTGCTTGAAATTCACGCTTGCCATTTCACATTTTTGTGCTTAGGTGAAGATTTATGGAAGACACTTCTTAAATGCATCAGGGGAAAAATATGTATGTTGTAGCTTGTGTACATGTATGTACATAAAGAATATATATAGTAGCTTTAAATGGAATGTAGATGATTTGCATGCAAGAATGATTAGTACTAAAGTGAGTCTTGTATAAAGATCTTGTATATAAATCCAGGTGCATTATTTGTTTTACTGTTTCTTTCATAAAAAATAAATATCATTTTTGGCAGAATATAAAAATTCAGCAAAAAAGTCGTAGCAGTGTTTCCCTCCCTGTTCCACTGCAGCAAAATCTTTTGTGTAGATATTCACTTCTGCAGGGAAACCATATGTACCCTTGAAGCTTGGGAATACTTTGTCATTCAGAAGCATCCTTTTCTTGCAGACACCTGAAGTTGTATCCAAGCTCTTTTAGTTAGCAGGATGGTCACAGTTTTATGTGGACCCTGAGACAAAAGGAAGGAGAATGAAGGAGGAATGAAAGAGTCTTCTAAGCTATTGCTTATTTTGAAGTGAGGAAAATTGGAACATTTACAATTCCTTTGGCTACTGTACTTTTTTCCCCTCAGACTTTTTAAAGACTGTCTAATATTGCCAATTTTTTTTTTTTAATTTTTGTTTTGGCTTTAAAAACATTCAATTACTGGGTTAGTAATGTACCATCTACACAAGAGGAAACTACACTGAATACACAAATGACACATTCAAAACAAGTGTTATGTAAAGGACTGTGAAATCCACTGTTCTCTCTGTTTTTCTATCTGCTAAATTTGTACCCCTGTATAATTATTTGGGTACAATGTATTTTTGAACCATGTCAGGATATTTAAGCATTAAATGCCTTGGTTGTTCAGAATTTAGGTAATGTCCTTTAAAAAATAGCCAGCCAAAAGTGGACGGGTATATTTCCTTATGCAAAAATTACATTGTATTATGCTTTGAATTTAAACATGAAAAAATGAGTGGATCATAAGTTAAAGCCAATCCCCAGTGGAGTACTTAGCAGCCCGGGAGGAGAAATTGGTTATTTCTCCATGCTTTGTCCTGATTACCAAAATAGGAAATTAAGCAGAGGTATTTCATTATTTCTATTTAAGATAGGTTAAATGTTGAACATCACCCATGAAAGATGCTATTGACAATCTCAGAAGTGTAATGACATAGGCTGACCTTCAGGACAATGGTTTCTGGCAGGAAGAGAATGAATAGGCCCTGTTACGAGGAGAGAAAGGCAAAGAAAACTGTGTGTAGATTTCTTATTTCTCCTTCTTCACAACATAATACTGGTCTGTGTCATGTAAATGACAGATTGTTGTCATAGATGTGTTGTCACAGAAGGAAAGTTTATGTAAAGAGGCATTGCAGCAGTTTATGTGCATCAGCAAAACTGCATGTGCTTCATGCATCTTTCAGACAAAGGTCTCCTAATGAAAGTTGCCAGATTTAAACTCCAAATACTAGTTCAAGCTAGTGAATGCTATCTTAGCTCAGCTGTTTGAAATGGTGAATGAAAGCAAGGAATTCTTTCTGAATGTCAGTACCTACATTATGAAGTGTTGCAGGTAAAAACGAACTGCTTGACTTCCATTCAGAAACAGGTAAGAAATGACAAAATTGCAAAGTAAACAGAGGTACCCTCATGTTCAAAACAAAGTTGTGTCTCAGGCTACAGTGAGAGCAGTAACATGAGAGGAAAAGAGCTCTCTTGTCTTCTAGGCAGGTTTTTTTTCAGCAATAATACTAATCCTTTTCCATTTACTTTGTGAAGTACATTTTATTTCCAAACTGATAGCAAAAGGAGGAAGGATTTATTGTTAGAATGTGGTTGGTACTGTGAAACTTGGATATGCTGTCAGATGAATTTTGGGAAAATGCTGTGAAAAAGGAATCAGACATCTTCTTGACACTGAGATGATTACTCACATTTTGGAAATTGAAACAGAGAAAACAGAGATACTGAATATGGTAATGAAATAGCAGTGCAGATTTGTTTACTCAAGAAAACACTGTCTAGGTTGATTTTTTTTTTTCTTTAAATCCATTTAGGGGCAAGGTCAATTCCACTGTTTGAATTATATGACGAACTAATGCATCTACAGAAAGTTACTTTACATAGAAATTACACTTCAGTTAAATATTCCTTCATAAGTTCCTGAGCCAGAATTTAAATTACACCATGGTTCATCTTATCAAGTCATTCAGAACCTTTTTGAAAGGTTTGCATAAGAAAAGTGAACCATTTCCTTACACTATGAGCATACAGAGAAAGGGTCAATTTACCTACATCCTAATCCTAAATGGAAGAAGAAATTGCTTTCTGGAATATCTAGTATAATTTGTTGCAGGCTGACTGTTAGATAACACTTTCTGAAGATGATAGAAGACATTAATTGATTTTGTAGTTCACTGACACTAGGATAAGTGATGCTTTCAATCATGTAGTTTGGCTTAGAGACTTGTTTTCATTTTTCTTCGTTTTGATTTGAAGGGTTTATATCAAATACGTAGGAGGCACTTCATGGAATAAACATACCATGCAACACATAATTAGTATGATGAATGTATCAGCCATTATCTGCCTTTGTTTAGCTTACTTGATTTTAGATTAAACGCATTAGCGCCCAAGGAGGAAAAGCAGACTGTAGATGAGGGAAATATATATATATTTTTATTGTTCTTCGTTGTTAAGGGATATTAGGAAACTAGGTATTATCGAATTAAAAATAGTTTGCTTTCTGTGTAGCGTTAGTGTAAGCACTGTTTATCAGTTATTATCACATTGTGCCTATTAAATATTCTTTTGCAAATAATGCATGTAATAACTCACAGAAGAGGCAATATATGTTTAGGATGTAATATATGATGGAAACAAATATTAAATTTTTCTTGCTCAGGAATTCAGTCCCATAAACTTGTATCGTATTGAGAAATGAAGACTTCCTGTACTAAGTCCTTATTCCCTCTCTTCTTTTCTCTCACAACCATGCACAGGGTTGTTTGAGCTACACTATACTAAGGACATTTCTGTGACCCTGTCCTTGAGGAAGCAGCAGTTGCTGACTTTCAGCTAGTTTAAAAGAACATTTTTTCTTGAAGTGTATTCTGACCTTTAGCCAGTACACATAGTCTCTTTGTCCCTGTCCCTACAGTGAAAGAAAAAAGAGCGTGTTCTGTAGACATTGATTCTCATGAGAGATGGGGAAAATGTTAATTTCTGTTAGTCTTCCTTCAGATTCCAGTAATCAACATGAGGCAATTACTATTTAAAAATCTTCTGATAGTTTCTACCAACAACATATATGTTAGCAAGAAAAGTAAAAATAAAGCCAGATGTTGCTGAAAGTTACCATTGCATGATGGAATAATCAACACAATCTGATGGCTTTGCAAGTCTCTTACTTCCCACTTCAAACTTGGATGTAGTTAATTTCCACAGACTGTAGTTAAGTTGATCAGGGAAGACTTGTTCTGTATTTGTAATGTACTTCTTGAGCAGTTCTGCAGTGAGCTCATGCAATCCTTGAATTTTTGTTTTGTTTCAGTTTTTCCACGTTTGTATACTTGTATATCTATGCACTTTAACTGGATTTTTTCCCTATAAAATCACAGAGGTTATTGCACAAGCTTTCCTTTTAACTGATTCGATGTTTTCTTGGACCACTGATTATAAAGTGTATTTGTTATGAGAGACAATCATAAGATATAGCTGCTGAGTTAAAATCTGGTTATATAATGATATTTCTCCAACACTGTGTGTTCCAATGCAAATTCTTTTATCACATGTCTAGGAAGAAAACACTTCTTAGTAACTTGTTCCTACTGCTTCACCAAAATGCTTAAAAGCTAAGCAAAACTGGCAAGACACTTCCGCTGTCAGGGAAAGTTCATTAAGAAGTAAACTACTTGCGGAACATAAGGAAAATGATTGTAATTGTAAAATGGAGAAAGGGAAGGAGAAATGGAAGCCACAGAAGTGTGAATTTCATAAATCTGTGTTAATGTGGCAGTATAGATAAAATCACATGCTTAAAGTAGATTTAGCTATGATCTGTAAAGAGTAAATTTATATAAGCATAACATCTCAGGACAAGACTCAAGAAGGAAGTTTGACAAATAGCTAGGGGCTATGCTATCAGAGGCTTTTAACAAAAAGTAACTTAAACAATATAAATTTAATCTGCCACCTTCTAGGCTGCCATCCTGAAAGACACGATGACTGAACAGTAGTAAAAACTGTAAAGCTGCCAACATTCACTTTCAGCAGGAAATTTCAGTACTCAAGCATTTTAGTTACACACATGAATATTTTTCTTGTAAAGTCAAGATATAGAAATATCAAGATACAAAACTAAGAATTTTGTGACTAAAAAAAAAATTCCTCTTCATGCTTTTGAATATGTACAGTTTTCAAGGACTGCCAAACATGATTCTGTTAGCAAATAAATTATTGCTAGAAAAGCCTAGGTGACTGCTATTAAAACAATACATACACATCAGTCAGTTTTTTTAAACAGATAAAAAAAAGTTTTTGAAAAGGTTTTTTTAATATTTATAAGAATTCAACTCAAATTTAAAGGACTTAGGTTTAGTAAAACAAGCTTCATCAATGTTACTCATCTCCAGAATATTTTTTCATAAATATTCTTGAGGGTGTTTTGCTTTCATTGTAACTTTGGATGGGGAAATATTTCACTAGTTCATGCTTTTCCAGACAAAGAAAAGCAACTCCAAAATACACTTGAGATCTACCAGAGATAATATCAGGAGTCATAGTCAGTGTCTTGTTTTACCATGTCCCTTCAGCATGCATGAAATAATATTACAGTTAACTAAAGAAATGATTAAAAAAAAAACAACCTAATAGTAAATAGTGTTATGTTTTATCTATACATCTGTTTTCACAACTGTCTAGCTAATAATATCATGACAATGTATTTCCATAGTTGAAAATAAATTTGAAGGTTTGCATTAGAAAGTAGATGGAATCTCCTCTATGTCGGAGAAGAAGATATGTATTTTTTCTTCTGAACCAGACAGAACAAATGACAGTTCCACTTGTGTTTTTCAATTCTAGCTTAAGGAACAAGAATTAATTTCACATTTCTGAAAGGAGAAATATGGTCATAGTTGTGGAAAGCTACTGAATAATATAATATGGACTGCTGTTTAAATTCAAAATAATTAGGAGATCATATGTGAAACTAGCAAGAGCTTCTTGTACAAGTAAAATCCAGAATTATATGATGCTGAAGAATGACATATTTTAACCTAAAAAGTGAGATTTGTAATGGACTGTTACCAACACAGGCCTATGACTTAAAAAGTATATGTTTAAGTAATGTATCCTGTGTGTTCTTTTCACCATCAGATTGTAACAACACTAATTATTTGATTCACAGTTCCTAAACATTTGTATAAGGATAAGCATAAATCTTCAATGGGAAATGTAAAGGAAAACCAAGTTAAGGCTGTCCTTTCCATTTGATTTCTTACCAGACATCATATGACAGTACCTAAAGCACAGGACTACAGACTTTCATTTTGTTGCTGGGGGGTTTATCTGCTGATTTCTAAGTTTTACACTATTCCCTCAGTCAATATTTTGAAACATTCTGTGGATGAGTTGTTCAAGACAAGAGCAACCCTTGGACATGTATAATGCCAATTCAGTGTGCACTGTCCCCTGCCTAACTTTGTTTCCATCTTCTTTCTTCCTTGACTCATGTAGAGATTTTAAATACATTTCTTCAAATTTATTCATCAGTCTTTCACTTTCCTGATTTCCTGATTTTCAGAAAGATTAAATGACTGATGAATGATGCACACAAATTAAAAACTGCATAGGAGGATATTTCTTTCTGATCAAGATGAGTGTATTCAGTGCTTATTTTAGCTTCTGAATATTTGTGCAGTGTTTTACATGCTTTTGGCCTGGTCAAAATAAAGGGTTGCTTCAAAAGTAATGCCTCCTATTTTATTATGTTGGCACACAATGTCAGTGGCTGATGTTGGTATGTCATACCCTCTGCTGGTATGACAGTAGAGGGCGAATCATCTCACCAATATCCTATTACATTCCATTTGTTGCCATGTGACAGATGGCAGCAGAGGGGCAGTCTGACAAAATGGCATCTGACATGGAAGTGCACATGGAGCAGAAGTGTGGAACTGAATTCCTCCATTCAGACCAAATAACAATTGTGAGCACAGTGAGGTGATGGGTGGTGTGTTTCAGCAGTGGCGACAGTGACGTGGAAGACAAGCCACGTTCCAGATGGCCATGCACAGCTGTCACACCACAAAAATGTCTCAATCAGCTTTTCTGCACAAATTGGTGAATTACAACTAGGCAGTGTATGGAGCTGAATATTGGGTTTGATGCACTGGAAACAATGGTGGCAATGTCGGAATTTTGCGAACTTTGTGCCAGGTGAGTCTCTTGAATGCTCATGCAGAAACAGAAAGAGCAGTGTATGCAAATTTGTCAGGATCTATTGAACTAATACAAAGCTGAAGGTGACAGTTTCCTGGATCACATCATTGCCAGTGATGAGACATGGCATCACCACTATGACCTGGAGTCAAAACAACAGTCTGTGGAAGGGTGTCCTATGAATTCCTCGTTGATGAAAGTTTCACAATGCAGCCCTCAGTGGGTAACATAATGTCGACTGTCTTTTGGGACAGGAAAGGGTGATCTTTGTGGATCATCCCAGACAAATCATCAGCTCTGACTCTATGTTATAGAATCATAGAATGGATTGGGCTGGAAGGGAACTTCAAGATCATCTAGTTCCAATCCCCTGCTATAGGCAGGGACACCTCCTGCTGGACCAGGTTGCTCAAAGCGCCATCTTGAATGCTTGAATGCAGGGGGCATCCACAACCTCTCTGGGCAACTTGTTCCCATGTCTCACCACCCTTACAGTAAAGAATTTCTTTCTGGTATCTAGTCTAACTCTACGCTCTTCCAGTTTTAAACCAATTCTCCTTGCCCTGTCACTATACATCCTTATAAACAGTCCCTCCTCAGCTTTCCTCTATGCTCCCTTCAGGTACTGGAAGGTTGCTATAAAATTCCTCTGGAACCTTCTCTGGGCTGGAGAGCCCCAACTCTCTCAGCTTGTCCTTGTAGGGGAGGCACTCCAGCCCTCTGATCATCTTTGTGGCCCTCGTCTGGACCTGCTCCAATAGCTCAGTGCCCTTCTTGTGTTCTGGACCCCAGAACTGGATGCAGTACTCCAGATGGTGTTTCACAAGAGCAGAGTAGAGGGGCAGAATCACCTCCCTTGACCTGCTGGTCACTCTTCTCTTGATGCAACCCAGAATACAATTGGCCTTCTGGGCTGCAAGAGCACATTGCTGTCTCATAACTGACAATCCCAAATTCTTCTACTCAGGGCTGCTCTCAAGCTATTCTCCGCCTAACCTGTATCTGTGGTTGGGATTGCCCCAAACAAGGTGCAGGACGTTGCACTTAGCCCTGTTGAACTTCAAGCGATTTGCGTGGGCCCATCTCTCAAGCCTGTCCAGATCCCTCTGGGAGGCACCCCTTCTCTCTTGAGTCGAGTCTTGTCGACTGCACCACTCAGCTTGGTGTCATGACACTGGCTTAGCTAAAGGCTCAAACTTCCAGAGTCATGCCAGAGAGGGAGACAGTCTTTCTCTTGCAACAGAATAATGCCAAGCCCTATTCTTGTTTGAAGAACATAAAGCACATTGCCAATCTTGGCTGGACTGTCCTACTATACCCTCCTCCTTTACCTATACCCTCCTATACCCACTGTATCGTGTGGATTTTGCATCTTCTGACAGCCATCTGTTTGAACTGATGAAATATGGACTGTGTGGGCAACATTTTCCTAGCAACAACGCCATCATAGCATCTGTGCAACAGTGGTTCACCTGCACTGGTGCAGACTTTTATGAGTACAGCACACAGGCTCTTGTTCATTGCTAGTGAAAATGCATAGCTAATAGTGGTGATTATGCTGAAAAATAGTGTTTTGAAGGTGAGACTTTGCTCTATCAAACAGTGTTATTTTGCTCTTTGTAGCAGTTGTAGTTTCCGTGAAAATAAATAGGAGGTTCTACTTTTAGAGCAACCTACATAATAAATACTTGCAATTGAAATGCCTTCAGTTTTAAGCCAGGCAGTGTCAGGTTTCCAGTTCACAGCATGTACTGTGAATTAAATGGCATTCTGTTCTGTATGCTAAAACAAACTGTAGTTTCTTTTCTTTTGTTTTGTTTTGTTTTTAATCTTTTCTACTGTAACTAGATTATCTTTCCTTTGGTAAGTATGGAATACCTGCACAAAGGACAGAACTTCTGAGTACGGAAGACTGTTCAGAAATTGTAATCAAATTCTGCTGTGGTTCAGGATTATCTGTGATTTAAATGTGAGACTTAGGAAGAACAGTAAAAATCGTGTGATGGGTATGAGATTAATATAGGTACCTTGGCAGTCAACTGGCACACAGCTCTGTTCTTTTATATAATTGTTTATCTGTGCTTCTTGTAAAAAACATTGCATAATACCATAGAAAAATATGTACTATCAAACAAGCATATTCTGGTTACAGTAGTTCAGAACTTTAACTTCTAACTTTTACACACTTGAGGGGTTGTTTTGTAAGTTTGAATGTCAGGTTTCTGCATAACACTGCCATTTCAATTGATGTGGTATCTATTGCAAAATAACCATTATAGTTTTTTGCATAGGAATTGTGAGTGTGTTGGGTAATTTGGGAAAATCAAAGATTTTACAGAGTTGAATAGTCAGTTCTCATTGAAAATGCATCAGAAGAGTTAAGGATTTGGGGATTTCTTGCTATTCATTTTGGACGTAACCATAGTTGAACTCTACTGCTTCCTCTTTCATAAGTATATATCAAGACATTTTATTTTCTTTACGTGTTTTGAATCACTGCATGGTTGAATAGATATAATGGCACAAGGCCACAACTGCTGAGGAAACAAATGATTGTAATTTGTAGTTGTGAGTTCCTTATTCATGTAAACACAGTCATATTGTTTATACCAGAGAAACCGTATCATTTGGCTCTGAAAGATGTTGTGACTCTTCCTCTATTCCCTCCAGAATTCTTTGTGAAATTCAGTTTGTTCACCCAGAATTTGGTTTCATTCTTTTGTTTCTCCAAATGCTGTTATTGTGGGGCAATAATATGCCAGTTGCACAGGGGAAATTTACCAAACACAAACATTGCATTCAAGGAGAGGATTATAAGTGGTGGATGAAAATCCATTATCCATGCAGTGTTCTGTCATTTTACAGGTTTCCTCCTGCATGTACTTGTTTGAATTATCTCTATTCTATTATCAACGTATCAGTCTTTTAGTTGGGGAATGCACCTAATGGCCTGGAAAATGATTTCAGTGTTGCTCAACAGCTTTATGTTAGAATGTAGTGTGTGATACAGTTAACTCTTGTCAGTTACCACCACTGAGAAAAGCATGAAATATAGTTAAAACTGGCATAGAGCTAAGTTAAAAGGAAAAAAAAAAAAAAAAAAAAAAAGCAAGTTGGCCTTTATTGACCTCAAAAACCTTTATTAAGAATTTATGAAGAAAACGGGATAGTACTGTCCTTTGGTAGCATGTTTGCATACAAATTTATTTTTAAGATACTTGTCTTAAAGGTGGATTCTGAGTATAAAAATACTAACTGAATCTCTGCCTAAGCAAAACAAAACAAAAAGCCAATGATGTGTGATCTAGCCCATTTGTATTTCCTTGAAATTAAGTTTTAAGGAAATAGGCAAAAAAGCCTATTTATGAATTTGTACTGTAACTAGAAAGATTCAGGCTATATATTAAGAAAATTTTAAAAGGATTATTAAAGGACAAGAATGGATTGTCTCATTAAGAAGTGCCAGCTGTCTTAGCTTTAAAATACGGTAAGCAAACGTGTACCAAGAGTGTTTCAAAAGTAGTTTATCCTTCACAGGACAGGAAGACACAGGTCCTGCTGCCTTGTTTCTCTCTGATTCTTTTACTTTATACTTGGGTAAATCCATTTCTGGCAGAAATACTTGATGTTTGAAACTAATATTCTGCTAGATTATGTTCAGCTGGATATGAGAGAATAATTCCAGCTGGTCAACGTGTATTGTAGGGATAATAGAGATCATATTACTTTCATTGCTGCCATGGTGATTTTCTTAGTAGAATGCTCACTCCTTCGCTCACTAGATGGATGGAACATTTTTGTTTGTTTGTTTGTTTGCTTGTTTGTTTTTCCCCAGAAGACATGAAATCATAGAATACTCTGAGTTGGAAGGGACCTTCAAGGGTGATCAAGTCCAACTTCTGGCTCCACACAAGATCACCCAAAATTTAAACCCTATGTGTGAGAGCTCTGTCCAAACGCTCCTTGAACTCTGGCACTGGGGGCCATGCCCACAGTATATAACCAGTATACCCAGTGGTCCTTTTTAACAGTGCAAAAATATTCATAGCATGGTGCAGTGTAATCTAAGTAAGAGGTTTTTTATGAAGAAATATCAGTAATAAAGTATTTCAGAATTAGTGTATTTCATGAGAATTGCTGTGTTCTTGAATGTGCTGTTCACCGATGACCCTTTATTAATTATAATTTCTCAGAGCAAAGCTGAAAGACAATGAAACTTTTTTTTTTTTTTTTTTTTTTGCATTTGTATAAGCACTTCTTGCACACCAGGCAACATCATTTGATTCGTACCATCCATTAAAGTACAGACATACTATAATAATATATTGTTTGCATCATTAAAAATAGTCAAATTTCCTCCACAGGAAGTGTAGTGCTAGTCAAAAACATCATTGCATAGCTTATGAGTGCAGGGCTAGTAGTTAAAATATAAAAGCAAACTGATAAAATGAAAGTCACTGATACACAGTAAATACACAATTGTATGATACACGTCTTATGAAGTCTCTTTCCAATGGAGGACTTGCCAAATAGAGCTCAACTTGCCTTCTGTTTTCAAATATGCAGTGTTTGCATTCTATACTATTTAACACGTGTATTGCTATACCAAGCCTTGTCAAACAACATCACTACCACAATCACTGATGATTTTCTAGCCATTTAAAGCAATTAGTGATGAAGATATTTAAAATAATAAAACACAGAATGCAGGTGAAGACTCTTGTTAAGTGATCTAAATTATTTGTTATATTTCGTGCTGGGGGATTTCTTCCGGAGTTCAGTTGCTGGACATCACGTTTGTCCTCTAAGTGGACACACTCTGATAAATTGCAGGATTGGCATGCTTTTGCATAAGGAATTTGTATTTAATGTCAGAGACCACAGGGATCCTGGTGTGCAGTCTTTAGAGGCAGATAATGTTCACATAATTGTGTTCTACACAGACAAATAGCTAGACAGTCAGAACACAGCTGGCAGGAGAGAAAGAAATTGGAAACTATGTAATGATTCACTAGGACTCTGAAACATTTCTGAAAGCAAAACTGAATATTTTTGCAAGTAGAATAACTTGACTTTTTCGGGGAGACTGACATCCATGCTTCCATGGGATAATTAGGAAATGCTCGAAGTCCTCTATATTACAGTGTGAAGAGCTAGGGCTCTAACCTGTTGATCACTGTACATGAAAGGAATAAAATAAAGCTCTAGAATTCAGCCTTTTAAATATGGCATGCAAATGGAGAAAAATCTAAAGTCTTTCAAGTTGGAGATGAGGTTCCATGTATTTTCTCACTGTTTGCCACTTATGTCCCTTTAAATATTACACACAGCAAACAGATCTCATATTATAAAGATGCTCTTAGTACCATTTCTGAATATGGATTTAATGCAAAATGCCCAGATTTGTCAAGTCACTTGTTTTATATGCCTTTATAATAACAGGAGCCTTACAATAGAAAATTAAAATTTCATCCTTACAGCAGAATTCACAGTGTTGTAGTATTCGTGTGGGACTGTCATATACAAACCTCTTCTATTCTTTGCCTGAAATAGTTCTTAAAAAAGTCTCCAGGAACACTTACATGGAACTGGGAGGACTGTAGTCTGTTCATCTAGTGCTTTGCACAGGACTAGGTGCTGTGGGCACACAGTCAATCCCCAGGATAGGGGTAGTCCCAATTAATGATCTTCACATGACATTAATTGAGAAGACGGCCATCATTGGACTGCTCAGACTATGGCAGTAAGCGTATTCTAAATATTTATGTAATATTAATCATGCTGCCACACATTGTAAATATAGTCAATAAGAGTTTCAGATGGTACTAATTGTTAACATCATCCAAGTTATGGCACAATAAATGATGGAACCTCTAGTTATTCCATTTTCTATAGTAATCAAAGTATCAAAGATAGTATAATATAGTATCAAAGATAGATAATAACTTTCTCTGCCTTATGCAGTAAAACAGAATCTTTAAACCTGTGCCTTGTATTCTGTTGAAAATCAATCTTTTAGATACAGGGAACTAGTGGTGAAGTCAATATTTTGAAATATCATTCCCTAGTATTAGGTATGATTTCTCAGATATAAGTGGACACACTTATTTTGAGGCCATGTTTTTAAATGGCTGTTTTCAGACATTTATGCTTAAAATTACTGGTTTTATCTACATTGTCTTGCTATTGTGTAAGAAAAACTATTTTGCAAGGATTTGCTTTTTTGTTCAGAGTGGTGAGACCAAAAATAAAAGATCTAATGCTTGGAGACAGCTTTTAGAAAATTGTTCTTGAAAAATATATTAATTCATTCAAAGCAGAGTGATATAGCTGTGTCCTTTGCAAACTATATATGTGTATCCCATTAAATTTTCTTAAGATTCTGAGGATTTGTGTGCCATTTTCCATTTGATAAATGATATATTCTAGAAAGGGTTATAAAACTCTGTTCCCCAATCTTTTTGTAAATGGTTTTTGCAACACAGATCATAAACAATCTAAGTGATATTGTATAACAGTAATGGATCACAGTGAAAAAGTTTTATGCATGTCAAAATACGTTTTGAGTTTTACTGCTCAGACTTTAACATTCAGAATACTATTTACTAAGTTTGGAAAGCATTAAAAAGGATTTCTTAGGATACTATGTTCTCTGAGGTCATGCTGACAATTGTCCTACATATAGGAAAATGTTCCTCTATAAAAGTGGCTTTTACAAGTGTACTATTAGTCTTAATCAAAACTAAGAAGATATTGTGGACATAAATGATCAAACTCTGCTAGTGCTGAAGCAGCTACTATGCACTATTGCCATTTCTGGACTATTATATATGGAAGTTAAGTTTTCTAACATAGCCAGCAGAACTCTTCACATGCAGCAGACTACAGATGTCATTTATTCAAATCTGAAATACTTAAAATATATATGGTCCATTTGAATTTTCACTTTCCTGAATGTTATAGTGACTAACTTTGCTGCAAATAACTATACAACATCCAGGAAATAAGTTCTACTTCATAGATGTTTTCCCACTTAAACCTTTTGTTCAGGATAATTTATAGTACTTGAGCTTTCTTCTAGTTACGTTCCCAGTGTTGGTTTACTTACAGCTTTTCTAAAAAGATGCACTTCATCAGCAGAAATACATTGTTTTTATAAGTCTCTTTTGATTTGATTGCATGTTGTGTATTCAGGAACCACTTTGTGTCTGTAGCAGATATCAGGTCTAACTGATGAACTAGTTTCTCTCTGATAACACAAAATGGTAAAAAATTCAGTACAGCCTAAAATATAAGCATGAAAGAAAATATATGATTGTGAGTAGAAGGATAGAGAAATGAATTGAATTGCCTAAGAGAAAGGTAATGGTCCAAAGAGGCATGCAGAAAACATAATAGTATGAACATAATAGTATTTTAAAAATTGCCATTTTTGGCCAGATTTTCAGGAACTTTCTCATAAAGGCAGCCTTCTCTAACATGAGCTCCTGTTGCTATTAGTAGCTGAAGAGTGAGAATTCATCATCTAGAGTACTATATTGACAACTTAGTTCTAATCATGGTAAGAAGCTTTTTCAACTAAAAATAAAAGATAAGATTATTTATTGATGTAAATCGTTGCAGCTTCATTATCTTTATTTGTAGTGTCTGGATTTACACCAGCTTGAGATCAACAATGTAAGCTCCTGCTCATCTTCATTACATGTATGCACTTTAAGAAGATCTTAAGAAGACCGGACAAGAAAAACACTTTACTGTCAAACATGGCAAACTGTAATTGCTGCATTTTCTGCACAAGGAAAGCTCCTGTCCACTTGAATTAGGATTTACTTTGGGTGACCTGATCCCATTGATTTTTATAGGTTCTAACTTGGTACATGAGATGAAATGCTCTTTTTAAAACATTTATTTATATATCAGTTATCATATATGTAGGTACATTTGAATTGCTTTAGACACACTGTTTCATATTGTCTCAGGTTATTCTGGAGAAATGAGTTACATATAAAGAGCAGTGCTTGCTATTGTAGGTGAAGATTAGAGGAAGTCTTCCTCTGAAAGCATACACAAAGAGAACACCAGGAAAATAATGTTTCTATGTTTCTTTTGATTAAAGTAATATAGTAAATTATATATGGAGTGAGAACTGGTATTCTTCTCTGAATCTCTGTTTTATTTTGTCATATTAATTCCCATCACTACTTAGAACACACATTTGGTAATCAATCATTGACTTCATACCAAATGAATTATTCCCAGAAGTATTAGTATTCAGTAAGAATTTTTAAGGGAAGGCTTTTGTGTTTTCAGATTTGTGCATTTCTGCATTTCTGAATGCAGAATCACTTCAAGTGCAGGCAAGCTTCAGTTTTAACATAAAAGTGTTTTCCGTACTGATATTCAGGCAGAGGGTGATCACCTTGCAGAATAATGTATTCAGTCGAATCAAAAAGTAAAACAACTTTTTAAAATTGTGTGTTGTCATGGAGCAATCATATTTTATATTCTGTGTGACTATTTTGATGCTTTTTCAGTTTACTTTAGTGTGAGGGTGTTTCTTTTCAACGTACTACAATACTTCTCTAATTCAGTAGTTATTTTCTTGATAGCAGTGCACCCATAGCAATGGAACAACACAGACTTCTGGTCTCAGCCAACTATATGATTTATTGTGCCTCTACATAGAGATTTATCTTTACTCTGACCAAATCAATATCTAACACTCAGATCAATGCATCCCAGCTGAATCTCAGCAGAAGTAAATAACTACCTTTTGTGTCATCTAATAGGCAAAGGTTTTGTGAGTGTTAGGTCTAAGACAGGAAATAACATTTGTGAGCATGTATATCAGAAGTTTTAATATAGGATATCTTTAAATTTTGTACATATAAAATCACCATATTTTATACGTGCAAAAGGAAGTTGTGAAAAATGTGCTGTTTACACATTTTCAGCATTCAAAATATCTATTTTGAACTACTGTTGTTCTTAAATCAGCATTCTGTTTACTCAGATTAAATTTCTTAGACATCTCTTCTTCTATGTGGAGTTTATTTATTTATTTTTTTCACTAGATAGGAACTTTGTTGTAAGAACTAAGCTTTCAGTGAATTTACATATATGTTCATACATACATATATATATATTAGTTAAAAGGTTTTTTTTTTTCCAGAAAATGCAACAATATAATTTTGTTTCTACGATTTTTCCTTCAAGCAAACCTATTAATCTTATATGTAATCATTTTCATTTATATGTACATATGTACTTATGAATGTAAAAACGGTTACATTCAGTACTAAATTTGCTACTAAGTCATTTCTAAAGTGAGGAATTTTTGCTGATTATATTTTACTGATGGTTAAATTAGATGGTTTTACTTTGAATAGTCATTAGCTTGCTTGGCCACAATCACAACACATCCTGCAGTATTAGTTTCATTATTATTCAGGTACCTAGGTTATACATGAAAAACATTTTGCATTTCCATATTGACATCAGGCTTGCTGTATTTCATTTGCACTTGAAATTTATAAATATGCACACTTAAATGCTGACTAAGGTTGAAATCTAAGTACCTTATGCCAATTACATATAAATTAAGCTATATTGATATATCGTCCTTAACGTGTTACATATGGGTCAGTGATGCACTGAGGTTAAGTGGCATGGCCATGGATATGTCATGAGTAAGTGTAGAAAAGGGTAGAAAAAAGAACAACCATGTAAAGGCTTGGTCTGTTGGCTAAGCAAGCTTTCTTACTAATAGACAAACTGAATTATAAGTCCAGACACTGTCTGTCAATTGTAATTAAACTAGTCAACATATGAAATTTTGTTCAAATGTGGAATCTTTCCAAGATTGTGTGTCTGAATTCAGGTTTTTATTAGCTGGACGCTATTTTGACCTTATTTGAAAGCTTTTTTTTGTCAGGCTAATAATCACTGTCTTCTTGTCTCCCTTTATCAAGGTGACTTGCTTGAAAAGAAACCACAATATTATTCAACATCATGGACAACTATGTTAATTATCTCAAATTATTTAGATACATTCTCATGTGCTTTTTAAAGACAAAAAGTTAAATTTGCATAGAAGTCTAATTTAATAACAATAGATGAGAAATGCAAAGTAATGTCTGTGATTCAATCAGTTTTCCTTTCTACTATGGAGGAGCTGTGGATTATGAGTGAAATGTTAGTGACTTTATCCTTGAGCTCTCTGTTATTTTGTCATTTTATTCAAACTACAAATTAAAAAGATTTTCATGTAGGTGGATATGTAGGCATGTGACATTACAAGAAGCAGTATTTGATACTATTGGTAAATAATATTTCTGTTTTAAGACAAGGGTATTTAAGAGCTGGTGAATATAAGCATTCAGTCTTCAGATAGTTGTAAACTCTTTCCTGTCAAATGGGATTTCCTTTCAGAGGATCCTGGTACTTAATTCCCATCTGCTGTGTTCAGGGGCTACTGAAGCATCCCCTTTCTACTTAATTGTTTTGTTCTTCTCAAGTGTCATAATGTTGTTTAAGGATTAAATGCAACCCTAAGTTCACATTGTGAAGAAATCACCCTTAATGAATAATTTCCCTCTTCCCAGTTTTTTTTGCCCTTTCCTTATGTTCATGTGCACATCATTTGCTTGATCATTATGCTTGTCTACATGACAAGTAATCTGTAATGGAGAAAGTTTCAATAACTAAACAACATTAAAGTAATCTGTTAGCTTTGTATATCTGTATCTAGATATATTTATATAAACACATAGTTATCTTGAGCATATTTTATATATATATATATATATATATGTATGTATAGCACATAGTATTCCATTACACAACAAGTATTCACTAGTATTCACTAGGTAAGGGCTTTCAGCAATCTTTTTTTTTTTTTTTTTTTTTTAACTTTTTTTCTTATTTTTTTTTCCCTTGAGTACATTTTCAGGTTTGGTTTTGAATACATTTTTAACCGAATTGTCAAAAAATCCAAAAATCCAAAAATCCAAAACTTCATTTTCAGAAAAGCAGGAACATTAGCTTTGCCTTGGGTTGCTTTACCTAAGGCACAACTGTACTGCTTTAACAGGAACACATCAAAATTTGACTGCTATATTCTTGAAGTTGGAGAAATGACCACTGAAACCTGTTTGCTTCTAACCATATGTTTCTTCAGAGCAATATAAGAACCACTAATTGAGTTCCAAGAAAAAGACATTAGTCAGTGCAAAATCACTGACTTATCCTTTTGCAAGACAGCTGCTCCAGAAGTGATGCCTCCTATATTATTGTATTGGCCCATGATGATCAGAGACAGATGTCGGTGGTATGGCCGTAGAAGTCAAAACTTCCCTCCAATATTCCATTACATTTTGTTGCCGTGTGACACATGAAAGCAGAAGGGTAATCTGACAGAGTGGTATCTGTCATGGAAGTGCATATGGAGCAAAGGTTTGTCATTGAATTCCTACCTGTGGAAAAAATTGCTGCCATTGACATTCATCAATGCTTGCTGAACATTAATGGAGACCAAACAGTGGATGTGAGCACAGTGAGGCACTGGGTGGTGCATTTCAGCAGTGACAGCAACAGTGGGTCACTTCTACTTGAGTAGATTTTTACCCGTGCGACATCCGGGCTCTTGTTCTTTGCTGGTAAAAATGCATACCTAGTGGTGATGACTGTGTTGGAAAACAGAGTTTTGTAGCTGAGAATTTGCTCTGTCAGGTGGAGTTATTGGGCTATTCATTTTAGTTTCCATGGAAATTAATAGGAGGCATTACTTTCAGATCACTTACATGGCAATTATAGATTACCAAGTAGATTACATAAAGAAATCTAAAGACACTGGAAATTAAGAATCCATGAAAGACAAGACAACACTTTAAATAGGTTTAGTAGGATTTTTCAAGCAAGAAGGGAGAAGAAAAAATGGAACGTAACAACATGAAAAAAATGGGTGAAGATGTAGAAAATTGTAAGACTGCTACAGAAATTAGATCTATGCAGTATTTGGAAAGAAGTAATTATTTGCTTATCACATCATACAGTCTTCATAGTAGCTATGAACAATGCTGTGTCACATCTGCTTGGGGAAAAGTATTTTCCAAGAAACAGTCTCAGATAAATTCTTTACTATTTGAATACCTTGCTAATGCAGTTTTGATCACAACAGTCCTCATTTTAAATAAATACTGTATTACTAGAGAAATACCAGAACATTTTCAGAATGTAAATGTGTGTCAATTTTCTGAAAGGACAAGCTAAAGAAAATCTGTAATATTAGGCTGGCAAATTTATGCAAAATAAATTAAAATGAAATAGTTGAGAAAGTATTTAGCTTCTTAAGGATTGCAATAATTCCTTTCAATACGTTTTCTGTAAAAAGACAAATTTAAACCCAATTACACTGTTTCATGAAATGATGAGTTACACAGCATTCTGATAAAATACATAGCAATGAGTAGTAGCAACAAAGCACACATTAACTGGATATGAGCTGGCTACCTTGGAGGTAGCAAAGAATTGTCACCAAGGCAGGATCATCTAGAAAGAAGGAGGTACCACCAGAGGTTTAAAGAAATGGTGTAAGAACAAATCTATTCAACTTCTTTATGGTTTAGAAGTAAATATAAAAGTATTACTGATAAATGTTTTGGATGACACAAAATGGACAGAATGTTGAACACAAATGAAAACAGCAGATCCTGGTAGAATAACCTGGTTTACTTGATAGATTGTGCTACTCAATTCAATAAATGCAAAGTCCTACAATTTGTGACTTGGGATTTATAATAGAAGTGAAGAAGGTAGAAATGTACCCAGGAGAATCATGTCATAAAATAAGAATAAAGCCATTCAAAATGAAATACCATTGCATTATTAAGCAAAGAACAAACAAACAACAACAACAACAAACCTAGTACAATTCTCAAATTGATTTTGTAATGTATTGCAAAAGATTAGAAAAGCAAAATTTCATGCAATCATAGAATGATAGAACCATTCAAGTTGGAAAAGATAATCTAGTCCTACTGTCCACCTACCACCATTGTTGCCCACTAAACCATGTTCCTCAGTACCACATCTACAAGTTTCTTGAACACCTTCAGTGATGGTGACTCAGCCACCTCCCTGCGGAGCCCATTCCAGTGCCTGACTGCTCTTTCAGAGAAATGAATGGTTAACAAAATTCAAAATTTTGAGTTTGAAGTTGCATACCACCAAATAAAGGGTAGTCTTTTGACTTCATGATTAAGAATTGGAATATTCAGTTGAGAAAATAGATAATATTTTGTACTTCTTGATCACTTCAGTTTAAAATTACATGCTTTTAGAAGGATGTGTTTTAGCCAAAATCAAACTGCTAGTTTCAGTACAGTGCTAATTCTGTTAATGGCCTGAGTTCTGTGGGAGATCTTGTGGTGCCATATGCCTTTTAACATAGGGAATCCATTAAATAAATAATTTACCATTAAACTTGAGTATCAATTTTTTTGAGAAATGTATTTTGACAGTGAATGTATCAAGTTGTATAAATTATACTAAAACATAAGCTGTGCTTAGATTACTTTCCAAGAAATATTGGAAATGTTGCTTAAGAAATATCTGAATTGCGAAGTTTTGACTAATTACAAAATTTATATCTACTTTGGTGCAATGAGTTTGATAGTAATCTCTAGAGACACCACCTGGAGTATTGCATCCAGTTCTGGAGCCCCCAACACAAGAAGGACATGGAGTTGTTGGAGCTGGTCCAGGGAAGGACTGTGAAGATGATCAGAGGGCTGGAGCACCTCCCCTATGAGGACAGGCTGAGAGAGCTTGGGCTCTTCAGTCTGGAGAAGAGAAGGCTCCAAGGTGACCTTATAGTGGCTTTCCAGTACCTGAAGGGAGCCTACAGGAAGGCTAAGGAGAGACTTTTTATTAGGGCATGTAGTGACAGAATGAAGGAAATGGCTTTAAACGGACAGAGAGTAGATTTAGACTAGATATTAGGAAGAAATTCTTTATTGTGAGGGTGGTGAGATGCTGGAACAGGTTGCCTATTGAGGCTGTGAATGCCCCCTCCCTGGAAGCATTCACGGCCAGGCTGGATGGGGCTTTGAATGACCTGGTCTAGAGGGGGTTTGAATTAAGTTCCCTTTGAACCCAAATATTCTATGATTCTATGATAATAATTTGTGAAATATGTTTTTTGTTTCATTAAATAGAAGAAGAAACATCCAACTCTGTGGCATCCAGTGACTCTGTGGCCCACCTTTTGGATTGCCTAAGTGGTCACTGCATGACTGCTCCACTACTGATTTGTTGTTTTGTCTTAGAGAATCTGAAAATATTTTTGGAAAATCAAGGCCTTCTGCACTCTTATAGTTCAGCTCATGCTTGTTTTGTGTAGATGGTTATAAGATGTTCCCTTGAATTGGGAAATATTTGAGGAATTGATGCTGCATGTCATACTGTGCCCAACTAAATATAATGAGTCAATATTTTACTGTATCATTATTATGGTAGAGGTATCTCATTCTGTTCCATCTTCATTTTTGTATTGAAAAACATTTCTAGCGTCATTGGTCTACAGTATAGACTCATTTCACTCATCATGATTAACTCTTGTTAGGAACAGAAACACAGAAAAAAAATATATATATATGCCATACTTCAAGTTACTGCCAGACAACCTACCAGCTACCACTGGAGTTGTGCTATAAACTCAAGTTGGTCCTCAGGCATAGAGACCTGTGTTTTAGTTGTTCACCAGAAAAAAAATAAAAGACACCCCTATCTTTGTAGCCATGTAGAGTCACACCAGGCTTAGGTTTGATGAAAGAGTTTGAGTGTGAAAGCAGCATAGAAATGTCAATGCAGCAGGCTGATCTTTTATGTTATTAGATACTGAGATTTGCACCAGAATGTTGGTTTTATTTCAATGCTGTATTAGCTGATAATTTTAATGCAGGTTTCTGGGCCAAAGGGAGAGTTAATGTTTGCAGTAATAACTACAATCGAAGTGGAATAAACCAGCAATCCAATACTGCTAAATCCAGTAAATACCTTTTCAAAGGACAGTGATTTGGAAGTAACAGTGCTCTGAAGTCAATGGAACACGTACATCATTTCAGTAGAGAAACATCCCTAATGGTAGTGTCCTGATTCAACCAGCTTACAAGATGCTGAGAAAAATTTACTTTTTTCAGAAAGTATGAACAGTTTTAATTGAACAGAACTGACAAATTTGGAAGCTATATACATATGCTTTAACTATTGGTAAGAGAAAGAATGACAGCTTCCTGCTGAAACAGGGTGGCCAGTTGCTATGGTATTTCTGTAATATATATTCCTTTGATTTGCAGCAATTTTATGTGGCAGATCTGTATTGCTTCTTTGCTTGTTGGCAGGCAGCATGGCAGCATATTCTTAATTTAATTCATTTGATTATTTTTTTCATTATGAAAACAGTGGAAGATGTTATGATTTCATTTGGCATCCTTGTAATTTCCACATAAATCGGTGTGTTTTCTGCTTAGTCAGTGAAGATCTCTTCCAGTCCCTTAATTTGGGAGGCTTTGGCAGAAGTTTTTTTTTTTATTTTCTAAATTCAGGCTGTTACTCATTAAGATTTATGAAAAGGTTTCAACCATTAATAATAAATTGAAAGTCAAAAGTCACAAAAGTCCTGCTTCATTCTCACAAAAGGGATATGTCAACTTCTTTCAAGTTAGAATAGTACTAGATTTTGAAATATATGCTAGTATATATAATATATTCGGAACATTAAGTTAAAATAAAAAAGCTAACTACATATCCTAAAGCAATGCAGGTATAAAAAAGTAATACTAATGAAATTGTCATCTGTAGCAGTTCTCTTTCCGCAGTAATTAGTAAAAGTTACAAAATCAGTTTAGTGGTTGTGTTTATAACAAGACACACAAATAAGAAACTAGACTATAAGAGATCTAGTAAGACCTAGTGACTCTTCAGAATATCTCTACTGATTAGCAGGATACAACAGCAGGATGGATATTATCCATACAAAAAACTAACTAGCCCATAACAAATTAGATTGTCATTAAAGCAAAACTTTTTTTTTTTTCCTTTTCTTTTTTTAATGTTAAAATGAACTATCATTGATTCTGGGAAAGTTCATTCACACATCTTCCAGGAATAGGCTGTAAGAGAAAGCTGACTAAAATTGTACATTGGTTACTGAATCTAAAGTTCTTACATATAAGCAATAAGTTAAGTTACTTCAAACACATCACACTGTCAGGTAAGAATATAGTTAAATATTTTGATAACTGCACAATTAGACAATTGATTGTGGCAGACATTTTCTTAATAATTGTCTGCACTTGACTAAAAATATCTTGATTTCTGTGGTAAACTATCAAAAATGAATTTGGGGAGTATGATCAGAAAAGGAAATAAAACTTGCAAAAGAAAAATATTTTCTGTATGTGTTTGGTAAAAGGAAAGAAAATGAAATATCCAGAATAGTAGACTTGAATCTTTTTTTAACAGCTTGACGCTACACTATTCTTCTTGTTCAATTTTGTCTGATGTTTTGAGGATGAATGCATGACTGTTATGAGGAAATCTGTTGATGCCAAAAAGTTGTGATGAATTGTGAGTAAAGAGGAGGAAGTTTATGTCTTTGAAGTGAAGAGCAAGAAGAACATAATGAAACACCATGTTGCAGGGCTAATTATAAGAGTGCAGTAACTCCAGCGTCATTAATTTAGAAATATCATTGGAAGAGAAAGTCCTGAGCAACTCTGTCTTAGGTAAACCACCCATGTGTCTAATCTGAAAAATAAAATGAAAATATAAGCTGTAATTAGTAATTGTGGTTATAAAATCTGAACTGGAACGCAGGCAAGTATCTGGTCATTAATGATCAAGAAAGATAAACTCAAATTGGGAAATGTACAGTTCAAGACTGGAAATTATCAGGGAAAAAAAATAAAACAACAAAACTTACTGTCATTTGGAGGTGCATCAATTTAGACAAGTTTGAAGAAAAAGCGTGTTCAGAAGTAGCCTTTCATGTGGGAAAACACATCTCACATAATTTAAGATGGAAATTGGTATGACCAGACTAAGCAGTCCAGAAATCCAGAGCTGTGCCCGCAACTCCAAGGTCTAAACTTCCACATGATGTATACAGTTTTTAACCTGTCATTGCTCTTTCCTTAATATCAGAAACAGTGTGGGGAAGTTTTTATAATTATTAATACATCTTTTTTAGTCTTGCTTTCCTTTTAAAATAAAGATGAATAAATATTGGAAATACAGCTGAGAAGTAGCCAGTTAACAAGGTAGCAGTAGAGCCTCAGAAATATGAGATGAAGATTCAGGCTGTATTGAAATTTAAAAGGCCTGTGGCAGTGAAAAAAAAAAAAAAAAAAAAACCAACCTATAAAATGGAGGGGAGTTGGCCAGGGGAGCAGCTTCTGCTCGGGGACAGGCTGGGCATTGTTAGGCATGTAGAGAGCAATTGCATTGTGCATCTTTTTTTTTTTTTTTCTCTTTTTTTTTTTTTTTAATGCATATATACTATTATCATTACTATTATCATTACTATTATCATTATTTTTCCTTTTCTCTTCCTTTTCTGTCTTAGTAAATATATATTTTTTAATCTCAACCCATTAGTTTTACTTCATTTTTTTTCCACTTCTCTTCTTCATTCCTCTAGGAGGGAGGAGGGAGCAAAAATTGGTGCTGAGCTGTTGCCAGATTAAACTAGCACTTCCTGATACTGATACCTTTGGGAAATTTTAAGTAATCAGTAGCTATTGTGTACTTCAGAAACCTGAAGTTTCTTACAACTGCCTTTTTTTAAAATTGCATTTTCACCAATGGAATTATCTTTCCAGCTCATCTATCCACAGTACGGACTGGTTGTGCCTGGTCTTATTCCTTCCTGTTGCAGCACTTGACGTTTCCATTTACTGAACTCAGTGAACATTCTGTCAGCCTGTGATCAATTAAATTACCATTTACAGACATCATCATGAATGAAAGATATACCAACACAGGAACTAAACTCACGGGGTTGACTGTTACTCCTTTATAGTAATCTTTCCTTGTGCATGTATGATTGACTAAATGTTAAGATAAATTCCTGGTTATGATGCATAAAGATAAATAGAATTTTAGTCTTACTCAGTTTTAGTTTTCTCTCTGTACAGTAGTGGAAACAGTAAAAGCTTATCTTTCACTTCTCATAGAATTGTTACATAATTTACATTTACGAAGAAAAGTATTCATGATTGATAAGTGTAAATAAGGAAGTACATGTTTGGGGTAGTTTTAAAAGGTAAGCAGCCTTATTCTGAAATTAACTTTTATTGAAAAAAAAGTTATCTCTGGCTTCTCCACTTAGATATGAATTCTCATTATTAGTACTATTAAGTAAATATTTAAACAGTTAGAATAACTGAGATAGTGCATTTTAGCAATGTTGGATTCATTATTTATTAATTTACTAATATAGTTGTTCTCATATATGAGGGCTGCTCTGAAAGTAATGTCTGCTATTTTATTATGTTGACACCATGGCACTGGGTGGTGCTTTTTAGCAGTGACAACAACAGTAGGTCACCTCTGCTTAAGCAGATTTTTATCAGTGCAGCATCCAGGCTCTTGTTCACTGCTGGCAACAATGCATAGCTAATGGTGATAACTGTCTTTGAAAACTGTTTTGTAGCTGTGAATTTGCTCTGTCTAATGGAGTTACTGTGCTCTTTATTGTAGTTTCCACGGATATAAATAGGAGGCATTACTTTCAGAGCAACCTATGTAGGTTTTGTGGGGTTTTTTTTTCATAATCTCAAGCAAGTCGACTGGCTAGCATCTGGCATTTTTGTTCTAAAGGTAAATAGTGAAGCACTCTCAAACTTCTCTGTATATAATTCATTATTTATTATTTGTTTGTACACAGGAGGCAACCACTTGGCTTTTAACCATGAATATCAGCTAAACTCAGCTTATTTGGATTATAGAAAAGCTTTGTGTTTCCAGAAAAACCTTCTATTCTTCCACCTTTCCTGAAAAGAACAGTTGTGCTTAGCATTTCCCTTTGCTAGAACAAGCTAATCCTCATTTTTCTTTCTTTTGTTTGTTTTCTTTCCACCACAGGAGTCATCAGGACTGCCTTGCATAACATGGACAGGGAAGCCAGAGAGCATTATTCCGTTGTCATTCAAGCCAAAGATATGGCTGGGCAGGTTGGAGGGCTGTCAGGGTCAACAACAGTAAATATCACACTCACTGATGTCAACGACAATCCACCCAGGTTTCCTCAGAGTATGTACAATTTCAGTATATATTTTGTTTTGAAAATAGTGTTGATTGTCTGTGAAGTAGGATGCTATTAGTGAAATCAATTAAAATTCAAATTCAAGGGAAGAAGGCAACTGAGGAATTGTATGATTTCACCAATATTGTTTCTCTAATATTTTTCCAATTTTCTCATGTTTTTGTATGAAGTACAGGTATGAAACAAATACTGAAACCAATGTAGATTTATTTCAATTAAACACTGAGTAAGAGAGAGATGGGTGATAAGTAAATACTCATGTCACATGTGGGTTGTTCTCCACTCCTTTTAGAATATGTATAATGCAATAACCGCATAATTTTGATCCCACAGGTGAATTATGTTGTTCCATGGTTCTTCTATTGTTCTTCTATTTCTTTCTCTAAACTCTTGCAAACTTTTAAGATCACTTTTTACACTGCAGACAATCAAAACCTAAGCTGTTCACAGTTGTTGAACTGCAGTGAAGTCTGCCTTTCTCCTAGTTAAATGATTTGTCAGTGTTGATGTCAAACTGAATGTTCTCACATTTATATATGTAAAAGTGTAAGCCAGAGTACTCTTGTTAGAAAATCTTTGTGTGACCACTTGTCATGGAGTTATCTCTAGATCTATCTGTGTTCATGACAGGGGGACAACAGGCTCACAGGCCCAGTGTGGGGGGAGGGGGAGGGGGTCGGTGGTTTATGGACCGGTTCAGCCTGATTCTGTGAGTAATGGGGCAGGGCACCCATGGACCCATGCCCTGGGAAAGGGGAAAAAAGGGGAAAGAGTAGGGAGATGGGAGATGGACCTAAAAACAGAACAGAAGCAATGATTTGAGGAAGAAAGCTAATTACTAAATATGATATCAAAATGCAAGATAACACCATATAATACAATATAGTTGGAATTGAGGCTAGTGAATCAAATAAAATGAGAGAGAGTGCCCAATATCAAAGGCCTTACTCTGAACTAAAGGCGAAATGGCTAGCAGATGCCCTGACAGGATGACCTGCGGAAAAAGAGACAGTCTCGTTCAGCAACTGCCAGCTATGACACCACTAATAGGAAGCTCATTTTTATCCAGCTCATTTTGTGTACATTGATCTGACACAACAGCTGGAGCCCTGTAAGTACTCAGAATTCAGTCGACAATTTATTTGAAAATCTTCTGGAATGAAACAACCTAGCAAAACCTACTCCCTTTGCCGATTGGCTCAAGGCCAGTAAGAATCTTGTAATCTGGACTCAGACGTTGCATGAGCCCTTGTAGAACATAATGGACTAGTAGCTATAGGTACATCCACTGGGAAATACATTAAGCTATTTGAATGAGGAGATTTATAAACAATAGTAGAGATCACAATACTCCAGGGAAAAACAAAGCTCCCTGGCAGCACACATTATGTAAAATCTGGTCAAGCAATAAGAAGGCTCATTAAAAGTATTGTAGAAAAGGGTGTTTTTTTTTTTTTTTTTTTTTTTTTTGGTGCCTCATAAATGCACACACACATAAGCCTTTTAAAAATAACCTTTAATAAAGTTTGGTTTTAGAGACAATTTTGTCATTACACTCTATGCTCTATTTAATAATTCCAAACTTTTGGAAAGACAAAGGGAAAGCCATATCTTTGATCAAATACAATAAAGCAGTTAAACTACAGAAAATGTCTTAGTTTTTCTGCAAATTCAGGAAGAAATGGATCCCTACATCTGGTCCCTTTTATTTTGAGTGGAAGTTTTTGGCAAGCTGACTGGCTGACACAGAAGTGTACATCAGCACATATATTTCTTAACTTGTATTATTATTTTATAAGAAACTGAGGAAATATAAAATCTTCACGTTATCTTCTACACAATTTAAGGGACTCTAATAATAGAGTAAAATATTTTCAGAAACTACAAGGCATCATTTCATTTCTAATGGAAAATCATTATTTAATAAAGCAGGGTAAAAACCCTGTGTTTTAACATGGACCATTTTTACCAGAAAGTATTAATCCTGGAACAAGTATTGTTGGTTACAACGTTTATCTTTCTTCACACAGAATTAGCGTACCACAACTTTGACTGTAACATTGCTTTTTCACTTGTTTTCAACAAGTGTAATTGAAGGCCATCGCAAAAGAATGATAGCTGTATGTTGGTAATAATGAATCAAAGCACAGATGGTCTAAAATCAGCCCATACTTTGTGTATTTAAAAGGTCTATCTTTCTGGCCCTATAGATAGGAGTTCTTGCATATGGACTAAGGTAAGCTAGATTTGTCCTTTGTGAATGAACTCTTCAAAAAACCTAATTAAAACCTGAAAAAGAAATTATAAATATATCTGTTTATATGAATTTACTGTATTTTTTCTGTACTCACTCAAAATATAGCTGATTTTATTTCAAAGAAATTACTAGAAGAAGAGCTACAGTTTTCCAAAGTACCAAAAAGACTATGAAAATTATGAAACTTTTCTGCATAAATGTATCAGTGTGATGATTGCAGTTCTGAAATAGAACTGAATACATGGCAATAATAATCTCTGAAATAAGATGCATAGCTGAAAAAATCTGTTTGCAAAATACAGTGGTATGTTTCGGAAGTAGGCAAAGGGTTGTGAATTCATCAGAATCATGAACTGAATCTTCAAATGCATTTTGCTTTTCAACTACTTACTGCATCTTATACAATTCTAGCTTATTTTCCTTTATCACCACAAGTTTCTTTTTTTTTTAGAGAGTCTAGTTATACATGAACTAACTGTGTAACGTAAACTGGCAGACAACGCTCTGCATGGGAAGGTCTTTTCAATAATCAGCATCACTCAGTTCTTGTCAGTTTTAGCACTGATGGATCCATTTGGCTGATAGTTGAAAGCACAGATTTCATAGTCATAAATTTACTTCAGTAAGCTGTTAATAAATGTTCGTCTGCTGATGAAACAGTTGTATCAAGCTTTATTTATGTAAGAATTTTCTGCATACTTTTGCTCTGTTAATTCTCTCTGGTGTTGCTTAGGATGAGTAGATTGGACACGTTTTGCTTTGTTTAGGATGAATACATTTTGATTGCATCAAGATCATTGCACTCAGCAAATGCTTCCACTGACATGTTTTGTACCTCAGATGCTAATGACTACAGTCCAGATAGTGTGTAGTAAATCTGTAGCATTGTGTCCTGAGCCCAATTTTACAAGGAAATGACTTCCTGATTCCCCATTTGTAGATTTACTTCTTTCATACATCTAACTCTGTCCTTTAGAATAAGGCAGAATTTAAATATAATTTATGAAGGAAAGAGTTTTTATGACGCTCGATTGTTGAAGCTTCGTTGTTTCATAGCAGTGTATAAAGACAATATGAAATTATGTATATGCAAAATTTGTTTTACCTCACTTTTTTACAAATGTCATTTTATGACATAGAATGGGTTGGGCTGGAAGGAACCTTAATTCAGTATAGATTTTTGAAAGCATAATGGTATCTACATAAATTAGATTTTTAGTAATTGGTAGAATGAAAGGAAGGTAGCAAGGTTTTCTTTGGATAAGAATGCATGGCATAGTTCTGGTGCTGACAAGTATTTTGGTTCTCCCATATTCTTAAATCTAGAGAACTATTTCAGTTAATTGTTTTTATAAAATTATTCTTTAACAAGAATTCATGAAACTTGATAACACATTTTTTATAGACTGCAAATGTAAAAGGAATCTAAGAGGGGTAGAATTATGTTTGCATCAGATCTGGTTAAATATTTATGGACAATATATGTTCAGTATAGTGAGCGTTAATGTCAACTACGTGCCACAACTTTACTTCTAACAGTAGCATATGGAATATGCTTTTTATTTCGCTTTTTATTACTGCTTTTTATTTCGCTTTTAGGTATCATATAGGAGGATTTCTATGTACGAGATAGATTATTCAATATATGTCTCATACATATCAAAATCAAACAAAAACATTTTGAAGAACTCTGAAACTATTTTCATCCCATACAGTTTCTGATGTTTGAGGCAGTAATGGTTTGGAGAGTTATGCAAGTTCTTCTTTATTTACTGATTGGAGAAATGGAAGAAGGACTGTGCAATTTTAAGGGATGCTTTTCAGAGTTACCTTAATTTTCATGCTCTTCATGAATCTAAGCCCAAATGAGAGTACAATCCAGGCTATGCTAATTCCAGGAATAAGAAAAGAACCACCACTACCAACGAGCAATAAACCTTATTCAAACTGTACCTTGGATAAACAAATAGCATCAGGCCAAATATTTACTTATTTTTCTGTCAACCCAGTATTACCTCTGTCCTCCCTTCCTTTACTAAGGAAAATATTTCTTACTGTTCCAGAGAACGTTACAAACTAGAGAAGTAATTCAAATGTATCAAGAAAAAAATAGATTAATAAATACAGTGAATAATCTGCTTGTTGAGTTGCTGTATATACTGACATATTTCTTTTTTGAAGAGATTCAGGCAAAGAAATTGTTTTTCTGAGAGTAAAACACAGCATTATAGGTTGCCTGTAGGCTAACTGAAATGGGAAGTAAATTGTTCTACAAATCTTTAAGTTGTTTCTGTACTGTAATGACAGATAAGCCATATAGTTTATTGAAAGAAAGATGAAGATCTCTTACGTGTATTTGAATAGTGTTTCAATTAGCATAGATTAAAGCCTTATGTTTTCATATGACTATTCTTTACAATACATTAAAAGGAAAATAGCATTGATTTCATGAGCCATGTGAATGCATCTGAGTAAATGCTAACATTAAAACTAAGACCCAAATCAGCCTCTTCGGAATCATGATCTATAAGCTGCCATGCCACCACTTAAAGCAACATAGAACATCCCGAAGACTCTTTGAAATTCCTTCCTTATAGAAGCTGCTGGAAGCCTCTGATGCTGGGAGTGTGGGAACAATCTGTTCAACACAGGAAGGTTTTATGAAACAGTTTTGATTCAGAACTGTATCTGATCATCAGCACTTTTAGTGCCCAGTCAGATTTTCGGAAATGACGCAGACTCATAGGTTGTGGTACTGCATACTCATCCCACAAACTTTTTGTGTTGAATGCCCTATCAGAATGTAGTTCACACCCAAGGAAATTCACTGTTTGTCAATGTTATGTCACTGGTTCATTCATGTACCCTCCAGTAATAACGTTTACAATTATTTAGTGATTAGGAAGAACATTTCTGATTTCCACCGCTTGTGTAAATTTATTTATTTATTTATTTATCTAACCTTCACATTACCGAATCCTAACTTCTTCTGTGTTGTTTTTAGATAATATTGCTTCTAATTATCGAGTGGCTCACTTCAGTGTGACATACTTTCAAGATCTCTATGTGAAGCAATGGTTTAATTCTCATTTCCAACCTCTTAATCCAGCAGTTTTAATTTTCAACTGTTTTAATTTTATTTATTTATTTATTTATTTATTTCCAAAACATTTTAATTCTACAAATACTGACAGGTAGCTAATGAGTGAGTGATTCCAGGTACTTATTTTGCTTGCGGGCTTAGAATTTCAGAATGTTTGAAGTTGATATCAGTAACATGATTTTCTGAAACAGATGGCTAACACTTGGGGTGTGATTATAAAGCAAAGTGTAGTGTCGTGTGAATATGATTGAACTAGCTTGACTATTTGGAAGTCTCTAATTAGTTCACCCTATCATATGGGATATAACACTTTCAGTTGCTGAAGTGTCTTGATTATGTAACATATTCTTTATGGCCTCACTTTTTTCTTTTTTGGAGTGCATTAGTCAGAGATGAAGTGTCAAAAGACAGCATTTCTTGTTTTTTTATTTTTTTGTTTTTTTAACAACAAGTGAATTCCAAAATGAATCTCATCTCATTACTATAATTTTATGTACAAAATAAAGCAACTAGCAATGTGAAAATGTCACTTGACATCATCTATATGCATGAAACATTGCAGTAGAATTTAATGCAGTGCATTTATATCAAAATTAGTAAGAATGGCTTTTATATGCATATCAAAGAATCTGCTGTGCATTTTAATTGAATCAATGACTGAACAGAAATTTTCTCATTACATCAGAATTGCCATTTTCTAATTTGCATGGTTGGTTTTACTTTTTCACTTATTTTGCTGGGCATTTCTTGTTTCCCTTGAGAAAACAAATTAGAGAAATTAGTAATAAAATCATCTCTTTTCTAACCAGTGCTTGAAGTTGTTTTAGCAATAACATGCATTCCCTTTGCTGTTGAAACTTCTGTAGATTTGTAGGTTTCTTCAATTCACTGGTCAATGTTTTTCTGTCATAATGCGCATGTAACCATAGAATCATAGAATTTCTGAATTCATTTTAGAACTTCCTTTCTCTTTCTGCATGCTTACTGAGGTACATCTGCAGTCAAACTAGCTGGTTTAAACCTAGCAAATTGTAACAGTGTGTTAGCTTTGTTATTTAGAATATTCTTACCCACTCTCTTGTGCCTCAGTGTTTCACTATTGCATTCACTATTGCAGAATGCTTTAAGAAGTTAGAAGAAATGCTAGAGTTTCAGGAGATAGATAGTAACTGAAGTTGACTTTTTGCCATTTATTTTCTATGTTGGAGGTTGACATGTGATGTAAACTCTGCAGATGGTTGATAGGGTCAAAATGAGACATCTTTGGAGGAGTTTTTTGTATGTTCATGCCTTCTATTGCAGGTCTATGGTTTCAACATCCCTGCTGTGTTACAGCACTAACATTATTGGAGAAAATGTCTTTAAGCCATCTCACTGGCCTAGTTTCAGATGGAAATTGAGTTTTACATAATTGCATCGTGCCTGTTTATGACTTTTTTCTCCTTTTAGAACTTTTGTGTCCCAATGGGAACTTTGTACCTGTCATAAAATTTAAGCCAAAATGATACTGGCAGTTAAGAAAATTATCATCCAAAAATTTATTTTCCATTGATTAACCTAACATAAAAACACTGAAAGTTGTTATGAAAGCCTTTTAAAGTCACTATTTTCTAGTTCATTTATGTACCCATTATGCTCATTTTCCTCTACTTTGGATACCAAGGGAAAAATGTGTGCAAAGGGGCAATACTGGTAAGCAATAATGGTAAGGTATTAAGAATTTCTTACATTTTCTGTGGAAAAAAAATACGTGTTGATTCAAAGGTACTAAGCTGATAAAATTTCAGGAAAACAACTTGTTAATATAGTATACAAAGTTTTTTCCAGATGAAAAGTGTTCCTGTGCTTACTCTTTTTGTGGTAAATTACTGAAGATGTATATATTATGACTATAGAGAAGGTAAACATTTAAAAATACTGTAAAAATCCTAGAAGTAAACTTCAGAGTTAATTTCTGTGATACGTGATGCACAGGAAAAAGAGCTGTGAAAAAAAACAAATCCTGCATTAGGTCATTTGGATTTTGAGTTAAGGTAGCCTATGGAAGATACGATTTCCATTCGGATTCCTTAGGGAACCTAAATATGTTCATATTTTTATTTGTCAGCCTTTTCTATGAAGTATTATCCCATTTTCATAGACATGCATTAAGCTCATAATGGTTCTTTATTTTAGTTTGCCTAAAATATGTCCAAGCTGTTTCTTGTTTATTTGTTTTTTCCCCTCAGAACATTATCAGCTCTATGTTCCTGAATCAGCTCAGGTTGGATCAGCAGTTGGCAAAATCAAGGCAAATGATGCAGACACTGGCTCAAATGCTGACATGAAGTACACAATTATAAATGGTGATGGTGCTGGGGTGTTTTCCATATCCACTGACAAAGAAACACGGGAAGGTATTCTTTCCCTGAAGAAGGTGAGCAGCAGACATTGAAAATTCCCAGTGTATGTCATTAAAAATGTTATGTTGAATGTCAAATAAGCAGGTGCTGTAATTTATTTATTTTTTTTTACTGCGTCACCTTATTGAACCATTAACTTCAGCAGTGTAAGCTTATCCGTGCTGCCCTCTAGAACACCTTAAGCCTTTTCAGAGAAAGCAGGGAGGAAAAAGAAATTCAAGGACAGAAGCATTTATATATTTCATGGGTTTTGTTTGTTTGTTTGTTTTGAGTAGTCATAACTAATATATGTAAGTGAATTGTTTATTAAAGTAATTTTACTTTACTGATGTTTTACTCATTAATTTTCATTAAAAAAAAAAAAAAGAGAAATTTGGCTTTAAGTTGTACAGAAAAGAATGAAATTTGATATGGAAAGCTTATCTGTGGAAATGAATATATACTTAAGTTTTTATACACCTTTATTACTTGAATTTCTTCCTAGCTGGCTATCTACTGTGCAAAGTATTGTGCACTGTGAAATACAGACAGTAACTCAAAAAGACTCAAAACTTAACTGGCCTAACCATCACACAGTTAACGTATATATCTGAGTGGTGTAGTTGATACATCGAAGGGAAAGGAAGCCATCCAGAGGGACCAGGACAGGCTGGAGAAGTGGGCCTATGAGAACCTAATGAGGTTCGATAAGGCCAAGTGCAGGGTGCTGCACTTGGGCCAGGGCAATCCCAGGTATTTATACAAACAGGGGGAAGATCTTGAGAGCAGCACTGTGGAGAAGGACTTGGGGGTCCTGGTGGAGAAGAAGGTGGACATGAGCCAGCAGTGTGCGCTTGCAACTCGGAAGGCCAACTGTGCTCTGGGCTGCATTAAAAAAGGGGTGGCCAGCAGGGAGAGGGAGGTGATTGTTCCTCTTTACTTGGCTTTTGTGAGGCCCCATCCGAAGTACCGTGTCCAGGCCTGGGGACCCCAGCATAAGGAAGATGCAGTGCTCTTGGAGCAGGTCCAGAGGAGGACCAATAGGATGATTACAGGGCTGGAGCACGTCTCCAATGAAGGAAGGTTGAACTGGGCTTGTTTACCCTGGAGAAGAGAATGCTCCAGGGAGACCTTATTGTGGCTTTTCAGTACTTGAAGGGAGCGTATAAACAGGAGGGGGAACGGCTGTTTCCAAGTGTTGATAGTGATAGGACAAGGGAGAACAGTTTTGAACTAAGACAGAGGGAGATTTAGTTTAGATATTAGGAGGAAGTTTTTCACACAGAGGGTCATGACACATTGGAACAGGTTGCCCACAGAAGTTGTGGATGCTCCATCCCTGGAGGCATTCAAGGCCAGGCTGGATGTGGTTTGTGACTTTGCCCACAGCAGGGGGTTTAAAACTAGATGATCTTTGAGGTCCTTTTCAACCCAGGCCATTCTATGATTCTATGGTTCTATGATATGCATTTCCTGCATGTATCCTTGTCTGTTTAGACTATTCATCAAAAATGTTCTTGCCATTTAATTCCTTCTTAACTAAGTTCCGTACCAAAATATAATTCCACAGATAATTTCATCTGTGTATTAAATGCTCTGAAATGAATTCATAGCAAATCTTTCCTGAAGTACTTGCGCATTTATGTTAATATCCAATGGACACTCTTGAATTTACTTTAATAATAGTACAGAAAGTTATTATATTTAAAAATTTTTTTTTTTTTGAAACATTTCCAACAAGGGAAATCCTTTCTTGATTTTTTTTTTTTTTCATTTGGGCTAACAGATTTCAATTAGCAATTCTCTTGTGGCTTTGTTGTTACTGTTTTTAGGCATCAATTATATCCTTGTGCCCTAAAAAATGGTAGTGAATTTACATTCATATTTAGCTCATATGTATTCTGTGCTCAACTGAAGCTAGGAAGAATGAAAATCAGAACCTCTGAAAGAGAAATTGTGAGAAAAGGGAATCTAAACAAATGACAACATTGCAATGAATGTGGTGTCTCTTTTGCATCTGAATAGATTTTATGCATGTATTTGTAACTGAAGATGTTATTTTCATCATTTATAATGATTTAAAAATGGTTCCTATCTCTCTCTGAGTCATAAAAAAGCTTTAATTCAGTGTATTTTAGCCTTTCAGCCATAAAAATAAAATCTCGACTTTTCTATACCAGTGAAGTTCATGGTAGCCTAGATGGTGGTGATGCTATAATCTGCTATTGCTTCCTTACAATGAACATTGTTCTATTTAAAAGTTCACCATGGCTATTATTCATTAAATACAACAGAGATGCATATTAAGAACATGAAGAAAAAAGGAAGAATCTGCAACAAAACAAAGTAGTTCATACATCGAATGTATAAAATCCCATTTCTTATTGCTGTTGACAGACATTTCATTGTGTTTTAGAATATGACAAAAGCATACGTTTCTTGTTCTTTCACATACACATGACAGTAACTTGAGTCCCTTTCCTATCAAAACAAGAAAGGGTGCAATTTACTTGGTTCACATTTTATTTCAACTGAGAAATATAACACTTAACAAATCATAAGCTGGTGTGGAATACTTTTGTTCTCTCCTCAGAAAAAAAACTTAGTATCTCCCTGAAGAGTATAGTACAGAAAGGTGATCTCATATTTTAAATTGTTGCTTTATTTTTTTTTTTCACTCAGACTTTGTATGCAGCATGCATATTTTTTATACCCTGTACTGTAATTATTTTACAATTAGATTGGTTTTGAAGTTAAATGTGTTCCATAATCTATCCAAACCAAATAATCTCCCCTAAGAACAGAACTGGTTTTGTTTCATACACTGAATGCCATTGCCAATAGTAGAGGAAGGTGATTTCTCCTCTTTCTAATACTTTTCTGGAAGAATATATGTAAGACACATTGGAAAAGTCAGAAGGAAATGTATTATTGTGTCTGTATATCTGATGTTTTTCTCAAACCATTAGAAAGCTTCTCTTGTGTGAGGTTCTAGTGCAAAAATCAAATTTCTCAGTGCCTCCATGATCAATATACAAGCCTTATTCAGTTCTCTGTTTAAGTGGGAGACTGGAAGAAAACTAAACAAAAAAACACAATGAAAGCAATAACTTCCCCCTATCCTTCAGGGTCAGCACTTTATCCCTGTTGTGACACCTGGAGAAGTCTGCTCAAACTATACTGATGTTAAATCAGCACAGATCATTCAGAATTCCCAGGGGAAAAAAAAAAAAAAAAAAGTCTTAACAACACATGTCTCTTTTATATTTGTATAATGGGACCACAAATGTTTAAGAAAGAGCTTTCTCATGAAGTTTTGTTGTTCCTTTTTGGAGTTTGCTATTAGGGATGCATATTGCATTCTAATGAACAACATTTCTTTCGAGTTAGTCCTGTGACTGTTTACTTGAGCTACATTTAGTATTTTCAATTGCACTGAAAAATACTGAGAAATCAAAATAACAGCTGAATAAATACTGGAGACATGCAGGTAATAGTCATATAAAGATACTGCTCTTTGGGAAAATGAGAAATAATGGACAAAAATCTGTTTAAGTTCACCTGAAATATAAGTGTTCAATTTTCTTTTAAGGAAAGAGTTAATGATCTAAAGTTTTGTGACTTTTTTAAATTAAATACATTTAAAATTATTATCTAGATTTCTAGTTAGTATAAGAGTGGAGCCTCTCTTATCTTACAGCTGCAGCTAATGACTGAGATAGGTGACCGAAATTCAAGGCTTCTCTGTGAGTTTGATGGGGGCAGTTTTACACATTATGTGTGAATGTGTTTACCATTCACATTTGTGTATTTGTTTCTTTTGGGAAGAGCAAGGGGACAGAAAAAACAGAGCCACATCTTTCAGTATGTTTATTTGTAGATAAATGAGTCCTTCTGTGAATCTGATGAGGCAGTAGAAATAATTTCTTAGGAAATACAGATTATCTTGCATTACTATTTTTATGTCAAAACTCTTACCAAATTTCAGTAGTCTAGATATTTAAAACTGAATTTTATTATTAATATATTAAATTAAAAAAGAAAAGCGAAACAAACAGAAAAGAAACAAAACCAACCTTCGACTGCTAAACAGCACAGATTACTTGAGACAGCAGATGAGCAAACTTCTTAGCAGAGCATTGGACAAGCTGTAAAGGAAAAATAAATGTCAATTCTAATACAGTGTTTTAAGCAGTATTCCAGTGAAATAAAATTATGTACATTCAAATTGCAAGCAGATTTCAGTTATTGAATATTTTATCAAATGTACAATGAAAAATACTTGTGAGTGATTCAAATATGTAGAATCTGGCTTCTTTTGCTCAAAAACTTCCTCACTTCTCAGGAGAGAACAAGCAAAACCAAAAAATTAGTACTAATTGGGACCCCTGGTAATAGTATTCTGTAGCACAGTGTGTATCTTTTCTCCAAGATATCTCAAAATGTTGAAAGAAGTGTTGGGTTTTTTTTGTTCTGTTTTGTTTTCTTTACCTCTGTGAATCATTTTGCAGGACTGTAGGCTTTTTCTTTTCTTTTTTTCTTTTTCTCTTTTTTTTCTTCTGGGTCCAAGTATATGATTTTTCTTTTGGAGAAGTTGTGGAAAGAAGACAAAAGAAGATTAAGAGAAAAAAACTGCTTTGGCTATAGTTTTAAAACCTTAGGCTCCTTGAAATGTCAGCTTTTTCTGATTATCTGGAATACTCTTGTACTTCTAAATGAAAAGCATTAATATTGCCCAATTGAATAACTACATAAAAGAAAACAACTTTAGAGTCTGTATTATGCCTCATGTTTTTTGAGAAAAATTAATATTCTTGTACAACTTAATCCAAATATTGTCAGTATAAATTTTATTTTCCTAAACGTCCTATTTAAAATTTGCCATCCTATTTTGAACTTGTTTAATCTTAGAGTATATATGCTACAAAGCAGTGCAATTCATGATTTAATATTTGACCTATTAATAGCAGTAATGAAGTATAAACAAATGAATGTAATCTAAATTAAAATTAGATAATTTCAGAGTATGAAATTGTATAGATTATATAGAATTATATTTACTATACATATTTCTGTATGAATTGACCTATTAAGAGTAGTATTTTTAGCTCTTTTTTTCATCATAAAATAATTTATCTCACAATGGTAAATTTCCATGCCTTTAACATTTTTATTTATACACTCAAGAAAAGGAGATGAGAAACCAAAATTTTTCATACTATTATTTTTAAGAAAATTAAATTGTTTTTCTTCAACACAAAGAGGAGAAATCAAAGAAATATATATAAATCCTGACCAGCTATTTTTCTTATATATCAACAGTCAAATTTACTGTAGATTTCATCTACAAAATATACAGAGAATGACAAATCACACATTGAGTTCCTCATAATTCTTGGCTTAAATATTACTTTTCAGCTCTCTAGGGTGATAGGAAATAAGAATGTATCATTGATCAAAGGCTTGAACACTTCCATTGATTTCTGTTCAGTCAGGCTGTAGGTCCACACAGAACAATATTGATTTTAATGGAATTCTGTCATGCCAGAATTTGTACCTGTGGGGATTCCAGTTAGATCATTGACACTGTGGGATGTGGGCTAAAGCATGGTGCAGGAAATGAAAGAGAAGAATATACATTTACTTTGTATAATATTTTGAGATCTATTTTTCTACTGAGATCTAAATTTCTATAGTAAAATAGTATTACATGAATGTGCAAATTATTGTTGTACAAACTATCTGCTTTTCTCAGCATGGCAAGATATATTAACTACCTATTCTTCTTTATAAATCGACTGAAGGCAGAAAGTTGTAACCCAGTAAACTCTTGAGGTATTTATTATCACATATGGATGCTTTTCCTCAACATTTAAATGCACTCACAAGAGTGCATTTAAAATGTAACAATGTGAAGCTTTGAAGTCTATTCAGTGACTGCCTGAAATGACATATTTTCTTGGCTCTGATGAATGACCACTTGGCATTCTTTATAGCCTCTTGAGTCTAACTGATTCCTGGAAACTTGCTGAACTTCATGTAATTGCAGACAGATACTGATAAAAGTTCAAAAAATTACAACAGGGATTGTTCTTGATGCTTGTACATTTAAATAGCTTTGGTCCAAAGTGCCTTGTTTTATGGCTGCTCTCTCAGGCTCTTCTCCTATTGGCCTTGTCCTCATCACTGCATTAGTCCCTACAGTCAGTATAGTACATGTATAGTTCTTTATTTACATATTTATCCTTGGCTGCAAAACCAAAAAAAAAATGTTGATCTCTCAGGTTATAAACTATTGTATGTAGAGTTTGTGCAACACATCACATAATACAGTTTTTGCTAGCTATTACTGGTTTTGAGATCAGTATCTTAAGATGTTTAATGCATCTAAGTGGAAAATGTATTTTTATAGACATTTCAGTAATAAACACCAGCAAAAAATATATGGAGAATGTAACTTCTCACAGTAAGGTCGTGATTTACTGCCCATGAAAAATAGTAAATTATTTTTGTGACACAAAAGAAAACAGCCCAAAATAGCTGTGGTCCTCTCAGTCACACCCAGTACATAACTATCTAACACTGGATGAGCTGGGAGTTGGGTGTCTCATGGCCTATCCTGTGAGCTCAGGCTGGTTCTAACTGCAGTAAAAGGTTGCACAACTTAGTGTTTTACACAAAAACTGAAGAACATTAGCCAGTTCATGCTCCTGATTTTAATGGTAATGTCAATGTCACTGCAACAAAATATTGTCCATAAAGCTTATTATTTAACAGCACGCAACTGAATCGCATACATGAATTTCATTTTCATGATCGGCAAGGCCACCTTTTTTTTTCTTAATAAGTCTAAAACATTTCAGAGGATTAAAAGAGATATAAAAGAAGGGAGATAGATAAAATTTTGAAAATAGCTAACTAGTAATAGGTATGTAGCTATGTAAATAGCTAACTAGAAATACTATTCCTAAGAAAGGAAGTGCTATGTGATACATGAGTCAAACTGACTTCTTCCTAGTAGAGATGTAAAATTCCTAGAGGGAATATATTGATTTTAATACCTTAATTAATAATTTTAATTAATAAAATTAATTAATTGTTTTAATAATAAAGGTAATACTAAAGTGGCAGCAGCACTTCTGGTGGATGGTACAGACAGGGATTTGCTTTCTGTTGGGTTTTATTTGAACGTTAGGCCTTGTAGAAGTCACATCTACAGCTGCTGACTTTCTTTCCATTTATGGCTGTTTAATCCATGTGCAGTGAAGCAGTAAGTAGCAAGACAGGCTGAGGAGTTGTCTCTTCAGTTGCTGCTGGTAAAGAATTTAAAAGAAAATGGTCTAGACTATAGGTATACACCATGCATTTGCCCCTCTTTAGAAAAGCATGCATGCATGTGTTTAGGCCATCCTTGCATATTTAAATTTTTGTGTTGTATTATAACAGAGTGTTTTCATGCAAGGAGTTGCTTTTCAGTTGGAGGTTTAAGAGAAGAGGTGCCCAAAATAATTCCAAAACCCCATCACTGTCTATTAAACATGTTAATTAAAGGTATGAAATTAATTTAATTTGGAACACTTTTTAAACATCTAGCAATAACCACTAAAACTTGAAGAGTGATAAAATCCAGAGACTACATCATCACAGAAGAAGAACCTGACACTCAGTTGCAACCCTGAGTTCTCCCAGAATTAGTATCCTTAACAAAATTCTGTTGGAGAGAAAACCTGAGTCATCCTACTCCATGTATAACCTTCTACTTACAGTGTATGTCAGTGACTGTCAGAATATCACAGAATGTTGTCTCTAACCTGCTACCAAACTAAACTGAAAAGCTATAGTTAGCTACCAGGCTAAACTGAAACACAGAATGGTAATGAGATTTTTTTTTTTTTTTTCTGCCAACAGCCGCTCAACTATGAAAAAAAGAAATCCTATACGCTTAATATAGAAGGAGCAAATACTCATCTTGATTTCCGCTTTTCGCACTTGGGACCATTCAAGGATGTAACAATGCTGAAGATCATAGTTGGCGATGTGGATGAACCTCCGCTCTTCACTATGCCTTCCTATGTCATGGAAGTTTATGAAAATGCAAAGATTGGGACAGCTGTTGGCACTGTAACGGCACAAGATCCTGACACTGCCAACAGTTTAGTGAGGTATAGTAAGTTCAAGTTATATTGGGTTGAATTCCACCTGCTGTTTAATGAGATCTAGGATATTTGAAACAGTTCATTTTAGTACACACAAGGAAAAAGTATGTTGGAATCATAGTGTTGCAGTCTGCCCACATGGATTTGATTTAATAATGTAAACTCAACCTTTTGTTGAGTTACATAAAATCATCATTTAGCTATCAATCTGAAACACAATGTACATTTAATTCATACATCAGCAGCACTTCTCCAAGTAAACCACTACACAAGACCAGTGCATGTTAACACATCATGTAAAACTATGCACTTAACAGTCCTGCTGCCAGTGAGTCCTGTACCACTGGCTATAAATCAGTTCATGATCATAATGCTGATTTTCGTGTCATTCATGCAGATATTGTGATGGTCCTCTGCACTACTCCTACACTTGACGTGCCAAGTGCTTGTGCAAGACAGGAGCTGTATTATGTACTCTTTTCCTAACAGTCACACAGTGTAATTGCTGCAAAATTATATTTCTAGAGGAAGCCATTATTTTCTTATATAGTTTTAGTAGCATAATGAAAAAGTGGAATAATGCAGCCCACTGACATTGCTAATCATGTGTCAGGCTCTCTCTAATTGCAAGATCTGGTGTAAGTAAAAGTGCTGAGAAGCAATATCAGTTGTATTATTTGAAAACTAAACAAATGTTACATATTAGGAAGGCAAGATTTTTACATTGCCTTTCAATGAAATTTATTCTTAAAGAAAATAACCTCATAAAGTTAAAAGAAAAAAAAAGGAAGAATTCTGTGTTGTTGCTCTAATTGAAGTAATTCATATAGCAACAGAACTGGGTTGGAAATAGGTCATGATCTGAACTAAGGAACTGAAATCAAACTGGAAATACCCCCACAGCAAGCTTGAAAAAGCATTGATGCCAAAAATATGCATATGGATGATAATCTGGCTTCTTCTGAATTTAAGAGCATCTGGATTTAACCTTGACTGCCCTGGAACTAAGGTTTGAATTCATTACTGATTTAGAAGAAGGTTTTAGTTACGTGTTTTCACCTGTTGTAGGATCTGATAATGTATTTTACTCACTTTATTTGCAGGATATGTTACTCTCTAAACTGACATACAATGTGAGAATTTTGTGGAATAACACAGAATTATTTCTCTTGAAGGTGGTACTGGATTTAAAATGTTTCAGGAAAAAAAAATATTCATGAATATGTATTTGAGGATACTCCTTTTATGACAAAAGGGTATAGGCTTTGTGGAAATCATATGAGAATATACTTGGAAAACAGTATTTCAGAAGCTAATTGGGCTCCTGACTGAGCTGAAATCTGCTGGATATGTGTGATAGTTTTTGGAAAGATGAAACAGTTTTTGCAGAACAATGAAATAATCAGGTTTTTATGGTACTCTTGTGTGAACTGTTTGAAGATTCAAAATAGTTAGTGTCAGAAAATCAATATATACAATTTCTTAGTAGCAAGTTATTGCCTCTGAAAAATCAGCACTATATTATTTATGTCCAGATCATAACACAAATTAGAAAATACCTAAAATACTAAAATACTAAAAACAGCTCCTAAGTGCCTGTAGTTTTTAATAGTATAATTCTGGAACAGCAGCTAACACTGCCAGACTAGCAGTTGCAGTAGATTGGAAGTAGAAAGGACAAGTGCAGATTTGACTAGTGCTACCATAATTCAGCCATCTCTGGCCATTGAAATTTTTTTTCTAGGAAACTGTAAAACAATAATGATGACAGGAAAGCTGCAGCAGTTACATGATGTCTGGGAAGGGCAGAAACAGATTTTTTTTTTTTTTTTTTCTTGGTAAAACAGGAAGTAATTTGTATGAAGAGGGACTGGAATTTCCAAATATTTTACTTTTGATGTTGGCCTTTTATTTTCCCAAGCAGGAATTTGTAACCAAAGATTGAGGTCAGAATATGAAATATCCATATTATTCAAATAAATTAGTTGATTTTTTACCTGTTTTCTGCCCATTTTTGTGCCTTTCCTTCCATTTCTTTCTGTTAAATTGGGAAAATATATAAAATGCTAGCAGAATGTACTGAACTGTTTGCTTCTGAAAGGAATCAACGCACAGTTATATGTTTAATGGGTTCTGCCAGTCCTTAGCAGTTCGAATATCCATAACATGTAATGTGACATGCCACCAGCCCTAGGCCAGGCAAAGTGGCTTGGTTGAACTAGTGCTTGGCCAGAGGCAGGTCCTGAAGGAAGGCCCTTAGGAGGTGTTTTTTCTCAGAAGCGTGTGTGCAGTGTCCTTATGTCCTGTGCCGGTTTGCAAGAGCCTCCTTCACTGTTCAACTAAGCCCCAGTGATTCTGAAAGACCATTAATAGTTCCAAGTTCATAAAAAAAAAAAAAAAAATTAAAAAAAATCATTGTAGAAATAAAAGACAGAAAGTTTTAATATGAGAAAGCACACATCACACAGTCTCCACAGCAGATAGCTACAGAGTAAGACATGAACAACTGATGTGCATGGAATAATGTTTCCTCAGCCAAGTGAATTGGATGCATTTTCCAGTGCTGTAAGTCTACAGGACAGCCATGGAGCAGCAATTTACTTCACAGTTTTTCCTTATCCACTTCTGCGTCCTTTCTACTTTGTAAGGGTGCTCATTGCTATGTGTGAGGCTGATAAAGCATTACACACACAGATGCAGCCATATCATTTCTCTGTTGTCCATCTGCTAGAAGAGATATGGTGCTGTGATTTATTCAGTCCCCAGTTAGCTATCACTTTATTTTGGTGACTGGAATGATTCTTATAACTAGAATAATGGTGGGAGGAGTATTTACAGTAATTAACAGTGCTGAAGGGAAATCCTTATAAAATTTAATTATTTAAGCTAAAACAAAAACAAACAAACAAACAAACAAAGACTCTTGTTGTTATCAGTGGTGAAGAGTCAGAATACTTTTTTTCTCATTTTCTCACTGCAATTTCATCCCAGTAATTTCAGCTTGCTTCTGAACCAAGTCATCTCAGAGGGCACTGAGTTGGTGCCAGTCCATGTACCACTGTTTAACTTTATCAATCCTAGCAAAAGAGCCTCTGTAATAACAACTGTAGATATTTATTTATTTTATTCAGACATTATTTAATTGGCAATTTGACATTTTTAAAAGATTTTTCTTTTTAAGTGAATTTTTGCATAAATAGAAATGCATTTTCAATGAAACTTTTTTGAAGTGCTATATTTTGAAATATAAGATTATTATTCCATTGAAATATCAAAAGTAAATATAACCATAGGCAACAGAAGAAAGACAGACAAGGAAACTTCACCATATATTAATTTTAACTATTTGTGAGTGGTTTGGAAAATAACCATGTGCTTAAAAATTTGTCTTCTAAATGAAGAGAAAATATTCTAAATTGTAATTTATTCAAAGAGATTGCAGGCTCATTACATTTGTGTCAAGTAGTCTACTTCCATATCAAAATATTTTATTGCTTTTAAAAATCAGGGTTATGTCTTATAAAGTGTACAATGTGCAAGCAAGTCTTGAAAGTTGCCAATACAACATGAAAGAATAGATAAAGATTGAATTCACTTACTGTCATTTTATTTTAAAATATCATTTATTTTAAATCTCTCTACACTTACTTAGACATCATCATTTTTTTCTTCCTGAACCCAAACACAGAAGAATTCTGTGGAGATTAGAGGTGAAAAAGCTTTTAACTGGCAGGATGCATATGTGCAATAGGAGCAGCCCTAGGCTGCTAATACTGCCTCAGGGCTTCAGTTGTGCCTGTTGAAACCCTGCCATCTTCCTATAGGTGGTATTTAGGTAGTGAGTGTGTCTAGCCACAGTGCATGCTCACAACATTCCTTGGAGCTTTCTGATTGCATCTGCTCTATTTTCAGTGGAATGTTTTTCAGAAAGATAGCATTGCTGCCATTCCCCAAGCCCCTTCCGAGTTAATGGGTCAGAAAAGAGCAAAGGCAGGATTTCAGGACCACAAAACTTTATTGAACTCTGATATAACAGTGAAAATAATTGTATGACATGGGCAAATTCTCTCATATTAACTTTATCCCAGACTGATACTGTCTTAAAAGGAGCTGAGTGTCTTCTTTAACATTGATTACATCCTTGTAAGCATAGTATGCGAGAAAAAAGTTGTACTATTACAGAAGCACCATACCAGGTCTTGTTATATTAATACATTGAAATTCAAATCATTTTCATGTTGGACCCTGGCCACTCTGTAATCTTACCTTGTAATAACGAATTTTATTAGCTGGGACTGAAATTGATTAGCTATAGGAAATTGGAGTGATCTTACCAACTTCCTAATGTCACTCTAAAATTAACTTTCTTCTCTGTTCTCTTGTCACTACTGCATAAAAGTAATAAGAAGAAAAAAAAAAAAGAAAGAAAGAAAGAAAGAAAGAAAGAAAGAAACATAAAGCTACACATGGTTTTCTTTTTGTTGAAAACCATTTCTTCAATTCCAGGAAATGTAGAACTAGCCGACTGATAATGAAACAATACGAACAAAGCATTAACCAAAAATTACCCATACAAAGTCAGAAAAGGCCTTTTTATTTTTGTGAATGTCAGACTGTTCATTTTATGGTGAGAGTAGAAGAAGGGCATAAAGATGTTGTAGAGGATTCTGTTTATATTGTATTTTTCTGATGTGAAGTTTATATTTACTGGAGGTAGAATAAAACGTGAAATTCTGATTCAGCCATTCACTCAAATTTTGACTGTACAGAATTGGCATGCTTAGTGGAGGGAGATGCTCTCTCAGCCATGTGATGGGACTGGGGACATTGAAAATGAAAATTATATTTTTCGATTTATTTTCTTCCTGTCCTATGAGATCAGTATCAATTTCTATGCCATTCCTTTACTGTCAGTAGGAAGAGAGTATAAGACCGATCTCCTGCTGGAAAATATAAGAATCCTCTTCATCTTTTTGTATTCATGTGTCTTACTTTTTGCTTGGATATCCTGTAAATTGAATAAGGTCAGTTTGCTGTTTTATATCCTGTGCATAGGATGCTTTGTTAGCTACACTTAAGGCAGTTTGCTGCAATCAGTGTCACTGTGTACAGTGACCATCCCTCCCTTTCATGCCCAAAGGGGAAGCATCTCCCCAGATCTTGCCATCCCTGAGCTTGTGGAGAGAGGCACCTCTTTGCTCAAGCCCGCAAATCATGACGCTGTCACAACCCTGTGACCAACACGTACAGAGTCACTATAGTATCTTTCCAGAGTATGTGAATGCCTCGCAGCTAACAAAGAGGAGTTGTGACCTCCTCCATCTCACCTCCTTCTCCACTCATTTGCTTTCTGTATTCCTTCAGTATTATTCTTCCTCAAGAGCATCTGTAAATCAGAATAGAAAAAGAACATCCTTTTTTGAACTAAAACCAGAGCAGATTTTTTCTCCAATTTCTTCTCTGATTCTGTCTTCACAGAGAGCAACCATTTTAAAACCCTTCTTTATTGTGTTGGGGTTGGAGATCTGTTGCTGACTTTTTCCCGGAGGCCTCAATTTATTTTTTATTCTTGTCAAGCTGCACGTCCCAAGCCTCCCACTTTCCCATGAAATGGCACTGCTGCCATCCCCAAAACAAATCTGCCTAACAAAAACATCCACCTCTCTGTTCAGGAGCTGGTAAGCTGTTCTGACAGCTGTTCTCTCTGGGAAGCATCCAGTTCAGGATGGTGGTCAACAACATCTCACAGCAACCAGAGTCACCTCCATCCCTTACTTAAATCTTAGATAGAAATACTGACAAAACATCCCTGTACCATGGCTATGAGAGTATGATTTTTCATTCTAAGACATCACTTTTTTTCTTTCTTCATTTAAGTGTAATTTCCACTAGCTTCAGAGTGCCTACAATATTTAAAATTCTTTTATGGTTTTAGGAGTTGGTGTTTATATTTGAATAATCTCTGTAACAAAGTGTTTTGGTAGGGACATTCACCTCCCATAAATACGTACAAACTGATTGATGTTGTTTTTATTTGGTTTGTTCTTTAGCATGACTCAGAAAAAAAATATGTAAGTAGAATTCCATTCCATTCCATTCCCATAAACCTTTGGGAACAAAAAGTGATTCTCATGTAACACTGACTGCACTTTATTTCTTGGCAACATTGGAATCTGAATGTTAATCTCTCTGAATAAAAATAAACTGTGATGTAACAGTTCTACCATCAACATGTCTATTAAAAATGCAGTTGGACAGTTGAAATCCTCTGAAGAAATTCATGAAGTCAGGAAAAGAAGAAAAACTTTTATCTTGATTTCAGTTCTGAATTATGCCTCTGAGAGTGTGGGATGTTCTTAGCCTACATTTACTGGCAGAATTAGCTAGGAAAGATGATCAGTGGTTTTAGCACATGTAGACAGAAATTGTCAGCTAGAAAAGATGGGAGTACAGAAATGTCTCATTTCCTTCAAGTGAACAGCATTTGTGGTTTCCAGTGTCCAAGGTGAGCAGTGTGCCAGCAGTGCTCAGGCAATGGGAACAGGAGCAGCAGCAGGAAGCCAACTTCTGCATGAAATGCAGACCAGCAGCAGCTGCTGCTCAAAGGTTTGGCTGGGAGGGAGGCAGCAATTTGCAGCTCCTCCACACCTCCTGGGATCTGCTACCTCACCTTCCTGGGACGAGGAGAAGGAAGGCTCTGTCACATCTGCCAAGAACAGATTTCGATACAAGAGGTGAGGTGGGAGTGTTGGGCAGGAGATGTCAAGGTACTGCTGATCAGCTGGCAACCAGCACTGGAGCTAACGCAGTGGCAACAGCATATCCTGCAAGCACTCTGAGAGGAGCAGTATTCTCTTCAAAGTAATGGTATACCTATCTGAAAGAAGTGAAGAAATGGTAAACAGAGAGATCATCTTCTCCAGGCTCTCTTCAAATGTATTTCATTTTCACCACTGGAAAGCACAGCTGAAGGTGCTGCAGAACTCTGGAACATCTAATGTCTCCTTTACCAGACATGCTGCAGGGAGAAAATTGGTTACCTGCTGTTTTGGCAGACGACTACTGTGTCACACTTCCCAATTGCTTTTCTCTCCTGAAGAAGTTTGTTTGAACTATGGGAAACAGACCTTCCCTGGAAGGGAGGCAGTGTGGTACAAGACAATTGCAGCAACAGGCTGCCTTCCCACCACCTCATTTGTCTTCAAGGCTCACTGGCAGTACTGCTGCCAGGAGGGAGACAGAAGATGAAGGGCATGCACCAGAGTTAAGGCCCACCGTGGGATGCTTCCTTCAGCTCTCCAGCTGGCCAAGTACAGGGAGCTGCAGCCAGTAAATTTCATTGCTTTTCTTCCTCATATACCTCCTGTGCACTGATAGTTGTTTCTCACACATTTTTTTTATTTTTTATTTTTTTTTAGTTTTTTTGATGTTGGTTGGTTGGTTGGTTGGTTTGGTTTGGTTTGGTTCAGTTTTAAATTCTCTGTCCTTTGAATCTGGCTATCTTTCTTCTGAGAGATTATTCACTAGCATCTTTTTAACCAACCCAACAGACTTCCTTTTAATAGTATTTTATTTCTAATAGCATTTAGATGGCATGGCTGATCAGTTTGGCTGGTATTCTCACTAACTTTTGTTGCTGGTTCTTTGTAACCAGTTTCTGTTGTTATTTGAGAGCTGACTATTAGACATATCTTGATATACAAGCCCAAAGAGGTGTTATGAACTGCAAATCCAAACCTGCCTGTAATGTGATTTTGTAAGTTAATTAGAACTAAGAGTTTTGTAGGCAGGGTAGAAATTTCTGAAGAAGTTCTTGCTTGCTTTTATTAAATTTAGTAATAAATAATAATAGCACAATGAGTGAATGTCTTAAAGACTTGTTTAATAACAAAAACAGCAACAACAAAAAAGACAAGTCAAAATCCGAAAACACTATTTAAAATCTCAAATTCAAGGCTTAACTATAAAACCTAAAAACTGGAAGTAGACACTGGAATTTTAACTGGCTATACCACTTATTTGTCAATTACCAAACTGATATTAATGTTATTTCAAAGCCAAATAATTTAGTTAGATTATGAAAATACTTATGAGTTTTAACTTCAGAAATCCTTCTAAAAGGTTCAGTGATTGTTATTAAACTCTTTTAGCATCTTTTAGAACCTTCTTCATGCTCAAGCATTCTCTGTGCTATTAGAACCTAACTACTTTAAAATGCAAACTGCTTTATATGTCAAGACCGCATAGGGCCCATCTTGCATATAATTTTCTCTTTATTTCCCAATTCATGCAAGCACTTTTGGTTAAAAAAAAAAAAAAGTTAAAAAAGAAAAACTTGGGACTTTCTGTCCTCACTGAACCGCTGCTTCACTAAAATCTGAGAAATGAGATGTGAAGTCACAGCAGCTGGGAATTTGGTCAGAAGTAGGAATAAGGCTGGCAATGCCTTTCCATTCAGTGACTTCACTTGGAGAAAAAAAAAAAAAAAAAAAAAAAAAAAGATGATACATGTTGAATTTCTCAGCGCTTGTAGTTTTGATATTTAATTTCCTTCAGACACTCTTTGGGAACTGTGACTAACAGGTTTTCTGTGTTCATAATCCTTCTAAATATAAGTTCTTAGAGCAGGTTTTCTGTTGCTGGTCCGGAAGTAAACAGTTTATTGAGAGCTGTTTACCTGAGCATGTCTTGTTATTAAGTCTCATTATTGACATGTGCCATGCAAATCAGATGTGCTGAGTTCTTGGTTATGTTAATTGACACAGCACTGTCATGAGTAAATGTCTTTAAGAAAATATCTGCAGTGACTATTATAAATTCATATGTTAAATGAATGCATTCTAAATGGGTAAGAAGAAATAGTCACTTGCACAGCCATGATGAAAATTTACTTTTGACATAACTTTGAAATTCTAATCTTGAACTATAGCTCTTTGCAACCTAGAAAAACCCATCATCACCATACCAGCTACTAGGAAGAAAATTAACTCTATCCCAGCCAAAATCAGGACATAGAAAACTTTGTGGCTAATATTTTATAAAGCCTTAAAATGCTAAGTGCTTTATAAATACAATGAAACTTGTTCTAAATGTCCTCTTACATGTGACAAGAATGAGTGGCTCTATGAAGGGTGTTTATCCTACAAAATATTTTTAGGGTATCTGAATGTAGAGCTTTATATTAATATTCATAGTTCCTTTGCTCTTTGAGAATGTCATTTGTAACTTGTTTCACACAGACATTCATGAAGGATGGCAGTCCCAGTAGTGCAAACGGCTGCTTTAGACGTGATACAGAAAGCAATATTTAGGAAGAATATAGATTAATGGGAGAGAACTAAACTTCATAAAAATAAAGCCTTAGACAGGGCCACTGTTTATTTATACGTGATCAAGAAAAATTCTGTTGAGCTCTAGATGTTTTAATATGTTGTAACTGTATGAAAAAGTTAGGATGTAGAGAGACAGTGCTTCTGTGCATAAGTTAGTATCATTTTTTATTTTTCTATTGTCACTGGAAATGAAAGTGTTACTGAATGAATCACCTCAAGACTGTTTTATTTCTATGAATGACACAGAAAGTGAAATTTAAATTATTCATCCAATACTGAACTTTCAGCTTCTAGAGAATACATTTAAGTAAGTGATTTAGAAAAAACTGTTCATATTTCAAAAACTAAGACAATGTTCTGTTATATGTCTATGAAAATGATATGTTAGGGCGTCACAATTCATAGCAGAATTGAGCTTCAGTTTTTCTACATAAGCTTCATATTTAGTAGAGATACTTGTTCTTTTTGGTTCTCTTGCGTCCTCGTGGAGGGAAAACTAATAACTTGTCATTATTATGAATCAGACATGTGCAAAAGCAGCAGTGTATTCCTATTGCTTTATTTTTTTTCTCATTAACCCCAATTTGAAATTATGTCTATTTTTAAGTTTATGTCTACAAATAGTCCTACTTTTTATGGTTATTAGCACAATATTGACTATCAGAGTAGTCATTCTGTCTGATGTTGGTAATAAGTAAACATTGTCAACAGTAGTAAATGTTTGCAAAGGCAAGATTCATGTATTTTATATATATATATATATATATTAAGAATACATACTCCATAAGAATAGCTCAGCGAAGATAGATTTTATTTTGTTTTGTTTTGTTTTCCAGTAAATAATTCATGTAATTTTCAGGAGACCTCTAGAGCCAAGAACAAGGCAGTAGTCAGAGAGAAGGAATTACATTTTGTCATCACATACCTGACAGAGAACTGTGACAGTAAAGGGTCTTGCTAAAGTCTCCAGGAAAATTGTTTGGGGGACAGTTATTCTTTCTATCCTTCCTCTGTCACTATTTCACTTCCTCTTGCAGAAGAGGTCTGTGTATGCATGTGCTGTCCATCTTGTCCAACACAGCTAGACTTCATTATTTCTCCCTTAACAATAGCACAGTTAACATGTTCCAAAAATTTGTCAGGTTGCTTGCATTGCCAAGTATGAAGTATAAGGCCTGGAGGCACTGATCCAATTGAAGCATGCATGTTCTGGATAGACTTCAAATCTTAACACAGCTCTGTGCCAAGCATGGCAGCTGTATGTACTTTCAGAGTTTGATTCCACTCTGGCTACAAAGTTCCTTTGTAGTTAGGAAAAGGTAGGACAATCTGCCTGCATAGGAAGTAAAACTTTTCCACTGATATTGGATCAATCTTTCAAAACATTTTCGTTACAAGTAACTGCTTGGAGAACCTGCAAATCCTGCTCACAGTTGATCAGCTCTGCATAGCTTTCTTTTTAGTAGACTAAGACCAGCAGAAACACTGGTAAAATCAATTGTTCTGAAACTCAAAAGTAAATTCTGATCCTCAGTGTGTGGGTAGCTTGGACCAATACTGCTAGATAAAATAATACCAAGAGGATAACTGTGGAGGTTTTTTTCTTGCTTTGCAATGTGTCCACAGCAGATTCCAGTATTCCTTGAAAGCAACACAGATTTGCTTGGATATCTGTAACGTTTATTTTGTCATGATCAGTGATTGTCAATAATTTATTTTTAATGTATCTATTGAGTTTACAAAGCATATCAACTTTCTAAAGTGTATCTGCAACAAGCTCTGTGGTTCAAAATTAGTAATTCACCATTTATTATAACTGTTATTATACTTTCCTATATATGTTGCTCACTTTGTTGGGGTTTTTGTTTGTTTTTGTTTGTTTATTTTTTCCATCCAACTTAGGACACAGCGATTAAATAATATCTTCTGGAAGAATACTTCCTGACTTGAATTCTTTAAAAGTGATTCCCCCATCTCCTACATAGTCAAGATCTTTCCAGTTTACTTCTAATTTGGAGACCTTTTAAGTCTTTTTTTCTGCTTGAAGCAACTTCCGCTGCCATCTTCCACATCTTAAGTCTCATCACTCAGCACTTTTGAAGTATTTTATAATGATGTGTTCCCAACTGTTGGTAGTTGATTGGTCACATGGGTTCTGACTTAGTTTGGATAGGAGAAAGTAAGTTAAATTTTTATTCCAGAGGAACATAAAGGTTTTCTGTTGCTCAAACCACCCGCACGGTCATATGGAGGCTGTTTCACTCTTCAGTATGGTGAGAGGAAGGATGCAAAGCATCAAAAAGGAAAGATTTTCTAGCCTGGTTTGGTCCACTCAGATTTCCTGTGCTTGGTTGTCATATATTTAATTCTTGAAAATACAGGAAACGTGAAAAGGCAAATCTTAAATGCCAAAACCCAAACTACCCTATTGTAAGCATATGTAAAATATTTCTTACAGCTAGAAGAGATGGGTTCAGTTTCTCTCTAATAGGGAAAATCTAACCTAAGTCATCACATCCTACATGGCTTTTATATTCTCTCCTGTCCTTTGAACAGTTAAGGTGATTCATTCAAATTGCTACCTCCTCCTCTAGTCCTTTATTTCCTTTGCTTTTTCACAAGACATATCTTATTTTGTTGTATCATTCATCCAAATGTTTACTTGTTTGTTTGTTTTCCATTTCAATAAATAGTCTAAATAAGTACATTATGAGAGTAATAAAACTGAAGTTATTTTTAATTTTTTGAGCTTTGCAGCCTTCATGTGCACCACTCTTTTTATTAGTTGGCAATTAAACCTGTGGTAATGTAGAAATAAGAGCAGTTGGATGGGACAAATAAATCATTTTAATCTATACGTAGCTTCCATATATTAAAAATATCCCAGAATGAAAGCAAGGCTGGCAAATTATCAAGAAAAACAATTATAGTACATAAAAGGCTCTGTCTTGTTCCTTATTTTTTCATCAGGTCTAAAAGAGAAGGTTTAGTAGGGATGTGTAATTTGTTCATTTGTTAAAAGCTATTGTAAGCGATTCAGGCTTTGTGGAAAAAAAAAAAAAAAAAAAAAAAAAAAGTCTTGTCAATCTCTTCTTTTGTGTTCCCATCTGCTTCCATTACCCACTTAAAGGTTTTTACTTTCTCTGCTAGGCAAAGTGTCCAGACGCCAAGGGAGTTAAGGAGGGCTGTTTCTAGGCTAATGTCAACAGCAGCTCTGGGAATCAGCTGTTTCTGCTTCTAGTCTTTGTAATGTACATGTGTTAAATGGCTTATGTTGCTATGTCATCAACTTCATGTCGAAAAGACATGCTTCAAAACAGGTACTGGGACAGAACAGGCTGTTTAAGCAGAAGGATATTTTTTCTGTTTTCTTTTCTGCCTTTCCATTGTATGCTATAATCAAAGTAAATATGCTTAGTGTCTTTTGACAGAAATGAGCACTCCTGTCTAAAATATCACCTGTTAGAGATCTGTGTATTTGTGACTCATAGTGGAAATCTTATTATATATCAAAAGATCAAATAACATTATGAAAGGAGTGAAAGACAATGATACTTCAGGCATCCCCATAATACAGAATTTTTCTTTGGATGTTTTCTAAAATCTCCATGATCTTTGAAAGACTGAAAGTAATATTCTTATGTAGCTTTCTGTTACCTTGGATCATACTTTTTACGATGAGTATATATTTACTATTTTATTTCTTCTTAGATATTTCATTGATCATAACACAGAAGAAGATAGATATTTCACCATTGATGCTAATACTGGAACCATTAAAACTGCCAAGATCTTTGACAGAGAGGAAACACCTTGGTACAACATCACAGTGGCTGCTTCTGAGATAGGTAAATAATATATGTGGCACATAGTATTAAAAAATTGAAAGGAAAATAATATTTGGTTTTTAAGGAACACCATCTCGAAGTGTTAGGTTCTTTTTAAACAAAGCTGGTTTTTTTTGTTTTTTTTTTTAAACTAACAACAGTAAAGGAGAAATTTCTGTGTCTGTGTAACTTCCTTAATTCCACAGAACAACCAAACAAAACCCCACAAGCCTGTGTGAGACCACCTATGTAAGTTTGCCATGTTATTCTGTGTGTGATAGGACTTTTTTTACCAAGGAATAGTGCAGGCATTGAAAGACCTAAAATAAATAGCTTGTCCTATTTGTGTATCTTACTTTTATGTATCTTAGAAGACACCATTGTATAGTACAGTCTGAGAAATTAATCCTTTCTTCCTGTAACTACTGTTTATGTTTGTTGAATATGCCAATATTAATTTATTTTCAACAGGTATCTAGTAGTTGCTGATTGTCAGTGTGCTTTTCTGGCCTTTAACAGGCAGAGACAAAAAATGCTTCCTACTGCATTCAAAACACTTCAAAATGTGATGAATTTTCACTACCTCAAAAAATTATTGAAATTGTCAAAAATGTCTGAATAAACATCCCAGATAAATACTTTTACACGAGGCAGGGACAGTTTAAAGAAATAAAAAATAACTTTTCCATTACAGGGTCCTTAATTTGACAAAAAGTTGCAGAGGAAAAAACTCAGCCAAGCAAATGAAAAAAAAACCCCATGTGGTATCAGTAAATCAAGACTTTCTGAGTACTCTTAATGATACCATTTTTCAATGGAAAGTGATTTTGATCCAAACTATGGACTTCTGTTTATTTTCTTTCCCTTTTTTTTTCTTTCTTTGGTGTATGCCATCATTGCCAGATGACAGTCTACATTTTTGTTACCTCTAACATGTGCTACTGACATAAGTGATTCCCCTGTGCCTTCATCTCTTTCATTTCCAGGTTTAAATGGAATCTGTTCTGCCACTATACTGCTAGCATATGTTGCAGAATTAATAGCTCCTAAATATTTTATAAGGACAACGAATTGTTTTTGTTTATTAATCTGCTGTTTCAACTAAGTTGACACTTTCAAGTAAATAAATTTCTATATTAAAACAATAAAATCTAGAGTTTTATGGTTAGCTCTTCACAAGTGGTAGCCAATGCACTTCTCTGTGCTTAACAGTATATTTGCTATTGCAGTGCAGCATGAAATTAAATATAGTTTAGGCCTAATGATAAGAAAGTGAATAATAAGTAAGTGTTAGTTTTAAATAAGAATTAAAAGCCACATTGCAACATACCAAAAAAAAGAATGGAGTAGTCACTAGTCTTTTTGGGAAACAATCAAAATATTATTATTTTGCAGAAATAAATCTCAGTAGCATTAAACTGAAATGTAGCTTTCTGCACTACTTACTTCATATAATCCAGTGAGTGGTATTGCACTTACTGTGCTGAGGAAGATTATAACTAAAAGATAACTGAATGGATAATGAGGATGAAATAACTTTTTTTTTTTTTTTCCTACGAAAGTCTGCTTGGCATTCTCCATTCAAGGTGCTACTTACTAAGGGAAAACATAAGTCTTGTTCTTTCCCTTGCATTGCCTTTTTTGCTATCAAAGTGGGGATTAGGAAGATAAGTAGATCTGTATTATCAGCTTGGATAACAATTCAGTTGTGAAAAATATGAGAGAGAACAGAGGGGAGGAAATGGATGGCAGACAGACTGAAAGGCAGCCTAAATGGCAGATAAACTTTCTTTGTGCCTACTTCTTTGCCATTTTCTTACATAAAGTAATTTGAAAATTATAACAGTGACACAGTCTTCCAAATCCATTGTAAAAGCAGTAATTGGATATATGATTGAAGAAGGAACATATTTTGTGCATACAGCATGAAGGCCCAAACTTATAAGCACTACCTATTACATATCTACATCCTTTTATGACATTCATTTTCAGTTTCATCCACAAGGCATGACACAAATAAGATTTGGGGTTGAAAAATAGATGGAGCACTATGACCAAAATGTGCTTTGGCTGTCAGAGAGGCAAGTTTGTCTTCAAGTTTGTCTGATGTACTGGAAGTCATTTGTAGCTTTCTGAAACAATTTACTTAACCAAGAACATTGCAGAATCTGGAAAGCCCAGAAAGATTGTTCTGCCTCAAAAATAAGAGGTGCTCTGCTGAAATAATGCTACTGTTATAGTTAGTTTCTTGAAGTGTTTTCTTCTTTACTTAACACCGCACTTCAGTGACAAAATTCTTTTGAATAACCTACTGGTAGCTGTGTTTATTTTATGTGAAGGAAGTATAAAATCAACACTGTATTTCTAGCCTTACATTTGTGATATCCACATGTTTCTTACATTGTTTCTGAACTCTCACTAGTAGTTTTGCTTTCTCTGTAGGACTTACTGAGTCAAATGCACTCTACGTTGCTCAAATATCTTCTATGAAATTGGTGTAACTTCTACCACTTTCCTCTGTGGAAGTAATGTTGGTGTAATGAACAACGATATTTCTGTTTGCATGGATGCTGCCTAAAGCACAGCAGAGTTCACTGCTAGAAGAATGGGACAATCCTTTATTTTCTTTGACATGCATTATTCTTCCACAGTAGCATGTGGTGAATGAAAACTGGGATTTTGGTGTCCAGAGCACACCACTGATGTCATTTCTTTGATTGTTTCAGTACAAGTGCTTCCCAAAATCTCCTTGTGGCATTAAGGGACAATACTGTATTTTATACCGAAGTATCTACAAACTGTTTGGAGTGAAGGAAAGGACTAAAAGTTGTTGGCAATAGATTTAAAAATATGGTTTCACTTAAAACTAGTCATGTCTCATTAGCTTGTTAGAATTCTTTGAAAAGGTTTTTAAAATAGAGTTCAAAAGAAGGAGGAGATTCAATTTACTTGGCTCTATTAAAGGATTTGATCAAGTCTTTGACAAGAGTAATAGAAATAGGAAAATACAGAGAAAGAGCACATAGTTTTATAACTGATGAAAGACTAATTTAGAGGAAGGAAATACCACCTTAATGAATGGTTGTTCCTTTGACAGAGGAATGAGGTATGGTTAAGCAATTTTAAGGAATATTTTGTGATGTGTCAACTAAAAGTCATTGTAATGATAGCACACATAAAATGGGCAATAGTTGATTAAGTGAGATTATCAAGTAACACTTACTAAAAATTAAGAAAGATTGAGATAAATTCATACAAGAACAATACCTGTGGAAGTATGTCATAGGTAAATGAGCAGTGAGTTGTACTGAAAACTGTCTGAAATGGAGAGCTGAAAGGGTTATGATGAGCAGCCTGAAGTGCAGCCAGAGGCTAGTCATTAGTGGAGTACCACAGGGGCCAATAATGGATGCAGTACTTTTTAATCTCGTCATTAATGACCTGGTTTATGAGACAAAGTGCACTCAGCAGGTGTGCAAATGACACAAAACTGGAGTAATGGCTGATACAATGGAGGGTTGTGCTGCCATCCAGAAGGATCTCAGCAGTCTGGAGAAATGAATGAACAGAAACTTTATGAATTTCAATAAAAGGAGATGTAGAATCCAGCACCTCAAGTGGAATAACCCTATGCACCAGTGCATATGGAGGGCCATCTTTCTGGAGAGCAGCTTCTCAGAAAAATACCTGGCTGAGTGTCCTGATGGACAACAAGTTGAGCATGATTCAGCAGTGCTTTCTTGAGGCAAAGGCAGCCAAAAACATCATGCTCTGCATGTATAAGACTGTTGCCAGCAGGTCAAGGAAGGTAATCCTTTCGCTCTGCTCAGTCTGTTAAGACTACTTCTGGAGTGCTGGATTCAGGTCTGGGCCCACCTGGACAAAAGAGACGTGGAACAAATGGAACAAGTCTAGTGAAGGAGCATGATATCATTAAGGGACTGCAGTGCCAGTCATACAACAAAAGGCTGAAATAATTGTGTTTTTTTTTTTTTTTTTTAGCCTGGAGAAGAGAGTGCTCAGGGTGTTCTTGCCAGTTTGTTTAAAAACTTGATGGGGAAATTAAAGAAGATGAGTAAAAACTCATCTTTCATGTACCAAGTGAAATGACAAGAGGCAAGGACACAAACTGAAATAAAATTCCATTTAATAACATTAATAAAATTTACTGTGAGATATGTCAAACTAGTGAACAAGTTGCCAAGTGAGACTGGGGATTCTGTGTTTTTGGAGATACTCAAAAAACAACTGGATATGGGCATGAGCAATATACATTGGTTGACCCTGCTTTGAGCAGGGAAGTTGGACAGACTGATCTCCAGAGGCACCTGCCAAAACCAGTCATTCTATGATTCTCTGAGAAGTGCATGTAGAATGAGTAGAAGAAAAGAACAACCACTCAGCAAGCCTGCAGATGACACTAAGCTGAGTAGTGCAGTTGATATAATAGAAGGAAGGGATGCCACCAAAAGGCATCTAGACAAGCTTGAGAAGTGGGTCCCTGTGAGCTGAATGTGACTCTGCAAGTCCAAATTCAAGGTATTGCACTTGAGCCAGGGCAATCCAAGATATTAGAGCAGATTGGGAGAAGAACTCATTGAGAGCAGTCCTGGAGAGAAGGACTTAGAGGTTCTGATGAACTAAAAGTTTGACATGAGCCAGTAACGTGTACACTTGCAGTCTGGAAAGCCAAGTGTATCCCGGGCTGCGTCATAAGAGATGTGACCAGCACAGAGAGGAAGGTGATTGTTCCCCTCTACTCTGCCCTCATGAGGTCCCATGCGGAGTATTGTATCCAGGCCTGGGGTCCCCAACACAAAGACATGGAGTATTGGAGCCAATCCAGAGGAGGGCATAAAGATAATCAGAGGGCTGGAGCATCTCTCCTATGAACAAAGGTTGAGGTAGTTGAGCTGGACTTGCTCAGGCTGGAGAAGAGAAGGCCTTCCAATACCTAAACAGAGTTTATAAACAGGAGGGAGGGCAACTTTTTACATGGTCTGATAGTGATAGGACAAGGGGGAATGTCTTTGAACTAAAGGGAGATTTAGATTAGATATTGTAAAGAAATTCTTTACTCAGAAGGTGATGAGCCACTGGAACAAGTTGCCCAGAGAAGTTGTGGATGTCCCATCCCTGGAGGCATTTGAGGCCAAGCTGGATGGGGCTTTAGCAGCCTGGTCTAGTGGAAAGTTTCCCTGCCTATGGCAAAGTGATTGGAACTAGATCATTAAGCCAGTCTATGGCTATGTGATTCTCTGACTTCAAAATACTGAAGCATTCCAAAACAAAATGGTTGTAAAAACAGTTGTGAGTGATTCAGTTAAGGTTGTTGTTCTCTAGCAAATAGTAGTGCTGACATTAAAAGCAAGAGCAAAGTCCCAAATCACAGCCACTTCCAAGGGAAATAAACATTTGCTTCAAAGTTTTTATAGCAGCGATGCAAACAGAACAAATAGTAATATTTTGAAGCCTTAGTGCCCAAGAAGAACAACTAATAGCTACGGGAACAAAAACTGACAGTTGAAGGAATCATAAAATGGCTTGATTTGAGAAAGAAATCAGGAATATCTTTCAATAGACATTTCTACTTGGAAATACTGCAAGATAGACTGCATCAAGAAGCTCCTTTTAAGTGTTAATTCTAACAGCTAAGCTAAGCATGTCCAATGTCTTCTTCATAGACAAAAACAGATTCTAGATCTTGCATTCCCATGATGTTAACAGTCATATGGAGAATGAGAATGGAAGATGGAGAGAAGGTGTAAAGCAAACAGAATAGATCTGTTTGTGCTATTTAAAGGTGCTTTGATTTATATTACAAGAAGTAAAACCAAAAGAGATTTATATTACAAGAAGTAAAACCAAAAGACAAAAATAAAAAAAAAAACCAACACATTTTTTTTCTTTCTGTTTTGAAACACATGAAAACAACATATGCGTTGCCTGAAGGAAATAAGTCTATGGAGTATTAACTTCCTGGCACATAGCACTGAAAGAATTAGAAAAGAGCAAGAATTGATGACATTTTATTTTCTCACTTTACCATTTTCCCATAACCAAGAATAGTTTTAATACTTTGCATCAAAATCAATCAATAAATAAACAAATAAATAAAACTGATTCCTTTTCAAGGTCTAAGATAAAGTAATATAAATCAGAGCAAAGCACTGTTACAGTGCTGTAATCTCCTAACCTTCTATTTCTGGTGGACAGCAGGATGATTTTTTTAAAACCAGAGAGTTTGTTGCTTAGAATTGTTTAGAGTGAATTCTGGTCCATACTTTTTTCTTGACAACCTTTTTTTTTTTTTTTTTTTTTTTTTTTTTTTTTTTTTTTTTTTTCCAAAATGAAGTGCGTATGAATAATGAAAAGGCCATGTTTAGTTTGACATCAGTAGAGGGAAACTTTCTTTATATATTGTTTCACTGCATTTGTGTTTATAGATATGTTACAGAGCCAGATCTTATAGTGCTACTTTAAGGTCAGCTCCTCCCACAGATTCCCCCTGACTCGAGAAAAAAAATCACACACATTCCTCGTTTTTACTTCACTTACATTCTGCCAGCTAGCTCAGTTACAGAAAGAGTTTTGGTACTGATAACAATTACTTTTTTATTTTTCCAAGAAACAGAATCTGCCACAAAATATTTCCTACTTTTCCCCTAAATGAAAACCAGATTAAAGCAGATTTTTAAAAATACAAGATCTGTGTTCCAAGACTGTTTTGCTGGTGGAGTAGTGAAAAACTAAGTATCTATCATCTTTTTAATGGCAAGATCTAGACACAATACTAGCACTCTGCCCACACTCTAAAGTGGCATGGTTTATTTCCAGTCTTGGTAAGCTGCCTACCAATGGACCGTTTGTAGCAGAATCTGCCATTGCATCCTTATGCAATAAACAAAGCTGACACAAAACTCTTTATAAAAACAGTTGTCTTGAGGCAGCTAGTTCTCCATCCTGCTCAAGAAGTGATTCCTCTAATGCCAGGTTCAATGCTTGTTTCGCTGTTTATCTTGGTTTAGTCATTGCGTCCTAGGCAAGACGGATTTTATTCTCCTCTATTTCTTTGGGGAAAGGTATAGCTAAGATATTCATACAATGTCATCTGAAGATGGTATAGGGTATGGCTATATGGTAGCTACCAAGGGGGTTTCTGAAGAAGAGACAGTCTTTGGGATCATGTGACATTTTCCCCTTCAGGACTTTGCAAAGCAGTACCAGAATCTCGAAATGGACCCACTACTGGCCACAGAACCAGTGCAGTTTGTGGTGCCCTGATCTACTCAGGAGGTAAGCATTAGCATTGTCAATGAGCTGCAGAATTTTGCTTCCATTAAGGCAGAGGGAGTAGCCAGATTGAGAACACTGAATGTTTAAGTCTGCTGCAGTGGTATTATTACTGATATTACTTCTTTTATTACTTCTACTACTGCCACCAGCCTGAATTAAACCTATATTTTTTGAATATTCCTCTCACTTACATATAAAGCATTCTTTTATTATTTTACTTCTGCTTCTGTGATATATTTCATCCATTCTAGATCTATATTCTGTCAAAACTATTCAGTATTGGTAGACGAGATTTGTGCCTTCTATTTCTCTTTGAAAAGTACCAGAAAAGATAACTGGTTGAACTTCCCAAATATTGGTTTGCATCATAAGGTCTTGTAAAGCTGTCAGAATGAGAAGAAGATGTTTTTGTTGTGATTAAGAGTGATATTTAAAACTAATTGTGAAAAAGCATAGACATTCATCATAAAACTGAATTAAGTGAAAATATTTGTGCTACTTCATGAAAAGATGGAAAATCTTTTTTTTTTTTTTTTCTTCAGACTGTTAAAATAGTTCAGGCTTATTCTGTGTTAAATTATTCACTCAACTTCCATAACATATAATATTATATATCATAATGGTAAATAATATACAAGTATATTATTATAAGTATGCAAATATATGCATATGCAAATATATATTATAAGTATACAAAACAAACAAACAAACAAACAAGATTATTTACATTGAAACTGTTAATGTCACTCAAGTTGAATTTATCTTCATAAAGCTCATGGGGATTTTGTTAATGTGAAAAAAGGAGTATGAGACAACAGAAGCTATATTAAAAATAAGCTTTCTTCTTGAACAGGGTTCTTAAAGCTTCCCCACATAAATTAACTGGGGAGAAGATTTAGGCTTCCAGATTGGCTGTTGATAACGAATTCTACAACTTCAGGGAGGACTGCCTGGCTGCAGTACTGATACTTAATGAAACTGATTGCTTTACCAATTTTAGTACTCTGACAGAAGAACCATTTATTCTGGGAAAAATCTCAAGCGTAAGAAAGCAGGCCCCTAATGTAGGTGAATCAGAACAATATTTCTGCTTCAGTTATCCTTTAAAACAGTGAGCATTCACGTTGAAAAATCTTCACTTGAGGCATAATACTAATAAGATACAGAATGTATCTTGTTGTTTTATAATGCACAGGACTGAAATATACGTCGGCACTGATTATCTCAAAACTGGAAATCTGCCAAACTAATGTAATGCATTTGACTAATTACTATAAAAGGGATCAGTTATCAGAGTGTTTTGGGGATTGCAGGTGAGCTGCACACCTGCAAAAGACTGTAGTTTATGTTTATTTTGTAGTAAAATAAGTATCTTGTAATAATACAAACCAAAATACAACCTGCTTATAAGAACATTGTTAATTTGTTCTTATTCCTTTCCTCCCTTATAAGCTGTGCTATCATCTTGCATACACATTGATGTAGTATACACAATCTGACAAACTTCAAGACCATTTTGGAAAGTGGTGTTAATACTTTCCGTATTAGCATTTTGTAATAAGTAGGCTGCCAGTATGGAAATTTGCCTGCAAAGGTCAAAGATCCTATAAGGTAACTGCTTCCAGAAAGATACCAATAATTCCCTGTACTCTTTTGAACTGGTAAGATAAATAGGAATTCCTTGTGCTGCAAAACAGCTGCCAAAAACAAACAAACAAATAAATAAATAAAACACAGCCGGAAAAAAACAACAGCTCTCTGAATCTCTGTGAAATCTCAGTGAAAGTAATGCAAGTTCAACAGACTGGGATAAGACACATTGGAAAGTAGTGACAGGTATACAGGAGGACACTGTTCAGGACTAGGAAAGGGTTCTGATACACTGTACTGAAACAAAATTTACCTGTCTGTTGCCAGGCAGGCACACACTGGTTTAAAACATTTGATTTTCTTTCCTCACTAAATATTCCAAACATGTCAGATCAACAGAACGGTTCTGTGTCTCTGTTACCTTCTGCCCTGTGCTTTTCCTGATTTCTTTCTCCCTTCCTCTTAGATGTATTATGCCATCTTCTAGCTTTGAAGATGGCACTGCTTTGAACTGAGGACTAGACCAATGACCTGCAGAGGTCCCTTTCAGCTAAGATTCTATGATTATCTAGTTGTCACAAATTCTTCTGCCTTCTGGCAAAATCTGCCTTCTGGCTTTTTCTAATATTAAAATCTTCATTGCTTTCACTGCATCTTATGAAGCCACTCCCAAATGGATTCTTCCTTAACCCTTTAATATAATACCTGTCTTCGATATATGTACTATTCTTTTGTGTGCTACTTTGTATTTTTCCTGTAATTTATAACTCTTTCTAGTTCATATGCCTGAAATTATTCTGGAGGAGGCACAGTAGTAGCTCTCCACAACTACCTGAAAGGCTATTGTAGCAAGGTGGAGATCAGCCACTTATCCCAGTTATCAGTGACAGGATGAGAGGGAATGACATTAAGTTGCACCAGGGGAGATTCAGGTTGTATATTAAGAAAAATTTATTCTTGGAAAGTGATAGTACATCGGAAAAGACAGCTCAGGAAGGTGGTGAAGTCACCATCCCTGGAGGTTTTCAAGAAGAGGGCAGATGTAGCATTTGGGGTATGGTTTTCTGGGAGTGGTGGTAATGGGTTGATGGTCAGACTCTTGACGGTCTGATGGTCTGATTCTAGAGTTTTTTTCCAACCTCAATGATCCTTTGATTCTATGATATTATACCTCACAGAATGTAGGTTAGAACATTCCAGGCTCAAGAACAAGGATATTTTCATAACCTAAAGGTTAGATCATCCATTATTAGATATCATATCCTGTTACTGTAACTATAGAAATTTGAAATTATAGAAATCTTGTAATTTGTCTGTTAGCATTGACAGAACAAGCTACCTAAAATATTTTGTAAACAATATGTTAGTGAGCATTAAGAACTATTCGATCTTTATTGCTTTGTACTGTGCTGTTCTGCACAATCTTAAAGTCTACCACCAAGGAAGGACCAAACATCTTTTCAGTTAATTCTCAAAGTTCAAAGGGAGTTCTGGAGAGAAGGCTGCTTTTCTTTCTGTCATAATTTGAATTGGATGGTTTCTTTCATCCAACTGCATAGCAAACAGCCAACAGTTCTTCACTTTCCCTTTGTATATTCACAGCATTCAAACGCTCCTCTAGATTACTAAACTAGACTACTTAAGTACTATATTTTAAACATATTCCTAATTTTGCAACTGAACATTCACAGCAAGAAAATGGAATTTGTGAGTCTGTCGCTCTTCTGCATGTATTCTTATAACTTTTAATGCTAATGTTAATTGGGAATGACAATGACAAATAAACTCCCATGTTCTCAAATATTCTTTCAGTAGGAGGCTACCTTACTGGTGGTTTTGAATCTAAATGTCTAAACAAATGAATGGTTTTTAGGCTTCTAAGCAAATGCCCTCAAAGGCATGAAAAATCTGAGGCATTCTACAAATGACTTTTTTTTGATGGAAACTCTCTTTCTCTCTCTCTCTTTTTTTTTTTTTTTTTTTTTTTTTTTTGAAACAAAAATGTGGAAAAATACAGATAGAAATAACCAGGAGAAATAAAACGTGCACGTTAAAAAAAAAAAAGAAATCTGTAGGACCCCATTCTTCTACCTTGTTGTGTGTGAATGATTGACTTCGCATTTTTCTACTGATAGTTTAATTTAATTGGTGAAAAACAAAATGAAGTTTGTTATCTACAAGATGGATACTTACACAGACTTTGGAAGATATATTGCCCCTAATTTTAAAATGTTCTCAGTATATAATTCTTCTAATCAGATATAAGTGTCTTGGTACATAGTAGTAAGAACAAAAGAATGATGGATTAAGACTCGTATTTTTTTGCTATCTTAACACAGAAAGTGTATTTTCATTGAAAAAAAAATCATTTATTGTGCTTTTTGCAAGTGATCTTTTTTTGAAGGTGAGCTCTCAAACAACTATAAATCATATACTAAGACACCGTTATTTAAACATTTTTGAACTGATGTGTCACTGATGCTGGATTTTCAGAGAAAATACAAGACTTACTGACTGCTTTGTCTAACAACATGATAACTTGTGAGGAAGTTTGAATCAGCCTTGGGAATGGTTTATGTGTATACCTGTGTGCTTCTATTTCCATATTATTTCGGCATTTTGCGTACATTACTCTGAAAGTAATGCCTCTTGTTTATTTCCATGGAGACTACAACTACAACTCTAAAGAGCATAATAACGCTATTTTTTATAGAGCAGATTCTCAGCTACAACCGGCTATTTTTCAACACAGTCACCACCACTAGCTGTGCATTTTCACCAGTGATGAATGAGAGCCTGCTTGCTACATTCATAAAAATCTGCACTAGCAGGGGTGACCCACTGTTTCACAGTTGCTATGACCATGTTGTGGTAGGACAGTCCAACCAAGATTGGCAATTTCTTCCATGGTCTTCAAACTGTTATGGGGCCTGGTGTTATCATGTTGCAAGAGTAAAGTTGTTTTCCTCTTGTCCTGACTCTGGAATTTCGAGCCTTCAGATTAGACAGTAGTGTTATGTAGTGATCAGAGTTGATCATTTGTCTGCTTTCCAAATAATCCAGAAGGGTCACCCCTTTCCTATCCAAAAGAACAGTGCACATCACTTCACCTGCTGAGGGCAGCGTTTTGAAATTCTTTGATGGGGAATTCACATCACCACTCCACGCACTGCCATTCTGACTCTGGCTCATAGTGGTGACATCACGTCTCATCACTGGTAATGATATGATCCAGTAGACTTTCACCTTTAGTTTTGTACTGGTTCAATAGATCCTGACAAACTTGCATACGTTGTTTTTGTTCCTGTGTGAGCACTTATGGGACCCTCTTGACACAAACACTGCTATATTCTCATGTTATCACCATCATTTCCAATACATTGAAACCAATGTTCAGCTCCATACACAGTTCCCTGATGGTAATCCACTGATTTGTATGGATGAGCTGGGAACACTGTTCACTTCATGGTGTGACAGCTGTGCATGGCTTTCTGGAATGTGCCTTCTTTTTCACGTTGCTGAAACTCACTGCCTCACTCTACTCACATGCACTGTTTGGTCTACAGAAACATTCAGCAATTATCAATGAATATCAATGAGTGCAATTATTTCTGCATGAAGGAATTCAGTGATACATTTTTGCTTCATCCATACTTTCATGTCTGATACCATTTTGTCAGACTGCCCCTCTGATACTATCTGTCACATGGCAACAAAAGGTAATGGAATTTTGGAGGGACGGTTCTGCCTCTGCTGCCATATCACCAACATCCGCCTCTAATGTCATGGACCAACATCATAAAATAGGCAGTACTTTTGGAGCTGCCTTCCTAGTTCCTAAACTCATTGAGGGACTGAAAAAAATATAAAAGATCTTAATGTGATGACACTTTGATGTTAATTGAAAAATAATCAATCGTTTCTTGCATAGAGTGACAGCATGCAATAGCACCAACAGCCTCCTCCTACTTCATTTTCAGAGTATTTTGTATTTTTATTGCTATGACATAACTGTAACTTAAGACTTATACTATGCTTTCTACTCCACTTTTTTTTCAAAACAGTTAGTGAAGCTCAGCAAATGTCATCTTTCATGATCTTACTACCTAAGGTTTTGCAACTGTATCTAGTTCTCATCCATTTGCTGCGTTGAGAAATCACATTTTGATAAAGGATGTCACTGAATTTTGTATATTACATATATAACATAATTTGTATTGTTTTTGTAAAATAATATCTATATAATGTTCAATATTGCATAAGATTGAATATATTGCTGCATAATATTGAAAATTATATATAAATTATAATTAATTATATGAATATTGAATATATATAAAAGTCCTTTGTATATTTTTCAGACAATCCTGGGCTAGTGAGCCATGTTCCAGTTGGCATTAGAATCCTGGATGTCAATGACAACCCTCCGGAGCTCGCCAGAGAGTATGACGTAGTGGTCTGTGAGAATGCAAAGCCTGGTCAGGTAACTCTCACAGTTATCTTTTTCTCAGTGAGAAAGAATTACTTTATTTGTTAATGCTATATATGTTAAAAGTTTGTTTTGATCACATGCCATATTTCTTTCTTATTTCATTTTCATATTTCACATTTGCCCTAACATTTTAAATGTATTAGTCTGTATTTTAACTGTATTAGACTAAAGGGAGAAGATTGGGAATACATTCAAGATATTTTTCTTGTTATTTCAAGAAAATGCATTACAAAAACCTTAATCTTGTCAGATGGAATTTGAAAAGCCACTATCCTGTAACAAATGGATGAAGCAGATTTAACAGCTCTCACTAAGTGCCATGTGGGAGAAAGGTTTGAAATATAACTCAGGGGAATGACTAACATGACTGCTGTCCTCACTTTTTGCATGTTTGATTGCTCAGAAGTGTTCACATGGAAAGACAAATGAGGGTGAACCTGTCTATGAAGTGTCTTTATGAAAACATGCTGATCAGCTCTTCCAAAACAATGAGCAGAGGGGACGTTGCAAAAAACAATTACTTTTTAACAAAAAAACTGAAAAACAATTACTTTCCAGATACTGTTCCATAGTTCATGGATTTCACTGTGGTCCATGGTTTGACAACTTTACCAAGGTGTTTTTTGTTTTTTTTTGTTTTTTTTTTGTTTTGTTTTTTTTTTAACCAGAAGTACCTTTTTTGTAGAGACTGGGTTGTTACACAGATCTTCATGGCAGTTCTGCATTATTACACAGGTTGTAGGTTGGAATAGTGAGCTTGCATCATACACACGTGAGACATACTCTGACTTTTATATTCAGTATACAATTAGGCTTCAGAAAAGATTGTGATGGACTATTAAAAAACAACAACAACAACAAAACAAACAAAACAACAAAAGGATACAAAAGAACCTGGCTCTTGTTCAGAAAATTTTACTGTCTATTTTAAGGAAAAAAAAAAGTCAATGAACAACAAATATTAAGGAAGCGCAAATAAGCAAACATTGCAGAATAAGACAACCTTCCATGTGCTAGAAAATGTGTTGAGCTGAATAGTTTTGAATCACTACGAAGACAGCATTCATTCTGAATTATCCATCATCTGGTAAGAATGAGTAGTACAAAATATCACTAAAGAACAAATCCTGTCAGACGCTGCCAGGCACAGCTACTTGACTGATGTTTGAGGTTTGCAGCTCTGCCCTGTCCTGCATGAGTCCTTGTTTCCTTCTTCAGGAAATCTAAGGAGATAAGCTGCCTAGCCATTTTCTCTCCGTGGCTTAATTTATTTACTTTCCAAAATAATAATAATAATAAAATTTAAGAAAATGTACTTCAGTGAACCCCCCCAAAAGCATCTCAAAAATGTTTTTGAAAGATGATAATTTCCACAGTGAAGAGACAGTTTTTCTCCATTAGTAGTCACTTACAGAGAAAGTAAATTCTATATCTTCAACAGCTTCCAGATGAAGCCTAATGCAAATGAAGCAGTTGTGATTTGATCTTAGATGATGTACAGAGTTGGAGAACCCTGAGTTCTAGAAATACACTCGTTTTCTGTATGGTTGTGAAATATAGCCAATGGAGGAGAATGAAATTTTACAATCTTCCATGAAGTACCATTACAAAAGAAATTTTCCTTTGTTTAAAACAGGACTCATTTTATTAATTTTAAGGAAGTGACAGCAAATAGTGGTTTAAAAAAAGTTCAAATGCTTTGTTATGCAAATTGCAGGAGTGAAATGTTGACTGTTTTCTGAATGTTTCCAAGTTCACTGCTTGTCCTGACAGAGTATGAGGTTCTTAAAATGTTTCACTAAGTCTACTAGTCATATTAATGACAAAAAGTAGCATTATTTCTGGGTGTTTTTCAGAAGAATCATACAAAAAAATACGGTAGTAATGAAATGTCATTTCCCTGACACTGTTATTATAAGTAACACACATGCACACGTGCACACATACACAACATTTTTTCAGAATCAGGGTGTATAAACATTGTACTGCCAAGAAGAGCTACCTTATCCTGCACATTGTTATTTCTAATAGTCAAAGGAAGTGAATCACAGCTGGCAAGGCACACCTCTGCTTTAAATTGGTCACATGTATATTTACTTGTTTATTGATTCAGTTCTGAAAAGCATCTGAGCTGGACTGAATACCTGCTCTATATCATTTTCAATTAGTTCTCCTTCGTTACTGAAATTCTTTTTCTTCTGAACAACTCTTACCTTTAAAAAAATAGCATAACCTTTCAGTTTAATCTCTTCAGTGCTGTCAGTGAGCATTACAGAAGTTGAGTTTCTCTGTTTACATTTTTATTTTAATCAGCAGCTCTGATGAGGTGCATATTAACATCTGCTGGTAGGCTAATAATTAGTTGGCCTACTAATTAGAAAAGGGCTAGGAGTACATTTGGATGTCAAATAGATGCACAGTTTTGTTCTTCACTTCTAAAAAACTGTCTTTAAAATCTGTTCCTTGGAAAACAAGAGCCTATTCTGAAAGATCGTGGCCCTTTTTCTTTTAAGAATCGTTCTGATGCTCTTTTGACCTGTTCTGTTACACACACACTGTCCATTTTCCATTGGAAAAGCATAGTTTCTATACCATCTGATGCTGTACTTTTTACATAGGTTGATGTATTCAGGGGATACTCAAATTTCCATGTGCAAGAAAGTAGGTAGAATGTTGAGTTTTAATGCATCTTATTCATTAATTTTAGTATTGTGGTAGTGAGGTCTTGATCAAAAGTATCTTTGTTGCAAAAAGACATACTCTTGAAGCCAGGTTCTGTAAACTCTCATAGGACATTTTGTTTAAGAGAGGACAACAGGACAAAAGTTATGTAGTAGGCCATCAAATAAAATCTGAAAGTACATAGCTAAGTGACATATCTTTCACTGATGATTACATATGAGCACGTAAGACATATGAGCAGTATTTAACAATTCACATTTTTTAAGATCTGGTCTGAGTTTATTGCAGCTGTGAATTGCATTTAACTGTAATTTTGGTATTTGAGTAATAATGGAAAGTGATTGTCTTGAAAATATATTGACTCCCGTTTTTGTCTTGCTTTGTTCATAACTTTTGAACATTATTAACTTAAAATACGTATCTAGGATAAATAAATGTCTGTTTTAACATGATAATTATTTCAATTTCATATGCATCTTTTCAAAATTCAGTAGAGAACAACTAGCTTTTACTAAACATTTTCACCTGTATTGTCATATCTTTGGCAAACTTCATGATTATAGACATTTCAATTTGATGTTCTGCTACAGGTCAGTAAAAAAGTACCATGAGAAAATATTCTCTGCAGTTATCAGCAGTATTGTTAATTGTTTAAAACTAGCATAGTCTATAGAATATACTATCTTGTATATGTTCAGCAGAATAATTATTATGGTCTATTGGCTTTAAAATGTATTTGTTTTGCTTCTCGTACATGAATGGAGGTAGAGAACTGTGTGCTGCCTTTTCATTTCAAAATAGATCAACCCTCTGGAGCCTGCACTGTTTATGCTTCAGGTTCAGTCAAGACAGACTGCAGCTGAACACTGAACAGAAAAATTCTCATGAAAAGAGCCCTTCTCCCTCCCCCTTTTACATTTCCCTCAGGATATCTATCAGCTCCGTGCAGCACTCTATGTGGGCTTCACTGGATATATCACAAGAACAACTTTTATTAAATTCTACTTTATCACTTGAGCTTCCAGGCCCAGCATGAAAATGAAAGCAGAGTTAGAAATATTGCTTGGTCACAGAATCCAAAAGCTTAGCTCAGTTTTAGTTGAAAGTAAATTTTAAAAATCATCTGGGCTTTTGAAGGTAAAGGTCTTACCTTTCAAAAATACCTCTCCTGTACATAGTTGCTACATCTAATTCTGTTCCTTTGGGGCAAACCAAACTATACCCAGGAGTGGCAGCTGTTTTTTTTATTTTCTGTTATCTGACAATTTTAAAACTGATTCTTATCTGGAATTTTAAACAGAGCTTGCCATTTTTCTTAAAATATTCTTTTTCCTAACCAGTACATCTCATTGTTAGGATGTCAAGCAAAATGATGTACTGGACAGACCATTCTGGTTCAGCCTGAATTTAGGCTCTATAGAAATGAAAGACTAGGCAAAAGTGTAATTCTGAAGGTCAGTAGAAAGTAATGCAGATGATGAAAATCTCCATACCAGGACTTTTGCCTGTACCATATCTGAATGTTGGAAAGTGTAGATGCTTTACATGCATTTATCTAGCTCCTAAAACATTTCATGCTAGAAGAATCAAGCTAATGACCCAGTCATATCATCTGTTGAATTTGGCAGCAGTCAAGTAGAAAATTAAAATAAGCAAAATTTGAACATTCTACTAAGGTCAGGTAATATTGGGGTCAAGTTCAAGTTTCAGCACATTCATTGTTAATTTTTATTTCAGGTAATTCAGACCATCACTGCAACTGACAAAGATAACTCTGCAAATGGGGCCAGATTCCATTTTTCTCTTGATGAAGGGCTTTCTTTGAATCCCAACTTTACTCTAAGGGATAATGAAGGTAAATCAAACATGTAGTTTTGTACAAAATGGATCTCTGTTTTGTCTGGGATGTCTCATTTAACAGAGTAATTTCCATGCATTTCTTGACAGAAGGGGAAAATTGGTATGTCATCATCAAGCTGGTTAATATCAAGGGCATGGTGTATACAACATACGGCAAGCCATGAATAATCAGATATTCTATGCCTTTATACAATTTAGCATTTGTGTTTCAAATATTCACAAATGTTTTTAGAAAGTGGATTAATTAAAAAGGTGTTGTCATATTTATCTGCTTCTAGGTAGGTAGTATTAAGTGAGTACTTTCAGGGTTATTGCTTTCTTTAAGGGAGGAACTAAGAATTTAAGGTTAAGAAAAACTTGAATTTGTGCTTGCATTTATGGATATGGTACCAAGAGTAGATCTTTCAGTGCTTCCTGAGTGGTAGTCTACCTCTTCATGTTCTTCCTAATAAGGTGTGTCTAAAAAGTACAAGGAGTACTTTTTAGGTGCACAGTGGGTGCACTTTTAGTTGCCTTCAGAGTCACCTGGATAAGTTTTTCTGAATGTTTCTTGCATCAAAGACCCATCTAGCCTTTCAAAAAAAATAATACCATTTATGTAATTGTTTCCATTTTGCACTCTATTGAAAATGAAGGTAAACTTAAAATGTTTGTCTGTTTCTTTCCTCTGGGACTTTTTGGTATAAGAGTATACTGTATGCTTTTGTTCATATCTGTATGTGGAAATACATGGTAGTCAGCTTTATTGTAGTTGCATTTTTGCAATAGTACCACGCAATACTCCCTGAGATCTTACAGATCACTGCACAACTGTAATGACTGAGAAACATTAGCTCCATCATTGTACAAATGAAACTATTCTTCAAAGGTATTTTGGAGGAAGAGAGACTGCATAATCTTCCTTAGGAATCTGTTCCAGTGTTTAACTGTTCTTAGCACAGAAAAAATGAATACATCTTATCAATATTAGAAAAGTATTAAAATTGGCTTTTGTTTCACCTAAAGAGATAAAGAGTAAGTATGCATTTCCTGTAAAACTACTAGGCAAACAGAAACTCCAATAATACAGTTTCCAATTTGCATATACTTAAATACAACGATATTTTAGCTTAAATCATAATAAGACATTCAACTTGGTAAACAACCAGAAAACTTAAAGTATTGTTACAATTTTACTCAACATATAACCTTTTGATTCTGTTGTTTAAAAACTGTCATTTTGGGCTATCTTTTCTCTGTGATAAAATACTCTGTATGTACAGTACAAGTTAAATTTATAAAGTATGTTCACAATAGCCAGTTATTTTACATTCACACTTTTCCCTGTCTCTATTCAGAAATTTTGAATTTCTGTTATTTTGTATTCCAGGAAATAGCTGAGAAATGGTGGGCAGTAATATTTCTTATGTTTGTCAAGTTTCCTATTTTATTTCTAGATTTAATAATCCAATAATGGTTGGGATTCTAGGATTTTTGTTTGTTTGTTTGCTTTATTTTTCCTCTATAGAAATTTGCCAACAACTGCCTTAAGAGAGTTTTCATTGTTTTGCAAAATGCTGAAAAACAAAAGCTCAACATCACATTGAATATGGTGGTCAGTGGTAGCTTTATCTGTGAACGCAAGGTAGTATTTCTCTTGAAGACTTTTTTGAATCAGGTCATCCTCTCTTTTTATTTTTCAGGACAAAGGATTAATTTCACAAAAATCTCAGGAGGCATTTTCTTCCCTTGCTTTCACAACCCTAAACAACAGGATACTGCTCTGACTTTGAGCTGCAGTGCATTATTGCATAAATATTCCGTTCTACTCCATTATCAGTACAGCTACAAGATCAAAAGACTCTACAGTAGTAAATCAGATCCTTAAATGTTAACACATCCATATGCTTTCACTGATATCTAGAAGAGTTACACAAGCATAACATTTCCTAATTTATCCCTACATAATCTCAACATATGTATGATTCAGATTAGTAGTATCCCATTGCTTCAGCATAGGAAATAGATATTAAATAGTCAGTCCATACAATTGATTGTATGGCCATGTAAGATTATGTCTCTTGAGCCTGAGCTTGAGCCTTTGCTCATTAACAATCCACGGTTTTAAAGCTCCCGTGCTTGAGTACATACCCTCAAAATACAGAAATTAAAACCCTTAGAGGAGGATATAGGACTATATTAAATATGCGGTCTATCTGAACCTAAGAATTGTTTAGATCACCTTCTGGATTCTGATGGTGTTGATGATTTTCATTTTAAATGAAAAATACAGAGAAGACAGAATATATTTTTTTCCCTGCTGACTACCTTATGCTACAGTACATTCTTTGATGCTGGCTGAAGTTTTTTATTTTGACAGTTCAGAGAGAGAGAAAAAAAAAAAATTAAGAGTATGAGCAAGAGGACAGCCAGCAAAATGATGCAGTATCCATACCCATGTAAGCAAGACAAAACAAGAAGGGTTATAACATTTCTTTGCTATACAAAGAAAATGCATTAGGTTGTAATAATTCCCTGAAGTCTGCAATTTTAGAAAGCAAATCCAGGAAACATGCCTCTTTGTTTGAGAATTGTACTTATGATGGCTTTTTAATGAAAACAGTGCTGTTTACAATTTATTCTGTCCAGGGAAGTGTTGCAGTTTCTACTAAAACCTGAACGGCCAAATTGTTATTTAATTTGGAAGTGCTTTTTTCTTGCTGTTTGGATGCTATATATCTGAGTTATTGTACATGTTCTTCTGACACTGTTATTTACTGTGTTACAATAGATAATTTTGAAATCTTGATCACTTTTGTTTAATGCCTTAAATGTACAGTTTTTGCCTCATCGGAAATATCAGCTACTGCAAGTCCAATTTAAAATCTGCCTGAGCATTATGATGAAAAGGCCTCTTCAGAACAGAGCTATTTGATAGAACTGTAGAACTACAGTCATTTGGGTTGGAAGGGACCTATCTGCTCTGCCATGGACAGGGGATACCTTCCACTAGATCAGGTTGTTCAAACCACCAATCAACCTGGCCTTGAACACTTTCAGGGATGGAATATCTACAACTCTGGTCAACATGTTTCAGGGCCTCACCACCCCCTGAGTAAAGAATTTCTTAATTATTTCCAATATAAATCTACTTTCTTTTAGTCTTAAGCTAAGATCTCTTGTCCTAACACTACGCTCCCTCCCTGATAGAATCTCTCCCTGTCTTTCCTGTAGACCCCCACTCCTCCTTTAGGTACTGGAAAGCTACTATAAGGTTTCCCCAGAGAGTTCTCTTCTACAAGCTGAACAATCCCAACTTTCTCAGCCTCTCTTCATAGGAGAGGTGCTCCAGCCCTCTGATCATCTGCATGGCCCTCCTTTGGACTCACTCTATCAGGTCTGTGTCCTTAAGCTGGGGACCCCAGAGCTGAATGAAGTACTCCAGGTGGTGTCTCAGAAGAGCAGAGTAGAGGGGGAGAATCATTTCCTTCAACAATGCTGGTCACTATTCTTTTGATGATACAGGATACAGTTGGCCATCTGGGCAGCAGACACACACTACTGGCTCATGCAGGTTTTTCATTAGTGAACACCCCCAAATCCTTCTCAGGGATGCCCTCAATCCATTCTCTGCCCAGTCTATATTTATGCTTGGGACCACCTCAAGTCAGGTGTGGGGCATTGCACTTGGCCTTGTCTAACTTCATGAGGTTCACAAGGACCCACCTCTCAAGTTTGCCAAAGTCCCTCTGGATGGCATCCTTTCAAAGCATTGAATTTAATAATTATACTTTTTTTTTTTTTTTTTTTTTTTTTTTTTTTTAATCCTGGGAGAATAATAGTAATTTTCCAGGTGGTCAAAGTATGTTTGATATATTTGTCAGAATTCATCAGTTAGATGAAAAATGCATGTAAGAATATTTCATTGTTATGATACCCCTATACATTAATATATATGGACGCACACATATGCACAGTCTCTCTCACTGCCTGAATTTAAAATATATATATATATATATATTATCTCTCCTTGCCTATTTTGTTACACACTAGAGACCTCTAGCAGAAGTTATGCCACATTTTTAAGGGAGTTGGCAAAAGATTGAATCCCCAGAGGACAGGTCACTTTGGTACGAGAGAGCATTTATGAATTTTACGCACAGTAAAGCAATGTTTTGCTGGTGGTATTTTTTTCACAAGATATACAGTCTATAATGGATGCTCCAATGGGTCTTGTAAATTTCCTGGGCAGTAAGGATTTGTGCAGACTGTACAAATTCACCCAACACTGCCAATAAGATTTGTACATTCTCTTGCCTTTGGAAGTTTTGACTGCTGTCTTCTGAAGCTAGACAAAGTTTACCTTACTTTCAAGAAAGAGCAACTCAAAATGCATAGGATTTTTTCTGCTTTCCTTTTATTTCTTCAGGACATCAGTTTCGTTTCACAAAAGATAAAAATTAAAAAAAAAATGCAACTTTATTTTCCCCATCTGCCCACTTTTCTCAAGGTTTTGGCTTTTTGAAAATTGCACAGTCATGGGGAATGTTCTGGAACTGAAACAAAGTTGGACTGATTTTCTAATTCTTACTCTTTGGAAATTCCTTTTTGTTAATGTTCTGTAACGTTGTGGTCACAAGTTATTTTAATATCCACAGAAGTGAAAGATCTAGAGCAAGCTGAGTTCTACAGTGTCCGTATAAGATGAAAGCTGTAATGCATTCATACACCATGACTGTGATGCAAATCAGTGTTTTTCCCATGTTAATGATCAAAACTTAGTGAAAAGAAGGATCAGTTTTACTTTGCATGGCTGTTATTTAGGAAGATCTTCACACCATACCACTCTAGAGCATCTGAAGTAGCACCGAAGGTCAGATTAAACCCTACTCTTTGCTACCCAACATAAATGGGCAGCATTTATGAAATCCTCTTTTTTTTTTTTAATATCAAAGATGTGGCATGCACTCTCAGCTTCCACATGTATGTTCTTACTGCCCTTCAATGAAATATCATCCTGTAATTAAGAGAAGCTGTAACTGTAGGAGCATTATTTGGAAGAGAAAAATAATATCTGAGAAAGTGCAAATTAGCATTATACATAGTAACTGCAAGCACAATCCATAGAACATCTGTCACTATAAACAGGCTGAATGCCATCCTGGGGAGCCGTTATCACACAATCAACATACAGTGGTAAAAAGGGAATTTTTCCTCAGATCTGTGAGCATCTTCAATCTTTCCTTGATTAGAACAAATTGGTTCCAAGATTGACCCGATAGGTAAGTTCACAGTGTACAAGTTCTTCGTGCCTTCTTCTTCAGTGCTGCTACCTGCTGGTGTTTTGCATCTTTGAAACCAATAAAAAACAAAAAGATACTTTCCATCAGTAAAGAAATGAAAAATAAATGCCTATCATTATAGTTCCACACAAACAAATTTCATGTTCTCACTTTGGAAATGCCTCTCATTCCAACGTATTTTTGGGGGGTTTAATTAATTACGACTTCTTAGAACATTTATAACTGAAAGTTAAAACATGTCTTAATCTATTAACAACACTTTATTTTTTAATTTCCATTTCTCTGGTGCCTGCCTGCAATATATAACGTGTCAAAGGAATTCTCAAATTGTGAATAATAAATAAATTTGTATTCTCCATAGTGCTCCAGTAGTCACCTTCCTTGGTATTATCATTGTATTTCAGCTTCTTTGATTTCCATATGCCTTTCTGTCTTTTCTTTGTTCAGAAGCTCAACATGAAAAGACAGAGATAATGGAAAGTGGAATGTGATAACAACAGCCTTGCCTGCAGTGTGCAGTCTGGCTTAACAAACTGCCACATCTACAGAGTGTGAAGAGCTGCTGTTTTACAGCCATGCAGAATTTCCCATCTGTAACCTCAGATCCACTGGAGAGGAATCTTATGTTCTAACTTGCTGTGTTTGCAAAGTAACAGCTCAAATGTGAGAAGGCTTAATGGTCATGCACTGGGGCAGTGTGCACCACAGGGAAGCAGATGATTCATTCTTTCTCTATGTTGCTGTTAATTTTCCCTTAGCAGCCAGCCCTTTCATCTTCAGCAAGTCCTGGTTCTTTTCCTACTTTCAGGAGCAAAGTTCGCAGTTTAAACCTATAAAGAAAAATAACTTTCTTTCCAGGCCTAGGAGAATCATCAGATCTGTAGTTCCCAGCATCCCAGTACTATTGCTGCTATCCTATACTTGTGTTCCCTGTATGGTTGGTGTACCTGTTTTCAGATATCAAAGGAATTTCTCAATTCATAATCCCCTCTCTCTTATCTTTCAAACTAGTTATGTTGATATAACAAAGTTCTTTTTGTTTGTTTGTTTTTTAATTCTTTCAGTAAGCTCTTTCCTAGGTTGACATCTGTGTTCATACTGGGCTACCTTCAGCTTTCACAGTTTGTGGGATTTTTTGTGTGATGTCAAGACCCTTCTCATAAAAGCTGTTCTCCTACTTGCCCTCTCAATGGGTACTCCCATGGTTATTGATACAGAATGTAAACAATTTAATAAAAGATGAATGCTTAGAACATCAGACTAGCTGTCAGGATGCCGTTGGTAATGCACTTCTTTGGTTAAACTTCTAGGGTTTGTTTTTTTTTTTTTTTTTTTTTTTTTTTTGGTTATCAGAAACCTTTCCTGCTCAGGAATTCTCCATTTTTCTTTTTTATATTAGGTTAGTGATGCTTTTCTTTTCAGTCTGTATTTTCATGATTGCCTCTGTAGCTATAAGGTAATATTGATTTGCTCACTCTTTCAGATTTGTGCCAGGGAGAGTGAAGGAGAAGTTTTTCTTTCCTGTTCAAATTTGAATACTAGGCCTTGTTTGGCTCAGGAAGATTTGATTCTATAAATTTAGTAGAATTTTCTTGCGTACATGGACAAAGTAGCTGACCTAAAGTCTTCAGGGCTTGTAAACAGAGTAAGAAAAATAATGTAAAGTTTTAAGCAGAGATGAAATGTTGTTCTTATTCTTGGCAAAAACAGTTGCTGTCACCTATTGAAGTTAGCAGAATAAGATCTGATATTTTTTTTCTTCTACAAGGCAAGACATGACAGATGTTAATAGTAATGCTTAGCTTATGGATATGGAATTAGGGAATCGAGTTTCAAGCTAAGTCCTTGAATGCGTCCTTAGGTTTTTAAGGTATTAGTTCTGGATAACTTTGTTGTATGATCGTCATTTTCTCATTTGTTGCAACTTGAAATATAATTCTCCATAGAAATGCCACTTTTTTGAAATTGCTTGCTCTTCCTATTGATGTGTGCCCTAAAACGTGCACATGGGAGTGCTGTGCCTCTCTAATAACTTCAGGGGAAATTCTAGATGACCACTAGACTTTAGTTTATTGTAGCAGTATTGGTGCTGAGGAGGAGAAAAAACTGAAAAGTGTAACTTAAAATAAAAGCTAGAGCTGTGGTTGTTTTCCTGCAATGAAGCATAACAACACAGGCTGACTGTAAACATTGCATAGCAGTTGTCCTTGTACCTCCTCTGGACCCAGTGGTGCTTAGATTTCATCATTATAATTTTGTTGTTGTTGTTTTGTTTTTTATGAGATTGTGAAATAATATGAAAGCTGTATTGCAGCCCAACAGAGCAGTATTACCATAGCATGAAAAGAAGCTATGTGCTGCAAAGTGTAGCACAGCGCTGTTGGGGGATGCTTGAGGATCCACAGGATGTTGGAATAATTAGCGTGTCCAAAAGAAAACAACAGAGATAGTGATATGTCTGGTGGGCAAGACATACAAGGAGCGACTGCGGTCCCTGGGTTTGCTCAGCGCAGAGCAGAGGAACTGAGGGAGGCCTCATGGCTGCTGCACGTCCTCACAGGGGGCGGAGGGGCAGCTCTGAGCTCTCCTGTCTGTGACGGCGGCAGGGCCCGAGCGAACGGCATGGGGCTGTGTCAGGGGAGGGGCAGCTGGGGGGTTAGGAAGTGGTTCTTCGCCTTTTCCTTTTTCACCACGAGGCGAACTGGTGCACTCATGTCTACGCTGCCTGTTGGGAAGGTCGCTGGTGTACGCGATTGCCTCAGGCTGGGTTTTATGTGAGAGACTCTTAGCTGGCCCAAACAATAGCATCCCAGGGAGAGTGCTAAATTTCAGCAGTGTGAGTGATCACTCTTCTGAGATCTTGTCTCTTCTGAGACCTGGTTTTGTTTAACAGTCTGCAAAGCACAGAAGATTGTCATGGTTCAGCCTGATTCAGCCTGGTTCAGCCTAGGTTCTGTGATGAGGGAGTAAAGGGACCCATGGACCCACGCCCAGGGAAAGGATGGGGGGAAAGGAAAAGGCAGGGAGATGGGCCTGGACAACTGATAACGAAGGCAATGAGCTAAGTAAAAAAAACCCCAAAAGACAAACAAACAGACAAAAAAAAAAAAAAAACCACTTAATTTACTAAATATAGTAGCAGAATGTGAGATAACACAGTATAATACAATATGATTGCAAATGAAGCTAATAAACCAAATAAAATGAGAAAGATAGAGTTTCCAAAACCAAAGTCATTACTCTAATGCCATGGGTGAAAACAGCCAGGGAGCAAAGAGGGGAAGTCCTGTGACTTCCAGTCTGTTTTATCTTTCCTTCCAAATGGAAAACGGAAACAGTAAAATGAAGTGTTCTGGGAGTTGTAGTTCATTCTTCTCTTCTGAGACCAGGAGACCAGAACTCATGAAGTATATATCCTCAGAACTGCAGCATTAACTCTTAACTCCCTGTGCACTGTATGATTTCATGATGTGGAATACTGATGACAAACCATGAAACCATGACAGATATATATATATATATATATATATATATAAAGGGAATTGTTAGAGAGGAGCTCTGCTAATAAGTTGTAACAAGGTGCATTTCAAGGAAGGAAGCAATTATAAGTTGGATACTAAACAACCGGAAAGTTTGTAAGGTCTATCATGCATATGAGAAAGATGATGATGAACAGTTTCTTCCTGAATACGGAAAGGCAGAAGCAGCAATCATCATGTCATGTGTATAAAGAGTACGTTACTTTATTTTCATGCAAAATATGCATTCATTTGAAATTCCTTATTAATCACCAATTTATGTGGGTTTTTTTTTCTGTTCTTGGTCTGTGTCCAGAGCCTAATCTGCTGCTGCTTTGGCAGCTGCCAGATGAACCAACTGAAGGTCATTTTGTATTCTGTTTGAACCATGGAAGACTTTTATCCATACCTCCAGCACTATTAGGGAAGCTGGGACTGACAGTCTAGGCGAAAAAAAAAAAAAAAAAAAAAAAAAAAAAGGCAAATGGGTCAGATATTCTTAAAAAAAATAAAAAAAATAAAAAATTGCAACATTATGTAGCATAAAGTTGAAACAGCTGCTTACTTTACTCTCTGATTTTACCAATCTATGTGCTGAAAGTTTAAAAGCCATGTAGTTGATCTACCTGCAGTCTGTGCTCCATAACATCATGTGTTTTTTCAGAAGCATTTTAAAATATGTCCCTTTAATTGTTCAGGTACTGCATTTAATCAAAAAATAGACAACACTTGTATTAAAGAACAAGTTAATTCAATTTTCTTAAGCTAGATTTTTCCTCATATTTTAAAATTTAATCAGAAAAGCCAAGTAAGACCTCTTTGGGTCGGCACAGACTGTAATTATGGACTGAAGACCACTGATCACTCTGCTTTAGGGAAGAATTTTCTTTATACAATAAATGCACTCTGAGTCTTGGTGTTATCAAGTTTGATTTCTTCCTTCAATTGATTCATTTATAAAAAAGAACAATTCACTCCCTAGTCTAGGTGCAGAGTAATTTGGAAATCATTTATTTCTTAACAACATGATAATTAAAAATTTCAGCGTTATTAAGAACATCAGAGCATTTTGAATAGGTCCAGATTAAGCAATATGGAGTAGTGTTAAAGTTTAACAGAATGTTTATAAGAGACATATTTCTGCATATCTTAAGTTTTCAGTTATAGAGGAATCCCTTTCATAACCCCGTGTTAAAAGTTATTTACCTTTCAACTCTGTGTTGGAAATCTTCTGCTCACTATTGAAAATATTTTTATTATGGCATGTGAATGTATCAAAGATATTTTATAAACTCTTGCAAATATTATTTCCATAATGTTGTGATCTTGCTCTGTATAAGATTGTTTCAGGTGGCAGAATTACCTGTTTGTACCATCTTGGCTTACATAGGGTTTTGTAAATGGAATGAATGTGAATTACATTGTATGTGGTTGGTACCATGCCTCTAAGGAGGAAGTTGGCATGAATCTCAAGTTTCAGTCCTCAAAAGTGCATTGTGAAATGACAAAGTTGAAGAGGACATCAAGGCCTACTGAAAACAGATAAACAAACAGAAATCACGTTTTGCACCCACTGCAAATGAGAACAAAACTTAATGAGTTTGTAACAGAATCACCATGCTGAAGATTTGCGAGAAGTAGGAAAGATGGAGAAGAGAGCTAATCAGCTTCAGTGCAGGAGAATCTGATATTGTGCAATTTTTGGGTCAACAGCGTAGCTCTTTTGTGACCATGGGTAATTCCTACTTCATAAATATTTCTTATGTGAAAGCTGTTACCAAATATATTACCTGCAGGAGGTGTCACGCTCGCGGACTCTTGTCCTGATGGGGGATTTCAACCACACAGATATCTGCTAGAATAGTGGCATGGTGTGTGGCAGACAATCCAGGAGATTCCTGGAGTCTGTCGAGGACAACTTCCTGGTCCAGGTAATAGATGGACAAACCCAAGGTGAAGCCTTACTGGACCTGGTGCTCACTAATGCAGAGGAGAGCATTAGAGAGGTTAAGATTGGATGCAGCCTGGGCTGTAGTGACCACGCCTTGGTGGAGTTCGTGATCTTGAAGAATGTGGGCCTGGCAAAAAGCAGAGCTAGGACCCTGTGCTTCAGGAGAGCAAACTTCCGGCTGCTCAAGGAACTGATGAGCGGGATCCCCTGGGAAACTGTCCTTAAGGGCATGGGTGCAGAAAAGAGCTGGCAGCTTCTTCTGAGAGCATAACAGCTCTCCATCCCCCAGCAGAAGAAGTCGAGGAGGGGATGCAGACAACCATTTTGGCTGTGCAAGGACCTGCAGCTTAAAGTGAGGGAAGAGAGGGAAATATACAGGAAGTAGAAGCAGGGTTGTGTAGCCTGGGAGGAATACAGGGCTATTGTCCGTGTGTGTAGAGATAGGATTAGGAAAGCCAAGGCGCAGTTGGAGCTGAACTTGGTGAGGGATGTGAAAGATAACAAGAAGGGGTTCTACAGGTACATAGGCAGGAGGAGACATGCCAAGGAGATTGTTCCCCCTCTGATGAAAGGTAACGGGGAGCTGGCTTCCTCAGACACAGACAAAGCTGAGGTACTCAATGAGTGCTTTGCCTCAGTCTTCACAGGTGATCAAGCTTCCCATGTCTGCCAGGACCATGAGCCTCTAGGTGAGGGTGTGGGGAGTGGTTTCTGTCCCACTGTAACAATGGAACAAGTCTGAGTCCTCCTCATGAAATTGAACGTGTACAAGTCCATGGGGCTGGATGATATCCATCCTGGGGTTCTGAAAGAGATGGCTGATATGATTGCTGAGCCGCTCTCCATCGTATTTGAAAGGTCATGGCTGCCTGGTGAAGTCCCCGGTGACTGGAAAAGGGGAAACATTACTCCCATTTTTAAGAAAGGGAGAAAGGAAGACCCAGGAACCTACAGGCCGGTGAGCCTCACTTCTGTGCCTGGGAAGATCATGGAGAAGATCCTCCTAGAAGCTATGTTAAGGCACATGGAGATAAAGAGGTGATTCTAGACAGCCAGCATGTCTCCACCAAGGGCAGATCGTGCCTGACCAATCTGGTGGCCTTCTATGATAGAGTTGTGGCTACGGTGGACAGGGGAAGGGCAATGTATGTCATCTGCCTGGACTTCTGCAAAGCCTTTGACATGGTTCCTTACCACATCCTTCTCTCTAAATTGGAGAGGCGTGGATTTGAAGGATGGACTGTTCGATGGATTAGGAATTGGCTGGCTGGATGCAGGCAAAGGGTTGTACAGTAGTTCTCTGTCAGGGTGGAGGCTGGTCACAAGCGGCGTCACACAGGGATCGGTCTTGGGACCGGTGCTCTTCAACATCTTCATCAATGACATAGCCAATAGCATTGAGTGCACCCTCAGCAAGTTTGCAGATGACACCAAGCTCAGTTGTGCAGTTGATACATTGGAGGGAAGGGAAGCCATGCAGAGGGACCTGGACAGGCTGGAGAAGTCGGCCTATGAAAACCTAATGAGGTTCAGCAAGGCTAAGTGTGGGGTGCTACACTTGAGTCGGGGCAATCCCAGGTATTTATACAAACTGGGGGAAGAAATCCTTGAGAGCAGCCCTGTGGAGAAGAACTTGGGTGGACAAGAAGGTGGACATGAACCAGCAGTGTGTGCTTGCAGATCAGAAGGCCAACTGTGTTTTGGGCTGCATTAAAAAATGAAATGGCCAGCAGGGAGAGGGATTGTTCCTCTCTACTCAGCTCTTGTGAGGCCCTATCTGGAATACTGAGTCCAGGCCTGGGGCCCCCAGTATAAGAAGGATGTGGAGCTCTTAGAGGGGGTCCAGAGGAGGGCCACTAAGATGATCAGGGAGCTGGAGCACCTCTCCTATGAGGAAAGGTTGAGGGAACTGGGCTTGTTCAGCTTGGAGAAGAGAAGGCCCTGGGGAGACCTCATTGTGGCCTTTCAGTACTTGAAGGGAGCATATGAACAGGGAGGGGAACAGCTGTTGATGAGGGTGGATAGTGATAGGACAAGGGAGAAGAGTTTTAAACTAAGACAGGGGGAGATTTAGTTTAGATATTAGGAGGAAGTTTTTCACTCAGAGGGTGGTGACACACTGGAACAGGTTGCCCAAGGAGACTGTGGATGTTCTGTCGCTGGAGGCATTCAAGGCCAGGCTGGATGTGGCTCTGGGCAGCCTGATCTAGTGGCTGGCGACCCTGCACATAGCAGGGGAGTTGAAACTTGATGATCATTGTGGTCCTTTTCAACCCAGGCCATTCTATGATTCTATGATTATGCCTGCAGGCTACACTAACGGATTTTATCAGTACTAGTACTCGGTGATACACCAAAATAAAATGTAGAGAGGTGACTTAAAATTAATGCTTTATAGTTTGGTACAGAGCTTGACAGATGATGTGACATAAAATATAATCACCTGGTATATAGTTTGCACCCAGCATAGATGGAAACTAACTTCTCTGTTCAAATACCTGTGCAGAAAATAAGCAATCCAGTGGACTGGAATATGCCACACTAGATGTATTGTCATGCTAAATGTTCAGAGTGCCATAGGCTTCATTTTTTCATAATTTATGAGAAACACATTTAGTGCTATATCTACAGTTGTAAGGAAAAATAAGTTTTCTGTGTTTGTTTTTCTTTGTTTGGTTTTGTAATACGAAGAAAAATCCAGAAGACATTTTGTTGCACTTATCACCTCTTGGTTATTTTTTAAAAACCTTTAAAACCATTGACAATATACATCATGTGCAAGTGGCACGAGAGGAGAGCTCTTTTCTTCCAACCTCTCTCCCTGCTTCTTGGTCGTGATTTTATTCTGGATTGCCTCACACTTCCAATATCTCACTCTCTAGTTTTGTTTGCTTTATTTGCAGACTCTTGTTCAAGGGCCCATACTTTTAAAGTGGTGGCAATGAACTGAAATGAAATAGTACATGTTTGAAATTAAGATATAATGGTATATTATCATAGCATTTCTTCCTCTGCATTCTCTTTATGCTCCTTACATTTCTTGGACTTGATGGAACATGGGTGGCAGTTTACCATCCTAATTAGTTTACCATCCTAATTAATTCATAAATGCTCTTGCAATGCGCATATAGTAAGCTTTAGTATTCTTACTTACTCTAATACATGCCAGATAGAACCATAGAATCATAGTGTCGCTCAGGTTGCAAAAGACCTTAAAGATCATCGAGTCCAACCACAACCTAACTCTCCTAACCTAACTCCGCTAAGTCATATCTTTGAGCACCACATCCAAATGGTTTTTAAACACATCCAGGGATGGTGACTCAACCAGCTCCCTGGGGAGCCTATTCCAGTGCTTAACAACCCTTTCTGTAAATAAGTTTTTCCTGATATCCAACTTAAACTTACCCTAGCACAACATAAAGCCATTTCCCCTCGTCCTGTCACCTATTACCAGTGAGAACAGACTAATGCCACTCTCACTGTAAGCACCTTTCAGATATTCAAAGCGAGCAATAAGGTCTCCCCTCAGCCTCCTTTTCCTCAGACTGAAAAGACCCAGTTCCTTCAGTCTTTCCTCATGGGGCATATTCTCCAGGCCCTTCACAAGCCTTGTTGCCCTTCTTTGGACCTGCTCCAGCACCTCAATGCCCAAAACTGAACAGAGTGCTCAAGGTGAGGCCTTACCAATGCCGAGTACAGGGGCAGGATTACTTCACTTGTCCTGCTCACCACTCCATTGCTGATAAAAGCCAGGATGCCATTGGCCTTCTTGGCCACCTGGGCACACTGCTGGCTCATATTCAGCCAACTGTCCATCAGTACACCAAGGTCCCTTTCCATCAGGCAGCTTTCCAGCCATACTTCCCCAAGCCTGTAGGGTTTCCTGGGGTTGTTGTGACCAAAATGAAGGATCCGACCCTTGGCCCTATTGAATCTCATATAGTTTGCCTTGGCCCATTGATCCAGTCTATTCAGGTCCCTCTGTAGTTCCTTTCTTCCTTCAGGCAGATCAGAATTCCCTCCCAACTTGGTGTCAACTCAATCTCCTCATCAAGATCATCAATAAAGATGTTAAACAGAAGCAGCCCCAGTACCGAGCCTTGAGGGACACCACTCATGACTGGCTGCCAACTGGATTTAACTCCACTGACCACAACTCTTTGGGCCTGGCCATCCAGCCAGTGTTTCACCCAGCAGAGCATACGCCCATCCAAACCATGGGCAGCTAGCTTCTCCACGAGGATGCTGTGGGGGACACTATCAGAGGCTTTACTGAAGTCCAGGTAGACCACATCAACAGCCTTACCTTCATCCACTAAGCAGGTCACCTTGTCATAGAATGAAATCAGGTTTGTCAGACAGGATCTACCATTCATAAACCCATGCCGATGGGGCCTGATTCCATGGTTGACCCTTAACTGGTCCATGATGACTCCCGAGATTATCCGTTCCATAACCTTCCCCAGCACTGAGGTGAGATGAATATAACAGTGATGAAATTTTGCATCACTTTCTCTCTACCATCCTTATTTACCTTCTATCTTCATCAGTTAAAACATGTAGTATCTGCACTCTCTGCCACTCTTCTTTCCCTTCCCTTCCAGCTCTCTCTTCCTGATCTCCCTACTGCAGGATATTTTCTGAAAGCTCAGTTCATCTATAAAATCTGTCACAAACCAATACATATGAAAATTTAATTTTAACTTTTAGTAGAGACATTTAAACATTATTTTGAGAATCAAAAGGACTTCCTATTGTGGAAAAATTCCACAACAGAGATTTGCAGAACTCCAGGTATTCACAGTGTCTATTACAGTACCAACAGTGCATCACGGGATTAAAACACTTACTACCTGGGTTCAAAATGTTTGTCAAAATCCACTCTGACTTTAAGACACAAGCTTAAATAAGGCTTATTCATTTAGTTCTAGTTACTTCTTCCTGCCTCCTCTTTTTCCTCCTTTGACCAGAAATGGTACTCACTCAATTTTAATCTAGATTGTGCATTTTCACAGATTAGGATTGTGGAATATTAAAATGCCTGGTGCTTCTTCTGGATGGGAAATGAACAGTCAATAATATTTTTCATTTTGCTTCTGATTCTGTTCTTTTTTATGCTACTGTAGATAACACAGCCAGTATCCTGACAAGACGAAGGAGATACAGTCGAACCATTCAAGATATCTATTACCTCCCAATTTTGATTTCTGATGGTGGAGTGCCCCCTCTCAGCAGCAGCAGTACTCTCACTGTTAGAGTTTGTGCATGTGAGCGAGATGGACGTGTGAGAACTTGCCATGCTGAAGCTTTCCTCTCCTCAGCTGGCTTGAGCACAGGAGCTTTAATCGCAATCCTGCTCTGCGTTGTCATTCTTCTGGGTAAGTCATTTTCAGTATTAAGTACTGCCATCTTCTGCTGGCTCTCTGAATGTGACAGGGCAGAAATTTTTAATATGAGATGTTTTTGAACCAGAAGCTGCCTCGTAGTAGGAGGTAATTAGAAACACATAGCTGTGATTAGAGGGGAAAGGTTCAGCTAAAATTAATAGGAAAAAAAGCCTTTAAAACACATTCATGAAAATCTGAAATCCACCAGAAATAATTTTTCAGGGGTTATCAAGTAATTAGCACTGCAGATCATTTTTCTGTAATTTGAAAAGATTTCAAAAAACCACTGGCTAATGCCATGCCTAGAACAGTGCAAAAAATGATAGAAAAGAGATGATGAGGAAAGCTTTTTGAAATGCATTACGCTGTAAGAAACACCATTAGCACTATACAACAGCCATTAATTACCTTTGTGGGATAAGCTGATAGCAATGCACAATATACTCCTCAGGGGCAAGGGACACATGAGATAATATGATGGCTCCATTAGATAAATGTCTTTGCAAGTGGATTTTCTTTCCACATTTTTTTTTTTCTGCCCAGGCCAATTTGAATGTTACCCATTACTTAATATTCTTTTGTGGCAGAGGCAAAACTTGCTGGGTACATATCTCTGTAATATTCAACTATTCAGGTGCCTCTCTGCATTCTGATAGAGCTGGAAAAGAAATAGTAGGAATTGCATTGTGACTCACATAGGATATTTTGAGGATTTTTTTCTGAAGATTCTACATTTACTAAAAGTGCACCTATCACATCTTACTTCAGAACTTCCTTCTGAAAAAGATCTACCTTTATAGTAATATATTTGGTTTTTAATTTAGTATTTTATTGTACAAGATTGAACATTCATAAGAGAAAAAATAAAGCTTGTACATTTTAGTTATATGTTTATGCTGAATATTAGTCTTAATGAAGCTCTGAAAGCCTTTAACAATGCGTCTGAAAAATGTCAGCGTTAGCTATTCATTCCTCATCTAACTGCTAGTATATTATTTATTTTTGTGTCCTATATGAGATCCCTAATAATCTTAACAACTGGATTTAATTATTGGCTCAAGAAACCCTAGAAATCCCTGCAGAGTAAATAGGAAAGTGTTCTTTACTGGCCCTTTGGAAGACCAGGCTGTATTGGAAGTTTGTACTTTTACAGTAGGATTATTAACTTCTTCTTAATGGATGTATTCTCTATTTGTTGCTTTTTTGCATGTTGCTATGTGAAAACTCAACTGTGCAGAATTCATGAGTGCTTTCTGGGCATACAGTAATCTATCTTCACGTAATTTCATTATATGAAATTATATAATGTTACATAACAAAGGTACTGCTCTCTTAGGGACTCTAAGTAGGCTCTTTTCCAAATTGGGTATGTGCCTGATGTTATGATACTCCAGTTCAAGGCCAGCTTAATAACGTCAGAATACAAATGTTAGCCTGCAAGTATTTCAGTTCTGTTTTCAGGACTTAGTAACTACTGTTTCTATAGCATATATCTGCTTACTTCAGCTGTAAACTTTAAACCTAATCTAATATCTGCAGTTTTCTCTTTAGCAATTGTGGTCCTTTTCATCACCCTAAGACGTAGCAAGAAGGAGCCTTTGATCATTTCAGAAGAAGATGTCCGAGAAAATGTTGTGACATATGATGATGAGGGCGGTGGAGAAGAAGACACAGAAGCATTTGATATCACAGCACTACGTAATCCATCAGCTGCAGAAGAGCTAAAGTATCGGAGGGATGTCCGCCCTGAAGTTAAGCCTGCACCCAGGCATCATCCCTCTTCAAGCCTTGACAGTATAAATGTTCAGGAGTTCATTAAACAAAGACTTGCAGAGGCTGATCTGGACCCCAGCGTGCCCCCATACGACTCCTTACAGACATATGCCTATGAGGGTCATAGATCAGAAGCTGGATCTATCAGCTCTCTGGATTCAGTCACAACACAATCTGACCAGGATTATAATTACCTTGGAGACTGGGGGCCTGAGTTCAAGAAGCTAGCTGAACTCTATGGGGAAATAGAATCAGAAAGAACAACTTAGCTGTAATTCCCAGAACAGAGAAGTTCCTAAACAGCTGGAGGTAGAACGACAGCAGTGACAACAGCAAATGAATACAGTACTTGGAACTGAGCAAGTTGTACACAGTTACTGTAGAACAAGTGCCCTTTTCATATTTGAAACTGGGTTCTCCAATTGGAAGAAAGTGAAATTTTGAAAAATACAGAAAAAAGAAGCAATTGTCCCTTGTGTATATTTTTAATTGCTCAATAAAGTCGGTGGTACCGTATCCATAACAGTACCTAAAGTAAAGCCGGGCAATGACACTTTTATTGCAATATGCTTAACATCTCCGAGCTACAGTATGTTTCTGATCATGCCTGTTTAGGAAGATAGCTAATGGAAGAGCAAATCATTTGCAGATGGCTTTGAGGTTGCCTTGCTAGCTGTGCTCTAGGCCTTGTGATCCCAATGTGAGGTAGCTAATGGGGTTTACTATCAGTGTGAGAAGTCCTAGGAGTCATTTTCCTTTAACAGCAGGGATAATCCACACCTGTCCTCTAAAATAAATGGTCCTTTGATGGTTTAATCTATTTAAATTAGCAGGCTGCAATGTGAAAATGTCATTTCATTATGTCCCTCATAATCTTATTATCCCTAACCAGCTAGCAGAGGGAGAACATCATTAGCTGTCAGTGCAAACACAGCTCTAGACCATAACCCCAGACCCAGTCTAGAAGTGTTGTTTTCAGTGTGCGTGCTTTTTGTCTTTTCATGAGAACATCATTCATGTAGATGGAATGGATCTGAAGTAATCTTTATGCAGCAAATCAGATGAAGCATAGGCTCTTTCAGCAAAAACAAGAATGGCAGCACAATTAAAGTATGCAGTTGTTCGGTTCACTGTGCTTCACTTACGGCAATAGACAGAGCTTTTGAAGTCTTTTGCTGATCTTAATCCAGGAGCTACAACAGTCACTTTATGACAGAGTTCTTAATCGTAATGTGTCTATTTTTGTCTGTGTCTAAAAGCAAAATATTGCTGCTGGCAAGACATGAGAATAGAGAAGATTTAAACAAGGTGACAAAAATGATGATGCTTTTTTTCTTTTTAGTTCAATATATAGATATTTAATTTGTCCTGGAGTAATTTCTATCTAAGCAGAACAAACGCTTTTTCTCCCTGTTTCAAACATCATGGGAAGATAAACATCTTAAGCCAGTGGAGGGTGAAAGAAATAAAATGTGTCATTTTGGATTTCTTATGGATGAAATAAATTGATCTATTGTATTATTTATTTATTTATTGCATTGCATTGCATTGCATTGCAGAATTTGCTCTTTAGTCTGCTTAGTAACTAATCTACAAGATTTATGTTTCCTTTTGGTCTGTTTGAAACTTTAACCTTTTGTTTCTCTGTCTTCTGATAATACTATGAGAAGCCAAGGAGAACATATCATCCCATGAAGGATTATGACTGATTAGGTTCACTATCTACTAAAGTCTTCTGCTTTTAAAATGATTGGAGCTCTACTTAGAGATGTGGGCTTTTACAATATGCATTTCATAGAGACACTGTTCAGGGCAGAAGCTGTGTACTGTTTGTCTACTTTGGGTTGGTATGGAGAGATTCAGACTGGCAGAGAATTACCTAAATAAGAATCACAGGATCATTTAACTTGAAAAAGACCTACAAGATCATGAGGTTAGGTGTTGTCACCTAACAAAACAAGTCCACCACCAAACCCCATCCCTAAGTAGAACACCCAGTGGGAATAGTGACTCCACCACCTCCTTGGGCAGCCCCTAGCAATGTCTAGCTAACCTTTCCATGAATAAACTCTTCTTAGCACCCAATCTAAACCTCCTCTTTTGCAGCTTGGGACTGTTGACTCATGTCCTTTCACTTTTCACCTGAGAAAAAAGACCAACACCCTCCTCACTACAACTTCCTTTCAAGTAGTTGTGGAGAGCAGTCAGGTCTCCCATCAGCCTCCTCCAGGCTAAGCAACCCCAGTTCCCTCAGCCACTCTTCATAATTCTGTTTTCTATGCCCTTCACCATCTTCATTGCTCTCTTCTGAATGCACTCCAATTCTTGCTCATCCAAGCAGAGTCTGTCTTTATACTGACCTAGTATGAGCCACACAAGTGAACCATTTAGTTCTTTACACTGTAAGTAGGTAAGTTCTATCCAATTTTTGATCAGTCCCACTTTGAGAATTTTTACGTCTTTCAATAAATTCCTTACCAGTAAGCTGTTGATTGCTTTTGGTTTACACAGTCTTCTGGAGAAACAAGTAGCCTTGAAAGAAACTTCTCAAACAATAAATATATATATATATATTAGTTGCAATTATTTCCAGAGTTGTTTTGTAAACAAACTGTTTTTACTTCAATTTGAAAATTTTACTGTTTCTATTAACAACCAAATTCACAAACCAATTTAGAGGGGGAAAAAAAAAACAAGCCCTAAGAAGTCCTACTGATGATTTGAGAGTAGTTTTGTCATCTTTGTTCAGATTTTGTTTTTTAATTTCTACCAAATGCAGAATCTTCTAGTAATACATTTGCTGAAGGCATCCTCATTGCAGAGTACAGTTCAACAGCTGCTTTAAAGCAGTGACCTTTGTACTACTTGAACTGAGAATGGTTTATGTATCTTTTCTGAGGGTAGAGTTAGGATGTGTTTCGATTTCATCCTAAATGAAGCAACTAGAAGTGCAAGTTTTTTATGAGGATAAATTTTATTTTGATTTAGATTACATTTGCTTTTTCTGACTTTTCAGTTTTTATACGATATGAGTAAAATGCTAAGAAGAAAATCTTTGAACACTGATAGTATCATGAGTCATAATAGTTTGTACTGCATATACATTAGAGCTGCATTCATTTATACAATAATTTTGAGAGCCAATGTTAGTTATCTTTATGTCTGTTTCTGCTTACCCCACACCAAAGCAGGGAAAATCAAATGTGTATTGTGCTTTAAGTAGTACTCCAGTCATTGTTTTATTTTTATTTGCTTTACAGAACATTCAGGCTTAAAGCCAACAGAAGTTAAGTGCAGCAACACAATCACTCTTTATGCTCATGTTTTGATTAAGTTAATGAAAAGAGGAGGTCCTATCTCACAGAATTAAGAATCCTCCTTTTCACCATTCCTGGTGCTCTCTTGCTGCTCTACAACATGTACATTTTACCCAAAGCCCCGGGGATTCTGAATCATTTAAAATTCTGCAGGATTATTGAGACTGTACTTGAGCAATGCTGCAGTGAGTTCTGTTCAGTTTGTCCTATCCACAGTGATAGCCAAATGTGCTTTTTTGTCATGATATGTCTGCATGCTTGCTATGCTTACTGTTTTTTACTCAAATGCACATTGCCGTGCCGTGTTGTTTGCATGACAAATAGCAGAATACTAAATCTTCAGGGCTGCAAAAGCAGGCCTCGTGATGCAAAAAGAACATATTTTCAGATTTATTTCCCTTATCCCACAGAATTTTCCTTTGACCTTTCATGTCCTATGAACAAATCTAAAGTATATTTAAGAGTTTCTATGTTCACATTGATTAAACTGAAAGAAAACTAATACTGAGTTCCATGGAAGATACAGTCATTTTGTAGCACTGCTGATTTAAATTCAGTGTAAATTCAGTGACAGTACTGTGGGAAAATCTTACCAGGATTATGTTTAAATCTGATCATATGGATTTTGCTTAAAGCTTTCATAGATCCATTGTATACTCATGTTCTCAGATATGTTCCTTAAATAGTAATCCTGTTGTCAGTGAACAACTAAGTGCTGATAACTGCCAGTTTTGTTAAAGCTGGAAGATGCATAGTAACATTAAATGGCACATAGAAAGGGATGCTTAAGAGTATTTCAGATGTAGAATTTTAATTCTGCAACAGTTATTGAAATAATCATGCACTTACACCCAATTATTTTGTCACATTACCTCAAATAAATTCTCTTTCTTGTAATGGTGGGGACGCATATTATGCTGTAAAGGATGTGTTATCTGAGAAAATGGTCTCTATAAGTAGGAAATATAAAAATACATTGTAAACCCAACAAGAGTAAAAAATGTGATTTAATGCATTTTAAAGAAGAGTTGTAATTCAGCTGGTTTCAAATTAAGATTCAGACACTGAAAACAATTTGTTTATCAGTGTTGCCATTTGTTGCATAAGCATAGAAAACTGTAAAAGTTGAAAGTAATTTCACTGTTATGCACTTTATTTTTTGCATTTCTTTGTAGAAAATCAAAATATTTGTAAACATTTTTTTGTTTTCAAGCTCTAATTGATGCACTTGTTTCAATTGCAGATAATGTGAGAAAATGTCTATGTGAATATTCTCACTGGTGTTTAAAAGGAATTGCAAAATTTCTGTGCTCTAAGCCTTTGTAAAATCATCTTTTGGAAAAAAAAATACAAATCTTGGACCGGTCTGGAGTTAACCAAACTCATAGACTCACAAAAAGGAAATGTTCTGTACATGGAGGAGAATATGAAATTATGCTGCCTACGGTAACTTTGTGGATTATGAAGTGCTAAGACCTTGTACTTGCAGTACATATAAATGGCACAGTGCATTCTAAGGAATATTAGGAGCGTGTTGCAAGTATTGGGCCATCCTTATTTTTCCAAAGTCTCCAAAATATATATTTTTTTTAACAAAAGATTAATGTAAAGTATACCTCCTTATGCAAGTGTTACTGATAGAAATTGTTACATTTTCCTTTAATAAACAAAAGGGACAAAACCTTTTATTCGTATTTTTCAAATAAAATATGCTCTTTGCTATGGTGATGGGTTATTGTATTCCACATCACAACTAAAACGGGTTAATTTCTCTTCACTCCTGTATCTTATACTCACCAAAGAGTTAGAAATATCTAAAGGCACTCTGTCTATAACAATGAACAGTGATACAGCAGTATTAATGAGGTCAGGGCCAGAAACGGTATGGTAACTTTAAATTGATTTTAATGCCTGGTAAAGTCACTCACTTATGTCACTATTTCAAAGACTGTCTTACATGATTATTGCTACAGATGAGTAGGGAGAGACAGCCACCACAAGATACTCTGCAGTGTAACTGCTAAATGGTTCATTACTTTAACTTGTGGCAACTATTACACTCCAACCGTCACTGTCCTGAAACTGAAATACAGCATTATGGGAGGAATAAATTATCCACACGAGTGAGTTAGGGAATTGTGCATCTATGAAACCAGATTGGTAGTAACAGCCAGAGTTATTATCCTAAGTTGCCAGAGAATAGAAGAGAAAGAAACAGGCAAGGATAATCCCAATGATCAGTCAAATGAAATAGCCATGTACAGGAATCACTCATTCTTTCTCAAGTAAATTAGCTAGCTTTACAAATTACATCCTAGAAAACAGAGATATAGTGACTGACATATAACTTCTTGCATGTAACATCTTCTTTCCCAGACAGACAGAATTTGAGAATAAAGCTCAGGCTGACGGGAAATGGAAATGTGATTACTTGTTCTGTGTTATTGCCCATAAGTCAGTTTAGACTGTCTATCACCAGTCTATGCAATTCTTGCACGTGCCTCAGCATAGTCCCAGAGACTATTAGCATGGTGAGAGATCGTTCAATTGCAAGGTGAATATTAGCCTGACTGCAAATGCAAGTCCAGAGGAGGAACTACTTTATTTTATTCTGATCCTCATTTGAGTTGTTTACACGTTCTGAAGAATATTTATAAAGACTTTAGATCATCTTTCATATCTAAGATTCACTGGGCTCTCTCTCAGCAGAGCTCATTATCCTCTTATATTGTTTAATTTCAAGTTCCTTGAAATCCATCAATTCCTTCCATACTTGGAAAAAATGTATTAATGTATAGGTACACAGAATCTTCATAAGCTATAAAGCTTTTCTTGTGAGTTCAACAGAATGGTTCTGTGGGCTTCATGTCACCCTAAGACACTTTAGTGCTAAGTAACTCCTCACAAGGCCATCTACAACCGTTAATTAACAGGAAAGTCCTGGAGATCCAACAGGCTCTTCCTACATAGGTCACTCGGAAAGTAATGCCTCCTATTTATTTACATCGAAAATACAATAGATACAAAGAGCACCATAACACTACTTGATAGAGCTAATTCTCAGCTACAAAACACTTTTTTTCAAGTGTCACAACCATTAATTATGCATTTTCACCAGCAATGAACAAGCCTGCATGCTGCACTTGTAAAAATATGCACCAGTGGAGGTGACCCACTGTCACTGTCGTTTCTGCTGAAATGCACCACCCACCACCTCAGTGTCCTCACATACACTGTTTGCTCTCCATAAATGTCCAGCAAATGTCAGTGAATGCCAATGGGAGCCATTTTTTCTGCGTGGAGGATTTCAGTGTCACACCTTTGCTTTATACGCACTTCCGTGTCAGATGCCATTTTGTCAGACTGCCCTTCTGCTGCTATCTGTCACACAGCAACAAAATGTAACAGAGTGTTGATGGGAATGTTTGACCTCCGCTGCCATATCACAAACAGCCACTTCTGACATGGTGGGCCAACATAATAAAAAGGGAGACGTTACTTCAGAGCAGCTCTTGTACATCAGGTACTTCTAAATTTGAATTTTTTTGCTCTGGAAGTACATGCAGTAAAGCAATATAGATGGTGGGCAGTGGGTATCAGCTCAATCATCCCCATCCTCAGAAAAAAAGAACACTGGAATTAGGACTCCTAGAGATCATGGGGTGCTCAGAGCCTGAAAGGTGTTAGTACTAGCAAAACCTTAAAAAAAAAAAAAAAAGACGGTCCACGGAACCTTGGTAGTGCAACTTCTCCTCATAGGCAGTCAGTGGTTGAGTCTAAATAGCCCAATGGGAAGCCAAAAAAAAAAAAAAAAGTCTGTGCCTGTAAGCAAGTGAAGTATTCAAATATTTGAACTACCAATTGCCATCTTGTTTCCCCAAGTCCTGTATGGGAACAGATTTGTCATATGCATTTGCTAGGCTTTTAGTGTAAAGGTAGTTCTCAGGCATGGTATAGTTCTTCAAACACATATACCTTCCACAGTAATGATTTTGAAACAAACTAGATTGATATTGACTTTATTATGAATGCTGTACATTTTTTTACTTAAAATCTGAATTAACATCCACATTCCATGCATAAAAGTAATCATTTCTTGTTTCTTTTGGAACTGGCTTGAGAACAAAGCCCTGTTTGGAAGTCCCAAGTACAACATGTGTAACAACCAATTTTCACAGTAGGATGTGAGTGGGGCATAAGTCAAATACTAGTTGTGTACCAAAAATAAAATTCCCACTTACTAAGCAAATTATTTATTTGTTTGGGTAGGCCTGCTGATTTAACACTATGCTTGAAGTATTCTGACTGTTTCATGAAGACTGTATTTGGAACTCTCCAAAAGGAGTAAAAAAAAACAGCTCAAGTTTTCTACTATTTGCAACCTCCTTGAACTTGCACTTTTTGAATGGACTTGTGTTTTCCACTTATGTTTCTGCTAGATAATTTTTCAAGTCCGAAATGGTAACATGGAGAAAAATGATTCTGAGGTCATATGTTTTTAAACTCTAGTTACTCTAATTAATTTGAAAAGATCTACATCTTCAAGAAGACTTTGTGAAATTATTTGGATTATTGGCTCTTAGAAGTAAGTCACTTACACATAGTATGATAATAATAAAAATAATGTCCTTCCTCTTTCTAACTTGTTTTAATCATAAAGTATCAGATCATAAACTATGATGCCATTTCTTCTGCTGTACAATTCAAAATTGTTTCAAACTTGATATGTGAAAAGAACTTCTCCTTGAATGAGGAATCCATTATTTCTGGTTTGTCTGTCCCAAGATGGATGATTTCGCTGAAATAGTTTTTAGACAGAGTTTTTTTAAGGTACAACACCAAAATATTCTTTAAGTATTAACTAAATGAATTCTTTAACTACAAGCATAGCACTCAGTCGATGAAGGAAACAAGGCAAAGTAAGCAGAACAGGGATATAAACCTCTCAAATCTTGTAGATGGAGAGAGCTGGGGCTCTTCAGCCTAGAAAAGAGAAGGCTCCTAGGAGACCTTATAGCAGCCTTCCAGTACCCAAAGGGAGCCTACAGGAAAGCTGGTGAGGGGCTTTTTATAAGGGCAACAGAATGAGGGGAAATGGATATAAATGTTTCCATTTATATGAGGGGTAGAGGGTAAATCTAGGGGGTAGATTTAGACTAGGTATCAGGAAGTAATCTTTACTGTACGGGTAGTCAGACCCTGGAACAGGTTGCTCAGAGAGGCTGTGAATATCCCTTCCCTGGAAGAATTCAAGGCCAGGCTGGATGGGGCTTTGAACATCCTGGTCTAGAGAGAGGTGTCCCTGCGTATAGCAGGGGGTTGGAACTAGATGGTCTCAAAGGTCCCTTCCAACCCAGACCATTCTATGATTCTATGATTCTGTAAGTTCAGTCTCTAAGCATATCTGAAACTGCTTCCCCATGAGCATATTCTATCCTATACAGTGTTATTTAAAAATGGAAACAACAACAAATGACCCTCTAGAACTTCATGTCACGTCCTTATTTTCCAAATAAGCATTTCACGTATTTTCCCCTCTTTTAATAATGTTTTACTATTTCAGTAACACAGGATAAAAAGTCTTTGACAAATTTTCTCCTTCTAATTTCGTCAGAACATTGAGAAGTCACTTCTGTTGAATTTGATGAAAAGTCTATTACAAGGACTTTTTCAAAGCAAGTCCAAGATAGAATCATAAATCAAACTCTATAAGGACTAACCAATAACTCACTGGTCAGAGCACTTTATCATGGATGTGGGAGACTGACTTCACAGTAAGAGGTCAAATGGGTATCTCCCAGCTTTCTTTTATAATCCCATGTATGTTACAAACTGCAACAATTTTTTTTCTGATTGCTTAATAAATATTTTCAGTAAAAGAGAATTACTGTTGTCTGTCAAGCTCTGCAGGGCTGGGTGATTCTGAAATTTATGTATTGTTCACTTTATATTCCACTTCTTTTGTTTCATATTTCATTTCTTTTCTACCTGGACTAGATCCCATTTGTCCTACATGCTTGAAGCACTGTAGTACTATAATTTATCTTAAAAATACCAAGGGAATCTAGGAATAATACCTCATCTCTCTTAAAAATGGAAATACTTGTCATTGGTAGCTGCTGCTAAATGTACCAATTTTCATTTTTTACTCTGGGGCAAACATTTTAATGGGACTTAATCACAGCTGAATTCTTTACATTTTTCCCATGCATGATAATATGAAATTCTAATCAGCTTCTATGGTAACTTTAAAAATCTTGGTCTTGTTAAGCATTGTCATAGGTGCTGTAGAATCACATAAAAAATTACATAATTGAGCTAGAGAACTTCTGACTTATAGGACAAGATTTCTGAATCCAATGTTACAAAGTGAATAGTGGTTATAGGAAGTATAAAGAGAAATGGAAAGGTAGTAGACTAGATAGAAAGCAAAAATCCAGGACAAGTGCAATTATTGTTAAAATGGTAGGGAAAAGCCACAGATTCCATAAAATACATAGTGATGCAGGACAGATTTTTTGATAATGTATTATGATTACCATTGTAAAATTTTATGATCTCAAACTGAACTATTTTATGACCATTTTAATTATAGGTAATAAAAACAGAAGTGATGTGTATTATACAATGGGGGCAAGATATGAAATTCAGAAAACAACACAGTGAAAAAGAACATACTTACAAGAAGTTATTTATTTGTGTTTCTTTGCACTATTCAACTAATGTTAATTTCATGTGATGATATTATAGATACCCCCTACGTTGCTCGGTCACTCGTGCAACATCCAGATTACCAATAGTATGTTTAAGTTTTGGGCTTGCTGATTATACGTATGAATTTTTTTATATATATTTAGTTTGTTCCACACTATGTTTTAGATTGTACTTTCCTAATGAAAAGCTGCTCCAATTTCCTCACTTACTTGTGTAGTAGAATTTTAATTCCTCTGGTGAAGATTGCAAGAATGAGGACAAAAGCTACACAGAAGGCTGCGGGTGAAAACGGTCATGTGTTTCCTTACAGGAATCTAGCACTCTTTTCATTATTTGTATCGACACTAAATACTCACAAAATTCAAAAGACATTGGAGAAAACTTCTGCCATGTGACATACATACCAGAACCACTGCTGATACTTCTCCAACTCTTTCACTTTAACCAAATTTGAGAATAGGTGAATTTGATATGATTTCATTGCTCACACTTAGTTTATCTTGTGTCAAATAAGTCAAAAGAATATAGACTACATGTAAAACACGAAACATAGATGAAAAATTTGTGTGTTTTATTCCACGTTCAGCTAAGCTATCTGAGCTTTATCACAAGTCAAAAGTGAAGGAGTAATACTTTGCCTAGTATGAGCCTTCATCTTCTGCACTGGATTTCTCAACCTCCTTGTCAGTGAAATGATTTTAAAGTGGTATATACAAAGATGCAGTTCATCAGACAGAGAGTAGGTGACTTTGGACAGTATTTTAGACTTGAACTCAGACTGCCTCTTACCAAGATATATTTCAGAAAGAAAGAACACCTTGTGAGAAAAAAGATCAGATAGAAACATCTCAGTTTAAATGTGTGGAAGAGATACTTGGTGTCTTGTGAACTTCTACATTGTTCTGACAGCCAAGAAGATGCTGCTATGATTTGTTTCTGTGAAAAAGAAAACTTTTACCCTCTGAAAGTGAAAAGCTTTTCCTTGTGTGCAAGGTGTTTTATGTCAGACTTTATCACAACCTGAAAGACTTCATGCTGAATGTGAGAGGTAGCTATGGTCAATCTGTCTCTTTGCATCTTGTGCTGTTAGCTGTGGATGGTGCAGACTACTCTGTATGGTCCTTGGCATTGCTGAGGAGCATCTCATTCTTGACAGACTTTTAAATAAAAGCACAGTGGTAAATTTATCTTGCTAAAAAGAGCAGTATGAAATATCAGGCATTTCAATACAAGGTCACTAGTTCATATTTGAAATGGAAATCAGAAATGCAAACAATTCAGTTTTTAATTAGCACTGTGGCTGTATTCAGCATTGAGTTCTTTCTCTATCTTCCAATCCTTGCTACATTACTGCTGGTGTTTTTAGATTGAAGTAGGTCATCATCATGCCCTTATAGCTGACGCAATCTGAACAATTATTTTTACAGAATTCATTGAAGTAAATGTGTTCTGCCTGGATATAGAATGTAATTCTATTTTTTGTCTGATTCGCTTTATGTAAAATACAACTAGAATTCTCACCTCCTCTCATTCAGAAAGTAAAGGTTAGCTGTAAATGTTGCTTTCACTTTTCTGAAGTGGAACCTGATCCAAAACATTTCACAATTAAAAATCAAAGAAGAAGTTCAAGTAATATAAATTCATGGTGACAACAATGTCAAACATGTATGGGATAAGGAACAAACAGTAGAAATTCCACTAGTAAATTCCTCTGCTTTTTTAAGCAAAGGACCTGAAAATTTTAGTGGCCTGAAAATACAGAATGCTTATAAATCTGTTGAAGGAAAATACTGAATCTCTGGATGACCAGAATCTGAGTTTCTTTGTTCTGAATAAAAAGCAGCTGAAATTTACTACCTTGGAGAGCTTAACACTTACACGAGGCTTCAGGAAGTTGTCACCCTGTTGATGTGACAGAGGCAATATGAAGAAAAAACATGGGTTCACTGAGGACATTTTTTTAACTGAAATCCTATAAACAGCCTAACTAAGAGAAGATAAGGTTTAATTACTTCTGAAGGAAAGAGATTAAATAACTTGATGTTTCAGGCTGATTTAATCTTCCTATACAATAAAAATAGAAAATATTCAGGTGAGCAAAACAGTTTTTGAAACATGATAATGTGTAACATAATATAAACAGTAGAGGAATAACTGTAATAATGGACTTGATGCTGTAGCTCACTTAGTAGTAAGAAAGTATATATATAGTGATGTAGTATGGTAGCCGAGTATTTTACTAGTGCAAAATTAACAAAATAACAGTAGGGAAAGAAAAAAAAAAATGTCATGCATCCATAGAATGCATCATCTTTTCCTGTCTCTGCCACTGATCCTTCCTCTGTCCTTGAGCAAAACCCCTAATATCTGCTTGTTAAGAAACTTACTTTTATGTCTCCCACGGTGTAACTAATTGGTCCAAAATGTTCACATATTTTGCCTGAAATCAGTTGTCTCCTTACATCCCATTTCAGCTACTCAGTAAAACAATCTGTTTCCATTGGAAAACTAGAGAAAGCACACAGAAGCCAAGAAAAAATGTTCAAAGATACATAGAAGTACTTGTCTCAGGACACTGGGAAAGGGGAAACATAATCCCTGTTTTCAAGAAGGGAAAAAAAGAAGACCCAGGGAAGTAAAGGCCAGTCAGTCTCACCTCTGTTTAAGATCATGAAGCAGATTGTCCTGAAGGCCCAACTAAGGCACATGGAAAATAAAGATGAGGTGATTGCTGGTAATCAACACAGTTTCACCAAGAGTAAGTCATGCCTGAGAAACATGGTGGCCTCTTATGATGGAGTTACATCAGTGGATAAAGGAAGAGCACCTGATATCATCTACCTGGACTTGTGCAAACTGGTTTCACCAAATTGAAAAAAAAAATGGATGTGATGGATTGACCATCATAGATGGATTCTGCCCCTCTACTCTGTTCTTGTAAGACCCCACCTGGAGTATTGTGTCCAGTTCTTGAGCCCCCAACACAAGAAGGTTGTAGAGCTTTTGGAGTAGGTCCAGAGGAGGTCCATGAAGATGATCAGAGGGCTAGAGCACTGCACCTATGAGGACAGGCTGAGAGAGCTGGGGCTATTCAACATAGAAAAGAGAAGGCTCCTAGGAGACCTTATAACAGCCTTCCAGTACCTGAAGGGAGCCTACAGGAAAGCTGGTAAGGGACTTTTTATAAGGGCGACAGAATGAGGGGAAATGGATTTAAATGGGAAGAGGGTAGATTTAGACTAGATATCAGAAAGAAATCTTTACTGTATGGGTAGTCAGACCCTGGAACAGGTTGCCCAGTGAGGTTGTGGATGCTCCCTCCCTGGAAGCATTCAAGGCCAGACTGGATGGGGCTTTGAGCAACCTGGTCTAGAGAGAGGTGTCCCTGCCTATAGCAGGGGAGTTGGAACTAGATGGTCTCAAAGGTCCCTTCCAAGGGAAACCATTCTATGATTCTATGATTTTACAAGCTGGGATTCTTCGATATAGAAAATAAATAACCAACGATAATAATATTTAGTAAATTATAAAAATAATAATTATAAAGTTAGAACTGTCATGTAGGAAATAAAAAGTAAAGTATTATTATTATTATTATTCTCCCTGGAGGAACTTGGGGCCATAAAAAGAGATATCAGCTCACAGATTTAAAGTAAAAAAAAGCTAAGCACTTTCTTCATATGGTATGAAAACAAATAGTAGAAACCATACTGCGGATACTGAGCTGATAGAGCTTTTATTTACATGCCAAATGAGGTTTTGGTAAATCATACAAATGCAATTTGTTAATGGGTACAGACATCAGTTGCTTTTGAAAACTGCTTCAACTGAAAGAAATTTTGCTAAGTGACAGTGGAAAATATTGCAAAGTAGAAAAGGAAAAAAGAAAATTCTTCTATCAAAGAGAAGAGATACTAAAAATGAGATTAAATGGTTATTTGTAGAAAACGTGGTCCAATGTATCATACCTGGCTATTTGGAATATGAAGACATTGACAAATAATTTCCAGCCCAGTAATACTTACCTCCATTCCCTCCTTTGTCTCTGAAATTCTCCCATCACCCAGTTACAGGTGTACTTCATGAACCTTCTTCAGCTAACTTGTTTCATGTGTAGGTAATGCCAGTCAGAAAAATTAACCCACAACTCAATTTAAAGTACAATTGAATTATGAAGCTGAAGTCAAAGAACTGCTGACCTTGACTCATCCTATACTGTCCTCAAGCATATATTATACCATTCAAAATGGTCTGAAGTGGATCATTATGTAACTAAATTACTGATTCTGAAAATTACAGAGCAACCACATGAAAGATTCAGTTTTAAAGAAATAAAAATGTGAACCATTCTATTTCACTATTATTAAACACATTGGTTCTGATATTCAAAAGATTCTTTCGTATTATGCTCAAGATTGTAGCAGACTACATATCTTTTAAGAAACTAAGTTAGCTATGTGCTTTATTCATTGTCGGGGTAGCTCAAAGAAAACTTTAACATTAAAGATTACAACTATTTATGTTAAAACTTGAAAAATCCAAAGCAAATCCAACCAACTATTTAAATCCACTTACTGTTGGAAGTGATAATAGAGAAAAAAGCACTGAACTATCACATCTTCTGTCACACATGTGACAACTTTAAAGAAAGGAAATTAATATCTTAAGCATATGAAACAGAATTCTCCACTACCCATGTAATAAGCAAATAAATTATTCATATTCTGCAGAAATGTCATCTGTAACCAAATGACATTTACCTCTTACCAGTATATTAGTGAGTAGATTTATTAGAGTTGCTGCTCCTGCATCCAGTACCTAAACTTGCAAAGGAACTGCTGTTAAGTATATTACCTGATAATATTTTATGCAGTCTATGTAAAAATAGAATGTTTTTAATACAGGAACTCTAAATGCTGTTTGCTAAGGAAAAATGCCGTATGTGTAATTTAACAGAATATGGTGCAATCATATAGATTACTACAAAATAAATAGGCAATTTGAACTATAATTGGCTTAATGAAGTTCCTTGTGTGTGTATATATGTGCAACTACGTATATGTATACAATTTTTATTGTCCTTTTGTAGAACAAAGATTGCATTCTACTTATATTTAATATGAGTTCACTGATAATGCAATAAGAATTTGTGGAGTAATGATCATTGCAGTGAGCTGTGTATTCCTTGGTAAACGAAATGTTTGATTCTTGTAATTAAAATTTATCAGGTAATAGAAGTTTATATCTAACTTACAGCATTTTATTAGTTCTGTCCATGTCATGTGCAAACATGACAGCAACTACTCACAGTTAACAACTTTTATTTACTTATGCTGAACTCACACCAACATACTTACCACAATAGTCACATTATCCATCTAAGTATGGACATATAAAGTGCTTCTGAACTAAGAGGTAGAGAAAATCTTGCTCATAGACACAAATAATTCAATTTGTTTTATTTAGAATATTCTAGGAATACCAGCAAAATAAAATCCTTACATTCAAAGGTATGCTTATAAATACAACTTCACTCAGATTCACACCTTCTTACAGAGCCTTTCTTGATACCATTTCATATTAAACATCAGGTAAAATTAACAACTTGGTTTGAATAAAGAGGTTAAGCCACTGACAGTATTTTAAAGAGAGAAGGAGAAAGTCACAGCAGAGCAACAAATTCTGTACACTTGTGTCAAAACTTGATTGCTTTTATGCTTGTACTGAAATGCTTCAATACATCATCTTTACTATTGTGTTTGTTTGATAGATCTAAGTGTTTTGTTCCATTACACACAAAAAAAAAGAAAAGAAAAGAAAAAAAAAAGATTTCTGCTTGAAGATATATAGTCTGGAATACAGAACTTATTAAGATGTTGAGAAGAATGAAACAAGATAAGAACTAGTTGAGAAGAATGAAACAAGACATCCAGAATCTAGATGTACTGATGGGGATATTCATTTTCAGCCAGTTGGTGTAGCATTGAAGGTAGATTATTTCTGTATGGTGTATTTAAATTTATATGTCTGTGTTTGTTCTTCACGTCTACTGCATGAGCCTCATGATTGAAGGGATCGGTTATTTTGGGGTGGCTTGCCTGCCCTTCTGCTTCCATTTGTAACAGTCTCAGTTTGTCTTTCAGTTCAAAGATGCTACCCTGATGGTTTTCCTGGAGGAAAATTGCTTTGCTTTCCAAGAAGCTGGGGGCATATTGGGAGTGAAATGACAGTGGATGGTCTGTGCTAGAGGCATTTGTTTTTCTGTTTCAAAAAGCCTGGGGCAGGAGTAGTTCTGATCTATATTTTAGCTATGACTGATGATTCTACCTGAGAGCCTTACAGAGCATTGTGGAATATTACGTACAGCAAAAAAATCACTGATACATGAATTTCAAACATCATTCATCCTAACATTCTAACCACTCCACATAAAACAAAATGCAGGTAATGAACTATAAATCAAGACTGTGTTATTAGAAGAGATAGTGATGGGTTTTATCCTCCTGTCCTGCGGAAACACAGAGCCAGACTGACCTGCATCAGGATATTGCTGTCCCTGAAGCCTAAATTGTGTGTAAAGGTACGATGAGATACCTTTTGTATATTGCTGGATAGACTTCCTAGTAGAGCTTTCTAAATGAATATTTTTGTACACCACTTTTGACTGAAGTGCATTCACATTGTTGCCATACAACCAATAATAAGAAATGTTTCTTTTGTACAGAGCATACAACAAAATCCTCCACTGCAGTGTATTGGAGTCATGGCTGTTAACCGATTATCATGTTCCCTGCACAAAACATGGGCATAAAGGAATCGGGAGGTTTGCTGTCAGCAGCCTCCTCCTTATCATTACTCCAGGGAACAGGAGTGTTTGTTCAAGTTGTCTGGCATTTAGACCTCTCTGTAGTAGGAGAACTGATTTTATGTGTTGACCTAAAAACTGAGAGGACTTAAAGTCCAGGCTCCCCCCTGCATTTCCACTGCCTATTTTTATTATTTAAACTTATTTGTAAGTAAATTTATTCTAAACTTATTCCATTTTCTGTTTAACTTATTCTCAGGCATAGCATAGACACAATTGAACAGAAAAGATATTTGTGAACAACTTTAGCTTTATGCTCTTCAGATAGTGTGAAAGAAATAATTAACAACTCAAATGTTTTCAAAAATCTTATGATTAATTTTTGAAATAAAGTTTGGACACAGCTTTATTCATAATTTATACTACATGTACTCTTGTGCAAGCACATCACCTCCACTGGTGCAGATTTTTACAAGCGCAACATGCAGTATCTTTTTAATTGCTGGCAAAAATACATAGCTAATGGTTGTAACTGTTGAAAAATAGCATTTTGTATCTGAGAATTTGCTCTGTCATCGTTGTCATTTCCATATAAATAAATAGGAGGCATTACTTTCGGAGAAATCCACGAATAAACATACAAGCATCGTATCATACATAGTGGTTTATGCTCTCTCTGATGATACAGTATTTACCTAATTCTTATTTTTCTGCTTTGGATAGAGCTTGAGGGCACCTAAATTGGTTATTAAACATCTTGTTCGGAGAATATATGCATTGTTTTTCTGCCTTGTAACAAAACCTAGCTACCGAATTGAGGGCTGCATAGTTGAAAATGTTTTGCATTCCTTTCATGCTACTAGATTTTGCTGCTCCTATAAACTTAAACTGAATTTGAAGAAGCACAACCAAAATTTTTGGTTAAATTTTCCAGTTAATATTTTGTGTGAATGACAATGGCAGATTCTCTATCAAATAACTTAATGTGATAAGAGATACTACATGTACAAAAATGAGAAAAGATAGTACACACACCAAAAACCTATACCTCTGTAGTGGCAAAAGAGTGAAAAAATGCAGCCTACATTTTGGCCAGTAGTACAGTTTCCAGCTGACCACATAGCCTGCAGTCAGTACAGAACGAACCCAGAATGCAATCTTCTTTAGCATGTCCATGTCACATGGTTTGGTTGTAAAGCAGTGAGAGAAAAGAGAAAAATGAAATTCTGGCAAATAGTTTCTGTCAGAATTTTATAGAGTACACCATGCAAAACAAAATTTTGACAGCAAAGGAGGAAAAAGCATCTGTAAAGAACAAAATGCTGAATAGTGCATAATATGTAGTCAACACAAAGTACTTGATCTATTTCTTAAGTCAGTACTGGATATCGTCATGCACAATGATACCTACCAGAAGACAATGTACTTTTATTTTTTATTTAAATCTCTTGTAACACTTTTTGGATAGTTTCAGTCATTTTTGCTTCGCTTAATGGAGAGTACTATTCCCTTGTGTTGTGTTAGCTAAGTAGTCATGCAGCACTCTAGAAGCTTGAATTAAGTCTATTTTTTTCCCTCTGAACAAGAGTAATAAATAAAAAATATCATCTTTGAATAAAATTCTGGTATTGCACTGAGGGGAAAAGGCTTTATGTGTTAACACTGTCGAGAATAAATGATGCATAGTAAAACGGCTCCAACAAGCAATGAAATTCAGATTTCAAATAAATTCTCTGACTTAGACTTTGAAAATGTACCAGCGTACTTAATTTTGTAAGGATTCTAGTCAGGATCTGTTCAATTTTAGCATGCAAATGTGCAAAAAACTGTAAAAATAAATATTTTTCTGTACTTAAGATCACTGCTCACTGAGTCATCCCATAACAGGAGACCACTTTCAGAACACTGTATCTGAGAGAGACAGCAATGTAAGATCACATGGATGTATCAATTTCTCATGCAAGCACTTTTCCTGTACCTAACTCTAAATTCTTCAGAATCTTATCCTATTTCATCCTTGTTCACTTTGGTTACTGTCAGTGGTAAAGACAACTGACATGTCAGTGCAATGAGCTGTTGAATATCATCAGATCATGTCGGTTCTTAAAGCTTTCCCTCAAATGAAACAATTCAGATTATGGATAGTCTCTTCAAGCTGGTACTGGTGGTTCAGTTAACTTCCATTAAAAGACACTGACAATTGTGCACATTCATTTTGCATCAATTTAGCATTTCGGGAGGGTGATTGTACTCTGTTCTTTCTCATTCCCTGTGTATGAATAGCCTCTGTGCAAAACAGGTTCCTAACTCAGTTCAATTGCAGGACTTTAGAACATCTAAGAGTACCCGTTGGGAAAACTAGAATTGTTTACTTCTTATGTATTCATCTATTATACCTGTATAATGTTCATAATTTCATTGTGTTGAGGGTACACCTACTTTTTGAATGGCAGAGAGTTTATTTTAAACTGGTTCTTTGAAATTGTCATTAGTTTTGTGTGAATTTATTTGCTCTTTTTGCTACTTCATCCTTCTCTGTTCAAAAGACTGCTATAAATAAAATGGGCTTAAAGACAATATAAATTAGAAAGTGTTGCCTGTATTACGCATCTTGTCCTCTTTTAGTTAATTAGTTAATTTTTCTTTCTTTCTTTGTTAAAAAAAAAAAAAAAAATCTGTTTCAGAAGCCCAAAAGTTGCTTAATTCCTTAGACAATTTTTCTAACAAAAGTAATATCTGAGATTCTGGAAAACATAGCCTTTTTCATAAATCTACTGGTTAACTTCCAAAGATAAATCAAATTCTGCTGAAAAATAATTAAATATGCAGATTTTCACAATTCAGTTTTTAAAAATATTAGCTGCTCTGCTATATACATTTTTGGTATTATGAGCTGTTCCTTATAAGCAAGACACAGAATATTTATAAAAATTTATAACTGCTTCAATCATGCTTCTGTGCTGAAACTGCACTTAATTTCCTTGCTTTTGCAATAACATGTTTACTAAAGACAGAAGCAGTGTTTTAGCTCATTATGCCAATAGAGCTGAAGCTGCATGTTTCTGTGCACTTGCTGACCTCTTCTACCTTTCAAAGTAGCTGAAAGCTCTAAATCCTTTAGCTGGCTTGATTAGACAATGGCCCTTTGCTTGGCACTGATTTCAGGATTTCAGGATTCAGAGTTTATTAGCAGATCACCAGGTTGTTTTCTGTTGTTTTGTTGTTTGTGTGCTTTGTTGTTTTGTTTTGGGAGCTTTTTTTTTTTTTTTTTTTTCTGTACTGTTACAGTTACCCAACTGTCTGAATAACTGAATACTAAAAACAATCAGAATTAATGCTGATCTCTTTGAAAAGATTTCAGTGTTTCATTTTCCTTTCAATAGTCATTTATAAATACTACTTAAATATATTTTACATTCTTATGTGCTAGTACATTAATTATATGTTATTTTGTATATAAAAATACAAACAAAAATAGATGTTTAATGAGTCTGGATTTCAGTGAAAAGCTATTCCAGGCACATCTAACCTGCAGCCCACAGGCCACAAGTGTCCCAGCACAGCTTGTACAGCAATCCACCCCCTGCCCCACATGTAGGGTATAACATCCTGTGGAACACTGCAAGCCAGCCTTTGTTTGCATTTGGGTGGGAAAATGCCAAAATTGAAAGGAAAATAGAGTTATGTTGGATTGTGCTCCCTTGGAGCTTTAAAAATAGCACAACTATATTTGGGAATCAGCTTTCTAAGGAACTGGAAGGATGGCAGCACAAACATCTGGAAGCTACAATACGTAGATAATCTCCATATAGCTGCTGTGACACAGAAGGAAATAATACAATCGACAATAAATCTTCTACATTTTTTTTGAATTCTGTTGGAAACAGAGCAATCGAGAAGAAAGCACAAATAGCTTGTTGATCTGTGACTTACCTGGGTTTTACCATCATTCTCAGCCTGGCGATAGAACAAAAAGAGGTGATATATCAAATGCCAGTGCTGAAGCTGGAACAGGAACTATGAGATTTCTCAGGTATGGAAGGATGGTGTAGATTATGGATACCAAATGATGGACAGATTGTGAAACCATCATATGAAGCTGTTAAAAGAGAAGGAAATTTTTGGAATGGAACCCAAAATAACGAACTGCCTTTACTCATTTGAAAGCTTCTCTGATGTCTGCCAGTGCTCCTGGACTTCCTTGTCTGGAAAAGACTTTTGAATGATACATGCATGAAAGATATCATTTTCTACTGGGTGTGCTAATACAACACATCGGATCATGGAAGAGACAAGTGGGACATTTATCTAGAAATATTCACAAACCTTCTCCCACTGAGTTCTCCTCCCTATCTGTAAACATATCTAGAATTGTCCTGACCCAAGCGCAACACCCTGCACTTGGACTTGTTGAACCTTATTACTTTGCATGGGCCCACTCCTCAAGCTTGTCCATGTCCTTCTGGATGGCATCCATTCCTTCTATTGTGTCCAATCCACCACTCAGCTTAGTGTCATGAACAAACTTGCTGAAGTTATATTTGATCCCTCTGTCTATGTTGTTGATATAGCAGGTATCTGTTTTCTACATTGAGATTGTGTTTTTCTTTCGTGTCAGAGATATATAGATATTTCTATATAGAAATATAGATTAATCTTCCATTACTAATTTCCATTTGAAATTGGAAATTCTTTTTTCATCTACTGGGATGAATACAGTAAAATCAGTAATTTTATTTATTTATTTATTTATTTATTTATTCCAATGCACACTATAAATTAAAACAGTTGTAATTTTGGAAAACACTGCTTCATTTTGCCATATAAATTTATGTTAAGTGACCTGAGACAGGGAAGAGAATTAAGTGTTTTACGAAGAAATATCATATTTGTTTATAATTCCTCTGATGAAAGAGCATTCATCACTCCTCCCCAGCCTATCCCCGAATTTTCATCTTGGACTGTAATCCCATCTCTTGCTTGTCTCTTGTTATGTCAATGTTATGTTGAGTTTACAGTATTAAATTACACTATATTTATAACACGCTATCAGGAGAACATCTCTGATTTTAACATGAAAACATCTGAGCAGTGGTTTTTGTTTTTTTTTTTTTTGGCTTGTTTGTTTTTTGCTGTTGACTTAGTAGAACTGGGATTCATCGCTGAATTTTAGTAAGAGGACTGAAATTTAAGGAGTCTTGGAAGGAACACAATCAAAAGAGGATGACATATGTATCAACACCACCAGCTCTGATTTTACAATTTCAATAATGGGTCGGCAATCTGTAGGGCTTTTTTCTTTTTTTTTTTTTTTTTCCAGTATTTTTTCAAAAATCGAAATATCCAGAAAAGACAACTTTGTATCTGCAGTACCAGCTCCTTATATAATAGTAGAGAGGCTGTTCAGAGCTACTGAACTGCACACAGCCAACGCTTCCTCATAGACTAAATATGGAAAACAACATTTAGGCAGGTATTACTGAAAATGTTAGTTGTGGCTGATTCCAAGAACCACTTCCCCGTGGTTCCAGCCCCTACAGCTGCCCACCTCGGGAAAGGCAGAGAAGAACAAAACTGACAGTGGCATGAAGGAATTCTCAGATTTATTGTGATGACTGATGACCGTTGTGGTGACTTTGTTGTGATTATTATAATGATGACTGTAGCCAGCGTGTGGAGTTTGCACACGGCTGCTCCCGCGGCATCAGTGGGGTCGGCGGTTGGTATTCTGGGCCCGACGTGGTATCCGGGAGCGGCTTCGCTCTTGGGCTGGCCCTCGCCGCCCGGGCCGGAGCCCGCGATGTTTTCGGGGCTGGCTCTGGGACTCTGCAGCCCGATGTTTGAGAGGAGAGCGGCTTCGAGTCCGGGCCCATCCTGGCTGCCTGGACCGACTTCCATCAGCCCCCGTGGAATCCCTCGAGGACTGCGGTGCCCCCCGCAGCGTGTAGGTGTGGGTGCAGCTCTCAGCACTAGGGGCTGGTGCGTGCCTGCTCCCACGGCGCCTTTGCGGCCGGCTCGGGGAACGTGGGGCCCGGCGCCGCAGTGGAGAGCGGCTTCGTGTGTGGGCCCGCCGTCCCTGTCTGCACCGGCGGCTGCAGCCTACTGACGGGGAGTGCCTCGGGGACCGTGATGTCCCCTGGCTGGCAGAGTTCGAGGCACTGCTCTTGGCACTCAGGGCTGCCGCACGGCTGCTCCCACAGTGTCCTTGGGGCTCATTCCACGCATCATCGTTGCGATGTAAACGTGAGCAGATTCTCCTCCATTCTGTCCTGCGCTGGCTGGTCAGGACGCTGCTCTCAGGCACCTTGGAACTGTGAGCTGGCTCTGATGGTGCCTGCCTGGTGGTACTGGAGCTGCTGCTGCTCTCCGACACCACGCGGCCTTGGGAAGGCCCAAGTTCCAGCTGGACGGTGGTGCTGGGGCCAGAACTGTTCACATGGCTGCTGGAGGCTGTAAGGGAAGGCAGGAGGGTGAGCGGGATGGAAATCCAGCCCTGGGGTGGGAGAGGCTCCCATCCCCCCGGGCCAAAGGGACTTGAGCAAGGCCTAGCCAGGCCCCAGCGCAGCAGCACGCGGCTGTTTGACTCTTACAGGTGCCCTCTCCAGCACAGGTGTTGCACTCCCAGGTGCTTCTGCTCTGACTCAAGTTGGAACAGCGCCGATGGGTGCTTTGCGCAGCGCAGGAGCTGCAGAGGAGCAGCTCCCAGGGCCTGGGTAAACAAACAGGTTGTGGCCGTGAGGGCTAAGTGACCTGAGCCAGGGAGTGCCTGGCACAGCTCTGGTGCTCAGCCTGTGCTCCCCAGCCTGTGGTGAGGCTGCAGTCCCACACAGAGCCCCAGAGGCTTGCTGAGGTAACTCACCCCTCTCCTGCCCGCTCCCTGCCGTGTGGGTAACAGCACTCACTGGCGTTGCAGCACTTGAGCTTGTCTGCCTTTTGTGCATATGAATTGTCCCACACTGGTCCTCTGCCAGAGAAGGGAAGGAATCTGATGAGCACCACTGCCTCTGTAGTAAGACAGACCCCAGCCATCCCTACTCTTCCAGCCCAACCCCACTTCTACGTTCTCCGTGAAGCGGGGCCAAATCTCACAGGCAGCAAAGAGCCAGGCCAGCCAGGGCAGTCCGTGGGCAGGCACGGCTCTTGTGCCTTCACACCTGGAGAACCGGGAGTGGGATACCAACCTGAGTGGGATATGGATCCCCATGGTGTTCATGTCATCAAAAAATTCATTCTCATCCTTGCAGTGGGGACAATGCAAAGTAAGGCCCGCACGCAGGGCCAGCCTCTGCAGCAAAAACACAGGCAGCGTGAGCATGAGTGTGAGCGGGGCCTGGTGCTGCTGAGCACCTGCCATTCCCGCTGGGCAAGGGGCGGGCTGGTACCTGGATGCAGGCCCGGTGGAACCAGGCGTGTCGGCAGGATGGGCACACCATGGTGCTGTATGACCTGCTGTCCCCCACGGGGTCCATGCAGATGATGCAGGTCGTGTCTTGCTCTGGCACTGCCTCCACTGTCTGCTGCGGGCGGTGCTCCCAGCAGAAGGACCTGGGGGAAGATGGGAGAGAGGGGCGAGGTGAGAAGTGCTGCGAGGAGGGCAGAGGAACAGGAAGGAGCCCCAGGCCATGGCTCTGGCTCTGTGAGGCTGCTGGGATGTGTCAGGGCACATTCCCCGCTTCTTTGGCTGGTGCTGACAGCAGGGGTTGGAGGCCCACACACAAGGGCAGGCAGTCCTTACCTGTACTGTTCAAAGTACTGGGTCACACATTCACCCTCTGAGGCGCAGGGGAGGTGGAAGCTGCGGTCACAGCCTGTCTCAGCGCAGGTGATGAAGGCCCCTCTCTTGCCACAGACGAAGCAGTGCTGGAAAGAGTAGAGCAGCCGCCGTCAGTGGCAGGCTCAGGGCCTATGCAGCGGGCCGTGCACCACTGGGAAGGGCACAGGATGCGGGCAGGGCTGGGTGGGTGTCTGCAGAGCTGCCTGGCGGACATGGCTGGTCTGCAAGCCCCTCCTGGAGCTGGTTGGAAGGGCTGCGATTGTTTTCGTTGGACCAGGCTAAGCTCGCCGAGCCTGTCCTGGCACAAAGCTCCCCGTTCCACCCAGGTCCTCACCGTCTGCTCTGCCTGCTTGATTGCCAATATAGTGTCAGGCATGCTTAAGGATTCATTTCTCCCCTGTGTTCTTGCCGCTTGAAGAAGGCCGCCAGAAAATATCTGTTTGGGAGAAGAGCAGGATCTTGTTAGGGCAGCAAGGAGGAATCCACTGTTTGGAGGGTGGTGGAAGGAGCCGTGAGGGAACTCACCATACAAAACTCATGGAAATAGATCCCATTGATGATCACTTTGCGCCCGTAGATGTCTGGGTCAGCATCTCCCTGGACGCACAGCACACATTCTGGAGAGGAGAGAGTAAGAGCAGTGAGTGCCCTGTGGAGCTAGGTGCCTACGAGGGCTGTCCCAGGGGTCTGCTCTGTGCCGGCAGTGCCAGCTCATGGGCAGGGCCGGAGGCCGTGGAGGGGAGAGAGCACTGCAGGCCCAGCGGTGCCAGCAAGCAGCCACAGCCCAGCCACAGCCCCCCCGGCCAAGGAGCAGGGGGGCCCTGCCCGTGGCGGCTGGGGTGCCCTTGCATGCCCTTGCTTCCACTCTCCTTCACAGGCAGACCCCCAGAACCCCTCTGCCCAGCCGTGGGTAGCTGCGTGCAGGGATAATTTACTTTCTCCCAGCTCCCATGAGCTGGCAGGCTTCTTTGTCCCCATGGACATGCACGTCAACGGTGAGCACTCGCAGAGTCTCTGTCCCAGCAGCACTGGGCTTTCTCCTCCGCACGCTCCTGTGCCAACCTATGGGAGAAGCAGGGTGAGGGTGATTTTGCAGCTCAGGCCCACAAGCACTGGGGCCCCCTCCCCCACCCTCGGCAGCCTCAGGCAGCCCCTTCCTCCCTGCTCACCTTCCCAGGTCAGACTGAGCTCAGCCTGAGCCCCGCAGCCTTAGCTCTGCTCCACACCCTGTGGGTCACAATGGCTGTTTTGTGACACCTTCTGTGACACCATCACACCTCACAGGGGGTGAGGGTGTGGGCCCGGGGCACCCAAGCAGCAGGGCGGCGGCCCTTGCAGCCAGCGCAGAGTGAAAGGCCTGGTGCTGGACGCAGCCCTGCTGTAACCTGGCGTGTTGGCACTGCTGAAGGCACTGGGTGACACATCCACCCTCCTGACACCACCTGAATGCTGCTGGGCCTGTGGCCCCATCAATATCCCAGTCAAGCACTTATGTGTTTCCACAATGTTCTCAAGACTTTACTGTTTGGTTGTTTGCTGCTTGATTACCTCTGGTTACAAATAATGGTTTGATTCATAGAATCCCAGAATCTTTATGGTTGGCAAAGACCTCTAAGATCACCAAGTCCCATCGTCCAGCCCCCCCACCTGCCCAATGCCCACAGCCCGTCAGTGCCACATCCCCACGTTTCTCGAACACCTCCAGGGACGCTGACTCCCCCAGCTCCCAGGCAGCCTGTGCCAGTGCCTGAGCGCTCTTTCAGCAAAGACGTTCTTCCTACTATCCAGCAGGGACCTCCCCTGGCAGAACTTGAGGCTGTTCCCTCTCATCCCATCGCTGTTACCTGAGGGAAGAGGCCAACCCCCACCACGCTACACCCTCCTGTCAGCCAGTTATCCGGAGTGAGGAGGCCTCGCCCGAGCCTCCTCCAGACTGAACAATTCTACTTCCCTCAGTCGCTTCTTTGCTTTACAGGTTTAGATAAAGAATGTAACGTCACGGAAGAGGTGGCTTCTTAGGTACTGTGAGAGGATACCACTCAACCTTTTGATTGGCACAAATAACCACTGATCAAGAAAATTGTAGACCCCTATGAAGTACTGCCTGCTGTAAATCTGCTGGGGTGGGCTGCTGAAATCCCAGACTGATTCAAAGCAGCTGAAACAATATGAATACCCCTAAGGCCAGAAGCTAAGCCTGCAAGACAAATACAGTACCTCATAAAAATGGAAGGTAGGAGAGGAACTCAGCCTCTGACTGGTAAGTTTGTGACTCACGGACTATTACGAGAAGGCTGTTCACAGTTGCAGTACCGCACTTCTGCCAGTCAGAAAGCCTCACTTTACAGATTATGAGTTGTTTCAGGATCAAAGGGCTGTAAGTCAAATTGTGATGCAAGTATGTCCCGTTATGGAAAACCCACATACCCTCCTGACAGCTATTAAAGAGAAGGATCAACGGTGTACAGTTTTAGATTGGAAGGATGTTTTCTTTTGGATCCCACTGGACACTGCATGCCAGACTTGGTTTGCAACGGAGTGGGAAAACCCCGGAACTGGAAGGAAAACACAGTTGTGTTGGACTGTGCTCCCCTAGGGCTTTAAAAATAGCCCCGTCATATTTGGGAATCAGCTTGCTATGGAACTGAAGGTGTATGGGAACTGTTGGGTCACAGCCTGAACCACTGATTGAGCACCTGGGGAAAGGACCAGGTCAGCCCTGGGAGCACAGGTGAAGGCAATTCACCTGTGTGACCAGAAGGGGTGGAGCCCGGTTGCACATCTCTTAGACCTCATTTAAGGGCTGATTGGCACTAGGGAAGGATTTCTTCCTGGAGATTCTTCCTTGGTGAATTTTTTCCTTGCAAACGTAGAATCTTCTGTTGCGGGTGAGCGATCCTCTTCCTTTATAGCACCTCTCCTGTCTTCCTAAGTGCTGATTATAGATATCTTCATCCCGATGTAAATGAGAGTGGATTGTTCTCTGATATATCTCAGTCTGGCTGGACTGGCCAGGCACCAGGCTGCCCTCAGGCACCCCGAAACGGTGTGCTGGCCCCAGTGCTATCCAGTTGGCAGTGCTGGAGCTGCTGCTCTCTGGTGCCACAGCGCCGTGGGATGGCCCCAGTCCTTGCTGGCAGTGCTGGGGTCGATGAGATATGAGTTGGCGCTGCAGCTTTTATTGGTGGCAGGAAGATCAGAAGGACACGCTTCTTGGACTAAGTCTGATCCAGGGCATCACTGCTCTTCCACCCAGACCCTGTTTCCAGCTTCTCCGTGAAGATGAGGTCAACTCTCACAGACAACATAGGGCCAGGCCTGCCAAAGCAGTCCCTGGGCAGACACAGGTCTTGTGGCCTCAAGTCTCCAGAGCAGTCTGATGGGCACCAACCTGAGTGGGGTTCGCATCCCCACGGTGAACATTTCTGTATAAAATCACTCCTTGTTTCTGCAGAGGAGGCACTGGAAGCAGAGATGCCACTGTTCAGGGGCTGTCCCTGCAGCAGAAACACACAAAGGGGGAGTGTGAGTGGTGCCTGGTGCTGCTGTGTTCTGTCGTGCTGCAGGATGAGAGGACGGCTCCTACCTGGACACAGTCCCACGAGAACCAGATGCATGTGCGCTGCCACAGAAACTTTTAAATTGCTTTTTTTAATGCATATTTTTTAAATAAAATTATTTTTTTTTAAATTGCTTATATAACTGAATTTTATTATTTATTTCATATGCAGTCCAAGACAATTCTTTACTCAGTGCCATCCAGGCAAGCCAAAATGTTGGACACGCATGAGCTAAACCATAATAATGTCTCTTCAGGAAAAAAAATCAGAGCAAAAATACCACAAGACAAGCTATTTACTGAAATTAAATACTCACAATGTGTTTTGCAGTGTCTTCACTCCCTCCTGAAGGCTGAAGCAGGATGTCAGGTTACCCACGTGGTGTCAACCATGAACAAATATTCTATGATTAAAGCTCTGTGGAAACAGAGGAGTTAAGACCTGCCGATTGCTAGCCATAGCATGACTGTATGTATATTGTTGATTGACAGAATTAGGAGCAGACTGTTACACACAGAAAATAACAACATAAATGTAAATAACAAAATAAAATGTATATTGTCCTTCACATCTTGCAATACTTCCCACATAGGTGTAATTTGTATGCTTGAATACTCCTGCTGTTCCCTCAGTACTGAGTTAGAAAATATAGACTAATATGAGACTGTAGACCAACTCCCAAACTCCAATAGAAAAGTACTTTACACATTTCTTCAGTTTTGGCTATAACTTGCTGCTAATTATTGAACACAGTCTCTTGACTATAAAATAGTATCTCAGGCTTTACTTGTGTTATCTTATGTGACACCTATTCCTTGTTCATTAGAGAGAATGCACTGATGAAGGTAGAAATCTGATTAGGCAAAGAAATATCCTCACAAAGTCAGTGTTCGCTGATTTTTTTTTTTTAAGGTAAATACAAATAGTTTCTAAGATTATTTGCTTTAAATTTCTTCTGAGAGCTGTAGTTCAGCTTGATGTTACACAGTGTCTTGAGTCTTTCTTTCAAAGATGGGCAAAAGTGTTTGTAGTCTTCTGCCACATATCCTCCATTATCTTTCAAAATAGTTATGAATGGGTAGAGGAGGAGTTAGACATGGAGGAGTTCTGACCTCTTCTCACAGTAGTCAGTGAATTTTCCACTGAATTTTCTGGTGAATGAGGGGAATAAAGATATTACTTTGATTTTTGGTTCTAATGCTCATGCTGTACTTCAGAATTTATTCCTGGTAGATGTCATTATCCACTTTCTCTGTCATCTGTATTCCTGAACTTACAATACAGCCAATTCAGTCCCTCATTAATGCTTCCATCTTTCTTCCAAAATGGGTATTTTGAATGTGTGCTTTTAATATTGTTCTGTTAAGAAACTTTTGTTTTTTTCTGATTCTTTTTTTTTCACTCTTGACTAGATATAGTTCTTCTGAGTAAGGCATGTTATGTACTATGATCCAGAGCCCTTCATAAAGTTTGTTTTCCATTTTTCTGGACATTTGTGTGAAAGAATATATGCTCCCTATTTTCTCTTAATTCTTGCCTGTCCTACCAGCCACGTCAGTCAAAGGCTGAACCATTTAAAAGGTATTTTTGACAATATACTAAGATGCACATTTCACTGTCTTGTTTGTTTTGTTGTTGTTGTTGTTTTCCTGTTTTAAGATCCCCCAGAATAATATTAGTCAAGCTATACTAGAACGAGAAACAGAGTAACTATAATAGAAAACAGTAAATTTATTCTTCTGAGAAATACAACCCTGGCATTATAGGGAGTGGAATCTCCTTCTTTGGACATATTCAAGACTTGCCTGGACACTTACCTGTGCAACCTGCTGCAGGGAGCGTGCTTTGGTAGAGGGGTTGAACTTAATGATCTCCGAAGGTCCCTTCCAACCCCTGCAATTCTGTGATTCTGTGATTATACAAATATAGCTCTAACAAAATCCTTATTTCCAAATCCCGTTGTAGGTTGTATGATTGTCCACTTTGACCAAGATCAGAAATACATCCACTTCAGCTACACAGGAAAAACACATCTTTACAGAATAACATACATTGTTTTTATCTCCAGATCAGAGAATCAGAGAAAGCTTGGGTTGGAGAGGACTTTAAAGATTAACAACATCAAAACACCTTGCTGTAGATCAGGCTGCCAAGGCCCCATCCAACCTGGCCTTGAACACCTTCTCCACGACTTCTCTGAGCAACCTGCTCCAGTCCCTCACCACCCTCTCAGTAAAGACTTTCTTACATCTAACCTAACTCTCTCCTCTTTTACTTTAAAGTCATTCCCCTTGCCCTATCACTATCTGCCCATGTAGAAAGACGGTCTCTCTCCTGTTTGCAAGTACCCTTCAAGTACTGGAAGGCTGCAGTGAGGACTCCCCAGAGCCTTCTCTTCTCCAGGCCGATAAAATCCATCACCCTCATCCTGTCTTCGCAGGAGAGATGCTCCAGCCCTCTGATCATCTTCATGGCCCTCCTTGGGACCCGCTCCAACAGCTCCATACCTTTCTTGTGCTGGGGGCCCAGACCTGGACACATTTCTCCAGATGGGTCCTCATACAGGCAGAGCAGACATAGACAATCCCCTCCCTCTCTCTGCTGGTCACCCTTCTGTTGATGCAGCCCAAGGTACAGCTGGCCTTCTGGGCTGCAAGCATAAACTGTTGGCTCTTGTCTGACTTTTCATGCACCAGAACCCCAGGTGCTTTGCAAACCTTCTCTCAGTGAGTTCTCCTCCCTATCTGTAAACATATCTAGAATTGTCCTGACCCAAGCGCAACACCCTGCACTTGGTCTTGTTGAACCTTATTAGTTTGCATGGGCCCACTCCTCAAGCTTGTCCATGTCCTTCTGGATGATATCCATTCCTTCTATTGTGTCCAATCCATCAATCAGCTTAGTGTCATGAGCAAACTTGCTGAAGTTATATTTGATCCCTCTGTCTATGTTGTTGATATAGCAGGTATCTGTTTTCTACATTGAGATTGTGTTTTTCTTTCATGTCAGAGATATATAAATATTTCTATATAGAAATATAGATTGTAATCTTCCATTACTAATTTCCATTTGAAATTGGAAATTCTTTTTTCATCTACTGGGATGAATACAGTAAAATCAGTAATTTTATTTATTTATTTATTCCAATGCACACTATAAATTAAAACAGTTGTAATTTTGGAAAACACTGCTTCATTTTGCCATATAAATTTATGTTAAGTGACCTGAGACAGGGAAGAGAATTAAGTGTTTTACGAAGAAATATCATATTTGTTTATAATTCCTCTGATGAAAGAGCATTCATCACTCCTCCCCAGCCTATCCCCGACTTTTCATCTTGGACTATAATCCCATCTCTTGCTTGTCTGATTTTCTTGAACTTTGATGTTTGATTTACTTGTTCAGTGAAAAAGAAATTAAGCCGGAGAACTCATCCAGGTGGGATCCGTTTGCCTATATGGCCCACCACTGGCTTTTCTGTCTCATCTGTCTTAATAATATGGCTAGCAGCATTAATAAGCCTAATCAGATTGCATCAGTTAGCAGAGTGCACTTGTCAAAAACTACATTTTCTCCTTAGCGGAAGAAGGGACTCATTTCAATGTTTTATCACTTCCGGACATTTATCTATCTGTTCAGTTTTATTGTTCCTCTCTTCCCTCTGAGTCATCATTGTTTTTAATTATTATCCTCTCTTTCTATTTCTCTGAGTCAGTGAGCCAGTAATAACCTATGATATGTCATCTTACGTTAGGCCATTCATATGCCAGTGTCTTAAAAATGGCCTTATATCAAAATGTGCAGCTTCAGTTTGTTCTTTTCGGTACAGATTACTGCAGTGAAAGGCATTTAAATATCTCTATATTTATTTCCCTAAATTTCACATGCTGTGATGTAGAAATCAGCTGTTAAATGAATAGGTAGGCTTATAGCATTTATGTCAATGTTGAGTTTACAGTATTAAATTACACTACATTTATAACACACTATCAGGAGAACATCTCTGATTTTAACATGAAAACATCTGAGCAGTGTTTTTTTTTTCTTTTTTTGCTTGTTTGTTTTTTGCTGTTGACTTAGTAGAACCGGGATTCATCCCTGAATTTTAGTAAGAGGACTGAAATTTAAGGAGTCTTGGAAGGAACATGATCAAAAGAGGATGACATATGTATCAACACCACCAGCTCTGATTTTACAATTTCAATAATGGGTCGGCAATCTGTAGGGCTTTTTTCTTTTTTTTCAGTATTTTTTCAAAAATCCAAATATCCAGAAAAGACAACTTTGTATCTGCAGTACCAGCTCCTTATATAATAGTAGAGAGGCTGTTCAGAGCTACTGAACTGCACACAGCGAACGCTTCCTCATAGACTAAATATGGAAAACAACACTTAGGCAGATATTACTGAAAATGTTAGTTGTGGCTGATTCCAAGAACCACTTCCCCGTGGTTCCAGCCCCTACAGCTGCCCACCTCGGGAAAGGCAGAGAAGAACAAAACTGACAGTGGCATGAAGGAATTCTCAGATTTATTGTGATGACTGATGACCGTTGTGGTGACTTTGTTGTGATTATTATAATGATGACTGTAGCCAGCGTGTGGAGTTTGCACACGGCTGCTCCCGCGGCATCAGTGGGGTCGGCGGTTGGTATTCTGGGCCCGACGTGGTATCCGGGAGCGGCTTCGCTCTTGGGCTGGCCCTCGCCGCCCGGGCCGGAGCCCGCGGTGTTTTCGGGGCTGGCTCTGGGACTCTGCAGCCCGATGTTTGAGAGGAGAGCGGCTTCGAGTCCGGGCCCATTCTGGCTGCCTGGACCGACTTCCATCAGCCCCCGTGGAATCCCTCGAGGACTGCGGTGCCCCCCGCAGCGTGTAGGTGTGGGTGCAGCTCTCAGCACTAGGGGCTGGTGCGTGCCTGCTCCCACGGCGCCTTTGCGGCCGGCTCGGGGAACGTGGGGCCCGGCGCCGCAGTGGAGAGCGGCTTCGTGTGTGGGCCCGCCGTCCCTGTCTGCACCGGCGGCTGCAGCCTACTGACGGGGAGTGCCTCGGGGACCGTGATGTCCCCTGGCTGGCAGAGTTCGAGGCACTGCTCTTGGCACTCAGGGCTGCCGCACGGCTGCTCCCACAGTGTCCTTGGGGCTCATTCCACGCATCATCGTTGCGATGTAAACGTGAGCAGATTCTCCTCCATTCTGTCCTGCGCTGGCTGGTCAGGACGCTGCTCTCAGGCACCTTGGAACTGTGAGCTGGCTCTGATGGTGCCTGCCTGGTGGTACTGGAGCCGCTGCTGCTCTCCGACACCACGCGGCCTTGGGAAGGCCCAAGTTCCAGCTGGACGGTGGTGCTGGGGCCAGAACTGTTCACATGGCTGCTGGAGGCTGTAAGGGAAGGCAGGAGGGTGAGCGGGATGGAAATCCAGCCCTGGGGTGGGAGAGGCTCCCATCCCCCCGGGCCAAAGGGACTTGAGCAAGGCCTAGCCAGGCCCCAGCGCAGCAGCACGCGGCTGTTTGACTCTTACAGGTGCCCTCTCCAGCACAGGTGTTGCACTCCCAGGTGCTTCTGCTCTGACTCAAGTTGGAACAGCGCCAATGGGTGCTTTGCGCAGCGCAGGAGCTGCAGAGGAGCAGCTCCCAGGGCCTGGGTAAACAAACAGGTTGTAGCCGTGAGGGCTAAGTGACCTGAGCCAGGGAGTGCCCGGCACAGCTCTGGTGCTCAGCCTGTGCTCCCCAGCCTGTGGTGAGGCTGCAGTCCCACACAGAGCCCCAGAGGCTTGCTGAGGTAACTCACCCCTCTCCTGCCCGCTCCCTGCCGTGTGGGTAACAGCACTCACTGGCGTTGCAGCACTTGAGCTTGTCTGCCTTTTGTGCATATGAATTGTCCCACACTGGTCCTCTGCCAGAGAAGGGAAGGAATCTGATGAGCACCACTGCCTCTGTAGTAAGACAGACCCCAGCCATCCCTACTCTTCCAGCCCAACCCCATTTCTACGGGCTCCGTGATGCGGGGCCAAATCTCACAGGCAGCAAAGAGCCAGGCCAGCCAGGGCAGTCCGTGGGCAGGCACGGCTCTTGTGCCTTCACACCTGGAGAACCGGGAGTGGGATACCAACCTGAGTGGGATATGGATCCCCATGGTGTTCATGTCATCAAAAAATTCATTCTCATCCTTGCAGTGGGGACAATGCAAAGTAAGGCCCGCACGCAGGGCCAGCCTCTGCAGCAAAAACACAGGCAGCGTGAGCGTGAGTGTGAGCGGGGCCTGGTGCTGCTGAGCACCTGCCATTCCCGCTGGGCAAGGGGCGGGCTGGTACCTGGATGCAGGCCCGGTGGAACCAGGCGTGTCGGCAGGATGGGCACACCATGGTGCTGTATGACCTGCTGTCCCCCACGGGGTCCATGCAGATGATGCAGGTCGTGTCTTGCTCTGGCACTGCCTCCACTGTCTGCTGCGGGCGGTGCTCCCAGCAGAAGGACCTGGGGGAAGATGGGAGAGAGGGGCGAGGTGAGAAGTGCTGCGAGGAGGGCAGAGGAACAGGAAGGAGCCCCAGGCCATGGCTCTGGCTCTGTGAGGCTGCTGGGATGTGTCAGGGCACATTCCCCGCTTCTTTGGCTGGTGCTGACAGCAGGGGTTGGAGGCCCACACACAAGGGCAGGCAGTCCTTACCTGTACTGTTCAAAGTACTGGGTCACACATTCACCCTCTGAGGCGCAGGGGAGGTGGAAGCTGCGGTCACAGCCTGTCTCAGCGCAGGTGATGAAGGCCCCTCTCTTGCCACAGACGAAGCAGTGCTGGAAAGAGCAGAGCAGCCGCCGTCAGTGGCAGGCTCAGGGCCTATGCAGCGGGCCGTGCACCACTGGACAGGGCACAGGATGTGGGCAGGGCTGGGTGGGTGTCTGCAGAGCTGCCTGGCGGACATGGCTGGTCTGCAAGCCCCTCCTGGAGCTGGTTGGAAGGGCTGCGATTGTTTTCTTTGGACCAGGCTAAGCTCGCCGAGCCTGTCCTGGCACAAAGCTCCCCGTTCCACCCAGGTCCTCACCGTCTGCTCTGCCTGCTTGATTGCGAATATAGTGTCAGGCATGCTTAAGGATTCATTTCCCCCCTGTGTTCTTGCTGCTTGAAGAAGGCCGCCAGAAAATATCTGTTTGGGAGAAGAGCAGGATCTTGTTAGGGCAGCAAGGAGGAATCCACTGTTTGGAGGGTGGTGGAAGGAGCCGTGAGGGAACTCACCATACAAAACTCATGGAAATAGATCCCATTGATGATCACTTTGCGCCCGTAGATGTCTGGGTCAGCATCTCCCTGGACGCACAGCACACATTCTGGAGAGGAGAGAGTAAGAGCAGTGAGTGCCCTGTGGAGCTAGGTGCCCACGAGGGCTGTCCCAGGGGCCTGCTCTGTGCCGGCAGTGCCAGCTGAGGGCCCGGAGGCCGTGGAGGGGAGAGAGCACTGCAGGCGCAGCGGTGCCAGCAAGCAGCCACAGCCCAGCCACAGCCCCCCCGGCCAAGGAGCAGGGGGGCCCTGCCCGTGGCGGCTGGGGTGCCCTTGCATGCCCTTGCTTCCACTCTCCTTCACAGGCAGACCCCCAGAACCCCTCTGCCCAGCCGTGGGTAGCTGCGTGCAGGGATAATTTACTTTCTCCCGGCTCCCATGAGCTGGCAGGCTTCTTTGTCCCCATGGACATGCACGTCAACGGTGAGCACTCGCAGAGTCTCTGTCCCAGCAGCACTGGGCTTTCTCCTCCGCACGCTCCTGTGCCAACCTATGGGAGAAGCAGGGTGAGGGTGATTTTGCAGCTCAGGCCCACAAGCACTGGGGCCCCCTCCTCCACCCTCGGCAGCCTCAGGCAGCCCCTTCCTCCCTGCTCACCTTCCCAGGTCAGACTGAGCTCAGCCTGAGCCCCGCAGCCTTAGCTCTGCTCCACACCCCGTGGGTCACAATGGCCGTTTCGTGACACCCTCTGTGACAACATCACACCTCACAGGGGGTGAGGGTGTGGGCCCGGGGCACCCAAGCAGCAGGGCGGCGGCCCTTGCAGCCAGCGCAGAGTGAAAGGCCAGGTGCTGGACGCAGCCCTGCTGTAACCTGGCGTGTTGGCACTGCTGAAGGCACTGGGTGACACATCCACCCTCCTGACACCACCTGAATGCTGCCGGGCCTGTGGCCCCATCAGTATCCCAGTCAAGCACTTATGTGTTTCCACAATGTTCTCAAGACTTTTCTGTTTGGTTGTTTGCTGCTTGAATACCTCTGGTTACAAATAATGGCTTGATTCATAGCATCCCAGAATCTTTATGGTTGGCAAAGACCTCTAAGATCACCAAGTCCCCTCATCCACCCCCCCACCTGCCCAATGCCCACAGCCCGTCAGTGCCACATCCCCACATTTCTTGAACACCTCCAGGGACGCTGACTCCCCCAGCTCCCCAGGCAGCCTGTGCCAGTGCCTGAGCGCTCTTTCAGCAAAGACGTTCTTCCTACTATCCAGCAGGGACCTCCCCTGGCAGAACTTGAGGCTGTTCCCTCTCATCCCATCGCTGTTACCTGTGGGAAGAGGCCAACCCCCACCACGCTACACCCTCCTGTCAGCCAGTTATCCGGAGTGAGGAGGCCTCGCCCGAGCCTCCTCCAGACTGAACAATTCTACTTCCCTCAGTCGCTTCTTTGCTTTACAGGTTTAGATAAAGAATGTAACGTCACGGAAGAGGTGGCTTCTTAGGTACTATGAGAGGATACTACTCAACCTTTTGATTGGCACAAATAACCACTGATCAAGAAAATTGTAGACCCCTATGAAGTACTGCCTGCTGTCAATCTGCTGGGGTGGGCTGCTGAAATCCCAGACTGATTCAAAGCAGCTGAAACAATATGAATACCCCTAAGGCCAGAAGCTAAGCCCGCAAGACAAATACAGTACCTCATAAAAATGGAAGGTAGGAGAGGAACTCAGCCTCTGACTGGTAAGTTTGTGACTCACGGACTATTACGAGAAGGCTGTTCACAGTTGCAGTACCGCACTTCTGCCAGTCAGAAAGCCTCACTTTACAGATTATGAGTTGTTTCAGGATCAAAGGGCTGTAAGTCAAATTGTGATGCAAGTATGTCCCGTTATGGAAAACCCACATACCCTCCTGACAGCTATTAAAGAGAAGGATCAACGGTGTACAGTTTTAGATTGGAAGGATGTTTTCTTTTGGATCCCACTGGACACTGCATGCCAGACTTGGTTTGCAACGGAGTGGGAAAACCCCGGAACTGGAAGGAAAACACAATTGTGTTGGACTGTGCTCCCCTAGGGCTTTAAAAATAGCCCCGTCATATTTGGGAATCAGCTTGCTATGGAACTGAAGGTGTATGGGAACTGTTGGGTCACGGCCTGAACTACTGATTGAGCACCTGGGGAAAGGACCAGGTCAGCCCTGGGAGCACAGGTGAAGGCAATTCACCTGTGTGACCAGAAGGGGTGGAGCCCGGTTGCACATCTCTTAGACCTCATTTAAGGGCTGATTGGCACTAGGGAAGGATTTCTTCCTGGAGATTCTTCCTTGGTGAATTTTTTCCTTGCAAACGTAGAATCTTCTGTTGCGGGTGAGCGATCCTCTTCCTTTATAGCACCTCTCTATTGTGCCAGCCCTTTTGTCATCACACCTTTGTTGTAATGCCTTTCCCATTGTATTGAGTTGTCCTGTTGCTATGCATAGATAACATACATCCAGTGAGATTTCCGGATCTGAAAGGAAGCCTGACCTTGAGGGCTTGCAATAATTTTTAAGAACTTTGTGGAAAATATAGTGTAAGTGGTTGGAAGGACAATACTTATTTATAAAATTTCCTATGGAATCATAGAATCACAATGTTGGAAAGGACCTTACGAGATCATCTAGTCCAACCGTCCTTTCATTGCCCTTGCTACCACACGCCACTAAACCATTTCTCGTAGCTCCTCATTCAGACAGCTCTTGAACACCCAGGCCAGGATGCTGTTGGCCCTCTTGGCCACCTGGGCACACTGTCGGCTCATGTTCAGCCGAGCATCAACCAACACCCCCAGGTCCCTTTCCTCTTCACAGTTGTCCAGCCACTCATCTCCGAGCTTGGTATGGTATGGTATACAGCGTGGCTGTGTAATAATATGAAACATCTCTATAAAAATTCATTAAAGGTTTAGGAGGGGTAGTAATGGAGCACTGAAGGAAGTTGCTGCTAGTGAGTGCGGTGATGCTCCTACCTATTCCAAGCAATGCCCAGTGTACATATAGTTGCTCTCAGGAGGATGATGGCTTCACTCCATTCTTTGGCACTGTGAAATCTTCCTAGCTTATGAACACAGACCCTCTTGCTCTATATCTTCATGAGTTTATAAAAGACTGGAAACACCTTTGCGACAGTAAAACAAATTGTGACTTCCATGAAATGATTGGACCTTGTGAACCTAATGAGGTTCAATGAAGCAAAGTGCAATGTTTTGCACTTGGGTCAAGGTAATCCTGGATATGTATACAAACTAGGAGAAGAACTTGTTGAGAGTAACCCTGCTGAGAAGGACTTACGGGACCTGGTTGATGAAAAGCTTAACATGAGCCAGCTGTGCGTGCTTGCAGCTCGGAAGGCCAGTGGCATATTGGGTTCCATCAGAAGAGGGGTAGCCAGCAGGATGTGGGAGCTGATATTCCCTGTCTACTCTGTGCTCATGAGGCCCCAGCTGGAGTACTGCATCCAAGTCTGGGATAGGAGAAATGTGGAGCTTTTGAAGAGCTCCACTGAACTGCAGCTGTGCAGGTCAATGAGACATTGCTGACAACCTGCAGCAACCTGCAGGTCAATGAGACTTCACTGGATACATGGTGGTGACTATCCCCGCTTTATGACTTGTTCACTAGGTTTGCTCTCTTTGCTACTGCTAGCTTCCCAATCTTACCTGCATACCTCAACTGCTTAGAATTTGTAATAAATTGGTTGGGCAATTTCTTGTCCTCGTTTTGTGCTTTAATCTTGCTCTGGGTGTATATATATATTGAACCATCTCCTTCAGTAATTGGAGTGAAACACCTGGAAAAGAGAAGGCTGTGGGGGGACCTCATTGTGGCATTCCAATATTTAAAGGGAATTTATAAAAATGAGGGAAACCAACTTTTTACACAGGTAGACAGTGATAGGACAAGGGGGGTGTGGTTTTAAACTAAGGAAAGTGTGATTTAGATTATAAGTTGGGGGGAATTTTTTTTTTACTGAGAGAGTGCTGGAACAGATTGCCCAGAGGGGTTGTGGGTGCCCTGTTCCTGGAGGTGTTTAATGCCAGGTTGGGTGAGCCTCTGGGCAATCTGATCTAGTACTTAATCTAGCAGATCCTACCTGTGGAGGGAGTTTGAACTTGATGATTTTTGAGGTCCCTTCCAACCCAGGACGTTCTATGGCTTTTATATTTATTCATAAGAAATTTGTGTTTTAATCTATGAGACCGTGCCCATATTAGCATTGTTAACTGAATTGTGAGCCTGTGGGCAAGAATAATGAAGATAGTGGGTTCCTAAGCTGCAGATATCACAAACACAGTTCTGTCCTTAAGAGATCATTTTAATGTAAAAAATAAGGAAAAAATAAGTTTCTAGAAGGTGATCATCCAAGCTCAGGTGGTAGCTGCTCAATACAAAAGTTTTTTTTTTTTTTTTTTTTTTTAACCTTTTTGTACTTCTCACTTTTTTTTTTCCCTGTGTGATGTGTGGCTGACTCCAGCCTCTGACCCCTGAAGGACCAAGCAAGCTCATCCCTTTTCAAATTCTCTGCTTCCAGTCTACTTGCTCATAGATCTGCCCTGGATGCCTGGTGCTTGCTTCCCAGCTCATCAGCAGTCTGTCATCTTATATTTCACAAAACTCTTTTCCAAAGACCCAGATATGTTGTGTCACATGAACTGTTGTTACCAACCTTGTTAGGGTTATAAACTCAGCATTAAAGCTCAGAGCAGTTAGACTGCAGCTTAAGATTTTTGAGATTGTATGTTTTCCTCATTCTGTTTTCTAGTCTTCTAAGCTAAAAATACTGCCACATATATTTTTATATTATCAATATATAGTGTTGACATTCCATAAATTTTCAAATTCATAAATTAAAAGTGTATCTTCACAGTGTCTGCTTTCTATTTCAGAGTAGTAAAGACAGAAAGAACACATTTTAAAATCTCAATTGTAACTTATTCCAGAGCTGCAACATAGATATTATATACATCTCTGCCTATTGTATATATAGACCCAAGACATAGACAATTTTTCCCTTACATTCCTTCAGCACTGTCTTGTAAATACATCTCATTTTATGATATTCTCAAGTACTATACTATGTCTGTGTTAGAATTTAAGAAAGGTTACTGGATATATATGGGCAAAAGAGATGAGAAATCTGTCTTATTGCTATGACTGTCACTATTAATCTTCCTGACACTGTTTGCTTTCTGTTAATTATGCATGCGCTATCTAGGATGTTAGGAAAGTCAGACCAGGTTTGCTGAAATGGTAAGTAAACTTGCAACAAACTCAAGTGAATTTTAACACTGAATTAGTAAGAGGTTGTCTTGTATAACAGATGGGACATCTAAAGTTGTATTGATTTAGGAAAGGCTCACTTGAAAAAAAAAAAATCACTGTGTTGTTAACTGATATTAATCACCAGATGGTGGTGGCGTCTTCAGAAAATTTTTCATTAGATGGTATTGTTACCATATTCCAAATCTGGAGAGAGTGCATCACACCCAAGAGAAATACTTGCGGAAACTTTCCAGAAAACTGATGGTTCCTCTGTAAGGCTAATTTCCATGAAAGACAATGGGTAAATCTCAGTTTTGTTACACATTTTCAATGAGTCATTTTTAATGTCCAGGACAGAATGTCAAGTATTACTAATGGAGCAGTAATATTTTCCCAAGTGAATGGACAGTGAAGACTCCCCACCCATTCACTGAAATTCTGTACTCTCATGAGAAAGAGCCAAATATATTTAAGTAAAATTGAATATTTTAAGTTGGTCTAAGTTACTACAGTTACTCCACATTTTTAATTTATGACAGTACTGATATGAAAAGATGACTGCAGCCATTGTGCTTTCTCCTAGTCTTGAACACACAGAGCAATCCTTTTTCTTTTTTTTTTTTTTTTTCATTTGTGTTCCTCCATTCTCTTGTAGCCCCAGAAGGGTCTCAGTGTAGTTCAAAGTCTTGTCTCAATTTGTCTTAAATTGTTTATTGTGTTGGCTATGAAGCAGTTGATATGACTACAGTCAAATCAAATGGAGGTTATTGCTAACTACAGGCCTTCTTCACTGCTACTAATCTTTGGACTCTTTGAACTTATTTATATAAATGATTTAGTAAAAGAAGTTTAATGTTTAATAGTTTGGTCTGATGCTCACCAGTAACATATACAATAGTACTTCACTGTATCACATACCAAAGGTCCAGCCAGCAATCGCCATGGAAATGCAGAATGATATGTGTTGGAAGGGATATTAAATATTATCTACATCCAACTCTTTGTCGTTAGCAGGGTGACCATCCACTAGATCAGGCCACCCAGGGCTCAATGCAGTCTGGCTTTGAATACCTCCAGGAATGGGGCATCCACAACTTCTCTGGGCAACCAGAGAATTCAATGCTTCGCCAACCTCTGAGTAAAAAAATTTCCCCAGAACATCTAATATAAATCTCCCCTTTTTTAGTTTTAAACCATTCTCCATTGTCCTAACATTATGAGACCATGTAAAACTCAATCTCTCTCCTGTTTATAAAGTCCCCTCAAGTACTGCAAGTCCACAATAATGATTCCCAAAGTCTTCCCTTCTCCAGTCTAAACAAACCCAGGTCCCTCAACCTTTCTTCATAGGAGAGGTACATTCTGAAAGGCAGCCTTAAAGAATTGCCTACTTAGCTTTCTTCTTCGTCCCTAAGGAGAGTTTCCCAGGGGATCCCATTCAGTAATTCCTTAAACATCCAGAAGTTTGCTCTCCTGAAACTCAGGGTCTTGGCTTTGCATTTCACCCAGTCCATATTCCTTGGGATCACAAAGTCAACTAGAGCACAGTCACTACAACCTACATAGTCTCCAATCTTAACCACTTCTGCACTGTTGAGCATCAGGACCAAAAATGCTTCTCCTCTGGTTGATTCGTCTAACACCTAGACCAGGAATTTATCCTCAGTGGGCTCCAGGAGTCTCATGTTTTCAAGTCTCATGATTGTAGCCCACAGTGTTGCTTTCTCAACAGACATCTGGGTGGCCTTGAGAGTGTGATGCTTCTTGTAGCTCAAGCAAGAAGGCCTCATCAACAGGTTCTCATTGATAAGGTTGCCTGTAACATCCTGAGAACCAAATGTCCTTTATTGGTCTGGTCCTTGATTTCCACCCACAAGATCTCAATCTGATCATGGCTGTCTCTCAGAGGCAACTCTTCACAATCTATCCATTTCTTAATATGGAGGGCAACTCCCCCTGATAAGAAAACCATTTTTAAAGTACAGAATGTACAAACAAAATACACATGTTGACAAGCATCAACATAAAAGGATCCTAAAAGACTCGAAGGGTTAGAGTGAGGAAGAGGTGAGATACTTCCTTCAAGTCACTCACAAAAAAATGACATTAGCTCCCTTAAATTTCTGAACTTTCAGAAAGTCAACAATAGAGATCCTTGAATTTTTATTTCTTCCAACTAGTGTGCAGCAACCTCATTCTGGTGTTTTCTGTTCCTGTTTCTCTGAGTTTCATCCAAGCTGACTTTCAAACCCAAAGTTTGGTGTTCTACACAGGATATTTGCAAGAAAGATGTTTTCCACATAAAGAAACATACAGTATCTGGGAATGTTCTCCACAAGCTTTCTAAAGTGGATTATAATGTACTTCAGGAAATGTTTTTCATTTCCGTTCAGATTTTGTCTTCAGGACAATCTCTTTTGAGATTTCTGCACTGATTCTAAGTGCCTCTACGTAGTGCAGGAGAATGTTTGTTCATTGACTTTGTTTCTTCTTGTCTTTCTCTAATTTATTTTTTCTTGTCTTTTACTGTATCTCTTTGCTTAAAAAAAAAAAAAAAAAAGCCTATATATAATTAGGGCACCACTGAACCAATAAAGCTCATCTCCCATGCTTTCTGTAGTCTAATCATTAAAAAGAGTTCCATCTTGTGCATCAGACATAGTGTTTAAAGTTTTTAAATTTTTGCTGGTTGTTTCACTGCATACATGCATTCACATATATACATACATGCACACATATACAGAATACCCATGTCCTTCATATTTTTATGGTTATATGTCAGCTATTAAGAATATCAATGTTTGGAGTTTTGACTACCTCTTTTTTTTTTTTTTTTTTTTTTTTTTTGGAAATTCTTTTTTTTTTTTTTTAACTTTCTAGAAGTGTTTCAAATATAACTGCATGGCATGTTATGTTACAAAAGTACAAAATACATAGACTTTTACCACGAGAGGAATAAGTAAAATTATCTACAGAAAAGATGCACGTTAAATATGTACATACTATTAGAGGATCCTTGTCTATTATTCAGGAATCTGTTTAGATATCTTTGTTAACTGCTCAGTGATACTTCATCCTGGATGTAAAGAATAACATATACTTCTAGACAAAGAACATGACAAAATACACTAACTCATAACCCAGGGTACATAATGAACAAAGTGAATGGGCGAATTTACTAATGTTGAACACTGGTGCAGCTTGGGATTTAGCCTCACCCAGTTGCCACAGCTTTATCAGACTGGAAGATTCTGAGACCTACTTAAAGAGAGGAAATTCAGCAGTCTGAATTTAAACAGTGAATATTATTGTGTCACCTACGGCAATGTTTTAATCAAATTTTCAGCTTTTACTGTTTTCTCATACAATAGGATGGACACAAACTGAACTGTGATTCTAGCTAGCAGTGGCGATGTTTTTTGTACCTTTCTGCTTGATCACAGCCATTAGTGACAGACCCAAATAGGTCATTTAGACTGTATGTGCGTTTCACTTTCAAAGTGAGCTGTAAAGTATCTCAGATTAACATTTTTGATAACTCATGGGTTCTACTTCTTCCCTTGTATAAGTTCATGTAATTTGCACCTACAGGTTTCAGGCAGCAATCTGGGATCTGGCAATTAATAGAAAAGCCTACCTGTATCATAACTTTGCATCCAATAACTTTGCCCAAAGCAGGAAAATCTGATCTGTTGAACAAACAAAAAATAAAATAAAATAAAATAAAATAAAATAAAATAAAATAAAATAAAATAAAATAAGTGTTCATTTTATGACACAATTACAACTACAAAATAATGATCAGGGAAAAACTGGTGATGAATAAGAATAAGAAAATTATTTTTCTTAATTTTAATGACTGAATGGCATTCATGCTTATCCTAATTAGCAGACTTGACAAGAAGTGATGGTATGAAACCTATTTTATTGCAGTGCCAGATACAAATTATGAAGTGTCAGTAATTAGCAGTGAATCTACACATTCCTTCTGGGTGTAGTAAGGAATATATAGAATTCTTATCAACTAGTTACATTTTAAATAAATTTGTATTCCTTTAGTATGTCTCTGAGCCATTATATTTTAGCATATTTATAAAGTAAAATAATGTATATTTTATAGAAGCTCTGCACTTCCACAACTGTTGACAGCACAGGAATTTTAAAATGTTTAAGGTAATTTATACAAAACCATGCAATTGACATAGAAGTCCAAGACTCATTTTCACGTGCCTAAATATTTGAGGCAAAGTGTATTGAATAGTTGAAAACAAAGAGTATTTAGACACCTAAATGTGTAGATGGGGGCTATCTGGAACTGCATATACCATCCTGTGACATGTAATTCAACACTTGAACTATTCTCCATTAGTTATTGGGAGAGTCATTTGAGCAGCGTGACACATTCCTCAAAAAGTATTTCCACTTCCTTTATAGACAGGAAAGGTAAGTAATACATAATAACATTTCTATGAACCTTCTAATTTTGTGTGTCGCTAGCTGTGTTCTGAACTCTTACTGGCAAACTTATAACAAAGATGCTCATGTTTAGATGTGCTCAGAATGTGAAGCTCACACAAAATGTCTCATTTCCTTCCTCAAAGATGAACACTGCAATCTTAATATTCTCTAAACTATTCTCTAAACTCCTTGAATTATTACCTCTATACACAAGCTTTGTCCAAATTCGTTTTAGCTTGACCTCATGTTTTCTAGAAAAAAACTAAATGAAAATATTTCCCAATTGTAGTGCTTGATTAATATAACAGAATTCAGCAAGGTTAAAGACAGCATGCAGTAAATGAAATTCAGGCTGACTGACCCAGCAGGACTTTCCAAAAAACGGTAAAACTCAATTTTTAGGACAGTTTTATTTGTCTTAAATACATCCACACAGAGAAACTCAAATATTCTTTCTATACAACAATCAAAGCCATACTTTCCCTCATTATGCAGCATTTCACTTAACAGCCTTCTGAAGCTGAAAGGGCAAACCTGACAGATCTTTTGTGTTGCTTAATGCACTGCCAAAGGCATTCAGGTACTGGAGCGATTTCCACATGATAAGGCTACATATGGAAGTAATTGCCCTAATCCACAATTATGTGGTTTTCTTCACCTATTGTTGATAACAGTAAACACTTGCATTTAAAATAAAATGAGTTTGTAATATGTGGGTAGAGATGGAATAACACTTTCTTCCATTCTGTCCCCAGATAATGTACAAGAAGCAATTAGATTGAACAGTTAATTGATAAAATTTAGTTCCCTGGATAGTGATTGCCCAAAACTTCAGGGATTGTGGAGAGACATGTAGAGATCCTAGGTACAAAGCGCATTCATAGAAACATAATCACAGAATGGTTTGTGTTGGAAGGGACACTTAAGGTCATCTAGTTCCAATCCCGCTGCGATAGGCAGGGACACTTCCCTCTAGACCAGGTTGCTCGAAGCCCCATCCAGCCTGGCCTTGAATGCTTCCAGGGTGGGCGGAGGGGGGCATTCACAGCCTCTCTGGGCAACCTGTTCCAGTGTTTCACCAGTCTATCAGTAAAGAATTTCTTCCTGATATCTAGTCTAAATCTACCCTCTTCCAGTTTAAAACCATTTTCCCTCATCCTATTGCTATCTGTTCATATAAAAAGTCCCTCCTCAGCTTTTTTGTAGGCTCCCTGCAGGTACCGGAAAGCTACTATTAGGCCTCCTAGGAGCTTTCTCTTTTCTAGGCTGAAGAGCCCCAGCTCTCTCAGCCTGTCCTCATAGGTGCAATGCTCCAGCCCTCTGATCATCTTCATGGTCCTCCACTGGACCTGCTGCAAAAACTCCACATCCTTCTTGTGATGGGGGCTCAAGAACTGGACGCAGTACTCCAGGTGGGGGTCTCACAAGAGTAGAGTAGAAGGGCAGAATCATCTCCCTTGGCCTGCTCAACATTCACTTGTATGAAATGTGAGCTGTAGAAAAAAAAACAAACTTTATAGCAGCCAGAGAATTAAAACTCATTTTTCTCCTTTTCCTCTCCAGCTTTCTTTTCCTCAAATCCCCAGCATTTTTAAGCAATTCACACAATACTCTTTGGTTAGTATTAAAGACAGTAGGAAAAACAAGCAACTTAGCTAACTCAGCACTATACCTGAATAATGATTTGTACTGTCTTATGTCAATACTTACACATCCCTGTTTTTTGTATGAGGCCACAGTAAGACTGTAGTACATCAAGAAAGAAGGTGGCATTTCTCTGTCACTTCTCAAGGCAGTTCTTCAATAATCACATAGCTGTGGCCTGAAACTCATCAGGCATAAAGAGACTTAGAAGAATCTCCAGTAAGGACAGCTTAAATGTCTATGGTTGAGTGGAGACCTCACAGAAACAGGTTAAAGTGCATTTGGTTAAGGTGCAGGGACCATGGTCAGGCAAGAAAAGGAGCAAGATAAGTCCGTGAATAACAAGTAAAATGTCAGTCTCTAGATTTACAGAACTTTGTGGATGACTGTTTTGAGTAATAAGGAATCTCAAATGGAAAGTAAAAAACAACAAACAAACAAACAAAAACCAAACCATATTTCATACAGTCTTATTTTGTTACTGAAATTGGACAGAGAGGAAATTCAAGGGCTTTTCTGTGCCACTTGGGAGCATATAAGTGAAATCACTCTGATCTGAAAGGTAGGTTAAAGCAAATAATATTTATTTAAGCAATCTTATTGTCACCATTAACCTTTTTCTGCAATATGAATTCACATTTCTTCTTTTTTCCCCCAGCATTTTCTAGGCTGACCTATACAGCTGAAAGAAAAGGCAAGGGCACAGGAGAGGAATCACTTATCTTCTAAGTAAACAACCTTAAAAAAAATAATTATACTCCTTTTTCCTTTTTCCCTTTTCCTTTTTCCTTTTTCCTTTTCCTTTTCCTTTTCCTTTTTCCTTTTCCTTTTCCTTTTCCTTTTCCTTCTCCTTTTCCTTTTCCTTTTCCTTTTCCTTTTCCTTTTCCTTTTCCTTTTCCTTTTCCTTTTCCTTTTCCTTTTCCTTTTCCTTTTCCTTTTCCTTTTCCTTGCTCTTCCCAAACAATATTCTTCATAACTTTTTTCATTAGATTGCATTCCATTATCCAGCCCCTGCATCTTAAAATTCTGGTCTTCATGCAACAGATTGCTTTATTTGCACAGAGAATGTCATGTAGTTCTGTTAAAAAAATGTGCTTTCCTTCTCCAAGAAAGGTGAATTGTTATGTATTTAGAAGATATTCCAAAATAGCATAAGTTCAGACTAAAGAGAAAAATCTTCAGTTCAATGTGCATGTGGCTCTTCACTCTTCTGGGATTTCATTTATTGATATCCCAAACATTACTGTCAAACTGTTTTGCAGCTTGTAAGGAATACAGGTAGCCCACCGGCAGATGGTTGTAGAGACCTTCTGTTAGATCCTGCAGCCAAAAAAGTCTTCAGGTTGAAGTCTCTTATGTGATTAGGGCTCTAATAGCCCTTTAATATGGTAGAATGGGAATCATGGAAAGTGAAAGTGTTAAGAGGATATTGAAAAGGGAATTCAAATTGTAACTGTTCAGCAGTGATAACTTGTGACCAAGGAACAATCTGGTATGGAGGACAAGAAAGTCTGACTGCAGTGAGTGAAACTGGAGTGAATCAGGAAAACCAGAGCCAGAAGGTCTTATTGTAGAGGCATGAAGTTTTCTTTGCTGAGATAAGAAGCAGCCAGAGCCTTGTCTTGTAGCAGTGATGGAATGGGAGCACACAAAAGTGATACTTCTGGACAGCAGGGCTGGTGTTGCGACATGAACTCAAGGCCAGGCTAAGGTGTCCCAGGCTCCCACTTGCAAGTGTATATAAGGAACTGGATGATGATAAATCTTTGCAGACTCCTTGTAGAACTGCTTACAGAAGTAGGACTCTCTCCAGTGGGTAATGCATTGTAAATTACTTTTAAAATATTTAAGCACAAACATGTTTAATTTGTATCAAGATGTACAATAACAATTCTTTAACAATATGATTTATTTTTATTTTTATTTTTGAAATTGATGCTAAAATATCCACTATATTCTTGGGTTGCTGCATCTTATTCTTATCAGCTCAAGCAAAGAGTCTTCCATAGAGGAAAAACAGAATCCTTTCTGCAGTAGACAAGCTTATAGACCATCCACTCATTCTAATTTCTTCGATAAGTCTAAATCTTAGTTTCCAGATTTGTCTTGAACAGACAGGTTATTATTTTACACTTACTGAAGTCACTAATAAACTCTTTGCAGTGGCTCTGCTGTAAAAAGTAGCTGTGAGATTGTGATGTTGCCTCTCACTAGATGTATCAAACAACAAGTGTATAAGGCAGGGAATTATTAAAAATAATAGTAATTATAGTAATAATAGCAAAGGACACTTGATTAGAAGTGTTCTCTCATCCTTTCTCATCCTAGATCTTTGATTGTGATTTATGAAGATTTCAATTAACCTCCTAAGGTCATGACTTTATCTGACAAATCACAGAAGCATACCTGTAATTCCTGTTTTAACTTAGCTTTGCTATGCGATCTTGCATTTAAAACACTTACTAAAAAAAGCTACTAAAGGAAATAACAAATAATTCATCTTTTAAAATGCAACTATACAACCAAGAATGACTCTTTTGCCATCTCTCTCCTTTCTTCTCCGTCTGCTCTCATCTCTCTCCTCGCTATCTCCTCTCACTTCTTTCAACTTTTTCTTCTCTGTCCTTTCACTTCTCTCTCTCTCTCTTTTATTTTCTTTCTACTCTCAAACCTCTCTCTCATACAACTGTAGAATCATAGAAACACAAATGTTGGAAAAGACCTCCATGATCACCCAACTGTCTATCACCAATTTTTTCCACTAAATCATGTCCCTCAGTACAACATCTAAACATTCCTTGAACACCTCCAGGGATGGTGACTCCACCACCTCCCCGGGTAGCCCATTCCAGTGCCTGACCACGCTTTTGGAGAAGAAGATTTTCCTAATGTCCAGTCTGAATCTCCTCTGGTGCAACTTGAAGCCATACTCTCTAGTCCTATTGCTAGTTAATGGCAGAAGAGGCTAACACCCACCTCGACACAATTTCCTTTCAGGTAGTTGCGAAGAGGGATATCGTCTCCCTTGAGCCTCATCTTCTCCATACTGTATAATCCCAGTTCCTTCAGCAGCTCCTCAGAAGACTTGTGACCCCTCACACACTCTAGGGCCTCAATGTTTTTTTGTAGTGAGGGGCCCAAAACTGAACACAGTACTCAAGGAGTGGCCTCACCAAATCTGAGTGCAGAGGGATGATTGCTTTCCTGCTCCTGCTGGCAACCCTGTTTCTGATACATGTCAGGATGCCATTGGACTTCTTGGCCACTTGGGTATATTGCTGGCTGATGTTCAGTCAAGCATTGACCAACACCCCCAGGTCTGTTTCTTTTACGTAGTCTTCCAGCCACTCTGCCCCAAGCTTTGCCTGGGGTTGTTGCAGCCAAAGTATGGGACCCAGCACTTGGTCTTGTTGAACTTCATCCCATTGGCCTTAGCCGAGCTCTACAGCCTCTAATCTCTCTCCTCTCTCTCCTTTCTCCTCTCTTCTCTCTCTATTCTTAATTTAACATAAGGGAAGGCAACTCTTACAGTAAATAGAACAACAGTACTGGAATACAAACATAAGCCTAGCTATTCCTTTTTCACAAGTTCTTGGTTCTTTAGTCTGAAGGTAATTTATTCCAGTAGTCTCTGTGCTCCCGTGTAAACTGGAGTCTTAGGCTAAGCAGTGCTTCTTTACTCCAGCTGAGAAACCAGGAGTTCAGAGATGATCGTAATGATCTTATTGTTCTCTGCCTTTATTCTTTGTCAATAGTTTTGCTCATCATCTTTCTAAAGCTTTTCACAGAGCAGCTTCCAACTACTTGATATTTTATTCTTGGTGGTGTAGTGAAGATATTTCTCATTCTATAGAGAAAATTAAGATATAGTTAGGCCCCTTCTCTGCTGTTTTAATTTCTAAACCTGTACATTTTAAAACTTAAAATGTTATTAGAAGAATCTTCTACTACAACTTAAAAAAACGCTTGGGTCTTTATTGCTAAGCAAAGCACTGATCTGAGTGCACAATTTTGAATTACTACCTGTGTTTTAGGCTAAGTACAAGATATACATTCCAATTCTGAAAAGCAGACTCATTTTTACTTGTTACATTGCATCTTGAAGGATTAGTTGAACACTTCCACCTGAAAATCTTTAGAAGTTTTTTGTTTCTTCAGCTTTGAAAGGTGGGATGCAGCCAAACCTTTGACAGATTTTCAAAAGCAAAACTGAAACCCGAAATAGAATTGAAACTCTTTTCCAGGGTTTTTAAAATGTCATATTGATGACTGTAATGGATGCTAGAGGATTATCTTCTCATTTCCATTTGTGTAAGCCATGATTATCTCTTATAAAACCAGAACTGTAGATACTTTATTCAAAACAAATTACTGCCATGTTTCTTATAGAAACATAGTGATTCTTCCTTACAATACAATAAGAAAAGATCTTAAAAATAAAAATATTTTAGACTGAATGGTGGCTCCAGTTTGTGAAATTGGTTGAGAGTCCAGAAGAGGTTACAACAGAGACTGCACAAATGGCATACTGAGTGAAAGAGGAAAAGGTTTCATCAGTAGCAGCTACATGGAAGAGATGCGCACCACATCCCTCTTGACATAGAGCTTGCCAGGACCCAGGGGCGGGAGCAAGGCTGAACCTCCCAGGAATGGATTATCTCTGATTCTCCCTGCCTGAATGTATGATGGGATTCACTTCTTGGGGTGTGTGCCTTCAGTAGATATAATAAAATTTTTAGTAAATTTCCAAATTCTAACAGAAAGAAACATGCACGCCTTATAAGCTGAGACTTTACCATCAGCAGTTTCAGCTCTCTCTATGGGCAAGCTGGCTGGCTACATTTCGAGTCCAACTGTCCTTTCTTCTGCAACATCTGCTGCTGTTCCTCACTAGAGGAAGAATCCTGATGCAGCCCCATCAGAGATTTTTCTCTGTGTAAATGATTGGTATTTCTTTGTCAATTTTCAGAAATTCCTTAGGTTTTTTTTCTTGTCTCTTTGGTTGCTTACCAGAGTCCTCTGCTTCCTAACAATTTAATTGTACCTATTCAGTTGTGTCACTCTTCTTTTTGCTTTGCAACTTGCTCAGGATAAGGATATTAAATTTATGTTCAAATGCTACATTGCAGAAATGTCTGAACAAACTGTGTGAATTTCAAAAGGAATGTTACTAAATCTGAGGCAATCTTTCTAAGAGAAAAGGTGTGGTAGCATGAGTCTCATCATTTTGAACAAGCAGAAAGAGTTCAAGTTGCCTGCAGTATTCTGTGCTGATATATTTACTGTAACACCCTGAAAGATATATTCTTCGTTGATAACATTATGTATATCAACACTTTGATTTCCAATCTTCATTGGCAGTTTCTCTAGACTTTTTTGTCTAACATGAAGAAGCCTCTAGCAACTTTTGTCCTTTGTGGTAGTTGCTATTTCTCACTATGCCATACTATCTCTCTGCATACAGTATTTTACAGCTTCAAGTTCGTGGGTTTTTACACATAATGTTAACCTGCTGATATCCTGTGTGTCCCTTAAAGGTTGCTGTTGTCACAGGTTGCAGCAGCAAAATGTGCTGAATGACTTCAAGGGTGTCTGAGATTATAGACTTTTTTTGGACAGCTGGATATAAAAGTTGTAATCCTGAAACACAGTTGTAAACTGAAGTAAATTATATATTTAAAAAAAATAAAAATTGAAAACCTTTTATCTTCGCATACCAAAATCAAAACTCAAAGATCTTTGAGAAGAAGAATTTACTTAATTTGTGTAGATGCTTCCCTAGTACAATTGTGCAGGGATTCTGTATCCTCATTTGCTATGTTATTTTTCTATAAAATAAGGCTATTGCTCATACAGGAGGCACAAAAACTGACTTTGGGACAGAAATTAGTGGTTCATATGCTTGATGTGCTGTGGCACTCCCAGCCTGGCAGATCCTCAAAGCAGAGCCACCCCTCAGACCTGCTGGCACTGCCCAAATGTAGGAGGAAAGCCCGCTCCCAGGCCACAGCTGGCAACAAACGTGGGCCTGTCTGTGTGCCCCAAACAGAGCAACATCCCCAAGCCAGAAATACCCCCAGAAATGGGTTGCCCCTGCCAGTATATAGATTTGGCCTGTGGGGACTGGGGGCTTTGCACCCCACTGGAGTGGGACTAGAAACCAGCTCTGCCTAGACTGAACCATGGGAAGGACTGATAACCCCATGCTTCCAGTCCTTAATACTGCCTACTTTGTGAAAGGCAGAGAAGGGCAAACCACAAGCCATCTCCAGGGCTGGCTGCAAGGATTTTCAGCCTGACATTATACTTGGGAGCAGCTCTGCACCCGAGTTGACCTTCTCCTCCTGGACAGGCTCCCATGGTGTCTTTGGGGCTGGCTCATGGTCTCTGCAACCCCACGGTCAACATGGGAGCAGCTCTGTCTGGGCCCACCCTCACTGCCCTGACCAGCTTCTTCTATCAGCTGCTGCAGAATCCCTCTGCAGGATGGGGGGAGGGCTTCTACCTGGACACAGTCCTGCCAGAAATCAGGTGCATGTGTGCTGCTGCAGGAACTGGGTGCTCTCTTTTTTTCTTATTCTCTTTTTTTAAAGTATTTTAATAAAAATTATTATCATTTTTTGCTTATATAAATGAACTATAGCATGTATTTTATATGCAGCTTAAGACAATTCTTGAGACATAGCATTTGTTTACCAGGAATCTGTTAAGTGGTTTTCAAGTAGTTGCTAAGCATTAAAGCTGACCCACCTTTGGAGGTGTCACTTCCAAACCAAATTGTTTTCTGAGCCTAAAAGAGAAGACATCTTCTCTGCAAAATCTACATTTGCCAGAATATTGCCAGTATTTCCCAAAGAAATTAGGTAGTTGTTAGTTTAACCGAAGATATGGTCTGAACAATATCATTCCTATATGTCCTCCCTCAGGTTCACCCTTCCACCAAAAAAAGTAAAAAAGCAAAATTCTCCCCCCATAGAAGATGGCAATTTGACTTTTTTAACAATCCTCAGGAGTGTAGCTAGTTCACTTCAGTATACATTTATATTCCTGAACTTCATGCCATCTTTTATTATTAGACAGAAGTAGTTGAGAGACGCTGCTAAATACTACCTGCATTTTAAAGGAAAATGTGCTACATATCCTTGCTGTTGTCTATTTGGATGAAATGGGAAACAGCTTTAATGTATATGCAGGAGATCATTGCCAAAAATGTTCACTGATCAAACAGATTAGTGTTTTAAGAAAAAAAATATTCTTTCTCTAGAAGAGACATCAATGGGCTTCTCTTATTCACCAATTTAATATTCTGATTATACTCTTCTACAATTAAAATAAGATTTTGTTTCAGATGGTGTATTTTTCAGAAAATATTAAGTTCAATTTCTTGAGAAAAAAAATTGGATGCATCTTCTCTAAAGAAAGAGTGAGAAGCTTTTGGAAAGGAATTGAGCTGAGGGTGTGAACTTCTCTTATGTCTTGTGTTGTAAAAGAAGTCATTTGAGCAGTGGAGGATAATTACTGACAGTCATCCACAATTTTACTAAGTCTTAAAGTGGAAATACTGAAACTGTTTGTAATATTGCTTAAAAAATGCAGACCACAAAAACTACTCTGAAGAAAGAAAAAGTGCCCAAAGGAAAAGGGATTTAAGTGAATTGTCCCCCGTGCAGAAAATGCTTACGTTGTGACAACATATAAAGCAAGATAATCACAGGAGAACTAGAATTTCCAGTTTAAAATTAGAACTTATTTATTTATTTATTTATATTTTGGACCAGAAGCTGTCAGAACAATTTGTGCTGCTTAGTCTGACATTCTTTTTTTCGTAGAATGGTTGATACAACCTAGGTGACTGCAGTATTCTTTTTGTGAAAATGAGAAGATAGGCATACAGGATTGAGTTTGATTCATTTATATCAAATAAAACTTCACTTATAAATTATTCTGGTGGAATTAATTGGACTTAGATTGTAAGCCAGTGGTCTACATGAGGGTATAAAAATCTACATTTTGCATAGTGATATAATTGCATACTTCAGACAAAGTTCTTAAATCTGGCATATTAACCATGAGAAAAAGTTTAAATAACAAGCTCTGAACACTTATGTGAAAAAATGGATGTGTGTTTACTTGTACATTTTTGTTATGGTTTAACACAGCAGGTAGCTCAGCACCAATCATTCACTCCCACTCTCCCCACTCCCAGTGAGATAAGGGAGAACTGAAACTGAAAAAAAACCCACAAAGTAGAACTCGTAGGTTGAGATAAAAACTATATACTAAGACAGAAAAGAAAACAGAAAAAAAGTTAATACTAATGATAATAATTATATACATATATATATACACACACAAAACAAGTGATGCACAAGCAATGGCTCTCCACTTACTGACTGATGTCTAATCAGTCCCTGAACAGCACCTGCACTCCGGTCAACTCCCCACTGGTTTTCAAGTGTTTTTTTTTTTTTTTTTTTTTTTTTTTAATATACATATAATGCCGTATGGTATGGAATATCGCTTTGGCCAGTTTAGGTCAGCTGTTCTGGTTCTGTACCCTCCCAGCTCTTTGTACCTCCCCAGCCCCTCCACTGGCAGGACAGGAGGAGAAACTTAAAAAAAAAAAAGATGTCCTTGGCTCTGTACAGCACTGCTTAGCAACAGCTGAAATATGGGTGTGTTATCAATATTGTTTTTCACCTGAAGCCAAAACGTAGTATCATACCAGACAGTGTGAAAGAAAAATCAACCCTGTCCCAACTGATATCTGGAATTTTTTTTCTGTCTCTATGATTGTTTTCAAGATGAAACACTATTAAGTGTATATAAATTACAAAAACTATAGTTAAATTTGTAATTAAGTTGGAGAGACTCAACAAAACTGCCTATGTGATCTATTTTATTTCAACTGAAAACAAATATCTATAGAAATGAACTTCAGGAGAATCAATACAATTACTTCCCCTTCTGAACACTGCAATAAGGAAGTTAGATATTAGTTATATCCAATGCTTAGCAATAATTTGGCTTAATGAGTTACAGAAGTATTACTAAATCATTTTAACAGTGCAAAATCTTTGAGTCAGAGTTTTGGAGGTTTCTTTATTCCTTTCTCCAGCTTCAGGAAAGCTTTGGATGAGACCTCAAAATAAAATATGCAAGATGAAGCAGTGTATATTCTTAAAAATTGAATTAGCTTGTAAGGAGAAGCTTTGAAGATTATTCCAGAAAGGTAATATTTGTGCATCCAGTTAGGTGCTTTGTCACTGCTAGATGGTGAAATTCAGTCTCATCCAATTCAAGCAGAATGAATAACCCTCAAAGCTTTAGGCTGAAAAAGAATATTAAAAACAGAAGAACTGGGGGGACGGTGGAAGGGGGGGGGGAGGGAGTAGGGGGGGGTGGGGAAAGAAAAAAAAAGAAAGAGGAAAAATGAAACAGATGATTTAAAAAGTAATAAAGTTTTGTATTTTTTTCTGTTTTATTAAACAACGGGATAATGAATATTAATCAGACGGAGAAGGATTCTTCTATCTATCTGTTCGTTATTTTGACATTTACCACTACAGATTAAGTGGTCTTACACCAAAACATTACGTTAGACTGAGAAGTTGCACTGATAAAGATCAACAACAAAACTAAGACATGTCAGAAGGTTCTTCAGAGCCAAGATGATATATTCTCCATTGAGAAAGCAATTTATCATTATATGCTTGCTCAAAGTCATGTGTACATCCTACTCTGTGGCAACCAGCTTGCAAGTCACAGGGGTGGTTTCATTAGTTTCAGACAAAGCTGTGGCCTGCCTGGTCTATTTGTTAATCCCTACAGAAACTGCCCTTGTTGCCGGACACAGAGTAACAGGGAGCAAGCTAGAGCTTCAGATGTTTAACAACTTCTGTACCAAAAGATAGCAAAATAAGCACTCCAAGATCTCTTATGCTGAATGGAATTAAGACTAATGAGAACATACTCCTTGTGTGTGATATGTGCTTGTGCATCTTTCCCTCCCTCACAGTGATTTTCATGACAATGATCAGAAAATTGAGATGATGATTTTTATCCAAATTTGACAAAAAATGAAGTTAGAAATATGTTTGTGCAAACAGATGCCTGATTACAAGAGGAGAGTCTAGCAGAACTAAGGTCACCCCACTTTGAAAATAATCTATGCCTCCTGACAAAATTGCAGGATAAAGTAATGTTATAGTGGATGGCAGAGACCCTATAGAGGAGAGATGCTCTTAGTGCACGAGAACTCTTTCAACTGTACATGTAAATGAAGTCATGCTTCATTAGTACTGCAACGTGTGCAGCTTTTGGTTTCTATAACTGTTGATGAACACACCAGGAAAAACAGCCAGGCCCTATGATAGTCTAGTACACATTGCTTCAACCCTGAAGCAAAAGGAGACAGACAAGATATTGAACACAGATATGCCAGTTTCTCCAAAATTACCATAGTTTTGAAACTCTGTCTGAAGCAAACAGTTACGATGAGGAAGCTGCTAATAGCATCTCCTTTATTAATGAGCATCAGACCCTGAATTCTCAATGTCTAATTTAAAAATAAGGGAGTAGAGTAAGGAATTATTTCCTTTTCCCTCCATTTGTGGCTTACAAGGACTATTAACCCTTTCTCAGTTATTATTAGCATTGATATTGAATCAAAACCTGTTTTAGAGCAATTAGGCCAAATACTATCACCAGAAAAAAGCACTTATGTATGTTTGCAGAACTGAATCGAGAGCCCACTAAGCATAATAAAAATTCAATAACACATACTACCTGGATTTCTTCCTCACATTTTATTGTCATTTCTAATGAAAGAAGTTTCTAAAAGCAGAATTATTGATTTACAAAAGGAGTACACAGTTAAAAAATTTAAAAAATGAATAGGAGTTAGGTCTCCAAGTTAGGATAATCTGTCTTTTGCAAAATAAATTATTATGATTTATTACGTCTCATCTGTTTTTCCCTGCTTTTGACTGGAAAAAAAAAAAAAAAAAAAAAAGTTTTATTCTACAGAAACAAAAGCAAAGTGCTAGTTCTCCATAGCACTACTGGAAGTTTCTGAGGAGTTGAAAGGAAACCCTAACCTTGACAGGCTTTTTTACATTTCGTCTTGTAGATCTAACCAAGTCCTGCTTTTTATTCTTATATTTATCCTTTCATTTCTTCAAAGAATTTTCGAAATCAAGAACTCTCAAATGGCAGTGCATCTCCAGCTTCATCTGGACACTGCCCAAATGGCCATATAACGCTTACCCCTTAAACTGAGACACAGAGAGAAACTCATCAGAGCTAAACCCTTAGAGGTAGTGATAATAAAAGTAATGACCTGGAAGTAGACCTTCCATTGTTCAGAGACAGTCTCTCCTTTGACTTTTGCTGGTTTTGGTTTTGTGTTTTTTCCCTTTGGCCTGGTTAAAAAAAAACAAAACAGAACAAAAAACCACAACAAAAACACCATGAGTGTGAAAATACAAAAGATTGTAAATCTTTTGTATTTAAAATCTGAAAATCCTAAAGAGAAAGAGACAAGTATATATTCAGGAAACCCAGTCCTTACAAGACATGACCAAGGACTGATTAGGCTATAAAGTTTATTGGTAGCCCAGGTGTTGTGGTGTAGATTTGACTATCTCCTGCTTGCAATTATAGTTCTCAGAATCACTCAGCTCCACCTGAAAGTGTACGTTTCTTCTTCAAACCTTGTCTTAGTTATCCCAAAATTCAAATCTTCAAGAATTATAGAATAACAATACTTTTTCCTGCTAAGTTAGGCAGATTTAAAAAAAAAAAAAAAAAGTAGCTACCATTAGTAATGATTAAAGATGATTAAAATCTTGATACTATTTTGTGCAATTCCATTAAATGCCCAGCATTTCAAGCATCGCTTTTTTGCCAAGGAGTCAAAAAGGTAAAGGATCCTTGTATAATTCCATGTAGACTTTCTTGAGTCCAAGGGTCTTAATGCTGTTACTTTGGATTCTGCAGATACAAGACAGTGGAAATTGAGAAAGCCTGTAGCTTGAGTTCTAGCATATCTGCTGAATAATAAAGCCATCAATATCTACTGTATTTTCCTTTTTCCTCACGTTTGATAAAACATCAAGGATTTACAATGAAATAAATTCTTCCATTCTTTAAAATAATGAATGTATTTTCGAGATTACTAGACTGTATAATGTCTGTTGAATGCCTAAACCCCCTCTCTTCTCCCCTCCTTTAAATATTGATTTCCTACATCAGCTAAAGGTGATAGTTGGGAAATAGTGTTCTTCACTAATTTTTCTGTAACACAGTAATCAAAAAAGATATTCAAGCATCCCAGTAGAAGCATACTGGGCACTCCATGATGAAATAACACCTGATTTGTGACCCTTTGAAGAAGTCTTTGTTGGAAAAAAAATATTTTTGTTACAAAACAACGTCAATAGCAAAACTAACACAAAATCTGTATAAAAAAATAATTCTGTTCAATGAAAGTTTTTGTTAAGAAAGCACATCAAGTTCAAAATGAAATTGATGAAGGTGAGAGAGACACATGGAACATATGATAGGCATAAAGTTATGCTGTTCAATACAGTTGCTGAAGACCTAAATTCTGCTGCAGAATGTCCCATATGACAGATTACTTTTATTATTTTTTGTTATAGCAGAAGAGATTGAGAATGACCTACTTCTGAAATACTAGTAGATAACAGAATCACCTGAAATGTGGGAGAATTTCAGGATACAAACTTCCCTCAGGGTTTTCTACATTCTGCCTAGGAATCTGTGTCAAAGGAATTTTATCTTTTCCCTCTGAAAATAATAAATAAATACTGAAGCTTTGTCCTCTCCTCCTTTCCCTCTTCCCCCTTCCTTTTTCTTTTTCCAGGACTAGGAATAAGACACAGCTCTTAGAGCACAAGAGAATGATTTCACTGAAATACCTGTCCAGTTGAGCAGACAGCCTACAAATGCTGTGACAAGTGTAGCTCACTGTAGAAAAGTTGCGATGTTTAGTTCTAAGAAAACATGCAGGAATGGCTTGCCTGTCAGTTAGGACCTCACTGAAATCCTGTGAAATTAGTTAGAAGACCCCAGTGACTGTGATATAAACTAGAATGTGACTCTGAGATGTCAGGGTAAATTTAATGTCTGGTCCCTGAGTTGTCTACTAAAATAGTTTGCTCTTACATGAAGTCTTGAACATGAATTAAAATATTTATGAAAACAAAAAATTCTCATGCACGTCTTAAAGCACAAGTTTGATATGTTCTAAGATAGATTAATAATTTTTTCAGCTCTCTAGTTACAAAAAGATCTACATTATTACAATATAACTTCTTCTTAATTTCATGAGCGTGAGCTATGGGAGAGCTTATTTAAGAGCCTATTGTTTTGGCCAGTGTACAGGGTGAAAAGAACAAAGCCAAGGACATAGTTCACATTCTGCATTTAAACCACATTTGATTAGGTGATAACAGTATTAATTACTCACTGAAAGTCAAACAGACTAGGTAATCAAAAACATATTTGCTGCAGTAACATTTGTATTGTCATGAGAAAATAGATGGCAAACAAAACACTTTGAAGAGGGAATCTGGATAAACTGGGGCTCCTATCTATCTAAGAAATACTTCTAGATGGTAGAGTGATTTCATTACCATACCATTACAGAATACCTGGTTTAGAAAACATCAGTGTAAAGTCTGTATACATTCCTACCAGAGGAAAAAAGGAACTTAGCAGTATTGCATGCATTAACAAAACATTTGCACAGAAATAATTAGGATGAATTCCCAGACAATTAGAAATATTATGCTGAAGTTATTGTTGAACTACATATTAGTAGAATTTGTTCTTTTGGGATATTGCTGCTTGCTGTATTCTTTTGAGCATATGACTAGAGCTAATGTTTGTAGCATTGATGATGTTTGAAAACAAAGAAAAAAATTACAATGAAGCAAATCAATGCCACTGGAGTAAAATTGTAGCATTGACAGCATTTTTTTTAAGAAATCCATGACAAATAATACATAATGCTTTTATGAATGGACTGTGGATAAAATGTTATATGTAGAATGAAGCTCAACTCATTCTCTTACACTAGCACAGTATCTGCATCTTGTGAAATTCATCTTTCCTGTTAAAAACACAGTCTCATCTCTGATAAAGTGGTAGTTTATTTGTTTAGAAGGACAAGCTGAAAAACATTTAATATATATTTATTAACTATGTGAAGTTAATTTCAGTTACAACTGTCTGAATTTTCTTTCAAAATAAGTTTAAGTGTCATTACAGCAATGCCATCCAGGAAGTAAATATTGATAATAACTGTGTTCTGGATGTTAGCTACAGTGTTCATTTTGTTAATATAGTTTTATTTATTGCTTCTCCATGAAGCAGGGTGACTAGTGCTTATCTCAGTCTCTCCTGAGAATAGTTGCAGAAACAAGGCTTCTGCTTATAATTTTCAGCCAAAAACCTAACATTGAGGAATGTATCTTCTTATTAAAGGGGATGGCAAGGAGCCATTTCAGAAAATGGGATGGAAGAAAAGTCTAATCTGTTAGGCTGTTGATAACACACACTTCACAGCATTTCAGAATTACAGGAGTTGTAAAGGACCTCCAGAGGTCATAGAGTCCAACCACCTGCTAAAGCAGGTTCCCTAGAGTCGGTTGCACAGGTAGGCATCCAGATGAGTTTTGAATGTCTCCAGAGAAGGAGACTCCACAACCTGTCTGGGCAGACTGCTCCACCACCCTCAAAGTAAAGAAGCCTTTCCTCATGTTCGTGTAGAACTTTCTATATTCCAGTTTGTGCCCACTGTCCCCTGTCCTATTGCTGGTCACCACTGAAAGGAGTCTGACCCCATCCACTTTACTCTCATCCTTCATATATTTATCAGCACTGACATGATCCCCCCTTGGTGTTCTCTTCTTCAGGCTGAACAGTCCCAGGTCTCTCAGTCTTTGCTTTTTATGGTGCCCTATATGTGATACTTTCTTTTTGCTTAGTGTGTTATTTAATTTCGATTTTTGTTATATTTAGTCCTGCCAAAGGCAACTTTGCTTCATTTTTGCATCTAGTTATTAGAATCATTACATTAATACCAGGGTCTTGTCACACTTTCAATTACAACAGCTGTTGCATACAAGTAATTAAGCATCTATGCAGCAGTTTCCTCATTGCTGATTACCATTTTCCATTCTGTTGCTACAATTAGACTAATAATTTACACATGTACGGTGCCTTTCATGCATAGGATCTTGAACAATTAACTGTCATGACCTCTTCCAATGCAGATAAAATGCCAGTTTATTCACCTCCCCTTGTAGAACAGCTGGCAGTGCCTGCCTGGAGCCTGGTTTGGTTACAGAAGCAGAAAGTACTAAAGGCAAGAGAGCAAGAGCAGTGGTTCCAAAACTTGCTTTAAATAGAAGGGAAAACGAAGCCACTTGGAGTAGATCTTTGCTAAGCAAAAGGGAAGAAGAAGTTTAGAGGAAGATAAAAGAATTTTACTAGTGTAGCAGGATGCTGTAGGATCCTGAAGGACTTTGGGCTTGTCAGAAAGTTGATCTGCAGGTAAGTGATATAGCCTTTCTATCATATGCATGAACACAGAGATAAAGAAAAAGCTTTGTATCAACTGTTTCTTCTATACAGAAATATTGGAAGCAGTTTTGTCCATCTTTGTTAAGCAACATCACTGTACACATAAGTTTTTCACTAGTGCAGCTATTTGCATGAAAAGAAATCGTGGATTAGACTGGAATTGCCGTTCTTCAACTATTTAGTTGAATGTTGTTTAAGATTGAGTTAAGCGTTTTCTCCACCCACTAACCTCAAATTAGTCTGAATGTTTTGAAATACAGTCCCCCATTCTCTCTGTGTTGTGCCATCAGTCGCTGAAGCACAGGTTAAACAGTTTTATATAAGTATTATATAAATATATATAATATTATATATAAAATTATATAAATATATTATATATATTATATATGTATACTGATAACTGTACTGATTTTCAGCAATGCTGACGTGGTTAAGGACTTCATGAAGTGCAGTGCAAGAGTCCCAGGGCTCTTGACTCTAGATACAGTTCAATGGGACATGGACCTTGGCAGTAGCTCTGAATATTCTGGCTGCTTTTCACTCCTGTCTCTTCCATCTATTCTCTCTTGGCAGAAGCCAAAGAGATACCTAGGTAACACTACAATTACAGTGAGTGTATGACAGAAATATCAAATATCTCTGACACTTTAATCTTCAGGGTTCATTTTCTAACTAACATCAATTCAGTGTCTGGATTGCAGATGATCCCTTCAAACAGTTCTTTGGATATCATCAAAATGTATCATCACAATGACAAATAACTGGGAGGATCTTTGGTCTTTAACTATCAAAACATAAGGCATCTTGTAATGTCATTCAACTGAAAATAATCTCTATTTAACTATCCATTGACATAATCTGACTGCTAGTCACTGCCACAGAAAACTATTAAGTATTAGAAAAGCTTATCTTTAGCTCTTCAGACATGAATTCTCTTGATGTTTTTGCATACTTCCCATTGTTTATTTTTAAAAATGAGTAGTTAATATGTAATTTTCAAATGTTTTTGCTCTGAATTTTGACTGGTGCATACAGAAATAACATGTGAAATTCAAGATTCACAGACTATTAACACACATATGATCCCTAGCTGTTTTTGTGGTTTTTGAGGGGGAGCATTTCTTTCCTTTTTTCTGTAACAGAAGACAGATAGAAGTAGCTAATTCCCTGCAAAGTCAAAAAGGATGAGAACACATGTATTTTCATCTCAGAAACAAGTAATTCTTTGTGGCTACACCCTGTTTAAGCTTACTAAAAGAGGAGTTAGAATTCCAGGCTGCTGAATGAGGCTTGGAAACGAAAAATAGAGATTAGAGTTTCACAGCCACTTTTACTGTCAATTTCATCTCTGACATGTATCAGTTGCCTTTCACCTGCCTCCATCAAGTGCTTTCTCAATCTGTGTTTATACAAAGTTGATCCCACAGCCATTATCCTAGCTGAGGGACATGGGATGTGACATCCACAGCTCAAATCATGAGCTGAAGCAGTGTGAAATAAAATTTATTTTAGGACTTTATCTGAATTATAGTCCTGCAGATCAAAGAGTGAGGGGAATATGTAACAATACAGACAAGGGATGGAACCTCTAGGTACTAAAAAAAAAAGAAAGCAATTGAAATAGTGAAATCTTGAATATTCAAATGTCATTCATGAGATTCTTCATGTGTCAAATTAAGTTTTTATTAAAATGTGTATAATAACATACAAATTAACGAGTCAGTTATTCAAGAATGATTCTACACTGGAGAAAGAGTAGTAAAAAAACTGGAATGCAAAGAGCTGGCTTTGTGTTTTCAAATCATTTTGCCATCTTGCATTTGCTCTCATTCACTCCACAAACTGAAAAATAGCTTCAAATATTGAAAGGTAAATGATCTTGAAGGAATTAAACAAATATCTTCCTATATACAGTTTCCCTATCTGAATTTTCTCCTCGTTATTTTTCCTCCTCTGTTATTTTTAACTCCTCAGTTATTTTTTTTCTCCTTGCCTTAACATTGGTTCTATGCACTGTGGGATTTTTCCCGTAGCACATTTTGTGATGAAAAAGTGGGAGCCAGCTGGATGCAATAGCAATTCTGGCACTTGAGGTCAAGCGCCAAGATTCTCTTTTCCAAACATCCTGTTATTCCTTTCATTTTGGTTGATTTATTCCACTTATAAATATTTCCAACCAGATTGGGCAAAACGCTGTTCTGTGCTACAGAGTTTATAACAGCAAATATGTAGTGCTTTGTAGAAATACATGCAAAAAAATCTCAGTGCCAGGTTTTCTTTGTATTGCATTCCAGACCTTTACCCTCCTGAGCAGTGTTTTTGTGGCTGTGATGACAGGAGGACAACACACACTGGCTCCTTTAGAAAGAACTCTCCAGGTAGGCAGAAGCATTTCTAGATATGATGATATCTAGAATGCAATATCTATATGCAAATAATGAAATCAGTGCTTATAAGAGAGTCTTTCAAGGATTTTCAGGATGCTGTGAGCAGAACAAAGACAAATCCTATGTTCATAATTACGGACATGAATACCTGTGCTTTGGTATTAAAAGAAGTAGTCAGGGCTCTTTTCTTTAACTCATATGCTTTGGAATACATAATTATGTACCATAAAATTGTATGAGAAAATTAAGAAATATATCAAAACTATTGATGTACAGTTTTAAAGTATGGCAAATATGTATGAAATGTAGTATGAACGTATACAATTTATTTGTAAGAGTACCTACTTTAAAATGTCTATAATTTATTGGAACTACAGGTGGTTTTTTTTTTTTTTTTTTTAAGTGATCTGAGAGCTCAATCAGTGATATTGAATTAGCTATCTGAGTCAAGGAAGACATCTACATAGGCAGCAAAAACATAAGTTATGCCTGCTTTAGAAAAAACATCTAAGTATCTCCCTTGCCCACGAGCCAAATAAATGAACAACTTATGTCCACACAACTCAGATATTCTTCTCCTCCAGTGTAAATTGCTGTGTTCACAGCACCTGTCCTATGTGCATGTCTAGGATGCCTCATCGTAGGATGACACTGTGGCCTGTTCACATTGGTCCTTCTCTCTTCTCTAGCACTTGACTGCATATACTCTGCTAAGGGAATACTCATGACATTTAAAATTAGAGCACTTACTATTGAGTGACAGCATATCCCTCTACAGGATAATAGGGTTGCCATGGCCCACTCCCAATGGATCACTGCAAAAAAAAAAACAACAAAAAACTGTGAGAATGCTTTAGTGCCTCATTCAGTAAACATTTGCTGCTGTTTTTTTTTTCCTTTCTTTTTTTTTCCTTGATTATTAATTTCTTCTGCCCTAGTTGACCTTTATTATCAATATTTTTAATGAAATCTGCTCTGATACTGTTTTGAGGTAGTTAAACAAGACTGAACATTTTAGGTAAATAAACATGAATTATATCAGTGTAGGTTCACTGGTTATCAAAATAAGTAAATTCCATTGATGCAGATTTCCTAATGCATACAAAACTGGATTTTGGCAAAATATATATATATATTATTGATGAGTTCTTTAAAGAATGTTTGAGAATAGGAGAAGTTTGTTTCTAAGATTTCCTCATAAAAGGAATTTTCCTGCGATTTACATACTGATAATGCTGCAACAGTGAAGGGGAGCATTAAATGAAATCCTGTGGTCCGCTGTATCATCTGAATGCATCTTCTGCCATTTCATATTGGCTGCTTCAAACATTATTAATGAGAACTAATCCAAGTTAAGCTTTGTGATAGAGAAATGCAATCCAGTGTTCTGTTTCAGATTGTATTCTCATCAATTTTCTCAGTGCAAATATGATGAAACAGCAAGAAGCAATTACATCATGAGCTAGGATTCTATTCAGTATCTTGGGACTGGAGTAGGAGGGCAAGCCCTGAAGTATTAAATTAAGAGCTGGCCTTGGCATTTATTTGGAAATAAAACGTTAAGAAAGAGAGGATCTCTATTCTGCTTTCTTTCTTCAAAATCCCTAGTTCCATCTTGTACATTTTACTGGTCCCTGGGCCCTTGTGAAAACATCTGTTACTCCCTTCTTGATAGCTGCAGTGATTCTAATCTGGAATAATAAGTATACTTCATTATGAGTACACGGTAAGGGGTGAGCATTTGCCAGTAGTAAGCTGCAGATGCAGCTTTAACCCTACATTTTCCCACCAAACGAAGAATGATAGTTAAAAGCTGCGGATGAATCTTCTCATAAGCAACAATTTAATTCAGAGGGACTAAAAATACTGGGGTTGCCACAACTGAAAGACTTATGTGGTTTTGTTGAATCAGCCACTGGTTTCATTTCATCAGAAAACACTTCTGGTATTTATGATTAGATTTCAGAGCTGTTAGATCATATCTAGTGGACCATTATCTGCCAAATATGCTCTCTTCAGAGCAAAGAAATTGACATATATTATTTTGCTTTACATATTCAGAGGTGAAAATAACTATGCTAACATGCTGAAAAAATGATAAGCAGCTCTAGAATTTTGGCTCTTAAAAAGTATAACCATGATATTCACTTTATACTGTTCCTCTTATTCTTTCATAAATCTTCATTTCATTAAAAGAATAAATAGTATGATTAAATCCAAAATCTTTCTTTCTCCTTAGAAGAGATTGATAGAAGTGATATTGGCTCATCTGAAGGTCAATAATAGTTTCTCAAAAGATATTTCCATTCATAACCATTTCCAATTATATTCTCATACCCGTAGTTTTGTTAGTAATATTTATTTTCCCAGTGATTTTTTCAATGTTGGAGTCCTTGAGCCATCACATACCCCGTAATTATTCCATTTGATTTCCATTGGCCATGGGTGACTCCACCACCTCTCTGGGCAGCCCATTTCAGTGCCTGACCACCCTTTCAGAGAAGTAGTATTTCCTAATGTCCAGCCTGAACCTCCCCTGGCACAGCTTGAAGCCATTCCCTCTAGTAGTAAATAAAAACAAGATGAAGAAAAGTCATTGAGGACCTTTGCCTTTTTCATGTATCAGTATAGTCCATTCCTGTGCTCTGGGATGGTCACCTCTCTTGGTGATTTTTGTCCCTTGGATCTTCATTCATTAGGTCTGCATAAGCAGATCACAGAACAAGCCCAAATCTGGTCTCCTAAAGTCCCAGACTGTGACTTTTCTAATTGACTATCTCAATTTTCTCAGATCTTAAGCTCTGCTATCGCACAGTTACTGCTTTAAAGGCTGACATTGAGTTCTGCAACATCCATCCATTCTTTTTCGTTTATTAGCAGCCAGTCCAACAAGGCACTTTCCCCAGCTGACCTAGTAATCAGCATTTTATTAATCACCATCAATTGCCCTTGACAGTCTCCAGAAATTTCCTGGATTGCTTTTCCAGTAAATACTAAAGGGAGATTAATTGTGTAGAATGATTAGGTATGTAAATATTTTTACTGAATTCCAACACTCATCTTTTCCCTTGAAGAATTATTTCATTTAAAAAATATGCAGCAGCAAACTAACTACGTTAAGTGTCTCCAATCAACCACCTATTTGGGTAGGTATGTGCTATTTACCTCAAAAGATGGTGTAATTGATTGTAATTAATTTTTATTCAATGCAGTCTATCAATAGTACAGTAAAAATATGTAAAGGAAATATGTAAAGTGAAAATATGTAAGGAGTGTTTGCATTACAATTGCTTGATACAGTAGTAGAGTAAAACAAAATAATTCTCCGTTATTCATGAATATGAGCTAGACTCTTATAACTCATTGGCTGCCTCTTTATGAGTCATTTTGACATTTAAAATGGCAAATGCATACAGATTTTACAAGCCAGGTGTGATACTTAATGTATCGAGTTTTTATAGTTTTTCCTTATAGCATACATTTGCTTAAACAAGAATCCATACTTAGTTTCATAGTTCTTCAGAAATTTCTATGGTGATTAACCTGTGTTCCCACTGCAAAAGTAGCAAGCAATTACAACAAATGAATGGTTTAGTCCCATACTAATTGCCCATGGTCATCTGTCATCAGATTTGTACAGGAACCTGTGCCACTTTGGAAGCATGAAGTAGACATATTTCTTTGTGATAAAGGCAGCAGGCTGTACAACCCCTTGTTTGACTGGAGCTTCATTAATAACAACTCCTCCAGTGTGGAGCCACAAATAAAAATTCAGAAGATAATACATTTTCTATTACTGTCAAGAAATCAAACCCAGGAATTATAGAAATTATTGTAGTTTACCTTGAAAACTGTATGAGACAGATAATCAGCAAGGAAAATTCCCCCTAGACCTTTAATAAACACAAGAAAATTGTATGTATGTATTTCTGTAAGTGCACAGGAAAATCAGTTTCCTGGGGGGTATGGATAGCTTGGACTCTTTTTAAAAAATAAGCTAATTAGCTGTATGGTATTATGAGAGAGACAAAGAAAAAAGACTCATGATTTCTCTTAAAAAAGAAGATTTTGATAAAGAAATAGGAACTATGTTAGAAAGGAAATAAGAAAATGATCCATACTAAGGACAAATAAAGTTTACCACAGGATAAGAATGATTCATGAAGTTTTGTTGTATTAGCAAGGAAAATATAAACAGACAACAAATAAAACCAACTGAACAACAAAAAAAAATCAGTGAAATGAAAACCATTACTATTCTCTCTCAATGGAGGTAAATAATCTATATGAATATTTTTTAAATTATTTTTTTACCTTGGGAAATTTGGTTCTCCAAAAGGAAGAAAAAATATGAGGAAAAACAATTTCTAGAGAGCTGTTTAGGATTATGAACTAAAGAAAGCTTAACAATGTAAGAGCCGTGTATGCAAGTAGTTTATATGAAGACTGATGCCACTGCATATTCACTATTTTGCCTAAGACGCCTAGAATGAGGAAAATAATTTAAAGTCTTTTGGAACTAGTTGAATAATTTGGAGATTTTAAAGAACTTAACAAGCAATAATTTTAAACTAGAAGAGAGGAGATTTAGATTAGATGTTAAGGGAGAAATTTTTCACTTGAAAAGTGGTGAGGCACTGGCACATGTTGCTTCTGTCCTATGCTTCTGCTGCCACAGCTTTAAACTGTACTGCATAGACATGCAGTTGTGCCCTTATAGTCAGTACAAGATACTTATATTCTTATTACTGAATCTTTCTTGTACACCTGCCAGAAATTATCATTAATATTTAGTTATGGATTTTAACTATACACTGCATTGCTGTAATTGTACACTTCCAGCATAGTCCACTCTGCATTTACCAATGCATGATGTATAGGTCAATTGAGCACCAAAACAACAACAGAAGGTGAAGAAATCTCATCATTTTCATTTGGTGTGTGTGTGTGTGTGTGTGTGTGTGTGTGCTCGCACATGGTCAGGGAGAGGAGGGATCTCACTCTTCCCCCTCCCCCCCCCTTAAGACGTTTCTAAATTATTGCAAGTTCTCTCAGTCTAATTTCCCAACAGGAAGCAGCTAACTTGAATGTGATTTTCACCATTTATCCTTTAGTGTTTGCTAGCTATTTCTCAATACTTATGAGCCCAATCACCAACATAATACAGATTGGATAGATTGTTAGATATAAAGTTCTGAAGTTCCTCTACTTTATTTGAGAAGAAGAGTTTGGTATAAAGGAAAATCCAATTTAAAGCTTAAATGGCAAATGGCTACCTGTTCAGTTTTTTTCCCAGCCAACTGCTTTTTCAAGATGGATATATGGTTAGCTAATTAGAATATGATTTCTAGACCAATCAAAATAAAATGCAATACTTAACATTTCTTTTATCCTGCCAAAAAAAAAAAACAAAAAACAACCACTAACAAGAAAAAAAACTTCCAAGAAATACATAAAATTTTAAGATATATTAGCAAGACCTGAAAGGCAGGGACTCAATTACTATTTTTCAGCAGGTGGACTATTAAACTACAGAACCATATTAACACTTTTAGCCTCTTTTACAGGTTTCCAAGTTTTACCTCAGCCAGCATAATGAACCTCCTTGAAGTTAAGAATTAGTATATTTAATTTTCTAGTAAAATTTATAAACTCAAAGGGAGGAAATAATTTGATAAGACAATATAGAAACTGAAAAAAAAGAGAATGTATTTATTTAATGCAAAGATTAAATTTGTGAGATTCGGAAGATGGAGAAGTTGTCTCTGGTGAGATAGCATTTAAGTAAAATTCTAGTATTAATGCTAGCAAAGCTCAAACTAGTAAGTAAATCAGCCTAATTTAAAGTAAGCACAAGCAACAGAAATATTTTGATTAGAAGCTAACTTAGTAATGTCACTGTTACCTTCTGCATACACTGTCAGAGATAGTGAGCTTACAATGAAAGGACAGAGTTTAGAGTGCTATTACCTGTGACTGTTTCTTTCTATATTTTCCGTCTGCAAAGTTCAAGAATCCCATAATTGAGATGGACAAAATTATCTTGATGACTAAACCACAAAACTGCAATGAAACAAGACTACTGCTATTCTTAGTATTTAATAGTTGAGCAATATCCTAAAGCAATGTGTTATCAGAAATAGGGAAATTTTTTGCTCTGTTCAAGAAAGGCAGTTTCTAGAACAAGAACAAGGAGTTTGTGTTTGCATTCTGTACCTAGAAGACTGACCAGACTCATGGCACTTGCAGACTTCATTAATAAACCAGAAACAGGTAGACTTAGAAATCCAAACTATTCAAAAGCAACTCTCATAGCATTAGATACAATAAGGGATTAATCTGTCTTCAGGGAAAAAGAAAACCTAGTTATTACCTTATCTATTCTAGATGCTCATCAGATGGTGACCTGGCTTATCTTTTGGGTGAACGCTCTAAGCACAAGTCATTTCTCATCAAATTTATCCAGTTGCACTTGGAAAAACAGAGCTAATTGTTATCAAATAGTAGTCCTCAGCCCATTCAGATAGTTCTTTTGAACATTTAAACATAAATGAATGGCATATTTGGTAGCGTTGAGAACCCTGAATTCTGCAACAATGTGTTCACCTAGGGCAGTGTTAGGAGCTGAGTACACCAAAAAGAATTGAAGCATATGTTATGTTGTGCTTGATGTTTTCACTATGGTAAGAATTCTAGTAAGTGTTTGAATTTAGATTTACATTTTTTTTGCTAATCAAATACTATCCTCTGTGTTTTCTGTTAATATGATCACTGTGGATCATCAGTACTTTTCTATTTCCTCAATATAATCCTTTCTCTCCAGAACAAAGATTTATTCCTTGTTTACAGTCCTTTCAGGAGTGAACTGTGTAGAAAATAACATTGTTATGTCTGACAACTAGACCACCTTTAAACAAAAGTTCTCAGTAACTTACATAATACTTGCTTAAATAAAAGTCTGTGCTAAATATTACTAAGTAATTTACTTTGGTCTTCTGGTCATTTTCTGCATATTAAGATGTAAATTTGGAAGAGTAAACTTTTGCTCTGGTATGAAAGTTTGCTCCCCATATTCATTACATCCCTAAATAAAGTTCTAGAGAGTTTTTTTTAATTTTCAAAGGTATTGGCATTCTCTGTATTTCCTTCTATAACATATATCACATATACTCACTATAGCAATGTTTGTATTGACAGTTATCTGTTACGTGTAGTGAGATTTCACAAAGTGAATATCTAAACTGGAATTCAATGTATTTGAAAGGTGTATCTTCTAATAATCTTCCTCAGATCAAGTTGGACAGAGGAAAGAACACAACTTCATGTGTTTTTTTTCATACATGGAAGATTGAAACCTTAAAGAAATTTAATGGTACCATCTCATTTGTATTGTCATTGTCATACAGATATCCCAATACCAACTTTTCAAAAGATAGTCGTCTTTTCCTGTCAATTTTCATTTTTGAACAATTACCTTTTTTGTATATCTGACAGGAACTTGATTAGCAGCCTTGAGATGACAAAGTTACACATATGTTCTGAATAAGAAGTAAAAAGGTATTTTCCTTTTTATCTCTTCAGTGACATTCATTAGTGCATGCAGCTTTTCATGTCCTTTGTAAAAAGTTAATGGATTGCTGCAAAGGGAATCCTTTAGTTTGCTAAAATCCACATTTCAGCTATCTATGAGGGAAAGAGCAACACAGCGCAGGTTTTAAATGAAGGTCAGCATTATATGATAGATACAAAGCAGAAAACAAAAAGACAGAAGAAAAAATGATTTTAAAAAGGGTAACTTTTGTTAAGAAATTAAGCCACTGAACAGCAGGATTTTTTATTATTATTAACTTCTGAGGAAAAAAATGAAGAATTTAGATGAATGTGGTTTTGGTGAGTTCTAAGGCAAGTGTTTATTTAGTCTATTGGTAAATGCGTTCTTCCTCTAGTCCTTATAAATGTAGACATCGTGATGTTTCCACTGCAATAAGTACTGCAAATAAGAAAAGTAGAAGCATGATGTGTACTTCTGTTCCAACCTGGGGCACACCAGAGACAGGGTAATTTTCCCCTCTAAAAGTTAGTGTAAGAGAATTACCTAAAAGAAGATTGTAGAAGAACAACAAGCTTGCTTTTGTCATACTCCAAGTTTATAACTTGGTGCAGAACTTTATGAGTAAGACATGCAGCTTTTTGTTTATTTCTAATGAAAATGAGTGGCTAGTGGCAGCGTCTACATTGAAAAAAAATCACATTTGGTAGATGGGAGTTTACTCTATCAAATAATGTTATTGTACGCATTGTAACTTATATTTTCCATGGAAATAAATAGGAGACATTACTTTTGGATCAACCTACATAGAATAGTACCTTTTTCAGTCACTGTTGTTCCTGGACTGTTGTTGCTGACCTGCTTTTACTCAGAATACTTTAAGTTAATTTCTTCCATCTAGAAGCTATCAGAACAGACAAATACTGATTTTTTTTTTTCCTGAATGGATACTGTGTAAGTGTGTGTATATATATGAAAAAACAGATGGGTTATTGTCTCCTCCTTGATGCACAACTTCTATACTTAATATTACAGCATTACAAATAAAAGTTCTCTGGAAAGTCAAAGGATGATATTACACTTGGAATATTGTAGTCCTACAGCCCATTTCCTTCTCACTTCTCTTAAATGAAACACTTGGCTAAATTTCTTCATGTACAGATAATATGACTAAACATATTTGTATATACCAGGCATTAGAAGCTATTCTGCCAGTGGTCCCTAACACATGGCTGGGTTGATTTACACAGTAGCTATTTTAAGATGAGGAAAAATGTCTTGGTTTGGTACCTTTCTGTAGCCATAAGATAGATGGAAGTAATCTACTTGTTTGAGTTACCAGGCCTTCAAGTTACTTGTTTAATGTCATTAATCGTACAGAAAAAATTAGATACCCAGTGCCTTTGTATTTTTAGGATGCTTTGAAAAAATGGATGAGGTCACTGTATGCCAAACAGCTATACAGATTGTGAGGTAAATAGGTATACAGGTATAGGACCAGAGAGATTATCACATTTACAAAGGAGTAATGAAATAAAGAGCTTATCTGTGCCCTGTGCTCACAGAAGGGCTCCAAGAGGGGGTGATCTCCAGATAGAGATCATTCTTCCTTGGGAGTCAGCCCTTAAATGGAGTCTTAAATGAAATTGCATTCACCTGTGCCCCTGCAGCTGACTCAGCACTCGCCTCAGGTGGTCAATGAGAGGTTCAGGCCATGATTCAACAGTTCCCATACAGTCACAATATATAATAAAAGCACATGAGAATCTTGTAGCTGGTTTTAAACAGATGAGAAAGAGGTAGAGAGTGAAAATCTAAAGAAAGAAACAGCCATATTCTGCATGGTAATGACTATATAGATAAAAAAATTTAAAAATAAACTATGCCTACACCAACCATTTAGGCAGACATACCATCTCAACCGTGGCTACTATCATGTTATCTAACATTTGCCCATTCTGAGAGGAAAACGAGAAAAGTTATGCTCTGTCACTGTCACACAACTGACAATACAAAATATCAAAAGTAGACACTTGATAGAATATTTCAAGAGAAAACAATAGGCTGTAAAATGTTCTGCTTAGAAATCAGAATGATTCACTCGGCTAAAATGACATGAAAAAAAATAAAGAATTCCTATTTTCTAGAAAAGATAACAGTGTATTTTCTTTTTTCCCCTAGAGGTAGAAAGTCACTTCTCCCTATTAGGGGTTGAAATGCATACCCTATAAACTCCTGTAACCTAAAGGAAAAAGCTTTTTTTGCATCATTAATATATTTTTCTCCATCCCTTTTGTACAGTTCATGTTATTTAAATCTGTCACACAGAATATAAAATAGTGGCTATGTTTTATTAAGAAAATAAATCATGGCAGAAGAGTATTGCTTGCACAGAATAATCAGCTGATTTTATGGAAGTTTCATATAGTTAACTAGCACAAGCTAACACATTTGTTGAAGCTTGTCTCCAGTTTCACCTTTTTAGCACAAAAACCAACACTGAATGCTGATGTTTAAGGCACTATAGGTTACTCCTGCACAATGTAAAAATAATGATCATTAACTCACTCAGGATTTCTTCTACTGCTTGGACTTTCACATCGTTACATTTTAGAAAACTCTGCATTTCAGTCTAGAGATATACTTAACCAGTAATCTCAAAACTTTGGGAAAAAATGTTTTTCTGCATTTTCGTAGTTTTAAATCATGGCTTTTCTTCTCATTGATAGCAATGAAATTTTCACAGACTGTAAATTGCTGAGTGTCAAGATTTTGAACTGGAATATTTCATGGTTTATAAGAGCATATCTGTAATCAATGATTAATTATAAGTCAGATCTTAACTGTGCAAACAAACTTAACAAACACTTAACAAACACTTAACAAACTTAACTTAACTTAGACATGCTGACTAAGCTTTCTGCCTTGACTTCTGAGCTGTCTCATTGCAATGGACATACTTGGTGATCTGGACTCTTGGATAAACCTGGTTACTACCACTCTGCATTAACAGCCTTGTTTCAAATCTCAGCTCCTGGTTACTTTCCCCTTGATGAGCAGTCTGCCCTTGCTGCTCCCTGTTTATTACAGGAAAAACAAAACAAAACAAAAAAAAAACATACACAAATACATACATGCTTGGATTTTTGGGTTTCAGTGATTAAGTCTATATTGTACCTCATTAAAAACACTATGACTCTTCTGGCTGCTTTTTTCCTCTCTCCATGTGTTCTACTGGTTGGAATAATATAGGTCAGTGTGGAACCACCTTTCAGCTGCAGGTCATCCTGTGAGAAATTGTCTCTATATCAACTATACTCCTATTGAAATCATGCCTAGGTTCCCTCTACAGTTGTACAGTCCTTGTATGAAAGTCAATGCAGGCAAACATTATTGCAAAAACTTTGAATCACTCTTGAGACCTCAGGAAGCTATTCCTATAATTAATTTCATCCACAATCCACTTGCCTATGCTTGAAACATTGAACCAATCCTACTTACTCCCTGAGAACAATGTACCAAATTGCCTAACTCAGAAAATGCCAGTTTTACTTTGTCAGCGGATTTCTTGCTGGTTTGGGGAATGCATGAAACGGTAGTCCATGTTTGTATTATTTCAGTTATACCAGATACACTCCAGTGATACTAACAAAAGAAAAGGCTTAAGAAAGGTCATTTTGTCTTATACAGTCAGACAAATATCAAGCAGTTTTTGGTTTTGGTTTTTTTTTTTATAACCATCAATAGACGATTGACACATTGGAAACATCATCAGTACTGTTACCAGTAAGCTATGTCACATACCTCTGGAAGTCTAAACAAATTATCTTCCATTAAATATTAAAAATAGGGAAATCATGGCAACTATTTTGGGTTGTCTCATAAATTATATTAAATTCATTATTCATTTTAAATTCAACTGACAAAAATTGAATAATCCTTTATGTGACTTATAAATATTAAATTGATTATTTTCAGATCTGAAGTAGTTAGGTAAGTGAATAAGTAAAAACCAAGCATACTTACTCAAAAATTACTTATTGCAAATCCATTTGAACTAAATACCAACTTAGCCTCTTCACCAATAATGCCATGATCTCAATAGAAAAGAAGAAAATATACAGAACTATAATTTTATGTCTAGTAGCAGATTTAGAATTATTAACTTTCTTAAATGTACATGTTTGTTAAGCCAATAGATTGAGAAGAAACGTCTTTTTGGACTAAGATGACATATCTTAAATTTCCTTCATTCACCAGTAGGAATTCCAGCTACTAAACAGCTTTACTTCTGGAGGTACCATCTCCATAACTTCCAATCATTTCTTCTTTACAGGTTGGTTAAATGACATGCTGTCCAGGAGACATGCAGTGAAATTTTGCTACCTGAGGCACTGGAACCAGTACATAATTGTGTCTTGAGTGTGAAAAGGGATCAGTAAAATCCCATGTCTCTTCTGTGGTTTCCAAGCCTTCTAACCCCTGTGAAACCTAAACAATGAATAACCTTTCTAATTACTGGGGGACTAAAATACCATGTCTAGTGTATGGAGTCCTCATCTCAGTTGTAATTAGTATTGGACCTCATATGCTTTAGGTTTTATAGTACCTACAGAAGGCATGGAATATTGAAGCTCATTCTTTTATTCTTCATACCTTTACCATAAAATTACTTTTTGCCAATGCTTAAAGCAATATCAAATGTAGTATTAATTGAACAGTGTTTTCTCATGACCTATTTGTTATTGCTTTAAGTTATACCGAGCTGCTTGTGAAGCACAAAAAAGGCATAAAAAAATAATTAATTTTCTGAGTGAAAGCAGTTGGTTTTGTCATCAACAGAGAGAATTAAGTGTGTGTGAATTAACCTCAATCCTCAGCTACAGCTAAGCTGTTCCAATGATGGGAAAAAGAAATTTGAATACATCTCAGTTAATCAGGATGCACATCTTTATGAAAGTCATTTAATTGAGAGATCTTTCGGGGAACAGATTTAACCTTATAATACTGAAAATCAATAATGGCAGCTTAATGGAGGACATGTTATTGCTTGGTAGATTGTCTAGGGGCATAATACTGAAGTCTATGTCTTTTGTGTATCTGGTGTTTGTTCTCACCTGCTTATTAATTTATTAACTCTGAAAACTTCCCTTGAACACATATGCTGTGTTCCAGTGGCTAAGTCTACAGCTGAGAAACTAGCTGTTATTACTACACATGGCCAGATCTAAACTACGTGTAATAGAAGTGTTAAAAGAAGTGAACAAAACTATCTTTTAAAGCAATACATCCTTGCCATTTCCTGCAAGTTATTCATATGCAAACTTTAAAAATATTTCTGAATATTATTTCTAAAAGTGATAAGTACATTTTCCACTTGTCAACACTGGTAGTAGAACTTCCCAGGGTACTGGTAACCGCACAAATTGGTGACATGAATTATTAATTACACAAATGATTTTGGCATAATGTGGATGTTGGTTTCATGGCAGATCCTGAAAATGTTTCATTGCAGTTTCATCTCACAGCTGCCTGTCTTGATGTCAAGGGGCAAAATGCAGGCTCTGCCACTATGCAAATGCATACCCTCATTCCCTCTGCTAGCATGCTTATGTCCCAAGGCTGCCCAGAAGATCACACTTGGAGCTATCAAACATTAGGATAATGAGTGCACTCGCAGGTACAACTTTTACGTGCCTTCCATGTCATGCACTACTCTGGATGCAGAAGTGTGTCCAACAGGTTTGTTTATTCTAAAAATTACCTCCAATATTCTAACCAGCAGTACATATACAGTACATATGCATCTCAGCATATGGATCATAGTTACCAAGCAGGAGACTCTAGGTGCTATTTTATCATCATATGAATTCTTCTGTGTTGAAGCTTGACATATTCTCCACAAGCTCCTCAGCAAATCATTTAATCTCTAACTTTCTCACTATTGGTAGTGAGGGAAATTGAGTTGAAGAATGAAAGAAGGAGTTTAAAATCTCTTTTATTGGGAAAATCCCAAAGAATAAAAACATTTCATTCTGTGGGATGATCTTTTCTGCAGTGTTTTAATGCAGCAACTGACAGGAACGTGAAATGGCTTCAAGGTGCTGTGAGACCCTTCTTTGTCTTCTGTCTCAAAGCTTGCTTCCTGAGGTATTTCTTGTAATAAGACTCTTAACTGATTTGTGGAGATGGCAAATGATGGGTGCTACCGTGTGACAGTCAACATCATTTCAACATTTGAAAGCACCTTCCTCCAGAGCTGCTTGCCTCCGGAAGAGAGTGCTCAGAATTGGTTACTGGTGGAAGATCTGGCCTAATAGCCCCAGCTTGGTGTGGGAAAACTGGGGAACGACACCATCGTACTCTGTGAAAAACAGGATGCAGATGGACATCCCTGCTTCCTCTTATCTGCTAAGGCCCAGAAGATGAATTTCTGCTGAGATCCCAGACCCAGTAGCTGCCACTCCAAGGAGAGCTGACTCAACCACTTTGGATTCAAGCTGTCACTCAAAGGAGAGCTGACTCAACCACTTTGGACTTTTATAAGTTTGTACTGCCATTGTCATTGTCATCGTTGCTGTGGTCACCATCATCAACAGAACACCCAACGACCCACCACTACTGAACATCAATGACTGAACTACGAACCACATTGAACCATGGTCATATCTCCCTCCTGCTTCCTGTACGGACTCCTTGCTTCTATTTCCTATCTTTTCTGTTGCCCTTCTCCTCCTCCCCATCTGCCTGAACGACTAGGATTTGTAATAAACTGTTCAGACCAACATTTGAACTGTTGTTTCTTAGTCTCATGCCGGGTATACACACATCAAAGAACCTCATCTCCCTCTGATAAATTGGAGCGAGACAGGTGCTCATTAAAATTAGTTAATTTTGATTCACTCTCAACTTGCATAGCTGCACAGGCTATTAAAAAAGGGCAAAGTAGTGGTGAATAAAGTTCTTTTTTTATATAGTTCTACTGGCAGACTGAGTCTTCGGATTTTAGATTATTTAAATCTGATGCAGTCATACTTCAAAGAATTATTTTTTTAATAATGAATATGAAACATGTATTTAATAATTTATTATTATAATCCCTGCCTTTTATCAGTTCAGAAGTATCAAGTCTCTGTAGGGTCTGTCATTTCTTGAAGTAGCTATATGTAGCTGCAAAAAGGAAAAGAATGAAATGACTGAACAATGAATATATATATGGAATTTAAAGTGCTCAATCCCATCTCAGAAAACGTTCCTCCTTATTCACCTCATTGTTGGGCTGAGTTTTTATGATCTTACTATATTTAGAGTTTCTCAATAAAAAGAAGACATAAGAGAAAGACAAATAAGAAAATGAATGAACTTAAAAAATGCCAGAGGCTGAAAGATAACCCAGTTTTCATACAGCCAGCTAATTAACATGACAGCTATAGTCTTTTTGAGGTGGAATTTGAAGTACTCTTAAAAGGTTAGAAGTATATATTTGTCTTCTGTACACACTATGGTGATCTAATGCTGCCATTAATATAAATGCTCTCATGGAAAACTGCATTAGAAAAAGATATCTGTGACTTTTGTGATATTTTGCATACTGAATATTTAAAAAAATTAACAAGTGGAACAATTTATCTCACAAATATATACCTGAAGGTTGTGATATACTTATTGGACAGCAAAGGCAAGTCATCATTTCTCCATCACACATGCAAAGGTAAACTATAAAGAACAGAACATTTTAATTCAATGTCTTCAAGTCTTTGAAGAAATACCAAAGATTTACACATTCCATAAAACCAGCAAACATCACTATATCATTTCTGTATGTGTTGACGTCTTATCCTTCATCTGTCTGGAACAATTTCATTTCCTCAAAATTGCACAATGTGTATGATAGCAACACATGTGGGAACTTTGTCTTAAGAAACAATTTACAGTCTGATTTTTCAAGAAATTTAATAGTTAGATTTAAACACACTTAATTACATTATAAACTTGAATTACCAGCAATATCCTACCATTTTATTCATGCAGTTAAATTGTTAATCTAATAATTTGTCCCTTTAATAGTCAAATTCAAGTGCAGGGCATAATGTCAGCATTTAGCAAGAGTAAATAACTATGAAAGTTTATGTGCCTGAAGTTTGGTTATGTTATGCAAGCAAAACAATGTAAACAATTTTAAATAGTTTGTATATACTCAAAAGAGCTGTTGTTGCAGTTTTCTATCATGAAAATGACAAATATATATCTAAATTTGTGCTCTTTTTAAAGGTTGGCTACATTGATTTATTAAATATTTCTATATTTTCAGAGACAATGTGACACTGAGTATACAGTACAATAAAATAGACACCATTTAATTTGTAGTGTAATTTGGCATGGATAGAAATATAAATAAATATAAATATTAATTGGATAAGCAGTGATCTAGAAAGTATCAGAAGAAAATTGGGGAAAAATAACATGTTAAGTATACATTTATTCAGATTATACCTTCTTGGGAAAAACAAAACTGTCTACTCGCTCTTGTAGACCTGAAGAAAGACTTGAATGCTTGAAATGAACTACAGCTCCTCATACAGGTAAGCATGAGTAATATCAGGTGGTTTTAGAGAGCCCAAATTCAGGAGTGCCAATGCAGAAACTAAAGAGTTAGGCAACAATAGTGACACAAAGGTGGATGGGTAGATATGTGAGTAAATGAGACCTACCTATGCTAACAAAAAAACAAACATAAAAATCCAACAACAAAAGAGGACTTATTTATATATACTGAGTATGAAGACATGATTACAACTTGATGAGATTAGAGAGATGATGTGATCAGTCCTTGCAGGATTTGCGGCTCTGGTGTTGCATCATGCTGTGCTGTAGAAAAGTTGATGGCACCTGATTTGCTGGGAAACATAAGGGCTTCAATAGGAACAAGGCTGATGGGCCCATTTATTCTCCACTACCTTTCTTCTAGTGAATAAGTGTAGTTTTCTGATTGCTGTAACTGCAGGAGTAGATCTATGTTCACTTTATTTTGAAATAGACTGCTTAATCTGCAAAGCAACACTATTCTAACTGAGATTACAATTGAGGTTAGTCATTATCCATAACAATACTTATATAGAGACATGCAATTTGAACCTCTAATGAAGTGATTCTGATAGTTAAGTACAAAGATATGTCACTTGCTGCAACACATATGTAGCAACTGTCTCCTACGTGTATTAGTCTGAGAAAGGATAAAACATAGTATTGAGTTTTTCTTACATTTTGGCATGCCCTTGTTTAATTTTTGCTATACTGGTAAACCTGTTTTTCTACTGGATAATCCCATTTATCTTTCTCTATTTGGAGAATTATTTTCTGTCCACTTTTTTTTTTTTTCTTTTTGGACTGTTCATTATCAGTTTCTTCTCCTTTTCCAAATGTAAGCTTGTATTCCAATTTCTCAAAATAAATTCCTTAAATTACTTGTTATTTGGTGTTCCTGAAATGTCTTTTGTTTGGTTAGCTGCCCTCATTTCTCAACAGGATGAAACACAGGGGAAAGAAACAAAGATATTTAGTTTTACAGTGAATGCGTTCTCCTTCAGATCTCTAAAAAATACCATTTCATGTCTTAAGTCCTAACAAATCACACATTACATAGAGATACTGAAAATATTTCTTTAGTGGTGATTTTTTTTTTTTTAATAGCATTCAATAATAATATAAGAAATGAGATAAAATCTAAAGTTATCTAGAACCCTCCGCTTTCTGCTAACTTGTTTTCCAGTGCTCTGAACTTCCTGGAAGCATTTCATCTATACAAAACACACTTGTAAGGCAGAGTTCTTCAGTGTAAATAAATAGTCACTGCTGGATATTGAGAAAAATAGTTTCTGTTACCTACTTGTAAGCTTGTGATGTCAATGAATTTAATGATGCATTTCTTTTATTAAAAATGAGATAAATGAAGAAAAATGAAAAAACAAAATATTGTTTTATTTTATTAATAAAATATTGAATTAATGATGCATGAATAATTGGAATAGAAAAGTTCAAAGAAAGGGGGCTCTGACCTTAAGTGTATATTTCCCATATCAATTTCTTTGCCAGTCAGAGATATGTGACAATTATAGCTATCTGAAAATTCATTTCCTTCAGTTTGTTTCTTGTATTTATTTGTTTTCTGTTTGTTTGTTTTGTTTATTTGTTTGTTTGGAAAATGAAAGCACATGACACTAAACTTTGTAATTAATACTATTATATAGTTAAGTACACAAGTGAAATTTAGGGATGTCTGTCAAAGCATGTCTTAGCAGGCATAAGAATATATAAGTGAAAGAATCAAGAAAGTCTGTGACACCAAAAAGGATATTAAAACTCTAGAAAGTGGACTATATTCCTACCCCAATTTCTGGTCTTGAAAAATAGGGATCTTTCCCACAAAATCTTTCCCATAAAATACGATTACTTAAAACTAAACGAATTTAAAGACCAACATCTTCCTCTTATACAAGCTTCCTTTATTCAATTCTGGAAATTAATTAATTAAAGTTTCTGAGAGGGAAGTGGCTTTCCCCTGTTCCCCCCCTTTCCCTCTGTCTCCCTGTTGGCCACCTCTCTTTTGATGCAGTCCAGGATACTGTTAGCCTTCTGCGCTGCAAGCGCATGCTACTGGCTCATGTCCAGCTACCAGGACCCCAAGTTCTTCTGTGCAGGGCTGGTCTCAGTGAGTTCTTTTCCCAGTTTGTATACATACTTGGGATTGTTCTGATCCAAGCGCAGCACCCTACACTTGGTCTTGTTGAACCTCATTAAGCTGTCATATCATGGGTCCACTTTTCAAGTTGATAAAGGTCCCTCTGGATGGCATCCCTTCCTTCTGTTGTGTCAACTCCACCACTCAGCTTGGTGCCATCAGCACTCTGTGTATCATTTACTAATCCCAAAGAAAATATGTGGAGGCAAATTAATATTCATCTATTTAATACAGAGTTATTCATATTACTAGTGTTGGCCGGCTGTTAGAGTGTCTGTGCTACCCCTTAGTGCTGCAGCTATATATTTAACAACTGCAGACAATAAAGCATGGCATGCCAAGCTAAGCAAAAAACAAGGATACTTTGTTACTTGAGAGCTAGGGATGGCAAGAAACTGGGATGGATAGGTCTGTAGGAGTTAATCTACTGAACAGGTCAGCAGGCTGTTGAAGCAGTAAACAGATCTGAGAGATCTGCTCTAAATGCAAGAGTATCAGAACACTTCTACAAGTATTTTTCTTCACAACTGAGAATTACTGCACATTTGCTTCTTTTCTTTGAGAATGGCAGAGAACTGGAACAGGCTGCCCAGAGAGGTTGTGGAGTATCCTTCTCTGGAAATAATTCAAACCGGCCCAGACACTTTCCTGCATAAGCAATTGTAGGGAACCTCCTTTAGCAGGAGCTTGGACTGATCAACAGTCCAGGGGGCTTGGTGATCAACAGAGGTCACTTTCAACACCTATGATTCTGTGATTCTGTGATTCAGTAGCTGTGATGGCCCCCTTATTCTTCCACAGGTGACTGCAACTCTGTCTTCTTTCTCTATGCAGTCAGGTGTGGAAAAAAATCTGTATGTTGAAATTCATGGAGTGAATTCATGCAGCGATATCCCCTGTGACTGACTTTTAAGAAGTTGAATTTGCCTTTTAACCTTGAAATCTTTCATAGATTAAATAGCACTAACTCATCCATAATACAAGTGAGCTTCTCCAGCTTAAAGCTGATCTCCTTTGTTTCTAGCTAAAATACTTGCAAATTTCTCTATATATAGATATATAAAATATGAATAAATATGACATGTACAAAATAAAATGAAATAATCCTAAATTAATACTTTAAACACCTGAATTGACACTGAAATCCTGAAATTCAGTAATTAAGATTTCTTTTACAGATACAATTTAATGTTATCTTTGCGTTTATCTATCTGTAAATAAATTAAAAAAAAAGAATAAGTAGATAAATAAATAATTGCCTCCTTTTTTGTGTGTGTGTGTGAACTTGAGAGAAAGTGTTTGGAGACAAATGTGTATCTGTTTAAGGAAAGGATATTTTTAGAGAGTAAACTTGCGTAATAACAGACAAGCAGCTTTTTAAAAGGAAAATTTGTTAAGATATCTTGGACTGGTAAACCAGAATATTTTCCTAACACTGTCAAAAGGTTCCTTTGCAGTGCTGAGCAATATATTTTAAATATTTATTTATCACAGATGGACAGAGAAAAGGTCCTCGTTTTTAATATCTGTCACAAATTTCATAAAAATTCTTAGAATTCCCAACTGAAGAGAGTGGCAGTTTGCTTTGAAAGTGTAAAATCATATGCAAAGTGTCTCAGGGACAAGTCTATGATTTTATCTTAAATTATCTGTCCCCATCTGTACCAGTGAGACAATAAATACTATCCCTTAATCTCACAGGGATGTTGTGAATACTGTTAATAAATGTGAAGCACTTAAATACTATGTAATGATGAGTGTTACTCAAAATCCCAGAAGTGAGTGAATAATTCTGAGTTCACAGAGGGATTGAAGAGTGTGCAGTAAATAAAGCATGGAACCGCACACTGGAAAAGGCTGAAACAAAAAAAACCTGAACAGCTGTTTGCTAACTAAATGCCATCCTGCCAGTGTGCTGAATTATACATGGGGGAACAGACTACTGCTATCATGTAGCTAAAGACTGACTCAATATGGATATGTACTAAGCATCTGAATTAAGATTACATAGGAGACAAATCTTACATTTAACTTTCGAGTGCTTAATGTTACAATATTAACAATTTTTGTGCAATATCCTAGCCTTTTCCTAAAAACGTATACTGAAAGAATAAATATCATTTTGTAATATTGAATTAACACTTGACAAGTTATTAGCAGTGACAAACATTTTGTTCCACGCAGAGTGCTGCTGCTTGTCCAGCTGAGGTACCTGACAGCAGAAGTAAACAGTTAGCTTTTATAGAGATCGGAACAAGAACAAGATCAAAAGGAGTGATTTGCAGGTTCACAGAATTTAATCATAAGGGCAGTATTTTGTAGAACAGTCTGTGGCCAGAGCTATGCTCTCCTGGACACAAATCCTTCTTCAACATCTCTTGAATTACAATCCCATTTTGTCCTGAGGGTTGTGCAGGGTGAGCAGATGGCTGGTCACAAGTAGTGGGAATATTCCTTCCCTTTACCACCACACTGCAATGAGCCAAGCAGAGCTGGAGCAAGGACCAAAGCCAAAGGGCTTTAGAAAAGGCACAACAAAAGGGATTATTAAAATGTCCCTTCTTAATTTTTGTATATTTGGCAGTCAGCTTTTCATGGATTTCCTGAGCTAGAGAAAGCATGTTTTATAGATACTCCCAGTGAAACTCCCAGCGTTACTTGTGTTTGAAATCCATATTCACATCAAAACTTACTTTTTATTTCTCTGAATTTCTTTTTCATCACTAATACTATATTTATTCAACTTGAGTCCCTGTAGTTGTTATTAGCAGTCCTGGAAAGATGTATGTCTAATCACGGATCAGCATCCTGGAAACTCTGAGAACTACAGAATCAGCTTTCAATAATAAAATAAAATAAAATAAAATAATTAAAGAATAATATTAAAATAAAATAAAATAAAGCAAGATAAAATTCCCTGCTCTGAGTTGGAGTAGGCCCCTAACTGAGAAGAAAATTTAGGTTTCTGGCTTCAGGAGTTCTTCTTCTGTTTACTAAGGCTGTGATTTTTAACTTGAAGAGATATGACTTTTCCAAAAAAGTTTACTAAAAATCAGCAACCTGGGTAAAATAGTGTCATCTGTTGTAATTTCCCTAAGTATGATTCTCTGAAATTATTCTAGATTTTTGACTAAAATTTTGGAAAAAAAAGTCAACTTCAGTTACACATAACCTAAAACTACTAAAATTTACCAGGATATTTACATCCTGATTTTTCGGTCTTTCTGACATATGGTAGCTAGGAGCAACTTATGTTCAGATGAAATATCCACCCTGAGGAAGGACAGTTGTTATGAGAATTCCATTCTGAATGTTCTAGCACGCCTGGGACCTTTTAATCTCATTGACTCTATTGCACATGCTTGTCTTCCGTGTAACAAGACTTCCTTTACTGGTTCAAAGTGTGTGTCCAATGCATAAAATTCTTCTCTTATTTAGGTTCACAGGAACAAGATAAAATAAATGTAAAAGATTGCTCTGGGGTGTTCAACAAAACTTGAAATATATATATATATAACTCAAGCTTAATTAAGAAAATAAACCTTTAATTAATAACAATAAAATGATGAGGATTTATTACATATTACAGTGAATGCATATTCACTTACAGTAGACACATGAATATCTAAGAAAGTAAAGAGATTAAGGCAATGATTCTGCAAGATTTAATTCAGTTCTGCTTCAGAAACTCTGATATAAATTAGATGCCATTCTTTTGCCTCTTAGGAATGCCCCAGTTAACAGGTGTGAATATTCAGAGAAAGGCCATCAGACAAAAGTGAAAGGAAAAGCTACAACATGCACAATGTCTCCTCTTGTGATTTCTGTAGGAATTTAATAGCCTAAATAATCAAGGGTGATAGAGATCAGGAATGGCTAAATTAAGGATTTACTGACTTGGAGAATAATTTATGGTTTAAAGTTTAAGTTGCATCATTGGGTATGGTATGTATCTGTTAAGTCAAACAATTATCTCCTTATTGTAGACTCCAAGTAAAATGTGTTATTGTGATAAACTACTGATTTCTATGAGATAATTAAGTGTGGTAAATACTAAATAACTGGAACTGACCACCCTTTAACCTCTAGGTGTATTAGAAGAACTGGACAAATAGCAAAAGAATCTTAACAACACAAGGCAATGCTGTTGAACTAACATCACATTAAGAAACATCATGACTGGCCCACATTTAAACACAGAGATGTATTTTGTACATCTTTAGCTAGAGATCTCAATTTTTTGCTGTTCTTTAAAACTCCTTTATTTTTCACAAAACACTTTTTTTCCCTCTTCATAGAATCATAGAATGGCCTGGGTTGAAAAGGACCACAATGATCAAGTTTCAAACCCCCTGCTATGTGCAGGGTCACCAACAGCTAGACCAGGCTGCCCAGAGCCTCATCCAGCCTGGCCTTGAATGCCTGCAGGGATGGGGCATCCACAGCCTCCTTGGGCAACCTGTTCCAGTGCATCACCACTCTGTGTGAAAAACTTCCTCCTAATATCCAAACTAAATCATAGAATCATAGAATCTCAAGGTTGGAAAGGACCTATAAGATCATCTAGTCCAACTGTCCTCCCATTAACCTTGTTACCACAAGCCACTAAACCATATCTCATAGATCCTCATCCCGACGCCTCTTGAACACTGCCAGGGATGGCGACTCCACCACCTCCCTGGGCAGGCCATTTCAGCGCCTGACAACCCTCTGAGAGAAAAAGTTTTTCCTTATGTCTAAACCTCCTCCATCTGTGTTTAAGACCATTCCCCTTTGTCCTATCACTATCCACCCTCATGAAACAGTCATTCTCTCTCCTGTTTATACTCTTCCGTCAAATATTCACTTCTTAAGACTCACTCTTTTTCTGTTCTTCCTGGAATCTTCTTTGATGCTACTTTCTAAAAACAAGAAAGAACTGAACAAACAAAACAAAACAAAGAAAATATTAATATGCCCAGTTTCTTGAATTAATGTTTACATGAAACAGTGCACATCATAGAATTGTGGAATTGTAGAATATCCTGAAGTAACAACAAGGATCATCAAATAAAGTGTACTTTAATAAAGTTAGCCTCTTGTGAGGTCTGACAATTTTACTAGCAGGTATCTTCCACTTTTTCCTCTACCCATAGTTATATTATATCACAAAGAGCACTGCAAGTATAGGAGTTAGTTGCAAAAATACACAACAGTTTTATCCTATTTCACATACATCTCTCCTGCCTATTTTTTTTCTAGATCCTTGACTGAGTCAATTATCTGATTTGTATTTGTTTTAACAATATGTTACACTGCAAATTTATGCTTTAGGGTTTTTTTCCAGGGTTACACTGATGAGACCTTCCACTATCCCATATGCTGAAGGTACAATAAATTCTTTGCCTCAAATAAAATTATCACTCTTATTCTACTGCACTGTCCTTCACAGGAACAGTGGTGACCATCTTCGATTTTGACTGAAGATTGCTAATCTGCTCTTCTACAACTTGAAAAATTCCTGATTGGCAATAATAAAATACTGGAATTCCTCCTAATTTTTCAGTGGAAATCTGCAGATTACACTTTGAAGAGTAAACACTTCCAAATCTCTGCTATAATTAATTACTCTACTATGTACAGCTTCCACAAGACGATAGAATCAGAGAATCTTAGAATCACAGAATCACCAAAAATTTTTATGTTTATTCTAAATGGCCTTTAAGAACTATTGTCTTTCCTGATGGATGGGTTACAAGACAGTTTACTGGTCTCTGAAATTAAACATAGATGTAGGTGTCTAAGAAATTCCATATGTCTTTGATAACTTAAAAAGCTGAGTGTTCTAAACAATATATTTTGTTATTTCCAGAGGTAAGCCATAATTTCAGAAAACATGACCTGGACTTCTGGAAATAATTGTCAGGGAACACAATAAGTTTTTTCTGTTATTATTCCAATTACCTACAATTAGATTCTTCACAGAATATTTACTTTGCATAGTATTAAAGAAAAGCTGACTGCAGCTCTTAATAATGGTAAATGCTTCCACCCGAAAAAGGAAGAAAGTAGGTAACTACGGTTCCACCACAGTGTGGAAATTGATGCAAAATTTTGGATGTGCAGGTGGATGGAAGCACACAGGCCAGTCCATGTGAATCAGTAAATGCTTTTTTCCTACTAAAGATGACGTTATATGCGAGACAGACTTGTCAACTATCTTCATTTGGTCCAGGAAAAGGGAAAAAAGAAACAAGTTTACCCCAACGAAGAATGTCTTATTTCAGTTGTCTAAATAAAAGACCAAAGAAATCCCCAAATAAACAAAACAAAAAAGATGGAATGTAGGACACTCCCAGACAGCTTTTTTTATTATTACAATTATTTTCTAGTATCTCAGCAATGTAGTAGTAATACTACTACTTATGTAATACTATTACATAAGGTAATACACAGGGAATTAGTTCTCTCAAAGAGAAGGGTTGATTTCTATCTAGGTAATGATGGAAGTCTCTGTTACAAGCATTCTCTGTGCAACAGTGCTGTCATCGTGAGCCACTGAACTATTCTGAACTGCTTTTTTGTTGAATACCCTATAGGTTTGTGGTCCTACATGACCACTGCAGCACATGCATGATTCACTATCACTGATTATCCTAAATTATTGATAGAACACTTCCTAACTACCTTGAGAATATACAGAAGATTGCCTGTTTTAACTATTTTTTTCCATCTTTCTTTGATTATTTATGTCATGTACAGTTTGACCAGTTCTACAGTAGAAATTTCAGAGAAAGTCATTGGAATGGCCAAATTCCAGCCAAGATCTTAATTCACAGAAGCACTGGAATTTGTCTAGACATGGGATAACTTGCCTGGAGAAAGCTTTAAAACTTTCCAAATTTCTGGACCTGGAGAAACAATGCAACAATTAACCAAATACGTATTTATGAGGGCATGTGAGCAATCACACTGCCTCATGTCAGCCTACTGTTTCAATTCATCTGTGGAAAGACTGCTTGGTGTCCTTCTGGACCACCCAGGAAAACAAGGTCTTGAAGACACTGTGTGTGCATGCAGGTACAGCCCCAGTTCACAGTTACATAACAATCATAACTATAGCATGCTTTTCATCCTTAGATCTTACTTTAACATGCATAGAACTGACTTAAAACTTAGCACACAAGCCAGACCAAAAAGCAGGGTAGGATATGAAAACAAGCCCTAAGTCTAAGGCTGGCTTGCTGTCAGTTGGAGCCAAGGAATAAAGAAGGCTTTCTTCTCTGGTCACAGCTGTAAAGAAATAGGGTGTGGAATTTTCCTTTTGGATTTTCATGCTTGAAAAAGTGTCCAAATTTGACAAAACCAGTAAATTGTTTCTATTATTTGTACTGTTTGAATTCAGTGCCAGGACCTACTGTAGAATAAATGAATTTCCATTGTTACAGAAAACAAAGAAATCAAATATTTTCTTAGTACTGACTTATAACATTGACATCATGGAGAATGACTCAGTATTTAAAAAACTAGTAGTCCATAACGGAATGAATGGTGCAGTTTCTTGAGATCATGTTGCCCATAAAAGAGGATTTCTTCATAATATATTTTAAGAAGGCTATTTTTTCTACTGTCTCACTGCAGTTTTTAAATGTTGTATCCAAATGACAAAAATCCCCAGCTGAAAAATTACAACATCATGGCAAATTTTGATAATGTCCTTCAGAGTCACGGTTTTAGTCATCTGATTTGATTTTGCACAAATGTGTCTGAGAAACAAAATTTCATTATTATTTTTATTTTTGTTAAAAAAAAAAATACAAAACTATTTTTGAGAAGGTCTATTAGGTTTTGCACAATGATTTTCCTCCTGACTGTACTAGAAACTCTAAATCATTTTCCAAACAGTCTCAGGCATGTTCTGACCTCTGCAGAGTTGGTTCAGTGTTTAGGAAGAGCGTTTGATGTTTCGTCTGAACTGAAGGATCTGTTAAAGCCCCTGTAAAGAAAGAACATAACCTTGCCAGGAGCTTAAACATTAATGTCTGGATAGATTTGTATGTTTTATGTCAGTGCTTGACAAACCTTTGATGTTACTTAGAAAAAGTAAGCAAAGAGTATATCCTTTAGAAATATTTCACTCAGCTAGGACTGATAGGTTATAATTAATGTTGTGGCTTTCTTGGAGCTTGGCAAGCAACATGGAAAGCTAATATATATATATAACTACCAGAGTAATTTTCATTGCAGAATCAACACATTATGATTTTTAACATAGAATGTGGTATATATGACATCATGTGAAAACACTGCTGCCACACCTAGTTCTGAGTTTTAGGATAGTGAGCCAGTGGAACGTGCATTTCAGTAGTGGCAACACTGATGGGAAAGACAAACCACACTCCAGACAGCCGTGTAGGTTTTTTCAAACACAGCATACAGGCTTTGTTTGTCACTGGCAAAAATGCATAGCTGCTGGTGGTGACTGTGTTAACGATGTTTTGTAGCTGAGAATTTGCCCTATCAAATAGTCTTATTGTGTTCTTCTATCTGTTATAGTTTCTGTGGAAATAAATAGAAGGCATTACTTTCAGTGTGACCTAGGTATTATGCCAGAGTCGAACTAGGATTAGTAAGAGATAATTACATTGTATAGTTACAGTGTAGTCATGTAGTCACTGAGTTGCTTTGATTTGATTGGTATCTAGAGGACAGATTACAAGACAGTCATTTATTTTCAGTACTAGTGATTTTCAAAAAAGAAAAAAAATATGATAAAAACAGTGAAATAACAGAAAAAAATATAATGGGAAACATATTGCTTGAAGAAATATAGTACTGACAATGCATTTGGAGCTACATTGTGATCAGTTAAAACTGGGCTAAATCTACTCATTTTGACTTGTAGAAGAAATATAAAATAAAATTCCAATACATCCTATGAAGAGATATCTTCTATATTTCTCAATATCTGATTGCATAAATGCTGCACACCAAGCTTGTAAGGAGTAAAATAAATTTATATAGAAGGAATGACATGACAGAATATAAAAATACCTGAATAATTAGTATCTAAATTCACAAAGTGGCATGCATTATGACTTCCAAAAATTAGTTTTTAAGGCGTACATTAATAATAGTAGTTATATCATTTAAATATGGAAACAAGTTAATTGCATTACTGAAGACAAGTCTTCCCTTCTGGTTATACTAGCCTGTGTTATATGGGTCTAATTTGACTCCCCCTGAGAGGAATGCTGTTTAGATCTAGTTCTGAATGCAGTTGTGGTCATACTGCAGAAACACTTACAGAAAAAAGAGAGAATAGGTGCAGAGTATCCCATTATGTACAGAAAAAAAAAAAAAAAAAAAAAAAAAAGCAGAAAGAATTTGGCTTGGCATGCAGTGTGTCTGGTAGAGGAAAGTACCACAGAAAAATGTACCGTGTTTTTGGTGCCTTTTTGAGACAAGAAAGACAGAGGGATCTTTTCTGCTATCTGCTAGCTGTCAAGGACAAAGAGCCATGTGCTGTCACCTGCTGAGTATAACCCAGGATTTACAAACGTTAAGGACAGCGGCACTAAATCAGATCATCTCCCCATTATCTTTCTCCCTAAAGAGGCCATTAGCACTCCACAGGAAACCCTCTGGACAGCCTGCTGTCCGAATTGCTGCACTGAAAGAGACAGTGAGAAATAATTCCTTATTCACACACTGGCTGAATGCCTGCCTATGTAAAATTCATTGTGGAATACAGAGTTTGTTCAGCTCAACCCTTTAAAACTACTATTTTAATGAGTTCCCAACAAAACCAGTTTAAAGCTAGTAGCCTTCAAAATAGTAGCTGTTAAACTTCTTAAAAGCACGTTAACAAATAGAAAGATGCATTTATACTCCACGAGGCTCCATTATTTTAGAAGAAAAGAATTGCTAGAAAAAAATACTATTTTTTTTTCTTTGCAAGATGAAGTTGATCTAGACCTAATTTTACTCCGACATTTCAGACAGCATTTGAGGACAGCAGGTACCACTGGATGTTATTCAAAACTGTCAACATCCATTTTCAGGGTTCTGCAGCATCTCAAGAAGAACTACATGAAGAAAGAGCCACAATTTCAGGAAATAATATCTTTACATGTAAATTACAAGCAATCCCTTTGACAAGTTCAGTAAAAGCCTTCTTGTACCTTGGGTGTATTAAACTTTTAAATCATACTGTGAAAATTATATGAGAAGATGGAAGAGAAAAATAAGACTAGGAGAATTCTATTACTTACCTAAAAAAAAAAAATTTATAAGGCTCAATTTTTAGGAATAGATCTTGATTTGAGTGTTCTGACCTCTAGTAAAGGATCTTCTGCTTATTTTTTTTTCTAGAATTAACATCAATATTGTTCTGGTAAGAGGTAAAGGGCACAAATACGTCATGATTTCTTTGTAATGAAGGATAGTTAAAAACAACAACAAACATACAATCGAACAAACAAACGAACAAATAACAGAAAAGCCTACACAATGTGGAGTTGAAGTAACAAGGCTTTGTAACTTCTGGGTATGTATCTTGAAAAATATCCAATGACTGCAAAGACAGAAAAAACAATGTATTTGTCTCTCCCCCATGATCAATTATAGCTTTCTGACTCATGGTATTTAACCATGTCTAAAATTCTTCTGAGTATGCTCACACATTACTCAAAACAGTTCACATTCAACCCAGGGAAACACAAATCTACAGTCTACATCATATATGTTAACTGGATGCAGTTAACTGGATCATTTATGGAAATATTGATATTGTGTTGCAATTTATAGCAGATACCTGTAGCTCTATTATTTCCTTCCTTCCTCCTTCCCCTCCTTGACCAATAAATGAGAACCAGAAATTATTGGTAAGATTTTAGAACATTTCACTTCATCTAATTGACATATATAACATTTATCTTATAAAATGCATTCTGTTCTGAAGAAGTAAATCATAGCAAAGAATAGCAAAGTAGGTATGCCAATACCTTCATATGATATGGTGGTATCGTTATTTTCAGTAAAACTGAATAATTCTGTCAGACAATGTCTGGGATGTACAGGGATTGTTTGGTATTGACCAACAGTTTAAAAAAAGAAGAATCAATTAATGTAAGTTTTTCAAAGTTATGATTCAGCATAAAGATGCTACACATGAAAATGCAACTTAAAGAATGAAAGAAAAATCAAATCCTTAGACTTCTTATTGCCTGCGCAAGGGAGATACTTTATTACTCTTTTTTTGTACCATTAGCACTCTGCTCTAGTTGTTTGACTTTTTCCCCACTATTAGGCAAATTGATAAAAAGCTCATTTTCCATATGAGGATAGCACCTTATATTTATACTGCACTGCTCAACAACAATTAAAGCATTGATGTGTTATCAGCATTGTTTTCTTCCTAAAGACAAAACATAGCATCATACCAGACACTATGAAGAAAATCAGATCTGTCCCAGCTGAAGCCAAGACAATCCGTGTGGGTTGTGAATTGTAAGAGAGTGCTCACAGTTAAAGATCAAGGCTTCCCTCACTCTTGTAGCTGCCTGACAGAGATAATACGCAGCATTACTTTTGTAGCACATAGAGGAGAGGGTAGCACATATAAGCATAGAAAAGAAGCTGTGTTTATTAAACAGTAGAAAAGGTGACAAGAAGTAACCCAAGAGGACAGAAAGAAGCCTTGGACATTGAAAATTGCATTTAAAGAAACAGGCTGGGCTGCTGCAGGGACTGTGGAGAGAGATTGGGCATGCAGTCAGCCTAGCTGAAAATCCACACTCCATCTTGGTGAGGGCTCTTAAGCGCTGTGCAGACTGGTGAGTTTGCTGACGCCTGGCCTTGTCTCAAAATGAACTCAGCAGCTGTCCTCTAGCCACAGTGGATGCCCTGCGGGCTTGCAGCTGACTGCACAGTCCCATGTACCCTCTCAGGCCAGCAGGGGCTGATGTGAGTGTCCCTATGCAGGTCTGGTTTGTTCACACAACACGAGCTCATGTGAGTGAATTACTCCTCTAATACAGTGAGTACAGCTGCAGTCAAGAGGAAAAGGACGCAACTAAGAGAGCAAGGGAACCATAAAATTTGAGAGGAACTCTTGGAAACTCAGGTGAACCACAGTTATAATTTTCAACTATTTTATCAGTCTGGAAGGGGTCTTAGGTTTTTCTTAACTGATTTCATGAGATCAGGCTTTGCAACAGGCTTTGCAAATAGGACAATTGCCATCATAAACCATTGTGTTAAATTGACCATCATCCATTACGAACTTTGAAGTAATTTACTGTGGCTGCCTACAATGCTTTCTGCTAATGTGATACATCTCCATCTAAATTTCTGGAAACTTTTGACATGCGAAACTTTATAGGTGGTTTTTCCCGTTCTCTATGTTCCTTATAATTTTAAGATTATTACATAGCTTTAAAAGGAAAATTTATGAATGGACATATAAATAGAAGAGATATACTTCTATATTCAGTCATAGCAGCATGGTCAACTTCTTTTCAACTCCTTTTTCTTTGGTGATAAGTTGTTGAGATCAAAATCATTATTAAATAGAAGCATGTACATACAGTAGTCTGTGTTTCATAAATTAAAGAGAAAAGAATGGCGCAACGTACAAAACACATGTTTAAAGTTCAGGCTCAAACTTATGTAAAAGTATTTAAACTTGCCCATGGGCAGGATTTTCATGTTATATCTTGAAAAAGAAATGAAGTTCTAAGTGTATCTTTTAACAAGAACATTTATTGCAGAAATAGAATATTCCTCAGAACCATTGTGCTGCTTACTTCTTATTAAATATATATATCAAGAAATATGTTTTAATCCCTTTATCTGAGAGTTTCAGAAAGCTGTTTTGAGTTATCTGGCAATATTCTTCACTTTCAAGTTCCATGAGGAACAAGCGTACAATAGCTTTTGACATATAACACCATGTGGTCTGTATTGTCAAACAGCTTTTTGGAGAAATGATTTTCTGAAACTAACAGGTTGAATGTCGTGGATTGTTCTAACGATGCCCACTGCTGTCAAAAAGTACAGAAATAAAATTCCAAGCTTAGCATTTCAATTAGAACTGACTGTCAAAATAACCCATGATCTAGCCCAATTGTGCCTCGCCTTCTGCATAATTTTCTTCATTCTTATTTTTGATTTTCCCCTGCAAGGAATTCTGCCATTCAAAACTGACAAGAACCAGTGAATGAAGTTCAAAGCTCACTTCAAAATTGATAAAATTTTGATGAATCCTAGACTATAAACATTTTAGCATGAAGTATAACAAGAACTTAAGAGGAGTGTAATATTATAAGTGTAATAATATAGCCAAAGAGTTGTGATCAATGGTTCTGTGTCAGGGGTCAGTCTTGGGATCAGTGTTCTTCAATGTCTTCATCAGTGACATAGATGATGGCATCAAGTGCACCCTCAGCAAGTTTGCAGATGACACCAAACTGAGCGGTGCAATCGATATGTTGGAAGGAAGGGAAGCCATGCAGAGGGATGTGGACAGGCTGGAGAAATGGGCCCAGAAAAACCTAATGAGGTTTAATAAGGCCAAGTGCAGAGTGCTGCACTTGGGACAGGACAATCCCAGGTATGTATATAAACTGGGGGAAGATTTCCCTGAGAGCAGCCCTACAGAGAAGGACTTGGGGGTCCTGGTAGATGAGAAGCTAGACACGAGCCAGCAGTGTGCACTTGCAGCCCAGAAGGCCAACTGTGTCCTGGGCTGCATTAAAAAAGGTGTGGCCAGCAGGGAGAAGGAGGTGGTTGTCCCCCTCTACTCAGCTCTTGTGAGACCCCATCTGGAGTACTGTGTCCAGGCCTGGGGCCCCCAGTATAAGAAGGATGTGGAGCTCTTGGAGAGGGTCCAGAGGAGGGCCACTAAGATGATCAGAGGGCTGGAGCACCTCTCCTATGAGGAATGGTTGAGGGAACTGAGCTTGTTTAACTTGGAGAAGAGAAGGCTCCGGAGAGACCTGATTGTGGCCTTGCAGTACTTGAAGGGAGCATATAAACAGGAGGGGGAACAGCTGTTTATGAGGGTGGATAGTGATAGGACAAGGGGGAATGGTCTTAAACAGAGACAGGGGAGATTTAGGTTAGATATTGGGTTTTTCACGCAGAGGGTGTTGACACACTGGAAGAGGTTGCCCAAGGAGACTGTGGATGTTCTGTTGCTGGAGGCATTCAAGGCCAGGCTGGGCAGCCTGGTCTAGTGGTTGGTGACCCTACACATAGCAGGGGGGTTGAAACTCGATGATCATTGTGGTCCCTTTCAACCCAGGCCATTCTATGATTCTATGATTTAACAACAACGACAAAAACAAAAAACTCCAATGTCATTTATACCTTTTTAATATTTCCCTTCTGCATTCAGGGGGAAATATGTTTTATGTTTTAGGCTTTTCAGATTGTATCTTACTATAAAGACCATTTTATCACACAAAATAGTTTGCAAATAAGATATTTCTTACTCTGTCAAACATTTTCCATTTCAAGGGGATGTTAATACAGTCTTAGACTAATCCTTCTTTTAATAAATGATAATGATCTGATGATCTGATGCATTTCAAGGTGCCCCACAACAAGGGCTAACGTTCAGATATAAGAGATATTTTTACTGCTCCTTTTTGCATCATTTTTCAATATTTCAGTTATTGTTCTTGTTATTGTTATTATTAATTTCTGATATCAGCAATATCTTTTGCTGTGGTCCAGACTCTCAAAAGTGTGACTTCCATGTCACACTTACATGCTCAGAATAGCAGTTATGAAAGCCTTGATTCATATTGAAAAAATGTTAGCAAAACAGATCTGAGAACCAAATATGAGCTATTGGTGCTTTAGAAGGAAGGCTATGGTACTGTCATGTTTCTTATGTACCTGGAAATGTAAACAGTGAAAATGTCTACACCAGGTGCCAAGATAGGAAAATACAAACCCTGAATATTTTGTGTTAGTTTTCATTTTTGACGCAAGACATCCGCATAAATAATTTATGTACTGTTAATGTGCAAATAGATGCATACATATATTATTTCTTTAATCTTTCCCCCTGAATCTTGGAAGTTGTTTAAGATAGAAAAACTAGAAAAATATGTGTTAGGAAAACAATCTTGAATAACGAAACCATTTCCATTACAACAGGAAAAGACCTCTAAGATCAAGTCCAACTATCAGTCCGTCACTGCTGTGCCCTCTATCCCATGTCCCTCAGTGTGACGTTTATACAGTTCTTGAATACTTCCAGGGACAGTGACTCTACCATTCCCTATGCAGCCTGTTCCAATATCTCACCTGAGAATTCTTTCTCAGAAGAAATTTTTCCTTGTATTCAACTGGACTCTGCCCTCCTGCAGCTTGAAGTCACTACATCTCATCCTATCACTAGTTACCTGTGAGAAGAGGCTGAAATCCACCCCACTACAACCACCTTTCAGGCAGTTGTAGAGAGTGATAAGATCTCTCCTATTCTCCAAACTAAACAATCCCAGTTTCCTTATCCACTCCTTATAAGACTTGTGCTCCAGACCACTCACCAGCTTTGTTGCCCTTCTTTGAACACTCCAGAGTCTCAATGTCTTTCTAGTAGTGAGGAGTCCAAAACTGAACACAGTACTTGAAGTGCAGCCTCACCAGTGCCAAGTAGATAAGGACAGTCTGGTATTTCCCTAGTCCTGCTGACTACACTATTTCTGATACAAGCCAGGATCCATTGACCTTCTTGACCACCTGGGCACACTGCTGGATCATGTTTAGTTGTCTGTCAGCTAACACCCCCAGATCATTTTTCTCCATGTATCCTTCCAGCTGCTCTGCCCTATGCCTGTAGCATTACATTGTTGTGACTAAAGTGTAGGACCATCACTTTGTCTTATTAAAGCTCATATAATTGGTCTCAGCCCATCAAGCCAGCTGATGCAGATCCCTCCGTAAAGCCTTCCTACCCTAAAGCAGATCAACACTTCCTCCCATCTTGGTGTCACTGGCAAACTTACTGATGGTGCATTCAATCTCCTTGTCAGATTGTCAATACATATTAATATGACACAGGATCAACCTCAACCCTGGGAAACGCTACGTCATGTCCAGTTGCCAGCTGGATTTAACTTCATTCACCATCACTCTCTGGGCCTGGTCATCCAGCCTGTTCTTTAACCAGTGAAGAGTACACCCACTTAAGCCGTGAGCTACCAGCTTCTTCAGGAGAATGCTGTGAAATGTAAGAATTGCCATCTTTACCACCAAATTACCACCATTAAATGTATTATTTTCCTTCTTCTTAACTTCTTCATCTATTAAGTTGTTTCATTTTATCCAAAACCATAAATATGTTAACAATATATTCAAGATCATCATCTTGAATATATGACAAAAATGTTATCTTTATGTAATATTTTAACTGATTAAAAAGACAGATTTCTTTTGCAAAGTAGGCAATATTTTGATGCACTGTGGGAAACCATTGTTTCTTGGAGAAAGGAGATTGTACTGTATCTTTAACTTTCAAATTATTAATCAAAACGCACACTTCCACTGCATTTCTTCCAAACTTATGTGCTACATAAGGAAATGAAAAGATGTTGCAAAACCAATGAGGAAATGTGTGATATGAGTGATCAAAACATTGTTTATGTGAAATATAAAAAATACTTCTGACGTTCAGGCTGTGTGCATCAAAGCAACAAAAACAAGATAGTACCTTTTTCATATGTTGTCATTTTGAGTGTTGCGTGTGATTAATTTTCATCTTATATATTTAATAATAAAAAAATGTATCTGACAAGTTCATAGTGGTAATAATTAGTGTTGACTGATTATACATAGCACAGTGCTGAATCAGTGTAACTTTTAAAACAGTACAATAACTCCACTAACCTACAATCTCTACTACCTCTTTATCATGAAAGGCCAAGGATAAAAAAAGAACATTAAGTTTTAACTGTTAAGATGATCATACTGGTCTTATTAATGTTCACCTTCAGTGTTGTTGTGAAGTTGTATCTTTAAGGAGCACCACTGTATAATATTTGAGAAGATACCGTATTAAAATGGAGGTGATACCTTTAAGATTAGATCTCTCTTTTATTAATGAAACCTATTTTTTGATGTAGAACTGTACATTCCCTTCAGAGTCTTTGAAGATAAAAATAATCAAATACAGGAAAAGATATCTCATAAAATTATATGATTTCATGCCCAGAGGTATAAAGTGCAGGTGTGGGGTTTCTTTTGCATCTCAGATTAATGATATTATTGGAAGTGGCTGTTGTAGATTAAGAAGTTACAGAAGAGTAGATACTAATTTGATTCAAGAGTTACAGAAAAGACCTTGCAATGGGTCAAAGTACAGAAGATTAAAGTTCTGGTAAAAGCATTAATTTCCTTAAAATGATTTTCATATCAGCAGAAATGTGAATGCTGACACTAAAGAAACCTTAGGTTGCTCTATATATCCCAGTTTTAGTAAGCAAATATTAATGAATGTGGTTGATGGCATATTTGAGCTCTATTACAAAAATTGCAGAGTACTTAAGAAAACGTGATTATTGCATACTCTTTGCAGCTAGTGTATAAATGACAATGAGATGTTTGTTGTCTGTACAAGGGTACTCTCAGGAGATGAAATTTTGGATCATTACTATAAATGAAGAACATGTCCTGTAAACTAGTAAAAAGAACATTGCAAAGGAAACAATTATCTGTATCAGTATAATCATCTGATGATCTTGGTGTGCCACGGTATGTTTTATATTGTAGGAAGTAACAAATTTAAATTCTTTGAATGAACATATTTGATTTCTATAATTCTCATTTTCTATTTTTCTCTAGCTGTTCTATAGATTAATAGAAAACAAAAGGAGAGGGTAAACTCAAATAAAAACCTGTTAAAATGCAAATGATATGAATTTCTGGGTAATAAAGCATGCTTTATGCTTGAAACATTAATGATAGTATGTAGTCATGGTAGTAAAAAGTATATGGCATATTTTATCTACGTCTATCTCGTCTTCTTTGTGCTCACTTAGATGAAAATCTTGAGATAATTAGACTATTTCTTTTTTTTTTTTTTTTTTGGCCGCAAAATGATTAAGAGCTTTAGAGCATCATTTTCTTAACTACATTCTTTGTTTCCTTTGTATATATACATAAGTAACATTCTCAGATAGTAGCAGCCATCTTAGGGTCAAGAATCTGGGGAATATCAGCGTAGATTTTTTGTTCACAGAGTAGAATGCAAATGTCGCAAGCACTCCTTTCATACTAAGTGCTTGGTTTGACCATATTTTGACTCATATTTCAAATGTCCTTTGCTATTAGTCTTTTCTGAAAAAGGAGGTAACTACTAAGACACTACTTATACACCTCATTTTCTCTATGACACCTTTTTAAGGTTTTTCAATTTCTGTGGTCTTTGATTTGATTTTGATCCCCAGTTAAGCTGCAACTCTTCTGTCTACAGTCACTTCCTCAAAAATGAGTTTGTTCTTCAAAACATAGAATAATTTAGAATAATTTATCTTCCCATTCATAAAGAGTTAACCATGGCTGAAATGTACTTTGCCAGTCTGTCCAAGATTTTTGGATGGTAATATAAATCTACTCTCAGAAATGTTTATTTAGAAACTTGGAAACCCCTTTTTATCCTTTCAGACCTTGATGTGTGTTGACCGAGACACATATATTCACAACAAAACTACATCTTGCAGAGCAATTATCTGCAAGGGTTTTTTGTCAAACTAAAACTTGAACAGTCCTGTGTGTGTGTGTGTAAAAACAGAATCAGGGCAGAAACATATCATACCTGATCATACCTGCTGAGGAGTCATCTTGGAGAGAAAGATGAAGCAGAGTACAAGTGGGATAGCAGCATGGGAATTTGATTTACAGAACACAAATTTTTAACATGCTCTGAGAACTGTTTGCAGTTTGAACTGCCAGTTCTTTTGAATTTTGTTGAACAAGAGGACAAAGTCCTATATAAATCTTAGCACTTATATTTTAATATTAAATAATCTTGAAACTTTTAGTAGGGCTGTTTCATACATCTACAGGTCATTAAAATTAGCTTTTATTATTTTGTGACTTTTTTATTTTTATTTGACATAATTTATAATGCGATTATTAGACAAATAAGAAGATATTCTATTACACCTTTGTTCATTTAGATGCTTGGAATCCAGAAGGAGTAATCATGAAGTAAAAATTCCAAAGAACTTTGAGGACATTACAAGACCAATCTTAATAATATAAAACAACAAATATGTTATAAACACATGTAAACAGTACTATCTTTGCAGACAAGTGAACCCAAATAGCAAACGTTACCTTTTTTTTTATAGTAGTTTGCTTCTTTATCTGAGTCATTACATTCTTGTTAAGTTAAAGGACAATGAGATAGAATTGGACTGCTACACATGTTAAAACAATCTTTAATTACTGAATTAGTAATAATTATATATGAATTACTAAAAATGATTTTTCTTGTCTTCTTATATAATGCTTTTCATATTCAGCTTTTGTGTTCATAAGTTCTATATAAAAGATATTTAGACTTAAAGCAGATCTAGAGCACTGTATTTAAGATTCTATTGCTTTGTTAAAAGGTCATTAGGGAATTGTAATTAAAAAAAAATATTCCTGACAATTAAAAACTATTTAAAAAGATTTATTCTCTTTTGTGTTAAATAAATAAAGAGAAAGTTGAATCAAGCAAACTTGTTTTGCAGTGTTAGAAAGTAGCCTTTGATTAAAACTTTCCTTCATAGATTCCAGCAGAGTTGTTTATATTTATAAAGCATGGGAAAACTGTCTTTTTTATGCTACTCTAGCATCACTTCTGAAATAAAACAATCAATACAATTTCATACTTCTGATTTTCCATTTAAAAAATAAGATTATCTAAATGAAGCAAGGAAATTATGAGGAAAGAGTAAAACTTCTACCACCTAATGGCTACACAAACAGAAAATACTTTTCATGTGGTGCAGCACTGCATCCTATTGCAAAAGTCCAGGGAGACCTGCGTACAGATCAGGTCTTTCAAACAAGATAGCAATCCAACACCTACTGTGGGTATCTGTCCTTTTCTATGTAGATATGGGGTGAAAAATGGACCTGCAAGGAGAATCAGGGGAAAAAAGAAGACATTCATTTCATAATCTTTCAGATTGGCAACTTGAGACTGCCTTTTACATCCTATTACTTGTCACCTGAGAAAAGAGACAAACATCCTCCTTTTTGTCACCTCCTTTCAAGTAGTTTTAGAGATCAATAAAGTCTCCCCTCAGCCTTCTTTTCTACACACTGAACGACACTGGTTCTCTCAGTGACTCCACATAAGTTATGTTTTCTGGTCCCATCACCATCTTTGTTGTGCTTTTCTGCACAGATTTGAACAAGAAAATGTCCTTCTTATAGTGAGGGGAGAAAATATGTTTAAGGTACAGCACCGCATAAAGGGGACAATCACCACTTTAGTTCTCTGGCAACACTATTTCTGATAAAAGTCAGGGTGCCATTGTCCATCTTGATCACCTGCTGACTAGTACCTGAGGTCCTTTTCTGCTGGGCAACTTTCCAGGCAATGGAATGTCCACGTGTCCCTGATCATAATATCACTTCTATTTTAGCTGATAAAAGATAATGATCACTTGATTTTTAAGGATTCATAATTTAAAAGATGTTCACAAATATAGCTGCCTAACAGGAGTTACGCAGAAATGCAAAACTTTGTCTAGCTTTCTTCCATAAAACTAAAACTTAACTAAACACTGGGCTTCATGTGAACAGTAACAACTAGTAAGTCATTTTGCTCTAAGACCCCTTCTGTTCTTTTTCCAAGGAAAAATAACTTTTTGAAAGTGTTCTGGAGTCTTGATCAAATTATTTTGATGGGATATCAGAATTGATGAGAAAATCCTCAGTTGACCCCCAGTATTTTCCATAGTCTCTAATAGGCTGTTTTCATTGGTTTTCTGTGTTTTTATTGTTGCATTTTCCCTTTCTGTTATGTGAACTTTCTGTATTTCCACTGACTCAAAGGCAAGAGTGAAAAGTACATTTTGCAATAAAGCTGAGGATTGCATATTGATGTGAAATATGAAATTTAATATATTTAATATATTTTCATACCAAATGAATTTGTTCTGTTCTAAGCAGACATGAACTAGAGCCTTGACATTTAGGTTTGTATGTGTAGTCTTTTGGTTTTATCTTTGACCCTTAGTTAAAAGCAGAAAAGTGATTTGTATTGAGAAATTTTAATCCAATCTCCAGCTAAAATTTTGAGTATTTCATTGTAATGTTCTAGATCTGTGAGTTTTTTTGGGTACTGAATTATATAATACTTTAATAACAGTTGTGTCAGACAAAATTTGAGCTGATAAGAAGATGCTATCACATTTCAGTCACTTTGAAATGAAAAGCTAAGAAAAATGACACATCTATAATTTTAATTTGATAACAGCTTTTGTAATTTACCTGGTTTTAATCTTTGTAGAGTTCAAGTTTGCTTTCTTGTTTTTTTTTTTTTTTTTTTTTTTTTTTTTACTGCTGAAAAAGAATTACAGTAAATGGTCATGTGGTCACAATTTGGTTGTATTTGAAATAGAGATGTAACTTTTATTGCAGCTATGAACATGGATGATAACAAAAAAGGATTTTGTATTTGAAATTAGAAATTCATTAAAATGCTCTTGCTAATCTTGCAGTGACATCTATTTTTGTATGCATTCCTCAGTGATATATCAGAATTTCTGCAAAACTGCATTGCCTTCCTGACTAAGTAAAAGCACAGAGAATCATTGATCTGGAAGGCATCAAAAAGATCTTCTCATAAACGAGGCATTGAACAGAAGTGTAGGTCTTAGTGGGTACATTGAAGAAAGGAAGATTGTCATATTATTTCAAGATATTTAGTTAAAAAGTCTTTTCCTTCTACAGCTAAGGAGTCATGAATGTTCACTTTGCTGTTAAGAGTGATCTTATAAGTGGCAATTGCAAAGGCCCTTTGTGAAAACATGAACTGAGCTGGAAGACATAGCTAAACGTGATGTCAGTGGTTTCAAGGAAGTTGATCTGATGATTGCCTCTGAGATACTTTTGACTTATCCAACCCTGAAATGAAGTTGTCAATTTCCCATATATTGAAGTTTGCCATCTGGATCTCCAGTAAGTACTGTTTCAGGCTTATCCTCAGTACCTGATATAAGGTTTTGTCTGTAGACAGTTAACAGTTGTTGGTGAAACATGGGGTTGAGGCCATATTTATTCATCCTGGTGTAATTTTTTTTATTAAGGATTTCCTCCCTGACTTGAAAATCCGATAGATATCACTGGTTTGCGACACAATTTTATTCTCTTAACTTCAACCTGGAGAGACTTTCTCTTCCATGCAGGACAAATGCAATAGAGTGGACATTTGCAGGAACTGGAGTGTCATTGCCCTAAGAGCCACATTGGCCCTGCCAGCCCCAGCTGCTCCTGCCCATTCCCAGGACCCCACACCAGACTGAGGCTTCCAGCTAATGCCCCAGTGAGGTCAAAACAGGGCCTGGCTCTATCTTCCTAGAGCCCTGCCCAGGCATGACTCCTGCTCATTTGTGCCCACCTGCAGACGCACAGACTGAACTTGGCCCACTCCTAGTCCCAGGGAGATGCCAGGTGCCAGGGGCTAGGGCTGTCCTGGTGACCCTGGTGCCCTGCTTCTGATATGACAATTTATTTGGATAATCTTGGGAGCCATCATTGGCCAGTTAAAGATCAACCAGAGAATCAGGCCCAGTCAGCATGGGTTTATGAATGGTAGATCCTATCTGACAAACCTGATTTCATTCTATGACAAGGTGACCTGCCTAGTGGATGAAGGTAAGGCTGTCGATGTGGTCTACCAGGACTTCAGTAAGGCCTTTGACACTGTTCCCCACAACATTCTCGTGGAGAAGCTAGCTGCCCACGGATTGGATGGGTGTACGCTCAGCTGGGTGAAACTCTGGCTGGATGGCCAGGCCCAAAGAGTTGTGGTCAGTGGAGATAAACCTAGCCGGCGGCCGGTCACAAGTGGTGTTCCCCAGGGCTCAGTGCTGGGGCTGTTTCTATTTAACATCTTTATTAACAATCTTGATGAGGGATTGAGTGCACCCTCAGTCAACAAGGTTTGTGAAGGGCTTGGAGAATATCCCCTATGAGGAGAGACTGAAGGAACAGGTTCTGTTTAGTCTGGGGAAAAGGAGACTGAGGGGAGATCTTATTACTCTCTTCAAATATCTGAAAGGTGCTTACAGCAAGAGCGGAGTTGGTCTCTTCTCACTGGTGACAGGTGACAGGACAAGGGGAAATGGCCTTAAGTTGTGCCAGGGTAAGTTTAAGTTGGATATCAGGAAAAACTTATTCACAGAAAGAGTTGTTAAGCACTGGAATGGGCTCCCCAGGAGGGTAGTTGAGTCACCTTTGGTTGACAAAACGGTTTAAAAACCATTTGGATGTGGTTCTCAGGGATATGATTTAGTGGAGGGTTGTTAAAGTAGTATGGTTAGGTTGTGGTTGGACTCGATGATCTTTAAGGTCTTTTCCAACCTGATATGATTAAGAGGCCTTGCTAATTGGGATCCTAATCTCTCTCATTTGGAAACAGAATTAGTACAAACTAAGTGCTCTGAGAGATTTCTGAGGCAAGTATTCTAGTCAAGTGGCAAAAATTCTACCGTTTATATTAAAAGGATGTGAATATAATGATTTAATATCTGAATAAGGTGTCAGAAGTCTACTAGGTATAAATGTGACCATAAATGATAATATAAATCAGAGTTTGGAGCAGTTTTTAATTATTATTCTTTTTTTTTTTCTTCTGAGATTGGGATTGATATCTTTTGCTTCATGTTCATACCAAGTCAGAGGGGTTCTGAATGTAAGACCCTGCTACACTGCTAGGATTTTGCTGTGCTGGTTTATTTTAGGAAGAGAATATGAAAAAATTGAATTTGGTTTGCTTTTCTCATGAAGCAAGAAAGCAAAGCTATTTTTAACTGTTTAAGAGGGATGAATGCTGTGAAGGCATAGGTTATAACACTGCCTTCTTTTTATTGAATAATATTTTATTTTAAAAAGTTTAAGTTAACAAGAAGTGTTTGAGATTTCCCTACTGCCTTTCACCTTTCTTTTCCACTGTTGTTACTGTATAGTATATAAATGTTGCATAATTTAGCTCTACACCAGCTGGCTCATTTTTGAGCTCCTTATAGAGCTGTTTATATAAACAGTAATGTTCAAACACACAGATTTTTTTTTTTTAATAGTTATGAAATCAAGTGATAATTACGTAGATTCAGAAAAATTTTCACTTGTTTTTCTGGTGTCATCTATATATCAGTTTCTGGTCCTGTAAAGTCAGTTTCATTTGGAAATAGCAGGTGTATGTTGTTTCCCTAGTATTTAGCTCCATAGCTATAAGAATACATTGAACTTGTCAACTAGCAGAAGAATGAGAACATTTACAATTTGGACACTATTGATTAACTGATACGTCTCCAGCAGCTGTGAAGAGGGAACTGTGATAAGTCTGTCAATGTTGAACAATTTCACAAGGAAGAAACAAATTATTCCACATTGCATGGGTATTCAAATGCTAATTTTTCCAATAATGACACTGACAGTGAAACTGATACCTCTGAAGATTCCTGGTTCCTTAGACCCTCAAGACTAGAACAGCATTTCAGATTTGCACTTAAAATACTTACTTTGTAAAAATTCTGGCATGGAAGATTTTATGTAACAATTGACATTGTTCCCTGTTTAAATCAGACATGAAAACACCAAAATTTTCCAGAATTCACTGTTTTGTTTGCTTATGTTGTTACATATGTACTTGAACAAGGGAAACAACAGGTGGGTCTAGTGATTTGTCCTTCAGTTACGTTGCAAATAACTGGTTCAGTGATTTCTAATGTGTTTGTAATAGTAGATAGGAATGATGAGAGACAGTATATTTAACTGAGACCAGAACTGGAAAGCTTTTGAATTTTTAAAATTATTTTTGGTGGGAACTAAAAATTTAGAAATAAAAGAGAAGTTTCTACTTATACAACATAGGTGTCAAGATAGACTGGTTTAAGCAAATTAATCATTACACAAATGGTAATCTCTCACTATTTTTATGAAAGAGATATGTTAAGGAAATAAAATGGAAGTTTCTACTTAGCATTTATACAATATAGGTGTCAAGATAGACCGTGGTTTAAGCAAATTAATTATTATATAAATGATAATTCTTATTATTTTTATGTGAAGGATACGTTAAGATACTGAGTTCTGTTCTGTTCACAGTTCTGTTCTCCTTTTACCATAGACTTTCCATATTGTATTTATACACATTTGAAGTATGGCTTCCAAAATATTGTCTGCCTCTCTCTAGGGTTTTGAGAGGATAAATGCACTAGTGTTTGAGCTGACAGGATGCTCTGATGGCAAGACACAAGTTAACTATGAAGAGATAACGAAAACGCTTTTCCTTCTTTTCTTGTACACAGAACCTGCCTTTGTTTCCTCCTGAATTACTCTGGTCTTAGTCAGTATTATCTTCTGTACATTGGTCTACGGCTTTTCTCTTCCTCTGCACAATCTTATTTTAGGACTCCATAACACTAGAAAGTCAGCCAAAATATTGTCTTTATTTTTATTGAATAATTCATATCAATGTTGGCAAATCCAATATGTCAGGCTCTACATCCAGTCAAATGATTACAAATGATGTTAAGTAGAGCAAACTGTTTTAGTGAGTGAATTTTGAGAGCAGGAGACCTTGAAACTCAATGTTTATGTATTTCAACTTCTCAGATAATATTTTGCATATCTTTAGGGTGATAAAACAGTGGGGCCAATAGAATTTTCTTTATTGCATTTTCTTTCTTCTTAGAGACATGGGAAGGTATTCTTGATTTAATGAGTCTGCTCGTAGATTGAGTGGAATGAATGTTCTTCATTTATGATAGTTGCAAGAAACTAATAGACCCTGATTACCCTGTTCTAAACATAAGTGCAGGCCATGTTCTAAAAGTGAATCAAAAGGAAAAAAAAAAAACCAACAAAAAACAAACAAACAAAAAACCTTTTGTTACCTAATATTTATGTAATCATTCCATGAAATGAAAAGAAAGAACTCCTTGAAAAGTATTAAGGAGATGTCTGAATTGTGAGTAGCATGACTAAGAAAAAAACCCAACAGGACATGAAATAACTGCCAAGCACATGTTGAAGCTGTTAGCAAAGATAACATTTTCTCTTGTTAGGTTCCTGCTCTATTTAAGAGAATAGGATTTTGGATATACTTTTTAAAAACAACAAAATATCAGAGATGACAGTTTGATAATTCAGTTTCTAACTCACAGAACAGAATAATATCCACATACTTTCTTTGCTTTGATAACTCAACACTGCAGTAAAGTGAGGTCTGTAGGACTAGAAATAATCTTCTAAACCTGGACACTGTGATACCTGAGCTTCAGAAGGGTTCACACAGTCCAGAAAAAAAAAAAATAGAATTAGATATTAACAACATAGTTCCTATACAAAAAGAATTGAAGGAACAATTAGTGTTAAACTAATTTTTCTTAGCCATGAAAATCCTAAGTGCTTTGTTGGCAGATAATCAGCTTCTCCAGAGTGCAGATATACTTCTGTGGGAAAACTGAACTCATGTTGACTTGAGCTTTTCAAAAACAATTGGGAAAAATAATGTAACATTGTTAGAAATTTGAAGATTTTATTCTTTATGGAAATATAATAGATTAGTCAATATCAGTTGTGATACCGTGGATATATATTTAATAGTTCTGCTGCAAATTTACAAAGTGTATCTATTTTCCAAATATGCATACTGCATACCTATTTACAGCTGATCAAATGAATGGAATATATCATTCTGACAGCAATTTCATGTGGACATTTACCCTGGGAACTCTTAGCATAAAACATAACCTAAATATTAATAAGGACAAATGTTCAGAATGCGGAACAGGTGTTAAGGCATGCATCTTGCAGATACAGCTGGTAGTAGCTGCTGAGTTAAATTCTCTTAAACATCTATAACATATTACTCTTTAACTGTTAGACTTCCAAGAGATTCAGAGCACTGAGTGCTGAGTTTCTTTTATTACTCTCATGTTTCTTTGAGGAGAGCAAGCAGATTAGGTTGGACTACTGCTAAGTTGTACAGAAAAATATTGCTAAATGTAGTAATATTAAGAATGAAAGAAATCAACAACTGGAAATCAATAGAAACAGGACCTGAGGGACTTGAGGTAGCAGCATGAAGCTGTATCATACGAAATTCAGATCAGATGTTAGGAAAAGATTCTTCACCAGAGGGTAACTGGGCACTGTACCAGGCTCCCTAGGGCAGCAGTCACAGCCCCAGGGTGCCAGAGTTCAAGTAGAATTTGGATGATGCTCTCAAAAATATGGTTTGATGTTTACATCGTCCTGTGTGGAGCCTGGAATTGGACTCAGTGATTCCCATAGATCCCTTGCAACTCACAATATTCTGTGATTCTCTGACACTGCAGTTCTTTAATTCCTTCTCAGAGTGCTGCAAGTGTTGGCTGTTCTCTTCAGGCTGTGAGCCAGAAAGCATAAAGGATCTTGAGGCTGGCAGAGAGCTGGCCTTGCCAACTAAAGCCTATTCCTTCACTCACAATGAGGCTATATATTTTACTAGAGCACTGAGGGTTTCAAACTGCTAATACCTGTAAAATTTTGGGATATTTCTGTGCCAGACTTGGAACTGATAATAAATCTTTTAGCAGATTGACTTTATTATAGTTAAAATCTGGACCTACATAATCTGAGGAGGATTTTCTAGACAGGGAAACAATGATACTCTTTGGGATCGATATGGTAGTATTGAATTTTTAGAATCTATATATGCTCATCACTAGTGGGGGGGGGGGGGGGGGGGGGGGGGGGGGGAGGGGTGACGGGAGTCTTTTCTTCCCTTATATACTTCTAGGAAAATAACAAAATAATTCCTACTGACAAATGTAGGTTTTCATGAGCACTGATGATTATGACTGGGAGCACAAGCAATCAATCCTATCTGTGCCAGTAGAAAGTAAGTTTCTGGAATAAACTGTCTTTCAGTCTCTCTGGAATGTGGAAGAGTACACTGGTAAATCTGGAGAGTAAAAGAAAAGATATATGTGTATATATGTGTAGTTTGAAAGTCATTGAAAATGTACATCGTAAGAGAGATGTCTCAATTCCTTTTCCATTTTTTTTTCCAACGTGATACCAAAAGGTCAATTGTGCTATTGCTATTGCCACTAGTACTGCCACTAGAAAGCTAGTCAGCCAAAACAGCCTGCTGAAAACTGTGTGAAGCTCTTTCTTTGGGCTGAACTGTTCTATCAGAGAGGCTTAGCTAACCTTGTTCCCTGTAACAGTAAAATAAAATAAAAGATTGTGTGAACAGAATAGGAACTGTAGCTGAAAATATAATTGTAAGTTTGTTCTTTTTGCATTTTTAGAACTATATAATAGCAAGTCAGAAGGTGATCACATCCAAAGTAACACTAGGCCATTATCTAGAACAGAATAACCATGTGTACACAGAGGATTGGCAGAAGAGGAGAAGCAGTTAAAGCCATGGAAACCTGTACTATTTTTTCTCCTTTCTGGATAGCCATATCATCAGGTGATAAATATTTGCAGTTAAACTACAATCTTATTTTTTTTCCCTGAAGTCTGTGTAGCTTGATCCATTGAAACATTAATGGAGTTTCAGTTAAATGACCAGTTACATTGGAGTTGATATATAGACGAGTTTGACAATATCATACCACACCTAAATATCAGTGAAGCCTCAGTTTTTATAGAGTGAATAGTTACAAAAAATAAAAATAAAAATAAACAGAATGCTGACAAGGCAATATGACATTAAACTTGTAAGCACTTGAGAAATCATGAATCACAGAACTGTAGGGGTTGGAAAGGACCTCTGGAGATCATAGAGTCCAACCCCCTGCTAGAGCAGTTTTGCTATAACATGTTGCACAGGAAAGCATTCAGGCAAGTTTTGAATATCTCCAGAGAAGGAGACTCCACAACCTCTCCGGTCAGCCTGTGATAATAAAATTCAGCAACATAAAATATTAAAATAGAACATTTTCCTGAAGCCATTAGCAAGACAAGCACTTTTAAAACCATTTATTCAAGGCAGCTAGCAAAATCTTGTTGTGATGATGTCCCTAATTCATCCTCATCTCTATATTCCTTCTCATATTTAATTCCTCTATTCCATGTGGAACCACGTACAAATACACTACTGTTGCACAATGGAGGAAAAAGAGCAACAATTTTAATGTTCGTAACAACCCCAGAAATACTCACGCAGTAGAATAACATTAACTTCTGAAAATATACTAAATGTTTGAAGTCAGAAAATCATATTAAAAATGCTGCCAAAATTAACAGCTGGTTTACAGATGGGTAAATAGGCTGAGATAATAATAAGTTGACTTAGGTTTGTGAAAGCTGTGCTACAGATGCAGTGAGGATTAAAAAGCAATGTATCGAAACAGTTACCATTCATTGATGCTCAATATCCTACTTTGTATCACTGCCCATGGAAAACTTTGCAACAGGTTCTTAATGGACAGTTTTAGCTTGATACTGTAACAGCAACAAATCCTTGTTTGAATACCAGAATGTACTAGAAAACAGATATTTCAGAACCTGCTTCATGAGCCATTCTCCCTTAGTGAGAAGGTCATGAGAGCTGGTCTGGCCTGGCTGAATAACTCCCTCAGAGATATAATTTAAAATGGTACCACAGGCAAAGAAGAACCCACTGTTGTAGCTTTGGTGTTCTCACAGATAACTCTCTTCACATAGAGGTGGGCATAGTGGTATGTGTAGTTAGACATTCAAACTATATTTGTGAAGATGAGAAGATGAAGGAGATGGAGGTTCTTCGTAAAACATAATCATTCAAACATGACAATAGGAGGGTGAATTAATGCACTGTCTTCTGAACATCGTTGTGCAAAGTGTCTCTTTATAGTCAAGATGCTCGGCACCTGAAGCCAGTTCTCTGTTTATTTCGAACAAATTTGCTTTCTTCTCAAAAAATTTCAGTATTCTCCTGGTGCACAAAGATATCTCTTAATCTTCAAAATTCTTCCAGAACTGACCTTTCAAAATAGATCATTCTCCTTCTCTGCCTCCTACTTTCCACATTTTTCTTTCTTTCTCTAGAGATAGTCCACAGTACAATCACCTGTAAGGGTGAAATAATATATTTTTAGTTCAGTTTCTTTGTGTTTATGACAGTACCGGTTCTGGTACTGCAATTGTGACTGTAAATATTAACAGTTGCATCAATAATAATAATAGAAAAAAAATAAAAACCAAGATATTTAAAGATTGAAGGACTTAATTTTACTGCCAGTGTTTCTTACAGTGAGCATCCTTTCCTGATGATTTCACACTTACTATGGATAATATTCCTTCCTTCCTTCCTTCCTTCCTTCCTTCCTTCCTTCCTTCCTTCCTTCCTTCCTTCCTTCCTTCCTTCCTTCCTTCCTTCCTTCCTTCCTTCCTTCCTTCCTTCCTTCCTTCCTTCCTTCCTTCCTTCCTTCCTTCCTTCCTTCATTTTTGAATCAAGATTTTCAAAGAAACTTCAGCAGGAAAAATGAATGTTTTGGAATCATTGAATGTTTGGAAAGATCTGTTTTGCTGTCTCAAAGGAATTTTCGAACAGAAATGCTTCTTTTTTTGTTCTTTGGAATGAGACACTCACTAAAATCACACCAAGGCAGCATCATCTCTTCCTTTGACAGGAGAAGCAGTTTGGTATGGCAGTCATCATATACAGTGTTTCAGGTACTCTGATAAAATAGATTGTAGCCATAAAGTGCTCTGGAAGATCTTTCAAGTTGAAAGTGTCACTTTGCATTGGGAAAGCTAAAATTTCATCATAAAATACAAAAATATTTTTAGTTCAAAACTCATGTTTCCACTAAAAGTTGGGTTTCTTTGCTTTACTGTTTGTTTTACTCTTTATTGCTTTTCTTGTTATCATTCACTTCTAAAACACATTCGTTCTTATGAAGTTCCAATATTTGATGACTGTTTAACAGTGCCCTGTCTTCATCTTCCTTTCCACTTCATGTGTGTGTGTTTGTGTGTGCTTTTTTTGCTGACTTTTTTAAATTTGGTCTTCAAAATTTTCTGTTTAAAGGGCAGAATATGGGAGGAATGTGAATGGAGGGGAAGATGTCTTAGAAAGCCTTATTCCTTTTTTTTTTTTCATATCAAATTAATTTTATATTGCCACTGTAATTGTTAATATATTTAGCTTGGGTATCTGATGATATAACATTGTTGCAATGTTGACTGACTATGAAACTTCTACAGAGGCTCTGAGAGACCTTCGGCAAATTGTTTTCATTAACCACAGACAGAATACATGTAACACTTCTTTCTTTCTCTGCTCTTTCACATAACAAGTATATTCTTCTCAGTTTCCCCCAAGAGGACAAGCAACCTGCAGGATGCTTTCTCCAGTCTGCTTTATTTCAAACACCACACAGCAGTAAAATGTTCATAAATAGCATGTCTTGCAAATTAATGAGACAGCTTGAGACCTGCCCCATGCTCATTGTTCCTTTCTTGCTCAAAACAAAACAAAACAAAATAAAACAAAACAAAACAAAAGAACCCCCACAAATTACAGTTAATTTCATCATTAATGTGAATAAAAAATAACAGAGGTGATATCTTGGTAAACCTGGACATCATTTGGGTATGTGTGTTATCATGCATAGAAAGTGTGCAGAAGACTGTAGTATTAGTATTTTAACGTACTGTCATTAGTGTTGTGAAATACAAAGGTTGTTTATCACAGGTAATGTAGTAAAAGCAGCTTCAATGACTTCTTTCATGTGTGTCTGTCTTTGAGATCAAGCAAGAAAACTCCACTTTCAGAAGTTTATTAAAGAGAGAACATTTGATAGCATTTCCATGGCAACAAAGAAAAGCAGAGAAAGAGGAAATTCTTAATTGACGTCATTTTAGCTGAGCATTGTCCTGTGGTGTTTTTATCTTATTTGTTTACAGAACAAGGAAAAAAAAATCAAAACAGCATAAAAAAACATTTTTTATTTTTTATTAAAGCCACTGCAATGAACCATCTATTTCTTGATGGTAGATATTTAGCCTCAATCCTGTGGTCTAATCAAAAGAAGAGCATGGAGATATGGGTCACAAAAGTTCCAGTGCATTTCTAATTTACTTCTAAAGCACATTTGTGACGGACTTCAATTTCAGTATCTGTTTTGACCTCCATTTTTTGTTATTGCTGATTTTTTTTTCCTATTTGAATGAGAAAATTTTACAGGACTGTATAGTGATTAGCACAGAGACAGGGACCTGGATATACAGAATAACTGAAACACAGAATTGCAGGACTTGGAAGGGACCTCCAGAGGTCATTGAGTCCAATCCCCCTGCTCAAAAAGGTTCCCTACAGCAGGTTACACAGGTAGGCATCCAGGTTGGTCTTTGAAATCTTCAGAGAAGACTCCACAGCATCTTTGAGCAGCCTGTTCCAGTGCTCTGTCACCCACACAGTAAAGAAGTTCAGATGGAACTTCCTCTGTTTCAGATTGTTTGTTTAAATAATATAGGAAATTCATCTTTTTTGTTGCTGTTTTGTTTAGTTTAAAAGAGTTGTACTTCATGTGTAGTTATTTTGCCTAATACATTCTGTCTTAAAAATAATTCTTTTCAACAAACTGTGTTGTCATACCAAACAACTATCACCTTGTGTAAATCATTTTTTTGCATTACTTTGATGAGTGTAATGGGGTGGTTTCGGAGGATTGGAGAGAAGACAGGAGTATATTGACTCTGCTGCATAGGTACATCATGCATTACAGCTCACAGTGCGCATGTGCAGCTTACTTTTCAAGCTTCCTAGAAAAATGTTTTGAAATCAGCCCAGCTGGCCTCCAAAAAAGCCATCTTCTGTTGTTCTGCTGGACAGTTGTTCTGCTGCCCCTGATAATCCCTTCTTGCCTCTGTGCAAAGTCCTGGGTCTTACCCTTGGCTTCCCCAAGGGTAATCAATAGACACACTGTTATATACCCTATTAACTTGTGTTTCAGTCTTCTTGAAAATGGATCTACAAACCCAGTTTCTGTTTCACCATATGGTGAAAATCTATCAGTCAGCATAATCATCAGACTTCTAAGATCCTGTATGTGTGGAAGACAGGGTCAAATATCTTCTGTTTTAGAATGCAGCTGCCTAGCAAGATATTGTCACAACTGCTGATGCCATAAAGAAAAGTTCTGCTTTTTGTGGGCACATCACCCATCAATCTAGCAGATAAAATGCAAACACAAAATAATAAAAGCTTGGCTAAAGCAATTTATTTGGAAGATATTCTACAGCAAATCCCACTTTCATTTTTTGAAATGAATAGAATTGTTAGCATACCTCTGAGTCTTACATTTATATTACATGTAAATGTTTTTCTTATGATTAAAACAAAATCACAAAGAATGGTTGAGTATGGAAGGGAACTCTGGAGAATGTTGAGTCCAATCCCCCTGCTCAAACAGGAGCACCTAGAGCACCCTGCATAGAATTGTGTCCAGGTGAGTTTTGAATATTTCCAGAGAAGACTGCACAACCTCTCTGATCAGCCTGTTCCAGAGCTCTGTCACCTTCACAGTAAAGAAGTTCCTCTTCATTTTCAAATGGAACTTCTTGTGTTCCAGCTTGTGCCATTGCCCTTTGTTCTATCATTAGGCATTGTTGAAAAGAGCCTGGTTCCATTACACCTGACTTCCACCCACATTGACAAGATCCCCTCTTAGTCTTCTCCAGGCTGAACAGCCCCAGTTCTCAACCTTTCTTCGTAAGGGAGATGCTCCAGGCTCCTCATCATCTTTGTCAACCTCCACCAGACTCTTTCTAGAAGTTCCCTGTCCTTCCTGAGCTGAGGAGCCCAGAAATGGACACAGTACTCCAGATGTGGCCTCACCAGTGCAGAGTTAAGGGGGAGGATCACCTTGATCTGCTGGCCATGCTCTTTCTAAAGCACCTGAGGATACCATTAGCCATCTTGGTCACAGGGACACACTGATGGCTCTTGGCTCATGTCCATCAGGACACCCAGGTCCTACTCTGGAGACCATATATTTGTACTTCATATATATTACACATATTTAATTATACTTGTTTGTCAGCAGTTTTCCACTTATCAACATAGGTAGAATCACAGAATCATTGACTAGAAAGGAACACTAAGATGATCTAGTCCATCTAGATCTGTCTACTGATCTTTCCAGTTCTTCTTGATAAGAGATTATTCGAGATACCTACTTGTATGTTTAGTAGAACAATATAATGAACTTACTCGAGATGTTCTTCATATCTACTTCTATTTCACTTTCAATCACCTACTTAATCAGTACTATTCTTCTTGCATTTGCCAAATGAAAACTTTATATTTCTTTATTCTCTGACCTACATCTAAATTACATTATTCATGTTGGAAGTGAGTTCATATTTAAAACTAAAGGAAGATGTTGTCATTTGAGAGTGATGATTGGAATAAACAAACATAATAAATCCTTTTGACATTTACTGAAGTGCTCGTGATTACTTTTTCATGTTAACAAAACCTGCTGGAGGCGTGAGCAATAAAATTTCAAATATTGTAGAAGCTTATATAGCATTCCCAGTGCAGAGATGCTTACAGATTTGCAGCAGTAGACATGTAAAGAGAATTTAATAACTGACCAAAAGGCTTCATGTATAGAGAAAACGTTTTGTGGTTTTTTCCTCTCTTTTATCTATTTATTGAAAATATTGATGAGATTCTGTGATTCAGATGTTTATTTTCCTCCTCTCTTGAGAAAAAAAGAAAAGCGAATTAAAAGTTATTATTCCTGTTTCACATCCTTATGATAACTGGACCCAAGAAAAACAAGAGACTTGGAAATTGATGCTTAGTTATAGAAAATGGATGTGTAATGCAAAATTTTTTTTTTTGATTTGAAGACTGTGGTTTAAACCATTGCAATTGCTTGGCAACTTCACTAGCAAAGCATACTGAATTCTAAGATTTTAGGTTCTATATAGTCCTATGTCTAATTTTCTAGCCATTATTCCAGCAGATAAAATTAGCAAGTAAATGCACAACAAGCCTGCCATGGAAGATAAATATTTATACTAATAGTGGAGATTACTTTCAACGCTGACATTTTTCATATTCCTTAAAGCGTGAAAACAACTATCTTCTATTTACATATCCAATATGTTACACTATGTCTAAACAAAAAATTAATCCATCTTGTTTTTTTGTGGGTTGGGTTTTTTGTTTGTTTGTTTGTTTATTTATTTGAATTAAGCTTACTGTTGAATTATTTTTCTATTTGTGTCAACATAAGTAATTGCTCTGGGCAAGGGGAAAACAGTAACAGAATTACATGGTTTTATTAACATGACTAAAAACTGAATTATGAAAATGAAAGGTAATATTTATAACGCAAGCACCTTAAAATAATGATGTAAAACACAGATATGAAACAATGTTTGAATGGTAGATTAATTTTCCACATTTCTCTTCCTGGATATTTCCTGTTAATTTTTTTTCCATGTCGTTGATGCCAAAAATGAGATTTGTCTGAGGATTATTATTTCAATAACATGAGATCATTTTATTGGACATCTTCTCTTCTGGAAGCTTTCTCTGTTATTTTCTCACAGGAAGGCAAAGTGTTGTGGCGTCTTAATCTGTGTCAACTGTATAGAATATGGTTAATCAATCCTTTGGTTAGTAACCTTTAATAGAGGTTATATGACTGAGGAAGGGAACAAGTTTGAGACTTTTCAGAGGGTATTCATTATCAACCCACTTTCTAAAATAGATTGCAATCTTTCCACTGCCTTAAGGGAGAACACCGGTAAACTAGTAGCTGAATATAAAAGCTGCATTGTTTTCTGTCATGTAAACATCTTTTACAGACTTGGTCAGTAACAAACAGTAATACTTTGCTTTGCTGAAGATAATATATTTTCAATTAAAAAGAAAAAAACATTGATTTGTATTACTAATCTCTTACATTTTGTCCTCTGTAAAAAAGCTACACAGTCATGACTCCATTGGAGATGAGTATAGCAGAGAGGCAGACAGAGGTACCAGATATGCTTCAGAAGAGTGCCAAGAGGGATAGCATCTGGCCTTTTTCTCGCACTGGCTCTGTGTGAAGTGGCAAAAGTGTGTTAGATTGCTGGAGCAATTGCCCTGAGCAGGAATACACTGAGCACAAGATTGCAGAGTGTCTCAGTACTCTGCCACAGTTTATCACCTGACTCCTGTGATACTTTTTGGGCTGCTCCATTGTACAAGTATTTGAAAACAATGCACAAATGATAACAAAAGATAAATTAGAGTGCTTGAGCAGATCATGCTTTGAACAGTCCTCACACTAGTAACAGGAGGACAGTGCTGGAGATCAGAAGTTTTTTATCCCATAGGTTCAGTCTTTTCTGCTGCCATGAAGCTATATAAAAACTATAAAGAGAAAGTACTCCAAGGGCTAGAAAGAGCAGGTTTGGGGAATTAAAGAGAAAGGAAGAAAGAGAGAAAGAGAGAAAGAGAGAAAGGAAGGAAGGAAGGAAGGAAGGAAGGAAGGAAGGAAGGAAGGAAGGAAGGAAGGAAGGAAGGAAGGAAGGAAGGAAGGAAGGAAGGAAGGAAGGAAGGAAGGAAGGAAGGAAGGAAGGAAGGAAGGAAGGAAGGAAGGAAGGAAGGAAGGAAGGAAGGAAGGAAGGAAGGAAGGAAGGAAGGAAGGAAGGAAGGAAGGAAGGAAGGAAAGGGAAAGAAAAAGGCACCACCTATCTTCACCTTGAAGCAATCTTGTCAGTAGAACAACTCAAATGCAACTGCCTAAGCTATTATCTGAAACCTTTGCCAAGAAAATGTATGCAAATAAGTCCTAATTATGGTGAAAGAATCTAAAACTGAATATATGCATATAATTGCATTAAAAAGAGCTCAATGAATATTTAAATGAATCCAAATAATGTTGTGATGATTAAGGAAAATCACAAAAATGCTGTTAAAGTGTCATTTAACAAAAAGTATAGCTTTACTGCAGAGAGAAAGGAATGCAAAGATGTACTTTTGTGTGTTACTTTTAATTTTTACTGAAGCAGGATATAATACTTTCTCGAATTACATTCCCAGTGCTTTTTATGAAATTCCTCAGTGGTTGAATTCCTACAGAGATAGATATTTAGTTATATAGATGTATATTAAATGGAGAACAAGAAACCTCTATTTAATCCCACAATATATTTAGGAAGAAAGAATTATTAGGTGGTTGATTCTGATGTCACTATTCACAATAACTGGTGTCTGAGATCAGAAATTTTCTTGCTTAAACTGGTGTACTGCTTATAGAGGAAACAAGCAGGCAGAATTTTGGTGGTATCTGAAGACAGTTATTAATATCAGAATTCTTAAAGATTTGAATATTTAGATATTCAGTCCATGAACATTGGTCTGTATATATTACATAGTCTTCCCTAACTTCAGTTTCAGTACGCTGATGGTGTTCTATACTTCTGTTACTATGACCCAAAATACAGACCATCATTTTCATTTTGAATCATTTTCATGCAACATAGTGTTTCTGGCAGTGAGAGAGAGGCTGAGGGACAAAAATCCAAAATATCCATCTCAGTTTTCTGCTCTATAATATACTGCTATGTATATGCAGAGTCAAGGACACAATTGTTTAATCTCTTAACCCAGTGAAAATAAACTGCATCAGTTAAAGAAGAAAAAAAGTGACTGCTGAAATGCTGAACAAATTACTTCTCTATCTGCCATAATCACAGATAAAGTGTCTTATGCCACAGCATGTCTAGAGAAGGCACTACTTGTTTCTTCTTGAAATATTTCATCATCCATTGCAATGTCATTTCTGGGTCATAAATGCACCTTGCTAATAAGGATGTTGCAAGAAATGTCCCTTCCATGAAAGAGAGAGGAGATAGTTGCAAAGTGTAAACTTATGGACTTGCAACAAAATGACTAGAAGAATAGGGAACAAAATAAATAATTTCAAATCTTTTTTCTTTCCCCTGGATGGAAAATTCATGTATAACAAATTCTCTACTTCTTAAAAACAGTCAAGTGACTGAAAACTAATTTTCCAATGAAATTATATCAAATAGTTTTATAAAATACAATGTGTCTGCTACCAAATTCTGAAATTTTGAATTATAGCAGAAAGAAGAAATTTCAGGTAGGAAGATGTGTTATTGTAAGAAAGACTAGTAGGACTACTGGACAGAATTTTCTGATTAATCTGAATAATGACAAGAGGTGGTTATGTTTACTATATTTTCTAGCTAAGTATTTGCAAACTTTAACAAGCACATCACTGAATATTAAATATATAATGATGTTCCCATCTTACCACATGTAACAAACTGTTACCATTAGTACCATATCAAGAACATACCAGCACGTCTGAGAAATAATTCAAATGCATATCTAATTTTGACATGCACGTAATGCATTTGAACATCTTCTTTTCATAACAAAGATGCAAATCTTAGCTTTTTGGATAATTTCATCTCAAATTAAATCACCACTCCTGAGCCTTACATTGTGACCATGTACCAAGGGAGAGCAGAGAAAACAGCTGAAACACTGGATCATTTGATATTCCTTAACCTGTAGTAAGTGTACCTGTAGTAGCACTACTGCTTGGACTAGAAGAAGTAAATATCCCAGTTACCCTGTCATGGTTTTATGATTTTTGGTTGTTGGTATTCCACATCATAACATCATGTAGTGCACTGGGAGTTAAAGAGTTAATGCTTCTATTCCAGGCACCTGTCTGGAAGAGAAGAACTACATTCCCCAGGGGGCTTTGTGGTCAGAGAGAAGATATTACCTCTGGCAAAGTCACCTGATGTCCGTTCTTCCCTCGGCTCTCCTCACTGTTGCTCATCCTGACTGCACACATTGCCTCAGCACTACTGTAAGGCCTACAGCTTTCAGATACTTTTTCGCTCATTATATTTGATTTATTAGCTTCAATTCTAATTGTATTGTATTATAGTGTGTTATCTTGCATTCCAATACCGTATTTAGTAAATTAGTTTGTTTCTCCTCAGATCATTGCCGCTATTTTTAATTATTTTGGGGTCCCCGGTTTCCCTTTTCCAGAGGTGTGGATTTTGTGAAATCCCTCCGCCCCACTAGTCATGGAACTGGGCCAAACCAGCCTGTAAACTGTTGACATTCTTGGTGGAGGATGCGGGTAAAAGCTTCTTTTTAGCTTTCTAGAACAAATCTCTCTCTGCTCTCAGAGAGCTTCATTAGCTTTGCTGGGAAAGTTATATGAATTATACTTTATATTAAATCATTTGAAGAACATGGCCTCAGTTCTCTTCAGATGAAACTGAACAGGCAGGTGAGATCCAGGTAATTGCCCAATGCACTCCTATTGCTATAGGGCGTTTAGTATAGACTGATACAAAGTAGGTTTTCACCATTTTAAGCAAGCACAACATCAATGTCAAATACTTAATACCATTTGCTCAGGTCACAGAGATATGTTTATTGTTCTGTGATGCTTGATAATATAGATGGAATATGTGTCCCTTGATACATATGCCCTTAGCAAGAGGGGAAAGAAGTTGCCAGGTTTCCATTAATTGGTTATTATTTATTAGGAACAATGAATTCTTTTTTACTCATATTTTGTTTAGATTAAACAATGCTTTTTCTTTTTCTCTCTTTTTTTTTTTTTTTTTTTTGAGAAAAGATCCTTCTAAAACCATTTCTCAGTTCAAATGTAGTTCAAGTAATCTGCCTAATTTTTGCAGTAGAAATGTACCTCACTCAACTTAGTCAGCTCTGCAATATAGAAAAGAACTGTCTTTGGTTAAAGCAAGTTATATTTTAACTTCAGATAATGGATCTGTGTTTCAGGAGGAGCTGCATGATTAGGTTGTTAAAGTTCAGAATATTTTTTTAGGTTCAGCTGTCAGTCTAGGAAGAAAAATTGAAAGCGAATTTTTGTTTGAGTTCTTACTGACTTCCTGATTCAACATAGGGGCTTTCCTGTCAAAAGCCCTGAAGACAAGAAAACAGTGGAGTGTCTTTGGCTTATGTGAGGAGACAACACTCTCCACAAATACATAACAAATCAAAAACAAACAACTCACCCTGCCAAATAGTTTTAAAAATTAGGTCTCTCATTTCAAGTAGGTGATGGTTTCAGCAGCATTCACTACTTAGTCATTCATTCACTTCTAAAGAGCTGATGCAGTGGATGAGGAAGGCTGTTGTCTTCACATAATCCTGATGAGTCGCTGTGACACCCTGTGAACTTCATATGCAAAATTCTATAGTCCTATATCTTAAGAGTCCACGCAAATCCTTTGTCAATTTTGATATACATGAACTTGCAAACTGAGAGCTCTGCTTTGAATCTGGAATGTAATCATATGCTTACAGGCAAAACAAACTGCTACACAGCAGCATTCCTTTTGTTTCATGTGTAAGCCATGCAAAACTGTGAATTGTGAATGTTTTTGATGTTAACATATAAAGAGGATCATATTTGATTCTGGGTTATTTGAAAAGATCAGTGAGTCATGAAAAACTATTCAGTGAACTGGAGTCATAATTGTCAATGCATGTGAGCCCTCATGAATGGGACTTAGGTTTTGTACTGGAGGTTTGTTAGAATGTGTTTGAGGATAAGGGAAAGATCATTTGGTTCTTATTGCTTTTAACAGGAATATTGAAAGTGGTGTTGCTTGAGTCAGAGAAATAATTGTGAATCCTGTTAAGGCATCTTATGTGTCTCTGTTTTGAAGCAAGATCCTAAAGCTGATGGTACTGCTATCCTCAATAATGACACTAGGTTGGAAACTGTGACGATACATTTAATATACCACTGTAAAAGATGAATAAACCTGAAAAAGAAGTCTCTTGTGACTGGGTGAACTGCTTCTAATCCTTAGGATGTAAAGGTTCTTATCTGTAAGCGTGTGTAAAAGCAATACTGTGAAATGACAGAAGACAAACTTGTTGGCTGCCTTTATTTTGCAATACAGAATTCTCTGTAGTTTAATTGGATCATAAATCAACATTGAAATACCTGACATATAATTGTAATATTCATTAAATGGTTGGTGTACTTGTATTGAGAGAACGGCTCTTTTGTGAACCAAGATTTGAGGCCAGATTTGTAAAGTATACACAAATTAAGCTCTGCTTTCTGCTCTAGCATTTGCTATAGCACCTCAGCCTAACCCTCTTATAGAATGGGATCTAAGACAACAGTCAGACTTGGAAGATAAAAGAGGTGCAGGCTGCAACTGGTTCTGAGTGGACTAGAATTGACCATATAAATACTTGTGTTTCAGAGCTTAGCTGAACAAGCAAGCTTCAACAACTTGAGGGCTCTTTGCTAGGTCAACATGATGGATAAGAGCTCTTGCTTTTTTCAACTGAGAGGTGGCACCAAGAACCACTGTCTTACAGTTAAACCAAGTGTATATCAATAGCACTGAAAGAACATGTCTGACTTTGAACTTTTTTTTGCAGATCTACAATAGCCCTCATGCTTATTAGCCAAGATAAAATTTTAGGATAAGAACAGGCGTGTGGTGAAACAATACATTCTTGGAAGCAGACGTTCATAGAGCTATGAAAGGTCTTTTGGGAAAGATTAGAAATGCCTGAAATAATTAGGCTGTAGATGGGAATACAATTAAATCCAAAGGTATGACTGAAACTCATATGGATATGTCTGATATAACATTAAATGCATCAAGGAAATATAAAAGTACTTTATGGCACTGGGGAATCAATTTAAAATGTATATTCTGTCCACCGTCCTGGATAAACCCTCAGAAACCTATGCTGTATTCTAATACTTACTTGACTGAATTATTAACAGGACCCAAGATGGCTATGTTAAATTTATCTGAGGTAAATAACCTTTTTCTTTCTTTTCTAATGCTGGTATAGACAAAGATATTTTTCTATCATTTCATTCAATATTTTCCTGCATTATCTCTAAATGATGGCAACTTCTTTCTTTTCTCCTTTTTTTTTTTTTTTTTAGCTTAATGACTATTAGTTAACAATAGGAGAAAGTTATTCCTCCTTTCTTTTAAAAACAAATTTTCATACCACATTTTCTTCAATTTAGTCAAAGACTAAAAGTAATACACAATGTCATTACCTTGCCTACAGTGAAATATGCAGTTATTCAGATCCTGGATAGAGTCTGAATAAATGAAAAATGAAAAAAACAGGGAGCAGAATAATATAGATGACATGACATTACTGAAATGTCATTTTGAGTCAAAAGTCATGCTCAGAACAGAATTAGTTTTCATTGTGATATTTAAGAAGAATATTTTTTCTTTATCATGGATTTTCTGCTTTTAAATATATAGTGCTAATCAAATTAAATGTCATGCAAGGTCAGGAATTATTTAATCTGTGTAAATTATAAAGTGAATAATTATTATAGTCTGTATTTCTGTGTCCACATGCAGAATAGATACTAGAGGAGCCTTATTTTTTACCATGTAAAAGAGAGCATTTTAAAACCAGGATTATAGAAGTGATTGTGACACCTTTTACTCACCTAGACTATCTAAGATCTTCTATAGCCATATTGATGTTTATGTGACCAAATGCGGTATTTTCCTGGGAATAACAACACTTTCGGTCTGTATTAGCTACCTTTGGTTTCCCCATAATCATGCCTTGTCTTCACTCTCCTTGAAAGTATAGAAGCGGATATGCAAAGGAGGTAATATCATGAGTTGGATTTATGCTCCCTTATCATTTCCTCTAAATTCTTTTTGCTATGAAACTGAAAAAGTTGAGCCAATGAGTAAAGGAGACAATGATCGCTTACCTGACATTCAGTTTCTATGTCATAAGTTACTTTTCAGTGTATCACATTCAATCAGTCTACTAGAATGATTGTAATTAACATATTTCATGTTGCTTTTCCAAATTAATGGAAAGCTGGCATCGTGATGTCATTGGCATAGTACATAGCACAGAGGAGATAAATGATTCTCTGATTTAGAGGCAGACAGGCAGAATGATGATTTCTGCATGAATGCCTAGGAATACTTCCCTCCAGATTCGCAATAACTCAGATATGATCATTGTCAAGGTATGGTGTTGAGGACAGCTGTTGAACTACTGAGGACACTGTAAAGTTTTGTTCTGAGTTAGAAAACAGGTAAAGGAACTGTGAGAGCTGATGAAAATTTAGTTTCATTTACCTTGTGATAGATAGCATGTGACTTTTTAAAATCTGTATATAAAATGCCAGAGAAAACATATTGCTAAAATGGAAAAGCTCTACCTTTTGTTATTAGTTTTTCAAATGGCTCCCTGCATGAACAACATTTTATGACACACCATTACAGTGTTCAAGATTAGCATTAGCATTACTGATTACAATTTCTGTATTTACAAATGTGTTGAAAACAGAAATATTTCTACCAATTAACTTCAGTGATCTACAGACAAAACCAAACAAAACAAAACAGAAAACCCATAACACCTGATTTATGCCAACTGGTGCATTCAGTTGGCTTTACTGTTGATTCAGTTTAACAAGTTAAGTTTTTTACTGAAATACAGTTTTTACCCATCATCATTTAATCATTGCAAGCAATTTTAATATGAATTTTAATAACTGAGAAGACAAGTTGCATTTTTTATTACCTCTAATTCATGATGTCTTAGCAGATCAACAACTGTGCTACTTCATTATGAGGGTTACCCTGTGACTGTAGAGAAGAAAAAAATCCAGTGGAAAATTGCCCACCTGTTTGCTGGAAAGTCTTATACATTTTCTCATATTGACTAAAAACCCTAGCATCTCTTCCCATACTCTGGCTCCTTTCCTCCTCTCTCTCTTTTTCTCTCTTGTAGTTGCTAAGTTGCACAATTAGAAATGTTGCATATGAAGAATAAAATGCATGCTGTGCATGCATGCATGTTGTGCTGCCTAACATCATTATGTTGGTCTACATTTATGTGTTGGTTTAGGATGGGATAGAGTTTTTTTCTTTGGTACGGTGCTATATTTTGGATTTACAAGGAAAAACATGGTAATAACACACCACTGTTTCAGCTGTTATTGAGCAGTGTCTACACAGAGTCAGATCTGCCTCAACCTCAATGACTGTGAAAAGTTAAAAAAATTATATGCATGAAATAACATTACAAGGAAATAAATAAGCAAGAAAAAGAACATATTCAGGCCAGACCAGGCTCTGAGCAATGTGATCTAGTTGTAGATGTCTCCGTACATTGCAAAGTATCTGGACTAGATGATCTTTAAGGATGTCTTCCAACTCAAACAATTCTATGATTCTATGATATTAGAAACAGATAACCTAATGATATGAAGAGATTATTTTCTCTATGGAAGGATAGTAACATTAAACCACATGGATTTCTTGATTTGGCAGTGTAGCAGGTAGATATTTGCTGACTTCCAGATGCCCACCCAAGCATTCTTACACATCTACTCTTCAACAGGACAGGGACAGAAAAAAAGACAGGAAAGACTGTGGGTCAAGACAAAGACACTATTAACTTACCAGTTACCATAATTCCCTCTCAGACATTTCCTAGATACTGAAAATTCCCTATTCCTAGACTCCACAAGACGTCATTATTTTATAAATATAAGGTTTTTAAAATGCTTATGTTTAAAACTGTCACCATAGTATCCACAACAGTCTTGCTTTGGGGAGTTTGTGAACACCCTTGTAGTGTTCTCTGTATAACATTCCTTACTGCAGAATTAACTATAATACGACACTTAGGCCTGTGGAAATACTTGCACAGCATGTGCCAGTTAATTTAAAACATCATAGGTTTTTTTTTGGTTTTTCTTTTTTTTTTTTTAATTACTTGTTGCTTTTCATCTCTGTGTAGCAAACAGAAAATCCCCTCAAAGATAAACAATATTCTAAAAACTGTAGTTTTGAGTGGTCAGATTCTCAGTTTTACAGGTATGTAATTCTAGAGAAAAGGTGTGTTTGAGCATTTGTAGGTTCACAGTAAAGAGATTGAACAAAATAAACCCTTTTTGAAGAGAAGGGTAGCTTGTTATTATATTTCTACCCTCTTTATGCTGTGAATAGCATTGTACCCTATTCAACATAAGGCTATCAGCCCTCAGGATGACTATTCATAACTGTTTGCAGCTGAAGCTATGTTTTCTACATTGCTGGAATTATGTCTCTTTAACAACTTGAATATGATTGAAAAGTGTGAAAGACTGTATAGTTGTCCAAGAGACCTTTAAGTCCTCAAAATTCTAAAACTGTCAGTTTTCAGCAGCTGGAATATGATTTTTTATTTCCCTGAGGTAAGAGTGACAGTTTCTACATGGCATATGACTTTTCTGTTGGAAAGGTACCCAAAATTATACAGCAAAAATAACCTAAAGAAATTATTTTCACTCCCAGTAAAATAATGAAAATGGACAAATTAGTATTGACAAATTCAAAGGAAAAATGTATCCTCGCATCAACACTGAGTCTACCTTTAGTAAAAATCTATCACCTTTCCAATATCAATTATGGACTTCTGAAATGCATCATTTCATAAGAATTCTCCAGAACTATGTGTTTTGTGAATGTTTTTATTGAACATAATCAGAAGTAGCGGTAATAAAATCTGTGCCCAGGTCATCAGCTATTGAACTTCTGTGTAAAACCAGTTTAAACAATAAAATTGTAAGAGATGAAAGAAATTACAACATGAGTGACAGTGCTTTTCCTGCTGAATTCTGACTTCAACACATGTAGTTCTTGGTCTGAGATGTTGACGTCACACTAAAAATGCCATCATGATTGGCAGTTCACATACATATATCATATTTCATATATATCATATATCATATTGGCAGTTCAGTGCATATCTAAAACATGGAGATATATTAGGTCACTTGAAACACTAAACTAATGTAACTTCCTGGTTGATTTACCAGGAGTGACCCCTGTTCTATAGGTTTTTGCAAAAGATTATGAAAATATATTCAATGGAGACGTTGTAGTTTTTGTACCGGAGTGATGAAAATGAGAATCAGAATCAGAGACCAGAGCAAATCTTCTCCCAAGGAGAAGTGAGAGATTTCTTTTTCCACACATTCATTTTTTCGTTGGAAGTAAAAGCAATACTATTTTAAACAGAAACACAAGATGAGCTATTGCATCTAGACTGCATTTTGGGAGGTTTGAAGAGACTGAACCATTTCTTGATTTCTGAATCCTGGGTATTTGCCAATGTACTGATCGTATGTGTGAGCAGCTGGAGCACTTCTCTGCTGAGTGTCCCTGTTAGGGCAGTATAGCATATATGTAAATCTAAGAGTAATTAAGACTGAAACCCTTCTCTATGACTATGCTATCAGAACCCTAGACTATAATTTCTCCATAGCTCAGCAAACTATTTTTAAATGTTCTGGTACTAATCATACTTGAATTATTAGAAATAGCTATACAATCATATGCTGTTAAAACTGACAAAGGAATGCAACTTGACTGACACTATGTAGCACAGCAGTTTTTGCACTGCATGGCAGTACCACAGCCTTTAATGTTACAGTTCTCAGCAATGATGAAGGCACTGTAGAACATCTTTTTATGGATAATTTGAATTATGCAGCATTAAGCAAGAATGACTGAAATCCCTTCACAGGTAGTTATTTTAGCTTTCGTTTCCCCATTGGAAGCTGGATGATATGAGGGGGGAGGGAAGGAAAGCAATATTAATTGGACTAATTTCTATATTCTAATTTTGATAATCTGAATCTTCTCTAGAGTGTCTTTTTCCACTGACAAGTTAAAAAAAAAAAAAAAAAGAAGAAGTCTGGTCATGACATTCATATTTGAGTTAAATTCTGTAGGTGATTGCATAGTCAGTGCCTCCTTTCCATCCAAATAGATCACCTTAGCCTCTGCCTTTCCTCTAAAAACAAAAGCATTCATCATTTTCTTCCTCTCTTGTTACTCTCTGTGATTAGTATATGAAAAAGAAGAGCAAGCCATTCAGAAAGCAAACTCCATCCATGAAAGTTTTAACCCATGATACTGGCTTTGCATAGGGAAAATTAAGTGAAATTGATTGCATTTTTATATCACATAGAATCACTATTATTCGATTTTAAAGAAGATAGATTACAAATTAATCAGCTGGTATATATTTGATTTGCAATAACTCAGCAGTGAACAATTTGTTTCTTCTTTTCAAGGTTCAAAAACAGATGGATTTTTGGAGGTGCTGCATGCTTCTATCTCCTACAGAAACTGTAAGTCATTTTCATAATATCATGCTGGCATAGAAACATATGTTATAAAGATCACAGAGTGGATTTTTTTGTTCAGAAACAATTTCTGTTGCCAAAGAGCAAAGAGTTTGGAAAAGGGAACTGAAACTGTTATTGCTTTGTGGCTTATTATATGGTATCTGTTCCTAACACATTAAGCATTCATAAAGAAAGAGGAGAAGAATTTTAGAGGGATTGTTCTCCTGTCTTCCCTTGGCTTTATAGCTTCTATACCTTTATTTATGTTTTCTAGGTTAAATCATAGACTTTCCTGTATGGTGCTTCAAAAGAGATATGAACTTTGCAATTGTTCTCATTTAAATGAAAGAGAAAGTTGTGCTCTTGGTTAGGTTTCAAAAGCAGTGCCAAAACCCAGGAGGTTGCAACTCAGCACAAGAGACAATTGTGAGCAATAGGTGTATAACTAATAGAAAGCATTCAGCTTAATTGTATGCCTTGTTGCCAATATCTCTCTTCATGGTCAGGTTCCTGCTGTTCCATCTCCCACCTCATTCTCTCCACTCCAAGTAGAAGGTACTTGGGCAAATGACTGGGAGTTCTCTTGAGATCAAATGATGAGGGCAGCCATCCTCCAAGGTACAGTTTCTCCGATATTTTGATGCTATGGTCAGTACATTCGATTCACTTTCTTACCTGCAAGACAGTGAGATAGCCTTGTGTAAATGGATGGATATGAAGCTGTAAACCGCACAGTTATTATAGAAACAGAATGTTGCCCACATGATATTGAAGAAAATAATACCAGTCAGGGGAAGTTTTAGAGTAACGCTTACGAAGAGCAAAGATTACAATACAGAGATGCTGCTTCTTTGTCTCCACAGAAGTTTTCCAGCTTCCACTCTTCTTAGAACAAATCACAAGATCCAAGTAGATTTGTTTCATAAAGGAGAGTACCATAATGATACCTAAATATTGATTATTTCAGTCTTTTACACATTCTTTTTCTCTCCTTACATGGATTCCAGGCTTTTCAAATATGTTCTGTTTGATATTCTTGCTTTACTTCCTTTCTTTTATTATCCCAGCTTTCATTTTGGCATCAATTCTGTTTTAACTTCACTGGAAATAAGTACACTGGGAAGCAAATTCTCTGAGACAATCACTGTTCCACTTGCATAAAAAAGCCTAGCACTTATTATTTTTTATGTAACTTAGTATGATACACTGGAAGTAAAAGTGAAATATTGTGTGAAATTTATTAAGGTTGCAATGGCAGTCTTCTTTTCCCTACTGCACAGGATGTTACTGCACAGGATGGCAAAAGTAAAATGATGAACATACACAGCTGCTCGACCCCACCCTCCCCTCCCTTTTTGGCACCCACTAAAAACCGAGCTGAGTTTCAAAAAAATGTTATTAATTTTTATTAGCTTCACCTCTGTGCCTGAGAAGATCATAGAGAAGATCCTCCTAGAAGCTATGTTAAGGCACATATGAGATAAGGAGGTTATTCGAGACAGTCAGTATGGCTTCACTAAGGGCAGATCTTGCCTGACCAGTCTGGTGGCCTTCTATGATGGAGTGACGGCTACGGTGGACGGGGGAAGGGTGATGAATGTCACCTACCTGGACTTCTGCAAAGCCTTTGACATGGTCACTCACCACATCCTTCTCTCTAAATTGCAGAGGTGTAGATTTGAAGGATGGACTGTTTGATACATTAGGAATTGGCTGGCTGGACGCAGCCAAAGGGTTGTGATCAATGGGTCTGTGTCAGGGTGGAGGCCAGTCACAAGCGGTGTCACACAGGGGTCAGTCTTGGGACTGGTGCTCTTCAACATTGTCATCAATGACATAGCCAGTGGCATCAAGTGCACCCTCAGCAAGTTTGCAGATGGCACCAAACTGAGCGGTGCAGTTGATACACTGGAAGGAAGGGAAGCCATGCAGAGGGACGTGGACAGGCTGGAGAAATGGGCCCATGAAAACCTGATGAGGTTCAGTAAGGCCAAATGTGGGGTGCTGCACTTGGGTCGGGACAATCCCAGGTATGTATATAAACTGGGGGAAAATCTCTTTGAGAGGAGCCCTACAGAGAAGGACTTTGGGGTCCTGGTGGATGAGAAGCTGGACATGAGCCAGCAGTGTGCACTTGCAGCCCAGAAGGCCAACTGTGTCCTGGGCTGCATTAAAAAAGGTGTGGCCAGCAGGAAAAGGGAGGTGATTGTCCCCCTCTACTCAGCTCTTGTGAGACCCCATCTGGAGTACTGAGTCCAGGCCTGGGGCCCCCGGTACAGAACTGGACTTGTTTAGCTTGGAGAAGAGAAGGCTCTAGGGAGACCTCATGATGGCCTTCCAGTACTTGAAGGGAGGAGGGGGAACAGCTGTTTGTGAGGGTGGATAGTGATAGGACAAGGGGGAATAGTCTTAAACAGAGACAGGGGAGGTTTAGGTTAGATATTAGGAGGAAGGTGGAGACACACTGGAACAGGTTGCCCAAGAAAGTTGTGGATGCCCGATCCCTGTAGGCAATCAAGGCCAGGCTGATGTGAGAACCCTTCTTTGTTTTCTGGCTCAAAGCTTGCTTCCTGATGTATTTCTTGTGATAAGACTCTAACTAATTTATTGAGGAGGTGAGTGATGGGTGCTACTGTGTGACGATCAACATCAGTTTGTAGACATTTGAAAACACCTTCCTTCAGAGCTGTTTGCCTCCAGATGAGAGTGTTCAGGATTGTTTACTGGCGGAAGATATGGCCTGTGACTAAATAGCTCCAGCTTGGTATGGGAAAACTGGGGAGTGATACCATCGTGTCATGTGAAAAACAGGATGAAGGTGGGCATCCCTGCTCCCTCTTATCTGCTGGCAAGGACTGGAAGATGGGAACAAAGGAGTTTCTGCTGAGATCCCAGAGCCAGTAGCTGCCACACCAAGGAGAGCTGACTCGACCACTTTGGACTTATAAATAAGTTTTTACTACCACTGAAAAGTTGTCATCATCAACAGAACAACAATGCCCGATGACCCACCACTAGTGAAGATCAATGAACTAGAAACCATGCTGGACCCATGGTGGTGACTATCTCCCTTTTGCTTCCTGCAAAGATTCCTTGCTTCTATTTCCTACCTTTTCTATCACTCTTCTTCCCTTCCCCATCTCCTTGAATGACTAGGATTTGTAATAATCTGGTTGGACCAACATTTGAACCGTTGTTCCTTAATCTCACATTGGGTATACATATATCAAAGAATCTCCTCTCCCTCCTATAAATTGGAGCAAGACAGCTGGATGTAGCTCTGGGCAGCCCGGTCTAGTGGTTGGCAATCCTGCACATAGCAGGGGGGTTGAACGTAGATGATCACTGTGGTCCCTTTCAACCTAGGCCATTCTATGATTCTATGATTATTCTTATTTTTGCCACTAGGACTACAATGAGATATGAAATATCATGTCCCACATTTTTTTTTTTAAATGCAATAGACTCATATTCATGGAGTCCTCAATGGTTTTTGTAAATAAGTCTCCTTTCTCTGCTCCAGATACTTTCATGGAAGAGTAAAAATGTTTAGGAAATGATGCTTATCTGAGGAAATGTAGATGAATAGCATAAGAATCTGCTTAAGCTACCCACTGTCAATCATCAAGCTTACATCAAGATAGTAAAATAGAATCTGAATATTGGAAATATTTATTTGGAGTATAATTAACAACACTGATGTATGCTTAGTTGTGAAAGATCACAAAAAATCCTGTTCTTCAAAGCTAATCCAATATTCTTTTCATCTGAGATAAAATTTATTAACACTAACCTTGGTGCAATTGAAAAGAGTTGAACTCCTGGAATGTGAATTTTGAAGCCCTCGTGCAAATCCTTTCCAAGTCAGTAGGTGTTTCTTCATTTACTTGGAGGATGCATAACATATGCCCCGATTCTCTGCTCTTCGGGTGCTAGAAAAAGCCTGAGAATGTCATGGGCTTATAAGTGATGTAGTACACTAAACAGTTGCTTTAGTATACACATTCTTCATTATCTTAATCTGTATTGCTTTCTTAATGTTGAATATAATATACATCTCTATTAAATGCACTACATAACGTCATATAGTGTTAAGAATAAATTGAAAGTGTGTATTATTGCTGGAAGTAAACCAATTCAGTAATAACCCCCTGTTGCTTTAGCGCTCCACATGATTACACATTGTTTCTATTTCCAACTTATTTTTCATAGTCCTCCTACAAAGTACTTTAAAAAGATACACATATGATGTTTTTGAGGGGGTTGCTGTCACAATAAAAGATATGTTAGAATGAAAGTTCCTGTATTCTAATTAAGGAAGGTTAAGGAAGTTTGTTCCAGTGTAAGAATTCACCTATAAGAGTTCACTGTATTATATGGCGAATAATTTTAATAAACAGAAAATTGTTGCTCCTTTTGACACCAGTTGTCAACTTCCAGTCAACATAATTTCAGCAGTAAGTAGTAAGCCTCAAGATCATGAACTGGTGTGTATTTTGTACACTTAATTTTGAGATAGTAAATAATTAAAAAAATATATTTTAGTGTAACTTTTAGACTCTTCCAGAACATGAGACTTGATAGACCCATGTACATTGAGGAACGGTGTTTAGACACCTTGGTCTCCAATAAGACTGGAAAGCAGATCCACCAAGCTAAATAAATACTTCTTTTGAGTGCTGTTCTAAAATGTTTTCTGAGTCTTGAGGGACTGCAGATACAATGCAACAAATGTCTCTCCTCCTAATCTATATATATATTGTTCATGAGAAAAGGAGGTTATGCTTTTGTTTCTAGAAACTATACATTAAATATTTCCTCTATTTAGATAGAACACTGCTAAGGATCTGAGCAGACAAAATAATATCACAAATTTGCTATCTTTCTGTCTGTATCACGATTCAGGATGATGGAGTACAGGTGATCTTCATTAAATGTTCATAGAAAATCTCAATGAAGAATACCCCATTATCTTCTTAGGTGGCCCAATTTAAGATATGGTGGAGAATGCCCATGTAATTTTTATTCATGCTCAGTTCATGAGTATGATTATGCCTCATTGCCTCATTTGATTAATGAAATCAGTATTTCTTTATTCTTCCTTATTCACCTTGCAGTCCTAAGTGTTGAGCATTGTCAAAATGCAGCATTATTAGTCTCTTCCTTAGCAATTTTAATATACTCTAACTCAAATAGTAGAGTGGATTACAAACGTTATTGGTGATTACCTTAATAAAATGGGTGGTAGAATTTTCCTTGTTCTGCAATGTAGGCAGTGGGGCACAAGGATACCAGCCTATACAAGTATTGTGTAATTTAGGTGGTCAACTTCAAAATTTAGACCTCATTTTTCAGAAAACTCTGTTTTTTTCATTGCTCTCATTTCAAATAAATTTGTTTGCACTTCAATACTGAGTGACCTTGTGAAACTGCCTTTGAGTATTATATCTGGAACACCTTTCTCCTATTTTAAAAGTTAGTCACAATGTTTAAGTCATCTAATTTGTTTATCTTTCTAACAGCTTATTTTGACATAGATAGTATTGAATTCTCTGATATAATTTTCATATCCTGACAATTATTGAATATTCTGACATGAGGAAATTTCTATTTAATCCCATTTTTCTTGGATTCACACTGCGAGTTGATTTGAAATAGAAACACTCACATTCCTTAATTTTCTTAATTTCTTGTAGCTCTATCAGTATTTTCCATAGTTTTCTAATTCTTGTTAATAATTATGCTAAGATTATGATTTTTAAAATCTCTTCTGGCAGTGAGTTCTGTGGAATTACTGTGCATTAAATTAGAAGGTAATTCCTCTTTCAGGACTAGGTCTAGAATTAATTTCAGCAGCACTTTAACATCAGTGTTACACATACATGTGCTTGTTTAATAATTAATAAGTAAATTTCAAAAAATATATATTTTTTTGAGATATATGAGTTCTGAGGTAAAATAGGACTGTAATGCAGTACCATATTTACTTTCAGAGTCCATTGATGTTTCTACAATCTGCGTATCTGCATAATTAGAGGAAATATGTGTCTAACTTAGACATCTCCACAATTACTTTGGAGACAGCTGGCATACATGCTTTAATTTAACTAACAATCCAATATCTACATTAGAACAGTCTCAAAACTAATTGTTCTGTATTGTTTTGTTTTTTGCAAAATCATTCACATTGCCAATTTTTTCAGCAGTACATAATCTTTAGTTTTCATGTGGGGCAATTGCAACAGTATTAATTCATGTTATATTTCATGTCTGAATCCTTGCCAACACTGCAATCATTAAGAGTTATTGTGTGAATTTGCCAGTTTTGATGTTGTGAGATCTTTTCATTCACATTTGCTCCAGAATGTGTGCAAATCCCTGTGCATTTTGTTCTCCTAAGACAATATATTTTTGATGATGAAATTTTTTTGCAAAGTTTCTGTCATTCTATAAATCAAATTTCAATGACAGTAATTGTTTTGTCTTTTGGCACCTATGTAGCTATTTCCAAAATCTTTATATTTATCTTATTGATTCTCCAAAGTATACATGGAATTTCATTTAGTTGACTCAAATAACAATGAACAAAAAATAACTTGGGATATAGATTAAGGCTTTTGTTTTATATTTATGGAACAGCACTGCTAAGTTCATTTTATTGATGCATAGGATACACTTTACAAATGTAGATCGTGATGTGTATAGATGGCTTTCCTTTCTTGGTCTGGCATGGCTGCTTTCAGGAGGGTGTTCAGAGAATGCTGAGATTTCAAGAGAAACTTTTAATTGTCATGAAACTCTCAGCCAGTATGAAAAAGAACTCTGTAAACTGTGTAGTTACCCTAACAGTCTGGTGTGAACGGAATTTCTTGTTTGTTGGATAACTAGAAATGTATCTGTGTCAGTGTTTGCTAGTATTAGTCGGGAATAGTGCTAGGACTACTTGTGGGTGGGATTTTTGAAAGGACTCCCACTTGTCATAATTTTCCCGGTACTATGACAGTTCTGCTGACATCACTGGCAGCAGACTGGATTACAATTAAGCCAGGGAGCATATTTTCCATTTCTTCTTTCCTTCTTTCCTCTCTCCCTTCTTCCCTCCTTTTATTTCTTTTTATTGTATGAATGTATTTATTTCACTTTTGTAATAAAATATTTTTCCTCAGCATCTGCCATCTATCAACATCAGAGGAGTTAAACAAAATGAAACAAAACAAAACAAACAAACAAAAAAACAAAACAGAAGATCCTGTTATAGTTCTGATCTGTTATAGTTACAAAACAGCTAATATCAAAGGGTAGTATACGTTTAGATTTATGATATGCTTGAGTGAGCTTTTCAGCCTACAGTCAGAAATTACTGCTCTTGTCAGTATACACAGCAAAGATAAGTTTGTGCTCCTTTAATTTAGAACAGCCAGCTACTCTCAGACAGCAGTGCAGAATTTGGGTGCACAGATAGAATTGAAGATAAATACAAGTAGAGGAGCTCAAATTGAGCAATGCTTTCATAAGTTATAAAAGCAATTTTAAAATCAATTTGTCATTTGATCAAATTGCACTTCAAGTTTTGGAAGATAGAATTGAAATGCTGAGTCCACTTGGTGAGTTAAAATCCTGCTAACAACAATTCTGCACTTTGAATCCGATAGTATTTCTATTGTAAGTTCCGGATGGTTCTGACATACAGGCTTTGCACCACGGTACTTTGTCAAATCATTTGCTATGATTGCCTTTCTGAACTTCTCTGAAGGGATTTTTTTGGTACTCTTATATGAGATGATTGATTATGGTTTCAGTTGTTAAGATGTGGGTGCACAACTTGTCATGAAAATGGACAAATACATATATTGCCATAGCAGTTCCCTGGAAAATGCAGCATGACTTTAAACCACAGTTGTGAGTGCTGTTTGGGGTTTTGACAGTTTCAGATTTCCACATCCTATCCTTGCTTCAGTGGTGTATCTACTGAATTATATCAAAACTCCTTCCCTGAATTCCCTGTAAGTTCTATAAGAGGAGATGCCATTTGTTTCTAATTGCTACCCCATTAAACTACATCATGGGTGTATATCATTTTGGCTTTCCTAGCCTGCACTGAGTGAAGAGGAATCATCTTGGGCTGCATAGTTTCTCCAAAAGTAATGCTTCCTATTTATTTCCATGGAAACTACCACAGATACAAAGAGCACAATAATACTAATGGATAGAACAAATTCTCAGCCTCAAAACACTATTTTTCCACACTGTCACCACCATTAGTTATTCATTTTTGCTAGCAATTTAAAAGAGCCTGCATGTCATGCTGATAAAGATCTGCACCAGTGGAGGTGACACACTGTTGCCACTGCTGAAACTCACCACCCACCATTTCATTGTGCTCACATACAGGTTTGGTCTCCATAAATGTTCAACAAGTGTTGATGAATATCAGTGGATGTCACCTACATGGAGGTATTCACTTCCACACTTGTGCATCATATGCACCTTCACATTAGATGTCATTCTGTCAGACTGCCCCTCTGCTGCCGTCTGTCACTAGGCAACAACATGCAAGAGAATATTGGTGGTAAGGTTCAGCCTCTGATGCCACACCACAAACATCCACCTCTGACATTGTGGGCCAACATAATGAAAGAAGAGGCTTTACTTTCAGAGCAGCCCTTGTAAAATATACTGTGTTGTTAACATATAAGTAACAAAACATTTTAATTTTTAATATTTTTTTAAACATTAAAAAAAAATAGAGAGAAGAACAAAAACATAAAACTAGTGGAATATTTGACCTTGTTTTTGTGAAACAAATTCCTCAGGCTGATCTGGTATCAGTGGTTGCAATTCTCAGTGAGGTCTCAAAGTGCTCTTCTGTTTTTGATGAAATTTTACTCTTTCTATGCTTCATCCTTGAAAACTGTTGTTCAGATACACGTGTATTGCCAAAGAGTGATGACATGAGTAAGATGAGATTGAGAAGTGAAAGATACTTTTCTCTGCTAAGATAGAAAATGTAAAAGTTTGGTGAAGAGACATGATCAGTGTTATGAGTTGAATATCTGGTTGCAACTCTATACATTTCATTTGAAAATTTGAAGGTAATATATTTATATCAACTGAATGTTGTTTCACATGCATAAATTGATGATTTTTTCGGCAATCTTGAAACCTATTCTCAAATTCCTTCACCAAAACAGAAAGCATGGCTGTATATTCTTTGTTGTTCAGAGCCCTGTGGCTAGCCAGTGTATCAAAATGCATGCAATTATTTGCCATCACTTGAGTCAGCACTGTATAGCACTGCTCTCCCCCCATGCCCTACTTTTAGTTGACACAGAGTTAATAGGGCACTGATGGTTGGCTGTTGCTGAGTGATGGGTGTGTGCCAGGAGCCACTCTGAGGGAACAGCAGCTGGCTTTATAGAGCGAGGAGTGGGGCAGGCTGCACTGTGAGCTGTGCTGGGCCACAAGTGGCCCACGGGCCCCACATTGGCCATGCCTGAACAGTACGTTTCCTTTTGTAGTTTCTGTGCACACAGGCTAAAGGCCACCTTGAACCCAGCTGCACATTTTGCAATCTGCAGCACTGGGAGGGAGGGCTGAGGGTCTCTTCAGAGGGAAAAACATAGTAAGAACAATGAGAGAAATACAGAAAGTCAGAAGAGTGCAGAACAGTACTTCTTTCCATCTGCAGGCAGGGCTCTTAAGAGTCACCTCCCAGCAGTTTAGTGTCCCTGTTTTGTAGAGTTCAGAGGCCGGAGTCTTTCCAAACTCCTACACTTCGATTCTAGGATACCAGTTCAGATCCAGCTGTAACATCCCACACATGAAAGGAGGGAAGTGTGACCAGATTAGCACAACCTCCCCCACCTTGTTAGATTGAAGTGAAAGTAAAAATCTAGGTCCAAACACAACCAACAGCTTTAATGAGCATCTCCATACTATAATTATCTTAAAAAGTATTGGCACTCTCACAATTATAACTATCTAAGCTGGGTGGCTAAACTATGTGACTTTATAAGAAATTGAAACAAGACTTGCTTTACCTAACAACTTTGTGAGAGAGAAAGAAAAGAGAAATGAAGCTGTGGGGGAAAAAGAGACAGACAGAGAAAGAGATCACCAATCTGGGTTCCAGCACTGATCCAGCCAGTGTGGCTGAGTGAGGTCCTCAGTCTGTGAGAGTTCTCATCCAGAAGTTCCAAACTCTCTAAGCCTCAAAGCCTCCCCAGATTTCTCTTGGGTATCCTTCTATGCTACCTAGATTTATGGGGTTCATTGTCAACAATTTGGCCATAAACAAGTTTGCAGTCAAAACTTTGCAGTAAACAAGAGATTTTAGGGCAGAGCAAAGCAGTCCTGTCTACACAGTGCTCGCTCCTCTGACCAGGTCTTCAGCCTTTAACCTGTTGTCATGGCAATGATCTCATCTTGCAAGTGTGAGAAAATGTGGGACATAACACAGATGAAGTCTTTTTCATTGATCTGCTATACCAGCCTCTTACTTAGAAGCTTTTATTCCATATGTTTTGTCCTGTAGAGCTATACCTTAAATGGGAACCATGGGGAAATTTCAGTGGACCATTATGTAATCCCTAGAGAAATATTCTCCGCCTATTCTGTTTCCATATGGGAGGGTAGTATTGTGTACAGTGCAGAATGGGGACTTTTCAGTGCAACTTGAATACTTTTCTCATGCAGGTGCGTAGTTCTGCTCAGCCTCAGAGATAATACATATTTATTTTCAATAAAACTACATCGAATTTCATCTCTGATTGTACGGTCCCTACTGCACATATATATAAATATTTCAAAACTATGAAGGAGGAAGCTGGTGAACAAAAATTTTGCTGAAAGTTATTGCATAGTAGTATTTCTCCTTCTATTCAATTAATAATGTGTTTCTCTAACACTGTTGGAAAAAAAAAAGAATATTTTTTGCATCTCTGTACTAACAAAATTCTGTTCTGGAATTATGTATTATTTTTTATGTATTTAGCATAGTGAAAAATGAGATTATTTGCATACACGTTAAATGAATACATTCTCAATTATAATACATTTAAGTTGTTTACAGTAAGTATCTGTTTCAATGATCATTGCTAAAATCATTATAATATTGTAATTTTGCTTTTAAATCAAGATACTCTAGAGCTAATATAATCTAAATACTTAGGTCTGCTATTTTTTTGTTTGTTCGTTTGTTTGTTTGTTTACTGTATGGTATGAGATTTACTTCTTATGCCATGCAAAATAACAACAGATTTTTCAGTATAAGATAGTAAGTCGTAAGATAATAATTCATTACATTATTGCCCAGTGACTGCCTCATTACTACTGTATAAGAATATATTAAATCAATAGGCATATTTCCTGCTAGTAAGTATATACGGTATCCCTACTCATCTGACTTGTTCGTTGCTGTTTCTTGGATTATAAAGACAAGATGACAAGGAGTGTTCTGTGATGAATATTCTTTTTTTACCTAGGGTAATTGCACTTAAAATTGTCCTTTGGGAACATGCTGCTCACACCTGTGATGTGTCTGTTTCCATCTATTTTTTATTTACTCTATAGATGTGATCTGTAATACCAATAAGGATGTAAAATATTAAATCTCCATTCCACAGAATTTCACTAATATATGATATAGGAAAAAACACTTTCCCAAATTCTAAATGGCAAAAAACCTTTTGATTAGCCTGATGACCTAGAACTGAACTTGGAATAAAACTGAAAATGCTGGAGGAAGGGTATGTTCAAACTAAGTGCATGTGGCTTTCCATCAGAAATATATTGCTATTGACCTGATGAACCCATTCACATTCAAGCTGATGGACCCATGGAAGATGAAAGTGGGGTATGGACATTCTTATGGAGTGTGTGAATTTCTTTCATTGTTCTCACTAGCAGGAGAGGAAAAAAATTCTGCAGCTCTACTCAGTGACTAACGTTTGTAATCTCAGAATTCTATTTGCATTTTGAATGACTTCTCCCGTTGCCAAATTTACGTGAATCTGGCCTATAAATTAAAGAAAGAGTAGGCAGCAGGGATGGGGCTGACAGATAGATGAACGGAAAAAAACATGCAAATGCATAAGCTTCATTTCCTCAGAAAAACAGACTAAAAGAGTGTCTGCAGGTACCTGTTAAAGGGGCATACTTAGCAGTAGTTTCAGAACGAGCACTAGTTCATATTAAGAGAGCAGATGCACAACAAATCACATGATAAAGGCCATTAAATTTCTTTTTGTGAAATGTTATTTTGAACTATTACTATCCAGGGTACACAAGAAAGAAACAGGTAGGGAAAAATGAGAAAAAGTCCAGTTCTGGAACAAAAGACATGTGAGAAGAGCACAAAGCTTGTGCAATAGGACTCCTGTCAGAACTTTCACTGAACATACTAATGCCAGGGGGTTTACTAATGACCAGGGACTTAACTTGAATTTTCAGAAGGAGAAGTCACTGGCATCTCCTGCTAACTTCAGATAAAACTGCATCTGAGAGAAATTAGAATCCCTGTAAATAAACTTTGTTCTCTTTATCGGTTAGAATGACAAGTTCTTATTGGCAAAAGAAACCACATGCAAATGGATCCCAAGATCTTTTCCAAGCTTTCCAAATATGCAAACAAATTCCAAACATGCAACAGCATATCCAACATACATACCTGATATTTTCCAAGTTGCACGCAAATATTAAATCACGACTTTCATCTGAAAATGATGTCATGTCTTGTTTTGTCATACTATTATTAGGATGAAATTCTTTAGATGGTAGGCATAACTTCAGCATGACCATTTATTTGTTAGTATTTAAATTTAACTTACTGAACAAATGAGTTGCAAAAGAAGAGAGAGAGCTACCCTTCTGTTCAGAAAGATTGGATAGTTAGAACAATGAGGGATATGGATTAGTGAACATGGTGGTGATGAGCTGATGATTGGAGTAGATGACCTTGGTGGTCTCTTCCAACATTAATGATTGTATGATTATATCATGGAAACAGGGTGGGATGAATCCCACAATTGGAATACCCTGATGGAGGACTACAGGCTTTTCAGAAGGGATAGACAGGTTAGGAGGGGTGGCACAGTTGCCCTCTACGTTACAGAGTGGATAGATTGCAGAGCTGTGTCTGAGGAACAGCCACGATCAGGTTGAGAGCCTGTGGGTAAAAGTCAAGGATTGGTCCTGTAAAGGGCGTCTGGTGGTTGCGGTCTGCTATAGGCCACCTGATCAGGGGGAGACTGTTGACGAGGCCTTCTTGCTTCAGCTGCAGGAAGCGTCGTGCTCACAGGCTCTTGTCCTGATGGGGGATTTCAGCCACCTGGATATCTGCTGGAATAGTGGCATGGCGGGTGACAGACAATCCAGGAGATTACTGGAGTCTGTCGAGGACAACTTCCTGGTCCAGGTAATGGATGGACCAACCCAACGTGAAGCTTTACTGGACCTGGTGCTCACTCATGCAGAGGAGAGCATTAGAAAGGTTAAGACTGGATGCAGCCTGGGCTGTAGTGACCATGCCTTGGTGGAATTTGTGGTCTTGAAGAATGTGGGCCTGGCAAAAAGCAGTGCCAGGACCCTGTGCTTCAGGAGAGCAAACTTCCGTCTGTTCAAGGAATTGATGAGCGGGATCCCCTGGGAAACTGTCCTTAAGGGCATGGGTACAGAAAAGAGCTGGCAGCTCTTTAAGGGCAACCTTTTGAGAGTGTAATGGCTATTCATCCCCCAGCAGAAGTCCAGCAGGGGATGTAGGTGACTATCGTGGCTGTGCGACGACCTGCAGCTTAAAGTGAGAGAAAAGAGGGAAATGTACAGGATGTGGAAGCAGGGTTGTGTAGCCTGGGAGGAACACAGGGCTGTTGTTCATGTGTGTAGAGATAGGATTAGGAAAGGCAAGGGGCAGATGGAGCTGAACTTGGTGAGGGATGTGAAAGATAACAAGAAGGGGTTCTACAGGTACATAGGCAGGAGGAGACATGCCAAGGAGATTGTTCCCCCTCTGATGAAAGGTAACGGGGAGCTGGCTTCCTCAGACACAGAAAAAGCTGAGGTACTCAATGAGTGCTTTGCCTCAGTCTTCACGGGTGATCAGGCTTCCCGTGTCTGTCAGGACCATGAGCCTCTAGGTGAGGGTGTGGGGACTGGCTTCTGTCCCACTGTAACCATGGAACAAGTCTGAGTCCTCCTCATGAAATTGAACTTGTATAAGTCCATGGGGCTAGATGATATCCATCCCGGGGTTCTGAAAGAGATGGCCGATGTGGTTGCTGAGCTGACCTCCATCATATTTGAAAAATCATGGCTGTCTGTGAAGTCCCCAGTGACTGGAAAAAGGGAAACATTACTCCCATTTTTAAGAAAGGGAGAAAGGAAGACCCAGGAACGTACAGGTCAGTGATCCTCACCTCTGTGCCTGGGAAGATCATGGAGAAGATCCTCCTAGAAGCTATGTTAAGGCACATATGAGACAAAGAGGTGATTTGAGAAATGGCTTCACCATTGCCTTCACAATGGCTCAGCATGGCTTCGCCAAGGGCAGATCTTGCCTGACCAGTCTGGTAGCCTTCTATGATGGAGTGACGGCTACGGTGGACGGGGGAAGGGTGATGAATGTCACCTACCTGGACTTCTGCAAAGCCTTTGACATGGTCACTCACCACATCCTTCTCTCTAAATTGCAGAGGTGTAGATTTGAAGGATGGACTGTTTGATACATTAGGAATTGGCTGGCTGGACGCAGCCAAAGGGTTGTGATCAATGGGTCTGTGTCAGGGTGGAGGCCAGTCACAAGCGGTGTCACACAGGGATCAGTCTTGGGACTGGTGCTCTTCAACATTGTCATCAATGACATAGCCAGTGGCATCAAGTGCACCCTCAGCAAGTTTGCAGATGGCACCAAACTGAGCGGTGCAGTTGATACACTGGAAGGAAGGGAAGCCATGCAGAGGGATGTGGACAGGCTGGAGAAATGGGCCCATGAAAACCTGATGAGGTTCAGTAAGGCCAAATGTGGGGTGCTGCACTTGGGTCGGGACAATCCCAGGTATGTATATAAACTGGGGGAAAATCTCCTTGAGAGGAGCCCTACAGAGAAGGACTTTGGGGTCCTGGTAGATGAGAAGCTGGACATGAGCCAGCAGTGTGCACTTGCAGCCCAGAAGGCCAACTGTGTCCTGGGCTGCATTAAAAAAGGTGTGGCCAGCAGGAAAAGGGAGGTGATTGTCCCCCTCTACTCAGCTCTTGTGAGACCCCATCTGGAGTACTGTGTCCAGGCCTAGGGCCCCCTGTACAAGAAGGATGTGGAGCTCTTTGAGAGGGTCCAGAGGAGGGCCACTAAGATGATCAGAGGGCTGGAGCACCTCTCCTATGAGGAATGGTTGAGGGAACTGAGCTTGTTTAACTTGGAGAAGAGAAGGCTCCAGAGAGACCTGATTGTGGCCTTGCAGTACTTGAAGGGAGTGTATAAACCGGAGGGGGAACAGCTGTTTATGAGGGTGGATAGTGATAGGACAGGGGGAATTTAAAACTAAAGTGAGACAGGGGAGGTTTAGGTTAGGTATTGGGAGGAAGTTTTTCACACAGAGGGTGGTGACACTGGAACAGGTTGCCCAGAAAGTTTCTGGATGCCCGATGCCTGGAAGCATTCAAGGCCAGGCTGGATGTGGCTCAGGGCTGCCTGGTCTAGTGGTTGATGGCCCTGAACATAGCAGGGGGGGTTGAAACTCGATCGTTGTGGTCCTTTTCAACCCAGGCCTTTCTATGATTCTTTGATAAGACAAAGAACCTTGTTTAAAAGCATAGCTTCAACTAGGCCAAAAGCCATACATGTGTCTTACCCAGGGACACAGAAAAATTCTGAGCAGTACAGCTGTGATTAGTAATATCCCAGTGCAAACTCGCCAAAATGTTGAAGACTGCTGAATGCCTTTCTTCCAGTAACACAAAATTACTGTTGATAAACTGGGATACTTTTCGAGCAAGCAGTAGAGATTTTCATACCAAATGATGTTGAAGGAAGACAGAAGGAAATTATGTAAATTAGCCTTCAGCCAGGACAGTAACTTTCACCTCTGTACTGTCAAAGTAACAATGCCACTCTTTAGAAAAAACAATAATACTGTCTCATCCTCAATAGATTTAAACACCTGGCATGGATACCACTTTATTAGCAGCTCAGCAGGAAGGCTGTCATCTGCTGAATTTCTAGAGGGATTTCATCTGAGCATTGGGTCAGCCTGATGCTAAGTATCTTTTGAGATCTGAACTCACAGCTTGAGGTGACAGAGGTACAAGTTTAATAGTCATGGTTAGGAAGTTCTTTCCATTTTGAGGGCTTAATTTCTGATGCTTATAACTTTCCAAACCATTAACTCCTGGAAATAACCTTTTCATACTTTTCATATCAAGCTGAACTACTTAAAAAAATTGGTTAAATAACTATTTGGTTGCTACTAAGTTAACTGAAAATAAGGTTAAAGGGGAATGAGGAAGAATTTTATATCACACAGGTTGTGCATTACAAAGAACTTTTGTTTCTGGAAATTATCAGTTTAATTAATATTAATGCTGACACAATTCAAGCTATCACAAAGCTTCTGTCTCTATCAGATAATAACTACCCCAAATACACTTTGGCTTATCAGAAGAGTCATATTTTTTGTCATCTTTTATTCCTTTTGTCTAAAAGAAATCAGTGGAAAAATAAAAAAAACAGAGAATATCTATTTTTGCTAGAGAAGGTAAAAATTGCCTTGCAAACAAACAAAAAAATGCCCCGGCAAAAAATGCCTGGGAAGAGATTTTAGTCCTTCATTAAGATAAATGGTAGAACTGCTTTTATATTATTTTTGATATTTTCTTGTATTCTGCCAACAGGAGAGCATGAACACAATACATTCTATAGTCTCAAACTGGATACACAGAAATTCCAAGAGTTTCTCTAAATTCTTTTGAAATCAAAGCAAATGTATAAAATCTTGTTTTTAATTCAGGATTACTGAAGCTTAAGGTATTCACCCCAAAAAACGGGCAGAGAAGACCAAATACAGGTCTGGGAAAAGAAAAATTAAAAGGAAAAAATATTTGCTAGGCTGCTTGAAGATAACTCATATATTACCTCTCCATCTGACACCACCTGACAAATAATTCATTATATACTCTACAGTCCTTCCTGCTTGTTTTCCTGCATCTACTCAGTCTGCTATACGGCTCTTATGCTCCTTTCAGAGGTTATTTTCTATCCATCTCCTTGCACTGTAAATTGACAATTGTTCTGCCTAGAGGCATGGTGATGGTCTCATTAAAACACCCAGGAAGTCATGGCTCCTTTGTTATTAGCAGCTGCATTTTCACAAGATATTTGAAAAGGCAGTTATTTAGTTAGCAATGATCCTATCAATATTAATAGAGTATGAAAATCATATTGAATAAGGGAAAATTCGTAGACTTAGCCTTTAATCATGTTTCCATGTAGCAGGCAACTAAGACTCATTAGGCATGCAATATAAAATCATTATAATTGGCAACACTGCAGGTGCATTCCTGGATCTTAATATACAAAGCTATTTAAAAACTACTGTAGTTTAGACTCTTGTTTATTGCAAAAGAAACGCACTCTCATCAGGTTTTCTAGCTGTTTCTTGAGCTGACATTACAAGGCTACAGACTTTAAAATGTGATCACTTATATGATACAAATTAAGATGACCTCTTGGTGTGTTGGTGTCTGTACCTCTTGAAAGACAACAGTTATATACAGAAAAATATAGAGAGAGGAATCACAGCATCCTTCTTTGATAGGTACTTTGATAGGTATGGGTGGCATTCAGAGGTAGTCTGGGAAGGAGATGCAGACAGTTTTGTTGTAGATAGATAGGACAGAGAAGCTCTTTGATTAACATGCTCCAGAGTAGCAGGCAGGAGGAAAGAAAAGATGAGAAGAGTCAAAGACATAACTTCTACTTTTAGGTTGGACTTCTGTAGGGGACAAGAGTACATAAGCAAACTGGAGATCCAGAATAATGTGAATTTATTTCCTGAGTCACGTGTACACCCCATTTCTCTATGACTCCTTGATCATCAGTGGATGGAGAAAACAAGTTACAGAAGATATTAAAGAATTGTTACAGAGGGCATTCCCAGAAGCTTCTGGGAGAAAACAGTGTGGGAGGCATTAACCAAGGAAACAAATGGCTGCTAAAACTCCTGGGCATATGGAAAATCATCATGGGAGAAACACTTGTTAACTGTGCTCCGCATGAAGTACAACTGAAATATGGGATACCCTTGCTTCATGCATGTGGGAAAATTTTCATCCAAAACACATCAAGGTTTATGTATGACAGCTTTCTCCAATAATTAAAAACTAGAAAAGAGATCCCGCATATCTACTAGCTGTAAAATCAGAAAATGTTTTCATAGCCTAACGATTTATGATTTTTATAGGATTACTATGATTTAGCTTCTTATAATGTTGGAGGGAGAAAAGGAGAAATACGCAGATCAAGATGTAGACAATGAAAATTTTAACACTATTTTTTTTCTGGACCACACAACTTGTTAACCCTTCTGATGTTAGAAACAGTCTTGAGATGCACTCTCAACCATTATCAATGTACAGACTGGGAAATAACATTTACACTTGCCTTTTTATCCAGTTTCAGTTTTGTGCAATATTGGGCGGTCAGATAAAGTGAAACAAGTGCTACCTCCCAATGTTCACTTGTAGCTTAGAGTGGAAACCATAATCCTTTCTTGGGCTTTTGATTTTCTCTCTGTATAAAACTTTGCTGGAATATAAGTTAGTTCCGGATGGAAAACTATTAAATAATTCAAAACCAAACTCCACATATTGTGCACAGTTGTCTCCTGTAGATACTGTATATACAGGTGTCAACAGTTTAAGGGCTGGTCCGGCCTGGTTCCGCGACTAGTGGGGCGGAGGGATTTCAAAAAATCCGCGCCTCCAGGAAGGGAAACAGGGGACCCCAAAATAATTAAAAACAGAGGCAACGATCTGAGGAGAAACAAACTAATTTACTAAATATAGTATCAGAATGTAAGATAACACACTATAATACAATATAAATCAACAATAATTGAGAGAAAGATTGTCCGAGAGCCAAAGGCCTTACGCTAATACTGAAGCCTTGCGTGCAGTCAGGCGCAGCAGCAGCGAGCCTATCCGACAGGGAACACGGCGAGACGAGAAGAGGGCCAAGTCAGATGACCTGCGCCTTTATATCTGTTCCCTTGAGCAGAAATGATAACAGTACTCGAAAAGGCTCTTGGGGAATGTAGTTCTTCTCTTCCAGACAGGTACCCGGAACTAAAGCATTTGCTCTTTAACTCCCAGTACACTGCATGATGTTGTGATGTGGAATACTGATAACCAAAAATCATAAAACCATGACAACAGGAATACATTTGCAGACCCTAATAGGCAACGAATTCCATATTTTGGCACTGAGGCTGAGTGCTTTGTCAGTCTTGAGCAATCAAAATTCAAATAGACATATTCTTCTGTTATTGTGGTTTGATTTTCTTTTTTGGTGCTGACTGTTTCGCTGATAAGTTAACATAAAAATCAGGTATTTTCACACTGCTCACACTTTACAATAAGTTCTTTTGCCAGTGGACACATAGCCTGGTAGATTATGATAAGACAAGGGAAAATGGTTTTAAATTAAAGGAGGATAGATTTAGATTAGATGTCTAGATGAAGTTTTTCACTGAGAGAGTGGTGACGGACAGGCACAGGCTGCCTAGAGAAGCTGTAGATGCCCCATACCTGAAGGTGTTCCAGGCCAGGTTGGATGGGGCCCTGGGCAACTTGATCTAATGCTTGATTTAGTGGTTGGCAACTGCTCACTGCATGAGGGTTGGAACTAGTCGATCTTTGAGGTCTCTTCCAACTCAAGCCATTATATGATTCTATAACATGTTATTTTCAGAACGTGATTATGAGCGTTCTTTTTTTTATTAATATATATATATATTATTTTATTTTATATGATAGGACACCCTATGTGTGGCTTGAAGACTGGATACCTCATTATAGAAGAGTTTGACTAAGTGGTTATCATTGATGTTTCTTGTTTCGTGATACTCCAGATGAGATTGTAAGCTGGACAGACTATTCTGGTAGACCACAATCCTTTCTTCTTGAAATCTTGTGATTTTTACCCAGCATGTGAAAGGAAATATTCCTATCATGTGAATGAGTTCTGCTGCCTTCTACTGTATGGTGGAACTATGTATTTCACTGGAGATCCTTGCTTTGGCTTTTTCGTGGAGTAAGTATCGGTTTTGGTAGCACAGTAATTAAGTAGAAAATTAAGCTTACTTATAATTCCAGTTCTTACATGTAGATAAAGCTGTTTTTTGGGAAAAGAATTGAAGAAATAAGCCCAGGATGGACATCTTAGAAACTGGAAGACATTTCTGTTGAATGGTCACAGAGATTAAAATTCTGTGGACTAAAATATAACTTTGAAATACTGTTGTCTTCTAGATGCCTTGTTTTTGAAATATTTGTTAAAGAGCTGAGATTTCTCTGGCTCTAAGTAACATTTAGGAAAGAGTTAAGTTTCCCTCTCAATCTCCTAGTGTTTGGGAATTGAACTAATTTCTATTCTGATGAAAATATTTTTAGCTTTGAATCGTGACACACAACATATGATAGATTTACTGAGCTCTTTGAAGGTGACAGAACACAGTTGCACTCCAGAAAGGTGTTAAAATATAATGGTACTAAAAGAAGGGGAAAGGACAGAGAGCGTGGAAGATTTTTGAATAGCGTCAAACTTCTTTAGAAACAATTTATGCTTCATCATAGTGTCTGTTTCCTCCTTGACACTTTTTGATGTATCATTTCTTGCTGTTAATTGCCAGTGAAAAGCATAGAGAAAGCATGAAGCTTTGGAATATGTGGAACAACACTCTTTGCATACTAGTTGCTGTTTACAGACACTATCATATATAAGGCACATAGTCTGTTTTGTGTGTGTTCACCAAAGGAACATCTCAATATGGTATTAACAATTAGTTTTTCTGTTTGTATGTTTGATAAAAATTGAAATGTTCATTCTCAGTTTTCTTATAGTGATGTTTAGAATGAGTGTTAGACCAAAACTCTTACAAAACCAGAACTCTTGGATGTCTGTAGCTAACAATAGTCATGCAGGTGAAGTTTATACTTGCGTCTAAAAGGTATTTATATACACAGTTGAAATAGATGGTCAAATCTCTGCATAATTTTCCTTGCTTTGTATAAAATTAATTTTGAAAATACAGCTTCTCCAAAGTTTTCAGTATTACTGAGAAATTACAGCTAAACAGGATAATTTCATTTTCTCCCTTACTCTTTCAGTGTTATTAATGAATGGTGACATAAAATGGAATTAAGCTCTAAAGGAGAGTTTAAGGAATAAGTGTAAAAATAACTGGCTTATATTAATTAAAAGTGAAATAATCATCAGCAAATAAGTATATTATAAATATTATTATTATTATTATTATTATTTTAAGGACAGAAATTTCAATGTTAAGTTACCATTCTGGCTTCTGTCTTTAATATATTTATATATATATATATATATATATTTATTTATTTTCATATTCTTCCATAGGATTCCTGAACCACTGGTGTGCATGCCAGTGTTTCTTGATTTTGCTGGTGGCAGTTCTGTATTACTACAAGACTGATTATAGCCCTAGTGATCCAAAATTCCTTGTAAGGTTGTGGCTGTTTAGCTGGTAGGTTGCATACATAACAGTTTGCTTCCCAACTCTCGTTTCCATATTCTTTTGTAAACTCTGTGATAGCCTGTGTTTTACAGGCAGATGGCATTTCTGTTGTCAAATTCTGGAAATGACTTTTCTAGAAATGCTGAACAACACTTTCTTTTGCTATGAAGAATTATAATTATTTTGACCACTGTAAAACTGCCAAACTGGATTATAGCTATTTATTTACCTTTTCAGTGGGCAACAGCTCTTCTTCTGGGAAAATGTTATAAAAAACTTATGGCAATGAAATATAAGACCCACTAGATTTCATCTAGTTCAAATTATTTTTTCAGGAGGATAGCTAGAACAAGGGTAAGCACTAAATGAGTTTCTTATAAGATTAGACTGCTCACGAAACAAATTGTCTAGAAATTAACAGCATTAATTAGGAGCTGAATTCCTAGAAGCGGCAAAATACTGACAACATTCACCTGGCATTCACCTGGAAAACATCTTTTCTATAGAAAACGCTTATGCCCGATTGGCTAGTACGCTGCAATGATACCACTTGGGAGGGCATTGTAAAAATAGTTACTTTTTGTTGAGAGAAAAAGCAGGAGTCAAATTGTATCAGGCTCGTTCTGGCACTGAAACACAAGACCAGGATAGAAGACAGAAAATTATTTTCCTGCTGTAGGGCATTGTTCTTAGTCACCTGATCTATTGTAAGTAGATTTAAGACAAACTGTATTATATTTCCCTTCCCTTCCTTTTTTTTTCTCTTGCTTTCTACACTAGCCTTGAATTGGAAAACTAACCTGGCTCTTATTGCCCTAGTTAAGAAACTTCCCAATGCACATGATGTATCCTCAGCAGTAAAATGGATATTAAAATTGAATGTAAGGATCCTGTATGCCACACTAATAGATGCACATTAATAGCTGTCTTTATAAAGTCATTAAATGAACAAATACAAATAAGTGGCAGGCATCAATTTTTAATATATGTAAAATTATGTTTCATTGCAACTAAAAGCTAATGAAATGCCTCATAGTCAGTGTTGTGAGGATGACATAATTCTGGAGAAAAAATTAGATTACTTATTCAGTATTTACTTCTGTTGTACACTGATTCATTTTCTATCTTTATCTGTTTGCTAAAAGCATCTATAAACTATAATCATTACTAAAAACTTTCAGAACTTAAATTTCATAAGATTGCCTTTAAGAACCAAAGCTCTCTCTCTAAAAAATTAAAATTTAAGAGTTTTACCTTATACAATCATCAGCTCCTTCAAAATGAAAGATTAATCAAAATCTTGAGATACCACCTGAAAACTAAATCTATACAACATTATTTGGCCGATTTAAGCCACCTGTAACAACTTCTTTATATGCAGCTGGAGCACAATGAATCTGTTTCCAGGATTTCAATTTAGCTTAAAGATTAAATTTAATTTTAAGATTTCAATTTAATTTTAGGATTTCAGTGAGTGAAGAGTCTAGGCAGGATCATGAGATTTAATGCTGAGCCAGTAGTTCAGTGGGAAATCTCTGATTGACTTCAATAGTATATATGTAATATATAACGCTCATGATTATTTCATATTTATATAATTAATCATAACTGTAATAGTACATATCATCAACAGATATATTGGGCTCTGATCCTGAAAAGACTTATATAGCACAGATTCCTGACACTTAGAGAGAATCCACTGATCAAGTGAGAGCTAGAATTGACCATTATTAACAATTTTTTTTTTTCCCAGAGACAGAGGTTGTTTATAAATAGACAGTATACAAAGTCTCCATGACTTCAGCAAGAGGTTTAAGAACATTTAGAAGCATCTGGCTAATACAATCAAAATCATTTGTTTAAAATTTCACATTCAAATGTTGTCATACAGACAGAAGTATTTAAGAAGCAATTTAGAATCTTATATGGCATGGATGTGTTATTTTTAAAATAAAAAATTACGTTTTACAAGGAACCACAGAGGGACTATTTTTAATTTTTGTATGTACTCTCAGTATAAGGTATGAAAGAGGATTTTTAATTTTTTCTTGTGACAATATTAATCTAACCCGTGCATTTATTTTTTATTTTTTATGTTTATATACATTTTTACATACTTCATATACCAGATAAAGAAATTACAATGCACTACTTCTGCTAGTGTTTGCCACATCCTTACAAGCACTCAGCGTAATGACAATAGTGAGTCGCCCGAATCCTTGAGAAGGGAGGACAGCGCTCTCAGTCTGTATTTCAGTGTCCAAATGGCTATTATGAGGATTGATGTAATAACTAATTTTTCACAACTGTACCTCAAGTTTATAATGGAGCCCTATTCAAGATAAAATCAAACACAAATTGCTTCCCAGATAGCAGTTCTAATGAAGATTTATTCCCTACAGACAGAATTACAAGTATTCTTACTACATCATGTCATTTACTAGACTGTGCTTTACTCTCCACTCTCCGTGCTAAGCGTATTTTCTTGAGGCCCCTAACAGGCCATAGTGTACACTAGTCCTTGCCACATGTTCAGCAATTTCACAGCTATATTGCAGCTGTTTCTCCACTCTTCATTCTTCTTTTCATGGTGGGACCACTCCCATGACTGGAGTGCTGTGATGGATGGCTACAAACTCTTCAGAAGGGATAGACAAGGAAGGAAGGGTGGTGGTGTGTTTCTTTGTATTAAATAGTGTTTTGATGTTGAAGAGCTTGGGGTTGGGAATGATATAGTTGAATGCCTATGGGTAAGGATCAGGGGGAAGGCCAGTAGGGGGGACATCTTGGCTGGGGTCTGTTATAGACCAGGATTAGAATGACAGATAGATCAGGTTGAAAAGAAGGACATGGCATTCTATGAGCAGCTTGCAGAAGTTGTGTGATTGCCAGCACTCATTCTTGTGGGAGACTTCAACTTCCCTGATATATGTTGGAAATATAATACCGTGCAGAAGAAGCAGTCCAAGAGGTTTCTAGAGTGTGTGGAAGATAGCTTTCTTAAACAGTGGGTATGAGAGCCTACCAGGTGCCCTGCCGGACCTGCTCTTCACTAACAGAGAAGGACTGGTAGGGAGGTGTGAAGGCTGAGGACTGTCTTGGACAGAGCAACCATGAAATTGTAGAATTCTCTATTCTTGGAGATGTCAGAAGGGTGACTAGCAAAACTGCTATCTTGAACTTCCAGAGGCAGACTTAGACCTGTTCATGATGCTTGTTGCAGGGGTCCCTTGGGAGTCGTTCCTTAAGGGTAAAGGGGTCCAGGAAGCCTGGACGCTCCTCAAGATGAAAATCTTAAGAGCCCAAGACCAGGTTGTTCCTGAATGCTGTAAGGTGAGCTGCAGGGGAAAAAGACCAGTGTGGATGAACTGGGAAGTACTGCTGAGGCTCCAGAAGAAAAAAGAGAGTCTATGTCCTCTAGAAGAAGGGACAGGTGACTTGGGGAGATTACAAGGAAGTTGCTAAGATATACAGGGAGGAAGTTAGGAAGGCAAAAGCCTGACTTGAACTCAGATTGGCCACTGCAGTAAAAGAGAATAAGAAATCCTTTTACAAATATATCAGTGGTAAGAGAAGAACCAAGGAGAATTTCCATCCTTTACTTGATGCAGTGGGGAATGTGACCACTGAGGATAAGGAGAAGGCTGAGGTCTTCAAAGCCTTCTTTACATCTGCCTTTAGTACTCAGATCAGTTATCCTCAGGGCACTTTACGCCCTGATCTGGAAGTCTGGGATGCTGCTCAGGATACACCCCTGGAGATTCAGGTGGAGACAGTTAGAGAGCTCCTCCTCCATCTGGACTGTCACAAGTCCATGGGACTGAATAGACTCCACCCTCGGGTGCTGAGGGAGCTGGCAGAGGTTATTGCCAAGCCGCTTTCTGCCATCTATCAGCGCTCTGGTTATCTGGAGAGGTCCCAGAAGACTGGAGACTTGCTGATGTGACTCCCATCCACAAGAAGGGCCATAAGGAGGATCTAGGGAACTACAGGCCTGGCAGCCTGACCTCAGTACCAGGGAAAGTTACGGAGCAAATCATCTTGGGTGAGATCATATGGCATGTGCGTGGCATCCAGGGGATCAGGTCCAGCCAGCACAGGTTCATGAAAAGCAGGTCATGCTTGACCAACCTCATCTCCTTCTAAAACTGAGTGACCAGACTGGTAGATGAGGGAAAGACTGTTGATATAGTCTACCTAGACTTCAGCAAAGCCTTCAACACGGTCTCCCACAGTATTCTCTTGGGGAAACTGGCTGCCCATGGCCTGGACAGGTATACCCTTCTTTGGGTAAGGAAATGGCTAGAGGATCATGCCCAGAGGGTAGAAGTTAATGGAGTTAAGTCCAGCTGGTGACCTGTTACAAGTGGTGCCCTCCAGGGGTTGGTTACTAGGGCCCATCTTGTTTAGTATCTTTAATGATGACCTAGGTGAGGGGATTGAGTGTACCCTCAGTAAATTTGCAGATGACACCAAAGTGGGAGGTAGTGTCTATCTGCCTGAGGGGAGGGAGGCCCTTCAGAGGTATCTAGATAAGGTGGATCTGGCTGGATAAGGGCTGAGGTGAATGGGATGGTGTTCAACAAGACCAAGTGCTGGGTCCTGCACTTTGGCCAAAATAACCCCATGCAGCGCAATACACTTGGGGCTCAGTGTCTGGAGGACTGTGAAGAGAAGAGGGACCTGGGGGCATTGGTTGATGCTCAGCTGAACATGAGCCAACAGTGTGCCCAGGTGGCCAAGAGGGCCAGCAGCATCCTGGTCTTCATTAGAAACAGCGTGGTCAGCAGGAGCAGGGAGGTAATCATCCCCCTCTCCTCAGCACTGGTGAGGCTGCACCTCGAGTATTGTTTTAAGTTTTAGGCCCCTCACTGCAAGAAAGACATTGAGGCCCTGGAATGTGTCCAGGGAAGGGCAACAAAACTGGTGAGAGGTCTGGAGCACAAGTCTTATGAGGAGCAGCTGAGGGAGCTGGGATTGTTTAGTCTGGAGAAGAGGAGGCTCAGGGGAGACCTCATTGCACTCTACAACTTCCTGAAGAGAGGTAGTGATGAGGAGTGGTTTGGTCTCTCCTCCCAGGCAACAAACAGGATCCGAGGGAATAGCCACAAGTTGCGCCAGAGGAGGTTTAGGTTAGACATAAGGGAAAACATTTTCTCTCAGAGTGTGGTCAGGCACTGGAATGGGTTCTAAATTTCTTAAACTGAGCAGTTGTTTACTCAAATGCAAATATACCTCCCTTTGTGTAACTGCATTTTATGTGCACGAGCTACAGGTTAATAACCATGTCAACAAAACAATTCTGCTTTCTTTAAAGATGATGAGAAAGAGTCAAAAATGGCAGTCCATGGAGTGGCAACATGTGAATTCCAATCAAATAAAAATTTCAAGACATAGCCCTCAGCAAGTAAAGTGATGCACGTTTTCTTTCGCGATAGAAAAGGAGTGATGGTTCTGGTTTTACCAGAAACTGGACAAATCTTCTATTCTGCTACAACGTGACACTGACTAAGCTGAAGACTCAAACTTCCAGATTCACATCGGAGAAGACAACAACCTTTCTCTTGATATGAATAGCACCAGGATGCATATCAGTTTGAAGACTGAGGGGCACATTATCAGATTTGGCTGAAATGTCTTATCACACTCACCATATAGTCTGGATTTGGTACCTTCTAACTTCCATCTGTTCAGGCTGATGAAAGATGGACTGCATGTGTAACATTTTCCTAGCAAGGATGCCATAATTGCAGCTGTGAAACAGTGTGTCACTGCCCCTGGTGCAGATTTTTGCAAGCACAGCATGTAAGCTCTTTTCCATCACTGGTGAAAATGCACAGCTAATGGTGGTGACTATGTTGGAGAAGAAGTGCTTTGTAGCTGAGAATTTGCTCTATCAAACAGTGTTACTGTGCTCTTTGTATCTGTTGTACTTTCCATGGAAATAAATCAGAGATATGACATTCGGAGCAACCTGCATAGCATATACCAAGGTCCAATCAACTCCAGACTGCATCAACCAATTGTACATAACTACAAAAAAGAATGGATTTCACACCATGTCCTCTACTGTGACTCATGCAGCTGCTTGTCTTCATAGTTTTTTATCTGAAGACAGCTGTAGCTAGCTAGCTTTTATGCAGCATTCCAGTCACAGCTGCACAGTAGGGTCTGGCAGCTTTGACTGGGTTAGATGAAACAGACCTTTGGAGCTAACCCCCTATTATACAACAGTTCATATCTCATTCTTCTCTTTCCTATGGTCCCAATCTAGCTGTTACCTTGCAATAGTGATACTTCTGGTCTTATTATTATTTCTAGCAAAACATCTCACCATGAAGCTGGAAGTTTCTTTTAAGAATCTGCGTGGAGTATACCTGTTAAAATACTTTTTTTTTTTTTTTTTCAGATTTGAATCTAGTACAAAATAAGCAGTGAATACTGAATACGACATCTTGTGAATAAGAAATACATTAAAATATATTTGGCATCCCACTTGTAAACATGTTTACTAGTACTCCTGATCCTTTGAACAGTTGCAAGTTACAAGGAGTCAGATCTTACTGAACACAGCACACCAAGTAAAATCTCTACTGCTTAAACAAACAAACCATAGGGATATTCCCCACAGGGGAAAATCCCAGATGAATTAGTCAGTCTGTCAGCTCGAGTCTTTCATGTCTATATCAGTTTACAACAAAACTCATTTTTTTCACAGAGGAATATTACATCTAAATTACTATATTGTTTTACTAATTTCTTGTCTCCGAGACCCAAGCATGGCATACAGTACTGCCATGTATGGTACAGAACTTCAGAATTTCACTTTGTGATCTCTCATTCTTCAGGTATTCCCTAATGTTGAAACTCTTCTGAGCTTTCTCATTTCTCCATAACTCTTGTAAATGCCTCAATTTTTTTTTCATGTGAGATGACTTTTCCCCTAAGGGAGAAACGTTAAAGCACACTGTATAAATGAACCAAGCTAGAAAAGTAAGAAATGCTTTTTCAAAATACATAAAGAAAATATTTTGATCCTTTTATTTCTTCATGGAGAGTTTTAATTAAGACACACATCTTAATGAGGGATGTGAGCTCATAGGTTGTCTGAACCCTTCTTTGTTTTTGGCTAAAGCTTGTTTGCTGAAGCATTCCTTGTGATAAAGACTCTGACTTATCTGGGAGACAAGAGGTGGGTGTTGTCAAGTGGCAGGCATCACCTTGTGGACAAGCTGTCACTCCAAAAAGAGCTGACTCAGCCACTCTGGACTTATAAATAAGTTTGTACTGCCACTAGAAAGCGTCACCATTGTCACCTTTGTCACTGTTATCTCAGTCGTCGGTTGTCAATTGAACAACAACATCCAACGACACACCACTATTGAAATCAATGACTGAACTACGAGCTACACTGGACCCATGGTGGTGACTATCTCCCCCATGCTCTCTACAAAGTCTCCTTGCTTTTATTTCCAATCTTTTGTACTGTTTCCCCCTCCCCATCTCCCTAAATGACTAGGATTTGTATTAAACTGCTTGGACCAACGTCTGAACCGTTGTTTCTTAATCTCACGTCGGGTATACATATATCAAAGAACATCCTCTCCCTCCTGTAAATTGGTGCGTGACATAGGTCACCATGGAGTTAAACATTTTAAACATCATTGTTGCTCTGATTCGCTATTTTCAGTAGGATTTTCACCTGACAATATCATGAAGGGTTTTTTTTAGCAAAGAACTTTAAGCTGCCTGTGATGTAAGACTGTTTTAATGAAGAATTTTTGTCTCAGTTTCTTGAAGAAATGAGGTGTATGTCATTATAATATTTCATCTCCTTTTTATTTGTGTTTCCTAACAACTTTGAACTTGTTGGTCATTTTGGTTGAATTTGGCTAAGGGTAGAATTTGTCAGGGATATTATTCTACAATTCGGCCAGTTGAAAATGGCAATTGAATAAAGAAACATTATTGAGGTAAAAGCAGTGGTAACTTCTAGGACACAGAGAGCGACATGGAGCTGTGTCAGGGGAGGGTGAGATTGGAAATTTTAGGTAGCCTATGTGGAGCCAGGAGCTGGACTCCACAATCCTTGTGGATCTCCTCCTACTCAGGATATTCTATGATTCTATGGTACTGACTCTGTATATTTTCCAGAAAGAAGTTAACAGCTAGGTAATCAGTATACTTCCTACAGAACTGAACTGAACTCAAGAGTTTGTTTGTTTGTTTTTTCTTTTCTTCTTCTTCTTTTTTTTTTTTTTTTTTTTTTTTTTTTCTATTGACCATAATGAAAAATGAGAGGGAACCTTGTGCAAGGGAGAAAAGGGAGGGTTTTAAGAACATCAACAGGGACCAAAGACACTGGAGAGATGAATGATTAGGGAGAGCGTAACACTTCTCCATTAAAAAAAAAAAAATCAATGTCATGATCTCTGCTTTTTGGGCAATGACTTCTCTTGGAAGGAATTGTCTGGAAGGTTGTAGCCAGAGGATTGTGGTCAATGGCTCTATGTTGATGTGGAGGCCAGCAATGTGCAGTATTTCCCAGGAGTTCATCTTGGGTCCAGTGCTCTTTAACATCTTTATCAATGACATAGATAATGGGATTGAGTGCACCGTCTGCAAGTTTGTTGATGACGCCAAGGTGAATAGTAAGGTTGATAGGGCAGAAGGGATGTCATCCAGAGGGACCCTGATTAACTTGGGTGGGCCCTTGTGAACATAATGAGATTCAATAAAGCAAAGTGAAAGGTTTTGCACTTGGGTTGAGGTAATCCCGGATATGTATGCAAACTGAGAGAAGAACTCCGTGAGAGTAGTCCTGCGGAGAAGGACTTTGTGGTTCTGGCAGATGAAAACTGAACTTGAGCCAGCAGTGTGTGTTTCCAGCCCAGAAGGCCAATGGCATCCTGGGTTCCTTCAGAGGAGGGGTGACACACAGGATGAAAGAGGTGAATGTCACCCTCTATTCTGGCCTCATAAGGCCCCAGAGGGAGTACTGCATTCAAATCCGAGGCCCCCAGTATGGGAAAGAAGTGGAGCTTTTGGAGAGGAGGGCCCCAAAGATGATCCAAGGGCTGGAGCACCTCACCTATGAAGATAGGTTGAAGGAACTGGGCTTGTTCAGGCTGGAAAAGAGAAGGCTGTGAGGAGACCTGTGGGTGGCCTTCCACTGTTTAAAGGAAGACTATAAACACAGTTAGATACTGATAGGACAATGGGGGATGGTTTTAAACTAAGGGTAGGGAGATTTATATTAGATGTCAGGAATTTTTTAATGAGAGAGTGATGAAGTGCTGAAACAGGTCACCCAGACAGGTTATGGATGTCCCACCTCTGGAGATGTTTAAGGCCAGGTTGGAAAGGGCCATAGGCAATCTGATTTAGTACTTGATCTGGCGACTGGCAACTCTGCCTGCGGAAGGGAGGTTAGAACTTGATGGTTCCTGAGGTCCCTTACAACCCAAGTCATTCTATGATTCTGTGATTCTATGATTTTATGGTTCTATGATTTAAGTGCATTTAAATGTAAGGATGTAAGAAACTGATATAGCAGAGGTTGCTGGCAGGTAGTGTGGATGTCAAAGACTTCATGGGGGGGTTTGGCTGAGGCAGATATTTAAATGACAAGCAGCAGATCTATCAATGAAGCATAGTAACTTAAGAGTGGCATCTATGCAAAATTGCTAACTCACCTAGGGTCAAAGTGCAGCAATTAAGATATTTAGACTCCTTTTCTTCCGAGAGGCATGATTTTCAGGTTGCTGTTGCATTTTATCTTCAATCTGAGAATGAAAAAACACCACCTGACATAGAAATCATGAAAGATTTCTGATCTTGTGTTGCAATGTTTACTTTGCGTGTAATCCAAATTATTTTTTTTTTTTTTGAGTGGTTCTAATGTTTAATGAAGAACTATTCCTTTCTTAATTTGTTGCAAGAGAACGAAAAGTCTAGAGGTAAATATAAACATGTGAAATGTGCATTTTCTTCCATACCACTGTTTTCGTGACAACTACTGAAATTGAATCCAAACCAAAATTAGGACTCAATTCACCTCAAAGCCAAAACCTAATCTTCTTGGTGCCATTCATTTAGCATAACTGTGTCTAAAGAACTTAAATGACTCTAGCACATTTGCTCTAATTCTTTTTGGAAAGAAAGTGAATAGCAATTTTGTATATGGTTCCACTGCGTATACGAAAGCTAGCATAAACAGGTAGATGGATATACAGACAGGTAGAATTAACTATCATCAAAATAAAAGGTGAACGGAGAAAGCTGTGAAAGATTATATCTGCCCTCAAAGAACCGGCTTCGTGGAGAGATGCTTGTTTCTGTTCTGCTTCCCTTAATGTCCAAGAGTAGAAATTATTAGCAGAGTTTTTATATTGGTTAGCATATGTAAAATTGGTAAACATTTTTATTTATTCTATAAGAATACATAAAATAAAATATACTATATTTATATGGCAGAATCACCCTGTACAAATAGCCATGTAAGTAATGCATAAATATGCATCAGCATATATGCAGTAAACAGAGACAGAATTTCCTTCCTCTGATCTGCATTGCAGATATCCTATCTGCGTTGAAGAATTGTGTTGGATATTCTGTAGTCATTTTGAGTACAGTGTAGTCTAACAAAATTTGCATTAAATATATAAATATAAATTTCTACAATTTATATGATGACAGTATTTTTCCTGGATGTATATAGTGACAGTTTTTTGCTATGTAGGCATCTTGCTCCTGATATTTTTTATTCGTTCCTTAATTATAACACTTACAACATGGAGTTTTGTAAATTGAAAGTTTCAGAATATGAACATTAAAATATACATTGTTGAAGAATTTCTGTATCGTTTAACTACAGAAAGAAAGAAAGAAAGAAAGAAAGAAAGAAAGAAAGAAAGAAAGAAAGAAAGAAAGAAAGAAAGAAAGAAAGAAAGTTCTGCCATGTACTCCAATTATGACTCACCCTATTTCTGAAAGAGTTTGCAGAGTTTGCAGGATCCTGCAGGATCTAAGGCATCTTTTTCCCCAGTTAACACTTTTCAGATCTAAATGAATTTTGTGGGATTTTTTTTTTTGTGTGTGTGTGTGTGTGTATGTGTCAATCAAAGGGCATTACAGTTTCACACAGAACTTAATTAGATTCTTGGGGATTAGTAATTTTGATCTTCAAAGCAGTATTTCAGGTATATGAAGGAAAAAGTACATATTAACCTGTTCACGGGCAAATAAAGATATCTTAATGTCAATTGATTTCAGACAAATTAATGGATTAGTTAAATGGAAGGTATTTCACAGGGATATTGGTGGCATCCTTGTGTATAGCTGGAGTTAATGATGCCTCTGACATTGTTACCAATAATAGCACATGTTACTGGAGACAGAGGATTTGACACAATATTTTGACTTCTTCAAGAATCTGCAAGAAAATAATACTTTTTCCTTCAAGGCAATACTGCAATAAAATCCAGTGCAATGAAAAATGAAGGTCTCAATTTTCAGAGAACTTCAGGATATTGGTCTGAAACCTTATTGTTTTAAAGTAACTTTGGAGTTTCTACAAAGTTACAGTTTTTAGTACAGGATGAAAGCAGGAGTCATTCTTCATCTCACATGAACTTTCCTCTTGTTTTTTTTTTTTCTTTTTTTTCTTTTTTTTTCTGTTTTTAAACCCTGAAAAGAAAATATAGTTTCAGAATTTATGATGGGAATTACTCTTTTGTCATAGAACTCAGGTTAATTGTTTGCATGTGCATCAAAAACGTACTGCAATTACTTCCATCATTGCCTGCCTGAAAATTCAAAACAGATATTTTGCTCTACATAAATGTTTTGCAGCATGCAAAATATTTTTTTTCAAAGGTAAATCTCTTGACTGTATACTCTTCCTTTTCCTTGCATTATGATTAAATGTTATGACATGAATCTGTCATTTTCTGTTGGCCATACTTTATAGCTTGCTACCTACAAGAAGTTTCTCAACATAAATTTATTTTTGTGGAAACCAGCATTTAACATTGACACTGCTCTTCCTCACAAAATGTAGTAAAAATCTACTTAATATGTGGTCCTTAATATACAATATCAGAAGTACCTTTATGAGAAAATAAATAAATAAATTATAATTGTGTTTTGGGATGTAGTGAAGAAAAAATTATATCTCCAGGATAAGGGAAGATCCTTCCAAATAGAAAAACTACAGGAAGGTTTAGATACTGTAAACAACAATCAAGTAAGTCCTTCATACCATATCTTAGAATGAAAATATTTTTCTTACCTGTCTAATAAAACAGTATAAGATAAAATTACAAAGAGGTAACCTGCTCTTAATAGAGAATATAAATAATAAATAGTTATATGTTTTTAGCTTGGAAGGATTTGCCTTAAAATCTCTTCTTCTCTCAATTGCATGCAGTCTAAAGGAGAACATACTAAAGACAAATTCTTGCTTCCTTGAATTGGATAATAGTATGTAAACCTTGTGAGAGAGGAAGAGGTTGAGACCAACTTTTCAAAGTTTCAAATTATTTTACTTTAGCCAAAAGTATAAACAGATTGCTTACTGCCTCCATGTCTTCCCCAAATCTGCCTCTGCCATCACTCACTCTTTTTTTTTTTTTCTCTTCAAATAAAGCATAAGTTATATAGGAAGAATGAAAAACTAGAGCAGAACTTTTTGAGAAACATGAGTTTATCATGATTCCTACATGAAATACTGATCAAGTAATAAAATACAAATACATGAGAGGTGTGTATATATACATTATAAAGAACTAACGTACATAAAGGAAATTACAAATCTGTACTCCTTCACTTGATTTGTGCGAATAACTGGAGATTTCCTAATGGACTTAAATGAAGTAGCTCAGATCTTCAATAAATTTTCATTTTTCAGTTATGAAACACTGATGTAAAGTTAGAATTATAGAAACATTAGGAGTAATAATGTAGTGAAAATTATTATTTTTAGGACACCATGAAAAAACATGAGGAGTTTAGATTCTTAATTTGATAAAGTCTTGATGGTTTGGTGAGGATTACAAAATTTTATGAGTTTTTAAGAACATCATTAATTCCATTTTACTCCTCAATGGAAACAATGACAACGATGGCTTAACAAGTGCAGATGATTCTAATCAATGACAAAATTTATCAGTTAAAAATATGACTAGTTAATGTCTATTCAGGGTGTATTTTCTATTTCTTTATCATTCACTTTCATTTATTGGCTCATTTGATCTATAAACCAAAAAGAATTCTTCCTTCTATGTCATTTTACAGTTCTCTTCAAGGTAGTTTCATAGTGCTGCTTCTTCCAAATATAAAATTATTGTCCTTAGCTAGTTGTGCGTGGTCCCTGAAGACTATGTGTAGCACCTTAGGCAGCAAGACAGAATTCATCTGACAAGGGAAATATCATTCAGCAGATGATGTAGGTTATGATGTTCTCAACATTTAGGAGGGACAGCAGCAATAAAAGAGAGCAGTTCCCATTCCTCTGCATCTTTACAAGTCAGCTGTCATTACATTTAGCTATAGTAACAACAGTCTCCTGCTCCTGAGCTGCAGGGGGGGTATATTTTTCTCTATCAACTTGTGCTTGTACTCTGCTTTGTATTTAACGTAGTTAGACTATACTGGTCTGCTTCTAGATGTTAGGAGAAGCCTAGAATTCATTAATATTTGCTGCAGGCCTGGCCAAACCATGCCAAGTACAGACCATCCTTGAGCCTTTCCTTCTGAAAAAGATGCAGAAATCAAAAAATGTAGTTTTAAACTATTCTAAAAATATTAAGGGACCTCTTTGATATTAGGAAGAAATACTGGCTTGTGGCAGTGTGCAAGGAGTCTGGGAACATCTATGGGAAACTCAACTACTAGTTTGAACTACATTTACTACTATGTCTTCTGTAATAAACTCATCAATGATATCTGTTTATGCTCTCCTTCAAGTTCCAACTCAGTGGCAGCACAAACAACACAGCACAAGGATGTGGGAGAATAAAAATTCAGCTTTGTTTTCTCTTCAACAAAAGAAAACAGCAAGCAAACAACACCATAGCTAAAGCAAATAAAGGAAAGGAAGTACAAAGCTGGCTGAGTAAGGCAAAGTGCTAAATAAAATATACAAGAAAACAAAAAACAAATCAAAAGCTTTTAAGAGACTCAGTTATAATGTCAGCATTTTCTAGAGTATAACACAGTAGAAAAAAATTTTGACATATGTCCCTGAAAATAGCTGATGAACAAGGTCTTTTTTTCAGGAACCACAGATAGACAAGTCTTGCATAGATCTATTCATTTTTTTTCAGTGTTTACATGTATTTTTCTACCACAATAAAGGCTGACCATGAATATTTGACTCAGATGAGAACTACAGAACAAGAACAAAAGAAGCTCACACAAGAACTGCCAATATATTCAGCTAAAGGTAATCAAGTGATTGAGCCACATAATGTGAGATAATAGCAGCCAAAGCAGGATCTTGGAGCTGGATTCTGACTCAAAGATAAAGATTTCTTCTCCTCTCGTAAATGTAGCTCCATATCTTGTCTGGATAGACTGTAAGACAGAAGAGAATACATTTCACCAGAGTTAAAAAAGAACCTGCATGGTACCCTCATAAAAATCTACACTGGTGGAGTGGACTCTCCCTTGCTGTCTCTGCTTCAGAAATGCACCACCCACAACCTCACTGCACTCACATCCACTGTTTCATGTCTGTAAATGTTGTGTAAGTGCCTCCTTTCTTTGATTGTGACAGTTTTCTTAGATGGCTTGAAATTGGCCTTGCTTGTCATTTTCCATTGGCAACAGGCAATTAATCCTGTTCAGCAACTTGAGCTTCCACGAAAGTGTAAAGGACTGTGATGATCATATAACCTTTTTTAATAGGCTCAACATTACAATGGCACTTAAGCTTCATTTATTGAGGAATTGAAATAACTTAAGTCTTGTTGATTAAAGAGTGATGTGATAGACTTTAGACAACTGCATAAGGACTGTAATGTATCAGGTATCACACATTCTTGACTACATACCTGTATATATAATTGTCTGCCTGGTTCAAGTACTCTTTGTTTAGAGCTTATAAATATTTTGGAAAGAAATATCATGAATTGCAGTTTGCAGATGCAGTAAGATTCATTTGAATTACATGCACCATATTCATTATGCAGTCTTATTGACATATTAGCACTGCTTAACATTTAGTTCAAAACAGGATGTATGCATGTTTGTTTCCATTTTATGAGCTTACAATCAAATAGATCTAAACTGTTACATCTCAGGTTATCTTCTTTCATTTTCTTTAGCTTTGTGCACATGGAAGAAGCTTTACAGCAGTCTGTATGGGTTTGTTTTTCTACATTTCTTCCTTGTGGACTCTGAAAAGCATTCTACAGAGACTACATTGCTAGCAAAATCTGTAAAAGCTACTTGTTAACAAGGCATCTGTAAAAGTGACGGTAAGGGGACAATACATATTTTTGCTTGACAACAGTTTCTTTCAATTTAATAAAAGCAAGAAAGTGCACCTTTAATTGCCTTAGGTGCTGTGAATAACCACATCAAATAAGAAATATCACCTCTATTTGAAGGTTCTTTTTTAAAAGAAAAATAATAATTTTCTTTTATTATAAAGAAGAGCAACTACAGATACACAAAGCAGTATGTCAAACCCATTGTTACATAAATCCTTCCGTGCTGCACAAAGCTTTCTGCACTGTAGGACCATTGGTGAGTGCAATAAAATGTTCTCTATCAACCTGTGTCACAGTACATTGTTTGTTGCCTTCAGTATAGTGTATAAGCCAGCCAGAAGGCAATTTTTTTTTCCTGTAGAAACATAACAGCTGTGATCCAGACTCTGTATTGCAACTGTCAGAAGTTCAAATAAAACGTGGATACTGGATGACACCTACCATGTTTTGGGAGGAGACAGCAAAGCCTTTTAACCATCTCTGCTTTCTATGCCAATTTACAAGATTTTAGAACTATCCAGGAACACATCTATGTGTAAATATTTCATTCTCTACAGTACATGGATATTTCTGCTATCATAATCCACGTGCATCCTTTTATTTTTTATTTATTTATTTATTTATTTATTTATTTATTTTGGACAGTCCTACATATCTTGACAAATGCAGGATCTAAAATTTTGATGCAATGCCTCCAGAATTTCTCATCAGTATTCCTAGCTGTTTAAATAGACCTAGAAGATAGCAAGCTTATTAATAAGACTACATAAAGTAACATTATTTTTCACCTAGGTTTCAGTGCAATTCACTGTACCAGGATGGGAAGAAGGAGGAAAGTTAATTGTACAGTAGGCATTTAAAATTTTGTTTGATAAATACTTTTGTTGTTGACAATAAAGGAAAAATAAAAACTACATTAATGTATGCCTCACAAATCAAAACAAAACAAAATGTAAAACAGTAGCTACATTGTTTGTTGTCACACAGACTGTTCAGGTTGCCTTTTTATAGAATTTGATTTAGTGAGCTATAATCACACAGCTGGAGCATTACTGAGCTCTGCGTACCCATAAAAAGCTCAAGGAAGTTTAAAAAAGACAGATTTCTGTTTATAGGAGAATCACACATGAATTAAATATACCTATACATATAAAAGTCGTTTTGATCACAGTTGACAAAATTATGATTTAGTAAAGCTAATTTTTGCACATATTACTGAGCTTGGAGAACAAAAAGAGTAGCTCTAAAATTGGAACACTTTAAAATATGTATTTTTAAATACAACATCCTATATCATGCTTGCATTTCATAAGTAAAGTGAGAGAGAAAAAAGGAATGTACACTTCCAGAAAGTGATTAAGATTTCTCACAAGTCTCACATTCTAGGTCAATTTTACAAAAGCACTTTTCATTTAACTGCAGTATCTAATCCTGTAAGGGACAAAAAAGGATATTTTCTCATAGGACAACTTTAAACATAGGTACACTGTACATGCACAGTACACAGACTAGGTGATTTGCTCATTGTCATTCAGAATGTCCATCTCACATAAAAAATAGATCTCAGAAATCGTATGGCAGCAGACCCCATGCTCCCTAGAAAGCTAAAGAAAAGATGATGTTTTCAGATTGGTAAAGATCAATAATGCTTTTGAACCACATAAGTAACTTCACTAGCAACCTAGGGATATACCTGGAGAAAATAATGTCGTCCAGGTCACCTGACTACTTGTCAATTTGCTGAACTGAAATCCCAAACAGCATTATTCCAGAGATGCACTGCCAAAGTATGGCAGATAATGCTTCTTGTAACAACTGCAGTGCTTCTAAGGAATTCCTTTAATTCATCTGTTTGATTACTATTCATCTGGTCTCTGAGACGGCACTTAGAACACACCGTGCATAAACACTACAAAGTCTTTGTTAAACACAGTTCTTCCCTTCACTCTGAGTAATCAAAATCCCAAATATATTGACTATACTTTTCAGTTAACTTGAAAACCTTTCTGTGGGTAGGAGTCTGGGAGGCCTCCGTGCTCCTCAGGCAAAAAATTACGATCAAAATATAATATTTTTCCCAGCAGCTGCTGACGAATTGCATGTCTTGGAGATTCAACAAACTCAGAAAAACTTTTTGCAAAGGCCAAAGCTTATTCTTCATTTAGAGGCTATGCTTACATAGTTTGGAATGAGAAATTAAACAAAGAATGCCATACATTAAATCTGTACTTACAGTCTGTCAAGAAGTTAACTATGTTTTCTATACAAATATCTCTCAGTATTTATGTGTGCATGCTTTATGAAGCTGCATCAAGTGGAAATATCAATTTACATGAATGTTTACTTTTAAAAAAATGTACATTTAAATACATTGTTTTTAGTTGTCGATCTATAACTAACTGTAACTTGACCAGAATCAAATCATGAGATGCATGAATTCATCTCAGTTAACATGTTACCAGAAGTGCGAGATCAGTTGAATGGGGCTCTGAAGCAGTCCAGTCTAGGAGAAGGTATCTCTGTCCACATCAGGGATTTGGAAGTAGATGGTCTTTATGGTCTCTTCCAACCCAAACCATTGTATAATTCTGTAATTTAGTATGTTTATCAAACAAGGTTGGATTATTGTGTGTGGCTCACTTTTTTATTGGTTAATAGTTCTGCTAATTAGTTTTCAAGGCTGAATGCATTTTTTGCAGGAGAATATGAATATATTTAAAATTTAAATTTTAAACTGAATTTTAAGTCAACATGTTTTAGTAGGAAATCTCCAAGGAACCTAATTTTAACTGTCAGACACTACAGACATCTTCAGTGTTACATGCTATCCGACTACAAGCATTTTTCCCATTGAACTCTTTAAAATGTCAGATTGGCATTGAAAAATAGAAAAACAAATCACATTAAAATGGAAACTTTTTTTTCTAATTTAAGGAATACATTTTAAATCACTAGTGGGAAGTTAAGTAGGCTTTTTTATTATTTCTTTATTTCTTTATTACACCATATGACCTATGCAAAAAGAGGAACAAGATTGAAAGTGGTGCTCATCTACCTAATATCTTTAATTCTTGACACTTATCTTGCTTTAAACGTAGTTAGTAATTCCATTATATTTAAATATTTGTTGACCACTTCTATTTCAGTCCAGTAGGATTATATTACATTTTATGCATCACTAAACATTAGAAAACACTGTTGTCTTCAAAACAAAGAGTGATCTACGTACAGAGAAAACTTGCTGCTTGCTCAGCAAAGGCACCAACACTGTTCTTGAACATCTCCTTGGCTGTTTTCCTCTGTAAAAGAGTAGCTGCTTGTTAGGACAATAAAACTTTCTTATGTGTCCTAATGATGAGATAATGCAAATGTCAACACAGTCCTGCACTAAGGGCTTTCAATACCAAGCTCAGGCAATCCTTTTGAGTGTTTTCTAAGCAAAATCTCCCCACCTGCCCACCAACTGCAATGCACTACTGTCCATGTTAGTGGAAGAGGAAAAACATCCACCTCAAGTAGCAGCAGATCACCACCTAGAATATTAGATGGAACTCATTTTTTTTATGCTAGGTTAATATGCTGAACTACCAACCATGGCAGGTGAGAGATAGCCATTCCACCCATTCTGCAGCCTGTAATGCAACCATGTAGTTGAGAGTTGGGGTTTGCTGTTTTTAGCTAGTAAGTGGTATCATAGAATCATAGAATTATAGAATCACCAAGGTTGAAAAAGACCCACAGGATCATCCAGTCCAAACATTCGCCCTTCACCAATGGTTCTCACTAAACCATGTCCCTCAAAACAACATCCAAACGCTCTTTGAACATCACCAGGGTCGGTGACTCCATCACCTCTCTGGGCAGCCCATTCCAGTGCATGACCACCCTTTTGGAGAAGTAGTATTTCCTAACGTCCAGCCTGAACCTTCCCTGGTGCAGCTTGAAGCCATTCCCTCTAGTCCTATCACTAGTCACACAAGAGAAGAGGCCGACCCCCAGCTCACTACAACCTCCCTTCAGGTAGTTATAGAGAGCAATAAGGTCTCCCATGAGCCTCCTCTTCTCCAGACTGAACAATCCCAGCTCCTTCAGCCACTCCCCAAAAGGCCTGTGCTCCACACCCCTCACCAGCTTTGTTGCCCTTCTTTGGAACATGCTCCAGGGCCTCGATGTCTTTCTTACAGCGAGGGGTCCAAAACTGGGCACAGTACTCGAGGCGTGGCCTCACCAGTGCTGAGTACAGGCGGAAAATTACTTCCCTGTTCCTGCTGGCAACACAGTTTCTGATGCAAGCCAGGATGCCTTTGGCCTTCTTGGCCACCTGGGCACACTGCTGGCTCATGTTCAGTCAAGCATCAATCAAAACCCCCAGGTCTATTTCCTCTACACAGTCTTCCAGCCACTCTGCCCCAAGCCTGTAGCGTTGCGTGGGGTTGTTGTGGCCAAAGTGCAGGACCTGGCATTTGGTCTTGCTGAACCTCATCCCATTGGCTTCAGCCCAGCTATCCAACCTGTCCAGATCCCTCTGTAGGGCCTCACTACCTCCAGGCAGATCGACACTTCCAGGCAACTTGGTGTCACCTGCAAACTTACTGAGGGTGTGCTCAATGCCCTCATCCAAGTCATCAATAAAGATATTGAAGAGGACAGGCCCCCTCAACGACCCCTGGGGAACACTACTCGCGACTGGTCGCCAGCTGGATTAAACTCCATTTACCACCACTCTCTGGGCCTGGCCCTCCAGCCAGTTCCTTACAAGAGTGTACCTGTCCAAGCCATGGGCTGCCAGCTTCTGCAGGAGAATATATATATATTTAAATAATACGGGACTATAAACCAGAACTCTCAAATTCATGATACCTTGGTTTGGTTCTGCTGAATTAATTGTGCCTTATTCAGATCAGCTCACATTTTTTGAAACAGTTCACTGAGCTCTAATTTTCTGATTTCAACCTCTGTCCTAAAATTACGGTCTTGGATCATTAAAGAAGCTCAACAAGCTCTCCAAATAATTGGAAAAAATAAATTCCCTTTATGAAAGTACAAATTAACATTCTGCAGTAGCAGCAATGACAGCAGGAACAAAATAATCAAGAAGATGGTTTTTTGAATTCCAACTTCCACAACCGCTTCCTACTTTTTTCTCTTTGTTTTTTTTTAAATCGTTTGAATTTTGCTGAAATAGCTTGCACAGATGTGACATTTTTTCACTAGAGAATGCCGTCTGAACATTGGAAGGCTTCCTTGCTTACATCATCCTTCCACGAATGGAGAACCTTACCTTATTCAAGGTTTGTAATGCAAAATTAAAGCAAAGCGAAATTCATTTAACTCTTCCATAGAACTATTCACTCTGTCCACTTGAAAGTTAGGTTGCTTCTTAAGGATACCAACCAAATTAAGATTCATCAGGAATAACAGACCAATATCTCTTTGTTTATAAGGTTAGAAACCACTCACCAATACAAGACATGGTGCAGATTATATTAATAACTTATTGCTGCTGGTTTACCAATTGAAGAGATAAAATAATTATTTGATATTCAAATACATAACTGTGAAAGCTGTAGAAAAAGCAGGTGTTATTGCTGTTGTTTTTTTTTTTCCACAAACAAGCAGAACTTCTTTTCACCTATGAATGCATACAGAAGGAAAAAGTATTGCATTCCTGTAAGTATCACGCAAACAGAAGTCCTTGTGTACTTGTGTATGAAGAAAAATTTACTAAAATTCACAGGTGATGAAATAATGCTGAAGAAAATATTCTTGCTATCATCTTGAGATCAGATCATAAATTTTGAAATAAATTAGTTTGGAAGATACAAGAACAGTTTAACAGTTACAATTGAACGATTAGGCAAGATATGATAATGGTGGAAATGTTGGTAAGCAGTTAATTGCCAACATTCAACTGCCTTGATTGGATTGCTCTCTTTGTAAGACAAATTGATAAAGAAAATACCAAAGTTGTGTACATAGGGATTTATTCAACAATTATTTGTAAACAGCAAGATATTGAATATAAAATTTATTGTGTAGTTCACCAACTTTTACCTGGGAGGTATTTAAAGTTTTTTGTTTGTTTGTTTGTTTGTTTTGTTTTTTAAAGAACCAAGACAGAAGATGTTTAACAGATTTTTTATCTAGAACTGGTAGATTTTCTTCAGATGATGCACTTTCTTATCCCCTCTGGATACTCTGGAGATACAATGAGACTTATTTTTACTTAAAAATGTATAGGGAAAGAAAAGAATACAGTTAATGGTTATAAAATGTCATGAAGTTAGAATAATGATGAATTAGAAAAGTTATCTTAAAATACAGTGACAGTGTGATTCAAGTTAGGATTTGCATTTTATTATGAAAAATATAAAAAATGCTTTGTTTTCTGAAGGGTTTTTATATATTTTTTATTTTTATGTTTTATGTTATCATAATGAAATAGAAATTTAAAGAGGAAGTTACTGATTGGAAGCATCCAGAATCTTAGCCTACAAGAGTAATAGTTGAACCACAAGGATGTGGTTCTAAGATCACAACACTGTGATTTTGGTACACAAAACAAATGAATGAAAATTTGTTATTTTTCGTTTTTAAAGGGATAGGGGGAGGAGGTTCTTTTTTTGTTTGTTTTGCTTTATTTCCATAGGAAGCATTATGGAAACAAATAATGCTTTGTAATTATATGTTCTGAATATCTTCCATGTCTTTACATTTCCCTCCTATGCTTCCTCCAGAAGAAAAGGGGAAAAAATATTCTGTCAGCTGTGCCTTAAGTCTTCTACTTGGAAAAGTCTTGAAGAGTGTTGCCCTGGTATTCAAAATCAATTTCATTTGGAGTTAGTTTGATACTCAATCTCAGATCTAGACCACAATTCCTCTACACCTACGTCTGTGCAGACATATCCTGGGGTGTGCAATTTTCTCTGCCTCTGAATCCCTTTCACTAACTTTCAAAATTTTGAAAATTCTGAAGGAAAAAAAAAAAAGATAGTAAAAAAAAGTTATGGTGTTTGATTTTTTTTTTTTTTTTCCTAAAAGTAAGAGGTAAGGAGAGAAGAAAAAGCTTACATGTGTCAAGTTTTCTCTGTACAATTGCTGCATTCTCTGCAAAGAATTTTGCAACTCAGGATACACACAATAGCAGGCAAAAAAATACAAACTGGGATTACCCAGGCAGCAGCCAGAGATTTTAAACATCTTAAAGATTGGATCTTCAATTTTCATATGCATAGCTACAGACAAGGAATGACTGGAGAAAAACTTAGACCATTACGTTTCTATGAAATTGGCAGATTAACCAGATTAACAAAAATCAAGCAGTAGGTATATTTATACTGTCAGCAGGCAACAAGATCAAGCTTTTAAATTGCAATCTTACTGTAATTTAATATTCAGTTCTGCTAAACTTTCAGTTTCCATTATCTTTGTGCCACCATTCTAAGAATAATTTTGGATATCACGTTCACTTAGTAGCCTTGACTCATTCATGCCCATCACTTCTGTGTACATAAAAAACTCTAGAATGTCTGACTTTAAATGTGACATTTAATGTAATGACATAAGAAAAATAGTTGGTGAACCTTCCCTATTTTTTATAAAGACTTATCAGATTAGTTTAGATTCAAGAAGGAAAGATACTGAAGCAGACAAAGAGTGCAATGCCTTTAGACAAAACTTAAAAGGGAAATTTACACATCTTTGAATTTTGGAAAATCTGTTCAGAAGCTTAGAAATATCAGTGCTGGTTTTCATTTCTGGTACTTCTTTCTGCTTTTTTATTTTATTTTTGTCCAATTTAAATAATTTGCATAATTGCAATTATTGTGGAGCAGCCTAATGCAGTGGTTTGATGGTTATAAAATGTCATGAAGTTGGAATAGTGATGGTTTTGAAAAGTCGCATTTAATAAATAAATTCTTCAAAGGCTGAATACACCTTAATATTTCTCAGTGTCTTTGATCTTTGTTATGGTAAACAAAGTGAGTTTATTCCTATAGCAATCTAATCTCTAGATAATCAAATTATATAGCTTTTCTCAGTAAATTTTAATAATTTTTACTTCAGATCAAACAAAAATTGGAATCCATTTTACTTTCTCTGTTGTTAATTCAAGCACAAATTGAAAATAATTCAGTAATTGATTGAATTTAATAGTTGAAAAAATTAAAGAAGGTTAATGATCTGCTTTAGTTTTATGTTTAGCATGCCTCATGGGACTACTTTGCACATGAGTTTATTGGAAATTTATTGTAAATGGAGTTAGACATAAAATGAAGTTGTAAATAACATGCAAGATAAACATGTTTTCCTTTTGAGCATTTAATACAGGTTACCGCAGCAAATGTAAAAACAATTGAATATCTTTACATATACCCTTAACAGTGAGATCTCAGGTTTGTTTGAATAATATATTTTTATTTTTTTGCATAGGTCATAATTACAGATTTTGTTTGCATTTTAACAAACATGGATCCAGACAGGGTAATAAATAATGTTAATTATAATGCTGTTTATATCGCAGCTTAGTCTATATATATTTTAATGGTTTTCATAAACATATTACAGATCAGTTCTTGAAGAAAACATGGTAAAAAAAATACACAGCACTTAAAAACATTCACACTGAACAATCTTAAATACTATTTTTCAGCCTTCCTTTTTCTTATTTGTATATGATGATATATTTATATTGTGATTAGCTACATTTATGCTGTTTTCAGTTAACAGTTTAAAAATGTATGATGTATTAACTGGTAAATTACAAATTTTGACAAGGGTTATTTTTCTGGTTTGGTTTGGTTGTTGTCTTGTTTATTTGTTTGCGAAATAGGACATTTCAAATTTGTAATACCTGCTTATAGCAAAACAGAATTTTAAAGTGCCTTCATTTACTTTACCATCCACATAAAAAATAACTGGAGTTAATTTTTTTTTTTTTTTTTACCTAACTCTTATATCATCAAATACTATGGAATGGGCTTGCCAATCATAGAACTGAATTAGCAGAAAATATGCACGAGTTACATAAGAAAAAAAAAAAAAAAATTTCTCCTTCAAATCCCTTCTTTGGGGATATAAACATCTATGTAAACATAAATGCATACACACATGCATGTACACGAATAAATGATGACTAAAGATCACTCAGAAAAGGAACGTGATAAAGGACAGCAACTTACAGATTTGTATTATTAGGTCTGCCAGAAGCTAGTGCTAAAACAGTCTCTTCCTAAACTCATAATTTCAAAGTTGTCTAAAATGTGCTTATGAGTTGTGGTATAGCAATGTCCATCATGGAATCTTTAGATCAAAAGGAATGGAGGAGATTTTCCAGTGTCATTTTCTTATTCAGTATTTTTTATCACAAGGATCACTGGTTCTATTAAGAGGCATTGTATCCAAACACGAAGAAGGATTCTAGTTGGGTTAAGGTCCCAGCATCTGAGGCTGACTATCTCAGTACAAAGAGGACTCAGTGGTGGCCTTAGCAGCCATCAACAGTGGGTTGGATAAACCAGTGGCAAGCATGTTTCCTGAAGAGCTCATTAAAAGTTTGTTGTTGTCCCTCTCTGTTAGTCAAAAGAGCATGAAGAGCAGTGAATATGTAGCTCAGCCCAAAATGGGGAATAAATCCTAAACAACAGATAAAGATAGCAGCAGGCTTCAGCTCATTTCAACCCACATACTCTTTCCTTCTCAGTGTTTTGATGCTAAATTTATAGAAAATGATACCGGGAATTGTATTTGTTCTGTATTCTAACTGTATCCTGTGATTGTTACATTCTGCTTGCACAGTACTTGCAGTACACTGCTGCATATATTGTAAAATATAGATTTTCTAAATCAATAAGCACATTTCTAAATCAATCTATAATTTTCTAATAAATAACTACAATATTAAATATTACATCATCCACACTCAGAATGTCTAAAAGAACCTGATCAGAGGGTATTGCATTCTGATGTTTTTCTTTCAGTCACAAATTCAACTTAAAATATAAGAGTTAATCTCAGGAATGATTTCACCTATCTGTATATACAGTACAAAACCCAGTAAAACACTACATAGAAACAACAAAACCTCATAAAGAAACATCAGACAGAAATGCATGTCAATTGTTAAACATTGCTGGTGTATAATTATGGACAAGGATTACAACTGAGTAATGAAGATGTTATAAAATCTGCTAGTTAGCCAGCCAAATGAAGAAGGTTATACTTCTGGGAAGCTTCTTTTTAGTGACCAAGCATGAAGAGCTGGATAAATGGTGAAATGATACATTCTGCAATATCTCAGTTGGTTAAAAGTCATGCTTATTGCTTTGTCTTTTTAAATTAAACTTGTTTTACAGTGGTGCTTATGAATAATAAAAAAGTACTAAAAAAAAGGCCATAAAAGAACTAATGTTTGGAACTTTACTGTTCTTCTCAGATGGCTTACAAATTGCATCAATTTACAGTGTTGTTGGTAACGCTCAGATATTTCAAGCTTAATGTCATGTGTCATGCATATTGTTGCATGAAACTACATAAAATATCCTTTAAACTCTTCATAGTGGAATCCTTCGCCCCAGCTCCTATTCCCAGATTTCTTAACTTTTTATATGGAATGATAAGTGAAATAGTATTTTCAGCATTTCAACATAAATGCCATCTGTCATTTGGAAAGGAACACCATGTACCTATGAAGAATAGCCATTTTGGAAATTTCTAAAAATGGATGAATAGAAGTTCAATCAGCAAAAATACTACATTGCCTGTAATTTTGAGGGAACATACACAAGAACTCTGAGAACTTTGGTCAATACTGATGTCAGATTGCCTAGAACATCATCTTATCTTACACCTAATAGAGAATCTGTTATAGTGGCTGAGGTATAACTTGCTGCTTTTACTATAAATAAATTCACTTGTGCTGAAATCATGGCCAATAATGGAGAAAAAAATCTTTTGTTAGTAATTATGAAGGTGAGCAGAATCTCCCAAATTCAGGATAATTTTGCATACTGCTTTACAGTCATGCAAGTTTCATTACAATAAATTCAGAAAGTGCTATGTTCTGAATGATGAACATTGCTCCATGAGTAGTCCAGTTAAACAAATATGATCTCTTATGAGGCCCCATCTGGATTACTACGTTCAGGCCTGGGGCCCCCAGTATATGGGAGTACATAGAGCCCTTAGAGTGGGTCCAGAAGAGGGCCACCAAGATGATCAGAAGGCTAGAGCACCTCTCCTGTGAGGAAGGGTTGACAGAACTGGGCTTATTTAGCTTGGAGAAGAGAAGGCTCTGGGGAGACCTCATGGTGGCCTTCCAGTACTTGAAGGGAACATATAAACAGAGGGGGAACAGCTGTTTATGAGGGTGGACAGTGGTAGGACAAGGGGAAATGGTTTTAAACAGAGACAGGTTAGACATTAGGAGGAAGTTTTTCACACAGAGGGCGGTGACACACTGGAACAGGTTGCCCAGAAATGTTGTGGATGCCCCATCCCTGGAGGTATTCAAGGCCAGGCTGGATGTGGCTCTGGCCAGCCTGGTCCAGTGGTTGATGACCCTGCATGTAGCAGGGGGTTGAAACTCGATGACCATTGTGGTCCTTTTCAAAAAAGGACACTATATGATTCTATGATCACTGTCGTATATCATCCCAACAATAGGCAGGATTATTTTCAAGGTCTGATATATGAGTATATGCAAATTAATATTTTTAATCTGTTACAGAAATCTAAGCATATAAAAATAAACTGAAAGAATCATTTTGCAAAATATTTTTCATAAATGATATTGGGTTAATATCACAGTATAACTTGTGAAATGTCATTATTATCTGAGGAACAAAATTAAACTCAAGATTGAAAAACTATACAAGGATTTATTGTGACAGCCAATTTTTGAATAATAATATCCTGTATTTTCAGAACAGTAGTGAAGAGAGCTCTGTTTCCCTTGAAAGAGAGTTAATTAAATGAGTCCTCTCTACTGAAGCAATTTCTAAGACTTTCAGTGGTTAACAAGTATATTTTTGCATCATTTCTTATTTTATTGTACAAGTTGTTGATGTCCAGTCTTTTAAAATGTTTATTTTACTCCAAAATACAAAACTCAAGAATAAAAATATACCTCAGGTTTTACATTTAATCAGTGCCAGCTGTTCAGTTCCTTATTGTTCTAACTGAGAAAACTGCACTAACTTCTCATCTGACAGAAATTTGAAGTTAATTAGTTTGGAAATAATAATCCACACCTCTTTGAGAAATGGCCACAATTTATCACCTCTTTTTACATCACTATGGATCAACATGGAACTGAAAGCTAGAAATCCTACACTGAACACAAAATAAAGGTTTAAATGTTCATAAGGGACACTTCATGGAGTAATCTCTGAAGGTGATCAAGCACTCTTTAGTCTTGTACTACCTTAGGAAGCAATTCCAAATCTAGCTTTTGCAACTCATAAGCCTTGAATTGATTTCTGAAAGACATCTATACATTTTTCAGAAGTCTGTGAATTATAGTTCTTTTTCATGTAAATATCTGAATATTAATGACAGTTACTCATGTTATTTGGGTTTTATTACTTTCATAAATTTGTTATTTTTAAAAATACCTCATCTTGGAAATTCTGCAAGGTCTTTTTTTTTATATTTTTTTATTTTTTGCTTTCTTATGGCTAAGCATAAAATGAGCTAGAGACTGATTAAAAACAATTGTCTGTAATCCTGAAATCAAATATAATAATGATTTTAAAAATATGGTGAATAATTCACATGTAGATTCACTGTGTTGCAATTGACAAAAGTTCTTTGGAAAGAGAAGCCTTTCCTTTTGGAAAGAAGTACTTTGTGCAACGAGATTACCTTTAGAAAGACGGGATCTATGAAGAATGAATAGCTTTTAAACGCTTCCTTGAGTGCTGACAGCTTTCAGTCCTGACATCTTTTCTCTTGTTTCTTTGAATGGTATGTCAGTCTCTCAACTCTTGGCAGGTATATGCTCATACACTCATCACTGAGTCTTTGGCATCCCATTTTTCCCTGCCCCTGTTAATAATCACGTCCAAGTTTGACAGATGCTGATGATTTCTCCTTTGCTTGCTTTAAAATAGCTGATCTCATTTCTGTGACTGGATCATGTTGCATTTTGTCTGGCACTCTTTGTAGCATGGGAATCCTCTCACGTCATTCTTTACTATTGTCACTCTACTACTGTACTACTCTAGTGAGCTATTTAGTTTTCTGATTTATGATGACTGTCACTATCAATGTTTTCAATACTTACCAGTATGCTGATTCCTGCAGACACAGATACTCATTACTCAGGTTTTATTTTGAGTGGCTGTCTGGTTGCAGATGCAGACACCTGTTTTTCAAATCTTCAATTGTCCTGTGAGCCTACAAGTACCTGAATAATCATTTGCCTTAAAAATTTAGTGATAGACAGAATACTCTACAAGCTAATAATTACAGTAGTCTTTGAAACACAGTCTGGGAGCCTATATATTTGGCAAATTTCAAAAATGTTGACACATGCCAAGGCATATAACTAACATGGCTTTTATTGTGAACACTGTAGTTTTATATAAATCTCTTTAATTCTTTTAAGCAGATTGTTCTAAACTTAAAATTATATGATATTAAATTTTACATTTATTAATTGATCTATGGACTGATGCAATGTTGGCAAAAGAATAGATTGGGGATTCACAAAACACAGTAGAAAATGGGATTGCTTTTCACTTTGAGAAATATATCATATATTGTTCTTCTGGACATACTGACTGTTCTTGGCCTTCCATTAAGGTTTTCTTTAACAGCTAGTTTAGAAACATACATTTTTCATAAGTTAGAATAAAGAGCTAGAAGAAGTATTTCCTTACCGTCAAGTCTGAGAGCTATTTTCTGAATAATTTTTGTAGGAAAATACCAATATGCATACTAAACTAAGTAAATAATAATATTATTGAGAGATGTGCATCACTTTACATTAAAACTTGCTTCAGGACCTCTCCAGTTCCTTGAATTTGAGAAATAAAATTGACTTTATGTCTTATAATATTTGCTGTCTAAATAAATATTGAATCAACTTCAGTCTTTACGCAGAAGTTCTGATTCCCCCACATGGATGCTATTATTACAAGAAATCAGAAGCAATCTAAAGGTACATCAGTTTCATCAGAAATGTCAATGAATAGAGTTGTAAATTGTAGAAACTGAAGGAAGAGCTTTCAGGTAAGCAAATCTGCAAAGTGCTTGTATTCATTATTCAGGTGTGCTCATCTGAAATTACTTGTTTTTTAAAAGTACTGAAGACCCATTACTTTCATTTTAGTCAGTCAGTTCTGTGAATCCTATGCCTTATTCTGTAACAGGCTCTCATATAAATCCTAAGTCCAAGAGGCACTTATTATGACAGCATTTATTAGAACATCTATGAAAAATCCATCTCTTGCTTTACTACATTTGCATAAGAGGGAACTGAGTTGGTTCTTTTTGTTACCTTGTTTATTTGTTTGTTTGATATTATTTTGTGAAAATACATGGATATTAAACTGACTTGATTGCTTATTTTTAACTGAGCAAGGAGCTGAAATTTCTGTTTTACTATATAGACTTCTCTGGGGACCTTCAGATTCTAAATTTGGGTACATTGTTCTTCAGTAACTGTTACCTAAACTTCATCTAAGGATCAGGAGATTAAGGTATATAAGTACAATTTGATTTATTATGCTTAGGAAAAATAACTTAAAAATAGGACTGAGAGAATATGAAACATTTTCCTATCTTACTAAGAAACTCAATTGCCAAGCTTTAGTTTCCAACAACTCATAATTTCACTGTGTTTTCACAGAGACTTTATTATGTATTCTTTTACAGAAATTTAAAATTAATTGATCAGAAAGTGAGATTTTTTTCTTTTAATGTATGTTGTGTAAGGAAAGAATTGTGTTATACTACAGTTTCTCCTGCCAAGTAACTGGTACTTTGCATTAATGGACTAACCTTCCACTTTTCCCTCATCAACTGTAGTTTTAACAGTATATGGACCATGCAACTTTCTTTGAAAACGGACTGTGTACTTTTGCTATCAATCGAATGACTCCACGCAGAATAATCTATCCCCATATACTTCAGGTCAACCAAATTCTTTTGAGTTAAACAAAGTCAAAAGGCCTGATAAAGACATTACTTGAGTATGCACAAATGTAGGAACATATAAATACATTTATAATCAGTGTATTTCTATAGTCCAAGAAATAATTGCCAGCTTTCAAGGTATGCCATACTGTTGCCATTATTGGAGACAGTAAAATTTTGCGTAGCTTTTATGAAACATTCTTCTCTCACAATAGGATAATGGCCTCAGTAAATGGAGAATGGTACTTATCAGAGAGATACACCTTGGTACTGCATAAAATGTATATCTGTTTTAAAATACTGATTGTTTAAGATTGCAATAAAATAAACACAAGACTTGAATACAAAATGAAAGCTTTTCAGCAATGTGCTAGAGCGTTTTAATTACTGAGTCTTTATTTAGCAAGGAAAAACATATTTCAATAATTTAGAAAAATGGACTAGGGCAGACAAAGATGAAATTGAAACACCCTGGAATTCAACATAATGAGAGCAGCAGCAGGAATCTCGGTGGTAATTCTCCATCTCACAAACAATACCATACAGCCATCCAGATCTCTAAATATGAGATGTACATTCACGTCCTATGTAACTGATAACTGGAAAGTAGAAATGATTAAGTGAACACTTTTTTACAAATGCTGCTGAATGCTATTAATAAATCAACAATCTATAGGCATTTCTCTGAGCAGAAAACAAAGATGATAGCTATTTAAAGCCATAGAGCACCATAGGGATTTTTTGTGTTTTATTTTTTTATTATTTAGAGTGAAGCAGTTGGTGCTGTGCACAGTGTCCACACTGTGTACATCCTGCAAAATTTTGCTTTTGACTAGATTTTCTTTTGTGGAATGAATGCCCATTGACATTGCAAGCATGTCATGTCACTGTGTAGCAAAGCTGTCGCAGCTTTCATCCAGTTGAATGCTCTGAAATCACTCCATTCCATGAGCCAAAGTGCACTGAGTGGGAACAAGTGGGATATTCATACAAAACATATAGTTCTAATAGAAAATAAAGCACCTAGATGTACCAAGACTCACATTAGAATTGTATTTTTCTGTGTTCTTTGGGTCTCAGAGGTTTAGTTGATTACTTATTTCACCCAAAAATCTTCCTGGAAGGTCCAACTAAATTCCAGTCTGAATTATTGCTGACATTTTGATTTTATTGTTCTTTTCACACTGTAGCTTCAATTTCTCTATTTCAAATCTTTAATTACAATAGACAGTCAATTAGTAGTAAGGATAATCTCCTCTAAAAATATGCTTTGTTTTCAGGGGCTTGTTCACCTTCCAAGAATGACCAATGTAGGAAAAAATCTTTCTGAGTTAGATTGGGGTTAGATTTGGGGGTGTTGATTGACGCTTGGGGTGTTGATTGACGCTAGACTGAACATGAGCCAGCAATGTGCCCAGGTGGCCAGGAAGGCCAAAGGCATCCTGGCTTGCATCAGAAACTGTGTTGCCAGCAGGAACAGGGAAGTAATTTTCCGCCTGTACTCAGCACTGGTGAGGCCACGCCTCGAGTACTGTGCCCAGTTTTGGACCCCTCGCTGTAAGAAAGACATCGAGGCCCTGGAGCATGTTCCAAAGAAGGGCAACAAAGCTGGTGAGGGGTGTGGAGCACAGGCCTTTTGAGGAGCAGCTGAAGGAGCTGAGATTGTTCAGTCTGGAGAAGAGGAGGCTCATGGGAGACCTTATTGCTCTCTATAACTACCTGAAGGGAGGTTGTAGTGAGCTGGGGGTCGGCCTTTTCTCTTGTGTGACTAGTGATAGGACTAGAGGGAATGGCTTCAAGCTGCACCAGGGAAGGTTCAGGCTGGACATTAGGAAATACTACTTCTCCAAAAGGGTGGTCAGGCACTGGAATGGGCTGCCCAGAGAGGTGGTGGAGTCACCAACCCTGGTGATGTTCAAAGAACATTTGGATGTTGTTTTGAGGGACATGGTTTAGTGAGAACCATTGGTGAAGGGCGAATGTTTGGACTGGATGATCCTGTGGGTCTTTTCCAACCTTAGCAATTCTATGATTCTATGATTGAACTTTGGGCAACCTGGATGGATCTTTTTTCAAAATAGTCAGACATGGAGTTTGGTAAGCTGACAGTTTAAATGTGGAAAAAAAAAAAAAAAACAAAAAACCAACAAACAAACAAAAAAACCACCACTCAACACACTACAATATCTAGCTATAACTACTTAAAAGGAATAACAACAAAGACCATTTAAAGATAATACCTAGACCTAGCATTTTACTCAAAGAATCAGAAGAGGAAGACTAAGATGTAAAATAGGAGGAATTTAATTCTGGTGAAAACAGATCCCTGAGCTCATAAATTAACATAAGATCAATTTTAGGATAAAAAATTCTTAGAGTGTTTTTTTTTTTTTTTTTAGCTGAAATATGTGTTTATGAAAAAATATTTTTTATGTGCTTCTCAGCATTGCTACAATCCTGTTTCTGTTTTACGATTTCCACACTTATGTCAAAAGTAGTGGAAGTATATTTTACTCTACTGTAGCAACATCTACCTAGCCTGCAGGCAGGACTTCTTTACTCATGGAAAGGATGCCTTGCATAAAGCTTACATAAAGAGAAGTACTGACCATGCTATGCAGACAGGTAAAGGGTTTGTGTGAGCTTTCTGTTTGTTTGAAAGTGATTTAATTGCAACCAGGAAGCCATTTACTTTGTCTGGTACTTCGCTTAAACTGGCAGATCCATTTTCTCAAAAAAGACATAAACAAATAGAGTATGCAATCAAAAGTTGGCTCCAACTTTAATTATATATACTCATTCAGAAAAATAAATGAAATATAAAAGTTCCTACTGTGACTGTTACAAAGAAAAGTGCTATTTTGACTCAATCATTGTTAATATATTTTAAAATATTACTTTAATCAAACTATACAAGTCCACACAAAACAGTCCCATCTATCTCTGTGTTCTTCCATTAGAAGCTAATAAAATGGAAGATGCTCAAAGGAATCATTCCCTAAAATGCATTATTGTATTTGTGTTCTTTCCACAGTTCAAAATTGTTATTATGTTTTGAATAACTGCTGGCATAAAGCAAAAAACTTGAAAAAAGTCATCCTAATGATAATCCTTAAATTGAATACAGTGAATGCTATAGTTACTATACTATGATGGACAAACATATGAATAACATCCAGACTTTCAAAAAACACACTGTTTGACTGATGAGGCTTAGCCATATTTCTACGGAGAACTGCAAAGAATACCATGTAATTACCTGATAATAAATTGACTGGAAATACCAAAGGAACTGCAAGCCAAGTCTGCAGTATTAGTCTAGCCGGTGCCCGCATTTCTACTTTTATTGATTTTTAGAAATGATCATCTGTTTCATCTTGGACATGACAGTCAGCATGGGACTGAACCTGTTATGTCAGATAACTTCTTGCTGAAGAAACAATGAAGTGAAAAATCTCTCAGTCACCTTTAATCAGCATTTACTCTTCAGTTTCTACAGAGGAAGGCATCAAGCCAAAACAAGAGACAGCACAAGAACCTTTTCAGTTAAGAAGAAAACCCTGATTTGACAGGTGAATTCCACTCTACTTCTCAGCCCTTTCTGAGGTACCATGTACCTTTTCTTGTTGTTGTTCTGCATAATTTAGATAACATATATTATAATAATACATCAATGTAATAGTAAAAAATGTTCTTATTTTTAATTTGAGCTGTATATATATATAACTAGCTGTTTAGCTGGGCATATGCAATGTGGGAGTTTAAATGTTTTAACTACTGCAGACTTCACCAAATTTCATACAAGACTTGATTTTACAATGTTGTTTTAACATGGTAGGGATTTAAAGCAATTTCCATTTGTCTTTGTTATTGTTATTATTATTATTATATTACATTTATTAATCATACTGATTCAAAAACAAAATGACAACCTTCACCTTCACCAGCCCTAATTTTTGCCAAGGTTCAGGAACATACATTCTGAAAACTGGAGAACTGTAGCCCATCCCATGATGTTGCCTCCTCCTGTACTGTGCTATTTTATCAGAAATTCAGTGGAGTTTGAATTGGTATCTCTACATACAAGACTTCTTTTAGATTAGGTTGTAGTCAAGCAGCACTTTTTTCTGTGTGTAGATTTATTTATTTATTTATTTATTTATTGACTTTGTTCCAAATCCTACATGGGAGATTTGCCTTCCTAAAACATCCATTTTTTGTCTTTATTCATTCTTGATTCTAACAGCCTTCAGATCATATAGTAAAACATTACTCAGCCATTTGCTACAAGCAAAATAGAACAAATATTTGAAGAAGAACATAATCTATGTACTGGAGAAAAACCCAGGAAAATAAAACTCTGGGAAGAGTTTATTGGCAAGGGAAAGATACCCAAAGGCTATAGCACTTAATGCAGAAGCCTGATTTCAAGACTTTCTTGTAACTTTCATTTTTATTTTTATTTTTCTTGCTGAAGAGTTGGAAAACAAAACATTCTTAATACAGTACAGCCTCAGATTGCTGTATATGCTTTAGCCTTGGTAAAGTAATCATTCAAACCTGATGAAATGCAAGTAGACAAAAAGCCACAAGCTTATTCTCTCAGTCTCTCCTGTTCATCAGCCTTGGAAGAATACTGCTCTTCAAATGAGGAAGCATGGATTGAAGATTTATCAGATATACAAGTAGGGTATCTTTTTCATTTGGTTTTCAAGGTAATTATAGCCTTAAACATTGATCATGTGAATGCAGCACTGAGTAGAGTTGTGTCTGGTACCTCAATAATAAATCCTTGCTTTAAGATTTTCTATCTCAGATGTTGAAATGCAATTTGGTTGCAACCTGACACATGTGAATTCAATTTTTGGAAGAATGGTTTATACTGGCTGAGGCTAAGATGTTATTGGTTTCTCTTTCTAATTATTTATAGGTTCATAAAATGCACTTTCTCCAGAGGATTTCTTGTTTGCAGCTACAAACACACACAAAAACCAGCTACATTCTGTTTCATAAAAAATAGAACTCTTTCTGTACAGAATTCTACCTTCTGTTTTTCATAGACAGTAATAAAACCTCTGATTAAATATACACTATGATTACTTTTTCTTATGATAATCATTATTATTTTACTAAGGATCTTCAGATACAGTTCCATATTGTAAAATAATTTTAAAAATCCTGGAATCTTTACAAAGTTTTATTGACTTAAATTAGATCTTCTCAACATTTTGAACTGTATGAATAGATACCTACTACTTTCTAGCAGGCAGGATATAAATCGAGTTAATTCTTAGGAATACACAGAACTCATCGAAGGACTAAAACAAGTATACAGCTGACAATGTAAAGCAGAAACTTTTTGGAACAGAAGCAGGGTTCAGAAACATCTGGTTCTTGTGTACCAGTTTGTGCTTTGCAAGTACTTTGCAATTTTTGTTGTGAATTTTCTTGAAAAAGGACAGAGCATCATGAGCACTTAAAATTACAAAGAAAGCACTTGAAAGGAGTATAAAAGTTGCAGCAATCAGCTGTGAACCTGAACAGCAGTATAAGCAGTTTGCTTTAAGAGGCCTACACAATGAGGGCAGTATAAACAAATGCCCAACTAGTCTACTATCACTGCATATTAAATGGAAGAACTAACAAATACATGCACAGGAGTTGCTTTTGGTGTTCTAAATGGCCCAGGAAGAGTACTCCCTGTGCCTCTTCCAAAAACAGAAGTGAAGGCCAGTGATCTCACTCAAGCCCCACAGTCATCTATGAGAAGGAAGCCCAGGAGAGCTATGCATGGCTGCAGCTTTGCAATCTACATCAAAGAGCTTGTGATTCTCACTATCCTATGGCTGGTTACCTGCATTTTGGGCAGCGGTGAATGAACTTCTTACCTTTCTGTCTTAACCTTCAGGATAGAAGGAGAGGTTTTAAATACTTGCCTGGTTATTATAATTTTTTAAATTATTTAACCCTTCCTTCCCCAGGCTCTCCCAGAGGTTCCCATCTGTGGTGGGGTCACTGGAGTTGGCTGGAACTGTCTGTATGTCTGGCATGGAACAGCCTCACAGTACCCCTCACTACCAGCTTCTGGGCACCTACTGCCCCACAATCTTGCAACCCTACATTCTCAAAATTGATTATTTGTCAGTATTTTGATGTTAGTTAGAGGTCACGTATTACGACATCTTCTACAACAGATATTTTTTCACTGCAAATACATGTGTTTATACATGTACAGTTCAACTCAGGAGTTCAGCTGGTAGTTGTTCTCTTACCTTGAACCTTCTTTTATGACTATGACCACGAGTAGAATTAGTAAAATGTGAACAAAATTTCCAGCTCTTCTTGATCTGCCAAGAAAAGCTACCTTTAATTTTTTCTTATCTCCTGCTCTTCCCTTCTCCCTAACTGAAGAGAAGTCTGTTGTCTGGGAGATTTCTAACCCTAGTTTCTAGGCTCAGGAGGACAGCGAGAGGGATATACATTGTGAATACAAATGAGATCATCTATGCTCTTATTTCTGTAAGGGTATGTAGAAGGAGAGTGTCTTGTTCCTTTGAGTGTGTCTGGTCAGGGATCTTTTTCAATGGACTGAGAGATGACAAGGAAGGGAAGAAACAGTGGGTAAGAACAGACAGGGTGATAAAAGTCACCTACAAATGATAAGGAAGGCAACAATGGAAACCAAACCTGGTCAGTTACACTCATGGATGAAAGTATATGAGATTGTATGATGGGGGATTTTATTGACAGGAGAAGTAAGGGAAAAGGGTAAAAAAACAAACACAGGAAAAAAACATACAGAGACATAGGCCTGACAAAAGAAACCTCAGCTGTCACACTAATCATAGAATCATAGAATGGTTTGGGTTGGAAGGGATATTTAATATTTAATATTTGAAAAGGACCACAGTGGCCATCTAGTTTCAACCCCCTGCTATAGGCAGGAACACCTCCCTCTAGACCAGGTTGCTCAAAGCCCCATCCAGCCTAGCCTTGAATGCCTTTAGGGAGGGGGCATCCACAACCACTCTGGGCAGCCTGTTCCAGTGTCTCACCACCCTTAGAGTAAAGAATTTCTTCCTAATTTCTAGTCTAAATCTATCCTCTTCCAGTTTAAAATCATTATGCCTCATTCTGTCCCTACATGCCCTTATAAGAAAGCCCTCCCCAGCTTTTCTGTAGACTCCCTACAGGAACTGGAAGGCTGCTATAAGATCCCCCTGGAGTCTTTTCTTCTCCAGGCTGAAGAGCCTAAACTCTCTCAGCCTGTCCATGTAGGGGGGTGCTCCAGCCCTCTGTTCTTCTTTGTGGCCCTCCTCTGAACCTGCTCCAACATCTCAATGTCCTTTTCGTGTTGAGGGCTCCAGAACTTGATGCAGTACTTCAGTTGTGGTCTCACAAAAGCAGAGTAGAGGGACAGAATCACCTCCCTCGACCTGCTGGTCATGCCTCTCTAGATGTAACCCAGGATACTACAGAAACTTCCAGGAAGATCGAGATGGTGCCAGCTACTAAAGTCAGACCGAGGGTGCTCCCGAGAGTGGGATCAGGGTGAGTGAAGTAAGTGAGGATCACTAAACTAAAAGTTGGAGTGGGGTCACAAGTCATGACTTATGTGCTTAGTGCTGACTGCTAGGGAGAGTGAGCATCTGTATCTTGCTCAAATCATATGTGAGTGGGCTGTGCATGCCCACTCACATGTTTGCATGTTTACTAGCAAATTTCAAGTTGTACAGAAAAAAATAGTTACACTAAAATTTCTTAAGTTTATAATCTTTTGATGATTTTTAAGCTTCAAAACTAAAAAACAACAACAAAAAAGTCCTCCTTTCTCTTCATACATAGATTTTCAACTTCAAACATGAAAATCATATACAAATAAACTTTTGAAGCAGTCTAATTGGCAATGATAATCTTTACTGATCTGTCTAGTAGAAAACCAAGTAGAAAATCTTTTTTCTTTTTTTTTTTTTTTTGGTTTATTGGATTTTATATAGACTGAAAAACAATAGGCAATACTGTTTAATCAAGTCAAGCATGAGCTACTCTGTGAATGAAAAACATCTTAAATTACAGTGGCAGCATTTACGTCTGTTACTCAGAATGTTACTCAGAAGGGTTCCAAAACAACCCAATGCAAAAAGATGATAAAAATGTGATAGGATAACTTGAAATGTGATGGTCTGTGCTTATCACATGTGATCAGGCAAGAAAAACATGTTAATTTTCTTTTCTCTTTTTGGCAGTTTGCTTGATTAAAAAGACCAGCATTTTCTTATCACTTTCAAGATGAACATCCTCTGCAAATTGAAATAATCAACAAGCATAAATCACATGGAAGGAAATTACTATGAACTTTTCAGTTTAAACTTTTATATCTATGTAACTACTGAGTCTATAACTAATGTTAATGATGGCTTTACTGCAAAAAGCAAAAGCATCATGCATGATAAGCAGTAAATACTTCAGGCAGACTTCCTTAGAAGTCACTTTTAGAGGAAGATGGGACTACATGTGTAGCTGCTGGCATATTTTATGGAAAGTTTGGAGTAATGAGCTAATCAGAGAGGAGAATTGAACTCTTCCTTCACTAATAAGACCTCTAATCTTGAATAATTTCTGGACTCCCAAGAACAGACTATGTGTTTATGCTAATTTATATGAGCAGTTACAGATTGAGTAGCTGATTTTTCCAACCTGTGTTGCAGAAGAAGACAGATATGGAACTGGACAACTCTCTGAACTTCTTATATATAACCATGGTATAACATAAATCTCCAGTCCTGTGTAATTAATGTCAGAGATAAGACTTTGTGAGAATTGAAAACAGGCAGATATTAAACACCAGGCACCTCACTTATGCCACTTCAGTGCTAGAATAAAATTCAAACTAGAGAGAAACCTTACTCATTAAAAGGAAAATGTTTTGTAATTACTTGTGATGCTTGTCTTAAGGTGGAATGGAATCTGATCAGTGGGTCTCCACCCTTATTTTTTACTCCAGCTTCTAGACTTGGAAAACTGTAAATGCCACTAGCTATTCACAGAGCTAGCTTCTGTCTGGTAGCAAGGATTTGCTTAGTATTAAGAAGGGATGTTGGCTTTGTTGCAAAGTAGCAATCTTGCAGGAGGACCTCTTCAACTCATTTTTTCCTCAAGTCTGAACAACAAAACCAACCCAGATCCCAGTTCTGGCTTTCACAGATGCATCCTTTGAGGATCTCTTACAAGCTAGCTCTGGTCACAGACTTCCAATAATACTGTGGCTTTCTTTGAGGAAAGTCTTGGTCCACATCTATAAATTGCAAAAATATTTGATGGGCAGCCCCAGACATTTTGTAGCTCATCTGTTCACATTTGTAGCAATGGTTTGCCATAGTTCCATCAAATCCAACAGCAGTGAGCCACCAAACATCTTCAGACAAACATCTCATACCCTGACCTGATTCTGTGCCATGAAGGCAACTCCTATTCCTGTTTGAAAAGTTTCTTAGACTATGAAGAATGTTATGAAACGCATGGAAGAAAATAAAGCATGGAAAATGCAGTTGTCATTGATACTAAAGAGGGGTCTCTCACAGACCACTTTTTTTTGTCTGTCATGGAAGTTAATCCTCTGGTGGATTGGTGTGAGACTGAAATTCAAAAAGTAGAATACCAGAGGCTGCACACCAAAGTGAATGTGAGCATTCCCATACCTATTGTGCAACCAAAACAAGAATCTCTGTTTTATTTCATCTACCAAATTCACTATTTACAATAAGAAATAACAAAAACCAGATGGGAGATTTTAAAATATATTTTACCTACAAACTATGTTGCTCATAAATTGTATTTTCTCTGTTAAGATTATGCTCTGTTATGATTATGAGGCTGTAGAAGAAAATGAACACAGAAAAATAAACTCTTTTTATACGCATTTACTTTGCAATGAACAGGAACAATGAAACATACAGAAAACATCATATTGAATGAACAGCTGTTTCCAAATATAATGATTTCTATAAGAAAAAAATTAATAAGGTACCAGCAGTTCTTTATGGAGGCAAATATCCATTCTTGATGTCATTAGCCATTAGCCTTCCCTTGCTATAAAAACCTTAATGGTGCATAGAAATGTACACAAACCTTTTGCAATAGACTCAAATGGATCAATAAAGTAAACAGGGACATGTATAAGAAAATATACAGGTGTACAAAGAAATCACTTTATGTTAGAGTTGCATGACAGAAACCTAAAAATTCGGCAGATCCTTAACAAATGCAGCGGAACATATTTGCTTCTTTTCTTTGTACCTTATGTTGTATACTATCTTTTTTTCTGTTAAAAAGATTGCATCTTAGTGCTGTCCTACTAGCTCCATGGGAAGTCAGGTAGAACTATATGGAGAAGGGAGAACTTGCTTCTGAGAAAAAACTCTCAAATATTCATGTAGATAAGTTTTCAGAGCATAAAGGTAGGACAGCCATGAAAATAGCACATCAAGTGTATGATTTTCTATGCAGGCAGCACTGAACAGCACTGTAGAGAAGAGGAAAACGTTCAGAAGCAGAAGGCATTAGAACAAGGCACTAAAACAATGAAAAAGATTCTCAGGAAACCCAGAAATATCTGTGCAATGTCGTCTGTAAATCAGAAAGTCTCCAAAAGGCTGCTGGCCTGCATGGGAACAAGTAATAAAGTCAGATTTTTGACAGAAATACTGAGGGAGAGTAAACCTCCATCACTGTTCAGATGTCTTTATAGAAAAAAAGATGTTCAGTCAGCACAATGTACAACAGTTTAAAGCATAGAGTAATTACTTATTTACTAGTATACACAGTATGTATGTAGGAGTACCATGTTACTATGCTAGGTATTAATATAGTTGCTCTAAATATCTTCCAATTATGTCTTATACTCAGCTCTTCTGACAGGATTCTTTCAAGCAATTCCACTTGCTCCCAAACTGCTAGCACAGTCTAGTTCTATAGATCCTGCTCCTTGCTTTCCCTAATTTGTCTCAGACTTTCCCTTACTCTTCCCTTTACCCCTTACTTCTCTTAACTCCATTAAGTCTATCCTTTTCAGGTAACTTCTGTCATTTTGCCTGCTCAGGTACTTGCTGCTTCCCCTCCCACTACTAGTTCTTGCTCCAACTCATTAAATTCCCTTAAATTGGCTGACTTCTGTGAGGGCAGGAAGGAAGGACAGGGACAGAAAAGGATCAGCCATCTGGTAGTGCTCATTCCTTCTGCAGCTGGGGCTGTAGAGCTTCCCAAGGAGACCTTTGTCAGACTTTGGAAAATAGCCACTGGATTGAAACATGGGAAGTTTCTGAGCATGTATAAGGCAGCTGTGATGAGGGCTTTATTTGCTGTAAACACAGCTGCCATGTACATTGCTGCTCCTGAAGAATGAAAACCTGGACAATGTGATTAGATGCTATAATCTGCTGGAAAAGCACATCTGTGATATAATTCATGAAAACAAGAGTAACAATTCTCTTGCCCAAACACTGACATCTAGTGCCATTTTTTGGTGCTCCGGGTTATGTGAGATATCTCCAGGGGGCTGCCAGATAGAGCAGAGAGGAAACCATGTTTTGTAGATCATGAGGTATTGGAGGCCAGACAATACACATTACTAGCTTCAATGGCATTGTGTTCAGGTAAGTGGGCTACTGAAAATGCTTCCTAAAGATCCTTGACTATTGTTTGTACAATTGTGATGAGTATGTGGAGAATAAATTGTTATTATTTTTTTTTCTTTTATTGCAGTTTTCATCCATCTAGCACTTTACTTCTTAAAATAAATATTATCCCAAATATATGTGTTGCTCTGTTTTGAATCTGTGCTTTCTATGTAGTTTTGATTTCAAAGGGATTTTTCTGCTATATTCATTAATTCCTTATAAATAAGCATACCAATTCATTTCTTTGTAAAACTGTGATATAAATATATATTTTTAAATGTACAGGATTTTCAACAATAAAACAAAAAACCATAAAAGTTACAACAAAAAATGAACTTCTTAAAGTGTAGTGCAATGAAATGTGACAGGAATAAGCATATGTGAAATAAAACACGATATAAAAGGAAGAAAATAACCCAATAGGACTTAACAGAAGCAGGCAGCTTCACTGTAAGTTGACTCTGCAGTGACTCTGTTACTGACTGCACAGGAGTAGGTGTTTTGACTGCATAAAATCACATACTAGAGCTATAAACATGAAGGAAATTGTCATTCCAGGCACACTTCTGTGCTGATAGTGTAACTCCTTTCCTGTGTCAGCACAACTATGGATATGATGAAACATTACAGGGAATTCATAGATTTGAAAGATGCTAGTGCAAATAGAAGGAAATATTTCTCAACTAGTCTAGTTACTGCTTCTCCAGTATAGCTCATTGTATAACTGCACAAAAAAAATGTTTCTACAAAAGATTTTTTAGAAAAATGAAAGACAAAAGAGGATGAGTAAGCAGAGGTGGGTAGGCGTTCCTCACTAGGTTTGGGTAGCTTTACCATCAAATGTTAAACTATCATCAGAAAGACTTGGCAAAAAGAGTAGATATTCTTCTCAGAACACATGCCTGTATTTTTTTCTATTATTAATGGAAGAATAAGTAAAAGAACCCCACAAAATTAATGTGATGGAGTTTGCAACAAGCCTGATTTGCTAAAAACCTATGCAGTTTTACACCAATTATTTGGTTATCTGAATGGTACTTTTGTCGATACTGATTTTTATGGAAAGGGAAAATTACCTTACTTTGATGACTGGTCAATGAAATAAACAACCTCCAAATTTATTGTGAAGTTAATGTAAGTAAGGAGGCACATAACTAAAGTTTTCATTACAAAAAGTAATATTTAAAGACAGGTTCTTCAGAAGCCTATTTTTCATTTTCTCCCATTTGATAATATATATATATATTTTTTTTTCCTTCAGGATACCATATTCTTGCTAGATCTTTTCATAGTATTCTTCTTTCATTGTATCTCTGCAATTCAGTCATCTGCATCTCTACTTCATTTCTCTCACAGCCAACTTTCCACACACTAACCCTTCTATGATGGAGCTAGCTCTTCTGATCTAAAAACTGCTGACAAGATTATGAAAGAGGCAAGTCTGTTTATGAGGAAAAACTGAAAAAAAAAAAAATTGGATCAGCTTATGACAGAGCTTTCCTTTTGTATTATTTTTATGTGACTTTTTCATCTGAGAAATGTGATAAACAGAAGGCAGAGGTGCAAAAGTAGGCAGAAGAAAGCTACTTTCTGTTGGTATGTGCACTCAACTCTCCTTTTGAAGATATAAACTTTTTAAAACAGTTCTTTTCTACTCACACATACTTCCTAAAATGGAAAGTTCTGGCCCTGCAAGGTGCTGCAGTAAATTTCTCAGATTGAGGGTGAATTAAGGGCTTATTGGTGGATTTTTGCCCCATAATCCATCCTCAAGAATTAGATTGTTTAGGGAACTGGATCTCCTCATTGCAAACCTTTTGGCTGAATGTTCAACTAGCTTCTGAATGTTCAACAAAGCTCAGTTACTGAGCTTTGAAGATTTTCAAAGCTGTTGTAATAATATATTCTTGGAATTGTTTTAAGGTTGTGCTTAGGATCATCTCCATGCAACAGCTATGTGCACAATTAGAAGTTGCATCAAATTACTAGGACTGTCTGCATTGCAAATTCCTGATATTGTCCTGTGAATGGGAAAACTGTATGATTGCTACAGCACTGTGTGAATGGGATATGCAGAGGGCAACTTGAATGAGAAAATCACATCTGATAGGAATAACACCAGCTTGATTCTTGGGAGCATTACTGTGGGGATAATACTTAAGGTTTTCTGAAGTGCTAAATCCACATTTTCTTTTGTAGTAAATTGCTGCAGTTAGAAAAAAAGAGTATTTCAAAGAGAAAAATGTGTCTAAACTACTAAGCAATGTTTCTGAGTGGATGTAAAACTATCTGGGGAAAATACTATGCACTGGGTGGTCTATACTTATCTTATGGTACTATATTTAAGGAAAACAGAAATTCTACAGATATCGGAGACATAAATGCTGGCACATTCAAGTTCTGAAAATGGAATAAAATTATGAAACGTGATAGCTTCTCTTTAAAAATCACCCAATGGTGCCAAATATACTTGCCATCAAAATGTAGCTGTGTTTTAATCTTCCTGTATTATGGAATGTAAGATACCTTAAAGCAATGTAAGGCATTTCCTTTCTCTTCTTTGAAGAGGTAAGCCAAGAGGAAAAAAATATAAGGGGCAGGGGGGAAATCTATAGTAAGGATTGTGGCTTATACCAAAGCTTCTCCTGGAAATCAGGAATGAGCCTGAATTAGACAAGGCTGAGACCTGCAGAAGATCAGAGAGAGAAAATATGATTCCACATGCCCAATTCCATTCATTAATTCATTTGTGACTTTATCCATTAAATAATATTCTGCTTGCCATCCAAAGTGCCATTTGTGACATATACCTATCTTTCCTTAATTATCTACCTATTCAATTAGTTGGAGAAGAAGTACATCTACCCTACTTTGTTCGTGACACTTTTCAAAAATAATGAGAAGAGAAACAGGGCAAACATCCGATCATATTTCCTTTGTGTGCTTTGCTGGTCTGCAGTGGTTTGTGACTGAGAATGCCTGAATTCTATATGATATCTTGGTTCTTTCCCATTTTTTGTTTGTTTGGACTAATTAAGTTTGATTTGGTTTGGATTTGGGTTTGGTTTGCTTGATTTTTTGTTTGAGTGACCTTTTGAACCCTCTGCAGTTTTAGTGCATATATCCCCTTGGATGATAACAAGTACTTTTTAGATGAAAGAAAACTCTCTTGTTACAAACATTGACTTCTAAACTTCTCTCTCTTTTTTTTTTTTTTTTTTTTTGTATTTTTCTATTTTTTTCATGGAAATGGTCATAAACACACACTTAAAAGCAATCTATAGGCAAAGCAAAGAGATGCTTTATTTCTTATTAGTATTCTTGATTCCTGTTATCTTAAGCTAGAAATACTTTTTCACGAAGAATGAGCTTACCTTTTCCATTCTCCATTTTCTTTTCAGTAAAACAAAATGAAATGCATAGGTTTCATGTAACACTATTTTGAAATTATCAAATGAAATATTATTTTTTATTAGAATATATGTGATTACATTCTCAAATACATGTGACTGTTTTCTGGGTTGTCTTTAATGTTCTATTTTTAAACAATTATATGGGCTTGGGAATTCAGAGAAACGTAACTCAAACTACACTTATCACTACCTCTAAACACAAGTTGAATGTACATTCAAGTCCTCTGGGATCTTGTGAAGAAACAAAGCACAACAATCATTTCTCAAATGGATCCAAAGACATATGTACAATTGCAGAATACTGGACAGAACAACTTAAAACATAGAAGCTGCAAAAGAAGGTAAATGGGATAAAAGGAAATTTTTGAGGATGTATTCAAAACTTACTTTTCTATTTATTTAACATCTAACTCCATCATTGCCTAAAGTGGGAACTGTTGAGACAGATGTGTTTACAATGTCATGAAGAACAGCTCTTTTAAGTATAGAACTTCTGAGGAATGAATACTAAGAGTATTTGAGGACAGAAAGTCCTGGAAATAGGTTGATTCAGCTAAGCAAAGCATTAACGGATTGTTACCATCAAGCTAAAAGTATCATATCTTGTATGTACTGTAAATATATTTACCAAGGAAAAAGATAATAAAATAATTTGAAAATTCAGACTTGTTACCTCAATCTTACTTTGTTAACTTTCTCTACTCTCTATATTTTGATGGTACTACTGATAATGTATTTATAAATAAGAAAAAAAACCCACTATTTTGTAAAGAGATGATATATTTGCTGCAATCAGGAAAAAAAAAAAAAAAAAAAAAAAAAAAGCTGCATAGTAGGATTTTACTCATACCTGTCAAAGATATATCAGCAAAAGGGTGGATGTGTCTGCTGGCATGTCAGTGACTATGAAATGAATGCACAGGCATCTGCAGCCAATCTGCACGAGCACAAAAAAGCTACTGCAACAAAGTCTCCTGAGGAATTTCTGAATGTAAGCTCTATTCCAGATAGAGCCAGGAACAAAATCAGGTTAAAGAATTACAGAAAAAGAACAAGAAAAGGACTCCTTGAAATGCTTCCAGGAATATTAAGCCTGCAAAAATGCAACTAATATAGAAAGAATAAATTTTAATTAAGGTACTCAATCTACACTCATCCTGTTAAAGGATTTGTGTGAAGTCTGATTAAGTCAGTAAATGATGACTGTGTCTTCAAATATCTAGTACACACACTAGATGATAAGCAGTGAGTACAAAGGCTACCTTATAATGGGTCAGTTAACACTTTTGGCTACTTAATATCATTTAAATAGAAAGAGCTATTTGTGCCAATATAGAGGAGACATCATACTTGCTTTCTGCTTTATATGTGTAAGCCACCTTCCCAGAGAGAATGCATCCAAAATGCAAACCCAAAGCAGGAGAAAATTAGGCTTGGTGCATCTCAAAAGGGGAAATGTAAGTAGTATCAGATCAGTTCATTGCAGTCATGCTGGGAGTTGCTCCTATTACTCAATTGCTCCAATTGAAGCAACCCATTGGTGCACCACCAGGTAAAGCTCTGCCAAACATTTGTGCGATTGTGATTTTCACTGCCTTGACAATGATGTGAAGAACAACACAAGAGTTGATTAAGTGCCTGTGAGATCAGCTAAGGCAAGTATACTCGTAATCAATCTGTGATTCCAGCATTGTAACGTAGCTTTTTAAATAATCTTTGGTGTAAAATGTATCCTGTATACACACACAGAGTAGTTTTTAAAGAAGCTGACCCAGTAGACAATTCAATGGATTTCAAAATATTTGTAAACAAACTTATATCTGATTCCAATGTGTTGGGTGTTTTCTTTCAAAAACTATTGTGGGTTTTTTTTTTTTTTTTTTTTTTCCACTTGTTTCTGTCATCAACTGTGCATGCAGGACTGCTTATGAACAACCTCTTGTAATAGACAGAGATCACAAATGCTGGAAAATATTTTAATTTTTATTTTAATTTTTCCTTCTCATTCCTTCCCTTCTTGGTTCTCCTTTCTCATATTGTCCATCTGATTGCAGTACTCATAAGCTGGATTCAGAAGTTCTTCCAACACCAGTAGCAATTTTCCTCCTTTGCCCCCATAAATCTGTATGCTATACTTCTACCCTAGTGCACTCAACCCACAGTAACACAAGACTGGACAGGGGGAGAATGTTACTGATGCTTAATGTCTGAAAAATCCTGACTGTTCTACTGAGCATCAGTGAGAATGAATGGTGGCTGTCTTTTTTTTTTTTTTTTTTTTTCCTGTGGGACCCAGCAGATAGCTCAGTATCCTTCCATAACATATAGCAAACCAGCTGGCTGTTCATTTTTCTGGATGAAATTGGAACAGGTGTTTGGAAGGCAGATGTTATCCTAAAAGCCAAATCTCTTGTCTTGGCAATGAGTTGGGAGTTGCAGGTGTCACAGGAAAGGGGGGCTGAGGTCTGAGGACACACCTCCTCTTCTGTTTGCACAGTCCAGCATGGAGTCAAATATTGCCACTTCTCTCACTAGGGAGCAAGGAGTCCAAAACTGAAAGTCATCCCACCCTGCTGTTGCAGTTGGTCCAGTTAGTAAAGCCAGTGTTGAGATGCTTCACTGAAGTTAGGCAGGCTTACTACACTGAACAAAATCACATCTCCTGGTTAATGCTGTAGCTTTGGTGACTCGGAGAAACTAAATGTTGTACATATGATGTTGTATTTCAGGATATAATCCTGTTCAGGACATAGTCTGCAGTAGGCCAATATATTTTACATAGTACATAGCTTATTGTACCTGCATCAGTATGTGGAGAGAAAGATAGCTCAGGAAGCACAAGTTTGTTGTTTTTGTTTTTGTTTTTCTCCAGAAGCATGTCACCATCTCGACAAGATACACCTTACATCTTCCTTCAGAAGCAGTGAGCTGCTTGAATATATTTGTCCTCTTAATGCAAGATGCACAGAATTCATATCCCCACATTTGCAGAATGAATTGCTTACATATATATACAGACTATATTTTATATGATCAAATACTCCAAAATTTTATACAGTAAAACACAAATATTGGAAAATGAGTTTTCAAAATGGAGATGTAATTTTTTCCACCAACTGAAGTAGAATGAAAACATATTTGATAGAAATTAGGGTGGAGTATAGCAGAAGGATTTCAAAATGTTCAGAAATGCACATAAGGAGTGGATCTCAAGTTTGTACTCAGACATTTTTCTCATAGAAAATGTGAACAAAAATATGAAGTGTAGCCAGTCAGGAGACCTCATAACAGTTCCGTGTGACTAAAGATGAGGCAGGTCTTACTAAATTGCCACCTGAAATAGAAAATGAGTAATTATTGAATGCTCTGATACTAGTCTTCTATTATTTTCTTCTTTTTAGTTAATAATTTAAATTTCTTTAGAGACTCTCTGACTGTCTAGACCTTGCATCTACACAAGGAAAAAAAAAAGCTATACATGAATGAATTTCTGTCATTATCTGAAACTGTTTATAAGCTGTCTTTCATGTATATTTGCAGTATAAAATACCACCAGTGTACATAATCAATGTGTGTATTATCTGCTTCAGAAATACATTCTTAGTGAGTCAGACAAAAAATAAAATAAAATTGTGATTTAACTTCAAAAATAAAGTATCATATACTGGTGGAACTGTTGTATGCTGATTAGGTAAATTAGGTTCATGGACATGTCTGAGTGACATTACATTATAGAGGTCACCCAACCAGTATATGTTTAAAAGACATGACTGTGGTGTTCGCAGGGTTCCCTAATGCCAAAGAACACAGAAGTTTGGGTTTCTGAGAATATCTTTATTATACCTTACCACACATCGCTGCTGCTAAAGCAAATGTATGTTACAGGCTTCCACAAAATGACCAGAGGTATAGAAAATATACTTACATGTATATTACGCGTTACTTCAAGGTTAGAGTCACAGATTTATTTCAGCTGAGAAAGACCCTTAAGAATATCAAGTCCAATCAGTAAGTTTGCCATATAAGATTACCACTAGTAAAATAAGAGTTTAGTTATGATCATTTACACATACATACACAATGTGCATGATGTGATGTGTAAATCATACTTAACAAACTGTGCCAAGGACAGAGGATCATCAGTGACAGAATAGTCTCCCTTCCTGGATCACATCACGGAGCTCAGAGTCAGCCAAGAATCTCTGGTAAGGATCTGGTCTGTCCAGATCTCATACAGAGAAACTTGTGCAGAGAGGCTTGCAGTTCTCACAGAGAAGATCATCTGAGTAGATATCAGGTTACTTTTCATGTAATTTTGATAGAAACACATAAGTGGGCATAGAACATTCGACCTTGGCTTTGTGTATCATCTCATTTTTCTTTGTTCTGGCTGCTGTACATCAAGATTGTCTCAGCTCCCAGTGGCTCCTGCTGAGCTCAATGGGGATGTCTCAAGTTCCTGTGGAGTGCAACAGAGCACTGAGCTCATCAGGGGTGTTTCCTGGGCCCCTGGCAAATTAAATACCATCTTTGTTAGCAGGTTTATTGGGCTGCTTTTATGGCTTCTCACATCTATTTGTGTTTCATGTGTCATATAGTTTTCTTTCAAGGCTGATTAAAACTTACATAGTAATTCAAAACAATAGATCATACTGGTTTTATAGTATAACACCTTCAGTAAAACTTAAGAACTATGTCAGGGCATGGATCTAACAAAGAGGCATTCACTAAAACCCGTCTGAAATAATGTTGCTGCGTTAATCCCAAATGTTGCAAGTCAACTTTTGTATAGAGTAAGCTTGTATCTCCTGTACAAATATGTCTGCTCTATTTCTGCTTTGCATTGTCTACCCTGACATTCAGAAGAACAGAGTGTCTTTATATATAGTTTTACTTTTTTTATTACTGTTATTTTTCCCCCCAAATTAGAGTATAAATCTGATTTAATTTTTGTTGTTTCTTTCCAGATTAGGAACATAATTAGTAGTTATTATGCTCAGCAGTCATAAGACAAGGGAGAAAAGTGATGGTTGTTTCTGGTTTTGGAAAACTATTGTTTGTATCTTGGGCTGATAGTATGTCTTAAGATATTACCCTGACATCTGCACACTGAAATTATCTATCCCTCCTACAGCATCTTCTTAGGTTGTGGGTTTTTTTCCTCTATCCTTTCCCCTTCCTCCCCATTCCTGTCCCCAGAATATACCAAATCTCTTACTGAGTTAACATTTCAGTTTTTTCATATGTTGTTTTGAATAATAGGATTAGAATTCATAGTCTACACATGATATGCCTATTATAATATGCAGATAAAGAATGGTTCTACTACAGGAAACCTATTTTGCCATGTTCATTCTGTGTTGTTTGCAGTATGCAAAGTTCTTGTAGCAACACTATAAAATATATAATTTAGTGTTGTAAGAAAAAATGCAATGTAAATGTTAATTTAGAAAAACTACAAATACTTTGTAAGATATATATTTTCAAAATAGTCATCAAAATACTTAAAGTTAAATCCACATATTGTTAGCTTCAGTGAAAACACTGCACACGTCTTTCATTTCTAGTCATAAAGATCTAGTATCAGACTGGCCTGCAACTGTAGACTACTCCTACATATATTTTTATAATAAAACAGTATAATCTATGTATTACTCATTAAAAACAGAGATAAGTATATTTACATTTTAAAAGGTATTTATTTTTCAGTCCAGTGGCTGTTCTTACTATGACAAAAGAACCTTTTCTATCTCAGTCTTCATGTTGGAGCTTAATGGTATAGTTTGGTTAATATCCAACATTCTTTTCTTACTGATCTGATATACTGGCCCAAGAAATTAATTACTCCATTCATGATAATTGGTCTCAGTATGTTAAAATAACAGCAAGTATTTTACTGGCAAAAAGTACATATACTGGGCATTTTAATCAAAACATTCCTGAAAGAATAGGATAGAATTATTGTTTTCTTTAACTAACATTATTTGGTGCCTAAAGACAACAATTTCAACATTTCACCAAGGTAGCACGTGCTCCCAGCTAGGAATTCAGGGCAACTAAGCAAGATAAAATTTATTAAATGTCAAATGGTATATGTCCTCAAAATATCTATTTTTTCCCATTCTCCAGTTTTACCTCTCTGCATTCACATTTCACCTTGGTCTTACCCATTTCAGAACCACTGCCTTTGTAGAAAAATATATGCATGCTCTAGAAAGTAAGAATATAGTAAAGAATATAAGAAAGCATAGAATATAGAATATAAGAAAGTATAGATAAAGGTTTCTGTTTGTGTACAAAGAGTGTTATAATCTACAATTTTGTAAACTACACTTTCAACTGTGGACCGAATAGCAATGTGAAAGGAGTCTCAGAGAATTATGCCTTATGGAGTTCAGATGACAAAGCACCTATAATTAATTCATAACTGGGATCTTCTCTAAAGTAACAGTGAGATCCACTTCTAATCTTTTAAATTTGCTTACACTAACACAATCAAATCCCAGAGCATTCCTATTGACACTGGAGACAGCATGCATGCTGTCACCACTAAAGGCTCTGCTGTTGACAGATGTACATAGGTCTCTCCAAAAGTAACGCCTCCTATTTTTTTCCATGGAAACTACAATAGATACAAAAACACAACAACTACTTTTTTAGAGAGCAAACTCTCAGCTACAAAACATTATTTTTCAACACAGTCACCACCATTAGCTATGCATTTTCACCAGTGATGAACAAATGCCTGCATGCTACCCTCATAAAAAGCCACACCAGCGGAAATGATCCACTGTTGATGTTACTATTGCTGAAACACATTACCCACCACCTCCTTGAACTCACATCCACTGTTTGGTCTCCATAAATGTTTAGCAAGTGTTGATAAATGTCAGTGAGTACAATTTTTTCCACTTTTTTTTTTAAATTATTATTATTATTATTATCTTGGAAAGCAGTTTGAAAGCTATCGCTAGTGTGTATCTGTGCTGCCTATTGAACGTAGGCACTTCGGAAAGGGAAGTTTCCAAAAATATCTGGAGCACAGAAGAGGCGAGTTTATACTTATCCCCTGTAAAGACTACAGATACAATCTAAATTCTTAAACAATTCTCCACCTCCCACCCTTTACACCATTTTAAGCAGAGCTTATTGCATTACATGAAAATCATTGAAACTTTTCACGACATTTCTTTCAATTTTAGTTTTGCACACATACACAGGCATTCTTTATTTATGTTTAATTTTTATTTTAAATGTCAAGAAATCTATTCAATACCAAGTAATAGCATTTATATAAGTTCTTTGGATTTAACAAGAAAAGTTATGCTATTATGACAATATAAAAGTAAACAAAACAACACTCCAAAGTAAAATCACAAATGTATGACCTGTACAGATGACACCTGTACTACAACTATGATAAGAGTAGTGAGGACTGTTTTTATAAATTCTATTCTGTGGAATATTTTTACTTCTAGAATTTTTACATAGTCAGTTGAGCTGGAGCTCAGTTAGTTGTCTTTTCTTTCCATTAACTGCAAATCTCCATTAGCTATAAATAAGCTTTTCCTGCCTTTTTTTTTTTTTTTTTTTTTTTCCCCTGGAAAATAAAAAAATTCTGGAACAGATCATTAGAATTATAGAATCATAGAATCATTAAGGTTGGAAAAGACCACTAAGATTTGTTTAAATAGAAAGCTTTGCACTGAAAGATCTGTATCTAAATAAGGACACATTTAATTCTGGTGTTGAAAACTAAGTATTTTTGAGATTCTGGTCTTAGTGCCTCTGCACCCCACTGTGATGTTATTGTAAGTGTTGCAAAGAAAAATTGAGTTGTTCTTTAATAGAAATATGGAAAAATATATATATAGTTATTCTGGTGTTTTAAGTCATTTAAAAATATTATTTTATATTTATATTTATAATACAAACATATATATATGTATGTATATAGAGAGACAGAAGGAGAGAGTGAAAGAGATCTCATCAACTGAACCTTTAAATATATATATATGCACAGCTGGATTAATGACTACGCAGTTTTAATGAATAAGAAATAAGCTGTGTGCTTTATCTTCTTGATAAAATTAAACATGGAAGACAATGTGATATTTTTTGATCTTTTCTTATGCTTGTCAGTTCATAAGATTTCTTTTCTTATGATAATTGAATTGATGCATATTTTTCTGATATGTATAATTTATATTGCTTTGTTTTTACTAATTGGTTCCTGATTCTTTCTCATTTGACTTCTGTAATTTAAATAATTACAGACATCCAGCAGTTATATAAGCCAATATTTGCAAATTAATCTCATCGTTTGGCAATTGATTAAATGTTTTCATCTGCTTCTGTTTCTCAGTCTCTTCTTTATATTTTGTCCAGCTCTGACTTCCTACTGTTTCTTCCATCTGTTCTCCCCAGAGGATGATGTTATGTATTACAAGATATCTATTAATTTTTAACATTGTCATAAATACTCTGCGTTTACATATTACTAATAGTAGATGTTAGTAATTTTATAGTTGACATAAATTTTGTCTTATTGGCCAAATGGTATTTAGAATTTTACAAGGAGACTACCAATATTCATGATGGTAGAAATTGCCACCTACTGAAAACAAGGTTTTGTTTTTTGATCCCAGAAGTATCTTCTCAAATAAAATAGTTTTACCTGCAAATTACTTATTTTGATGGAATGCTTATTGCTCTATAAAAATTCCTGTTTCATTTAATATTACCATAGTCACTTGTTTAGATACTTAAAACATAAGAAAACCATAAAATATTGTCCGTTCAGAAGACATTAACAGCCAGACTTGAACCAACCTGGTCAGAAACAATGGCATAGAAGCAACCTCCTAACAAAGCTGCTGAGTGTGATGCATGACACCTATTCAGTGTAAAGCAGATGGAACGTAGTAGCAATAGTCTTAGACATTGTATAGAAATACCACAGTAGTTGTGCAGATGTTCTTTCATTGATCTGTGGTTAGAAGATGAGAAGACCAGAGATGGGAAACTCTACCAACAGAATAGCTCTGTATCTTTTCTCTCCCCTCTCTGTTCCTTTCTGTAATGTATAATTCTTCAGCTAATATATGTTACAGCTTCTGAATTCAAAGTTGGCCCTTGGTTTTATCTCCTACAATCTACTGTCTCTGAATGGAAGACATAATCAATTCTCATCACAAGCAGCACATTTTGTTTTCTTTCTAAGGAATAAACTGAATATTATTTGAGGCTTTATCACTTTCTCTAACATATCGGGCTTTATTAGAATTCACCTGACCTACATGTTGTTAAAAATTAGGTTGCAATAGCTGATAAGAGACTATGATACGTGTTACATTCCCACGTGATAGAATTAGCATTCGTGTTTCTTTTGCAGAGTGACTGGGAAGATATTCCACCTGCAGAATCAGACTTAAGCAAATGCATAATAAAAAGAAATCTTCAGTGATTTTCTAAAATTATGATTGGGCATTTTATTCAAATGTCTGATTGTATTGGATCTTAATACCTTGGAATTTTGACTTCATAGCTCTTTTCCTTTAAAGTACAGTAACAAGCAAAGTTTCTATATCAGCTAGTAGTGATTAATGGCAGACCTCTGAAATCCTAGGAATTTAATCATGTTGAAGTTTCTTACTCCTAATATGAATGAGATCCCATGGACTGCATAGCTTGGCATTGTGGTGTTTATAATTTTCAGTTACACTAGGAACTGCAGTAAAGCTCCTTAAGGATTTAAAATATAGATCACATCAATTTCTTTCCTTTCCTTTCCTTTCCTTTCCTTTCCTTTCCTTTCCTTTCCTTTCCTTTCCTTTCCTTTCCTTTCCTTTCCTTTCCTTTCCTTTCCTTTCCTTTCCTTTCCTTTCCTTTCCTTTCCTTTCCTTTCCTTTCCTTTCCTTTCCTTTCCTTTCCTTTCCTTTCCTTTCCTTTCCTTTCCTTTCCTTTCCTTTCCTTTCCTTTCCTTTCCTTTCCTTTCCTTTCCTTTCCTTTCCTTTCCTTTCCTTTCCTTTCCTTTCCTTTCCTTTCCTTTCCTTTCCTTTCCTTTCCTTTCCTTTCCTTTCCTTTCCTTTCCTTTCCTTTCCTTTCCTTTCCTTTCCTTTCCTTTCTTTCCTTGTAATAAAGCAAATAATTAGGTCAAGAGCACACAGTTTATTTATTCTTCAAAGTAAAACATAACACCATTAAGACATGAGCAGGTGTTAATAAAAACTTCAAACTGTGAGCTAATCAAAAACTGGCTATGCAGTGTACACATTGCAAACAAGGTGTTATTAAAGAACAACAACAACAAATACACAACCAAAAAAAAAAAATACACATAAAATGCTACAAGAGAGCTGAAAGTTAAATCAGAGTCACATTACTCAAGAGACTAATCTTTTAAAAGGATACAATTCTAAGGGATTACATGTATCACAGCAAATTTCTTTGCTTTACAGAAAACTCTAAAGCAAACATTTAAACAAATGGTTAAGTGAGCAGTTGTGCCAATGGGAACATTTTTTTCCCTCCATGTTTGTGTTTCAAAGATGAACTCTGGGTGGATTGCTTGACACATAAATGAGGCTAAGTCCACAAAGCAGATTTTTCCTCACTGTGCAGTTTTGCTTTTCCCTTATCTGTTCATAAAAAAAAAAAAAAAAATGCTAATACAAAATTAATGCATTCCAACCACTTATCTTTCTGTGGATTTGTTGTAATTAGATGGCATATTTAAGAAATATTTGAGAGAGTTGACAAATAGATGGACAAAAGGCATAAAGGAAAGAACAGACAATCACTTAAATTTTATTTTCATTTGTCCTTCTGATCTATCTCTGCATATGGAATGTGGATTCTGTTTATTTGAAAGTGAAATACTCTGAGATTTTTTTTTTTTTTTAAGAAAATTAATGAAACTTCTAGCAGTAAAGTTTGTTTTATTCTTGATTTTATAACTGTATGATGGATATTTTGTCATATCAGTCATTATTTTTGTACTTTAGTAGGCTGAGGAGACACAGCAATCTGAAAAACTTTGTTCATATGTGCAACAGAGAGGATATATTGATATGTTATTTTTGTTCATCAGCAGTGTTAGTTATTTGTTGGTGTTAAGAGGACAGAGATGTGGAACAAAGTCAACACTGTTTTTATAGGATCTCTGATCTATACATTTTGTGTAAATGAACAGACCGCATGGGAACTTCTGCAATTTAGTTATGTGACAGATCCATAGTAAAATGATTGTAGGAGAGCAGAGATTGAAGCACAAATTCTGATGGCAATTTGGGCAATACATTCATATATATCAGAGCATCACTATGTCCTTCACCAAGGCTGATCACAAATTTAGTCTGTGCCTTAGTTGACCATAATAATGGAATAAATTAGCAGACTTGGAAACACATTGGGATCTGCTAAGTGCTTTCAACCAGCTTTGTCTTTTCAAAGCTTCCAAAACGCAAATGAATCAGTGGATATTGGTAACTTTACTTTGTTCTAAAAACATGGCTACTTGAACACCAATGTTTCTTTGTGTTGTTTTCTGGTTGTTTGTCTGTTTAATATAAAAAGCATAAGATATCAAAACGGCCCACCTGCTTTCCAAAGAATCATTGGAATTTTCTGATGTCTAGAAATGTTTGTATGTGGCACTTTCCTAAACTTATGTCCTGCCACTACAGGAGTGAATTAATTTAGGAAATGGCATGCTTGGATATTCAACTGTTTGTAGCTGAAGCACATATTTTTGACTAATGATCATTGAGATTGGCTTTCAGTGAACAGAAAAGATCAGCAAGTTTAACTTGGTTTCAATGATCAAGTGCTGGGATAATTCTCTAAAGAATCAAATACATCATCTATATTCAGAGAAAAGAGATCTGAAACTCCAGCTATCTTTCCCAGTGAGAAAATTTGCTGGTGTAATATCATTTTTCTCAATGTTGCATTTTATTTAGAGCTTTTAAAAAAACAATATTCAGACTTTTCTTGAAGCATATAAAAGATATGCAGATATTTAATATGTGAATTGAGCATTTGAGAAAGGCATATGCAAAATCTGTAATATTAATATGAGGAGCAAAAGCACTTGCTTGGCAATAACACAGCTATGTGTAGTCCCAGGGGATGCTCCATTTCACACACCAGTTTGTGTCATTGCTCAGCTTGCCATATGGAAAATCTCAATCATACATGTGCTGAACTATCACAGGGAAAGAATATAGGAAATATGGTTGTGTGGAACTAATTTTCAGTCAGTAGTAGAATTAGACATTAAAAAAAAAAAAAAAGAACTCACACAGGAATAATGATAACAGTTAACAGGCTGCTAGACTGCTGGTAGAGTCCAAGTTTTATGTCTTTTAGCATTACAAAATGTGCAGCTATATTTCACAGTTCATATATTTTGTCAGGTCCCTTTTCTTTCTTTTCAGTTTTATTAAAATCTTCGAAACTTTCATCTGACAGTAAGAATAATGCAGAGGTCTTATTTCTTGATGCTGCCCATATTTATTTATTTATATGTTTGCTTGTTTGTTTGTTTAGTGACTAGGATCTAATTTGCCATAAATTCTAGTAATACATTTTAAGTAATAATAATGAAGTAGCACTATCTGGGTAGCATCTGAAACATACAAAACAAAAGTATTATAAATGAATGATAAGTTATGAAGTTTCTCTGTCATAAATTGAAGTGATTCAGCAAAACAGAGAAACAAGTGACATTTTCTATCTTATTCTTCTCTGTTAAAGATGAAGCATATAAATAAAGTAATTCACAAAGTGAGGAAGTCAGCTTGGGAGATTATTTCTACCTTGCTCTCTCAGAAAATCTTGCTTTCTTGTATCTGCAAATTTGTTTGGATATCTTCTACTCAAGGCCATTATTTTAGAAAATTTGAATAAAGAAAATCTGAAAAAAGAAAAAGTGGGTAATTTATATATGTTTGAATCATTAGCTTTCTCCAAAATATACATAAGATGTCTACAAGCACGTCTTAACCAACTTTCTGTATTATCTTTTGCATTAAGTAGTAAAATACTTGCTGCTTTCCTATATTAACTTTTCTACCCCCTATTTCGTCTTCCCTTCTCACATTGAATTTCTTCAGTCGCCTCCCTTAATTACCCAGGGAAGAACAGTAGCAGAGACAGTGGTTATAAGGAAATTCTGCATTGTCTCATATCAAATAAAAATTTTGCCATCAGCAGTTTCTTCTGAAGTATCTGATGCTAAGATATCTTCACAATATAATAATGTCATTCTCTGAGGCTTTCTACCTTAGATAAGATAGTAAAAGAATGTGGTCTCCAGTTTATAATGTTAATCTCCTAAATTACTGGAAGACCAGCTGTTTTGATTCAGATGTTAACAGGATGAAGGATGAAACCAAATGTTTATTCCCTATATCCCAAACTAATGTCCCAAACACTGAAATGTTCCATCTTCATGTGTAACACCATAGAATAAATAAATGACATCAGCAAACCCAAAAGAACCATAATAATGTTTGAAGGAACTGCAAGAAATGCTTGAATGAGCACTCTCTCCGAAATCTAGTTCATCTGTTGGATAGGAATTTGGTATGATTCTGGAGCCAAGCAATGGCAAAAACCCCTCAAGTAGAACCCTCAATCAAACAAATGGAAAAATAAACAAATAAACAAACAATCAAGGGATGGAGATTCAAAGTAAAAATTGAGCTTTGATCTGTATTAACAGCTGACTTGTCTGCTATCCACATAGAGTAATCAGAAACTTCTACCATTCATATCACTTATATTCAAGTTTGTTTTGCGAGGACATTTTTGGGTTAGCCTAAGTCCCATCAGTGGAATAGAACTCAGTGGCTATACTAATAAAAGGCTTCTGTTTTTCATTTTTGTATTAATTTCAGAACAGCTTATGTAGTCTGAAGGATAATTTATAACTTCAAGAGCATTTCATGCTGCTGCCTAACTGTTAAAACAGCATCATAATTCAATTGACAATTGTGCAGAATTCAGGACCTTTCTTTCATGTTAGCCTCGTTACTTTATATGAACTGTGTCAGGTAATATATAAACATCTGAATAGCTACACATTTTAGATTTGTGTTGAATGTTAAGTAGTTCTTTTTATATTGTTAAAGCACTTGACTGCCTGATTTGATGAAGTGAAAATTCAGATTTTAAAGATCACTTTTTGGCAATATATATCCTTTGATGTGCACAGACCTTTTTGAGATTTTAAATTATGCTCATCTCCAAGAATCTCTTTAGAAAAGATTTTTAATTACTGTTTTTGGTAGGTCTTATTATCATAAATATCCCCTACTGTATTCTTTTCAGTTTTCAACAACTGAAATTGCAAGAAAATCCTACATGGTTGTTTCTTATCAGTCTATCTAATATCTAAAATCTAATTATACAGATTTCCATTGTGATTCCCATAGTGGCTGATTTTATTATTATTTTTTAAATAACTTTCAGGGATTCTCTTTTTCAGAATAGCTTTCAGTCTTTCAGACAGTTTTAGAACTGAACAATCATGAATCCAGCACAAGAATCTTGCTTTTTGGAAACTCCCTAAAAACAATAAAACCACAGCAGAAAATATGGACATCATTCCACTACAAAATTTTCCATACAAAATATGGAGATCATTCCACGTTCTTAAAAATCACTACTGATTCACTCAACATCTCTGAGTAAAATGCACTGCAGAATTTCCATTGCCTTTTCTGGATATTTATCCATAATTAGATTGCTGCAGCATCATGAGCAAACATCTTAAAAATCGTTCTTACTTTATGGGGTATAGATAGCAGTAGTACCAAATCCTAGATTTCCAGCTGCTGTCATGATTATAAACACTTCTGAGCCATAGAAATATTTAAGAAGAGTTTGACAGATATGCTCATTTAGTACACTGTGAAGAAGAATACAGTAAGAAAGTTACAGAAAAGTCAAACCCTTTGAGATTCTGGCCAATAATTTAGTCTAGTTTTTGCATATAAGACTTATCCATTGCCAATAAGATATGAAGTAGTAGTCAAGGCATTAATCCAATAAGATGAGCTAGAGAAAATAAATCAATCACTATTCCACTCCAGATACAAGAAGATCATGTTTAACACCGGATTATGTTATTAGGTTTTCTTGGCCCATGAGAACAAGGTTCAACAAGGTGTTGCACTTGGGCCAGAGTGATCCCAGATATGTTTGCAGACTGGAAGAAGAACTTATTGAGAACAAACTATTCAGTGTGGGAAAGAGAAAGCTCAGGGGAGACCTCATGGTGGACTTCTAATATTTGAGGGGAGCTTTTGAAAAGGAAGAGGACCAATTTTTGACATGATCTGATAGGACAAGGGGGAATGGCTTTAAAAATAAATAAATAAATAAAATTAAGAGGAGAGAATTAGATTAGATGTTAAGCAGAAATTCTTTACTCTGAGAGACACGAGTGTAGCAGATCAAAGAAAACCACTTCATCTGTGGTATGCCTGTGGTATGCCAATGTGGAATTGTCTGAAATACTTCAAGATGAGACCCTCACCACGATATCAGACTGCAGACTGAGGAAGTGATGAGGAGGTGGGAGCACCATAGAGATAGGATGGCCTTCCTCTGTGCATACCTCCCTTGTTGTCTGAAGAAGCTTTGATTGCAAAATTGTTCATGGCAAACTTGTTTATTTCTTCACTGTTCACAGTTGAAACTATATGATCTTTAAGGTCTTTTACAACCCAAGCAATTCTATGATTCTATTATTTTATGACTTTATGATTCTATGATTTCTATTGTTTCTAAGAGTGGAACTTAGAAGTTTGTATTCTCTTTTATTTTCAAAGAAATAAACGTTGTAAGGAAGAGATTCACAGCATTTAATGCAGGCAACGAGTGTGATCTACAGAGGTGGGGCCCAGTATAGCCTCTATATGCTACAGTAATTTTTTAAGGAGAGACGTTCCATTGCAATCACAACAAGAATTAGGAGGAGATGGGAAAACCTCTCCCTTGCCCTTTTTCGTGTGATCCAATTGAATTCAGTATAATTATATATATATACATAACTATAATATAATATCTATATAATACATTATAACAATAACATAAAGAATAATAATTATTCAGGATAATTATTCTGTTAGTCTTTTTCTAGCACTGCAGCTATATCTCAGTATTACAGACAAGTGGAATTGTGTTTGAAGAGAATTAGATAAAAGATCAATATAGCTGTGATAGGCCAAAACATACATGGAAGACTATAAAGGTGGTGTTGAAACACAAAGGCTAATGTATCACCTTAAGCATAATTCTGAAAAAATCCTGATGTGTCCCAAAATACTCTAGAAGATTAGAAATTAGAGATATTTAAAAAAAGAAACTTGCTGTTAAGACTAGCTGAATGTTTTGTATATCTCTGTGCAAAAGGCTGCTTAAAATATCTTTTCCAGATGAGGCTTATTTGTGAATAACTGCACAGTTAGGTTGGATCTAGAATGACTTAGTTACATTTTAGATTGTTGTTTTTTGGCAGCTACTCTGAGTAATCCCTCCATAATCCCTCCATAAACTAAGCTTCCAGGTCTTTTTCCTGTTTTGTTATTTTAATCTTTAATGCTTTAAATCTCAGGTCCCTGGATGTCTTTGATAAGCAGACTTGTGCTCAGATTCTCTCCCATTCTGATATTGCTGGAAAAACAAACAAAAAAATAGAACGAATAAGCAAAAAATAAAGGTAAAGTGGATAACTGACAGTTTTGATACTTTCTATACCATCCTAACCTCATTTATTTCATGTAATATAGTCTGCCATGTCCATTCTTGCAACTTGTTCATGTTTCTCAGTGTCTTTGGGATATTTACAATCCACCATACCAATCTTAGAAAATATGGACTGTTGAAGAAGAAATTTGTACACATTTTGGCAAGGGATTTGAAATTACAATTTTCAGAGGAAATAGGGTGGGAAGGCCTACGATATGTGGTGTTTTCTTCTGCTGACAAAGACAGCTTCCCCCAACTTTGGTGGAATAATGAGAGAGTTGGTAGGGAAGTTGTAGCACTTTGTAAATAGTTATGCTTAGAACTGTTTTGCCCCACATATTTCATGAACACCTAGCACACATATTACGTTTCCTTTTTTTGTTGTGAAAAAAATATTCTTCTGTTAATGTTTCTAGAAGGACAGGAAATTGTAAGTTGATGGTAGAGGCCCCAGTAGCAGACAGAAGGTAGTCAAGGCATATTTGTTTATAATTCCTGTCAAAACAGGAAGGATTATCAGGCCCTAGGCAGGGAACAAGACATTTTTAGACACATCTGAAGATAGTAGAGGCCTGACCTGAGAATTGTAATAAATCGGTATTCCTGACACAGTAATAATTTTGCAAATTCAAGCAGCTTCATTTTTGGGCAGTTTTTCTTAGATTCACCAACTCCTTGCTATGTGAGATGCTCATGAACAACTTTAAGCATTTAAGTAAGTGCTGATGTGCCCTCAGGTGCTGATGCACTTCCTGCTGTCAAGTGTGGGAGAGTCCTCTAAGCTTTCTGACCTTTGTACAAAAGCTGCTTTTCTCAGAGGTTTTGGAAGAGTTACAGACTGTGTATACACTCCTATTTTGCCTAAAAACCTTTGTGATTTCACACAAAGTTTATGGCAGATAATAAAGCTGATTATATACCATTCAGATTAATAATGTTCTACTACATAAAATTCATATTTCATACATTTGGAACACAGCGGCTGAAACCTTAATGACTGTTACTACTTCTGAACATTACTGTGGCTGCAGAAAGCACTCTTTTTATTATCTACTGCTTTAATGCTTGCAGGCCGTCATTATTCTAGTAAACTAAAACTAAACTAATATAAATCCTTCTATTTAAACTCTTTTCTGCTGAAATGTTCATAAGTAAGAGAACTAGAAAAGATCATCATTTGCAAACAACATTTATTCAAGCCTTAATAATTTCTGATTTCTTACATCTTCCTACTGTTGGAACAATGATGACTAAAATGCATCTCAGATTCAGGTAAAGCATTTCTATTTTCACAAATCATTTCACTATTTTTTTTTTTTCTGTGGCTTCAAAGCAGTATTAAAATGAAAATATATTCCTTAAGAGAGACTACTTTTACTTTCCTGTAAGTTACTCTTTCTCTACCTTAAGAAAACTGTGTTTGAATTGAGTTGTCTTGGCTTTACTTTCTTTCTTTTTTTTTTTTTTTTTACTAAATATGAAGTGATCAAATGTATTAATTTTAGCTAATAATATGAAATAGTTTTGTTTACATTTTCTGTTTTAACTGATATAACTTTCTATATCTAAAGTATGAAAGGCTACACTTGCTTAGTATTATTTCTCTTTTCTCTCCTACCTTTCTAACTCTGACAGATTCCAGAAATTTCTTGAATTCAGTGGATATTTATGTTTATTTATACACTTATGTTTAAAACTTGTGGTAATGAGGCATTATTAGTAAGTCTATATCCCATAAATTTGAGCTGATATATAACTACCTTCTGAAAGAATAGCTTCCTTACTCTGTTTTCATTTTCTTGCTGATCCACGTCTCTTTCAGCATCACCTATGATATTTAGTATTTTATTCCCTTAAAATAAACTCAAATCTAGTCATAGATTACATGAGATGTGAGATAACAATTAAAGCACATAGAACCAATTTAATATTATATAGTCAGTATTGCACCCCAAGATAGATTTACGTATAATTCACTCTCCATGCACAGTATTTAATATTTATTATTCTTATATGGATGTATCTGATTGAAATACCTATCTTTCAAAAGTAGGAATAATGCACATAAGAGAACATATTGAGAACAGCCATTCCTAATGTAAGTAATTGCCATATTTAAAGGAATATTTCTGCAAATGGTGATCTCTTAAATATAAATCTGCCTAATACTCAAAATATCATTATCACTCATATCATGAGTGATAAGCATTATGAACTTCTCCTTTTCTGTGGGGTTAAAAGACAGCAGACTGATTAAATGAAAAAGGCACAGACTGGGAGAAAATAAAAATAAAATGTAGCCAGATAGTTTTTATTTTACATCTAGTAACAGAAAATATATATATTTATTATTTTATTCTATTCTATTTTATTTCTTATTTTCAAAAAGTAAAGGAAAGCTTAACACTGAAAACTTCAAACTGAAGTCCAAATACCATTCATCAGGATTTTTTGCCTGAACCTCTTGTGTCACTACAAGCTCAAGGTATCAGAAGAAGAACTTCTCTGCTAGGATTTTTGAAACATCTCTTGTCTTTAGGACACTGTGAAAAATCAATACAAACGAAGTTGAGTTGTGAATTTAAGACTGATTTGTTAACTGCACTAAATCTTTGTGTGGACAGTGATTTAAGCATATTCTTTTTTCTTTTTTTACTTAATTTATCTTTATTAGCTCACTGAATTTTCCGAATAAGAAGGTAATAACATTAAACTAAGCAAATTTGTCATTCTAATTAATTTTCCTGAGGGTTCAGGGAAGTTAAGTACTTGCTTCCAGAAACTCTACTAGCAAGAGCTGTCACTTTACAATGTTTCCATTCTTCTGAGTCTGGAAAGAAAAAGATGTGAACAATTGTCTCCTTTAAATGACTGAATTTGATTTCATTTCAGAAATGATCTCAGATTAGGGGAGATGCACAGTATTTGTCCACGTTATTTTATTCTTGTCTATCTAGGGAAGTTTTATGCCCATCCCTTTGGACTCTGTCAGACATGATTTGAATTCAGTGTACTTAAACAAATCAACAAAAGCAGTATAATTCTTACTCAAAACAATATCTAAGAAAACACAATTGAAAACAGAAAGAAGATGACTCAGGATGTGTTAAAGTCACTGCATCTGAAAACATAGTAAAATCTAATTTTTGCCTCCTTTCGAGGCTTACAGAAATGATTGCGCTACAAAATCTACTTTTGATTTAAAATGGAAAAATGCACAAAATGGTGTTTTTAATTTTATTTATTTTCCAAAAATAAGCAAAATACGAACCTTATTGTGTTTTTAAAGATAAAATTTGAGGTAGCTGCCGAAACTCAGTGGAGTTAGGCCTTTATTTGAAGACTTTTGTAAAACAAACCATTTATTTGCACACTCTGTTTGCAGCTATGAGATGTCACCTGGAGTATTCTGTGACAGATGTGAATTTTTTCTCTATTTTCTTGCTTTAAAAAAAACCTATATTTTTTTATTATTCATGAATAAAGCCTGTGTGTGTTTGTGAGGGGGATGGGGAAGGGATTTAAAACACATACAAACTGACAAAAACATTTTAAAATTTGCTAGATAGATCAAGTAATTTTAAAAAAATAAATTATATGGAATTTTATCTTCATTTCTATATGTATCTAGGTGTCATGTCAGTTGACAAACTATCTCTTCATATAATATGCTGTGCAATATTTTTAGTTAACGAATATGCTGAAGCTGGTGCAGAAGTCTGCAGGTTTTCAAATTTATACTTTTTTGAAGCAAAAATTTGAATTTTGAAAACAAAAAGTGCACAAATGTTATTTAGATTAGGACAGTAATCTCTTTTGCTGAGTGCCAGAAGTACTAAAACCATTTCTGTCAAATGTTGTCTATTGACATCTTTTTGGCTCAAGCAAATAAGATAGACCTGAGCAGGCATGTAATTGCTGCAAATATATGAAATTGAAATAAAATAAAAAATGATCTGATGTTAGACTACTAAGCTAAACTTAATATTACTGTGATGAAAATTTTGACTTTGATTTAGCTCTTTCTAGTGTTTATCAAATGCAACCCCCATTTCTACCAATATATTTCTAATTGACTTTATTTTAAAATATGTAATTTGATCTACTCCTTATCACTCCATTCACCTACCAGCAAACTAGTCCACAGGTACTATCCTCATAGGAAAATAGATGAGAAATACATTCCTGCAGCTTTCTTTATAGTGTATACTTTGGCTAGTATAAGTGCATCCTTTACCACCTCCTCTCTCTACTTCTCCTCTTTCTCCACTTCTCCTCCTCCACATTCTCTTTCCTTTAAATTGATAGTAAAAGACTGTCTTTTTGTTTTTGGTTTTTTGGTTTTTTTTTTCAGAGAAGTATGTTGTGTATGCTAGCAAAGATGATTAAGTTTTATTCTGGGGCATACAGAATTAAACGTCCTTTTGCAGACCTGCTGTTTGTTTGAGAAGAGGGAGAGAAGATTGTTGTTTCCTTTCTTTTCTGTCACTCTCTTAAAATCATTTTCCACTATATTGCTGGATTTTCTATGATTTTTGAATCATATTAATTATATGATGCTTTCTACAAATCTCTTGTATACAACGCATGTGATGTTTATTGCATCACATTAAAAATATTCATTATAGGCATATGAAAAACAAGTCCAAGAATATCCATATGTTGCTCATCTAGGACAATTTTAATGTCCTTCATCACTGTCAACTATTACTCACGCTTAATACTATTATTCTATACTTGGGCTTCTTTTTTGTCTGTTATACCCAAAGATGTAAAAGCAATATCTCTATTATTTCTTACTCGCTGAAGGCACGATAATATGTAGATATTTGTTAAAAGTGCAGTTGTATATGCAGTGAAAAACTATCACATTTTTGGCAGAATTTTTTTTCAGCAATTCTTTTGGAACTAATGATAATTACATACTACTCATTTTTCTGTTAGTGCATGAGGCCTGGGTGATTTTGTAACTAATTTCTGCCATTACTAGACTTCCCACGGAAATAATCGTCAGTTACCATATTTACTGAAGAGGCAGACAAGAAGGAAGGTAGGGAAAAGGCACAGAATTATTAACAATTTGACAGAGATAGTCCAACACATGGCTGAGAAATATGTCTATTTTTTTACTACGTTTTTATCTTTTATTTTTTCTTCTCCTTCTCTCTTGCCTTCAATTTATGAGAGTAAGGACAAATGCTAATGAGCTTATAATTGGTTTAAGCCACAGCAGGTCACTTCAGGGAATTTGTATTTCAAGTGCATCAGTTAAATTTTTGCAAATAATTAGGAGGTCAGTTAAACAAAATAATTTCCTGCTACTGGTAGGCATATAGAATCAAGTACAACCTTATTTTGTTCCTACATACGCCTACTTAAAGAAAGCTGAGAATTAAAACCAAAGTGTGAATAGAGGAGAAAATTCAATTATAGTCAATAATGATGCTATTTTTAAACTAAGGGTGATACCCATCTCAGTTTTGCTTTTTTACATTTGTTCATGTTTTTCTTGGGAAAAAAAATATTGTACACGTGAAGGCTTTATTTCCTTTAACCAATGCTGGCATTGCTGAAAGTATAGATGCATATTTAGTTGTTATAATACAAAAATAATATTGTTTTCATAAAACTGCCATTACATGATATTTCCTCCCTACTAGCATAAACTTAGGAAATTCTAAAAGGAAAGATACTTTCACAAAATTCTCTCCAGGACTCAGCATCTTTAAGGGTCAGAGTGGAATTAATACATTTCAATTAAAATAGTCTACTTCAGACATAACTAATTACAGGACAGGAATTAATAATGGTCATGTAAAAAGCTTATTTATTTCAACAGTTTTGTATTCACAAATTCACCATAAAGAAATCCCAAACCAGACATTTCCCTGCTTTTCTAACTCTGCTACATTTTGTATCCTTTGCCAAAGGTATCCATTTTGGAGTCCTGTTTCCCTACACCAGTTATGTGCATCACCGAGGTGGAAACTTTCTAGGAGTGAGTCTGTACTTGATACTTCTCTGTCCTTTGAAATCTTCACTCAGTTTAGATTGGTCATGACAGTATGAGGGAACAGGAAATGTAGCTGGAGAGGTTTAAACTACTGCAGAGCCTCTGGATACCATTCAAGATGAATTGTAACATATCAAGCATGATCAACTGCCATGTTCCCTGTTGTGGAAATAAAATCATATATGCTAAGTTTCCAGATATATGAGCTTCCATTGCTCTCCATTTCTAGCAGCGGTAACACTGGGATTTCATGGCTAGGAAAGATGACATGAATATGCTATTTCTTCAGATGCATATAATTAATTTCTGTGTCAATAAGCTATTTTATTAGAAAAAAATGTGCACAGATTGTCCAGTGTCAATGTCAAAGAAGTCCATCAATGTTACAGGAATGTGTGGGCACCACAGAATGGAAAGTGAAAAGCACAGACTATTGTTGTACCATAGCTAAGGTCATTATATGAAATTATATAACAGTTTTTGCTAATGTGTCATTGGTATTTCTTCAGTAAGACCTTCTAGAAAAGACACATTTTCTATTCATATTAGAACTGGACAGTTAACAGCTCAAGGGAGAGTTAGTTTTATCAAATTAGAGACATTGTTAAACATAGCACAGATGAGAAACAGAAAAATTTCTAACCATATAAAAGAAACCAGAAATGACAGAATTGATGTAACGGAAAAAAAAAAAAAAAAAAAAAAAAAAAGTGGGTGGAATGGGGTGGAACTGAATTAGATAAAACGATTTGAAATTGTTCCTACAAAACAATGAAAGAAACAGACATTTGTTAATCAATTTGTTAATTGTTGTAAATATGAGAGACTCAAATAAAGTATCTATTTGGAGAGAGCAATCATTCCAATTCCTACTAGTTACAAAGTAAATTAAATGCATAAACTTGAAGATATGAACCAGTAGTACATATCAAAAAACTGCATGTTAAGACCATCTTCTAAAACATAGGACAGAAAGTAGTAGTACCTACTCAGGCTTTTCCTATTCTTTTTCTTTTCTTCTCTACCCTTTTCCCATGGGTGTTTGTGATGTGACTTTGTAAGTCAGAAGACAAATGAGTATAAGAGCATAAAGAAGAAGCAAGAGATAAAATATGACCGTCTTCTGAGTGGTAGAGAAAGGGATAAAAGAAGGGAAAGAAAAGAAATTGTTCCTTACAAAATATTTATAACTTAGATTCCATATTTCCGAAGTTGATTAAGTTCCCTGACTGAAGCTGAAATGCAACTCATATTAGGCCTTAACACTTACAGTACATTTGATCGGTAAATTTGTTAAGTATAAATATTAAAGTACCATTAACCCTCAAGTGCTGATGTCAGCATACTGCTGGGGCCTCAACCAAAGATTTCCTACTGTAGTTCACTTTAGTTGAGTCTATGGTTGCAGTACTGTGCAAGTGTCCAGGTTAGTTTTAATCAGGCACTGGTTCAAGTGAATCTGTATTTCTGTTGAATCCAGATATTTGATACATTGAACCACCAAACCTTCTGTGAAGTTTCACCTCTACAGAAGTCTTTCCCATATCTGCATACAGTGAGAAAACTCAACAGATCTCTTTGGTTAACATCCCTGTAACCTAATTGCATCATGGATAACCTCTGCATGATGGGAAGAAGATCTTCTAGACATTCTCCTTACCTGTAGCCAGACAAGATGCTATACTCTCTCTCTAAAAGTTTTGCTATACTCTCTCTCTAACAGTTTCTACTCTTGCATTTTAAGAGTATTTAAAAAGCAGGAATCGATTCCTAAATTACTTTTCTTTCCCCGTTTAAAATACAGATTTTAAAAAGCCATAGATTAGTATCTGTCAGCTTTAGAGGACTGAAGAAAAGGTTGTAGACATGAGAAGTAATTGAGCAAAGACAAGTAAGGTACAATTAAATAATGAAAAAGTTAACTTGATGTGCTAGCTCTCTCCTATAGGATGCCAAATTCACTCAGATATTTCCAAGTCTAGGGCACACGAAGTGCACAGGTAGCCTTGTAGTTTGAAAGGAGTTGAACACCTGGAGACTTGGTGACAGGAGAGAAATCATGCTGAATGTGTCCCGACCAAAAGAATATTATAAATGAAAAATGGGTGCCTTGGGCTTACTATTTTCAAACAGTGAAAAACAAACTTTCAAAGTTGGTTGATTTAAAATTATTACTTCACATTCCTCTGGATGCAAATCTTCATTCTTCCTCCCTGATCTCATAAAAAATACTTGCTATGGTAAAATTTTACATACTGAGTATAATCACAAGAAAAAAAATAGTTGCATATAAGGTGCAATAGTGAGAATATAAAAATGAAATGCAAAATGAGAAGTGCCAGCTGGAAATGGAATAGCTTTAAGGAAAATCTGTCTTACTTGTATGCAAATAGACTCCACAAACATTTGCTTGTAGTAAAATGTATGAATTACTAATAGAAAAGCAAAGCTGAGGTTGATCCAAATGATATAATCTTTTCTAAAAGAATTTTGCTTATGTTATGCAGTTCAGTTCTGTATTTGAAAATAACATGAATCAAGTTTTATTGTTTTAAAAGAGGCATGAGGAAAGAAAAGCTTTGTTCTTGAGACACCCACTCTGTAAACTCTTAGGAAAGAAAACATAACTTCATGGTAAGATCAAGAATCTTAAATGCCAGTATGTTTACTGGCATTTAAATAATAAATAAAACCCCGACACAGTGTTATTTTATTCTTCCCCACACACAAGATAAAAACAAAGTCTTGTACAATTTCTAGAAACCTTTCTGCAGTAAGAGATCTTCACACTTTTCATACTTCTGTGATCTTCAGAAATGTTTTTCGCTAGCAGTAGATAAAATAGTACTTTTTTTTTTTCTTCAGTAACACACAAATGCTTTTTCTTTCATTCCTGTGATACATGTAGGAACAAGAGACTGAAGGTGTTACACGCAATATACAAACCATTTTCTGGAAAACGTGGATGTAGCAATGAGGAAATACCTACCACTTCAATTTTGTTATGCAGCACATTGTACTATGTGTAAACTAAGTAACTCTAGAAATAAAAGTTTTAGGGAAAATGGTGTAATTTCATCATATCTGAGCTATTAATATGTAGTTATATATAGTCTAATAGATACTATACTATACTAATATATACTGTATATAGCCAACTGTGCATGAATTCAAGATCAGAGGAAAGATTAATCATATAGTCTGCCCATAACATCTCAAGTAGTTAGTGAACATTAATGAACAGTTCTTCAAATATTTAGAACCACAATAACTTAAAGATAAAGAATCACAGGCCTGTACTAGTTCATCCTGAGTTAGCATCCAGCATATTTATTTATGTCATTAATAGCAAAGGGATATCTTGCTTGTTCTTGAAGTCTTCTGGCATCACTACTTGTGAATCAACAGATCTCCAAAAATGCATATTCCAATTATTCATTCCTACTTGATAACAGTTTTTCTTAACGGTTTAACTTTTTTTTTTTTTTTTTTTTTTTAATCTTATCTTTCTTTACTGTAGCTATCTTTTATATCAGGCTCAGCCAACATGGGTTCATGAAAGGAAGGTCGTACTTGACCAACCTCATCTCTTTCTATGACTGGGCAACCAGACTGGCAGACGAGGGAAAGGCTGTTGATGTAGTCTACCTAGACTTCAGCAAAGCCTTCAACACGGTCTCCCACAGTATTCTCTTGGGGAAACTGGCTGCCCATGGCCTGGACAGGTATACCCTTCTTTGGGTAAGGAAATGGCTAGAGGATCATGCCCAGAGGGTAGAAGTTAATGGAGTTAAGTCCAGCTGGTGACCTGTTACAAGTGGTGCCCTCCAGGGGTTGGTTACTAGGGCCCATCTTGTTTAGTATCTTTAATGATGACCTAGGTGAGGGGATTGAGTGTACCCTCAGTAAATTTGCAGATGACACCAAAGTGGGAGGTAGTGTCTATCTGCCTGAGGGGAGGGAGGCCCTTCAGAGGTATCTAGATAAGGTGGATCTGGCTGGATAAGGGCTGAGGTGAATGGGATGGTGTTCAACAAGGCCAAGTGCTGGGTCCTGCACTTTGGCCAAAATAACCCCATGCAGCGCTATACGCTTGGGGCTCAGTGGCTGGAGGACTGTGAAGAGGAAAGGGACCTGGGGGCATTGGTTGATGCTCAGCTGAACATGAGCCAACAGTGTGCCCAGGTGGCCAAGAGGGCCAGCAGCATCCTGGTCTTCATTAGAAACAACTGGTCAGCAGGAGCAGGGAGGTAATCATCTCCCTCTACTCAGCACTGGTGAGGCTGCACCTCGAGTATTGTTTTAAGTTTTAGGCCCCTCACTGCAAGAAAGACATTGAGGCCCTGGAACGTGTCCAGGGAAGGGCAACAAAACTGGTGAGAGGTCTGGAGCACAAGTCTTATGAGGAGCAGCTGAGGGAGCTGGGATTGTTTAGTCTGGAGAAGAGGAGGCTCAGGGGAGACCTCATTGCACTCTACAACTTCCTGAAGAGAGGTAGTGATGAGGAGTGGTTTGGTCTCTCCTCCCAGGCAACAAACAGGATCCGAGGGAATAGCCACAAGTTGCGCCAGAGGAGGTTTAGGCTAGACATAAGGGAAAACATTTTCTCTCAGAGTGTGGTCAGGCACTGGAATGGCCTGCCCAGGGAGGTGGTGGAGTCGCCGTCCCTGGCAGTGTTCAAGAGGCATCTGGATGAGGAGCTACGAGATATGGTTTGGTAGATGTGGTAGCAGTGGTAATGGGAGGACAGTTGGACTAGGTGATCTTGTAGGTCCTTTCCAACCTCGATTCTATGATTCTATGATTCTGTGATTCTGTATATCTAAAAGTTTCCTTGCCTATCTGGCTTGTGAGCTTACTTCCTGTTCTGTGGAACTACCACTTCCCCATGCTGCTTTCATTCTGTACCTTTTTGCAGTGGATTATTTCTGCATACATAATGTTTCTAACGTACTGAGAGATGAGAGCCTTATATATATGATACTAATATTAAGTATACCAGCAACCTGTGCAAAAACAGAATTAATTAGTTTACCCTTCTTGATGTAGACTTTCTACTGAAGAGCTGGCCACGTTTTTTCTTTTTAGTTCCTGCTACTCCTTGTGTGATTATATTTTATAGTTTTCTTATCAATATTCTGCATGTTAATTAGCTGTATTTCGATATATGTTTTAGTCCTTTTTAGTTTGTTTCTAAATGCTACTAGTGGATTTTCTGTTTACTCTTAGTCACCCGTTAAAATTACCACTTGTTATATGCCTCTTTTACATCTTTATGATCAATTGAAAATTGTAGGTTAATCTTGATATTTTATTATTTATGTTATCAGTTTTTTTTCTTCTTTTTTTCCTCAAGGGAATACTATGTGTTTGTACTTCTAGTATTGCTTCTTAAAGGAATGGACAACTCTCCTTAAACATTTGAGTATAAGAGATCATGTCAGTTCTCTGCAAATATAGTTTCATAGTGCACATAGTGATTCCATTCTACTATCACTTCTTCTTCTCTGAGGAACATGAAATCTTAGCAGTTGGAGTTTATGACTTTTTCTTCTATATTAACTAAAATCAGAATCTAGACGCCACATTTAGTTTTCCTTTTAGAGACAGTCTGGCACTTGTCTCCTTGTAGAAAAGAAATAAAAAGTTTTTGGGAAAGATAGATTAGAGAGAGGATGGCAGAGGCTGAGATCAACCACAGAACAAATAGAAAGTGGTTAATGATGCAAGATGGCCTGGCACGTAGTTCATGGACAAAAATATTAAGAACTGAGAGGCAAGGTTAATGTCATTATGTGTGGTTATATAGTGAACATAAAACAAAGAAAGATACTAAAAGGACAAGGAAGGACATGGACTTAACAAAGCCAACTGTTAAGAAGGCAGTTAAGAAAACATTCCCATGAGAGTTTTAGTAAATTGTGCAGAAGAAAACATTCAAAAATAGTTGAAATATATGTTTCTATTCTATAATGATTTAGATTATTTGAGTTTAATTGAGTAGTTAATTAATATCTTTCTAAGACCGTTCAATGTATCTTTATCTTAATGAGAAAATTAAATGAACGCACATGTATGTCATTTTAAATAAAATGACTATCTGCTGCAGAGTTGTGAATATGCTTAGTCCCAAGTATCTATCAATACTGTCTATCATTGCATTTATTGAGGAAAAAGCAAAGTTAAAAAAAAAAAACCAAACACCCTACATTTGTTTGTCATATAATATCTAAAGTCAAATTCTCTAATAAATGTAAAATAGAGACTGAAGTGAAATAAAAGTAACTATAGTAGACACAAAATCCTGGAAAAAGCTTTTAGAGACTTAATCTTTTAACAGAAATTCAACAAGATAATCACCACAGTGGAACAGGCGAGAGAATCAGAAAGGATAAAGTGAGAAAACTCATGGATTGAGATAAAGACAATTTAATCAGTGGAAAAAAAGCTACATTCACAAGCAAAGAAAAAGAAGAAAATCATTCACTACCTTCCATAAGCAAACAGATATTCAGATACTTCCAGGATACCAGGGTGAAGAGTGAGAACAGGACCCTGCAGTTATAGAGAGAAGGGCCTCACAGCAAGAAAACGGAAAGTAGCTTCACAGGGTATAAATAAGAGGCAAATAGAGATAGTTTAGGTAGAGAGTGTTAGAAAACAAGGGATTCCAAGCACTTTCACAGACACTAGGTCTGGAAAAACAAGGAGGATGAAGGCCATAAAGATAAGGACTGGAGAGCAGCTCGAAAACATTCGGCAGGGAGGTGATTAGATGTCTACAGGGCAAGCTGAAACCGGTTCGGGGGATGCCCCCCCTTCGGGGTCAGAAGTTTGCAGCGAGAAAGACTATGAGCCTTCATGAGGAAGACTATGAGCCTTCATCATCACGACCTACTATGCACGCGCAAGGGGGGGAGGAACTGCACGCTAATGGGCTCCTGGGAATGTAATGAATATGTATCCGAATTCCTGTCAACTATTGATTATGTATTAGTTTGACCTATATCTATAGCACGATTTCTTCTGACAGTGTGCAAGTTAGGTTGAACGATGCCCCTTGCACCAGGGTGTACGCGCATCACCAATAAACACATACCCGCTCTATATCCTTACTAGCTATAGGGTCTGATTTCTGCACGTCAAGGTCTTCGTAATACTTACGTGAGAAGGCAGACACCATAACTCTAAACGTTTTCCCTCCCTCCTGCATCTTTTTTCACAAATTTTATTGGTATTGTTATGTGGTGTGAGATATCCTTTTGGTCTGTTGAGATCAGCTGTCCTGACTGAGTGTTCTCCCAGTTACTGGGCAAGCATGAGAAACAGAGAAGACCTTGCTTCTGTTTAAGAACTGTTCTGCAACAACTGAAGCATTGCTGTGTTGTCAGTACTGTTTGCATTACAAATCCAAAACAGCAACATATGTGCTATGATGAATAAAATTAACAGTATCTGACCAAACCAGTACACAAGTAAAGATTCTTACAGAGATGATAATGAGGACAACTTCCCAAGACATGCTTTATAGTCACTGACGTTCTAAAAGAAGAAGAGGTGAACCAAACAAGCAGGTTAGGTTCTGTTCTTCATGATGTCTTGGTGGATTCTTCTCAGAAAGCTAACAGCAAACCTATAGACATTCTTATACGAGAGTATGATACATTCATCTATCAGTATCTATTTGTTCTATTTCAATGTTTATATCTCCTTTTATGTTATATATATGACTTATATTTTATATATTATGTATGTATATAATACATATACTAATATTATATATGATATATGTGTTATATTATATATTTATATGTCACTCCCTGTATTGAGGTTGAGGACTTCATCTGTCCAATCTTCTAGATCTGAATTTGTAACAAGGTTATATTTCTCTGTGTTCTACAATATAATATGTGCAATGTATATAATGCTTTATTATTCCTTCTGTACTTTTATCATAAGTATTAAAATTACTCTGGCTAAGGCACAACCCCGAATACTGTTACTGAAAATTAAAGGATTCTATTATTATTTGATTATCTCATGTTCAGACACACAACAGATTCTTGCTGAACCTATTCCTGTAATACTTACTGATGACATACAGCACAATATAATCCAGCAGTGGAATGAAAATAATGTCAAGTTTAGAAAATACACATAATAATAGGATTTAATATTGTTGCTTTTTGCAGCAGTGACTTTCTGTGTCTTTTTTTTTTAATAAAACCATTATGATAAAAGAGTAGTTTCTAAAAAAATGTTTCAACATAATTATTTTTCAAGTTCATATTTTTCAATTAATTTTCAAGGTAATGAATTTGAATTGTTTTGAATCAGTATTAAATTGCACATGGAACTGGAAATATGTTTTAAAAATTAGACTGTTGGGGGAAATTGGTAAGGGGCTAAATTGAAGAATTTGAGCTAGTTCTTTCAAAACAACATCTGACAATTTAGCAAATATCGTATTTCAAGTTACTTTACCTTTGTTGTCAGGTATATCACAACAATGATTAGGTATCTAAGCTCCTAAAGCAATGCTTTCCATCTTAGCTTTCAAAATTTCCCTGCTAATCTAGCTCATTTGTGATATAGAATCATAGAATCACAGAATAGTTTAAGTTGGAAGGGATTAAAGGTCATCTAGTCCAACTCCCATTGCAGTGAACATGGATTCCTACAGCTAGATCAGGTTGCTCAGAGCCTGGTCCAATCTGGCCTTGAATGTCTTCAGGGATGGATGTCTTGGTGTCAGTTAGAATGGAACTATTTTCTTCAGAGTGTCTGATGATGCTATGTTTTGTTTCTAGGAGAAAAACAATGATGGTAATGCATCGTTATTTATAGTTGTTGCTAAGCAGCGTTGTACAGAGCCAAGGCCATTCACAGCAAAGGGCCAAGGAGCTGGGAGGAAGCAGAATTAGAACAGCTGACTTAAACTGGCCAAGGAGATATTCCATACCATATGACAACATGTAAGCAGATTTTTGAAGGGAGTGGAGTTCATCTTGCTCTCTTCCACTGCTTGGAGGGCTAACTGGGCATCAGTCAGGGGGTACTGAGCAGTTCCTTGTGCATTACTTGTAATATACATACATATATATATATATATATATAGTCATAGTTATTTTCCTTTCCCTTTTCTGTCTTTTTATTTTATTCTCTCCCCCATCTCACTGGACATGAACAGTTGTGTGGTGCTGAGATACCTGTCAAGTTAAACCACAACAATGGTGCATCCATCACCTCTCTGGGCAACCTGTTTATGTACTTCTCTACCCTTGTTTTTTTTTTTTTCTTATGTCCAATCTAATCTCCCCTATTTTAGTTTTAAACCATGTCCCCTTGTCCTACCACAACAGACTCTGCTGTTGAAGAAATGAAGAAGAGTCTGTCTTCTTCATTTCTGTAGTTCCCCTTTAGATATTGAAAGGCTGCTATCAGGGTACCTCGCAGCCTTCTCTTCTCCAGGCTGAACAGCCCCAGCTCTCACAGCCTGTCCTCCTGATAGGAGAGGTGTTCCATTCCATGGATCATGTTTGTGGCCATTCTCTGGACACACTCGAATGGGTCTATGTCTCTCCTGTACTGAGGACTCCACATCTGAATGCAGTACTCCAGGAGAGGTCACTCCAGTGCAGAGTAGAGGAGCAGGGTCACCTCCCTCAATCTGCTGACCACTTCTTTTGTTGCAGTCCAGGATACAGTTGGCTTTCTGGATCCAGGCTGGATGTGATGTGTGGGCAGCCTGGTCTAGTGATTGGCAACCCTGCACATAGCAAGGGGATTGAAACTCGATGATCATTACTGTCCTTTTCAACCGAGGCCATTCTATGATTCTATGATTCTATGATTCTGGACTGCAAGGGCACATTCCTGTCCCACATCCAGTTTGCCATCCCCCAGTTTCCCCTAACCCTTTTCAGTAGGGCTGTGCTTAATTCTTCCATCCTCTGGCTTATATTAATAGTGGGTGTTGCCATGACCCAGGTGCAAGACCTTGTACTTGTCTTTGCTGAACCTCATGAGGTTCTCTTGGGCACACTACTCAAATCTTTCTAGGTCTCTCTGCATGGCATCCCATAGCACTGGTAGTGCTAAAGTCCACCTTTTAAGGTTAAAAAGTGACTGGTTACTACCTGTGTCATCTTTTACTTTTTTAGCACCACTTATGGAAATCTCTCGGTATTTTTCTGCTTGTCTAGATGTTCAGTGGTACATTAAGAGTTAATGTTGTTTCAGAGCCACCTGTAAAACTCATTGCAGTTAGCATTTAGATATAAGCTCTATATCACTGCAGGTATTCCAGATTTCATTACATCTTAACAGTTTTCTTAGTAAAACAGTGGTAGTACAAAGATTCTGGAAAACAATACAAAAGCTAAGGTTTCTGTCATAATTTAATTGAAAATGTTTTTTTGTCCTTAGCTTTGTGATTATAGCATTTTCCTGTTGTGCCTCTGACTGACTTGTGAATCATCAACAATTTCTAGCTCTGGGATGTATTCACTTTAGTTAACTTTCCTGTCTTCTATCACATATCAACTTTATTGAAGCTGAAATAGGTATTCTCATTTTTTTTTTCTGCAAACCTAGACTGTTATTTGTTTATCCAGTTTACCTTGTTCCCAAATTTGAGGATTATAGTCTTTTAAGCACAGCACAAAAGACTCTTTCTCAAATCTTACTTACTTTTCACATTTTTCAGCTCCACATATACACATCTCCAAGGACATCTGGACTGTTTTTGTACGCACTATATCCGTACCAGTACTCCCAGGTCCTTTTCTGCAGAGCTTCTCTCTGTCCTCTTCTCACCTAGCCTGTGTTCATGTTTGGGATTTCATTGTTGAACTGTGTGTTGTTTGCAGGCCTCCTACAGCAGGCTACACAGGTAGGCATCCAAGCAGATCTTCAATATCTCCAGAGAAGAATTCACAACTTCCCTGGGAAGCCTGTTCCAGTGCTCCATCACCCTTACTGTGAAGAAGTTCCTTCAGATATAGAACAATTGAAGACAAGACCAGACCCAGTACTGACCCCTAGGGAGATGGACCCCCAAAAACCCATATTCTCCAATTTGGAGTCAAGGATATCATGTGGAACTGCATCTAATACTTTGCACAAGTCCAGGTAAATGGCGTCAGTTGCTATTCCCTTATCCAACAGTGCTCTAATCCCTTCGTAGAAGGTCATCAAATTTGTCAGGCACTTTATACACCAGATGAAGTCTGTAACTTCATGCATTACATCATCTAGATCATGCACCTACTTAGAGCTTTGTTCCCTAAGTGATTTTTCTCAAGGCTGTAACCAGTCAGATTTTGAATATTGCAAAAGACAGGGACTCCATCCTGCAAAAGACAACTTATGTGTTTGATCATGTACCCACAAAGAAGTTATGGCACCGTAAACTGAATATCAGTGAATTCAACTGTCCAAGAAATCTCATGAACTGGTAAATGCACATTTAAATGCAATGTATAAAACAGTAATTTTCACTGTTGCATCCAAGTTCTAGAAAAGGTTGCTTGAATTTCTACCAATTTGTTATACTTAAAATTTTATTGGCAAGTGGAATGCACCATATAAAGATTTAACTATCCTATCAAAGAATGATTGTCATCTCAGTGGGTGCTACACTCACACTTTTTCTTATATATAGCTAAAATGAAATACGCACAAACTTTTTAGTAACAATTTTTTTCGGGTATTAAGCTTATCCGCTTAAATTTCAGGCAAACTGTCAGATCAGTGTTTATGGCCAGTCGTCGGCATCCTGAGTCCTTCACCAAGTACAGTAGATGGTTGAGATTTATGTTTTCTTCCTTCATATGTTAGGATACATGTAGTAATTTTTGCACAGTTGCACACATTTTACTCCTTGCTCTTTTTCCACTAGTCTGTAAGGCTGGGTTACATACAGATTTATTTTTGATGTTGTGTTTTTCATATGTTGAACACTTGCTTTTTATTCATCTTGATATCTCTAGAACTCCTAAGGATGCTTTCATCTGGTAAGTGACATCTGGATAACTGGTGAGGAAGAATAATTCTTGGAATATTACTTCTTAAAAATTCTGTAGGTAAATAGATCTACTGTTGAGAATAGGATCAAAAATGAAATCAGTAGCAAAAACAACAACAACAAAAAAAGTTATTTCACTCTTTAGAAGCCTATGGAGAATTTTTTTTCTGATTGGTCATTCTACATTTAAATAATCTAGAGGTTTATTCCTGTTACTATTAATCCATTAATCACTATTTTTTCCCACTGGGAGCTAAATTTAGTAAAGAATATAGAGGGGAGAGGAACCAGATATATGAGAATAATTTTCGTAAGCGATCTGAAGGGCGAAACAGTAATAATTTTCTAAAAGATGTTTTATAATTATAATATTATGTATGTAAAACACATGGGCAAGGTAGAAATTCCATTCAGCTTCCCTACCACACTATTTCTTGAAGTAATGGCACTTGAAAAAAAGATAAGAAAATCCTTCTTTCATAAGACAGGTAGCTACAGATCATTGAACCTGGAAGAATAAAATTATAGTGGTCATAGATTAATCTCGTTATGGAATTTCAGCTGTTCATGTTGTTTCCTTATTACTTTGCCAGAATACAAATATGTGTCAATTTACGAAATTTGTTAAGGGAGTAAAATCAAGATTATCAGGAAAAAGCAACAAAAGCTAACATAGTCAACATAACCCCTGGAATTGTTTCTTTGTGCTATCTCATTGATGGTACGTTTAAAAAAAAACAAAACAAAACAAAACAAAAAAAGAAAAAAGAGAAAAAGAAAAAGGAGTATTGTATCCCTCTAAGTTGTTAAATTCAATGCATTATCTATAAGTACTAGACTTACTGAAAAGAATAAGAGATTCCCTCTTATGTAAGAGAAAAGAGCACTCTGGAAAACTAGGTGGTGGTCTCCTTCATCTAGGAATTTGCATCCATCACAGTTGCACATCACTAAATAATATGATTCTCAATTTTTTGGGTCATTTGGTCCCATAGAATATTTAGGGATCAGTGTTGATGAAGTAGATATATTTTATTAGAGTTCTGACAAAAATATTTCCACTGAAAGGAAAGGCAAAGTCAATTCTAGCATTTCTTCTTCCGGAAAGTTCCTATTTCTACTCTTTTGAACAATAACATATTAAGAGGTCTGCTTCCCTTTAAAACAGGCAGGGAAGCATGAGAAGAATCTGTGTATGTGTTCCTATGTGTTTATGTATATGAATATATGTAATCGTAGTGTAATTTATTTTACCCTCAGTCCTTTGGCAAGATAGTTAATTCTCTCTCAGGGAAGCTTCAAGAGGTTCAGTGACTAAGTCAACCCTTTGAGAATCATTTTTGCTTCAGGAATTTACTCTAAGTATGTTAATTTTAGAATGTGGACTAACATTAAACTAAGTGGACAAATTATGTATTGAGGCATCAAATCATTTTCATCACAATGAGCTCCTTATGCTTCACTGTCTCATCTCAGAATCTTCTAGATAACCTGAAGTAGATAAAATATGAAGAATTCAAAACCACTTAGCATACTTTCTTTAAAAAGAATAATGTTCCAGCAATACCCTATGAAATAAAAGCTTGGAGAAAAACAGCCTTAGCAACTTACATAACCTTACTGTATAGAGATCTCTTCTCAGAACATATTCTTAAACAATGCTGTTCTTTTCACAGAGGACTTAAAGCTGTGTGTAACATTTAGAGTGAAGCCATAAATTTCTCCTATAGGTAATCCTCTTTTCTGCACAATACTTATCCAGTGCTTACATCCTAAAAGTAATTCTTTCTGTACTATTCATTGATGCCTTTTGTAACTTAAATAAAGTTGTCACTTAATAGTTCATAAACATTTCGACAATTACATGTATTTAATATTCTGATGAATGCCACCTTTCTGTATTATCATAACTGTTTGTTGAACACAGTCATATCTGGTTTACAGACAGAGGAAAACAAAGCAAATTACAGTTAATACTGTTACTTGTAAGTTACTCTTTTCCGTAGATTCAGAAAGAGCACATACTATAAAGACTTTGCAGTATCTCCTAAGGATGTTCCTCCTCCTTTGCTTCAACATAATTTTGATATTAAATGTATCAGGAAATGCACATAGCTTTTGTATAGTTCAAGATTTTTTATATGATGTTAGCTTTTTATTATTATTATTTCCTTATGTAGATAAATCCACATTAACATAAAAAAGTTAAAATGCCATAAACTTTTTGTTTCTTCAGATTCACCACAACATGTAAATTAATACTGAGAGAGAGATTAATGTAATTGTGTTTGCTAAAATGCAAATCATTCCATGTGTTCATCTTTTTATTGAATGAAATGTGCACAATTTCATCCATAAAATAAATGAATAAAAGATTAGAAAAGTGCATGTAGATATATTATAAATCAAGGCTGTCTTTGCAATCTCATCTAGAATGGAAGAAAAAAAAAAAAAAACCCATCTAACTCTGTAAGGTCACTTGGAAAATCCAGACTATGGCTTCTTCTAACAGGACTGCATTTCTGTTGCTTCCTCCATTGTTGGGGATATTCTCTGCATATCATTGTTACACACGGACCTCTACAATAGGAAACACTTGAAAATGCCTGTTCTGCCTAAAGAGGAGAAACCAGAAGCAAACATGGTATGGAGATATTTAAAACCTTAGCATTTTCTAAGCGCATAACTAGCTGCTTCAGAGACTGAAGAGTATTTTGTTGTTAATGCATATGGATGAAGGAGTTGTAATGGCTTATTACAAAAGTAATACCAGTGAGACATTAGGACATTTCCACTAGTATAACATACTGAATATACTGATCGCTAAGATGTGGAGTCTTCAGCTGGAGTAAGTTTAAAGAGAGATTGAATAGACACCTTACAGAAATAATTCTGGTATCTGTGATCCTTTTTCAGGGTACAGGATAATTTTGTTGGCCTCCTGATGTTCCTTCTGATCCTATGGTTTGTGAATCTGAATGATGCAATGATGCCATAAACAGAAAATGGAAAACACTGAGATGAATGTCTACACAATCTGAAGTCTCTCGTGAGTAGGGCATTTATTAGATCAAATATGTGAATACAACAGTGGAAAATTACCTATGTGCACTTCCTACCAGTGAATACAAAAAGAAACTGCAAAAAGCAACACCCCTTCCTATCAACTATAATGCATAAATCACAAGAAACAAAAGCTACTACTACTACTGCTTTTATCCCCATCAACTTTCAAATCCAGCTTTGGCACTTTGTATTCCCCTGAGCATTAGACAAAATACTACCCCAAGGATTTCCTCTGTCCATCTACAGCATTAGAAAACTATAACCAGTAAGGAAAAGTAAAATAATATAATGTTATTATTTGAGAAAGATGACTGTATTTGGCATGTGACAGTAGTCTTGCTGTATTTCCAATATATTCCATACAAATACCCTCTGTTTTCAATAAGCAATTATGTACCGTGATACATAAAACTGCAGAAAATGACATTCATCAGAATTTTTAAAAAATATCATTGGAGAAATGTTTATGAACTATGAAGTAACATATTCACAGCTGGTTGAAAACAGTCTTTTTGTATCTACATAACAAATGCTTAACAACAAATACTTTTTTTTCCTAGTACAGGAAGATCCTTCAGAGCAATATGAAGAAGAAATATTTAGTTAAGTATAATCTGAAAGATGGTATGGATGTCAAAATTGATCTTATGTAAGCAGTTCAATAACTGTATGAGAAAATAATTTATTTTATATACACAAAATACCTACTGTATTTTTCAGATAAACATCATACTTCAGACTTAAATTGCTAAGCAGTTAGTGGTATATGTAATAAACAGTAGATAAGCACTTAGAGTAACTTGTAAAGAGGCATTGCTTCTTCAGTATCTTTACTTGCAATAAAAAAGTACAATGAGACAGATTTCAATTTACCAAGCCATTAAACCAGAATAAATCTATTGAAGTCGACACAGAATACCACTGTAAAAAAAAATCACGTAAGGAGAAGACAGTAAAGCTAATGCTATGGGTTATCAGTGTTGCACCGATCATAGCGGTTGGAAAGGATCTCTGGGGATCATCTACTCTGACCTCCCTGCTAAAGCAAGTTCTCAATAGTACATCTACAGGAAAGATCCCGGGTGAGTCATGAATATCTCCAGAGAAGAAGACTCCATAACCCCCCTGGGCAGCCTTTTCCTTCTAGTGCTCTGTCACTCTCAAATTAAAGAAGTTTTTTCCTCATGTTCATTTGGAACATTCTGTGTTCCAGTTTTCACCTGTTGTCCATTGTTCTTTTGCTGGGCACCACTAGGAAGAGCCTGGCCCCATCTACTTGATATCCACACTTAGGTTATTTATAACTGGTGATGGGTTTCCCTCTCAGTCTTCTCTTCTCCAAGCTGAAGGTTCTCAGGTATCTCAGCCTTTCCTTGTGCGGGAGATGCTTCAGGCCTCTAATCATCTTTGTGGCCCTCTGCTGGACCCTCTCTAGTAATTCCTTGTCTTTCTTGAAATGAGGAGCCAAGAACTAGATTCAGTACCCCAGATGTAAAATCACTGGGGCAGAGTAGAGGAGGAAGATCACCTCCCTCGACCTGCTAGCCTTGCATTTTTTGATGCGACCCAGGATACCATTGGCTTTCTTGGTCACAGGGGCACATTGCTGGCTCATGGTCCACAAGTTGTCTGCCAGAGTTCCTAAGTCCTTCTCCAAAGAGCTCCTTGCTGGAAGGTCGACCCATAATCTGTTCTGATGTACGTGGTTATTCCTATCCACATGCAGGAGTCTGCACCTGCCCTTGTAGAACCTCCACTCATGCTTTCCATGACCTTCCAAAGATAACAGAGAGTGTTTTGGCAATCACTCCTGCCAACTCAGCACGTCTGGGTGCATCCTATCAGGGCCCGTGCATTGGTATGTGTTGATTTTACCTAGTTGAACTCTTACCAGATCTTTCTTTCTCCAGACTCTCTTTTTTACCTCCAGGGTCTGGAATTTCTGAGGAGCAGTCTTAGCAGTAAAGACTGAAGAGAAGCAGACTTCTCAGCATCCCTTGCTATCACCTCACTCAGCAGCTGGTCCACATTTTTCTTAGTCTTCCTTTTGTTATTGACATACATTAAAAAGTCTTCCTTATCTTTGAATTCTCTAGTCAGATTTAATTTCAAGTGGGCCTTAGCCCTCCTCATCACATCCCTGCATGCCCTGACATCATTCCTATATTCCTTTAAAGGGGTCAGAATCTTTCCTCATTCCATATATCTTCCCTATGAGATTTTTCATGAGCTCCTTACTCATCCATGCAAGTCTCCTGCCTACCTTCCCTGATTTCTTACTTATAGGTATACACCAATCTTTAGCTCAGAATAAGTGATATTTAAGGTTGATCACCTCTCTTGGGAGGTATCTAAGGGATACAAAAGATATCTAAGGGATATCTCCAAGTATGTCCTTGAAGAGGTCAAATTTGGCTCTCCTGAAATTCAGGGCTGCAATCCTACTTATCACCTTGTTTCCTCCACACAAGATCCTGGACTCCATTGTCTCATGGTCACTGCATCCCACAGTGCCCCCAGCCTTCATATTCCCAGGCAGCCCTTCCTTGTTTGTAAGAACAAGGTCCAGCAGCACACCTCTCCTCATTGGCTCCATCACCACCTGCATCAGAGTAATCTGATGTTATGGTAGAAGTCCCTGATAAGAATCAGTGCCTGGGATCATAAAATGTCAGTTGTGTGTAGAAGGCCTCATTATCTTCCTCCTCGCAATCAAGTGGCCTGTAGTAAACACTCACAATGATGTTACGCATATTAACTTTCCCTCAATTCACATCCACAATCTCTCTAGTTCATTATTCATCCCTAGGTGGAGCTCAATATACTCCAGTCGCTCTCTCACATAAAGACCAGCTTCACTACCTTGTCTTGCTTGCCTGTCTCTCCTAAAAATGACATAGCTGTCCAAGACTGCATTCCAGTCATGTGAACTGTCCCACCATGTCTCCGTGATCTCTATGAGATTACAGCCCTGCAATCTCACATAGATCTCTAATTCCTCCTGTCTATTTTTCATGCTGCATGCCTTGGTATAAAGGTCCTTCAGAGAAGGCAAGAGGACAGTGGATGTAGATTTCCCTACCATTATGCAGCCAAAGAACAACTGTGACTCTTCTGTTTAGCCTGGCTCATTCTCCAGTCAGTTGCAATGGTGTGAGCATTGCCATTCTAGACCTGCCCAGCAAATCCTTTACTGTAAAGCCCACCTCACTACCTCACTAGGTTAGCCAGTATTCAACAAATGGATCAGATAGTATTCATTCTGAAATATTGAAAATATGTGCTGTTGTTTTTTTCAGTGATTAACATGAACAATTAAACTATTTTTAGACCATTCCATATGTCTAGAGTTTATTATATTTTTAAGCTGCATCCTTCTTAATTTTATAGCATTTCTGCTTTTTTCATAACTGTCATGAAAAAAATCTCTTTCAAGGTTTTCAATTATATTATTGTTCTTTTTCTTTATTGCATTGCATTATTAAAATTATTTTAATTTTGAAGGTTTACCATTTTTATTTCTTTTTACAGCTGTAAGTATTGTTCTGGTTCTCAGTTCTTTGATATTCAATATTAGGGCATACCATTCCATCCTACTGTCAGAGTTTCTTCTCTATACTGATATATAAATAACTTCCTAAGGCAACTTGGAGAAAACTAAAATAACAATTTAGAGAGTTGTAAACTTCATATTACAGAAAACTATAGAAGTTCTGTTACTATTATTTATGTAGTAGCTGATTTAACTCCTACATTACTACCTCACAATTAAATAACTATATTTCTAGAAAGTTTTTGTTTGTTTGTCTGTTTTTTTTGTTTGTTTTATATAGCTTTTCATGCGTTGTTAAAAAAAAAAAAACAAACTTCATTTTTAGGTACTGAGGGATGTTACTGATTTTGTCAGAATTTGAATTTGTCACAAATAAAAACTTTTATTTTCAGTTTTTGGAGTAAATTTGAACATTACTTGTAACAAAAACAACAAAATGCAAGAAATCTTATAAATTCAATAAATACTGTCAGTGTAATTTCATCAATGTTCCTTTGTCAGTTGAAAGCAGTGGAATTTTTTCATGCATGAAAGTTTTTCCTTTGTGACATATGACTTAAATTATGTGATACCATTATAAATGATTCAATCATTAAAATTATAGTGACAGGAAAAATTATGCAAAAGGAAAAAAAAAATCAAAAATTGATTAACATAGTCCTTAATACTGATAAAAACAGCCAAAATGATGAAATTATTATATCTGACCTTTTCTTTTCATATGGTATCGGTACAATTTTTCTCTTCCCTTGAAACAGTTCCAAACCAAAAAGTGGTTCTGTTAGGACTTGCTCAAACACTTCTGCTCAGGAACTACTAATCATGATCGGGTAAAATGGTTCAAGGTTTCACAGCTGCAGGGAAAGTGATTTTCAAGAGATTCATGTCATTGGCAGGAGGTAGCAATCAGAAAGCTCTAACTTTTTTATTCTGTGACATAGAATTTTTCTTGAAGCACGTGGAATTTTCCTGGGGGGGAAAAAAAGATCAGTGTTATTCATGGTTTATTTAAGACTCGGAGAATAATACAAATTAATTTATTGAGAACTTTTTAACAGCAGCTAATACTCTACTTGGTAAAATTAGCTATTTTGCTAATAAAGATTAATAAGTGCTATGGGTAAGAGCACCTCAATGTAAGATTTATCTCTATGCTAAAACTTCTAAGACAATATTAGGCAATGGCTACTACAAAGAATGAAAGAATAAAAGAAGATAAATAGAAAAGATAGAAAACAGGGAAAGAAAGACAGGCAGGCAGGCAGACAGACAGACAGATATACAAACACAGAAAAGCAAAGTAGTTCTCCACATCTTGATCCAGAAATGTCTCGGTGTCAGGGGGTGCTCATCTGCTTACATTTACACTATCGTATTAAAACTCTCTTCTATCCTAGAAAAAATATGAAAAAAAAGAAAAGAAATTTTGTATTAGTTAACTTATTTATCTTTTTTATTACAGTAATATATGGAGCTGGCTGCATAATCTTCATTTTTACCACACTGTGATGTCAGATTGTACCTACAAAGCAGTCTATTTACATTTAACTTTTCCGTAGAGTAGAGGTCTGCACATATTGCAAAGCTGGACATCTCAGACACTGACAACAACCTAATCTTGCTGAGAGCTCTGTACTTCAATTTTTAGTCAACAAATAGCATACAAGAAGCCCACCTACATTCTTTGGAAAATCTTTTATGGCTGCACTAACTTCATTGATATCCACTAAATCACAAAACATGAATGTGACTGCTAAACGTCAAAAAGATACTAGGCTAAAGAAAGTGCAACCAAAACTTCCAATTTAACTGTCATAGGTCATTCACATGTTTCCAGTGAAGTTCTCTTCCCAATGGTCTGATTAGTCTGATGCCATAGCTTAATATGTATAATAATAACAGCTTAATAGCTTAAAGTCAAGATCATGCATGATTTACACTCAGTAATTCCATTCTCCATATTTTTATTTTTTTTTTTTAAGTTGGGTGCAATTTTCCCTTTCTTCATGCTTTGAGACTCCTCTCATCTCCACAGCCTCTCAAAGGAGATACAGAGCAGCCTTGCTAGCACACTAACTGCATCTTTGGGAGTTTCACCCACCAGGAATTATCTGTGGAAATTGAGCGTATACTAGAAATAAAACAGTAACTGAGCATCAGACAGAAAAGCAACAGAGCAATAATACTACGCAGGACTATACTATCAAACCCATTAGACTTACATGTCATACAACTGATTAATTTTCACATTTGCTAGAAGAACCCCAGAAAATGATGGCAGTATGAGTCAAAATGCTTTTATGATAACAAATCAGGCAAGTCAGTATATTTGACATCTGTGGACATCCGATTTCAGAACACTCTGTCAGAGGCAGAAGAATATTAAACTAAAAATAAAACTTTCCTTCAGTCACTTGTGTGTTACCAAATTAAATCAGCCATTGGTACAGAAATCCTGCGTGTTTGAAATGTACAAGTTTCTAAATAGGACTGGTAGTGACGCATAGTGTATCCAAATACAACCAATGTGTGAGACGGAGATGTCCAGATGTTCCTTTCACTTTCTTATTATTCTTATTCATTTTCTCTTTCATTTTGTCTTTTTTTCAGCCCTGATGCAAAGATGTACATCCTGTTCTACTACCATCTGTAAATAGAGTACCTGTGGGACATTTAGCTAAGTTACAATAGAGCTACACTAAGTCAATTTTGAATTTGGCTTTAGATATTTGCTATTGACCCACACCTGGTTAGATTAATGTGTCAACCAGTTGAGAGGCCAGCTTTTCCAGCTCAAAATCTTGTGCAGCTAAGAGGCAAAAGACAGACACCTCAAGCTTTAGCAATCTGGAAGATAATGATGATCTAAGGCAGTTCACAAACTGGAAATACTGGAGGCCCTTCGAAGGTTCAGATAGGCACAGAACTAGGTCACAGCATTATGGTGGGATAGATGTCTTACCAGTCCAAGTTGATGTATTTCTTTCCACAGGCAAGGATTTATCCAGTAGATTCTGTGCTGTTAAGGCCTAAATTATGTCATCTATGTTTCCAACATCATAGAAACCAAAATGTAATTAGTAGATAGGACTAGATAATTGCTGTCAGCGTCCACATTGTTGAATTTTTTTTTTCAATACTGGGTTAAACAGAGCTTCTGCAAAAAAAAGTAATACACTGTCCACTTTTCCTCATCATTTTTTTTTTTCCTGTAATAGTTCTACCTTCAGAGGAAAATATCAGCCCTCTTTCTTGTCATAGGCATAAAAGAATTTGTAAACAGTTTTTCACCATGAGCATTTTCTGATTGTCAAATCTAGAATAAGGTTCCCTGTGGCTTTGTTGTCCTTTGTCAAACCTTCCCTCACTGCAGGGATGCCTCATACAGTGCAACAGTCAATGTGCTGAAGACTGTAATGTGGTGTCTGCTGGGTACGTCATACCCCAAGAGGAATTAATCCAATTTGCCTTTATATGATGCTAATCACATTTTTATCTGCTAGTTGAGGCTCTGAGTACCTGCAGCTTACAATTTTAATTAACTCTACTGTTACAGCTTCAATTAGGTGAATATCAGAAGTGCATATACACAATTCAGTTGCACTTTATTCCTGCTAATTTTACAAAACACACCATCTCCTCCAATTTTGATAGTAGAGAAATGGGGTTCTGTGTTTGTATCTTCACCTAAAATGAAACCAGAGTGAAATACAACTTTAGCAAAACAGGATATATGAATCAAAAACTGAGGTTTTATATATGGCATAGGACAAGCTTAGTTGCAGTTGGCTACTCCAAAACTGGCCTTGTAAAATTACTTTGAATGTGTTACAGAAGAATAACTTCAATCATTTCAGAAAGTTCAGTATTTTCTCAGAAAACAAACCTTCCAGAAGTAATCATTATTCCAACCTTCTAAGTCTGTCCTTCAACTACCCACCTCAAACCCTGCAGGAAAGAACGTTACAAGGAAAAGTCAGAGCAAACAGGAGGAGCTCGGAACACTTTGTTTCAAAGCAAGGAAAGAACAAATTGTATCTTTTTTTTGCACTACCCAATAAATTAATCTTCCTTACTTATGTAACTGAAATAATAGTCATACAGACTAAATATAATGTGTATTCATAATAAACAACTTCTGGTTATTGAAAATGCTGATTTTTTATTTGCTGTGTAATCAATTATGGGTGATTACCTCTCATGAACAAATATTACTGCTTGCATATTTTATGTGTAAATAATGTTACTATGGATTTGAAATTTTGTTTTGGAATAATGTTTTTGTGTAACTAAGAAAAATTGCTTTGAAGCAAATGATGTAGAACTACTCCCTGAAAAAAAAATAAAAAAAAAAATTACTGCAATACACCAAAGAAACAGTAAGAGATAATTTCTGATCTAACAACAACAAATGAATGCTAAGACTTGCTAAGAAAAGATGGTAAGAAAAAATATGGAGATGTTTTTGATTTAAAGTTCTGAAAAACTAATGATTTTGAGGTCAGAATGTTGTTTTGCAGCATTGTAAACACATTTTTCAACCTTTCAATTTCACTGAGTTATTCAACTATGTTTTCTCACATAGAAAAGATGAAGAAAAAAGAGTACATAATGAAGTGAGATATTAACAAATAAGACAATTCAAAATTGCTTGCTGTACGCGTACTGGGAAGCTACAGTAGGAAGCTTCTGGGATTCTGATACACAGTCTTTGTATCAGAACCTGGCAGGCTCTTGAGCCTCCTTAAAATAAAATCAGTTTTTTTTTTCATACTGGCCAGGGCTGTGCTTGCATATATTTGGTGAAGCAGTGGGAGATACCACAGCCTATCAGAACCTCTTTTAGTGTTTAATCACCTAGTGGAATAGACATTATTTTTTCATGTTTTAGACACAAATTTCTTCAAAGGCTCTTTAGGAAGAGAATGAATAGAAAAATGCTTTTTTTTTTTTTAATAACTTTTTCACCTTCATAAATAAAAATAGTTGAATTTGCATCTAGTACTGAAACAGTGAAATATTTATGTATTGATAAGACATACATTGTATTCTTATTTAAATTCCTTGTTATCCCAAAATAAAGTTAGAACTCAAATTTTCCATATTCTGGTAAATGCTGTGAAATCATTTCTTAAGGAATATAAAGAAAACTTTTAAAAATTATTATTTTTCTATTCATGTTGTTGTTTTTTTTTCTTTTTTCTACTCTGACTTTACAGCATGTGAGTTATATGTGCTAAAATTCCCACATTCTCAAAGTTAATTGAATGTATTTTAGAGATAACATATAACTAAGTATCCATCTGTCTCTGGAATGTATTTACATGTTCCTAAATCATGATGAAACTGCACTTATCACCTTGCCAGAGAGCAAGGCCCTAGACCCCAGGCCAAATATAATTTACTGGCTTGCATCCTCTCTGTCTATATAGTACAAGATCTGGAACAAACAGTCCTCTAAGTAGAACAGAAATTTGACCAGCCACCATCAAATTGCACTTGGATGTCATTGACACTATGCAAAGATGATGTGCTTTGGGAGCCTGTGTTTACACAGTGGTTTTGCAATATGCCTACCATTTCCAGCTGCTTTAATAAAACCCCCAAAAGTGAGTCAGCAGTGTTTTATGTTTAACTATGATATTCCTTGTGGCAAGGTGAAATTTGTTTATGTCTGTATACAAAATATTTATTTTTTACATACAAAGACTTCATGGATTAAGAAAATATTCTGCTCTGTACTAACGAATATACAGTTAAGAAAATGGACTGGCACAAACACATCCTAGATAGATTTTATGGTTTCATTAGAAAATACTGATCTCTATTTTTATCCCTTGTTCTCAGTTGCTATTCACCTTTCCTTGTTGGTGTCCTTAAATGGCTTTCAGACAGATGCAGACACTAATGGGACAACTTTAAGGTCACAAAGGACAAAAAGAAATTAATGGATTTATGAAACAATATTTTTCTGTCATAAGGCAGAGAATTTAGGTCAACAATACTACTTCTGCCCTGCCTTCACAACCTGTAAAAAGGAAGGGAAAAATAAAGCACAACTGTAATCAAATCCTACATATCTGAAATAATTATTTTTAGAGTCTTTATGATGTGAAACCCAGCAGTCTAACAGTCGAAGTCTGAAAGGATGGTAAGGCACTGGAACAGGTTGCCCAGAGAGGTGGTGAAAGCTCTGTCCCTGGAGATATTCAAGGCCTCTGGACGAGGCTCTGAGCAACCTGATCTATCTGTAGGTGTCCCTGCTCATTGCAGGGGAGTGGAGCTACATGGCCTATAAGGGTCCCTTCCAACTCAAACAGTTCTATGATTAGAGGTATAAAGTTACTCACTTACCATAGACCCATGTCTATAATATATAGTTACTACTTACTAAATGATGTATTCCTAATTTTAATTTTAGGTGGAATTGTTTTTACCATTTTTCTGTATTGATTACCTCTTTTATTTATTTATTTATTTATTTTCCCCAGAAAATTATCTGTGAAGAGGAAAAAATAGTTAACATTATTATACAAGCAATACACTGCAGTTTAGAGAGGGGAGAGGTTATTCCTTTAGAGATTCTTCTGTGCAAATAAAAAAAACAACTTACAAAAGACAGCTGTGTGGACAGAAAATAAATTACCAAGTGCCCTTCTTATGCTTCTGGTTTAGATTTTGCCTAAATAATTAAAAATACCCTTTGTTTGAGGTTAACTTCAAGAGAAGATATATGATGTTGTTATTTGATTAGTCTACAGCTTTTAAATATAATCTTTCATTGCCTTTGCTTTGTATACAATGAGACACAATGTATGTATTTTTTTCTAATTTGAATCAATGTAGTATCAGTCCACAAATGTAGTTTTGACCTATCTCCAAGCATGGGAAGTGATCTCACCAATGTGTTTGTGTGCTGAAACAGAAAGTCAACCTTACGGGAAACCTTACTATATTCAGATACATGCTGTCATGTATCAAAGACATCTAAAACAACTGAAGTCCAGAAATGATGTTAAGAGGACCTGTGGGTTAAGAGGACATGTGATTCCTACCATGGTACCAAGTATCCATTTGCTGGAACAGATATTCATGCTTTTTGGCACATCTCTCGTCATTTGCATCCTTCTAGTATCTCTGTTTCTCAGATGTGTGGTAGGAACGGCTTCTAATAAGCAGGAATAATTTACAAGTCAAAGTATTTCAGAAACTCAGCTGGGTGTCACAGAAAATGAGAGAAGAGGCAGGCACTTGAAACCTGGCAGTAAAAACAAGACAAAGAGAAGAATAGCAGTGCTGGAGAAAGACTGACAACAAAGATCACATCAATCTTGAGATGACCTTAGTATATCATCAGCAGTTTGTCAGATTTCTGGAGCTCTGACTGTGCTCCTCATAAAAACTGTTGCACTTCTCTGTGGTATACAATGCATTTAGCCAGTGTAGATGCTTGTGGTGAGGACATATGCTGCCAGTACAAGTGTATGGATATATAAGGTCCTTGATGTCCTGAGACTGTTGTTTCATATGCCTGATCTGAGCTCACAGAGTTCTTGCTAAAGGCACTTTCAAAGCTGTGCCTGTCCTTGATTTAATCATAAACCAGTTAGCAACATCTGAAAATAGTAATTTATTTCTCTGAACAATAGCTAGATCAGTAGAGTCAAAACAAGTGACTTGATGTTACAAGACTGCAGATGGTTTACTGGCTAATTGGAAGGATATACCAGTAGAGGTGTGAAGCAGTACTTTAAACTTTTCTACTAACTCTCAGTGTATTACATGACATTGTAGATATATATATATACACACACATATACGATAATTTTAAGACAGATAATAAGATATGACAGTAATTTAGCAAACAATGCAACAAATGCAGACAGCATTCAACTTTAATTATGATAGTAGGAAGTAAAATGACTGGAATGACTCAGAGATTTCCAGACAAGTTAGTTATACATTTAATATGTAAAAGAAACATCTATTACGAGTAGAGACAGTCCACTTACATTAGTTAGTAACTCTAAATAGATTACAATATATTACATTTTTAAATTAATAACAAGTAAAAAAAACATTTTGCTCAAAGGTAAAAGTTCATCTAGCACTAATCCTCTATTCACACAAAGGTTCTATCTTCAAATTCTCTTAAAAATATTTTTGAAACTTATTTGGATTTAAATAAAGTTGAGTAGGACTAATAAATTTGCCAATTGTAACGCTTTCTGAAAGAAAAATCTGTTCTGTTTCTTGTGTTGAATTATTCTTCATTTATTTGCTGAATTCTGAAGATGTCTGGAAATATTCTGTATCTCTTTTTCCTTGTTCTCCTACTATTCCATGAACACATTACTGACTTGGATGTGATATGAACAGGATATGCCTGCAGAGGATGCCAGGTGGAAAAGAAATTAAAGAACTTTGAAGGATGAGATTAAAATTGGAGAAAGATTCCAGACTGTGATTCAGCAAGTTCAAGGACAAAAGTATCACATTTATGAAGAAATAACACTACAAGAGCAAGGTGAGAAATGGCTCAGGTCAGACAGCAGTTCCATCAAAAAAGATGTGAAGCAGAAAGTGTTTCATAAATTGAACACAAGGTAGCATATTATCCAGAAGAGGAAAAATAAAGCTTATATTGAGAGGAATTAACATGTAAATTGCAATGCAGAACATATGAAAGAATATTTCTAATACTGATATGGCTTTAGCTTTTAGAAATGTTCTTAACATGAACCAACACACACTTCCATACTTCTGTAAAAATGTAGGAAGTTGAGAAAAAAAAAGGAGTAATACTCAGAAGTCTGAGAAACTGCATGCTGGAGGTGAAAATGGAAACTGGAATCTGCTTAGTCTAGCAATAAGCATATATGAGGGGATATACAATGAAAATTATACATTTAAATGACTGCAGTAAAAAGGAAGGAAATGAATGACTCTCCATGCACATCATGGGTATGAGCAGACTCAACAGGCATACACTATAAGGGTACAAATTTGTTAAGGCTGTCTAAATTCCCTAATGGATTTCCACCATATAGAGGAATGCTTCTTCTACATCCCTTTAACAGTTTAATATGTCAAATCAGTAGCTTGTTCTGCTCTTCTTTTACACATGCTTCTTTCATCGTTATGCAAACATTCCAGTTTGTGCTTACACTAACTTACCTTTAATTTCATAGTGTCTAGTATGATTCTATATGTCTACTTTAAGAGAACAGCAATGATAACACACCGGTGTTATAGTTGCTGAGCAGTGCCATACAAAGTCAAGGATGTTTCAGCTTCTCATACTGTCCTGAAAGTGAGGTGGGCTGGAGGGGCACAATTTGCTGGAAGGGAACAGAACCAGCCTATTTGATCTAAACTGACCAAAGGATTATTCCATACCATATGACATCATATGAAAAAACTGTAAAATGACAGGAAGTTGGCTGGGGTAACAGCTGCTTGGTGACTGGCTGGGCATCAATTGGCATGTGGTGAGAAATTGCATTATATTAAAAATATATATTTTATGTATAATAAATATATGAGCTGAATCTAAGGATCTTCATTCCTACAGATGCAAGTAAAGATACAGATTTTCACTAACAATGTATAGTTTGCATGCAAGGGAGAACAGGCATTCATATATTCTAAACAGTGTAACTACTTTTTAATCAAATATTTGTTGAAATTGTTACATAAGCCTAATGAGTTATTCAGTAGTAAATCACTTCCCCAGGGTGATTGATGCTAAATAAATAAATACATAAATAAATAAATAAATTCATGCTTTTCATCTTTCTTCATTGACTAGATAGGGAATTTATATTTCCGTATTTTTCTAATAATTCAAACTCAGCAGAATAAATCACGATCCTTGAGTCACTATGGGTTTTTTGTTTGTTTGTTTGTTTTACCTCTGATGTACTTAAACTGACAATAGCAAATGAGACAACCTTCCAGAAATGCAGTGTAGATGATAAAAGACATATAAAATTATAGAAGATATTTTATGGTAGATATTACTAGAACAACATGTGGGGTACCTACATATATAAAAATGAATATTCGTTTTCATATCCCCCAAATACTTTTACTATACAGATATTGGTAACTAAAAGGGGAACGATTATTCAGCTAGGGGCTGACTGATGTTTACAATACAAACTGGAACAAAAGAACTATAAGAACACCCCTCAGATTAATAATAATAATAATTGCCCCTGTAGCATAGCAACAACACTGAACAGAATATTGTTGGCAAGATTCGACCTTGACTGCCATGCCACCAACATCAGGTTCTGACGTTGTAACCCAACCTAAGAAAACAGGATACTTTACTTTCGGAACAGCCCCTGTGTATTTATCTATGTCATCTATATCTATACCTTGATGCATAATACAAGGCAGTAAACAATTGAAAGATTACTCGCCCCCACATCTTTGCTTTTGGTGTATATGCTTCAAAATAATTCACAGTGATCTTATTTTTATAGATGTAAAAGCCTGCTAAGAGGATTTAGAGCAATGAAGCAGTACGTATACACCATAGCTTCAGGTCATCACTGTGAGCTGAAATTAAACAATCAGGTATTGATCGAATAAAGGTTGTGTCCCTGTTGGATCTCAGCCCACATTTTAGTAAGTGTTAATAGACTTTCATGGATACTAAGGAAATTGAAGTGAGATTACTTACACCAGCTGTAATGCAGTCTCAAATCCTTTTGTAGTACAGATATCATCAGTCACATTAGGAAGAATCTACTTTAATCCATAATGGCCTTTTGTTCCTAAATTTCAGAGAAGCTCAAATCAGCTGCGTGAGGAGACACTGGATAAGCAGAGAAAGTGGAAAAGAGAATCTGCAGGTTTTACTTGTGCATACTGGAAAAATGAAGTATGCACTTCTAAAAATGAAAGAAAAACAAGGTCTTTTTACAGAACAGTTAATAAAGCTTGGGAAACAATAAAAATGAGAGTATCTCAAGCACAGTTTCAGTCTTGAAGGAAAACACAGCAGCTGTTAGAAATAATGCTGGCATGCCAGAATCCTCCTCTAATCATCTAACTTTATCAAGCTATCTTATAAAAACCTCTCCCTTCCAACCTTCTTAGCAAATGTAGTTTCCAAGAGTACAACAGAATATAAAATACAGCTGTCAAGCAACATTTTCATGTCACTAATGAGAACAGGCTAAGGTCTCAGCTCATTCCTATACCACGTTTCATTTCCTGCCTGTAATGAAATGTGATTACTACAGGCATAAGTTGGCATACAGTATAAATTGTGAATTTCTGTGGGAAAGCACTGTAGCTATTTGGCTAGTACTCTAAAATTTAAAAAATGTGTTAACATTTATACTGGCAAATAAAATCTGGTGGTTTTCATACTAATTTTTAGGCCAATTAATTATGTGAAGAGACCATTTGTGTGCATATAATTGCTTTGAGTTCCAGATTTTTTTTTTCTTGCTAATGATCTGTCTTTTTATTTGCCATATAAATGCACTTATGATTATGCTGCTGATGTTACCAGCTGATATATTTCATGATAATTTGATTAGCTGAATAGACTTTGTTGTATAACACCAATGGACATCCCATTCCATGTGTTGATTTATAATCACAAGTCTCTCAGTTTAAAGATAACATTTTGCTTTCAAATTGCATTACAGATCAATCAGTTCACAATGTGCACATGCACATGCACAATTTCTCAATCTACTTTTTTCAATATTTTAATAGTTTGCTTCTGTCATAAACCATTTATTTAGATACTTCAAGTAAAGATAATCTTCTAAAAGATTATTGCTAGCATTGTTGATGATGGGTTGTCACAGCTTTAGCAATCTTCTTACTTTTCATAGACTATTAATTAAGACTCTATTCATTAAATTCTTGTGGCACTAATTCTTAGGAGGTATTGCTAAATAAGAGACAAGAATTAATCCAATTTCTAAAAAGCCATAGAATATGTTTATAATATTATAATAAGAAAGGGGTAAAAATATTCTTTCTTTACTTCTTTTCTTTTTAAATCAAAGACTCAATTTCATTTTTATTTCAATGAGCACAGATTCCTTATCACTGTAAAAGAAATTTATGAAACATCGATGGTTTCCAGAGTGAATTAACTCAATTATCACCAGAATTCAAACTCAGAATGATATTTGAAATGAAAGAAATCCCTTCTCTCCTCATGAGGTTGTATTGGCCAGAGAAGCAGTTGAGAAAGAAGATGACCACACTGCTCAAATAAATTGTGATAGTTCCTACCCAAGGTAATACACATTCCAAACTGAAAAAAAGATCAAATGCTCAGGTAGAAACTGTACTGCTAGAGGACTGAAAAACAGATTAACAAGCATATTGAAAAAACTTTTTAAGCAGAATTTAGTCGTCACTATTCACAGAAGTGCATTACTGAAAATTTCACCTAATCTGCAGCGGCATAAAGCCCAACAGTCTCATCCAGTATCTAGACATTGTTTACTTGAATATCCAGATGATCTCCATTCTTCACAGTACTGAATATGTCCATTCCATCACAAATCAGATGCATTATATACAGGTACTTTTCCCACAGGCATCTCCTTCATTCTGGCAAAAAATTCCTTGTGGCCCGTGGACTAGAGGCCTGAAACCTAATACAATCCCTCTCCAAAGCTACACTTCACTTACTGTGCTACTGAAAATGTTACAGCCTCACACATATCCATATAATTTTCCTTGAAGTAGAACACAATCAGAGCTACAAACCACTTAAATAGCACCATAACACCATGGATTTTTCACTTCAGGATATGACCTACACTGATTCTCTCAGTGCAGAGGCAGTTTAACATTCCTCAGTATTATTCCTTTTGCACTACCATGTTAATATTAGCTTCTTTATTTCTTCACTGCGTTTATAAGCAAGATGACAGAGGGATTCAGATTAATTCTTCCTGTCTCCCATTTATTTATATTCTCCAAATAATAGTTGCTTGCTAAGAAAATACATTTACTTGTATTTGGATCATAGTTTTTGTTAGTGTTTGCTGTTTTGTTTGCTGTTTTTTAAAATCTGAAACTTCATTACTCTTGTACATACTAAGATCACTTCTGTTTTTACTCCTTTTATAACAAAGAAGAAATAAAAGCAGAAATTGTTCACCTCACACTGCATTTTGATATAAGCTTTGTTTTATGTAAAAATCTTCCAATGGAGCTAGTAATATCAGCTTGTTCACTAGTAGGCTGAAGTGCTCTAGCAAAGCAAGCCAAAGAAGTCAGAAATTAGATACCCCATGGAATGCTAGTAGTTCTCATGATTATATAAATATTGACAATCACAAAACTGTTAAGTGGATGCATCTCTGTTGTAAAAGAAACCACAGGGAGTACTAAAATAGTTTTTCCTGAGTGAATAAATAAATAAATAAATAAATAAGCAAGACAAAACAAAAGGAAGAAAAAAGAAAGTCTACTGAGATTGTGGTGCCTTGCTGAGAAAGCAAGAAAATTTGCTGAATAGCTCACTACTTCCTGCAGGGAAAAAAATTGCAGAAATCTGTCAGACACAGCCTGGTGTTAGATGATAAAGAAGATTAAAGATTATAGTTATATCTGCTTCTCAAAGAGAGAATGCAAAGACATTGGTTGAATGCCTGGATGTAAACTCACAGTGTTCAAAAAGACAGGTGAGCCTTCAACCCATAACTCAAATAATGTTAGAAAGAAAGCAAACTTCCATACAAGTAATACAGATTACACACAGAACCTTAGCTGATCCCTTCTATGTTTGAGAATCAATGACAGGAATTACAGTAGGTAAAATTTTCAACCTGTTTGTTCATCCTAATTTTTCTAGATTTTATTATGTACCCAAGGACACCTCTGGATGTGCAGAGTGAAACTAGCGGCACTGTGGGGACCAGTGGATTCCTGGGTAAAGAGCATGGGCTGTCCCTTGTTGGGCCAGGCAGGACTGGCCAGTAAGGACCCACTCCAGCATCTCACCAGGAGAGCAGGGCATTGGGGCAGCCCCAGCCTGAGGGACTTCCCTGGGGCCAGATTGAGGTGTAACCAGTCTGTGGTCGTGAGGATAGACCCAGATAGGTGCAGGCCATGGTGAGGTAGGGCAGGGCTGTGGGGAGCTGGAGCACAGCCCTGTTGAACACTTCATAAACTTGATGAAATTTGTTTGACAATGCTATTGGTTATTCTTGTCACAAACAAGAAAAACAGGTAAAATAGCACTCATACTTGTGCTATACTTACTTTTACAGAAATTATGTGGAACTCAAGAATTTAAGATGAACTGCAAGAATGATCTCAAATGTGTGTGTGGTTTTAAAACATATGCCTAGAGTTGAGTGTTTTTTGTTCTTTTTTTTTTTAATACTAGCATGTTATATTTTCTTTAAAACATGTAAGTATATTTTGACTTTAAGAACATCCTAATTCAAAACTCTTTGCTATGAAAAGTAAGTTTTACAATGAATTTAATAAGCACTCAAAGACCTTGAAGCGTAGCTATTTCAGAGCCCAGAATACACTTTCCTTAGAGAAATGCACTTTCATTACATTTATTTCAAAATGAGTCACGGTGCCACACTCATTATTAGTTCAAGTGTCAGTTCCATGAGATGTAAAAAATGACTTTACTAAAAACATTCCTTGCAATACCAGTTAAGTAGCGTGTTTCTAGAGGATGAAGCAGAGAAAGCATGAAGCAGAAAAAAGAGTGCTGAGGTAAAACTACTCTACTACTTTTTACATTTGTTTTCTGATTAGCTGCCATGAATCTCTAAACACATTGCAGAACTGTCTTCCAAAAATAACATAAGGGAAAAAATCTAGAAAACATGGCGTGATAACATATTTTTCTCTATCCCACAACATAGTATTGTTGGGTAACAAATGAAATTCTGATTATAATAAGTAAGATTATTAACCCTGAGTTCCCACTTCCAGGTTTCTCCCTTTCTTTATTTATTTGAGATTGCTGAGGATTTAGGGTACTTTGGGTAAGGAGCTAGTATTTTCCTGTGCTTGGTTTTAGAAAAAGAGGATTTTCTTTCAGATCTTTGAGCAAAATTGAAACAGTTCTTGTGTTAACAACGTGTCTGAAATGTTTGCCTCTAAATATCTGAAAAACTCTTCTATTAAAGAACTAGGTCCAAAGTTCATTGAAAATTGACTCTTCAGCTATAAAGAACGCTTGGATTAAGTATCCAGGATTCTGCAATTCCTTCCCTAACTGATATTTCTGACTGAAAGTGAATCTTCTGATGTGTACAATTGTTATGTTTAAAATATTCATTTTCCCTTTTCTCCATGAAAGAAAAAATCTCCATAAAAGAAAAAATCAAAAAGATTATCCATTCCTGTGACCTTCAAACCCTTAGAGGGAAATTCACCAAATTCTTTAATACTTCAATCCTCTTCTCCTTCCATAGATAAGAAATGTACATCTTGTATTTATAAACCTAAATTCCTGAATTTTATCCATAGTCTATTTGTGTGCAGGACAATAACAAAATACAGACTAATATAAACTTGTTGGCATTTGTAACAAGATGCTCACCAGATATCTTTAACTGTGGCTTCAAGTTGACCTCTAGCATAACAGACTTTTAAAATGCCATAAACACAGCAGCTCCAACAGAACCAAAATGAACACATGAATCAGATGATGTTCATTTAACTGTTTCTCTTGAAGTGGGCAGGAAGGTGAATACAAATTAACATAGATGTGGAAGATATGGCAGTACTTCTTCCATAGATCTATCATGGGTTGCACTGTAAAACTAACATAATAACACGTCTATCATTATAATTATAGATAATTAAATTTCAGCTCCAGTACCATAATCATGTAGAATACACCTCAATAAAATTCTCCACAAAACCTAAACACATAATAAAACTATAAATGGAACAGATTTATAGCAACAAGGCCCCTTATGTAATTACATTAACAACTGGATAGCAAAAAAAAAAAAAAAAAAAAAAAAAAGGAAGATTATACATGCATTATGGCAACTGTACAAGACCTAGACAAAAAGTCTTATGAATATGTAGGGTAAAATAAAGAATCACAAAAACAGGACAAATAGACAGAAATAAAGTAAATGATTAGTATGATGAAATAATTGACCTACAATATCAAAGAAAGTCACCACATTTGTCAGAAACTTCCTTTGCTTGGTACAATTGAAACTTCTGTCAGAAAGAGTAACATTGCCCCAGAATTCAAATAGACAAACTGTTAGAGAGGGTTCTTCAGAAGGGGAGAGGAACTGGGAGCCAAGAGTTGCAGTTTAAGACCAAATGAGACTGTGGAGATTGAATGGATTTGAACACCAACACACTTAAATCAAAGGTATACGTCCAGTTTTATGACTTAAATGATTTTTCTCTTATGAAGCAGAGATGCTGTGATACAGAATAAAAGTTGGGTGATTTGGCAGAGCACTTTTCAGCCTTTAGTTGCTGGACTATAGAGTCACATCTCAGATGTGAGACCCTACAGTGAGTTGTGTAGCTGGGGTTCCTTTAAAGTCTTTCTGGTGTCCTGAATATCAATAAGCTTTGCAGAGATAGTCCCAAATCCCAGGCAGAGTAATGGAGTTACCAGGGTGTCAATGGTTTAAGGGCTGGTCTGGCCCGGTTCTATGACTAGTGGGGCAGATGGATTTCACAAAATCCGTGCCTCCAGGAAGGGAAACAGTGGACCCCAAAATAATTAAAAACAGCGGCAACTATCTGAGGAGAAACAAGCTAATTTACTAAATATAGTATAGGAATGTAAGATAACACACTATAATACAATATAAATCAACAATAATTGAGAGAAAGATTGTCTGAGAGCCAAAGGCCTTACACTAGTACTGAAGCCTTGCGTGCAGTCGGGCGCAGCAGCAGTAGCGAGTCGATCCGGCAGGGAACATGGCGAGACAAGAAGAGGGGCGAGTCAGATGACCTGCGCCCTTATATCTGTTCCCTTGAGCAGGAATAATAACAGTACTCGAAAAGGCTCTTGGGGACCGTAGTTCTTCTTCTCTTCCAGACAGGTATCCAGAACTAAAGCATTTGCTCTTTAACTCCCAGTACACTGCATGATGTTGTGATGTGGAATACTGATAACCAAAAATCATAAAACCATGACATTCCACCCCTTATTCTACATCATTACAGCATGCTTAATATATACAAACAAACATAATTATAATCAATTATCAAACACTGAACACATGTACATATACTTGGAATTACTGACTCCGCTCTCCCATCATCAAATTCCCTTGTGACACATATTGAACATCCCCATTTTTCTGCATCATCCACCAAGTGCACCCAGGTCCCTGGGCAAAAACAGTTCCATGAAGAGGTTTGCCCTTCCCAGAAGCTGGAAGGGCCCAAACTGCTTTTCCCAACATGTTCTTTACATGTATTACAGGTCCTTATCTCCCTTTACAGTATGTAGGGAGCTGGCAGAACCATCATGATTGATAGATCCTCAAGTATTCACCAACTGATTAGAGAATATTTCCTCGTGATCAGTGCATTTGTCTTCTGCAATCGCTTCCTCATTTACTGTTGCCATTCCTAGTCCACAATGAGAGTGTTTAGAATACTTCTATGTATGACTGCACTTGAGGATCATCAGATTGTTTGCACCATCTGGTTTTCTGTTTCTTGGAATACATAAAAAATACCTAAGGTTCAATTCTGGTCTTTGAGATAAGATGTAGGTCATGTATTATCTGCTTGAATTAAGAAGTTGGTAAAAACTCACAGTTTTATGCCAGCATCAATGCTAATTTAGGTCAAATTCATGCAAACTGCTATGCAATACCCACAGGTCAGCGTGCCCTGCTCTGTACTGCCCTCTCCTCAAAAGCAGGACATCATTCCACCACACTCCAAGTCCAGAAATATTATATGAATGTTTGTAGCCCCTGTGAAAATGCTAGTACTTCGTGAGAAAGAAGCTACATCTCAAATGAAATTGCCAGCTAAAAATGTGTTTTTTTAAAGAAAAAGAGATGAGTTTGTTGTTAGTGCATATAAAGTTATAAAAATAGGAGACATGTACTGTTTGGATCAGTAATGGTAAGCGTTCAGTTCCCAGATGGGACCTAAACAGGAAAGTCAGCTTTAAATAAAAAACATTTTATTTTACTTGCCATTTTTATCCATCACTAGGACAAGTCTTGCATTATATTCTCTATCTGCGTAAAATTTTATAAGGAAATAGTAAGAGTTCAGTATAAGAAATGCAGTTACTTTATCTGCAAAGAATCTATTTATTATGATTATATTATCGAGGTCCCTTCCTCACCTATATGGTTGTAGCTGAGGAATGAATCACGATAAAGCTCAATGTACTATACAGCAATTCAGATTTGATATGTTAAGTGTAAGACTGAAGGTCAACAGCTATGACAGTATATAGACATTAATTATTACTTAATAAATTCACATTTATGAGTGTTTTACTGTATGGCACAGGTCTGGGAACATGGAAATAAAAAGGCCTTTATTGACATAAATTTGAATGACCACATTTCTTACAAGTGAATGAATAACTATGACCTTTTAAGATATCTATGAGAGCAGAGTGAAGCATTTTTTGCTCTAAATTATGATGGCGTGAGTCTGGATTAGCTTCCAAGCTACCAATGGAGAAATGCACAGCTTGGTAGAACTTCTATACTCTGAGAGTAATTTATGAGGAAAGGCAATGACCAAGAAACAAATAAAACATTCTGATCTGTCTGAAATAACAAAAGCATTTTGGGCTTTTCTTAAGTTTACTTCAAAGAAGTAGAAAGTGAACTAAAATGAGATCTCATATTCTTATATAAAAACATGATTAAAGCTCCCTGACTTGTGTCAATAGTTTCAATTCATTTCACTATGTTCAATGCCCACTATTGGTTATATAAATACACATATGTATAATAAAAAGATATGTTGTATTATAACAATGTCAGAAGAATATTTTGTCTAGGGAAAATCAAGAGTTTAGGCCTCCAGAAGGACACAGACAAGGTTTTGTGTTTACTGGGTGGGTCAATTAACAAGATATTTTTATAAAAAGACATTAAAGTTACCAGTCATTTCTGTACCCTTGAAAACTAGTTATGATGATGATTCTGCATTCTCAGGCTTATTGTTAATAACTTACTGAATTTTCTCAAAGTTTTCTCTGCAACCAAGACTTCTTGAATTGCAACTCAACTGTAATCAGTGGATTCTGACCTTCTTATGATCATTAAAAAGCAGAATATATTCAATATTTGTGTACCTGGAAGACAGGATACATCTTAATATGACACTGGTAGAAAAAGATTAAAAAATTATTCTACATGCGTACTTTTTAGTTAGATTTACATGAAAGCTACTTACTGGTATTGGAAAGATATAACAGTAGTAAAACTGAAAAAAAAATTATCTTAATGACAATAAAATCATAAAGACAAGAAAAAATGAAATCAATAAAACTTCCTGCAGATATAATATTTTATTTCTTTTCTGAAAACTTCATTTACCTGATTTCCTCAAGTTTTTTTTTATGAAAAATTTAACAAAAGTTTAATGCTTCATCTGCTCTGGAACTGTTGTAAATGGAATGACCCACCTTTTATAAATTCTTTATATCTACTAATCATTTGTTTCATAAAAAATACTCAGGAATTTTCTCCTCAGCCCACTATGATAGCTTTTTGATTATTAAAATTTCTCCCACAAGACAGATCATTTCTCTATTTTGAACAGTTGCGAAATTCTTTATTCATATTTGCTCTCTTTTCTACATTTTTGCATTATTTTGACTATTTCAAAGTCCCTTTCACCACCACTTAAAGCATTAAATGGCAGTTACAGGGTTTCAGTACTACTTGTTCTACCTCTTACCTTTCACAGTTTCCACAGCAGCAGACTTCCTCAGCTGTTTTGGGGCAATGCTGGGGACAGCTGCAGCCTGTAGCAAGCACATGTAGGATCTGTTTCTGAAGGACAGCATGCCACAGGAGGATCCCCATGCTTAAGCATGCTTAAGCAGGGGCAGAGGCTGGACATGAAGAAGATAGTAACTGGTGAATGCCTGGAGCCCTTTTTGATCAAATTTTCTTCCCCTCTATGAAGAGTAGGGGAGAGAGTGGTACAGTGGAGCTCAGCTGCCCATCAGGCTGAAACAAGCAGAAGGGCTAAGATCATTACAAATGTACAAGAAACTGAAAAGTGTCCCACTATAAGAATATGCACCTGTGCAACCACAGAAGTAGCTACTTGAACAGAAGTCAGCTTTGTATCTAAATATCCAAATTTAGGTACTTACAGTACATATTTTGGCTGTCTGGATTTCTAAGATCTGGTTAAAATGAACAGAGAACTAGTCAACAACAGATTGTAGGCATCTCTCAATCTCACTGTAAATTAGATGGCTACATTTGAATAGTTCACCTTACTTTATTGACTGGATTGACTATCTATTGCTATTGGAATTAAGTGGAAGCTTAAGCACAAAACTCACATGCAATTGTCTGCACTGTAAACAACTAAACATTCAGGACTGTATCTGAAACAGAATCTCAGTCAAAACCCTGTGTCAAAGTTGACCACAATCAGGTAAAGTAGACTAAGCAGCAGAGAAGACAGTGAACTCCTTTAGGCTTAAATGTGGTACATATACCCTTCTTTTGGGTGAATCAAAATTCTTTCCTGAATGTTTTCTCAGGGTATATAGTTTTATGGACAGAAGCAAGAGTCTGTTAAGTAAAACAAGAGTTGTCAGTATCATTTAATAACACATTTTCCATTTAGAAGTGAAGACTAAGCTTAAACTTATTCCCCTTTCTTTATCAACTCCTAAGATATTAATGGAGCTCCCTCAACTTGGCACAAAAGATCTTATTGCAGTTTAACCCCAGTAGTGAGTGTAGCATCACACACTCACTTGCTCACTGTCCCTGTCAGTTGGTTGTGGAGAAAACAATTGGAAGGGCAACACAAGAAAACTCCCAGGATAAGATAAAAACAGTTCTAATAAAACAAGCTGATGGTAGAACTGGACTATTGCAGTAGTCTTTTCCAACCCTAATGATTCAGTGATTTATGAACATAAGAATAAACAGACAAAAAAAACCCACAAAGTTAAAAAATATATTATTTTTTTTCACCACCAGCTGACTGATGCCCACATAGTCCTTAAACAATGGCAGCCCCCCTGACAATTCTGCTCAGTATTGCTGAGCATGATGCCAAATGCCAGGCCATGTCCAATCCATGCACAGTGTGTGATATTAATACTGTCTAAGCTGAAGCCAGGACAATGAGAAGGTACAGCAAAGATGACAAGGATAAAAATAATATCACGTATGTGTGCGCTGTATCAATAGCCCTTGTACTTCTACCAATATGAACACAACCTATATTTGAATTGTGGATTGTCAAAAAACAACAACAACAAAGAAACTTGTGAAGAGAATTTTTAACTTTTTGTGAAAATTCACAAAGTAGAAATATCCCAGATTCTAATGTTAAATTTACATTAACTATATATAGGAAAGCATATACTTAATACATATACAGTATAGATATATATAGCAAAAAGACACACATTTGTTTGATCAAAACTTGTGAAAAACTTTTGTCTGTTGATTATAGATTTGTATGGGAGGCCCTGAAAAACCTAGTGGGAAATCCATCAGAAAGTCACTGTCTGAAATGTGCCTTGCAGATTTTGCTGACTTCCTCTGAAGTAGTTACAGTTTTGAGATCTCCACTCAGTCAAGCCAAACAATCAATTTGCATGAATTCATCACAATTGATTACTCTTTATTCCAGACTTTCTGCAAATGAGACCTTCATCCTACTAGTGCAGCGAATATGTATCAGACAGTCAGTTCATCAAAATTTATTTATTTATGTTCTCACATTTCTTCTTTTTCCATTTGTCACCATCACATGGTCAACCACTAGTTCAGTTTTGGAACTGTACTTACAGAAGTTCATGCAGATTTACTTCTAACTCATTCATTAACCCTAGCTCCTTTTAGCAGCTTTGTGCTCATCTCTGTTCCCTCTTCCAAGTTTTTTTCTTATGACTGCAATTAGAGTTTTGTGGGCAGAGCGTGAAATATTAGAAATGTTCCACCCTTATAATGCTAGATGAAGTTGCTTGGTAGAAGCAAAATCCCTTCAGAGTCAAATAGATGATTCACATAACAGTGGGTAACCATATCAGTACATCAGGAGGTGGAATCTGTCTCTAAGATTACCTCTTCCTAATGTTGACTTCATTTTCACTTATGTATCACATAGTTCTGGGACAAGAAATGAGTGAGACAGTGGTAAGTACTTACAGCTTTTATACATGATGCAGGGAATACACTTGTAGGACGTATATGTGGTAGCACATGAGAAAAAAAACATAGTCAATATTCAAATTCCTGCCAAAATTAAAATTCCCAGATCCTTCATTTGAAATCAGTTATTTTCCAAAAGAAAGGAAAAGAAAATAATACCGTATGTGTCTGGGAAATCATATTTGTATAAGGAAGTCATATATTTAAAAATTTACCAATCCGGTATATATGCATATATATATATACATATATATATACACATATGTGTGTGTATATACATATATATACATGTATATATGCATATTTATGACTCAAGACATAAACATGTTCATTTCATATATTTAATTAGGGCCAAATGCTGTTCTTTTATCCCATGTATTGAAGAAGACATTTAATGTTAAGTTTTCCTAGACAATACTGTTACATTCTCTTATGAGAATGAATGAAGTTCTTAGAACTATAAAATAGGTTCTCGGTAAGAAAGGTACATACACAGTAGAGCTTAAGTAGTGTGCTAGCAAGAGTGAATTCAATCTTAATTTGCAACAATAATGATATCAAAGTGAATTTAAGGGGATCATTATTCTTCTACCTTTTCTGTCTATTGTAGTCACAAATTCCATTTTTCTTCTGCTTAGTAACTTCTTCAATTCTTACTAGAGTAGATGTTATAAACTGTTAATTATGACCAGCTGAAATAGTTTCTTTTTAACAACCTCAAATTATTCTTTATTCCTCTCTCTACCTGTAGAACATAATGTATTAATTTCATTTTATGCCCAAAGATAGCAAGTCTCTGTTTTATAGTACTTAATAGTTAGCACTGAAACAAAAGTGAAAAAAGGGGCAATCTGTTAAATTGCTCCATCTATTTCCAAGCAAAACTATATTTTTCAGGAACAATACATCTATTAATTTTTTCAAAACTCCCATCAGCAGGCTTGAATGAAAATCTTTATCTGATCATAATTCACTCATAATCAACCTTAAATCTCTTTCTTTTGTTATCATTATTGAAATGTGGTTTTGAACATCAAATGAAGATGATAATTTAGAAAACAAACAAAAAAATTAATTATTTGGCTACAGATAACTTTCAATGACTAACTCCTTCAATTATGTAAAGCTAATTCTATTTATTTGATTTTCACTCACATATTTAATTTTTGCTCACTTTTAATTTTATTATGTTTTGCATGCTTCTTCACTCCCCTGTAAGAATGACCAGATATGGATTATTAGATATGCTCTTCATCTCTTTAAGACTCCTTTTAATAGTAATAATAATGTTTTAAGTGCAGCTTTGCTGCTTGCTGTTAAAAATCTCATCAAAACATAGAATAGCAATCGCAGCATGGATCACATATTCTGCTTGAACCTTGAATGCAGAATAACTTCTATACTTGGAGAAATCTATTCTAGATGCAAATGCTTGTCATAAAAAGTAATGCAATGTGACGAATGGAGAAAAAGAAAATCATTTGGCTGTGTCTGTAATTACATTACAACATTTGGTACTGAAAATCAGTAAATCAGGGCTGAGTTTAGCAAATAAATTGATTGACATCCAAATATTATGACACAAGTAACTTAAATAAAATCACTGTTCTTCATAATAACCAAAACCAGTGATGTGTGCTTCTTAATGCTGAGGCATTGTTTTCACTGTCCTCTGCATGTACTTTTCCAGCCAGGAAAGTAGTCATTGTTTGAAAGCGTTTCTGAAAATTTCACCAAAATTATTGTTCATGATTTCTGCTAATCTATAATGTCTTTGTGATCTGCTCCTGAGAACATTTGCTTTTCTCCCGGACAGTTAATTTACATCTATTCTGCCTTTGGCTTCCTCTAGTGTGGACTGATTGTGTCCATAGAGAACAATGGACAGGGCAATGGTTGCAGAACTTCAGGTCTATTCACACATGCTGGCCTTACAGTCATGCCACAAAATCAAGATATGACTCTTGTATTCACATGCATTTCCTTTAAGTCCTTATCATACTCCTTGAGGAAATACCTTTCATTTTTGGGGGTTTGATGACTTCTCTGAAAAGCCATTCTTCCATATCTGAAAAGGATGTTCAAGCAGATGCCTGAATTTATGAACTCATGCCTTCTATGAGAGGAAATCTTATTTCTACAAAGGCCTGTATCCATTCAGGGCTGCTGTCATTAATACTTAGTGTTTTACTATAATACTCCCACGATAACTTCAGGGCTTTTAGACAATACACTGTATTTGTGTTTTAAAGGACAATGTCATATTCCTTTGTTTCTTTGTTTCTTTGTTTTAGAGCAAATGACGAAGAAATTTGTCACATCACCTGGGTTGGTGCAAGACCAGGCACAAATACAGGCTGGGCAGACAATGGTTTGAGATCAGCTAGGAGGAGAAGGGTTTGAGGGTGTCAATTGATGAAAGACTCAACATGAGTCGGCACTGTGTGCATGCAGCCCAGAAGGTTAACTGTATCCTGGGCTGCATCAAGAGAAGTGTGACCAGCGGGTCAAGGGAGGTGATTCTGTCCTTCTACTCTGCTCTCACGAGACCCCACATGGAGTACTGCATCCAGATCTGGGGCCCCAACACGAGAAGGACATTGAGCTAACGGAGTGGGTTCAGAAAAGGGTCACTAAGATCAGAGGGCTGGAGCACCTCCCCTGTGAGGACAGGCTGAGAGAGTTTAGGCTCTTCAGCCTGGAGAAGAGAAGCTTCCAAGGAGAACTTACAGCAGCCTTCCAGTACCTGAAGGGGTCCTACAGGAAAGCTGCGGAGGTACTTTTTAGACAACATGTAGTGACAGGATGAAGGGAAATGGCTTTAAACTAGAAGAGGGTAGATTAGACATTAGGAAGAAATTCTTCGCTGGGATGGCAATGAGATGCTGGAACACGTTCCCCAGGGAGGTCATGCATGCCCCCTCCCTGGAGGCATTCAAGGACAGGCTGGATGGAGCTTTTAGCAACCTGGTCTAGATGGACGTGCCCCTGTCCATATCTTGGGGGTTGGAACTAGATGATCTTAAAGATCTCTTCCAACCCAAACCATTCCATTATATGATTCTATGAAATTTAAATTGTTGAAGAATGTTAATCAAATGCTGAAAGACTAATGCTACACATCTGAGAAAGAATTAGCATCAATCTATCAACACTATCTGTCAGAATGCTCACTAATGCCATCTAACATATCATACTATTGCCAGCTTTTTCCTTTTTTTTTTCTTTCTATTTTTTTCCTTCTTTTGTGGGAAACTATCATTTCCCTCTGGAAGGGATTCTGGTCATGATTATTCATATGAATAATTTGGAAATGAGTACTGAAGAGGGAGCAACACAAACAGAGATCCAAACCAACAGTGAAGATAAATGCATACAGATTTGTATGAAAATGAAATAAAAAAAATGAAATAAAAATACCATCTGAAAATTTTGCCATTAATATTATACCAGTACATATACTGCTATAGTACTACTGGTACCATTTGTATGCTCATTGATCTAAATCATTCTAGATCTTTTACAAAGTTTTAAAACACTAGTACTCAGGTGAAAACAAAACAAAAAACAAAAAAACAAACAAAAAAAAAAAAGAGGGAAAACAAGTCTGAGATACATGATGTACTATGGTTTGGAACTGTATTAGTGTAAAGTTGATGTCACATATATGTCCAATATTACTTGTGTAGTTCACTACAGTAAAGTTATGTCTGAAAGTATGTTTCATTCACATCTGGGATTTTTTATCAGAAATGATATCTAACAAAATAATAGAAAACAGAATCATAGAATCATAGAATCATTAGAGTGTGAAGGAACCTCTAAAGGCCATCTATTCCAGCTCCCCTGCAATGAACAGGGACACCACAGCTAGATCAGGCTGCCCAGGGCCTTATCAAGCCTCGCCTTGAAAGTTTCCAGGGACGGGGCATCAATCACAACACTGGGTAACCTGTTCCAGTGCCTCACCACCCTCACTGTAAGGGATTTTTTTCTTATATCTAACCTAAACCTACCCTCTTTGAGCTTTAAAATCAAACATTTGTAAGTAAGACTCGTTATTTCACTTCCACTGAAAAGGAAAACAGAATTAATTACCTAACGTACATTATATTTTTCCCAGCTGATGCTCTAACTGATGTTTATGGAGGGTTTGCATCTCCCATGGATTCTCTTTCATACTTGCCAGTCCCATGCCAGGCCTTGCTTATCTAGTGTTATTTCATAATCCAAAAATAGCAAAAAGCTCCTACGCTTAGGCACCTGCAGTACTTCATAGAATGTTGAGATCCTAATATTTTTTTCTCATTAAAATCTCAGAAACAAACAGACTACAGGTTGGGAAAAAAAATTAAAACAAACACACACAGAGAAAATGTAGAGATGATATTGTGTACAAGAGTGGTGATTGTTACAAATAAGTATATAAGTGGTTTTGAATGGAATGGAATACCTGTATCTCCATCTGTTCTGAATGTTCTCTATCTGCCAACTTGGAATTTTTCAGAAGAGGAATTTCTTAATGGCAAAGCATTTACACTCTCCCAGCAGATATTAGGGCTTCTGTGTATTGGACAATGTAATTAAGCTTCTCAATTAAATCGATTTCACAGAGGAAATCTGTGCTTTTGTATAATATCAGACACATGTAGATACACCAATCTGAAGTGGCCTTTAAAATTTATCTATTCTTTTATTTTATTTTTATGTGGAATTCATCTGTATGAAAAATAATCTCTAACTGAAGGGCTTAGTCCCCCACGTGTATTTTCACTAATGTCAGATAACTTGGATGAGGTCTTCTGATAATGCAACCTCTTAAAATGAGAGAGAGAACCAACTAGATAGATAGATATGCTTATTTGAATGAGGAAGCCCTACGAAATTCTTGAAGTCATGTGGTTCTACACATGACCAACCTCTGTCCATTATGCATCTGCTACTGCCATCAAGCAAAGCATGCAAGTACAATGTAAACTGGAAAGCAGTAACTTTCCCTTATGTCTTCACTGTACAGGATAAGATATCTTGGTGGAAAAGCATCAGTTTATTTTCAGCAGAAACAATTGATGCAATGATCTGCCTTTGTAATCCAAACAAGGCGAATAGAGTGTTATATACACACAGTATTTAAACAGTCAGTAAACATATGCCTTAGAAAAGCAAAACTAATGATACTGATTTTTGCACAGTTTGAGAGGACAGGTGTTATGGAAGTTTATCACATAAAACAGCACAGCAGAATCATAGTTGGGGCAGTGCAGCTATTTCAGTTCCATTAACATCACAGAATAAATTGTCCTGAATAAACTGTGCATTGCCAAATGATGCAGTTGGTTTGAGAGTTATCCAAATGTGACAAAACCAGACTGCGTTTCTTTACAGAACCTATGTGTAAATCTACAGACACAAATGTAAGTATCTGTCCATCCTGTGCATAAACTGTTGCATTCCTCATGTTCTTACTTTCAGCAAGATTTTTGTCATAATCCAGAATAAGAAAATGACTCTGTTAATGGAAAAGATCATATGCTCAACAGATGGAGTGTAGCTGCTACACGAGGCTAGACTAATCTCAGTGTTTGGTGACATTTGAGAAATAAAGGTTATTTGAACATCTTTTGCCTTCAGAAAAGACGAAGGAAAGGATGAATCCAAAATAAAAATGCCCATGTGAAGACCTATCAAATTCAGAAGGATTCAGGTTCAGATTTTTGTGCTATCTATAGTTGAATTGCTAAAAAGAAAAACATTAGAAAATGTGAAGTCTAACCTCTAAGCAATGGTGGTATCTACAAAATGGTTGCCGAGACAATACAAACACACCCAATTATAAATGACTAAAAATCTGAAAGTATACTTGGTAAAACACAGTAAAATTTGGTTATTGTCACTGTATATCAGCCATATAGAAAACTGACAGATGTGTTAAATACTTATTTCATACAGTTAACATTCAGGTACAATGCTTTGGAAACTGACCAAGCTCCATTCATCTCTTTCAACAAAAGTAAATAAGTTGAAAATGAAGGATTATGTGTTAGTTTTTGTTTTACAAATTGCTGATTGATGTGTGAGTGTTCTCAAAGCTTGCTAAGTAGTAGTCAAACACTTTCAGATATGAACATTATACTGTCATGTCCTATTTCTTTGTCTTCTGTGGCAGTTTTTCCTCTCTTAAAAATGTCAAATCTCTTAAAAAAAATCACACTGTGCTTTCACTTTTTATTTATCAGTCAGATAGGGCAAGACTGATAATGACTGCATGCAAAAGAAGCATATTATAGCAGAGTTTGTCAGATCAAATCCCCTTATTATATGATTTTTTTTTTTTCAATGTAGCTAAGTCAATGGCACTGGAAAATAAACTATATGCTTTTTGGATGTTTTGATAAATTACAAGGTAAGTTCAGTATGAGTGAACTCCTTTGCAGAACCTATGACAAATAGTCTTCTCATCAGCTGGGGGCTTACTCTTTTCTGTTGTCTTTCAAATGATAAGAAGCAAACCATTTTAGTGGAAGTCAGTGATAAACTGCATTGTTAATTATTTTCACTACTACATTGAATAGGCATTCACATATTGTGATATGGGAAATGGGTAAAAAATCAATATATTGTTATAGTATCACAGATGGGAATACTAGCTGAGTTACTTCATAATAAAATAACAACCTATCAGTAAAAGAGTGTCTAAAGAAGTGACACACAAGAGTGTATGCAGGAATTACTCAGCAGGTCTGATTTGTCCTTGTTCTGGTCCTCTGTAGTAATGTACAGATGAGCAAAATTATATAAAACAGGAGCAGCAGTGTTTTACCTCTGAGACACATATGGTGACATGCATTTTGCTGCAATGGAGAAAGGGTTACCCAGAGTACTGCTCTACTACTGATTAAAAACCTGTGAACATATTCTGATTCTTATTATAGTAAGCCTCTTAATTTGTTCCCTATGCAGCATCTTGTGTTTCTTCTCTCCCTAGTAACCATACAGGTATGCTTTGCTCTGCTCAGAAATACAGGATCTGCATCGATGCAGATAAGCCAGTTCAAAAACTAAATGAAGGCCATTCACTTTTTGAAGGTAGGGCAAAAGCTTAGCAGCACTGAAAACCAACATCCTTCAGAAATGACAGCGGGCAAAATACTCCATATGTTCCTGCAGAGCCACCTAGATTTTTACCCTGTCTCAAGATAAATATAACTCCTTCTGTAATAGTATAAATAAGAATCTATTATAATAATAAATGGAAGCCTCAGGTTTGAGTCAACTCAAATATTACCTTACTCAGTGAAGATTAAATTCTTTTTATCTTTTGACCCAAGCAGCACCCAGAATGTCTCTTAACTTTTCAAGCATTTTTGGATCCATCCAATCACACTGCTATATCATGAAGAGAATCGTAGTAGTCTTTTAGGAGAGGGATACTATTTTGACAGTGTGCAGATAGGAGACAGGGGTTGCCTGAGATCTCATGAAACCTCTGACATTTTTTAGTACAGCAAGTAATAGACTTGAGCAAGGATTTGAAAGGAGTTCCGAGTACTACAACCCACTGTGTGAAACTAGTTATTTTTAATGAGTATATGCATTTTGTATTATGCCAGGCATTTCCTTGTCATGCTATTGGATTCTTAATGCAATAGGAGAGAGGCCATTAATCTCAGTAATAAAATGTTTGAATACAGAATGTACAACTTTACACATAGCAGAAACCATACAGAAGTTAATGGACCAAATTTAGCACTGGATTAATTCCACTCAAATAACTGGAGATAAGCCAGGTTTCAATTTGAGTTGATGACTTTTGTGGATTACTATCATATTAATGAATTTGCATAATTTATTGCATTTAAAATAACAAACACCTGTACCTGCTGAGTGCACTGTTGCTTATTGCCTCAGCTACTCATGTCAAAGACACTGAGAGTAAGTGGAAGTGCTTTTTGTGCATGTGTACAGTGACAAAGTGAATATATTGTGAGTTAGAAAAGAGTACTATATAGTGGTCTGTAAATCACATTGATTCTATGAAAAAAAAGTTATCAAGATCTATATTTTGTAAATAGAGTTTTAAAAAATAAAAAAACAACCAAATAAAAATAGAAAACTTAGAAAATTGAGCATAAATTTGTAAAAAAAAAAAAAAGAAAAAGCCATTTTATAAATAATTTACGATAAAAAGCTCAACATTTTCTATTTCAAATAGTGACATGTAACAAGCAGAAATTGCATTAAATTAATCTACTAATTAAGAAATGGCAGTTGCTAAGGAGCAAAACTTCTGTTTACTCACTTAATAAACAATCACGAACATATTCCAAGCGGACTAACACTGAACAAACAATCCACATTTGTGACAAGAGCCTAGAGCCTGTGTTGAATGACAGAAACCTTTTGTTAATTCTACTGGAAGAAAAAAAATGGTATTTTTCATTTCTGCCCAACTAAATTTTCAAACAGGTATGAGCACTGATTTTGTTAATAAGCTGAATAAGCAAAAAAATCCTATAGTTTGCATAAAGAATTTGGAATTCATGGAGATACCTTTAGATGCTTTTTGCATCTTTGAGTTTTGCACCTTTTAGCACATATATTCAAGAGACATTTGTGGGATTTCTCCTGAAAAGCAGAAACTGTAAGATCCATTGTCTGAATTGTGTATACTAACGGCATGCTCAGTTATTTGCCTTTTATTGTAGATAGTAAGTTATTTGCCTTTTATCCTAGATAAGCAAATTTGTGAATTTGTTTTATATATATAAAAAAGGATTTTTCAAGTAAAGTGGAGTTCTGTGCTACAAGCTCTAACCGTTACAGTTAAAATTGTTACTGACTTCACTTATTAGTGACAGGATTTTGCTCAAGTTATTATTTGCTTTCATCTCTATAAAACAGATAATGTTCTTATGACAAAAAAAAAGGAAATACTCATCAAATCTAATGCTCCTGAAGTTGATGAATTAGAAATAGGATTTTCCAATATAAAGAAGCCAGAAAGTATCATGCAGAAGTGGCAGATATATATATATATATATTGCTCTTCTTTGTCAGATAAATGCAATGGACAAACCGTTTATAAGAAATTCCTGAAATACTGTTGTTTTAGTCTTTCATTAAAATCCTACCGATTGCATACGATAAAGGAATATACCTGTAGAGTGGATAAAAAAATATAGTAAGATATCAGAAATGAGATAACTTACTTGATTTTGGTCTGAAAAGTAGTTACTGAAAACTACAAGTTCTTTGTATATGCATGCACACACATGCACAAGACTGCTGCACATGTTCTCACATCTTTTTGGATAACTGTTAATATGAACACATACACTGGAGGACAAATGTCTGCATGTAAAAAGCTGTTCTTATTGGCATGGTCTAGGGAGATGTCACCAAAAAAAGCAGTCCAGGACATTAATTAGCAAAGCCACTTTCTCAACTCAAAAACAAAAAAACAAAACAAAAAAGTTATATTGACAAGAAAAACAGACAGTGATCCTTTGCTTAGTAAACACACAGCTTTTCATGGTTGTAAATCTATATCTGCTCATCACAGTTCCTGTCATATATTCAGTTACTGACTCAGCTCCACATCATTTCACCTACTTTTTGAAATTCAACTTAAGGGAATTTTTATGAATATTTTTCAACTTTTAAAAATAAATGTATGTCCATCACCCTGTTCAAAACGAAATTACATATAAATTGAAAGTGTGTCTTAGTGAATATGCAGTTCCGATCAAATATCAGATAGGACTGTGTTAAATTACAAACATAAATATGACGGTGGTTGCAAGCATGCAATACATTTGTTGCCCTAGACATCCTGTATAAAGGTATTTTCAGAGATACAGAACTAGCCAGTCTATTTTCATAGAGTCCTAGAATCACAGAAGGGCTTGGGTTGGAAGGGAGCTTAAAGCCCACCCAGCCCCAACCCTGTGCCATAGGCAGGACTGCCAGGACATGCACCGGGTCAGGCTGCCCAGGGCCCCATCTAACCTGGCCTTGAGTGCCTCCAGGGATGGGGCACACAGTTTCTATGGACTGCTGTGCCAGTGCCTCACCACCCTATTTTAATAAAGTCAATTGTATGTCAACTCATTTATTTAGGCAACTCAAACAGTGTCCATTTTATTTTATTTTACTTTTTTATATGCAGTCAGCTTCATCATCCAAAGGAAGAGCCTTTTGCGATGCTCAGCTTGTACTTTGGACTGTGGTATGTTACATGACCATCTGCTTCTGTAGGAAAAGCATGAGTTAATGCATTGTAAGACAGAATTCTTAACTGAAGCAGATACTTGTCTATACCATCACCCTTCCATCTACCAGTTAGCCTCTGAAATACGGCACAAATTATTCCCTAGCTTTTGTCTATGATAAACATACTTTCAGATATAGCCTCCTAGGGAGTTTCCTTACCTGATACATTATTTGGCTTCATTCTTTCTCTTAAGGAAAATACAACTAATTTTTTCAAGCTTAAAGTATACTGCCATGTTCCCCATCATGTATCTTGATAAAACAAGTAAAACAAGACAATGTTAGAGTCTTAGCTACAAGGCTGGAATCTAAATATGAAAAGTATTATAACTATATTAAATTGGTAGTTTTCAAGATACTCATCTTTTTCTGATCAGAAATTCCAAGCTGTAATCCACAGTCAGGAGTTCATGATGACTTGAGAAACTTGACTTTATTTCCAAACCTGTAGAGTCAGTGAGTTGCCCTTCAGACTGTGTGGTTCTATTCATCTTCTCCCTCCAGCAACTTCTTAGTGGCCATATCATCCTAGTTGCAGCTGTTTGCTTCCCATGTATTTCACATGTAGACATGGTGACTCACGTTTCGTGTTTATGTTGTGTCAATAAATTCAGGCTATCTGTAGAGATACAATTACGTTTTATAGATTTCTAGGAGTTAAATGATTTATATACTATAAGGTGGTGTCTTCCACCTGAATTCATTCTGAGACTAACTGGTTGGTGTTCAATTTCACATTGAACTGCAATACAATACATTTATAATGGTTGTTGCATCAATAATATTGTACAGCTATTATTACATTTGTATTACCTGGAATGCCACCAGCTTTACACAAAACCACACAAATCATTAGAAATCAGTTTCAGAACATGTTACCTAGCATAAGCTTATGAGTCAGCATTTCTGCTATAAATTACTTTTGTTGGTGTTGTTGTTGTTTGTTTGTTTGTTTTTACTACTGCATGTAGACTGCCTGTAGCCTGTATTCAGTCAAGTTGGGTAGTCCTGAGAAACTGCAGTCTTGTCTTGTAGACAAGAAATCATACATGTGTTCACAAAAGAGATTAAACATATAAGGAACGGTACAATATTTTCAGCCTTGCAAATTCAATGGAGGTATTAGTGAAATCATCTTTAGAGAACTGGTGATCATGCCAGCTTAGTTATACTTAATTCCTGTGAGAGGCAGGATTTGGAAACACATACTTTCAAGTCATTTCACTAAGGTCTGATCACAGACAACAGATAGTTTCAGTCATTAATGACATGGCTTGCGTTTAAAACAAATTCTAAATAATGAAATCACTTTGAAACTGCATGATAAATGGATATGTCTGAATGCAGAATTTAAACCTGCATTTAGAGACCTAATTATTTAAGAATTTAATAAACAATCAGAAACTGAAGAGACATTCCCACAAACTCTAGAATAGTTCTTTCATTTCTCAGTTTCTACAGTTATTTATTCTTACCTATTAGACAGGTTTAATGTTATTTGATACCTCTAAAAAACAGACTCAAATATTGTTTATATAAGCAACTGAGAAAAAAATTGTAAGATTTTTAATTATCCTACATTACTACACGTAGGTAGCCTTCTGAGCACAAGTTTCAAAACTAATCTTCTCCAATAGAAAACTAACAAGCATTTTGGACAAACTTCTATTTGTAATTCATCTCCCTGATTTTTTTTATCTAGCAAATACTTTAAGAGTTATCTGCATGCCAAGACTTTTCCCTTCACTGAATACGATTTTAAGTCATACAAAGCATGCACTATCCAGTCTTATTTACAAATGAAACTATCAGAAACATATTAAAGCATAAAGTATTAAAAAAGATCTATCACAAAAATGAATGGCTGTTTTCTGTTTAGTGCTGATGTTCTCACATGCACTTAAAAGAAAAAGAGAGCTCTCCCAAAACCCTATGAAGTCACTGCACTTTTCTGTCACACGTGAAAAGTTCTGTTGATTTCCATTCATCCATTCAACAATTACACCAGTTGTTTTCTCTGGAGAACTGAACCCAGCATTTCCTTCTCAGCTGAAAGTGCACCAAGGTCTTAATTTCCTAATTATTTGCCTTTCTGCAAAGCAATCACTTAACACCAGTCTTTTATTTCAGTGAAACATATGGGTACCTTTCTGGATCATAGAATAAAACAACAGAAAACCCAAACACATCAGTAAACTCCAGATAATGCTATCAGTACCAATGATATAGAATCATAATATCATAGAATAGAAAATCTATAGAATAGAAAAGGGCCATAATGATCATACAGTTTCAAGCTCCCTGCCACATGCAGGATATCTCTTATGTTGCTGTAACTAAGGTTACCACATTTTGCTTTCTAACTAGCAATGTGTCCACAAGACTGAAAAGACTACAACAGTCTCCAGAAATACAAGCTGACACTTCTTTATCTTCTAAACTAAATAACCATCACAGCAACCTCTTTGAATAATAGAAAGACCTATCAATTGGTAATATGAAGTTGCCTTCAATAACTAGCCATCAGAGGATTTTGAAGTATTTATTTTACTTTTAGACAAAAAAAAAAAAAAAAAAAAAAAGAATGAAAATATGTTCTGTTGTATGAACAAATCAGTTCTTTGATTTTTTATTTATTTATTTATTTATTTATTTATTTTTATTGCAGAACTTGTTAGCTGTTCACAGATCAAGCCTACAGGGTGCCTTCAACATGCCAGCTGATATATTTGTTTAAACACTGCATGTACTTAACCAAAGCAGACGTTTAGTCATATTTAGCACAGCTAAAGAAAAAAGATCTGTTTGCACATTAAGCAGCATATTTATTTTATCTATGTATATTCATTTTACGTATGCTTGCATTATGCATGCATATGGTTATGTTTTGTTTTTCAAAGACTATATTAGTTAATTTGTGTGGTCTTTTTGTGAAGTAGTTTTCATATAGCAACTCCTAATTTCTCTGTGGCTTTTAGAGGTTTTTCTCTTTCCTTTTCTATCCTTTCTCTCCTTTTTCCTTTTCCTTTTCTTTCTTTTCCTTTTCTTTCTTTTCCTATTCCTTTTTTTTCTTTTTTTTTTTCTATTTTTTCCCTTCCCCTAGAAGTACTCTAAAAGAAAACAGCTGTGAAAGCAAACTCCTTTTCACAGAGGGACCGTTCGGTTTCATTTGTGGTATTCTGAAGGTTTAGTTTGCTTGTTAAATTTGATGACACCAGAAGACACTGCAATTTAAAATGATAAAGTCTTCAGAATTCCAATTGCTTTTCAGTTTTATAACAATAAGGAACGAAATCAGATGTTCAATGTCCAACTGAATGAAACCCTAACCAACCTGTTCTGAATTTAGTATTCACCTTCTTAGGGCAGCAAGTTCCCTTTCACTCTTACTAATGATTATCTAGTTCCAAATGTTTAAAAACTTGTACTTACTTAACTTGAACATTTTAAGAAAGCTTCCAGTGAATTATATTTTATTGTAATTCTAACATTTTAATTATTAAATTTCAAGTTAGTCATTTGGTATACAGAAGATAGTAACATACTTATATATCTATAGTTGATTTTTGCTTTAATTGGAAAAGGTAACAGGTTAATTTAGAATACTACTGTGAACTTTCTGATATTTTGCACAAATGTGGAATGGCTTTAGCTTCTTGACAAAGTGTTTTATTTCTGAGCATTCAGTAAAGTCTTAGTGTTACAAGTCACACACATAAAATACCTTGGTTCTCCACATTGCTTCATTTCACCAGCTGAAGTGGTAACTTTAATGGCTCCAAAGAATGGCCCAGGTTGGAAGGGATATCAAGGATCATGAAGCTCCAATCTCCCCATTTAGTACTAGACCAGGCTACCCAAAGCCCCATCCAACCCGGCCTTGAACACCTCCAGGGCCGGGGCATCCACAACTTCTCCAACCTGTTCCAGCATCTCACTACTCTCATAGTAAAGAACCCTCACCAACATCCAAACTAAATCTTCCCTCCTTCAACTTAAAACCATTTTCCCTTGTCCTGCTGTTATCTACCCTTCTAAAGAGTTGACTACCCTCCTGTTTATAGACTCCTTTTAGGTACCAAAAGGCTGCAATTAGGTCATCCCTCAGCCTTCTTTTCTCCAGGCTGAACAAGCTCAGCTCCCTCAGACTGTCTCCGTAGGGAAGGTGCTCCAGCCCTCTGATCATCTTTGTGGCCCTCCCCTGGACCCTCTCCAACAGCTTTCTGTCTTTCCTGTACTGGGGGCTCCAGACCTGGACGCAGTACTCCAGATGGGGCCTCACAAGGGCAGAGTGGGACAATCACCTCCCTGTTCCTGCTGGACAACCCTCTTCTGATGGAGCCCAGGATACCATTTGCTTTCCACACTGCTAGAGCACACTATCTATCAGGACTCCCAGGTTCTTCTCTGCAAGTCTACTCTCAAGGACTGCTCCTTCCAGTCTGTATATCCAGCTTGTGATTTCTCTGGCCCAAGTGCAAAACCTTGAACTTTGCTGTGTTGAACCTCATTAGATTCACCCAGGCCCACCTTTCAAGACTGTTGAGATCCCTCTGAATGGCATCCCTTCCTTCCACTGTGTCAACCGCACCACTCAGTTTGGTGTCATGGTTCCAGAGGAACTATAATTGATTTGTTGCTCTTTTACCCCTTTAGGTAGCAGAGATTCACAAATGTATTTACATAAAGTTGGCAACTCTATCTTCAGTTTTTGTTCCAAACACTTTTGCTTCAAAGGGACAGGACATTTTAGAGGAGATGTCATTGTGAAAAGATACATCCTGGCCTTGAACAGAGTGGTATGATCTCACTGACTGCCTAGAAAAACAGAAGAAAGGCCTCTTGCAAGATTTTATGCATAAATGAAGCAAAAAATAAAAAAATAAAAAATAAAAAATAAAAAATAAAAATCCAGGCCTGCGGTTCCTTATTAGCTGAAACAATTCAGGATGCAGGAAACTACATGATTCATAGTCCTAACGGCAATGGGAATTCTCTCAGTAACTGAGCAAGTGCTTGTATCTGAGTCTTTGGACATATCAGGGAGAGAACTTACTGTTCAAATTACAGCCAATGTTCTAAGTTGTATTCACCTGGTAAACATCTGCAAGTGGCGCAGTCCTGTTGCCCTGCCTACAGCCTCTAATTAATTAAATAATGTCTTCCAAATTTTGCAGTTTATGATGAAGCACCTACTGTTCTTGAGGTCTAAGTAAGAGTTTGCCTTTCTGAATGACACATTTTTCCTGCTGAGCTCAGATTTCATTACAGCAGTGAACTGTGGCCCCTCGCAGCTTGCCTCCATGAGTGGCAGAAGCTTGCAGGTATAAAACGTCTCTTCTTGTACAGAAAAATTATCTTTGCTTTACTGTACTTCTCAAAAGGGACCACATACTTTTTGTTCCAAAAGGAAAAGAATAATCTACAATATCTACAATAATCTGTATCCAAAGGAACAGAAATTCCAGGTAAATTATTTGCAGATTTAATTGTATTCTAGCTTCATTTTGTTATGCAATATGCACAAGGTTCCTCCCTAAGTGAGGTTTATTTTGTTAAATTCTATTGCAGAATAATATGAAGTAATACAATTACTTCTAATCTTTTTGTTGTTGTTGTTCCTGCAATAAGCTATGGCTTATGAAGCAGTTCTGTAGGTGATGTTCAACTGCACAAAAAAAAAAAAAGACTATAAATTTTATGTATAGTTTTCTGTCTCAACAGTTCTGGCAGCAGGGCAAAAGTTGCTGTCTGATAATTTTGTATCGATTTTTTTTCCCTTCTCTATTCAGGCTAAGCTGCAAACTGGTTTCCAGCTGGATCATTCTCTACTTCCTCTGGCGGGAGGCATTAAAGGCTCAATCCAGTCTTGCATTAAGATACTTTATGGTTTGCCTGTGAAAAGCCAAAGGAAAAAGAATCTCAGGGAAATCATTATCAAAGAGCATCAAAAATAATCTCACATCTCCTACTTTACCTTAAAATAATACTTCTTATAACAAAGAGTGTGGGCTTTCCAAAGCTTTTGTGGAGTGTATGCTGCCAACAGCAATAGCATTTTATCTCCTGAAGAATTCAGTGCCATTTACACTGAATACTAAAATGTATGTGACTCTCCTACATTAATTAGAACTCTCACAATGCTCTTAATCTATTTGCAGGTTTATGTGATGGCTTCAGTAATTAAATAAAAATACAATTTAAAGCCATTGTAAATCTGACAGTAAGTGAAGTCTTAGAAAGAAACATTACTTTTTGGAAGAAGACTGGAAAAAAGGTGAAAAGTATCTTTCATGCTCATCTAAATACAAATTTCATAACTGCTGACTACGCTTCATAACTGCATAACCATTTTGAAGGGTAGGATTTCAAAAGTATCTCACATCCAAAATCGATCTTCCCTCGCCCCAAGTGCCTGTTCAGCACTACTAAATTGTACCTTGAAAAAGAGCAGTTTGAACTTTTCTCTTAGAAGATTAGCCTAAATCAAAACAGACTTTTTTTTCTTTCATGTTATCTTACTCATCTACACTGTGGGTGGTTGTAGTACACTCGTAGAACAGAATTATAGAATTATTAAGGTTAGAAATGACTTCTAGAACAATCAAGTATATTATGTATACTTACATTTTTAGTGGCTGGAGAAGCATGAACTTTGTACCTGTCCATCTTTGTTATTCAATGTATAGATTTGCTGAATAGTAGGGGTTGGAAAGGATCTTAAAGCCCACTCAGTCCCAACCCCGTGCTGTGGGCAGGTTTGCTACCCACCAGCTCAGGTAGCCCAAGGCCCCATCCAACCTGGCCTTGAATGCCTCCAGGGATGGGGCACCCACAGCTTCTCTAGGCAGCCTGTTCTAGTGCTTCATCACTCTCTCAGTGAAAAATTTCCTCAACATCAAATCTAAATCTCTCTTGTCCTATCATTATCTATGCATGTAAAACGTTTATTTCTTTCTGGTTTATAATCTCCCTTTAAACACTGGAAGGCTGCATTGAGGTCTCCCTGGAACTTTCTCTTCTCCAGGCTGAACAAGCCCAGCTCCCTCAATCCTGTTTCAAAAGGGAGGTGCTCCAGCCTTCTGATCATTCTCATAACCATCTTCTGGATCCATTCCAAAAGCTCCACATCTTTCTTGTACTGGGGAGTCTCAGGCCTGGACACAGTAGTCGAGATGGAGCCTCATGAGAGCAGAGAGGGAACAACCCCCTTCTCTTCCTGCTGACTGCCTCTCTTTTGATGCTGCCTAGGATACTGTTGGCTTTCCAGGCTGCAAGTGCACACTGCTAGATCATATCCAGCTTTCCATCCGTAAGGACCAGCAAGACTTTCTTCTCAGACCTACTTTCAAGGAAAACTTCTCCCAGTCTGTACACATACCTGGGATTACCCTGATCCAAGTGCAAAATCTTGCACTTGGCCTTGTTGAACCTCCTTAGGTTCACATGGGTCCACCTTTTGAGCTTGTCCAGGTCATATGGATGGCATCACTTCCTTCTATTCTATCTACTGCACCACTCAGCTTGGTACCATCAAGATAATGCAATACACTACTTCAGGTGGAGTTTACACAATTTACAGTAAATTGTGTGTTAATATTTTTTTGCATAGTGATTTAAGAGTGTGATGTAAATATATATCAGGCAAAACATCTGTTTACTTCATGACTTTTTGACACATGTTTAAGAAAAGGTTTTTATTATCCATGGATATAAAATCCCCACGAGTCACTAGAATGAGGTAATATTGTTCATGTTTAATTTCTTTGTGTGACAGCAAACATGGATAATTTTCTTCAGAGCTATGACTGAAATGATACTTGAACTGCATCACAGTGAACAACTGGCATCTTTTTTAGCACCATTATGAGAACCTTCTCTTATTATATAAAATAAATATATGTAATATAAATGTAAATACAACAAAAATACATAAAATAAAAAAATATTTTTATTATCTTCTTTGAAGTTTTAGCATGTATATGTGTCTGCAGGGAACAGTTTTTAACAACTTGGATATTCTAATGCAAATGAAAGAACCATTATTAGCAATCTCATCACTGCATGTGAAAATATCCACATCTTTCACTTTCCATTCAGGTCTGGAAAAAATGTTTGTGATATAGACAGCCACAAAGCACAAATATTTCAAAGATGAACAAGACTTCAAAACAATCACTGTCTGAAGAAGGCAACTCTTCAGGTACCCTGTTTATTTGTGATTATCTCACTTGAACACTGAGAGCTGCCATAGACTTGTCCAGCGCATCATTTTCACCACTGCTTTGTGCCCAGTGTAATGAAAGCAAAAAGAATCAGCACAAAGCACAATGTGAGCACAAGCTGGGCACTTCTGATTTTGCCTTATAAAGAGTAATGTTCTTTTGTTTTCTTACTGTTTGCAGTTCATATATTTGTATTTACTGAAATCCATGCAAAGTTATTCATTCTCTAATACTCACATAGTGTCATCCGGGAACATATGCTGTCCCCTCACATCTGTGATTATGACAGGTAAACTAACTGCTTGTCACAGAGTACATCTTCTACTTCATTATCTTTTGTGGTAGGTAAATATTACAGATGAAGTTGATTTTTTTTGCATATGCTTTTTATCCCTGGACAACAGACTACCTTCAAGTAGACTCAGAATGCTTATTGCCTATCATTCGACACAGCCTCTTCCAATGTTTTATCAACCTTTTGTCTTCTGCTGTCTTAAAAAGAGCCCATTCCTGGTTATTCCTTTAAAGATGTCATGTGCTCTACTCCAGTCAGGAATGAAATAAAGGTATGCCTGTTTTTCCTGTTCAGTGATAATCCCTGCACCTAACTTCCACCTTGAAATAATAAAAAAATATTAAATTATTCATAATATTTTATTAATGTTTTATCTGAGGAAGACTTCATCTCTATTGCATTATCTTTTTGATCTAAAAACTCTCATCATAGTCTACATATTCCAATCAATCTATACTTCCTAGGTAATCTGAGTTTCTTCTAGAGAAGCATTTTTCTTTTTTAATACAAAATATGCAAATTTAAACCTATCATTTCTCATGAAGTAGCAGAAGAAATAGAAGACATTTAGCTCTTCTCTACATAAATTCAGTTGAAGCAGCTTAATGCACTGCCTAAGAAACAGAAAATATAGTATGCCACAGTTAATATTTTTTTACCCAAAAAACTCTCATAATTTGCTACATATTAATTTTCTTAAGACATCTTAAAATCATATTGTGGGTGTGACAAAAATGTGTTGTCAAATTACTGTACCATTTATTCCATGGAATATCTTCCTCCTTGCTGTACTTCCTTCTCTTTGTAGATTTGATGTTCTCTACTATGAGTAGCATAGATTTCCAGCTGGTAGGGGCAGAAACTTATCATTTATATTCATCTGTATAGTGTCATCTGTTCCTAAATACAGGAAAAGGCTGTGTTCCTAATGCAAATTTATTTGCATTAGGAAATGTTATTCAGACTGGTTTGGTTTTTTGTTTGTTTGGTTTTTTCCTCCCCAGTGAAGCCAACAGAACTGTTTAGATACAACACAACCTGACTGAGAGGAAGGAAAAGAATATAACTTTCTTCCCCTCAAAGTGGGTCATATGTTATACTGAATACATATTTCTACGTGTTTTTATGAAGATATATAATGCAAATTACACATTAAACATGTAAAACAATATATCTAATACTCTTCCCCCACCTTCAAACTACACAGCAAGCTCTTTACTACATATAATCTTGTTTACTTTATAGACTACTGTGAAGCCTTATGGCTCATCATTATTGCCTACATAACAGCACTGTAAAAACAGTATTATATTCAGTAAGGATCCACATTTCACCATATTCTCTTTAAGATCCATATACTCTTATCAACTCCTATGTATTAAAAAAGATCTTCTGAATTAATGTTACATACAATAGCAGATAAGAAGTTACAAATACAGTACTCCTATAATGGTCTCAATTTCAAAGTTGCTAGTGCTCTTCCTAGATAGTATTGTGTACCAACTTCTGGGTGCAATACTAGTATCATTCTTCTTTTCTGCAGACAACCTATCCAGCCGATCAAATGGTTTTACAGATGAAGACTCTCCTGCAGACCTGGTGTTCACTGATAAAGTTCTATAAACTGGTAAAGATACTCTGATTTGCAATACCATTGTTGTTCTAAATGAGACTGTGACCAATATTTTTCAAATGCATTAAAAAAAAAATGTGTTCTCTTTATTTTTTCTGTAGAATGAGCATTAAACATTATTTTCAGTTATACTTGTAAATACAGCAGTGAATTCTCTTTCTAACTCTGTCCTGAATTCCTGTTATGCTGTAACTGTCCAGAACAGTGCTATACTTTCCACCAATGTATATGTGAATCTCTGGCCACTAATCTAATTTTGCATTCAGCAATTTTCTACGGGATAACGACATCGATCTGTAGTACTATAGACACTTTTGACACTTTTCTCTCTTTTGGATTTAAAAAAAAATACTAGCAGAAGTTTATTTTACATGTTTATTTCATTGTTAACCAAATATAGGTTTAAATTGCTAATATTTGATCTTGAAAACCATATACAGGTATGAATGTTGTAAGCTTAATTCATTTCACATAGAATATGAAAAGTTCCCAGAGACACAAGCAATCACAGGGAGAGTCCAGGTAGACATCTCTGTCCTCATTAGCTTTCCAGTTACGTGATCTCCACATTCACTGTATCACCCTGAAATGAAGGTCAAATCTGTCTTTCTCTTGATTACATAGCATTTTAAAGGTTTTTAAAAAAGGATGCCAATAGTTTTACACTTGAAGAAACAAAGAGCTGAGAGTGCAGACTGACCTATATGTCCTTACTTGGGTTTTCAACAGTAATTTAGAGATTGTTTCTTAGCTTCTTCAGAAAAGCACCCACTTATAAAAAAAAATGATGACAGCGCAATTCAGACAGAGTTGATGAAACGGTAAAAATGGTCTCACAGTAAGATAACTGCAGCAGAAATTTCACAGAAAGTTCACTATTAGATGAGAATCATGTAGCAATACCGAAAAAAAATATGAAATACTACTTTCAAGAAATAAATACTTCCTCACCAAAATACAACAGATTCCACATTCTTCCTCAGTTTTCAGGTTAATAAATTAAACATTATCTTTGATCTGAAGCATCTTTGATTTGATAGTAAATCTGAGATAAGCCTACTTACTTCTACTGATATGCTCCAAGTTTCTCTGATATAATTTATATCTTGTGCCTCATAAAAATACATCTAAAAAAGCAGTGCAAATCAAATATATGTTTAAAGTGCTCCTGTCTTGTTCAGATAGAGGACTAATGCTCAGACCTTGGATATGGAAATCAAGATTTTGACAGTTACCTTTTAGTTGAACAGGTGGAAACACATTAACCAGGGGCTAAAAAAATCTTTAGAACACATCATGGAACACACATCTTCAAGAAATGAAGGCTTTCAACATTCAAAGCTATTATCATGATTAATTGTAAATGATGAATTAGAGGGCAAAAGAATTGAATGTCTTACAAATCAGCTTCTCTCTCCATGGATGTTATTTCTATGTAATTTTAAAGTCTTTATAGTTCCTGCACTCTTTAGTTCTTAGCCATTTCAAGAAATTAAGCATAGAGATTCCTTCAAACTTTCTAGTGCAATTGTACTTTTTCTTGGTCATTTCACTCCTTTATCATTCTGAAGTTTAATAGTTTCTTACACAGTAGAAGAGCAACTAAAGAAAAAAAAAGAGACAAAGAAAAATCTTTCCCCCTCCCTCCAATCTCCAAAAGTATACCACCCCCAAGTTTTCAAAAATTGAATTGGAAAGCCAATGACAGTAGAGGTAAGTCACACAATTTTATTTATTTATTTATTTTTCAATGATGGATACAACTGAAAATAAAAGTTATAATGTTCTGTTTCTCAGATATTAAAATCGTTAAATCACAGAATAGTTGATGTTGGTATGGATCTCTGGATGTCATCAGCTCCAAGCCTTCCTCTCAGTCACTTGGAGCAGGTTGGCAAGGGCCACATTAAGATTGCTTTACAATGCCTATGAGAAAGGAAATATTTATACCTCTTTGGGTAATCTGTACTACAGCTCAGTCATTCTCACACTAGAAGCGCTTCTTTATGTTAAGATAGCATCTTCTGCATTCCAGTTTGTGCCCACTGCCTCTCGTCCGATCACCGAGAACCACTGAAAAGCACCTTGCTCTCTATGCTTTGCACCATCCCTGCAGGTATGCATATAATTGATAAGATTCCCCTGAACCTTTTCTTCTCCAATCCTAGATCTCTTGGCATTTCCTCACAGGTGAGGTACTGCAGTCCCTTAACTATCTGGGACTTGACACTACTCTCTTGGATATAATACATCTCTGAGGAGCCCAGACTGGGCATGACACTCCAGTACTGGCCTCAGCAGTGCTGACTACACAGAATATGCTCACAATACTCTTAATGGAACTCCAGATAGATTTCACTGTAAAATAGGAAAGAAAAACATATGTTATATAGAAATATACTGTTAAAAAAAATACCACAAATTAAGTGTCTTGATTTGCTACCTGAAAATTTTCTTTTGACAAAAATTAGTCCATGTAAAACCTGTTCAACATCTTCAGAGAGAGCAGACCAGAAGATGACGTTACATTGTTATTGTAAGGATAGAAAGCAGCAGATACGGCTGCTTTGAAACCCAACAAAGGAAGTAGTCACTGCCTGGTAATAGAGAAGGAATCCTTTCTAAGGTTCAGGGTTCAACAAACACTCTAAAAGATGCAGTCTTCAAGTAGAGAGGCATTCCTTGTGACTGCTAGACCTTACATGAGGTTAGGGAGGTTGTACAAGTGAATTGTTTCCACCTGGTCTCCCAAGGCTGGCTACACCCCTTCGGAGTACTCAATCATTGGTTCAGGCCCTGACCTACCAGTTCTCATACAGTTATTATATGGGGAAAAAAAAAAAAAAAAAAAGCCCTGAAAAATGGTGTGTAAAAAAATTATCAAAGGATTGTAATCTCTGTAATCACTTTTTTAAGAGTGTGTTACATGATGATGAGATTTACATTCACTATTAAAGAGCAACTTGAATTGCAGAACATATTTTGCTGTAATTTTCACTCAGTAGAATAAAAATTATCTCCTGAGAAATTTTCATTAATAAAAGGGTTTAATTTTCCTTGATCCTTCAAATTGCTAGCATTTCGAAGAGTTACAACTGGATTAATCAAATCAGACAATGTTAGTTCTACTAAAAATATGCAACTAATCTGTGTAAAAGAATGAAGTAGTGATTTATTTTAGCCCTTACCACTTCAAACATGAGAGTTTCTGAAATTTCGCCTGCTCTTCAGTAAGGAAAAGGGAGTTGTAAAAATCTGCAGGCAAAATACATGTAAACAAATGTTAGCAAAAACCATCATAGTTATAATAAGCTGCATAACAAAGTCTGACTGGTGAAAAATAACATCTTTTTCTTTTATCTTTTTACTGTTGTCTTCTTTATAGATTTTGGCAGTTTAAATTATTAAGAGGAACATATTTTCTCTTCAGTTAATTTTAACAATTTAAAGACAACATTAACCCTCCTTTTCCCAAGGCACATATTCAGAGTAATGCCAGCCATATTAATAGAATAATTAAAGATCAAAGCAGCTTGGCAACAGTTCAAGCATATCAACTCAATGAGAGAGAAAACTAGATTCTGTAATGTTAGCCAGGATGAAATAAGATCCTTAGCACAAAGTTTGGTGTAAAAATCCCACAAACAAAAAAAACTACATTACAAAATCATGGAATAGTAGGGGTTATTGATCTCCATGGAGATCAAAGAATTATAGAAAGGCTTAGGTTGTAAGGGACCTTAAAGACTGCCCAGTTCCACCCTCTGCTGAACTGGCCAGAGCTGCCACCCACTGGATCAGGCTGCCCAGGACCCCATCCAACCTGGCCTTGAGTACCTCCAGGGATGTGGGGCATTGAGTAGCTTTCTCACTACTCTCAAAAAACAGAAAGTATGACACAGTCTACCTTTGTCAGTTATCACAGAATATTTTTGCTGTTACATACGTAGTGAATATTTATTTACGTAAATCTTATTTTCTATTTTACTAGCTATGCATAAAACAAACAAACAAAAATCCTTCAACAAATCTTCAACAAATCCTTCAACAAAAGGATTCCTTGTTCCTGAAGGGAACATTTCATCTGAGAAGCAGAAACCAGTTCTATTATATAAAACCCCAATGATGCCTTATAGGCCAGTTATTTTATCACATTAAAATTAAACTTTTATATTTTGCAGTGATATAAAATGTAATAAAAGTCAATGTAAATAGTAATTTTAAACTATACAATATAAAATGGAAGGAAATAAATATTTTCCTTCATGTTGTTTTGCTTTTTTCAGAGGCAAGTAAAATACCTCTACTAAAAGGAAATGCATGTGGAAAAATAGGAATCTATACGTTTCATGCTATTAAGACGTCAACCGTTAGTCTATTGTCCTCTAACTTATCCTTATGGAATTTATTGTTCTAAAAACTTTATCTGGTTGTCTAAAATGCTTAATATGACACTATAGGGTAGAATATAAATTTTAAAACATTCTCTCTCTCTCTTTTTTTTTTTTTTTTCCCCTGAAAATCAAGCTTAAATTGTTGTTTGTTGTTTTTTCCTTAGCATTTCCCTGGTTCATTTATTATTATTTTTCCCTTGTTAAATGAACAAGATTATCAAAGAAGTACCAGCATTCTGGGAAAACTTCTTTAGTAAATTTTGCAGCACAAGGTGTTCTGGTATATTGGAAGTCTAAAGAAAAGACACTTCTCTGTGCACAGGTTTTCTAGGAAATAGGTTGCATAAGTCAAACAACCTGGATCTGGATCCTGTAGAATTCAGATATGGTGCAATTTCCACAATGGAATTTTCTTTTCAGCTACATTAGTTGGTGATTGCCTTGTATGCCATAGCATGTTCATGCTTTTAAAATATTTAATTTAACTTGTTTGACCTACCTTTGATTAATCACTGTTAACCTGAAGCTCTACTATTTGAATCTAAACACACTAGAAGTGCACCGTTTGAACAGTTTGTCTATTTGTCTCCTGTATCTTTGTGCACACTGAATTATCATAAGCACAACCATCACATTCCAGGTCAGAACAAAGCAAATATTTCTGCTTAAATTTCTTCAATTATACTTTTGAGACGAGCAGATTTTTGGAGGAAACTGATGTAAAGTGTACCTGGCTCCAAATATCTGCTAAAACTTAGATATTTCATTTCATTTTCATTACCTATAGTAAGTTAATTTTCATCCTTTGCATAACTTGTTCTCCTAGGAGACCTTTCCTCAGCAGGTAAGGCTGGCTTTGCACTTACTGAGATGTGATATTAGGTTTGAGAGACATCTCATTCATTAACACCTTGCAGAGGTGTGCTTAGTACAACCACAGAGGGAGAAAAATGACATATTTTGAGATCTTGTTTGCTCCTGCACTTAAAATCATTTCCAAAGGGAATGTATAAGACAGTGCATATGGCGCAAATGTAGTTCTGGACAGAGCTTGCATATGAATTACAACTCAGAGTCAATACCACCATCTGTCCAAATAGTCCTTTCAGATCTTCTTGCTTTATACGCAGCAGAATTGGAGAAAGCATACAACACAATAAGAGAAATGGAACAAAGCAATTGGCTTTTCACTGTAATAAAAAAAAGAAAAAAAAAAGAAGTAAAAAAGAGGTGCTTGAAAATAAGCCTTTAGATCTAACCCCAAATAGTTCCTTGATAATCTGTCACCTAGTCACTGACAGAATTTCCTCTGCAGCCATCAGCCTACCCTGTAACAACTGTCATAATTTTTGCTATGATAAGAAATTTTGGTTCAGCTTTCTCATAGAGAAAAATAAATAATACATTTGAATAATTACAAAATGATTAAAAATATTTCCAGCTGGTAGCTATACCTTAGAACATCTTAATGAGGAAATTATGCATTATAAATCCAGGAGTGGCTTTATGAGACCAAGGAAAGGTTTACAGAAACTAAGAACCTTTTATCAGTAATGAGGTGGGGCTGAGAGCTAGCGGAGACTATGAAACAAGGAAGCATGTATCCCTAAATGAAGAATTTATCCCCTAAAAGGTCCCAGATCAGAGACTTCCTGGAGAAAGAAGCTGTGCCTTAGTGCTAAATAACAACAAAGGCAGACAAACGCAATTTGTCTTGAATAATTCTGTTCATCTTTTTTCTTGAAGGCTTTGCAAGGTTTCTCAGCTACTGAATTCCACAGTAAGACTACTAACTGCATAGTGAAACTCCACCAAATTTTGCTTCAGAAACCTAAAACTCAGATGTTAGCAAAAGTCTACTTCTGCAGCACTTTAAAGTCTGGAAGTACTAACAAGAAATACTAGCCATGTAGCATATTTAGTACACAGAAAGTTGAGTCACAACAGATGCTATCAGAAAGCTCAGCTCTTGAAAAATGTCCACAAGACTTTAAAAATAAATAAATAAATAAATAAATTACTTGTTTGGGTACACACAAACACTTCAATGTAATTTAGAAGTTTATCCATGAACAATTTGTCACCCATCATTCAAAGATTTTCCCTCTGAAAAGTATCTGTATGCAGAAGTATTTAAACTTGCCCATGTAATATAGCCGTTATACGAACAGTGAAGGAATTACGAACAAGTGTAACTAATAAAGAATTTGCTTATACCAAGACTTTTTTTAACCAATTTATTCTATCTTATGCTATTTATTCACCTTCTGTCCAGTAAAAGCAAGAGTCTAATCAGAAAAGGTTTCTTTAGAAAGTGGGAAAAAAAAGATCTTGTTTGAACTATTAAAAACATTTGCTAGAAGTCTCTAATGTGTGTGATGTAAAAGCAGAATTAAATAAAAAAAAAAAAAAGTATGAATTAGTTAGACTTAAAATTATCGTGGACAATGATAACATTTAAACAGTTGTTATAGACTATCTTAAAGAAAAAAAAAGTTATACTACTTTTTAATAAAATGGAAATTAAACAACACAATTATAATTTTCGACCCGAAGATAGATTTAGTAAGTATTTTCTTTCATAAATAGCTGTTTTCTGCTGATATATTGTTATTTGCTCAGCTTAAATCTATACGGTATTTTTTAAGGATGAAAAGACTATTTTGCTCATAAGTTTTGATTGATAAGAAAGGTGGGCAAGTGTTAAAAGTAGTTTCTATAGAGTAGAATCTATAGAAGCATTCAACCTGCAAGATTTCATACCTGACTGGGCTTCTGAACCTCCACATCAGCCAACACAAAATTACCCTTTCAGAGGAAGCCAACTGCATCAGAAAAAATATCAGATACTTTGAAGATTTACCAGTCACCCCTAAAAATCTTCTTGAGTTGATTCTATTTTGAGTCACTAAAAAAGTGAATGACTTTCACATCTGCTCAAAAATAATAGTCAAAAATATCACACATGGTCATGGATAAACCTGTCCAAAGACACTGAACTGCAAGCCTGTAAAATATGAGGTACTCTCTATGAGATGTAGAGTATCTCCAATACTCACGGACACTGAGGACTTCTAGCATTGATAGTGTTTCTAAAAGCAAATAGACATAATCAGCAACAAATCACAGCGAGATGGAAATCATGTAGACATACATGGACACTGTCAGGGAAATAAAAATGGATGGCTTGGGTAGTTGGCCAGTTATGTTAGCAGGACGCATATATGATTTACATTACTGTAAAACATTCTGTACAGTAACAGCATGTGACAGTCTGTCATAAAATAAATAAATAAATAAAATAACTAGCTGCCTGAAACCTAATTGATAAATCAGATATGTTTATAAATTTAGCATTAATCCAATAGAAAAATCATACATAATTTCAGCAAAGAAGATGGTTTAAAACTAGTTGAGACCATGGAAGATAATCATAATGTTGAAGGTTTTTGCATAGCTGTTATAATTAGCATTATACTGTTCTTGTGTGTACATAGCATACTTACCACTAAAATGCATATTTTTATTAACTTTCAAAATATCATTCTCATTCCAAATTCAAGAGTTTGAATAGATTTCAGATGTAAAAACAACATAGTAGAAGGAATTCACTTCCTAATTTAAAAAAATAATCTTAAAATATAAAAACTTAATAATTATATTACTTGATACACTTCTTAACTGTAACTGCTTGGTCTTCATCTATTTTTATGTTTCCCCCCAAAGCTAGGCAAGTAGGTGTAAGATCTCAATAATTGTCACATACGCACATATCAAAGGAGGGACACTGGTCATAACTGCTTAATGTGAACCACTAGAATACTGAAAGGCTGTTTTTTGATTGAGGAACAGTGGAATCCACATACTCATATATACACTCATATATATACATATAGTTCTGTCAAAGAATTCACAGAATTGAAGTAAATATAAATTACGACATTGCCAATTCTGTATTATTTGACTAAAAGTAGAGCTACATATCATGAGTAGTGAAATTAAAAAGATCAGAATCAAAATTTTCAAATCTTTCAATATAATGAGGGCTGATCCAAAATCAGTGCGTCCTGTTTTATTACATTAGCCCACACCATCAGGCAGATGGTGGGATGTTGGTATGGTAGTAGAGGTTAAACCTTCCCACCAATATCCCCTTATATGGTTTTGCCATGTGACAGATTGCAGCAGAGGTGCAGTCTGACAGAACGGTGTCTGACACAGAAGTGTAGATGAAGGAAAGGTGTGGAATTTCATCCCTCCATGCAGAAAAAAAAAACATCCATTGACATTCATTGCTGAATGTCTAGGGAGACTAAGCAGTAAACAGTGAGGCGGTGGGTGGGGTATTTCAGCAGTGGCAACACAGACATGAAAGAAAAATCACATTCCAAGTGGCCATGCAGATATTTACAAGTGCAGCATGCAGGTTTTGATTAATTGCTGGTGAAAATGCAAAGTTAATGGCGGTGACTATGTTGAAAAATAGTGTTTCGCATGTGAGAGTTTGCTCTATCAAATAGCGTTATTGTGCTCTTTGTATCTGTTGTCATTTCTACAGAAATAAATAGGAGGCATTACTTTTGGAGAAACCTCTGTATATCACCTAATGCCCTAAGGGAGCACAGAACGAAAGCTGTTCACTCACACAGGAATGAGCAATTCATATATAACTAGAACAACCTCCTATGTTGCCCAAAATTCAATTACAGGAAAAAACAGGGAGAAACTCTCAGTAGGTCATCTTGCTCTTTCTCCAAGTTGTGAATTTATGCTCACATTTATTTATTAGTCCTGAGAGATACTCACTTCATCATTCTAAAAGTCATTCTACACTGAACTCTCTTAAAAGATAAGTTAGGAATAGTTCAGTCTTTGAGCTCTATGCATAATTGCTCCATGCCATACAAATAAAATAAAATAAAATAAAATAAAATAAAATAAAATAAAATAAAATACTCTTAATATTTCTTTCTTTCTTTCTTTCTTTCTTTCTTTCTTTCTTTCTTTCTTTCTTTCTTTCTTTCTTTCTTTCTTTCTTTCTTTCTTTCTTTCTTTCTTTCTCCTTTAAGGCACAGGAGATTCAAATTTTTTGTGTAACTGAAATATCCAAACTATTAGAACATTATCTGATCTGAAGATTTTAAGTTTCGGCAGTCACTAAAAGGAGACTCTTTCTCAAAGAGAAATAATAAATACTAATAGAATGAGTTAGTTGTTAACCAACAACTCTTACCGAACACTTTAATTAGAGCTTTAGAAAACTGCCAAAACTGCAGAAAAGTCTCATCCTGTCCAGAGTCCAGGCAGAGGCAAATGGCATGAGCACTGTACCTATCAGTGCACATCATCCCAAGCAGGAGATTTGAAAGGCAGACAAGATTCATCCACAGGTATACCAGACCTGTAGATGGAAAGAACAGAAATTTAGGAAAAGGAATGAAGTAAGGATTGACAAGACAGAAAATGCATCAGTTGGTGAATCAGTGGAAAAATAAAACTGAAAGCAAAATTTCAGAGGAGGGATTTACATATCAGAGCAAAAAGGGAGTGTAGGCCTGTAGCCCACTAAGTCTGTTGGTTGCTGTTACTTGCAATGGGATTCATGCTTTGTTTTATGGCTGACCTGTGGACCCCTCTGGGTTTGTCTGCATCTGACAGGAGATTTGTTTTCACCTGTAACCTGTTGTCTAATAATCAATTATCTAATGTTTATCTGAGTACTTTGAAAACTACTTTGTATACAATGCAAGCAAAAATGAAATAGAATTTATTGAACTGTATAATGAGAATGATGAAAAAAATCTACTTTCAGTCATCATTGCCACTATTTGAGGATCTAATTAATTAGTACCAATACCACAGTTTTGGTCTCATCTACCTTAAAGCATCGTGTAGTCCAGAGAAGATTAATATTACTAGGAACAGTTTATGTAACTGTCTTTGAGTAGAGGTAATTTTTCATGCATTCATTTATTTTTAAATCAGACTTAATATGTAACAAAGAGAAGTTTTTATTTTACTCTGAGGTTTTTTGTTTTGTTTTGTTTTGTTGTTCTAATCATCTATTAAGATAGGTTTTCTTGATTCATAACATTATTAGTCTGAGGAGTTCATAAATGTCAGTAGATCTAACATAATGATTGCACCACAGTTTCTTATTTCAGCTACCAGTATGCATTAATTCTCATTTTATTGTTTCTTGTCTGAATTCTAATAATATTTTTCATTTCATTTATTAGTCATGAATTTCCAGTATCTGAGTGGAATAGAGGACTAATCAGTAGTGCACAGATTGAGAACTCAACAAAAAGACTTCAGGAATACATGTACTTGTCAGTTATCAGTGAAAAAAAAAAAATCATTAAAATATTTATAATATGGATTATCACAGAAATCAGACCACTGTGAAGAAGCAGATACTTCATGTTTTGTGCTTATCTCATATCTCCAGCAAGGTAGTAGTTGACAAATACATGCTAAAAAAGTGAAAATTCTTTTTCTATCTGTTTCAGTCGTTTCTTTAAGGTGATAATATTGAACGTTTCTCTATTATGTTGATATAAAAGCTGAGTACAGACTACTTTCATCACAGACATAGGTAGCAATATTGTCTAAAGAACAAAATAATTTTGCTAGCTATATGCAGCCAAGCATTGAAGTCATACTGAAATAAATCTACTCTTCACATACATTGTCAGTTTGAATGTATCACTGATATTTGTAGCCTCTTTATTTTATTTATTTTTGCAGCACTATTTCTAGTAAATACAGTTGCAAAGTGAACAAAACATATGTTTAAGAAACTTGGGAGTAGAAGCAAAATTCCTTCTACCTACATTTTAAGCAGAAAAATGATATTTGATGTTGACTGTCCTCTTGATCTTGCCCTATAGATCAAGGATATATATATACTGTATATAGTTTGACATCCAATATTTAGTTGAAATGCTTCATAAAAAGAAAAATAACATAAAAAGGAATACTTATATTTGGATTCCAAAATAGAAAAATGACCTTGTAATCAACTGAAGAGGAGATCTAACCAATTGACACATCATAAAAAAGAACTCCCATATACAAGTAATATGGTTGCCATACATGTGATGAATATTTTGATTTTACTGTTTGCTTGGGCCTAAAAAGAAGACTTCTTAATTTATTAGCTTTTTTCAGTTTCTCCACATACCATCCAAATATTTTGACCTGAAACTTTTTTACTCTAAGTTGGTTTTGTCAACTAACCCATGTATTTCTCAGCACTACTGACAGCAGAGTGTGACATAATCAAATGTCTACCTTGCTAAACTGCACTATTACTTAGACAAGTACATAATTCGGGTAAAACACATTACTAAAGCCTGTAGATTATTTAGAAAATCTCAGTCCTTACTATTTCCTGCCCTATTCATTATTCAAATATGTTTGTCAAACAATTTTCTGCCATAACTCAGCTCACACAAACTTTTTTTTTTTAATTTCCCACAGCATCCTATTTTCATTCAAAGTATGTTGAGTTGCCATTTTACTTATGCAGCTTTTGCTCTGTGGTTGGAAAGAGGATTTTTTTCCAAAATGGTGAAAAAAAATTGTTATTTTTAGGGATGAGTCTGACAAAATAGCATCTGAGAAGGAAATGCATATGAAGGAAAGGTGTGGAACTGAATTTCTCCATGAACTAAAAATGGCACCCACTGATATTCACTGATGCTTGCTGAATGTGAGACCAAACAGTGGATGTGAGCACAGTGAGGCGGTGGGTGGGGTATTTCAGCAGTGGCAACACAGACATGAAAACAAAATCACATTCCAGGTGGCCATGCAGATATTTACAAGTGCAGTAAGTGCAGCATGCAGGTTTTGATTAATTGCTGGTGAAAATGCAAAGATAATGGTGGTGGCTATGTGGAAAAATAGTGTTTTGCAGGTGAGAGTTTGCTCTATCAAATAGCGTTATTGTGCTCTTTGTTGTCATTTCCACAGAAATAAATAGGAGGCATTACTTTTGGAGCGACCTACATAGCTTCAGAGACATCACTCACTGCAAAATTTTTGGAAAGAAAAAAAAGCAAAAAAAAAATAAAAAAAGCAAAACAAAACACCAATCAATATTAAATAGTTTACTGAAAACTAGGTTATTTATGTTTTTTGAGTAAAGGTGCAGATTTAATACAAATAATTATTTTACTGAAAAATCATTCCAGCCCTTACATGCTCTTACTAGGAACTGAAAAATAAAAGCAGGGCCAGGTCTGAATGTGTATCATATAAGATGGAAATCATATGCCTTCTTCTGTTTCTTTTCAAAGTATTTATCTCAGAGATGAATAATCAGTAATTGCTTCATATGAGATACATACAGAGTGAAACTTAATTAGTAATTTAAATGTACACCAAATTGGAACATTTTGAATCCCAATTAAAATTAATGGCTGCAATTAATTCAAACTTATTAGCCACCAGCTTGTTCCCAGTTCCAGCTGCTGACATTTTCAAGTAAATGAGACAGTGTTTGGTGAATCCATGTCATAAACATCACCATCAAGGGATGCTGTCAGCTGTTAATTTGTCAGAAGGATGTTAAAACCTTTCCATCTGCCTTACAATTGCCTTTATGAGGATTCTGCCAACTACAAAAGCTGTCAGATCACCAATAGAGTAGTATGAAAAATCTTCCATTAGGCCTGAGATAAGCACAGAGTTGCCCAAACTCCTGTGTTTAAATAAATCTTTCTTATTAATATGTTAGAAAATAGACATTCAAGTTTATTTGTATGTGTTTGTCAAGGTCTATTATAATTCACATATATAGAAGATACAACCATGTTTCTGAGAGCACAGGATCTTACAATGGGAAATTCAAGAGTCACTTTTCTTTGTCCTTATTGCAGTAGCAATTTAGTCAGTCTCTTTTGTATATATTTGTACATTCATTCTTCACAACTAACACAAATTCAGACAAATATGAAATTCTTATTTGTCTGGGGAAACATTTCATTACATACTGTTGTCTTGCCCTTATTTTTGCTTGCAATTATTACATGTCACTTACTTTAGAACCAGGGAAATATGAAGCACAGAGAAAATTTCATGTACCATCAGGAAAAGTCAACCAGAGACTCTTGATGAAAACCTTTGGTCCTGATTCTCCACACTCACTGTTCAGATTGACAAATGACATTGACCTTCCAAAATGAATGCAAATCTACGTGTCTTGTATTCCTGTATTGTTTCAGTGATGCAGATTGACACCTAAGACCTGCTTCAAAATAACCTGAGAGCTGCACAATACAACCATCTTGCTGCTGTGATAAATCCTCCATACAGCACTGTTCATTTAATCTGAAATAGAATGCATCACAAACTACATTTTCAATAGGTAAGAACATGCATTTGCTGTGGTGTATTCTGAAGGCCTAATCCAGACTCAGTTCATCTGGGAAGTGAAGGAAAAGGAGATGGAGGGGTAGCAGGAACTGCAACACAGCTGTGATATTTGCTCCAAAGTTAGTACATGTGAGAAAGAAAAATTTGATTACATCAAGAATTTAAAGATCAGAGAATAGTAAAGAAGTACATAAAGAATAGCAGTTCAAAAAGTATGCATGCTTGAAATACAAAGTTACAACATTATTTTTTTTTTTTTTTTTGCAAATTTATATTAAAAACTACATATAAAGTAACACATAGAGGCTACTACTGCCTCAAATAAAGTTGAAGTTCTCAACTTCACTTAGCAGAAAGATATATTTTGCTTGTACCATGAAACATACTAAGACCCTGCGAATGTGGCAAGCTGATGCTGTATCTTGACTCCTTAGGAGTCATACTAAGTAAAATCTAAGAAAACGTTCCCATTTTGAAAATAATCATTTTACCTAGGACACTGACAAAGAAAATCTGCCTTCAGCCTACAAAATTACCTGGCTAATCACAATGGATTATGTGTATGACTATGTATGATGACTACAGTATGCCACTGTATGATGCACAGCACTTGGATTCTTGACAACTGCAATTCCCTAATTTACCTTATGTTTGAAAATCTCAAGGTATCATTTAAAATAAATAAAATCTGGTACATTTCATAAAGCTCTCTCTCAATCTATTTTTTGTCAATGTACAGGTATTTTGAATCCCTTTCCTCTTCTGTATGTTACATGTTTTGCTTTCAAGATAGTAATTTTGAAGTTCAGAAGTGTTTCCGAGTTTCAGTATTAAAAGAAGTAAATACTTTCTCTATTTCATCATTAGTATTGCAATGAATAAAAACTATGTTTCCTTTGTGTATCCTGAAGGCTTTACAGATAGAGAGTCTATTTTAAAAGATTTATTATTTCATCGATTTCAGATACCCAAAGCAACTTTCATTATGCTGACTAGTTCATATTCTATTTGTGGAGAAATACCCAGGAGAGATTCCTACGGCTAGACCTTGTAACCCTGAGGTGTTATACTTCCAGAGGAAGGAAAATAGCTGCCTTACTGCCACCACTACCAGCACCAAAGCCTATAAAGGCAGGCCCCAAAACAGCATAGAAAATGGTGGGCTCCCTCAGTATACCTGGTCCTTCTGAGTGGACAGCCTTTCTATGCTGTACACATATGAGCAATCTGTCATCTACTAGGACCCCCAGCTCCTTCTCCACAGATCTTCTCTCCAACATGTCATGCCCCAACCTGTACTGATACTCACGGTTATTCCTTCCCAGAAACAAGACTCTACACTTGTTTTTCTTAAACTTCATCTGGGTTATTGCTGCCCAATTTTTCAGTCTGTCTGGGTCTTGCTGAATGGCAGCACAGTCTTCTGGTGTGTCAGCCACTCCTTCCTGCTTTGTATCATCACCGTACTTACTGGGGGTGGACACTATCCCCTCATCAAGGTCACTGATGAAGATACTGAACAGGACTGGACCCAGCACCAACCCATGGGAAACACCACTAGTCACAGGTCTCATACCAGACTCTGCACTGTTGATCACAAGCCTCTAAGCTCAGCCAGTAAGCCAGTTCTAAACCCACCTGACCATCCATTCATCTATCCCACACTTTCTCAGCTTCAGTATCAGAATGTCATGGGAGATGGTATCAAAAGCCTTGCTGAAGTCAAGGTAAATGACATCCACTGCTCTCCTCCCATCTACCCAGCTGGTGGTGCCATCATAGAAGGCTATGAGGTTGGTCAAGCATGATTTCTCCTTGGTGAAATCATCTCTCATCATCTCCATGATGACTATTTCTGAAGACCTTCTTCTCTTCCAATTGCTTGGAGATGGCATCTAGAACAAGCTGTTCCATCACCTTTCCAGGGACAAAGGTGAGACTGACTGGCCTGCAGTTTCCCAGATAAAATGACCAAACAAAAATACATCTGAACATTATCAACTACCAGACAAGAACAATTTATATTTTTAAATGTCCTTTTGTATCTTTTGTATTAGTGGCAGCTTTCTTATGTGCTAAGTAAACTTAGAATTACCCAGGACTAGAAAACTTGTGCTAGAAAACTCCAAATATAAAAAAGTATTCATTTAAAAGCACATCAGCTTTCAAACTGTCTGTGTGACACTAAAATATTAATAAAAAGAGGTCATGTTGCTTAACCAATAATATTGCTCCTTGTACAGATGATAGGTTTGTCTTTTACAGATTGTGGATAGGAGTCATTCTTAAAGAACGACTTGCAAGTGATGTAGCAAAACAGTAAGCAGAAGAAAGAAGCATAATGTCAATAAAGAAGCACTGCAGATGTTGCAAATATGAGACCATGGCTCAGTGATTTCTTGATTACCATTTCTTTTCTTTTGAAAGATGTATCTTGTGTACATAGCACGATCAAATTTGATGTGGGAAATTTTAATTTCCTTTTCTTCAATGTTTAATTTATTTTTCATTTGTCTCATCTGTTAAATTATTTTCCTTAATTCAGATCTCTCCTGAAAATTCCCTTCTTCCAGAGTAACATCATTAATAGCCACTGTCATTTATCTTGATCCATTCCTTTGAAAAAAAATCTGCTACAGCTCAACACATCCTGCTAGGATCACACAAAAAATAACATTATCACAACTAAGCCCTTCTTCAGGCTACCTCATCCCTTCTTGAAGGCATCATCACCTTTGTGCTACTGCATAAGAGGGAAGCAGAACCACCTGCTATTCTTAGTATATGGAATGTGCCTATTTCTCCCATCAGTCTGGCTTGTTTTCTGTGTTAGTCCAGTGGGGAATGCAGAGGCTATCTGCTGAAGCTAGATGAGCAGAATGCATTAAGATACTCAGTGTTATCAAGCTAGAAAAGACTTGGAAGAGAATTGCCTATATGGTAGAAATTCACTAGGCAGAAATTCAAATACTTACATGAATTAGATGCATAAAGAGTCACACTGTGGTTTTGAGAAACTATTCAAACTAATAGCTTGCATTCATCCTAAGTCCTTGGTGAATTTGAGTATACACATGTCAGTAGTACTGGTCATGCCTTCCTCTTTCTGCTGTCTCTGAATGCAATCTGTCTAGACCAGGTGTGTCCAATCTGCAGGCTGCACATGGCCCTGGACTGCTAGTAATGCAACCCAACAAGATCATAAACTTCTAACACTGTTATGTGATTTTTAGCAACATTTTCTCGTTAATCAATTGCACATAGCTCAAGTGCAGACTGTACAGGTGACAGTGAAATTCTGTGGAGAGGAGGGGCCAGTGCAGTGCTAACTCTGCCTATCATGTCCACCACACTATTCAGTGTGTTTCAAAACTGAGCGTATTGCATGTTATATGTGCTTGTGCCTCTTGGCGAGTAAAATACAGTAACTGCCAACAACGTGTGTGCCTGTGAAGACAATTTTTGCTACTAAGCAGACATGTAAGTTTTCTTATTTAATTATTAAACTTATCATCAAATCTTCATCAAAGTTGTGAGTTTCATAATGTTCAATGGATTGAATTGTGGCCAATTCCAGGAGTTCCTTATAAATATGGATGCTGGTTATGAGAACATACTTTTCAGAAGTAAGGCGGCCAGTTCAGGGTAAAACGATAAAAAGATCATATGATTTCATTAAAAACAAGGTCAAATATCCCACTAGTTTTATGGGTTTGTTGTCCTCCTTTTTTTATGTTTTAATAAAAAAATATTAAAAAAAAAAAGATGTTTTGTTACTTATACACATTACATGTATTATATATTTTATGTACTGCCCAAGAGAATTCCTATTCACTAAATATGACCCAGGAAAGCCAAAAGGTTGGACACCTATCGTCTAGACTTTTGTCAGCCTGCAGCTTTCACTTTAAAGAATTATGGCACATCCATATTTGCTTTAAAAAACCAAGTGTTATTTCTACTATGTATTGAGATATCCAGAAACCGTCACTTGGGCTTAAGTCCCTATAAGGGTGTAATTTTTCACTGTGCATTTTACAGCTAAATGTTTAAGAGGCAGTTTTTATTTCTTCCCTGATTTAAATGCCCTATAACAGCCATCAGGCAGATTTTCTGTAGCTGTTATTTCACATAGGCATCACATTTTTCAGTTCTGACTTAATGGCAATTTTAAAGCTGTTAACAGTTCTTTTATAAGTCAGTTCCACTTTTCACTTACATTCATTTCTCTTAACTCTTTTTAATACTACTATGACCTTCCTAAATGTTTAAAATCAGCTATTTTATTATTACAATCACTGTATTTGTTAACCTTCCATTTGTTAACCATACTGATTTTTCCCCAAATCAGTAACTGAAAACTAAAGTTTTAGGTGCATAGAAAACAAAAAATAAACCCCAAGAGGGAACACTTTCTGAGGGAGAAGAAAGAGGCCCTGTGTGGAGGGATTACTGAAATTGAGATTGTGTTGTTTATGAAGATTTCTGTCGTAATTCTCCAGACTCCCCATAGCCTCTACTGAGACTACATTTTCATACTGGGAGGTGAAAAAGAAAAAGCAGAAAAGATCACTCCTAGTATCTCTGTAGGTTGTTGTTTTATTCAGGAAAAAAAAAAAAAAAGCCTATATATATACATATATATATATATTTTTTTTTAATAGCTGAGATACTGCATTTCCTCTGGTGTAAGAATGAACATGGTTTTGCACTAAAAATTCAAATACTGAAGTGTAATTTAGATAATAAAAGGGTATTCATTTCTCTGCAATGAAGAAAACAGGAAATCTGCAAAGATACAGTGCTCCAATCAAGACAAACAATGATTTAGTCTAACTCATATGGGGTTTGAAGAGTGTGAAAGAAATTATTTTAGAGTTATTAAAGCTAAAATATAAGGTTACTAATACTACATAGCATTTATATCAAAGCATGAATTAATTCCAAATAAATTCTTCTCATGTATCAGGAACTTCACTGTACCTTTATGGCCCTAATAAATATTAAAGTGGAGCCATCAGAACCTGACATAATCCCTCGGAATTTAGAAAACTAACTGATAATGAAGTGAAAAAGAAAAATCGCACAGTACCATCTGCTATGATCTTTGCTTAATGTGGCAGATAACATCTTATGACCAGAAAAAGCATTTGAAATTGTAAAATCTGACATTCCAATAACGTAGGCTTGTGTTGAAGGAATGAATAGAATTAAGATGCTGCAGTGAAAGTAATTCTGAAACTAAGTACAAAAAAAATAAAAAAGATCCAAAAAAGGAAAAAAAAAAAAAAAGTTAAGACAGACAGAAATGCAACGATGCACTTTACAGCACCTGTCATTTTTAATATACAACATAAGAGGGTACAAAAGTAATGAAATATTTGGATAATTACTACCTGAGAAGAAATTTAAATGATCCCATCATATCTTAAGAAAACTATTAAAAGTTTCCTAGAAGGTGATAGGAAAAAAATAACAATGACTGATTCATTCATTGCTAAGGTTTATCCAGACCTCCACTCTAACAGTGGCTCCCTACCTTTCATTTCTTATTGTAATTAAAAAAAGAAAAAAAAAAAGTGAATTAAAAATAAGATGTTCCCATCTCTCTTATATTGCTTATATCAACATAAATTGTGTATAAATCTGGCAAATATATCAGAATTCACAAAAATCACAAGAAGTGACAGTGGACTGCAATCAACAAGTAAATGTAAACCCTACAATGATTACTCATTGGGATCCAGAATAGTGCTGTAAGCAAGTCAATACTAACTTCAGGTAACTTTTTCATGAGGGACTACCTTTAATTAACAGATAGTCAAAAACCTGCTTGTTGCCTTACAAGTAGACTCTTCTGTAAGTTTATTTCATCTGAAAAATAAACGTTCCATCATGCCCATTGCTATGTGCCTATATATTCCTAGCAGAACAGAGAAGCCTGGCCAGCAGTTACAGCTGAACAGAGAAATCTCATTATAGAAATAAAGCTAAAGGTTATTGAGTTTCCTGCTGGCTTGTCTAATGCTGTTCAGTTCTGGAATCAAGAAAGTAGATAGTGGAAATACTGCAAAAGGTGCAAAAAATATTAATGATTTTCAGGATGTCACAAAAACTCTATCAAGACACACACTGTTCTTTTAAAAATCATAGCTAATGAAATGTAGGAAGACATTCAACTCATGTAGAACACATGATGCATTTACAGAAATACGTGCTCATTTAAGTGAGTACTGAAAACACATAATGTCAGTATTAAAACAATTTTAAGTACAAGTTTGGTACTAGCACAAAGAAATGTTCCCAGTGACTATCGCAGTTTTCTTCATAACAAGTAGACCTCAATACTTTATGAAAGAATATTGCATTGAGAGTTTGCATTTTCACCTACTTTAAAATGTAGACCTGTACAAAATTAAAACAATGAAATTGCAACTTTTATGACTAGAACTACGTCCAACTTGCTTTACTGAAAAAAAAAAAAAAAAAAAAAAAGGTATATGAGTGATAAGACTGTATTGCTCTAACTGAAACTTTTACCTTTCAAACTAACTTTAAGTAGCTGAATGAGTTGGTTTTATTTAGACTGTCCTTAAAAAGTAGCTTTTCACTTACACAATTTCAGATTACTCTTTTAGCATAACTGAAGCTGTAACCACACTAGGTAGGTTGATCTGAAAATAGTGCCTTCTTTTATTTCCATGGAAACTACAACAAAGGGAACAATAACACCAATTGTTAGAGCAAAGCATCAGATATAAAACACAATTTTTCAGGGTAGTCACAAGTATTAGCTGTGCATTTTTCCAGCAATGAACAAGAGCCTACATGTTGCACTCTTAAAAACCTGCACCAATGGAGGTGACCCACTGTCACTGTCACTACTACGTTTCAGCCTCACTGCTCTCCCATGGCCTCACTGGGCTTACATCCACTGTTTGGTCTCCATAAATGCTCAGTGACAGTCAATGAATGCCAACAGGTGCCTTTTTTTCTGCATGGAGGAATTCAATGACACACCTGTCTGAGACTGGTAAGGAAAGTCTCAAATCAACATGAGGCAATCAACATCACTTTGTGGGCAGTTTTACATTCAAAAGTATTTCTTTGGAGTTGTTTGCCTTTGAATGGAAGGGTTGTTTATTGGCTGAAGACTTTGCCTGTGAGAAATGATTCCAGCTTGATACAGGAAATTGGTAGATGATACCACTGTATCCAGTAAAGGCAAGATACAAGCTGAAATCTCCCTGCTTTCTTTTATCTGCTGATATACATTTGCAAGACCTGCAAGAAGGCAACAAAGGAGTTCCTGCTGAAATCCCCGAAGCCAAAAGAGCAAGCTTGACCACTTCAGAGTATAAGCAAGAGTTTGTACTGTGGTCTTCAGTTGGCAACTGACCAACACAACTGACCAACCCACCACTACTGAAGATCAGCACCTGTCACTGGGATATCACTGGATCAAAGAATGAAGAACTGCTTTGCTTTCTTGTGTTTGTATATCAATTTGTCTGTCTCTCTTCTCCATTTTCTATCTTTTCTCTTTGTCTTCTTTCATTCTTTTACTCTTTGTAGTCAACATTGCCTAATAACCTGTAACACTTATTAATTGTAATTGGCAAATTAGCCAATTTTACCTCCAAGTAGAGTACTAGCTGTTGTCAAGAAATCTCTCAATAAATTGATATGTGATATTCTTCCAAGATTCTGTCACAGTAGCATCCCCTTCCTGACAAGGGAGGAGTGACTCAGGAGATAGAAAAAGATTCACACCTCACTCACAACCTACTGAGTGGGATGAGACACAAACCTTTGCTTCATAGACACTCCCATTTCAGACACTATTCTGTCAGACAGCCCCTCTGCTGCTATCTGTCACATGGCAACAAAATATAACAGGATATTGGTGGGAAGGTTCAACCTCTACTGTCATAACACCAACATCCTTCTCTGTCATCGTGGGACAATATAATAAAACAGAAAGTGTTACTTTCAGAGCAACCCTCATATTATAATATGTTTTTAAACATTAATTTTAATTAGCTTTTATCTTGGGATATTTAGTTGTTATTTATAGATGAAATAATCCCACAGATAAATATAGGAGTATTTTGTAATTGTGCAAGACACTGATAATAAGTCAAAAACAGCTTTAGCAGGAATTGTATTAATTTACAGAAATTTGTGTCCAAACAATTAAATATCCTGGCAATTAGAAGTATGAGGGCTATTTAGATTTCATAAAATATTAAATATACTCTTCTAAACTGCACTGCAGTTAAATTTCTGTCATCCTATCACACATCATCATTAAACTTGAAAATTGGAAATCAGAATTCATGCCTTTATATACTTCACTAAAACTGATGTTATTTTATTATTTCATTTGAGTATTTTATTTTAGATGACTTTTTAAATTTTTTATTCTAGACCCATGTGACATTTTGGACAACAATAAAAAATTGTTCCACAAAGAGATCATTAGTTTATTTTCTGTGGCCTAAAACTGTGACTTTAAAAATAAGCTAACTTCACACAACTCTTAGTTTAACATTTATAGACAGCAGAGAACAAACACTAAATAGATGGTCTTCAAGAAAAGGTAAAAGGGAACAGATGATCATAACTTCACTTAGGAATTAATGAAGTAGTTTACTAAATTCTCCTTCATCATGCATCTCCCACTTATATTAATGTGAGTGATTTTCTATCTGTGAAACCCTGTTTTACGTCACTAACCAAAAGGAATTCAGATTGCTAAATCTACCACAAAACGAACAATTGAATATTAAATTCTGAGAATTAACAGAACACCACTTTCTTAGCAAATGCAAAAATCATTTGACCGTCTTATTTGCAGATGAATGCTTCAGCAGCTCTGTTGGCTGGAGATGTGTTGGTTATCTCAGGCAGCCCTCCCTGCTGCAATTGCACAGAACAGATTAACAAGTCAGAACTAGGCCAAATGTTTTATTCCAGTGTGGAGAGAGACCATGTCTTGCACCACATTTTGATCTCTAAATTGGAGAAATATGGAATTGAAGGCTGGACTAATAGTTGAATTAATAATTGACTGTACGGTCACAGACAGAGGGTTGTGGTCAATGGCTCTACATCCAGGTAGAAGACGGTCATGAGTGGTGCCCCACAAGGGTCAGTCTTGGGGCTGATACTCTTCAACATCTTTACCAATGCTCAAGGTCAGGTTGGATGGGGCCCTTGGCAGCTTGATCCAGTGGGTGGCAGCTCTGTCCATGACAGGAGCTGGAACGAGATGATCTTGGTGGACACTTCTAATAAACAATAACCTAGTATAAATATTATTCTAGTATATTGTAGAAAAAAAGGCTAAGTATTATTATATCATTAAGATATAGTAATGTCTTTCAGTGTTCTGGAGCTGGCTTGACTGCAAAAAGCCCAAGTGAATTGTATGTCTCATTCAGTCACTGTAGAGAATTCTGAGCATTCAGCCTTCTCTGTAATATTCTGAAGGTAATTTTTTCTCATATTTTTATTTCCTCCTTCTGGGTACATGGATAAACTGCCTTCATTTAAAGAATGCACTAATTAAAACACAGCTATTTTTTCAAGTTGGTAAATTTGCACTCAGAAACTAATGCCCACAAAGTGACTTCTAAACATATTTGTCACTTATCTATGTGAACAGAAAGCCTAATACCAACAGCTGTTACAAGGAAAAATAGAATAATAGTGAAAAATTATCAAACTGCTGCATTTATCATTTTCTATCACTTTGCTTGTGCTAGTTCTCATTAAAGATATGACTCTGGACAAAGAGAAATAAATCTTGAACTTCATATCACTGTACCAAGAATAAACTATCATAAAAAATATAGACCAATCTATAGTTCAATAAAAACAGCTATGCAGCTTTATATGAAAAACAAAATGAAACAACTAGTAGATCTGTAATACACTGTATGGTCTTTACATTCTTAATATAAGTCATCAAAAACAATAGAAAGGAAAAATAGCTTCCCAAACTTCTGGCATTTTACACCGAGATTAAATTAAAACACTTTATTAGGAAAATCAAAGAAAAAATATGAGAGAAGGTAAAACAAAGTACTTTTATCAAATGAAACAGAAGAACAGGTACTACATTTCTTCACAGGTTTTAAAATATATTAAACACAAATAATCAGCAGAAAACACATTAATTAGAACTGAACCAAAATAAAATCACGAGAAATTTTCTCAATGAACTTAACATTTTCTTCAGGTTTCAGTGAATGTGTGAAAAGATAACTATTTTGTATATTTCTATTCAAACCTTCTGAACAATACAAATAAAATTCTGGAAAGTAACTGGTAAAACCTGATCATCACACTACACGAAAAAAGCTTTCCTGCAAATAATATGGCCCTTCACATAGGTGAACCACACAACATGGTAAACTATGCAAACAAATGTACAGAATAGCAATAGGAAACACTGGAAAAAAACTTAATTCACAGAGTCATCCTGCCCATTTGTTAGTAATCTTACTAGTTCATGAAATCTAAATGTTATGGGATAGTCAAGTGAAATATCAAGAAAAAATTGGATGCTTCAAAATAAAAGTGGCACTGTTAGGTAAGACAATAAATGCAATTATTTTTTTGAAGATCAGAACAAAAATCTCTTTATCAGACAAGATCAGCAGTGGAACACTTTGAAAAGCTTTTGTTAGAGCATATAGAATCCGAACAAGATGATTCAATTGCTGATTAATACTCTCAGTGTTAATCCTTTCTCTGTTTGGAGAGTTACAAATTAGAGGTTATTAAAATGATCTCCCAGCTCCTTTCAGTAAACTGGGCTTTGAGATACCAGAATTTTGGATGTTACTGCTACCAGATTTACAGAGCATATGACCATATATGGAACCTACATATCTTGCTCAAATAATTATTTTAATAAGGCTGTTCATATAGGATATGCTGTTCATACATGAAAACCTGAGCCCAGAAGGCTTACACTTCTTTAAATCTTAAAGAAGAATATGCATGTTCTGGTCCCATCCTGATATAGGTCAGTATGTAGAGTGCATACCCAGATCAAAACAATGCCTGAGGTTTGTGCAGTTAACTAACTTACCACAGTCAACTATTCTCAGCAATATTCACACAATTTCTTACTCTTAAAGTGTCCTTCATGCTCACTATCTAGGAGAGAAACATTTGACAGTCATGAGCTGCTCACTTTTCTAATATAGCAAATAAATAAATAAAATAAAATAAAATAAAATAAAATAAAATAAAATAATTGAAAATGTTAAGAGTGTTTCAGTTCAGTGAATACCAACTGATTAATTTCCAGTGGCAAGGTGGCACACTTTACATCTGAGCAAAATCTGCTTGCGTTTCAACTGGTAATTCTTATGTCCTAATTCACCAGTATGTAACTGTGTAAATCTGAATCAGTACTTGGCTTTTTCTTTTCTCAGCTATTGCAGAATATCTCTGTTTCATAAATGCTGATGGCCGAATTCCCAACTGAAGTGGCAGGTCATTGGCATGATAAGGGTTATGTTTAATTTGTAGATGTTGTCAGAATTCTATTTCTTTCAATAGCAAATTTTATATCAGCTTTTCTTTTTCTCTCTCTTAGATTTCATATATATTATCTGCTGTAGTGGAAAAACTTAATTCAAGAACTTTCCAAGATCAAATTTATTTTTTATGCTGTCAGTTCTATTGTTCAGTCACTGTTCTGCTTATTTACAAAAATTGGGTTTTATCCTGACATCTCTCAAGCCAATACATTCTGCAGGTGGTATCTAATCATATTTCTCTAACTTGCCTCTCCCTCTAATAACTTTTCTCATCTCTAAAGTTTGATCTGCTAATCCACATTCCTCATTTACCTTGTTGCAAATGACCCATAAATACATATTTTTTTCTGCTTTTTCCTCAAGGCCCCCCTTCACATGAACTTTTTGCCATTTTCTTTTCTCTTGGGTTTTGATACTGTCAATAATCTATGTGATGTAGATAAGTTCAACATTTCCTTTGATCAGATACCTAGAGATAGCAGGTCAACATTAGTCTTTGGTGTCAGTCAAAAAAAAAAGTCTGAATTAGACCTTATAGGATAAGTTTTAACTTCTTAATTATTGACTTCTTGAGTACCAATGCCAGCAAGCATTGCATCAGTTCTGTAGACCACAGTCTTATTGAAGTGCAAGGATCCAAGTAAGAGATTCATTCAAAAGGATCCCACACAGAGATTACTGTTGTGTAATTTAATGCCAGGTTTCCTTTTCCTCATCAGCAAAGTCTTTGAGTGGTTCTTTACAATATAACAAAGAAACCTGCTTTTCAATCTTTTCAATCAACCTTTTCCTATTTTTAGGGGTTCAGGGTCTGGCTGGGAAGTAGAAGGAGATAAGAAAGCAGATCACCTGCTCTAAATGGTGGATCTTTTTTTAACCAGATCAGCATGAACAAGTTGGAGTGGTAGTGAGTAGAGATTCAAATCTGTGGCAGGACAGTAAAGATTAATTTTCCAGGTATTATTCAAAGGAACCTCTCAGCATGTCATGATCCAAACAGGCTGAAAATTATACTGCTAAATAAAATAAGCTGGCAACTGTCCATAAAGTCAAACAGTGACATTGTGTTCACACAGGTACAGCCTCCCCTCTCCCCTGATGAAGACCTAGCTCACTTAGTCAGCTGGGAACAGCTCCTGGCCTGTGCTCTGACCCCACATCATGCCTAGACACTGTGTCAGAGCCTGCAATTAGGCACAGACAAAAAGCACAGCAGCATGAGTGCTGCTGAGTAGTCATATGGATGTGCAAAAAGCAGTGTTCCAGCCAGAGTGCTAGCCCCATTTTCTCTGTAGCACAAAGCTGAAATATCTGAATCTGAAGTTATGAGCCAGGTAATAAACTACTGAAAAAATGTGATAATCTGATGCAAGCAGCTCATGCTGGATTCTTAGAGCACTGTTTTCATTGTTTTCTACAACAGGGGCTGTATGCAGGGCTATATCTCAAAAGTAATGGAACAGAAGGAATAAACACAAATGCTTGAAGCTATTCATGCTCATAGGCTTCTCCAAAATATCTGCCTGCCTGTTAGATTTCAACTTAACCTAGGTTCTTATGGTTCATATTGTGATTCATCTATAAATGATCAGCCATTTCATATTTCACTACAGTGAATAAACAGACTTGAAATGACATTATTTTAACACTTGTGAGGGTGCTACAGTTAGAAGTGTAATACAACAAGAATTTATTTGCAATAACTGGAAAGTAAGCTGCAGGCACTTCACATAAAATTAAGCTTACAATTATGGATGTGCTTATGAGTTGCTAAAGGTTGATTCCCCCTCCACTCCCAGGAGAAAATGGGAATAGAACAGTAATGCTAAAAAAATAATCATTTTAATTGATGCATTTGGAAGAAAAGGAGTGAAAGTATTTTATTATACACTGGTCATGTGAAGGATTTACATATTAATAATGATAATGAAAAAAATCCCAAACTCCACAACTCTGAATAGCTTGCATATTTCCCATTTGAGCTATCTTTTAACAAGAGTTATTATAACTCATTTTAAAATTTGATAAGTTCCAGATGATACATGCAACAATTTAAAAGGACATGCAACAGTATAAAGGAAGAGAAACAAATACATATATACAAAAATATTTTTAGACCAATATGTTCATTTTTCTCAAAGCTTATTAAAAATAAAAAGTACAATAATCACTGTCAAAATTAATAGTAGAAACAGCAATGAAATCAATAACTAAATACTCTAAGCAAATTGTAAAACTGGTATTAAAAGGAATTAATATGCTTTATTCTTATCTTGTGAGAATTTAAGGAATAATTCATTTTTTCTCAATCTAAAAGTAGTATTTGTAGCATTACCTGAAAACATTTATAACCACTGCAAAGTTCGAAAGGACAAAGCTTGATTCAGCAGTAGCATTCTGAAATTGTAACCAGAAAAGTGTATGTGGTTAACAGTAACTGAAACATGAGATGTTCAGTTTTCAAGAGCAGAACTGCAGAACCTGCTCAAATGCATCTCAGTTTACAGAGCAGAACAAAGATAAACAAAGATAAACAATGGTAACTCTTGGTGACAGCACCTATGTACAGTTTTCAGGCAAATCTTATGAAATTTCTAAATATTTGATTTCTGTTTACTGTTCAACTTAACAGAATGTCTTCTCTCAAATCTTGTCTGATAGAGAGCTTAATTTTTCAATGCAACAGGCATATGCAGGATACAACAAAGCCTGTAATAATTTACACAGGACAGACTTTTTGTATTAGTTTGGGCTAAGATGAAGTTATTTTTCTTCAAAGCAGCCAATAAGGTGCTAAGTTTAGGATTTGTGATCAAAATAGTACTAATAGCACCCAAAGTTTTAGATGCTGTTGAATGGTGCGTGCACAGTGCCAAGACTGCCCATTTCTCACACTGCCCTGTCAGCAAGGAGGCTGAGTGTGCACATGAAGTTGAGAGGAGAACCAGACAGGACAGGTGAGCCTAACTGACCGAAGAGATGTCTTGTACCGATGATGTCCTGCTTAGCAACAAGAGCCGCTGAATAGAATGTTAGTGTCTGTTGTGCTTTTCTTCCCAAGTGACCTTTATTCATGATGAGCTCTGCTGTCCTTGAAATGGCTGAACATCTCTCTGCCAATGGGACATAGTGAATGAAGATCTTATTTTGCTTTGCTTGCAGATACAGTTTTTGCTTTACCTATTAAACTGTCTTTACCTCAACCCAAGAGTTTATTCACTTTTGCCTCCCTGATTCTCTCCCTGTTCCACCTGGGGGAGTGAGCGAGTGCATGCGTGAGTCTTGGCTACCTACCTGTGTTAACCAGAATCACAGCTGTTTAGATGCAGCTTGCCTGTCTATTCTAATGTATGGTGAACAGTTTAAGAATTGCTCCTTGGACTTGGTGTCAGACTGCAAGGATGGCAATGCCAAATGTTTTCTGTACAGAGAGAAATCTCCTGCAGGCAGTACAAAGAGTCTGTTTAGAAAGCCACAAGTAATGAGGAGAGGCATGACTTTGAACATTTGCATTTTATCCTTCAAAATATTCTACTTCTAGGACAATTTTCAAATTCAAAAACATAGCAGAGTTGGAATATAAATGATAATTAAATTTCTCCTCTTTCAGTCTCATGGCTGTTTCATTAGTTTCCCCTCAATTTCCTTACACACCTAATCCCTTTCAACAGATTCTTAGCACAGCGGTGACAATTAAAATATTCAACATAACAACTTTCGAGCAGTGTATATTTTAACTTACAGTATTGTGGTAAGTAATTTGGTGACTTGGAGAGCTTTTTTTGTCAGGAAAATTCTTAAAGGTTGCTTCACATTCTGGTGATGATTCACAATCACCAAATTTCTGGTATGCAAGTGAATCTTGTGAGTTTTCTAGAGCTGTCAACATGCTGGAGAGTGAGAGACTCTGAAGAGTCTTTCAAGCATGTGCAAATTTACCATCTTCTGCAGACCAGTGAACTCATTCCAGTATAACAATACATAAAATATATATAAATAAACAATATATAAAATAAACAATTTCAGAGTGGTGTAGTACATGCATGAGAAAGCACATAAGTCTGTTCTGTGGGGCCACTTGTTTTGTTCCTGGAAATACACTTGTAGATTCAGAAATAATTAAGGAAATCAGCAAATTTTAACTGGTGTAGTCTCACATCAGAAAAGTATTGACCACAAACATAAGGCGAATGATGTCCCACATCATTTATTTTTGTCCACAGTTAAGAAATTTTCCAAAAGTACCAAAACCCATACTGATAAGCAATTTCCATATGATAATAAGTAAATAAAGTAATGATAAAAATAATGATGAAAAATAATAAGTAAATAAGTAACATAAAAATCACATGTATTAAAAAAAAAACAAAACAGTACAAGACAAAACATCTTAATGACTTAACAAGTTTTTTCATCTCTACATCCTTTCTGTATCATTTGCTTGAATCTTCATAATATTGCTCATGACAGCATAGGCAACTCACCGGCACAGAACACTGATGGTAACCAAAACTTTAACCTCTAAGGTTTGTGACTTTCACAAGAGGGCTTTCTTTTACTTACTGGCAGAAGAGATTCTACTCATGGTTACACAGTTGGGGTGTTGTAGGCATAACTCAAATTTTTCTGCACAAACAGGATTAACTGCACAGAAAGAAGAAACCTCCAGACAGATGTCCTTAGCTGCTCCATTTTACAAAACTGAATTATTAATGATTTTTTTCAGTAACTTACACAACTAGTAGAAGCAAATTAGGCAGTAATTCACTTTGTAAAACATATGAACATTTTTAGAAATGCAGCCATCCATAACTTTGACAAGGTTCAGAAAAAATAATTAATTTCAGCTGGAGGAAGAGAGCTTTCATAATCGATGCTTCATTTTCCATTGAATTACTGGGACAAAGAACATGAAATACAGTTCATCATCTGGAGAGGGAATTTTTATAAGGGCATGTAGCAACAGGATGAGGGGAAATTGCTTTAAACTAGAAGAGGGTAGATTTATACCATATATTAGGAAGGAATTCTTTACTGTGAAGATAGTGAGACACTGGAACAGGTTGCCCAGAGAGGTTGTAGATGCCCCCTCCCTGGAAGAACTCAAGGCCAGGCTGGATGAGGTTTTGAGCAACCTAGTCTAGAGGGAGGTGTCCCTACTTATGGCAGAGGGGTTGGAACTAAGTGATCTTAAGGGTTCCTTCCAACCCAAACCATTCTATGATTCTATGATACAATGACTCACATTTCTCTTGTTTATCTTCTAAGCAGTTAGAAGTCCACGTGGCTCTGTTTAAAACTGTGCCTTGAGCTTCTTAATGGCCTATTCAATTGTCACTGGAAACTCTTAATCTTTGATGATGTCTGTTATCCTTCCTACGTTTATATCTCTGTGTGTTCTTATCATGTTCAAATTTACATGTTATCCCCTTTTTCATTGAAAATGTCCTTGACTGTATAACCAGAAACACTTACTACTTACTCTTATATCATGTTCTTCAGCCTGAGAATAAAATAACTGACGATTGTATATATTCCTGTACTTTTTCTTTCATATTTTTAGAACTTTGTGTACTATTCATATATCACTGAGAAAACAACACTTTTCCAGAGGAGTAACTTGATGAATGACCCTTAAATATGAAGTTCAATCAATATTCATGCTTCAATATTAATTGGAAGAGATCACACTCCCACATAGTATGCCACCTGTTAACTGTGCATAGGTTAAGTGGATTTAGGCATATATTTTTGAACACATGCCTATATATCCATATAAACACACTGAAATCTTCTAAGGCAATTCTGTAGTAGTGGACACTTTACTTCAGAGGTAGGCTATTACACAGTAAACGATGGATAACAAAAGACTGAGAGCAGTTCAAGGGAGGTTAACTACCCTCCAGGTAGAATGATTATCTAAAAACCCTTATGCTCCCTTATTCTGACCAAAGCTTGTTTGTTTCTTTTTCTTTTTTACTTTCTTTGAAATACAGAAACTTCAAATTTATATAAGCAAGAATGAGTACTAAAGACGCTCTTGATGCCCATGTAAACACCAACAATTTTAAGTCCTTGAGATATCTCTAAAAAGAGTTAGGAAGGTACTGGCTGATTTAGATCAACTTTAATATATGAAAACAAAAATTTTATGCAATGCAGAGGGCTATTTTTAACAGAGGAAACTATTCAAAATTCATTACAATGTATCTAAAAAGGTTCTGAATGTCTTCTAAAATAAGTCACTAATTTTGTTAACTTCAGAGCCTTTGTAAACGCAAGATGTATCAAATTTGAGATACCCTCTGTGACTCAGTAAATCATTTTTCACTTAATATCATCAGGAAAATATTTTTTAATATATATATATTTGTTATTTTTATATTTCCATTGAGGTTTCTCTGAAAAGTGTTAATTAGAAATTGCAGGTGGACACAATGTTAGGAAATAGGTGACTACAGATTTCAGTTGAGTACGTTAGGGCTTTGAGACAGCACATTCTGTTAACACAAAGAAAATAACCAACCTCTGGTACTAAGTTTCACCAATGTAAGGAAATTAACTTTGGAATTTGATTTTTAAAGGGTTTTTTTTTTTTTTTTTTTTGTAAGATTAAAACAGAGAAGTTGATGTAAGAAATTCATTTGCAGCACTACTTTCTGCCAACTAAGAAAAAAACAGCTACTCTGAAGCTACTTTCTATCTTCTCCATAATTTTACAAACATTAAGCTGAGACTGAGAGAAATTGATTACATTCCCAAAAACTGCCGAACTCTACAAAATAAAGATAAGCATGATAGCACTTCTGATTAAAAAAAGAAAAAAAGTTATCAAAGTATTCTAAATCAGAATTTTAGTTAATATCCTGTTATTATTTGCCACGCATTTCTTACTATCTGTCACTAAGTCCCTGGTTGACAGTATTGGGTTTATTTGGCTGCAGGCCTTTGTGAACAGAGCCCAGCAGTGCCCCATTTCAGAACAGAGCAGCTCCAGCTGCTCCAAAGGGACCCCACCGCTGCCACAGCTGAGCCGTGTGCCTCAGGGAAAGCAGATCTAAGAGAGGGGAAATTTGCTGTGCAACAGCAACTGGGAAAGAGGAGTGAGAGATGGGAGAGAACAGCCCTGCGAGCACCCCGGTCAGCTCAGGAGGAGCTCCAGGCACACAGCAGCAGCTCCTTGTAGCCCAGGAGAGGCCCACGGAGGAGCAGGCGGTTCTCCCACAGCCCACGGGCAACGCACGGAGCACGAGCGGACCGGGCTGGAGATACTACCCGAGGGGAGCGGTGGGAAGCAGAGCCTGAAGGGCGGGAACCCGGGGTACGGAGCCGCGTTGGGGCAGTAATGGGGGAGCTGCAGCCCGTTGAAAGCATACGCAGATCAGCTAGGAAAGGACGGCATCCCATGGGAAGGACCCACGTGGAGGGAGGCAGAGAGTGACAGTGAAAGAGAGGCAGAGACAAAGCATAGCAGAGTGACTTCAGCCCCCATTCCTCGTTCTTCTGGACCACATGGAGAGGAGAAGGTAGAAGAGGGTGGATGCTAGGAAGGTGTTTTTAGTTTCTCACTGCTCTAGTCTGTTAGAAATACGCAATAAATTACATTACTCTTCCTACACTGAGTCTATTTTGCTCAGGATGGTAACTGGTGAGCAATCTCCTTGTCCTTTTGTCAACCCTTGAGCCCTTTTATATCATATTTTGTCCTTCTTCCTTCAAGGACTGGGAGTGAGAGTTTGTAGTGGAGTTTAGCTGCCCAACCCAAATGAAACCACCAGACTGGCAAAGAAGACAGAATTTATGTATAAGTTTCTATTCTGTTACAATTTTGCTTAAAAAAAAAATAATAAGGAGTTTTAATAAGGTAAACCTGAAGTATATTTTGAAAAATTAAGAACTTCAATTACAAAAGACAATTGATAGGAACATTGTAGTAACAGGACAAGGGGAAATGGCTTTAAACTGGAAGAAAGTAGATTTAGACTAGATATTAGGAAGAAATTCTACACTGTGAGGTTGGTGAGACACTGGAACAGGTTGCTCAGTGAGGCTGTGGATGCCCGCTCCCTGGAGGTGTTCAAGGTCAGGCTGGATGGGGTTTTGAGCAACCTGGTTTAGAGGGAGGTGTCCCTGCCTACAGCAGGGGGTTGGAACTAGGTGATCTTAAAGGTCCCTTCCAACCCAAACCATTCTATGACTCTATGATATTCTATCACTACAGATCGACAATTAATACTTTATAAAGAAATACTATTTTTACATTGCCCATGAAAATATGAGAACAAGAATTATCCAGAGTAGAGGATACCTCAAGTAGAAGCAAGTTGCTGATTCATTGGGAGTGAAACCACAAAACTCAGCTCCAGAGACAGAAGTGGAGTCATCAGTGAAAATTTAAGGTGTTAAAGTTATTATTTGCTGCTTTATTTACTTTTATGATAGATAAAAAAAAAAATCTAGAGCTTTCTTATGTAAAAATTCAATCTGTGGAAATGGCAAAAACTGAATGACAAAATGTTTTCTCTTTCCTTGGTGCAATTGTGAAGAGAGAAAAAAATACCTCATAAACTCGACCATAGAGTCATAGCTTGAGTTGGAAGGCTGCATTAAATGTCATCTAGTCCAACTCTCCTGCAGTTAATGTAGACTTAAATACAGAAGAAAACATAAATTTTTCCCAGTACAACTATCAATAATAATATTTTTGTTGTTGTTTTTTAAATAAACAACAGAGGAAAAACAGTAAAAGTACTATGTGCAATGCAATTTTACCAAAGAATGGTAGATTACTGGAATTATTAATTAATAATTGGAATATAATTCAAACATGTAAAATGAATTACACTGTCTGTTTCTCCAAATGGCCAGAGGCAATATGCTGATTAGAAGTTGTTAGAAATATGTATTAAATGTGATTACTTTTATTTAACAATGTTTTCTCTAGTGAAAAGCTTTCTTGAGGACTTCTAATCATTGAGCTGCTATTAGTCATGCTTGAGAATACTTGGGCAAATGTCAAAGTATATATATGTAGAATGTCAGGTGGAAGTTCTGTAACAAGAGTGTGGTGAGGTGCTGGTCAGCTGCCTGGAGAGGCTGTGGATGCCCCATCCATCCCTGGAGGTGTTCAAGGCCAGGTTGGATGGGGCCCTGGGCAGCCTGGTCTATTACCAGATCTGGATGTTGGTGGCCCTGCCTGTAGTGGGGAGGTTGGAGCTCAGTGATTCTTGGGGTCCCTTCCAGGACAAGCCATTCTATGATTTTATGAATCTATGATAGAAAATTATTTTTTTTCTTTTCATTTTTAGATTGTTGCTTATATAATCCATTTATATAGTAACTTCTGGTCAGATCTCAAAAGATGTGGTGGAAGTCTCCAGTAACACTTCTGGCAGGGATTTCTACTTCCTGCCTTCACATAAGGCTGTTAAGGGGTATGACTAACAAAATGAGACTAGGAAGTCTCTTGAGTCTCTTTTTGCTCTCATTTTGCCCAAGAAATACTAACAGAATTCAGATTCACAAACCAGATCTGAAATTACCATCTTTTCTTTTTCCTCTGACTGTAACAAAATACCCTCTAGAGCTCTGTAACGTTAGATGTTAATTATGTGCTGCAATGCAGTACATATTCTGAAAAGCAACATCGCCTTTGTCATTTGTGACTGATTACCCAATTCTGCATGTGTTTGAAAGAAGTTATTTCCTGAAATTTGCTTTGCAATTCAGTTCATGTATCTGCTCATTAGTTTGTTTCAAGCTGCATTATTTTGTGCACTTTATCATACAGACAACAGAAATATAATGCTAGGAAGAGGTTCACTGAAGTGCACTTGGCCAGCCCTGCAGTACTTCAATCCTCAACAACCCTGCTCCAATCCCTTGACAACAACAAAATTATCCCAGATGACACCAGCTCTGAGGAAAGCAGGAGTCAGTGCTGTATCTCCTGTTTCATTCAACAATCACCATATACCTTGTTTTAGTCTCAGAATGAGTCATGTTTTTGTCATTCCCCTAACAGACAGTGTCAGTCCACTAGCACTGCACCTCAATATACAGGGCTGCCTTGAGGACCTGATAAAGTTTGTCAAGGTGATTTTTCAGGTGCAACCATCAATGGTAACTGATACCCTCTCTGTAAGTAAATGTGCATGTGTTTTACTACTACACTGAGTCTCCAGCTACTTGTGCATTAATCACTTCAAGTAGTGATTGTCTCATACCTCTTTTCTAATTCAAGCCTTCCTCTGCAATAAAAGCTTAGAGGCATTATTTGAACTGAAAGATTAGTTTTCCCACCATGTGGCCCAAAGACGAGCTTCTTCAGATTTCATACACCGTTTCAAACTACCAGTTTCTAAGCCCTCAGTATCATCAGCCAAGTCTAATCAGCTGCCAGAGACTAACAGAAGACGAAGAAGAGGACAAAACTGGGATTACCTGCAAATAGAAGGACTAATAAATTTGGTTTGCAGAAAGAAAATGGCTGAGAAAATGGCAGGGACAGGGAAGGCAATTTAGGGAAATGATTCTTTCATGTCATTTAAATCTCCAGAAGGCCTATTATAGAAGTCTCATCACAAGATGAGTCATCTCTCTAGAGATAACTTCTTTCTCTCCATTACAGGACCTTGTAAGTTAACACCTATGTGTAGATTGTAGACACTTCATTTACGGAAAATGAATCTACTTCTGAAGTCCACTTCTCTTGGGGGTTGAGCTACATGCTCCTTGAGTAGTGATTAAATGTTTCAATTTCCTTTATTTTGAAGGCAAGACTTAAATCAATCAGTGTTTATCAATTGATTCTTACATTCATTCCTCTTTGAATAATTCATATATTTATATCAAAGAATACAAAACAGAAAAGTGTGACTTCTTATACAAAAGCAGCTGTACACTTAGCAACTACAGTTAACAATTCAGCAATATAACACAGTAACTATTTTCTCAGCTTTGCAACAGTGACTTCTTGGTTGATATCATGTTTATTTGTTTTGAGGTTTAATTATAAAAGTTGCCCCTAATACAGAAGGCAAATATTGTATCTGCTTGTGGTATTATTATCTACTTAACTATGTTATTAACTTTGCTTGTTTTAGTAATGTTCTCCATAACTCTGGGGAGAGGAAAGCTCATGTAAGTGTTCTGTACAAATAAGTGAGGTACCAAAAACATCGAAAGAACTTCAAAATGTGAATGATTAATGTTAGCTGTTTAGGCACAGACTACTCAACAACAAAATTCCTACAAGTTATGAATCAACATTTAGTATCTGTGACCAAATCTTGGCATTGAACAAAAACTCCATTGCTTATTGTTTTGTTTCCACTGTTGGGATTACCGAGCAGTCCATTGCAACAAACAACTGAAACCACATTTTACAGTTATTGTAAGCAGTCTCATCCTTAATTAACTATGGGAACTCATGAACTCAACACTGGCCTGTGACCCACAACTGTAAAAGAAAGAACTGCCTGCATGATGGGCTGAATAAGAAATCTGCATGAATAAATAAACCACATTAAACAAAGGATACTTCATGCATATTTTTCAGTACTTTAATGCAAACACTATCTGCATACAAAATATTTCAAGGTTCGCAGCCTGGTGCACTATGTTTATCCTTTATCTGCCGAATATGAACAGTTAAACACATTGATTCAATGTCTCCATTGCTTGCTTTACCATCGGTAACTTTTAATGCAAAAGAGCAGAACTGTTTTTTTGTTTTGTTTTGTTTTCTTATTGAGGAGTACTGAAGAACAAAGGCTTCTAGAGATTTTTTTTCAACATTGCAGATGATGTAGATGTATTTGTGAAGCTGTATTTAATGAGTGCTGGTCCCAGCATCAGCAGCTGGGGTGGTCACAGCTCTAGATGTAGGAAGAGTGTTGCAGACTTTGTGCCTTGAGTACAAGCTGCTGGGGTGCCAGTATAAGTGGACTGGGTGCCAGCTACTGGAGTCAGAACAGGGGTGTGGGCTCTCCTGGCCAGTGGTGCTAGCTGCTGGAGTGAGCGGGGTCCTAGCATTAGATGCTGGAATGAGTGGTGTTTCCTACTCTCATCCACGGTGGCAGGAGCAGTGTGTGTCCCCAGTCCAGTTACAGGGGAGGGGGAACTGGTATGAGTGAGATGAGTGTGGGGCTCTGTATCTCTGGCTGGATCAAGGCTGAAGGTCACAGCCTGTGTGCCAGCTACTGGGGGTGCCAGGTGCCTGCATCTCTTCCAGACTTGGAGTGTGTACTTGCTAGCAAATTTTAAGCCAGACAAAGAAGGGAGCAGTGAGGAGTTTGACATCAAGATGGGTGTAGTGGACAGACAGCAGAGCCACACTGGTACTTGAGGGATCCATGCACTTCAAGCCTGGCTAGCCATTGAGAAGATGACCCATGAAGTGGGTATGAAAGCCTGACATCTCAGCAGAGTGCTAGACTGGCCATGCCAGTATTCAAGGGATCCATGACTGCGCATGCTTGTGAACCTATGTGTGTGAACACTAGTGAACCTGTATCTCTATCAAGAAAGGGACCATATTTCTCTGTGTTTTATCTGAGTCCTGTTAAAGGCAGCCCATGGCTGAGTCAGCCTGCCTGCTCAGTCATATCAGTGTCCTGTCTATGTGTGCCTGTGTCTTTGGGATATGTGCTCAGCTTTGCTACTGGTTGAACTTGCAAAGAGGAAAGTGGTGGTCGCCATGTCACCAGCCTGGGCAAAGACCAGGGTGCACAGGCACAAACACGAGCAGTCCTGGCCTGGAGCATCTGGAGGAGGTGGGCACGATTCTTTACCTCACTTAACAATCCTAAGCTATGAGGAAAACGTAATGATCTCTGAGGAAGAGGACTGTTGCCTTGTTAGTAGAACTCATTAAATAATAGGACTAATTCTAATTTAGAGTCTGTGGGCATGATGATAAGAAACAGCAGCTCTTGTAGTTTTCATTCATGTGGGATATCAGAGGAAATTATGGGCTAATGTTAAAGGAGCACAACCAGTTAGAGCAACAGATTTTAATCACCAAACAAAGTAGCTGAATATGAAGCTGAAGCATCTTTCATTTGACAGGGACAATTTCATTAAAACAATAGTATTTGCTGATGTTGAAATCTTTTCTACAACACTGGCTATAATTCCACCAGTCAAAAGAGAAAAGCCATGTAGTTGTTGTCAAATTCATAATCAATTCATACAGAAAAAGATCTTTAATCTGCATAGTTCATATGCAACTGCATAATTTGTTTTCAGAAGTTTGATTAAAATTTCATTTCATGAAAAGCACTTAGAGATGTATTTCAAAATATGCTTGCTATTCTTTCCCTTTAATTTGCTTTACAAGCCCTTGTCAGAAATAAATGAGTTTTCTCCAGTGTGTTTGTGACCACTTCAGTTAGTGATAAATCAAACTAGTGTCTTTAAGAACAGATAAAAGTTACCCAGACATCAGCCATTCATCAGAACAACTTGAACCAGCTAAACCAAATTATTCCCTTTACTAAGTCATATATATTGATGACCAGACATATATAGACACCTAATCAAGCACTCGAACTTCAAATAATGCTTAGCAACAGCAAGCACAGCAATTCCTTTGAGGAGGGTAAGAATACTAAATGATTTTCAGGTTGTGTTTTGTTTTTAAGATAGACGCATTATGTCTAGATTGAATAGCATTACTTGAATTTTGCACAGACAAGTATCTAATCACCAACAGCATTTCTGCGCATAGGCCATTCTCATTCTTTACAAAATTAAGAGATCTATTTGCACATCACAAAAACTGTTTTATTTTTGCATCATATTTTTCTTCATTCAGACTTTTCATAAACATTTTTATTAAAGCAGTATTATTTAAAAATTTCTTCTGATGTCTTCCAGTTTATTCTATTTTTTTTTTTTTTATGAAATCAGTGAGGTGGATTTAACAAGATATGTACACACAACACATACACACACACACACAGATATTATCGAAGAGTATACCCTCCCAGGAAAATTGGTATCAAATAGCAATTAAAGAAAACAATTTACAAAAGGAGAGAGAAACAACTTCTAGCATTCTCCAAAAATTCTTTGGTCTGTTGAAGATTTAAAAATAAATTCATAAAAGCATAATTGCTCTAAAAACTGAAGTGGTTAAAGTTGGGGATAGTACCCTAGGAAAAGAGGAAAAAAAACAAGACAGAGGCAACAGGAGGGGAAAAGATGAAAGAAGAGAGGCTGAGAAGAGAACTAACAAGATAGTATGTGAGGTTGGAAGAAGCTGTGAAATCACATGAGCAACATAGAGACCAGAACTTACGACGTAGAGTCTGCAGAGACAGAGGAAAGATTAAATATACCACAGAAATTTGACATCAGTAAGAATGTGTATTTTAAGACACTATGTTATAAGAATGTCTGAATAAAAAATATTAACAATTAATAAAATACAGATTAGTGTTGAGAACAGTTTGAGAAAGGGCAAGGAGAGTTAAGTGACATCTTTTTGCAGTACAAATGGCTAGAAATGAGAATGATGTGAGGACAGAATATGTCAGAATGGTGAATTAAGAAAATGTGTGGTAAATAAAAAGAAATGGAAAATAAAATAGCATATTCTTAGAGATCCTTAAACTTACTTCGTTTTTCCCAACTGGTTTCTGACATTTTTCTTGATAATGAATGCAGATTATAAACTACAACTCTAACAGGCAATGTTCTTTGTTGCTGTTGAACTTTTGAACATGTTTCTATAAAAGTCAGCTGTCAAAATAAGTAATGTTCTATTTCAGTTCTGTGTTTACACCAAAGAAAAGGTTGGAGTTCTTACATTAATATAAGAAACAAACAAACAAACAAAAACCTTGCTGATGCTGATCAGCCAAGGATCATGAACTCTGTCATCTTCCTTAGCAGTCTGGGTTATGTTCTGAAGCTGGAGACAACATTAATTTAGGGATAGAGTGCATTCCTTTGGTTGCTAGGATATAATGAGAAACATTAAGAAGGTTATTAGCCTAGAGTACTCCACTCATGCACAAATGCAAACCTAAAAGGCTAGTAAAATGCGAGGAGGAAGTCCTCCCTCAGCAACTGATGTCAATCTATGTTTTCCAATTGCTGAAAGACCTATTTCCTTTTTTCTCTATTCAGCTATGTCTCGCCTCAGTTGCTGCTCGTATATCTAATTTAATAGAACCTACTTCTACATTCATACCCATTTCTTAGATTTTCTGGGTTTGTTTGTTTGCTTGCTTTGTTTTGTTTTCTGTAGGGCTACCCTAGAAGGTATAGAAAGAAAATATTCCTAGTTACTGTTTGCTGCTTAGAAAGTGGCAGCAATATCCAAAAGTTCTAGGTGACTTGTAACGCACTGTGGAGAATAGTATTTTCTCCATGCTTGCAGTATTCCCTGGGAGAATTGGTCAGTAAGGGTGATAGGTCAGTAGAAGAGGAATGAGTCACAGCTATCAGTATTCCAGCCCACACCACAGAGAAGGAAACAAAGCTCATATACATATATATATAGGCAGAGGCCTTTAATTTCTACCTTCTCTGGGATAGAGAAGGGTGAAGCAGAATTTAGCGTTAAAAAATACTAGTTAGGCAGAACTATTTTATACTTTGTCCACACATAAACTGCTCCAAGAGAACTGGTTCAAAAACACACATATGAGAGAGGAGAATGCATGGAGATGCACTGTTTCTTCTGCTTTGTGCCATCGGCTATGCTGTTATTCATAGGTAGGGTTATTTTCACCTTCCTTTCAGTTACTCTGCATTTTGGCCATCTCAAGCTAAGACTCTAGTGCCCTTCTCTCTTTGTCTATTACACAACACCATTTATCTCCACTCACAAGTCTTTTCTACTGCAGTAATACAGTGTGAGTTCAGTTCTTTTCTAAACTTTGATTTTGTTCGCAAGAAATATTAGCACATTCCCATAGGTTAAGTGTACAGAAGTGAAGATCATCAGGGGCAATTTTAAATTTTGCTATGCTACACAGCTCTATTGTGAGAACTAAGGATATTTGATAGTCAAAAAGTTAATTGCCAGTAAAGCTGTCATACATCATCTACATACATTTATATTCACAGAGGAGAACTTCTTTAGCCATCTTCTTCTGATCTTTATTAAATACGGTTTTAATCTTTAAAATCCTTGACCATAGCACCATTAATAATTGGCCTAACAGAGAATCACAATGAAGGATGAAGAGAAAAAAGTCTCACTGACATACAGTTTTTCTCAGGAAGCCACTGAATAAGAGCCTTGAGCCATGCTGAGTATGAAATTTGTAGTTAAGGTTGATTATTCTTCAGTCACTCTGTAATGTCAATAAATAGGAACAAAATCTGACAGAATTCTGAGACTGACTAGCTGTATTTTGCTGTCACATGAAAGTGGAAAGATGTCTAAAAACATAGTCATAGTCATGAGGCCAAAGTTTTAATTAACTATGAAGGTGACAAAATTAGTGTAAATCATGCTTGCCCTTTCCAGCTAAACAATTAGAACTCACAATGGCATTAGCCTTCTCATTAAATTTTGAATAAGCAAAAATAATCTAATCTACTACAGAAATCTGACCATAAAACAAATGACAGTTACCAATTCCAGTAAGGGAACTAAGAGAAAAGGAGCTCTGAATACTAAAAACCATTTCTTCTAGATGGAACATTTCATAGAGATGACCCTTGGGAATTCAGAAAAATGAGATGAGAATGAAGAAATATAACAGATGAGATTTCTCTTACTATAACTATTCTTAAATATAGCTGAGCCTTGGGCAAAATTTAAGAATAATTCTTCATTGAAAAGCAGGTTTCTTGTCCTGTAACTATCCACTTCTAGTATCCTGAAATGACAGGATTCTGCTCACATTAATAAGACCTGCACATTGGTAAGTAAAAATTAACTGAGTGACAAAGGAATGGAAATTTATTTGCACAAGTTCCAGGCCAGAACTGGGACTAGTTAATTTAAGGTGTAGGGTGGAAGGTGATATACCTGCCCACCTGTATATTCAACCAAAGCAACTTCTCCAAATGGTCCAGAGAGTCATTTATGTAACATTCTTAAGGTGGTTTATATCTGTGGGATACAGTATCTTCATATCATCAACATGGACTAAAAATAGGCATAAATACATGGTGCTACTTCAAAACCGTGCTTGTGCGCTAACATATCATCTAACACAGAGAGACGTGCTAAGATCCTAAGTGATTTTAAGAAGCTCAGTTGAAAGTAGATAAACCAGCAAAGCAAGTTAACACAAGAAAGGCATGTTATTTTCCTTTGTGAATTTAAATCAATAAATAAAAGGATAGAACGTGCTCCTGAAGCATCCAAGTTCTGAACCAATCATAAGTTATCTCTTTGCTTTTTGTGGTACAATATTGTTACAGTGAAAAGGAGGAAGTCCAGCTTTTCAGTGATTCATAATAGTTTTGTTTCGTTTTTGCCAGAACTCGGAATGTTTTACTTATCAAACTGTACCATGTGTACAACAGTAGCTATTTTAATTATTTCAAAGCCGCCCATGGTCTTTGCACAGAAGTTCACAGCAGGTATACAACAGAGAAAGAAGAAATATTCTTCCTCCAAAAATAGGCTGTAAAGTATTAATAACTCTTTATATATTATGGTGGCAAAATGCATGATATATAATGCAGATATGCTGTTATTATTCCATTGGAATGATCTGTATTATTCACAAGTAAAACACACTGAGTTACATGACTTGTGCAGACTCAAAGAAAGCTGTCATATCTATGACATCAATGCAGCATGTGTTCCACCATGTGCTGTACTGTATTCCATTTTGAATTATGATTCTGATCCACTTCATGAATTTAGACCACTTCATTTGAACTGATATTTCCTGTCTCAAAAGGAGCTGGAGGTTATGTTGATGATTATATCCATGTGTCATTTATCAAGACACAGAATGAGAGAAATAAAATATCTAAAAGAGATATTCTTTCCTCCTCACTTCATATTGAAAATAAGAGAAAAATAACTTTGAATGAAAGAAAATGCTCACTTTAAAACCTTTACTATGATCTACTACTTTGGTCAGATTAAAGACAACACAAAGTTACATTTGCTAAAATAAGTATTGTCCCTCTAAAATAAATACTTAATAGTAAGCAACATCCTAGAATATTCTTATTTGCTAATTGCAAATGTACTGAAAAAAGGCAACACATAAACGACTTAAAAGTAATATTCTTTATTTTTTATGCAAAGAATTAGGTTAGATGACAGGAAAGTGCCCAACAAAGGACAAGAAGATGAACTCATTCAGTATACGCTCTCTTCAGTCACCAGTACAAACACACAAGCCAACTGACATGAAAGTTGCTCCAGACTAATCACAAAGTGTATTATGACCTTGGAAAAGAGCAGTATTGGAGAAAATGTAGGGTAGCTAGGACTACCAAAGGGGACTGTTGAGGGGTTGGAAAAACAGAAATCTGAAAGAAGCCATGCTTCATTAATTCTGATGTTGAAAGAACAATCTGTTCTTTGAGACTTTTCTAAGTGAATGAAATTGTCTTTGACTTTTTCTTCTCTGTTATTTTAATGAAACTTATAACAGTGTACATTCAGATAATGTAGACACATTAAATACATTATTATTTTTGCTTTTATAGGCTTCAAAATGTTACTGAGATACAACAGTACACACGTTTTAATAAGTAAGAACAATTACTAATCAAAAAATAAACTCAGAATTATTGGCAAAAAACCTTTCAGTTTGAGTTTAGAGAAAAGTGGAAAGCGGAGAAAAGAACACTGAGGCTATGTTAGGTGGAGAGGAAAAGAAAATTAACAAAACAAGGTGATTTACAGATACATACGTCAGAATTTACACAGAAAGATGTAGATTTTACACTCTTTGTATATATATATTATACACTGCATATATTTGTATATATGTTGTTTAGAGATATTATAGAGTGCAGAAGGAAATCCTAGTAATATTTGATCTTATTCTGTGGAAATACCATACCAAAGATGTGGTATATGTTTTACAGTCAGTAATGGATCTTTATTATATTTCTTCTTTTATCTTGCCCAATAGAAAAAAGAAAATGAACAGCACAGGATGGTTACCTATTCACAGTCCTTGTCTATTTGCTATATCACTTTTTTTCGTGTATGTGTGTGTGTGTGTGCATTTGAATTCCTCTCACAGCGCAGCATCAATGATAGTATTGTAGCCAATCACTTAGACTAGAGCAGAACTTTTCTTTAGAAGCCTTTACTGGAAATTAATGTGTGCTTATATGTGGTTTTTACACTTAATATCACAAATCTCTGTCCATTACTGATGTCAGTTTCATACACCTTCTTTTTTAAGCTTTAACATTATCAGTGAAATAGATGACTTTATAGGACATAACAAAGATTACAGACCCTGAAAATCCATGGCCAGCTATTGGTTACTAGTAGAAAGGTAGAAACTGCCAGTGGATTACCTGTCCACTGTATTTGGGCTACTGAAAGAATGCAGGGATTTACTTTGATATTTCTCCCTATCTGCACTGGAAATAACTTCAAATATTCTTCATTGTTCAAAAATACAAAAACTGGGATTTATAGAGTACTCAACTTCAAGACATATGAAGAACTGTAGAAAAATCATAATTAAAACAAAAATGTTTTGTGGGCAATGCTTTCAAAAAGTATAAACTGAAGCGAATGAAAAACTCCAGTAAGGTGATGTAAACAAACAACAAAAATTATAATTCTGTAGCCCATAGCAGTAACTTTGATATGAAGTCTGATAAGGTGATAATGTTACCCAGACCTTCAATATCCATACATCTCTAAAAAAGTTCAGAACACGGAAGCATAACTGAGCAAAGAGGACATAAAGCAAACACAGAAATGTCAGAAAGGAGGTCACAGTTATGACTCCGCAGAAACTGCACATGAGAAACAGCTTATAAGATCATACATAATTCTTCCCCACAAGTGACTGACAGTACAAAATTCCTAGTCAAAGTCAATGAGTACATAACTCTGGAGGTTTGTTCTGTAGAAATAATGAAATGACGGCAATTTCCCAATCTCGTGAACTGGGAATGGATGCATGGGCCCTGTGAAAAAAATTGTTTGTTAAGATATAGGTTATTAAATATGAATACAAAGATATGAATTCCGCAGTTACTTTGTGATCTTGAATGTATTTCTATGCAGTTACCAGCAGCCTCACATACAATAGGGCCATGTGTATCTCCCTTAAATAATGCACGCAGTATGTCACATCAGACCATGCTAATGGGATAGCACAGTGCCATTAATATCTCTAGAACTTTGCACCTCTCCATCCAGATGTTCACACTCAATATTCTGTAAATCTGGGAATCCAGTTCCATCCTTAATTAGGAAAATTTAACCACTTAATACTAGTGAGTAATTTGCTCTATGAGAGTTATCTAGCACTCTGAACACCAGCAAAACCAAAACATAATCCTGTGCTTCATGGTGTCTTTCCTCATCCCTAAATATTAATTACATCCCCTTGTCTAGCTTTTTAGTTTTCAGTTTCAAGCATTAGATATATAAAATTCCATCATGTGAACTCAAAAATTGATACTGTTTTATTTAAACTTAATGAACCCACAAATGCATTTTAGCATTAGACGAAAACATTCTGTTATATCTGAAAAATATATTTGCTCACACTGTATTCAAAATACTGGCCTGCGGTTTGGGGTTTGTTCTCCAAAATGATGTACATAGTCTCATCACATGTCTTTTGCAGTCTCTGGCTTTTGAAAATCCAGTGTCTTTCTAATTTAATGGAGAGGTCATCTGAAAAGTTTACCCAGGGAGGTTGTGGATGCCCCATCCCTGGAGGCATTCAAGGCCAGGCTGGATGTGGCTCTGGGAAGCCTGATTTAGTGGTTGGTGACCCTGCACATAGCAGGGAGGTTGAAACTCAAAGATCATTGAGGTCCTTTTCAATCTAGGCCATTCTATGATTCTGTTATATGATTCTATGATTCTATGTTAGTTGAAAGACAAGACAGGAGATACTGTAAGTTATTACATGAACTTTTTTGTGCTAACCTTTTTATGACAGTATGAGTATTAGAGAGAAAAAGCATCATTTCAGGTGGCTTATAATTGCACCTGTTACTTTGCAACACATTTGTACTGACTATGTCATAATACTTTTAATAGAAGTAAATCATCTTTAAATTTAAGACTTACATAATTCTATATGGTTAATTGAAGTTATCTAAGATCACCTTTTGTCTAGCTTGTCTCAAAAGTCAATTTATCAATAACATATGGTCTTGGAATATAAACATTATGACTTATATGAAAAAATATAAGCAGTAGTATCACAAATGTTGGCTGTTTATCGTGGTTTTGTTTGTTTGTTTATTTGTTTTGAGAAATCATATTTAAACAATATAAGAATATCATTAAAAAAATCCAATTTTTTTCCCAGTAAATAATAGTAAAGCTGACTATATATTCTAAAATATGTTAAAGGAGATGGAAAGCTCAGTGAGAAAGATACAGAAGATCTCTGCTTTAAAACTTTATATCTTTCAATGTTTTGTTTTAATTTATTGTCATGGCTCTCTCCACTGGATTCCCCTCATTCCAAAGCTTTCAAGAGACCCTAGAGGCAACCTATGGAAGGCTCCCATGTAAGGTTCTGTGGGAGGAAATTCATTTTATGTAATATCAGTCTTTTTATCTATAAAAAGACTAAAACAGTTTAAAATGTGTCCCAAATGTCAAAATAATGAATAAATAACAAACTTAATGAAATTCTGAGAATTTCCCCTGATTAAAAAAAAAACACAAAAATTGCTCTTAAAAACATTAGAACCCAAAAGTTTGGATCATGTGTCAGAATAAGCAGCAGCAAGTTCCAACAAACTCCACGAACTAGAATACATTACTCCTTTCTCCCAGCCTAAAGAAGGATCTGCTATATTTGAGAGTATTTCCAATCCATTTTTAAGATGACCAGTGGTAGAGATTCTACTGTGCTTTCGCCAGGCATTTACACTGTTTCATTAGTATTTCTTTTTTTCTAATAATGTACTTGACATTTCTTTGCTGCAATGGAAGTTCATCATTTCCTGGTTCCAGCTTCTGCACATGTGGAGGACAGAGCGAGTTCTTCACTTTTGCAACAACCTTTTGCGTACTTTGAAGACTGCTGCATCCCTTCTGTAGTCTTTTTATTCTTCAAACACATTTAATCCTTGCACACATTCTCTAAACATGTTCTCTAAACCTCTGAACTCATTAACATTTTCCAACTAATCCAAATCACTGCTTTCACAGTGATCACAGGATCACAGAATGAAAGGATTGCAGGGGTTGGAAGGGACCTCAAGAGATCATCAAAACCAACCCCCCTCCTATAGCAGGTACCCTACAATAAGTTTCACAGGTAGGTGTCCAGATACGCCTTGAATATCTCCAAATATCTGAATATTTATCAGAGGTCAGTGCACAGAACTTGTCGTAGCAGTTCAACTAAACCCTTACTAATGCTGAACAGACAAAAGTATGGCATCCACAGCAGTAACCTGCTTGTACTTTTTAATATATGTAGCCCACAAGTACAGAGGAGAGAACTGCAAAGGGGAAAATTTAGGCCTGCGCGAAGGGACAATATGTGGAAGTTTCACATGGCTATGTTTTCGTGGGAGGATTATTTCAAATATCCTGCAGAATATCTTTCTGTTTATTTTTATCTTAATACAGTATTTCTCTCTCTTCCGAAATAGCTGGCATTTTTTCTCCTCCTGTGACATTTTAACTTCCTGATGTTTTTGTAAACATCTGTTCCTTGAGTTGTTGTTTTCATCTCAGTAGCCATGCAGCTAATTATTCCTATACTTTGCACTTTTCTCTCAAAACTCATCCTGTTTTTTCAGGTTTTTTTCAGACCATTTCCCCAAATTATGCAGACAACTTTGAATTATAATCTTCTTGTCCCCATACTTTCCATTTTCTCCACTTTTTTTTTTTTCAATTCCAAATTTAGTAAGCAAGACTTATACTTCTATTTCATCCAGGCCATTAATACTAATAAGAAAGAGTGCATGTCCAGAATGATGGTTTTCTTTGACAGTGAATTTGACATAGACTTGTATTTTGATAGCAAATCCTATTAATTCACTGGAGTTGGGGTTATTTTTTGTTATTGTTGGGTAGTTCTTTGTGTGTGGGGTTTTTTTGTTGTTGTTTTTTTCCCAATAGGTGTTGCATTTGTGCTATAATGCCAATTAACAGAAAATATCTTTAAGAACATCATTTGAGACACTTTCAAGAGTCCTATTTAAGGTCAAGATCTGTGATATCTGCTGCTTTTTTCCTGTTCACGTAGTCTTTTTTTAACTGTTAGTAAGATATTCTTGGCAAGTTTACATTGGCAGTGTACTTAAATTACTTAATTTCCAGGTAGTTACAGATAGTTTCACTGTTGTGAGATTTCAAAGAAATCAAATATAATGGAGTAACAGAGTTCATTCCTTCATATCTCTTTCTGACTCACCCTATTTTATTTATTTATTTATTTATCTATTAAGATAGGCAATGCATTTGCACTTTTTGTATTTTGTAATATTTAATTCCTTGAGTTTTTGAAAATACATACAGCTATCAGGCAATCTGAAGACATGTGACTGATTAAATATTTCCTAGGTTTTGCATGGTGTTTTTCCATGTGTCCTTTTTTTATTTTTCACTGGTATTAGGTGTGCAAGCTGCAGAACAGCAGCAGGTTTTTTTAGACATCACTGATGGAAAGAAGATATGTTGCAAAATAACACTTAACAAAAACAAACAAGTGTTACATGTTCACTAGCTGTTCCCTTTTACTCCATTTGTTTCAACCTTCTGTGGAAGCGTTTACTGCCTTCCACTTGGCAGTTAAGCCTAGGAACCGGTGAAAGTACTTTATGTGTCATTTTAAACAAATTACTACAAACTACTAATTACTACTACTTCTCTTGTTCACCACTGAACAACAAGATAGTTGTCATGTTTATTTTGCTTGAACAGCACTCCATAACTTTCACTTTTACTTCCATGACGTCTACAAACTGAGATCTTTCCTCATACACATTCACATTCTCCAGCTACTCATACACTCTATAAAACTTCAGTACAGGAGATAGGGAATACAGAAATGTGTCTTTAACAGTTTATCCTGGACCTCTGCTTATGTTTTAGACTTCATTAAAGCAGATTTTCTCTTACAATCAGGTCTCATACTGTTATAGAACATTCTTCTGTTGACATGCCTGTTAATATTGCCAGAAATACTACTATTTTCAAGCAGTAATACATTCACATATTCCTCTTGCAATAACAAAAAGCCTGTTACCTTCTCCCAGAAATCTACTAAATTTCCATTAAACATGAAATTACATCAGCTCTCCCTAGAAAACATCATAGATTTATGATGGTATAAATGAGAAAAAAAGGGCTGCATATGCAATATCATACATGCACTTTGCAATATGCAATATTTATATTTACATATAGAATCATAGAATCACCAAGGTTGGAAAAGACCTCCAAGATCAAGCCTAAAAATGGATATGATACAGAATGATTTAGGTACTTGTGTAATACAGCTTGAGAGATGCAAATTTAATTCTATTTTAAAGTAACATGCAATGTTACAATAATTCCTTAACTTCTAGAAAACAAGCCAACAAATAAATAAACGAATAGCCTTTTGAATCTCAGGTCTGAATATTGACATACATTTAATTGATGAATTATACATCCCCACTGTAAGCTAAGAAATAACCTAATCTTCTGAAAAATAATCATAACCAAAAGTGTCATGATGTTACAAATATTGCCTTTAGCTCATGTAGAACTGAGTCAGTTTTAATGGCTGTCAAATAAACAATTTGGATGGCTTGCATCATTCCAGTTAATAATAGATTACTTTCTAATTGTCAAATAAATTTACTATCTTTTCAATTATGACCAAGGCTTCTAGGGAAAAAGAAGTGCCAGAGTCTAATAAATTCTATGCTTATGTTTGTATTGGTCTCAGTATAACTTCATCTTATGCCATTATTTCTTTAGGTTGTGGAGGAAGGAGATGATCATTTCATAATTAATGGTAAGTATCCATCTACACACTCAAGGCCTATTAAATATGCCAACGTGGAAACCCTTGAGAAAGTCAATCTGAAGTAACTTTTAAAGTGGATGAATTAAGATGCATTAAAGCTCTGTATTGATCTTTTTATTCAGATTAATAGTGGCTTCACTTCAGTGTAGGCCACTTCAGCCTTCAAAGTGAATTAAGTTAAATTAAATTAGAGCCACTTTAATTTTGAATAAAAGTATCTACATTGGGATTAATGTAGTTTAACTTTACCTGGGATGACATGAACTGGAAAAAAAATCCAGCAGTGAATTACTTCATAACAGCTGCCTGTGTTCACATCCTTTCTCTGCAGAAAATTCAATTTTAAAAAATCTTCTTGTTTTTCAGTGAGGTGTGTCAAACACTGTTTATCTTTACACAAGTTTAACATGCTGAGGTGTCATCTGATTGTACCCTTCACTGAGCTGAGTGATTTTTCTTGAGAATCTAGGTGAAAACAAATACATTTTTGGTGAACTACTGAACTGACCTTACTGTACTCTGTAAAGAAATTGCTCTTTTAGGCAAGATATACTTAATCTAAAATAGTTGCTAAGTGTTTCCACTTATCAGGGAAGACTGATAATTTAGATTTTTTGATTTTTTATATATAGTTTTGAGGGTAGATTCAGAAAATGGTGGAAATTAATTTACTAAAAGATATCATCAAGCAAAGAAACAAACAAAAATACATCAATGTAAATTTGTAATGCTAAAACTGGAGTCCAGTTACTAATATTCCTGAATGTATTTATAATATTTCTCAACCAGACATCAACTTTGTCCACGGTGACTTAAAAACACACCCTTACCCATATCTTTTAGACAACATCTAAGCATTGGTTCCACTTCTTAATGCCCATAAGTTTTCACAAAAAGGAAAATTGCTGTCAGCGCACTCTGCATATAGAGTCTCTTTGGAAGCCCCAGGAAAAACTCAGGAGTGAAGCCTGGTTTGAGCTATTCTCTCATAGAAATCTCTCTCTTAATTGCCCTTTATTAATTAATCTATTAGATACACACCATTAAGGGTATGTTTAAGGCATATACATACGTTGCTCCGAAATTAATGCCTCCTATTTATTTCCATAAAACTAAATCAGATACAAAGAGAACAATAATATTATTTGAAAGAGCATATTCTCAGATAAAAAACTCTGTTTTTTGACATAATCACCACTGTCAAATATAAACAAGATCCTGCACGCTGTGCTTGTAAAAATTAGCGCCAGTGGAGGTGACCCTCTGTTGCCATTTCCACTGCTGAAACGCACTACCCACCACCTCACTGTGCTCATATCCACTGTTTCATCTCCATAAACATTTGCCAATAGTCAGTGAATGTCAATGGGTGTCACTTTCTCCACAAGGAAGAATTCACTGGCACTCCTTTGCTTCATACACAAATCTATCTGACATTCTATGTCAGTTGCCATTCTTTCAGACTGCCCTCTGCTGCCAACTGTCACATGGCAACAACATGTAATGGAATTTTGGTGGAAAGGTTCAATCTCTACTGCTATACCACCAACATCCTATGCTGTTGTGGGTCACATTATAAAAAGGAGGCATTACTTTTGGAGCAGCCCATATATATATATTTGTGAAATGTTAATCTATTAGCTACTGCAGCTTTTCTCCTGCTAATTGCTTTCATGAAATGCATTTAAAATTTTAGAATATGTTTTTTGAACAAGTGTTCAGTTGAATATTGCCATTATGTTTCAGAGCATGATTCTCTTTATTTCCTGCACATAAATATGTTCACTGTTGTCCATTCTCTCTACTTATGGCTTCAGGCTAGCCTCACTATGGCTCTGAGAACAGAGTTGTCACACACAGTAACCGAATGATTTTCCTGTGAATTGTACTTGGTCAGAGAACCGCATCTTCTTAGGGCCAGTTTTAGGCTTCTGAAGAGAAGCTGTCTTTTGCAGTGTCAGGATGACAACCATACATTTCACATGCGACAAAAGTGGACCTTTACAATTCAGCCACAGCTTTTGGGTAGATGGAAGTGCTACTTTTGTAGAAGTTATTTTTCTACACAGTCATTCAGCCTTCACAAACCTAAGTAATGAAGCTATTATGGTTTTTAATAAAATAGCTAATGTTAGATTGTAAAATAGGCGTAGGAAGGATGGAAATAATATTTGGCTTTTTGTACTCAAGTAGCATAATGAATTATTGAAATATGATGTTCAAAAAATAACTAATTCATGTACATCAATAATTTTGTTTTCATGCATTTATAATTAAATTCATGCAAAACTAAAGAAACTAACAGCCTCTGTCATGGGTAGCACACTATAATAGGGATTTCCAAGGCTTAGAGCAGGAGCATCTATATCTTTAACTAAACAATCAATCACTCATATGCAGTAATTTTTTACATCAATAAAAAGTATACATATGAGTCCCATGTCAGATTCAGCAGTAGGAGCTTGAGGGTCTTTTTTCCAAGTTTCTGTGTTGCTGAGATTCAAGATCATCTCTGAACTGATTCTTAATTGGCAGGCCTTGAAATGACACATTTACTTAATTTGTAGTGCTGTTTTTACTGACTGATTAATGCCACATGCATTAAACAATCGTTCCATAGGTTACATGGAGGAAAGAATACAGAACCAAGTAGGCTCAGTACTTCATGGGAAGGTACTGAGACATGATCTCAGGAGACATACTCAAAAGGAAAAAAATATTGCAAGGTTAATTTTTGTCTTACGTTAGCTATTGAACATGAAAAACCGTGAAGTCAATTCAAAGCTAGTTTCTATGCAGCTCCACTAGAGATGGAAATGAAGGTTTCTCAAGGAGAAAATACTGCTTGAAGCAAGTAGGAACCAAATAAATCAATATTTACCATTAATATTAAAACCTGTATAAATAAAATAAAAATATATAAATGTAAAAGCTGGAGAAACTAAAGATTTTGGTGGAAAAGTAGGTTTCTATTTTTAATCTCAGAAAGAACACCACAAAAAGACTTTAATTGTAGCAGTGGATTTTGGAATGGAGAGTTAAGATTTTGTCTGAAACTAACAGCCTCTAAGGTGATAGCATTTAAATCTGAGGGGGTGCCAGTACAGATGGAATGTAACAGATACTGCACTACACCAAAACATGGAGCAAAAAGTCTTTTGCTTTTCTTCAGGAAAGATCAGTCTACTTGTAGAATGATATAACTTAATTCTACCAAATAATATAATTCAGATCTGTAAACATAGCCAAGGGCACTAATAACAACCTAGGCAAAACTACAGATTGCATGATTTCCCTTTTCCTTCCATCTCCAAGTTCTACTAGCAACTCTCTGCACTGCTAGCAGATGGCAGATGAGAGCATAATCAAGAGTCTAGCACCACTACATTATTTGAGTCACTACATTATTTGAGTGAACTACTTCCAACTTGGAAACATTTAAAATATCAGACTGCTCTGTATGAGATAGAAACTTCTTGAGATCCGCTAGAGAAAAAATGCATGGACCCCAAAGGTTCTACAGATTGCAGCTTGACAAAATGAGATCAAAGAGGGAGCGTACAGTGCTGGAGGAGCCAGGTGTCAAAGGGAGTTTTCAGTTAAGTTATGTCCTGCCTAACAAGTATTTGAAATCACTCAGGGAAATAATCTGACTGAGATAAGAGGGAATTGGAGTTTTATAGAAAAAAAAAAAAAAAAAAAAAAAAAAAAGCCCTCTTTCTAATCAGTTAGAGAAGAAAGGTAAGCAAACCCAGCCCAGTCATGAGGAGTCTCCTGGAGACTACCGGGACTGAGCAGTACTCAAATGATCTTAAAGCAGATAGGGCTGGGGTGGAAGAAATGGCTTTGCAATTACTTTGCAAATGCCATGTTCTGTATTTCCACTGATGTGTATCTCTTCGTGGAGGGAACAATAAATAGGCCTTCTGGCTGAAAAACTGCCTACTGCTTTGCAAGAATGCCTGCAGGTAAATCTAGGTTGTCCAGAGTATTGCCAGTTTTATGCTTTCAAAAATCACAGCCAACTGTGCACCACATTACTATGCAATTACTGCATAGATAACTCTCCCCTGATTTTTGTTTGTTTGTTAGGCTATTTCTTATTTATATTTTGGGATTCATGTAGCCCTTTCCTCTCTGATTATAATACATTACAGATAAAATACTTTTACAAATGAAAATACATGAAGAGATTTTTATGTAATAATTAATGAGTTATGGGATGCGTGAAGTTTAAGAGAAATTCCAATACGGTAAGGTAGATAAAGCTGTTAATACTCTAGTTTCATAATAGTTTTGTTGTTTTTTGAATCCTATTTGGAGGATGCAAATTCTTCATAATTTGAGAAAAATTAGCAAAACAGATAAATATTTTTTGTTTTGTTATCAGTTTACTATTTGTCACATCTGTGCTAAAGGTTTTAGAGCAATTTTTTAAGCTTACTTTCTCAAAGAAATTAAGCTTTCTCTTTACAAATACAAATCTTTATTTTACTTGTTTATTTCTCTAAGATCAGTGTGGGTCATTGTGACTTACTATGTTCTTGAATTAGAAATACTTTAACAGCCTCTCATTCATATTTTGGATTAAGCTATGGAACAAATTCAGTTTATGTGTAATACTGTTGTGCTGACACAGCCACAATTGCTATTTTGCCACCTCCTCATAGGGTAGCCCCAACAAATGCACAAGTCTCTGATGAGAGTTCACAAAGGCTGAATAAACCATGCCTCAGGACGAAAGCCTGCTCCTGTGTTGCAGCTGATAGCCCTATGAGATAGCGTCAGCAAGTTGTACACACCAGGGCACTGATAGGTTGAGGGTAATCAGGCTTACGATTTTCAGGCTTGTACAGGGAAAGAAATGTCAGGTCGAAAGAGTAATATTCACACCTCTTTCCAAACTTTCTGTGGGAAATCAGTGCTCATCGACTATGCTTGCAGGCCAGTTCCCAGAGGTGACTAAAAAGGAGGGGTACATGACATCTATCCAGCCTAAACCAAGGCTGAAAGTGGGATGAGTGACAATGCAAAACTGATAGGCTAGGGTGCTGTTAGAGGGAGGGACTAGTAGCAGATGCCAGATTTTGTTAACCACTTTGCTGAGGAGTAACCACTTCCATGTTATATGACTAGTAATATTACTGGACCTAACAGCCCATCTTGTATGAAGGTATGAGAATGAGGTGACATTGCTCACATTCAAAACAAAAGATGGATTTACAGTGGTTACAAAAAACTTCAGCTCTTTCTTGTCAGACTGTGGCAAGTTAATACAAATTCCCTGGTCAGAGTGATTTCAAACTCTAAGAAATCAATTCATATGCAAGGTTTGCAGAATTATTAGTTCTAGCCCCTCCCTCCTGTCCAATTCCTGGAGGGGCAGGGGGTAGGATGGCCAGCAGCAAAATATCAAATGCACAGCATAACAGTAATCAGTGCATAACACAAAATAACAACAGATATGATGAAGGCTAATGTTCAACTCTGTGTGCTTTCATGGCATTTGGATGACGTTCCTCCTGAAAAAGAAAAAAGGAACTTGGTCCCTTTTTAAACCAGCTTTCAAAACTAAGGTTATCAGCAAATCTCCTATTAAATTTTTGGAGAGTCTCCTTAGATAACATCATCCTGATCCCCCGTCTCCACCTACTGGGGATTGTCTGTCTGGGATTCCCGACTGGGTGTTCTCATCTGGGGTACAAGGCAGGAGAGCAAAAGGGACTGCTTCCCATTTGACAGTGTTCTTCTGAGGGAGGGCCCTTTCTGCAATTCTTCCACATTTTTACTAATAATTACAAGTTTGGTAGCAGTTAACCATCAATTAGTTCACATGGAATAGCTTTCTCCTACAAACAACAGCACCCTCAGGTACCCAGATAATGACAAAATAAGTATTGCACAGCCCACAGGACAGCTGTAATGTTTTATCTGTGAAAAATATAATTGCAGAGGAAATAATCTGATTTTTCCCTGTTGAATTTCAAATTATAGATTACAGAGGTTATATTAGTTATCCAATTTTGCAAGAAAGAACTTAACTGTGTAATATACTTGAGTACTGCAAATGAGTTATTGCATCTTAGCTGAGTGCAAGCAAACATACACACTTGGAAAAAAAATGGTTATTAGGAGTTGATATAAAAAAAAAATCATATTTTATTCCCACTGTGAAAGTATCATAAACAGTACTTCTCTCTCATGTGAGAAGTGGACTAGCTTTTCCTGTTTCATTTGACTGTCCTTCCAATCTATAAACACTATACTATCTTTATTTATCCTAGACACGTTCTTGCTATTGGAGGCATTAATATTCCTTAATCTGTGTAAAACAAAATAAACAAAAAAAAGAAAAAATAACAATAATAAAAAAATAAAACCAGACGTCTTTGAATGGATGAAGTACTGCAGTTTTGATGAAATTATATATTTCTGTGTTGTGCATGGTCAATCTACCACAACTTGTGTGTAGTTACCAAGCACCCAACTTAAGATGCTAACATTTTCCTACAGATTTCCATGAACAACAAATGGAAGTGAAAATCTTAGTAACTTTGGTCCATAAAAATGTAATAGAGAGAGCAGCAAGAGGTAATTCTGTCTGAAGTACTATTGCTTAACAGCTTGCTCACAGAAGAAACAAGACCTGAAGGTTTGAGCGGAGATCCTACTGCACTAGAACAGAGTTCACAGAAGCTTCCAGAAATGTTGAAAGAGTTTTTAGACCCAGAAAGAAGGAGAAACATACTGGCAACAGTAGACATTTTGGAGAGTAAGGACCTGATTCCTACAGGAGTAATAGGAAATGTATCCATATTTTTTTAGACTACTGTTCTAAAATGAAACAATGAAAAACTTTGTTCTTTTGTTTGAGTCCCCTGGTGGTGCTACATGTGAGCATATAGCAGCTTAAACGGATATCTAGGATAGAGCTAAAACAGCCTGAGGTAGTATTGCTATTATTTTAAAATTGAACTTAGTATTGTTATTTTCCTTTTTGTGTTTTTAATAGCATTTGTTATCAGATAACAAGATTCTGAATCTTGAATCCAGTCTATCCCTTTGGTGAGCTCAGTACCTGGTTGGAACTGTGTCACTTCCAACTTCGTTTGATTTAGCAGCAAACCAAATTTATTTCCTTGAACAGAATTGCAGCAAGGTTTTTTAATGCCAAGTTCTCTCTCAAAACAGCAATAAAAAAAAATCAACAGAACTGCAAGACACTGAGCTAGTTTAACATACATTCAACAAAAACAAACAAAACCAACCTCAGGCATGAAGAAATTTCTTAAGCACTACTTAAGGTTTAGCACAGAACAATTTTCATTCACTCAGATTTGCCACAGCATTTCAGGCAACAAAGAACATTCAAAAGTTTCATCATGAACACTAAAATACAAAACAGGAAATTATTACAAATTATCAATGGTAACAGCAAAACCACTTAATTTTCTTTTACTAACAGCTTTGCATTCCACAACCTGTTCTTGGCTCACTGACATCTGTTTTGTTTTGTAATCTGAAGCCTCATGGAATCCCTGAAACTCCCACCTTCCACACCAAGAGATGACTTATACTCCTGGAAGTATTTGGACATGTCATAGCCTCACCATGTGAGAGTTTCAAGCCTCAAAGAACTTAGTAGTCAATATTCAGTTATCAAGGACAACTAAATATTAAATTGGTCAAGACAAGAAAGGAAGCAACAAAACAAATTGAATCAAGATGTTTTCATACACACAATAAAGCATGTAAAAGAGTATTTTTCCTCAAAATTTGAAGAAAAATTAATACGTTGCTTAATTGTGCAAGAATACTGAACTTCAGAAAAGTGAAGGGAGATTAGCTGGTTGAGCAGATGAGGACTATTTCCATAATTTCTGAATAACAATCATTTTCCTTTTAATAATGTTTTGTTTTCTATAACAAATTATTTACTATTATCTATCTTTTGAATTAAATATCCAAATATTAAATGTTGAACTGAGTACTACATACACATATAGCATGTTGTAAATGTAAATAATAGTCACACAAATAGAAATTAATTTTTTTAGATCTTGATCCTACAGTCTTTTTCATGCTGTTTTATACTATTTTTTTCTTCCTATGTTACCTAAATGTAACATTAGAAACCTGCAGTAGTTCTGTTCAATAAGCAGCTAGACAGAAATGATCAGCTTTCATTGTCTGAGTTCCAGTGGTCTAAGAAGAACTAAGGCACAACTTCCTAAATTTGATAAAATGTGGATATACAAACACAGAAAATATTACACAAACTAATCATAATACCTCGTCCTAAGGAAGCCATTGTCCTTAGAATGGTTTTCCAGCTAATACAGAAGGCAGGTATAGGAGCACACATTTCCTGTGGCATTGATGTACTGATGTGCACTCCTGGACTGCCCTGAACATTGCAGTAATCAGTGAGGAGGGTACTTGTTGTCTTTGCATTTATTCAGTGTCCTTACCACAACATCCATTTAAAAGCTGACAAAGTGATAGATTCTTGTGAGTACAGACAGACCGTAGCAAGGTCTCATAATCAGCAAATAGCGTTCCTGTGGACTTTGATAGATAAGCACTGGTTTACTAAGAAGAAAAGTTAGAGGACTACATAACCTTATGCACTGCAATATGCACCACACAGACACATTAGATTTCTCTTCCCTTTTCAAGCCTGTACTAGTTTTAGTCAGGCCAAGTTTGTCTCAGGGCTAATAAGTTCATTTATTTGTAATTTGTTATAGAACTAATGATAAACACAATGAAATAGATTTTATCTATTTTGGGCCCTATGCAGTTTATCCACTGGAGTTACAAACAAGATTTTATGTTTTCCTCTAACACTCAACTCATTTTTTGTATATCTTGAATGAAATACTACAGATTTTGTATCAACATCTCAGGAACTGAATATACACCATCTGCTTTCTGTTTTCCCTCAGAATCACATGCTGAGGAAAAATTCACCCCACTGTCTGGAAAAATCAGCCAGCAGATCAGACGGTTAAAACTTCTAATTACTGTAATTACTTCGCTTCAATTTTTTTTGTGACATTTTATTTATCATCAGCTGGATGCTAAACTGTAAAATCAAATTAGACTTCAAAGGATGATTTTCCTTGTATCCATCTTCAGTTCTTTGAGTGGACAGTACTCCAATTAGAATGCAATAATTTTTATTGTCATTTAAGGCATCTTCAAAGTAAACCTGGTAAAGTTAGAAATTTTGTAAAGAATTAGCATGAAATAGGAGAAGCAGAGGAAAGCAGTCCTCAGTAAAATCTACATATGAAGCTTTTTGAATTTACCACTCCTGCTGATGCAGATTTTTTATGAGTGCAGCATGAGGCATCTTGTTCATCCATCAAAAATGCATAGTTACTAGTGGTAGCTATGTGGAAAAACAGTGTTCTGTAGCTGAGATTTTTCTTTATCAAATAGTGTTGTGCTCTTTGTATGCATTGTAGTTTCCATGGAAATAAATAGGAGGCATCGCTTTCAGAATGACTTAAGAATAATACATAGGGGTAACTGGAGAACAGATGCTATCTGCATTCTGGATCCGCCATTATCAATGCATGCAAGACAAACTTGAAATGTCAGAGGAGAGCATCACTACCATAGCAACCAGGGGTCAGAACTCAGGCAAGCATTAGGCAACTCTGGCCTCTGTGGATGTAACGTTCTATAATTTTCATCTTTCTCCAGTATTTTTCCTGTACTGTGGTGCATAGTTAATACTTTCCCAATGAACACTAACAAATGTCTCTACGAAGGTGAACATTTTTACTGTTCACAGCTATCCAAATGCATGAAAATGCCTGATCTAGTTACCTTTCTAAGCGCATTACTACATTACTGCATAAGTCAAATTATTACAAGCATCATTTTTTTTCTGCAGGAAAATCAGCCTTGAGAAATTGACAACATCCACTCTCTTTTTAACTATATTTTGAAAATTAGTGTTATTCATAGATTTCATCTAAAAGAAGAAAAAACTACAGAAAAAAAAAAAAAAAAGCAATGTTATCTCTCAAATACCTGTTACATCTTGAATAAATCCTCAATAAAAACAAACAAACAACCGTTGTGGCTTACCCCACAGGGTGGCTGAGAACCACACAGATATTCACTGACTCCCCTCTTCCCACTGGGATGGGGGAGAGAATTGAAAAAAAAAACAAAGTATAACTTATGCAGTGATATAATACTATTTAATAAGAGAACAGGAAAGGGATAATAGTTACAACTATACATATATATACGAATGTATATAACAAATGATGCACAATAAATTGTTGACCACTCCTCGACTGATACCTAGCTAGCCCTGTGAGCAGCTGAAGAGAGCTAGATGAACTCCCATCCCCTTCAAAACTCCTTTCTCTTCATGTCATATGGTATGGGATATCCCTTAGGCCAGTTTAAGTCAGCTGTCCTCATGCAGTTCCTTCCCAGCTCCTTAGGCCCTTTGCTGTGAATGGTCTTGGCTCTGTATAACATTGCTTAGGAATAACTATAAACATTGTTGTGTTATCAACATTGTTTTTCTCCTAGAACCAAAACATAGCATCATACTGGACCCTCTGAAGAAAACAATTTAATCCCAGATGACACTGAGATTCAAACACATGCCTGAAGCCAGTCTGCTGACAACCTTGGGAGTTCTTCTGTGAGCCATTCAAGTTTTCTTACTTGGGATGTAAACTGAGGTGAGGTGTCAAAAATTGGATGCAGTATTTAAAGTATGGCCTCCCAACAGCCATATGGATGGAAATAAGAATTTCCTTCAATCTATTAGTTATACTCTTCCTAAGATTGTTCCGCATGTAGTTTATTTTATTCATGATAAGAACATTATTGGTTCTTATTCAGCTCACTATTGTCTATAACCAGCTCTGACCCAGATGTTGGATTTTGGACATTTCCCTACTGAAAACAAGGATTCTCTTGATCCAGTCTAAAGATTTTGAGTCTGCTCTTTGTCAGCATCTACACAGCTCAAAGTCTCAGTCAGTTTCTTCATTGAGGCTTGATTCCTTTTAGCATTCAAAGAGTTCTGGTCTGGATTTTCAAAAATGAGAAAATATAGGATGCCAGCTCTTTGGCAATGTTACCCCATGACTGCTCAAATGATTGGTGGTCTCTTGTTTAGACAATGTCACTGCAAAGAACATTATTTGAAGATCTAACATCATATTAAGATGAAAAACAGACAGATGCAGAATTTTGTTAAACTAAATGGAAAGATCTATATCATTAGTAGAAAGAGAACATTCTTCTATGCATTCTTTTTAAAATAAATGGATACAATAACGCTTCAAAAACCATGGACAAATCAACTCTTCATTAACTGCTTAGATGTTTTTCTCCAGTCCTTTCTCCATCTTTCTCATGTCCTGCTCCACTGAACAACTGTGTTTTATTTCTAAGAGATGAATTCCCCATATATTGCCCAATGTTTTTAGTTCTTTCAATTATGTTGTAAATAAGTTGTTGGCATCTGGCAGTTGCTGCTGTGTTTGAAAACAAACAAACAAAAATACTGAACACCTACTTTTTACAAGTAAATCATAGAAAACTTTCCATTTTAAAAAGATCAGTCTCTTGGTACAAATAAAGGTGATTGTGACTCATTCTTAGAGAGATGTTTGAATCTTATGAACTGCCAAAAAAAACAATATAGTAGATTCAGTCCTTCAACAAGAAGTCTTGGCTCGGACTCAATACACCTGAGCAAAAATATGTAATGCTAGGGTACTGCCAAATACTATTTGTCCAATTACCAGTATACTTACAAACCAAATAGGATTTATTATTGCTCAACAAGCTGTATCTGAACAATGTTCAGTAGGTCCAATGACATTAAATGGCTGAAATTCAATTTCACAGTTGCTGGTGGCTCCACTAACTTTAACATAATTCGTTAACATTAATATCTCTTTTTGTCAGATCTCTCAGATAATCTTCTAGAGATGCTTCAAATGGTCACAACAAAAAAATCTGGAATTACTTAGAATTTCAATCTGATTTCCCATGATTCTCTATTTCATTCATAGCAAAAGGATCTGTTTTTTATCCAACTTTATGTATACTGAAAAAAATAGTGTACTGCAATCAATAAGTCACATGTCATTCAATCTTATCCACACCCAGATGTCACGTTACAAACATACCTTTATACAGCGACTTCAGTGGAAACTATTTACATCTTGTTTGGCATTGATGTTTACTGCCATTTGCATGAGATTGGTGGTGATTTGAATTCTGTATCCTGGCTCTAAAGTTTCACTGTAATGGTGAGACAAAGGAGAGGCATGTACATGACTAGTACATGACTGTAGTAGAATCATAGAATCCAAGAATCACCAATGTTGTAAATGATCTCCAAGATCATCCAGTCCAACCTACTGCCAATATTTCCCCACTAAACTATGCCCCTTAGTATAGCATCTAAACTAAACATATATTGTTTAACACCCCTGGAGGGATGACAGGGGTTACTTTGCAAATTAGATAGAATCTAAGATGACAGATATGTATTTGCAAGCTTTATTTCTAGACCACCAAAATTAAAAGTTAGATGAAGCTAGAGAAAAAGTTGGACTACAGTACTGTAGCATTGTAGTATATGTAAAATATATTATTCTTCAACTAAAATAAACAAACAAACAAAAAAAATAAGTCAGGGTGAGGGAGAAGGGTGGAGGGCTGGAAAGCAAGTAAGTCCATCTTCCTTCAAAAGAGACAGTATCAAACAAATTACACTTCATTTTGGTTTCTTGTTTCAGGATTTTAAAAGTTACATAGGCCCGTTGAAATATGCCTTTCTGAACCGAAGATAATTTCTCAGTAATTTGTTAGATATTTTCTGGACAGAATGGCAACATTCACAATCCGCAACCTTATGCTGGTCAGTGAATGAAGAGCAGAATATACTCATTTCTAAATGCAAGAGAGACAAAACAGTGCAGGAACAAAAATCTCAGATTACAGAGAAGCAAATACTACACTAACCAGAGTTTTAGCAGAAGATACTAATTTTATTTTTTTCTCCTTCTTTTATCTCCTTTTCTACATACTTACTTTCTACATACTTACTTACACTATTTTTAATTATTTTTTTATCACTGATGGCGGGGCACCAGAAATGTCAAAGGTGTCAGAATGTGGCTCAACACATATTACAAGTACATAAAGATAATTTTTGCTGGCTTATTTTCCTATCTTTTGTTGAACAATAAACATGAATCTTTAATTCACCAACACATTCAAATACTAGGGAGCTATGAAAAGGAAAAGTACCTATTTGCAGAAATATATTTCTGAGATAGAAGTTTGTCAACAACAACTTTAAACAAATAGAAATGGAACTCAAATCAGTAAAGTTTGGTTATAGGTCATCACCACAATATTTCACTATTTATTTCTGTTAACATCAATAGTGTTGCAACAGTTTTCACTGACTGGCAGTATATTCTTGCTAATTTCACACGGTGCTACTTACAGACTGACCTCCTTCTTTACCAAGTCAAATGAAAGCAAGTACTCAGTATAAAATATGAAGAGACTCTGCAAAGGAACCCAGCTTATTTATTGTACTAACATAAATTCTTTTGTCAGCTACTACCAGCTGATTATTTTTTTCTCATGGCAGTATAATTTTAATTCTCTTTTTGTGTGTATTTTTCTTCACTCTGACATTTGTGGCAACTGATCAGTTGATCAGTTTTTATTTGACGTTACATTGAAGACCAAACCTAAAACTCCATGAATAAATAGATCATAATTTAATGACTGTACATGAAACAATTCAACCTTACTTACTACACTTTTTCTTTCACTTGCACTTTTCCTCCATATTAATATCTGTGAACTCAAATTCTTTCATAGCAATAGTCATGAGAGGTGATTGTACCCATACCTGGTAGGTTTCAAAAGAATAGCAAGTCACATAACTTCACCTGGTTAGACACTGTGATTTTCCCTTCCCAAAGCATGTCAGTCTGGGAAATGTTTGATTTTAATGTTCATTGTTTTAGGATGTGATAATTATAAAGACAAACAACTGAACAGTAGTAAACTGAACTCTAATTTCACCTATTTATAGTGGAAGAGATGACTGAAATAACTGCAATATTAATTGTAGCATCAGAGGTGAAGAGGAGATTTTTTTTGGATTTTATTTCCCTTTCCTCACCTCCAAAGTCACAAATCTGTTTTTTTTTTTCCCTCACCTGATCCATCAGTTGCACTCATGAACAAAAAGGAAACAAAAGCAGACTAGAAACCAAAATCAGTGCTTGCTACACAAATACAAAAATAACATAGACAAACTCACAAAAGGGGAAGAAATATACACAAACAGTGTAATGAACAGATGGGAGTGCTCCCTAATCTGAACCAGGTTTCTTCAGTCTCAGTGAAAGGTAATGGCACACAGCATTAGCAAACTGCTTACTTGACTTCCCTCTTAGCCTTCTTACATGTTTAAAAACAATTCAAATACCAAAATATTATGCACAGATGTGTAGTTTCCATGTTTAATTCTACCTACAGAAGTAGAAATAGAAGTCTGTGATGTTTCTCACAAGGATCCTCAAAAGTATTTTCTGCGACTAGTATTATGAGAGTTGGCCATACCAACTCTGACTTTGGCAAAAAAGAGGACATTCTCCACAGGAAAGAAGAACAGGAAGGGTCAAGGAGATATTCATATAATTTCTTTTTTTAACTAGTACCTCCAGTAATATTGAGCCTAGGCGTCATACTTGTCAGGAGAAAGACAGTCAGCCATAGACAAACTCAGGATTTTAGCTCTAGGGCCAAGTTTCCTCAGAAAACTAACAATGAGAAATGCAGACAAGCTTAAACTTTCCATCTGTCACAGGCAATATGTATGGGTGGAAGGGGGAAAATGGATATAAACACTGGACCAAATATGGTGGCTATAAATCATTTCAACAGATAACAGAAAGAAAGGCTTCAGAAGTGATACACTGCAGTGTTACTTAATCCACCACCACAATATTACACACACAGCTTTGTAGTGATAGTTGCTGCTTAGCAACAACCCTGACATCTTCTCCTCTCTCAAAAGACGAGTACAGGAGTTGCAGGAATACAACTCAGAAAACTATACTTCTTTTTGTAAAAGCATAACTGTATTCTCACCAGACTGCACAAAGCTGAATTTACTTCAGTCTGTGCTTGAATGAAGAAGTGTGTGTATGCATGTATATTAACTCTCACATACCTACCTACCTTCTACATAGCAGTAGTATTATCCCAGTCTACATTTCAAAATCTCTTTTTTCCTTATTTAAGACTGAACACTGGATTTCCTGATACGAAACTTGTTTAGTCCTGCATCAGGTAGGATGTGAACTGAAAAGAACCCAGTATAAGAATTTACCACCTCAGTCCTCCTCTTTGCCTCTTTTGAAGACAATATGATGCTTGCATTTTTCCTGCAATCACAAACCTCCCTCATTACCACAGCCTTTTAAGAGAGAGAAACTTCATGTCAACCTTAGTGAGCAATGTCAACTTTCCATTTGCTGCAATATGTGCATGCTCCATCTGTTTAAGTATTCTCTTTCTCTATGTCCCCTAGAAGTTGTGTTTTATTTCCAAAGATTCTGTCATTAGGTTCAGGGACCCAGGAATGTGAGAGGACACCTTTTCGGTAAAAATGGAGATAAAAGAAGCATTCAGTATCTCAGAGTTCTCCATTTCCTTTGTCACTAGGTCCCCTGACACATGAGCAGAAGGTGCAGAGTTTTTTAGCTTTCTTTTTATTGCAAATGTACCGTGCCATAAAACAAGTAAGGTACTTAAGTCTGGCAGTCATTAATTCTGAACACGGTTATTAATCTTGTTAGCATGTTAAGCACCACAAGGTCCAATTCCTATTCATGTACTTTCAGGAAATGCAAATGTAATTTGGAGCTACTAATGGCAAAGAAAAAAACTGTTACTTCTGTTGTTCATACATCTATTCTAGACCAGGAACATAAAACTGACTTACTGGTAAGTGAAAGGAAAAGGGTATTTGCACGTCAACCTCAGGATTTAGCTGCTTCTACAAGGACTAGGCTAGGTCCTGTCAACTTTCTTCAACATTTAAAGTTGTCAAGTTGACTTATTCAAATAGGGATCAGAGGAGGGAAGAAAGGAATTTGTATCTTCTCGTGAAGCATCAAGTGTTTAGCAAAGCTGGATGAAGCTAAACCAAGTGACATTCAATTGACCCGATGTCTAAAATAATTCTGAGGTGTAAGACTTTCAGTAATATCTCTCCCATTTTCCTGCTCAAGGTGAAGCTGATCAGTAACTCTGAGGTCAGGTAAAAAATTTTCTCCAGCCTAAACATTAATCATCCTAAGCAATGGGGATTTTACACTTTCACTGAAGGATCATGTTGGTGCTGCCCTGTATGATTATTTGTGTCTGTCTCATTTAATCTATTTCTTCCTACTGCAGTCATCTGTGGTATCTCTGTCTTCCTCTACTCCTCCTGTGGTCAAAAGCATTTAAGCTGCTGAAATGTTCCAAACCCAATTAATGTGACTTCCTGCTAGCCTACTCGCTAGCATTGCTACAGGTCGATAAAGCACATCTCTAACAGTATAAGGTGAATTCTGTTTTTTTGTCAACAGCAGGAGCACACATTCACCACCATTACCTAACTTCTTAATATACTGCTGAACTCTTCCTGGGAGTGAAATTTCTCCACAAGAGGGAATAAACTGTAAATAATGTCAAAAGTAACTGGAAAAGATATATGCTAAGCAAGGAGCAAATGGAAGAAGCCAAGCTAGCTGCGAGGTTGTATGCATGTCAGTGAAAGCACTATCATTTTGCAGTAACAGAGAAACATGAAATTGGGCTTATGGCTCAGTCATGTGCATCCAAAAAATAACAGTAAGGGCAGCAGGAAGTAAATGTTACTTTACTTTGCTGGCAGGAAAGCAAATTCTTGAAAGTACTCAATTCCCTGTCAAAATGCAATTCAACACAGTTCAATAAAACTGCTACTTACTAAATAATGTCAAAAGAATATGACTCTAAAAAGTAGTTCACCAGGCAAGAGGCACTTTTTCAAGGCAGTGTTTATTTCTGAGTGTTTTCTGAATCACATGGTAGGCCACTACTTCAACCTAAACAGAAAACTATTCACACTGTGTGTTAGCCTTCAGACTCTCAACCCTCCCTTAGAGTTGATGTAGTTAGCTTTGGCTGAGACCTTTGCAATACACTGGAATATCATATCTGTAAGTGGAAATGAAATGCCTGTCCTCAAGGACATCCATGTCGGGCCATCCACAGTATTTAATTAGCAAACCAATTCTGAGCTACATTTACTTGCTACTTGGCCTCATGAGCACAAATCCAAAGAGGAAATGGCAAGTAAAGAAACATTTTAATTACAAAATATGGTTAATTTGATTCAAAATTTGTAGAATGTTCACAGAAAATAAAGCTCTGCATGTTAGAATATTTAGAGCAGAAAATTTCTAAGGAAATCAAATGAAGAAATTAATTATTATACTAACAGCTAGGATAAAGTAAGAAAAATTTGACTGCCTTAAAAATGACTAACAGCTTCAGTGCAGAGAGTATGGAGAACAAACTAACTTTGTGGCACTGTATTAGAAATACTGGGTTTTAAAGATGTCTTATTCATCAAGAATGATAGCAGTTTGTGATTGCATTTGTTTCAAAATGCAATAAAAATGAACTCTGGTATCAATGAGATGTTTCTTTGCACTACTTTCAATACAGAGTGTTTAATAATTGATCCAGAGTGTCACACTTTTTAAAACAGACCATTCAAAACCAGTGAAAAAGCCATAATTTCTTTTCTTCCTTCCCTTTCCTTCCCTTTCTTTATCTTTCTTCCTTCCTTCCCCCCCCCCCCCCCCCCCCCCCCCATTCCTTTATCTTTCCTTTTTAAAAATTATTTAAACTGTACACAGTGAACAGCCCAAAAAGTGGCTCTGTGCCTGATGACATACATGGTGCAAACACAGACTGTTCTTGCAGGCCATCAGCCTTCCTTCAGAACTTTGCATAATGGACTTGTTCTCATAATGGTATCAGAAGTATGTGAGGATATTCCAATACTGCCTCTAAACGTATTTGGTGACCCTCTTAAAAAAGCATTTCTTAGATTAAATAATTACATTAAAAAATCCATTTAGTGCACAGTAAAAAAAAAAAAGAAAATATTAAATGGTAAAACACATTTTGCTAGATAAAATACTGATAAAACAAACACTAAAAGTGCAAACTCAAGAAAGTTAATTAGGTAGGTTGAAAGAAAAGAAAGGAATATCAATTATGTATTTAAAACAAACAAACAGACAGCCTCTCACAATTTGCAAACTAATTTCCTGACTTTTCTGCCTGAGTAATTGTTTTCAAGCAAATGGATTTTAGTATTGTTCTTTCTTGAACTGGGCAGTTAGCTTTTATTTGACACTTTGCAAGAATAGAATTGTGGAATCATAGAATCCTTAGAGCTGGAAGGGACTTCTGGAGGCCACTGAGTTCAACTTCCCTGCAATGAACAAGGACACCACAGCTAGATCAGGTTGCCCAGGGCCTGATCCAGCTTGCCTTGAATGCCTCCAGAGACGAGGCATCAGCTGTATCACTGGACAACCTGTTCCAGTGCCTCACCACCCTCACTGTAAAGGACTTCTTCCTTCTATCCAATAGTGTACATGATAAACAAGAAGACATTAAATGCTGATGGGTTACCTGGCAAGGTTTTGTTGGCAGCTAGGAGACAAAGGAGTGGAAAAATGTGCAGGCACCCAGGTCGGCACAGGAGAACAGGAGGAGATCCAGGCAAGGAGCAGCAGCTCCCTGCAGCCCAGGAGAGGCCCACAGAGGAGCAGGCTGTCCCTTTGCAGCCCATGGGCACCACATGGAGCAGATCTCCTCATGCAGCCACAGAGGAGCCCGTGGGGCGGTGGTGGATGAGGCCTGAAGGAGGATACAGATTGCAGACATCCAATGCAGGAGCAAGTTCCTGGCAGTGCAGTAAGAGGAGCCCACAGTGGAACCAGAGGTCTGGTATGAAATGGAGCCCATGTGACTTCATTTTTCTTTTAAATTGGTAATAATTTAAACTAATCTTCCCCAAGTCTAATCTGTTTTGCTTGTAACGGTAACTGGTAAGAGATCCCTCTGTGGTTATCTTGATCCACAGTATTTTTCATCTTGTTTCTTCCCCAGAATTTGTCCTGATGAGGAAGGGAAGTGACAGAGTTCTGGGCAACATGCAGTCAGCCAAGATCAACACAATACAGGTGACTATAATCTCTCTAGACTTCTAATTTTATTTAGTTTTTATTATTTTTGTTTTCAGGAGTTTGGAGGATAGCGAGGTAAATGAAACATGGAAAAATGATTCCCTAAATACTACAAACAGTAAACAGGTAGCTTCAGCTTTCCTTCTCAAAAATCCCCATGTCTACTAATGTGTAATCCTGTGTACTCAGAAAATCTGCCACTCCTCATGGTGATGCTGATAGCCATTTATCCAGGATTTCTGATAGATTTTATTGATTCTAACAGTAGCTGTTAGGCTTTAAGTTAAAGTTAAATAGTATCTTTTATCTAACACCAGGTTAGTTCAATATCTTTTCTATTGGAGAAAACAGTTTCTTTGAGGTAACTCAAAGTAAATTTCCACATTGAGGAATGAAATACATAAAAAAAAGTCCACTTGTCCTTTCACTCTACATCTGCCAGGGACAGAGCAGTGCAAGTGGCTGGAAGGAGATAACGCAGTAAGCCAGCAAAGCATTTATTTATACATTCAGGCCCACAGACAACCACTGATCAAGCTTTTATTGCTGCTGATATTTGCAGTGACAGAAAGAAAAACTGAATTTTCTTCTTTGATCCTGGAAATATGTGCTTGGCAATACTTCCTATCTTTCACAAATACTAATGTGCCTCCACATTTAAGATCTGCTGGATAATAGTTATTGGAAATTCCAATAATAAAGCATGAATGCAAGCAAGTAGTAAGCTCTTGCTACAATATTTTCTGCACTTACTGAAGGCAGATTGGCAGAAGAGGTGCTTAGTGGGGCACGATATTACCTCTTAGGAACTCTGAAGAATTTTGCAGGAAAGCATTGGCTGTATTTTAATGATCAGAAATGCCTCACAGCTATTCCACAGCCTGACAGATAAGAGACTTCTCTCCCCATCTGCCTCTTCATCTACTCAATATCCATCAGTTCATCTACATGATATGATCATAACTGCTTTCTTAGAGTGAACAGCAGTGTATCCTGTTTTCTTAGTCAGTGCAGTTTGAGAGATATCTCAAAGACATGGCTAGAAAGAATAGGAATTGATGTTTTATCTGATGGCCAGTCTTACCCAAGGCTAGAAATGTTTTATACCCAACTATTTTTCACAAGCAATCATTTTATTTTATTTTTTTAAATCAGCTTCTTATGCAAAAAGAGACATTGAGCTTTAACATTTGAAACAATTTGAGATCATGCCCTATTTTTTTTCCTACTTTTGCTGTTCTGTTACATCCCATGTGATTATCTTACTAATCATTTCACATTTCATTTAATCATTTTACAGTGAATTGAAGCACTGAGATATTTCTCTCCTTTTATCACTGTAATATTACTTGGACCATCAGAAAGAAAAGAATGAAAATAATTACAAAGTAGGCTTTTGTGAGGGAGGAGGGATTTATCTATAAAAACAAGATGTCATACTGCTAAAGAATATACAAATATATTTTGCTAATACCTAAAAAATGGATGGTGGGAGTTACAACCTCAAATTCACACATGCCTTAAATGAAGAATTTATTAGTCTTTCAACACATTCAGTAATTAATCATGTGACTATGCTTCAGCAGAACAACCTTGCAGGCCAAGGAACAGCCAGAATATCCAATCTGAGAACTCTGTGTGGCACTCTTGAAAACAAACGTATCAGAAAGAAGCAGAAGACGCAATCATTATTTGCTACAGTCTATATCTATTCTAAAGTTTGGAATTCAGGTTTCCATGTTTCTGAATGAAACTGGTGGAAAATATATCCATATACTGTTGTAACGTTTCTTCCAGACATCAGTCAGAACCTCAAGTCTATTACCAAAAAAATGCCAAGAAATTAACAGAGTTTATAGATGGTTTTCTCTGCCAGTGAAAGGCTTAGTTCATTTTGTCAGAAAACACACAGTATTTAATATTTTTATTCACATGCCTTGAAGTCCACTGAGTTGCATCATCCACTAATTGCAGTTACAGGCCACCAGAAGTTCTGATGCATTGTCAAGGAGGCAGAGGTATTCAGGAAGAACCAAAGCAGTAACTGCTGCAGATTTTATTGAATACTTAATACAAGTGATTATGCAAGTATGATTTCAAGTATCCACGTGAAATGTGTCTGGCTTCTTCAAGCAATACAATAGCAATTTTCCATTTTTCTGCCACCTGCTCAGGTGACTGCTTTCAAAGCTGTCTCTTATCAGGACTCTCTTATCACAATACTTTGAATCACATGAGCAGGCTGCAAGAACACATAAATATGTATGTGTTTAGAGTATTCTTACACACATTTGGTATTCCTGCACACACAGACAAGCAGACAAAACACATGTAAACATTCATTACGTTTACAAAAATACATTTCCAAACCCATGTAAAAAAAGTCCCATTATGTTCTGTACCTGGCATATGCATTTTCCTTCCTTAATGACTATACTACTATCCAAAAATCAAAGTGTCGCATCATGATTTTTATTTTATTGAATAAAAACGAATGGTGATTATTATTACAAATACTTTACAATTGAAATAATGAATATGTTTCTCTAGATATTAGTAAAGATTAAAATGCAAACAGCATGGCTTTATTTACTTATTTAAAGTGCAGCAGCTGCACAATACTTCAACCAGATTTTCAGCTTTCACAGCTGAGTGAAAGGAGACGATAAGATATGCCATCCTTCTTTCTTATGAAATTTAATTTTCAGCACAACTGCTAGCAACAAAGATTACTATTTATATGAAAAAGAAAGGGTGAAACAGAGTGGAGGGAAGGAGGAAGGAAGGAGAGAAGTCAGAAGGAGGGAAAAGAAGGAGGGAGGAGGGAAAGAAGGGAGGGAGGAAGGAAGGAAGAGCATTCCACTCTGATTATCACTGAAAACAATAGTTATTGCATTTTATTTAACTCTAATATATGATGTCAGACTGCTGCAAAAGTTATGCAGGAAAACAAGTTCACTTGACTACATAAACACAGACCCACTATTCTTACACATATTACTTTCCAGTACCCTCTTGTTCCCACTCTTAATAAAGCATAAGCCTTAACCTTCTCCTTGACAGATTTTAAATTTAAACCTCTAGCGTCACATTGAGGCTATCAGTCAGCCTTAAAAATTCTGTTCCTCATCATAAACCATATGAATGCCTAGGAACTCATTTCTTATGTCAACAGAAACCTTCCCTTGAATCTCAAGCCTTGAAGCAAATCTGAGATCAGTTTTTACCTTGTCTCTTCTGTCCACTGTTCCAGAAGCAATTCTCTAGTTGCTAAACTTCTGACATGATTTGATCTGCAGTATAGTAGACAGCAACATTCCTTAATATATACACACATATATATACATGTAGATCCTGTTCTGGTTATCAACACTAATCAGGATTCTTCCAGATAAATCCCTGTTATTCAGGTTAATATTTTGATTTACAAAGCCTTGCATCCCTAAGAAAAAAAACCACTATTTTTTAAAATATTCAATTACAATGCGTATTTGATATGCAGTAATCACTTCGACCTTAAACTAAATGTGATCCTGATTTGCTTCTGTACCTTTGGCATATGCTGTTACTGTAGAGTATAATCTTATAAATCTTATATAATCTTATAAATCTTCTTTACTAGCTGGAATTCTTTCTACCAGTTTTCTATTGTATTAGAAAATCTTAGAACCATAGAATGGTCTGGGTTGAAAAGGACCACAATGATCATCGAGTTTCAACCCCCCTGCTATATGCAGGGCTGCCAACCACTAAAGCAGGCTCTCCAGAGCCACATCCAGCCTGGCCTTGAATGCCTCCAGGGATGGGGCATCCACAACCTCCTTGGGCAATCTTCTGCTAATACTTCACATGTGTAAAATTCCATGGAGCTTAGTAGTAATTTGCCATGAATTTAAGAGGACTAGGCCTATATTAAACAATAAAAAGCTAATAGAAGTTTAGTGACAACAATAGAAAGAAGATACCCATTCCCACTGGTCTATCACACCAAATGCCAAATCCAATATCCACAAATGTGTACAGAAATAAAAATGAGAAAAGAATGCTCTTCAGACCAATTCTGGAGTTGCACAGTTTGATCCAGCAGCTTCATTCAGCAGAAGAAGGTTGAGTACTGCTTCTGGGGGGCTCAGCTTAGATGAGAAATGAATTGCTTTTCAGACTCTTTAGTCATCCACAGTTGACAACGTTTGCAGTTTGATAAATGGCATTTATTCTTCATTTGCTATCTGGCAATTTACATTGGGAATAATACATTTTAGAAAGCTTTGATTTTATTAATTACAGTGGAAGCAGCTTTTAAACTTCCTGTGATATACACCCATGTTGACTAAATCATTCCAAAAACAAAAAAGCTCAGCTTGTCATCAGCAGAGCCAACGGATGCAGACATTGAAAAGGTTTTAGCTTTACTTGGAAGAAGGGTAATTTATTATAAATGAGACATGAATATCAATTAAAAGTAATATATGAAAAAAAAAAAACCCGAAGAATGAAGAATGAAGGCAATACAGCATGCTTCCAGTCCTTTATCTGTAACCAGAAGAGAGAATTTCTATCTATTGTGTCAGCTGTGCAAGAGACTTGAGACTAGAGAATACTCTAGAAGGAAAATAGGAAATCTTAATCTAAAGCGTCTCATTCAAGAAATTCCTCTTAGTCCTACTTAGAACAAGAGTTACTACTGCAAAGCTATGCCTTTTTTTTTTCTTTTTCAGATGGAGTTTAGAATTCCAAATGAAATTTATCCTGTTGCTGCTTTGATAGAGAATTCAAAATTGTTTTCTGCAGATTTGTATTTCTAATTTCCTTCCATGTAAGGTGGCAGAAAATAATAAAACAGAAAAAAAAAATACTGGAATACAAAGACAATATGCTACAGAGAACAAATGTATTACTTTGTTATGTTCCAAAAGTGAGTTTTACATCTGTTATATTTCATCTCAACTGTGTCTTACTCTGTGATTTCTCTATTTTATGCCTCTGACTCTTTCTCATACAAAAGGAGTGCTTGCAATGGCCAACCAAACTGCATGACAAGAACAAAACAAAAAAATTACAATAAGCCAGTACAGAACTACAAATCAAAAACTCAGTCACACTAATGATATTTTCACATTGCCATTCAGAGCTAAATGGAGTAATACTATGCTGGGAACATAAAATAATAAAAGAATAAATAGAAAAAGGAAGAGAGTAACTTTTCATTATCTTCTTCCACTTGTCAGAAATGTATCCCATGTCAAGATCAACAAGCAGAATCATTATAAGGACTAAAGTAGGACATTTTGTTATTGACTATTGAAAGATGATGGTTCACTAACTCCATATTCCTACAAATGGAGAGAGACAATTATTTCTGCAGGCAATTTAATAGGACTTGAGAGACATGAATCTGAATTATTCCTCTATTTAGTTTTACAGGGCATGAAAGTTATTTATTTCAGCCTACTAAGACTGTTGCTCAGCTCATCTTTCCCTAGAAGGAAAAACAGTGAGTTATATATTTTCTTATTCTATGTGTTGTAAAAGAAACATTCAAGTCTAATCCTCTTTCCATCTTCTAAAGACAGCATCCTACATAAAAGAATAGACCTAAACACATCTTTACCACTTCTCATAAGAAAGGCAGATTTTCATGTGATCTTGATAGCAAATCAGACACCTAATTAAAAATAAAAGGTGCCAAAATATAAAGCAAAAACTATAAATTCCAGTTCTATATTATTGCAAAATACTATTGTTTTTTGTTAAATTTAAAGCTAAATTAAATAGAAACAAAGATGTATTTAAAAATCTACACCTTTTCCCGAAAATGGATGAGCAAGCACACTGTTCATAGAAAAAAAGGTCTTTAAAAAAAAAAAAAAATCAGATTATATTTTAAAAATCTAGAGTGTATTTAACTAAAAATGAACTATTTCTATTCCATTAAGGTGAATAATGATTTCTTAAACTCTCTTCTCACACAGAGCTAAACCCTGCTGATATTTATTGTGGAAGGATATTGTAGCTTATTCTTAGCAGAAGCATTAGGAATACTGACACCCACTAGCTAAGTCTAACAAGCATTTGGTTGAAAGTAAGAATCATCTACTGCTTTTAACTTACTTAGGCTCTTAAGATTTTACAGAAACAACCACTGCTTCTGGAATTTATTTATTTATTTATTTAAAGTGCTAATGAGATTTGCTTCTGCTTTAATGTACAGAACAAACTGGTCAGCTGGTCAGAAGATCTGATAGCAATCTAAGACATGTTGAAAAAGGTGGAGTCACTAGCAGCCCACCTAACTTTTTGGATACTGCACTACATTTTGATACTGCAGTTAGCCTAAGTAAGTCAGATCCTCCCAGTGATTTCCCTACCTAAGAGAAGATACTTCTCTTCAGGAGATATTTTGTCTTCTGTATCTTAGATTCTTTTACTAAGATGAAACAGCTCCATTTCTCTCTATTGAAAACAAAGGGAGCCAGAGACAACTTGTTTAGAGTCAAGACAACAGAATGTAGAAACTTAAATTGATGAACAAAATCTCATTTCTCCACTTTGAGAGATTTTATAACTATGGAAGGGGGCACTTAAAGAAAATAAAATATTATGTGTGCCATGAACACCACACACTATTTCAGATCAGCCTGCTTGCTCTACCCCAGACAACTTTACTATCATGTCATATCTGCTCTCTACCCTCTCTTTTCTAGGGACAACTCTGACTACACTTTTGTGACTTTAAGTGTTTGTTCTCCCGCTCCTCCCACATTTGAAACATGGAGCAGGTTGCACTTTGGTTTCCTCTCTCTGTTTTGAGGTCAAATGTGAAAGGAAAGACAGCAAGGAATACAGAAGCAGACCCATCAGTCTCAAATGAGACAACTCAGGGAAAAAGGAGGACACCTGAGAAGACCTGTATCTTTCTTCTCTCTTTCTATTCTATGTAAGGATCTCCTGAGGAGAGCAAAAGCATTTTTTCCTCACTTCTTTCAATAGTTTTGCCTAATTGCTTTCTGCATTTGCAGTGCCCCCTAGGGACATCGTCAGTTACTGTTTCCTTCTCTAATAGCATACATCAGCATTCTCATCACAATTGCTGGATATTTAACTTCTCAAAAATTATTTCCTTACTGCTTCCCAAAGGAATACCTCCCATTTTAATTTATTACATAGACAGCAAAAAGGAAAAGGAGTACCTCTTTGAGAGTCAAAAATAGAAAGTTACTCCTGGGTGGCAAAAGTGACTGAAATTCCCAGATTACAAGGACAATCATTTAAAACTGTTCTTTCCCTTATCTTGTATCTTGCTCAAGGGTTTTGTGCCAGGGAAACTCTAGCCATTATATCTGTGAAATGTTTAATGAGTGAACATCCAGACTTATTTCTGAGCTGCTTTAAATAAGAAGAGACTGAGACTCAGTATCTCTCAGTGTATGCTGGAAGAGGTGCTTCAAATTCCTTTTTGCTTTTTTATCTCACACACAAGGAGTGGTACAATTAAGCATAAGGTAGAACTTTTCAATAATTATTTGAGTAATATTCATTCAAAATTTCAGAAACTTCACCACAGAAAATTGCTTAAGGAAATTTCCTCTACATTTTACAGTCTCTGAAATGAGTGACTTATTTCTGTTCATTCATCTGGATGCACTCCATACAGGTGAATTATAACACCAATGACTTGGAAAATTCAACTGTAACTGAAAAGTCCTTTAAATTACTTTAAACAGGAAGAAAGTGAAACTTATTGATAGTTACCATAGAAATAAAATGGCATGAAATTATGTGGAAAAATGCCAATGAAATGTACGTTTGATGGCAAGAATTTTACAAACATTCTGTGCAAAACTGGTGTTGATGAGGGACTAGCTTTTAGGGAGATAAAACATGAGTCATATTACAATAGGATATATAAATGAAATAGTAAAGAATACACAGTCAAAATGTACCATGAGGAGGGGATTTTGAGACTACTCACAGTGAACCCTTCTGGATAATATTAATTAATGAAAAGCATAATTCGCATGGCAACATGTATGTTAATTGTAAAAACTGTACTAAATTGTTAATCTAGTCTACATGGTTTCAGTGATAGATACATTAAAGGTCTTGGATAAGGGAGGGTGACAGGATCAGATTTCTGCCTGTCTTTTCACTTCAATGTACTCATTTTTCGATGGTGAAAGGGATTGTCTAGGGATGATTCATCATATCACAGTGGATAGAAATTGATATGAAATCTCTGCTCTGACTATTGCTAGCTGATTTGCAGCATGGTTTGAGCCTGGAGTATCAGCATTATACAAGTTCTTTCCCTGTCAGTCAGATTGATTGAGAATAGCCAGAAACTTCTCACTGATCATCAGAAATCTACTGCATCAGAAATGTGTTACTAAGAAAGCCAAGAGCTTTTGGTTTCCCATTTCATTGTTTGTTTCCTTTTTTTTTTTTTCTCCTATATATTTGTAAAATGTTTAGCTATTTTATGTAAAGTTATAGCTGTGCTATTTATTTATCATTCAGTTATACACTATTTCTCTGTCTTTTTTCCTCTCTACCCTCATTTTACTTTCTTTTCTGCTGCACTGGCAGTTATGCCTCTAATAATTCAGCTTAAAAGACAGTCTTAGCTGGGTACTGTGAGAATTTTATTGACTTGTTCCAGATGGCCTCATATAGCAGAGAGCAAAGCAGGTCTCTTGCAAAAACCTTAAAGCAGTGTTTGCTCACTGAAGTCAGCACAGTCCTAGGACTGCAAAAGAAGAAAGAAAATACCAATAGACAAATGAAGCCATTAAAAAACAGCATTGGGGGAAAAAAATCCCTCCCCCCCCCCCCCCCCCCCCCAAAAAAAAAAATGCACAAACCAACCACAAAACAAAAATATAGACTAAGTTATATATAGTTCTCTTTTTGCAACTGATGAGTAGATCCCAAATGGATTCAGTGATAAGTAGCCTTCTTCCACAGGTACCAGATGTATTTAGCAGTTCTGTTATCTCAGGCAAAGGGGACCCAGTATGAAGCTACAGAGAAGTGACAGGTATTCTACCATGGGACAAATAAAGCTGAAACGTGTATGTGGCTACAGGGAGTCATTTCAGGAAGAGAGTAAAGAACATGAATAGAAGTATGAAAGCATCTGGAATCAAGGTGGGCAGGATGAACCAAGTAACATACCTCTGTAACATAGAGAACATACCTGAAAACCCCCTGCACTCTCAGGATTTCAAAGTCTAGGCAGATTCCCTATCATTAGGAAAATAATGAATAAGAATTGACAGGATCACTGGCCTGGAAATAAACAATTAGAAGAAAGACAGTGGAAATACATATAAGCTGTTGAAATGGAACACTGAAGGAAAAATGAAAAGTGAACATGCCTAGAACATAGCGCTAGCTGACAGCAGAACTCACCAAACAAAAAGACAATGTACTGTTTCCTATGTAAATGAGAAGTAACAATACAGAATACAATACAGAATTAAATGTAGAAAACGTAGAAGAATAGGAAGAGACAGGACAAAGTACAGCAACAGAAAACACAGATACCTTGTTTAACAATAGCCAGTAATCTTCTGGCTAGAGCTCAGATTTTTATATTCATGTGCAACATAGAGATATTTTTATGAGACATAATCAAACATATTGTTTCTGGACTAAAATAATGTTAGAATCTTTATTATCACAAGGAGAGATCACTATTAGTATACTAAAAATAAAAAAGTAAAAAAATTGCATGGAATTACCAAGCATCTAACATGAAAATTATTGCATGAAGGATGTGCAGATAGGACTCTGGGAATTCAGTGGGCTAAAATGTATTTATTTTAGTTTTGATCCAAAGACACCTCACACTCTTCTTAAAATTCATCCAGGATTTTGACTATTTTTTAACTAAGGAACTCAGGGAAATAACAATATTTTGCAAGTAATGTTCTATTAAAACAAAATGACAGAAGAGAAGGGTACTTCACTGCAGGCTTCCTCAAATGCAGACACTATAATAGTAATTTCCATATGAGATGAAATTTGAGTGCAATAAATGGAGAATGGTACCGGAAAACATGAAGAAGTTGTGGTAAACAAGAAGAAAAGCAGTAGACAGACAGGGCTTTATTGATACAGTGATCAAAGTCAGTAACTGTCTACTGCTTGCTTGCTCTTTGAGCATTCATGGTGGAAGAAAAAAAACATTGTACTTTTCAGTTTTAAGCAGAAGCAGACATCTAATGTTTTTTGCCCTTATAAAAACTGCTCAGCCTGTTGTGGCAACAACATAATAGAGGGTCTCTACTTCCACAGTTGTTTTTTACACAAATTACTGAAAAAACAAAAGGTGGAAATAATTTCCTTGTACCTCATGAATTAAATTGCATCTTCTACTGAGGTCTTATTTACTTTAATTGACAACACAATAGACTGCAACATTTTGTTCACTGAGCACTTTTATAAACTAGAAGATTACATTAGAAGTGGTAATGGAATTTTAACTGCAGGAATATAAGAGAGTTACAAGGGTGCATCAGCAGAACTGCAGTACATTAAACATCCATTGTTTTGTTTGATAAGTAGAAACACAGACACTAAAATGAAAACGTGGTCAAGAATGAGTGTAATTAAAACATACTCTTTTGTATCAGTTAAAGATATATTGCAAATCAAATGGCTATATACATGCTTGCCAAGTGCCTTGTTAAGAACAATTTGCTTTCTTGTAATTGGGCTTTATGAAGAGCCTCTACTGATACATATTTTATAAAGTTGCATTTTTCCGCATATGATTTCTCAGGCTTTTTATGTTTGCTTACTGTGGTAAAATATCAACTTGTATTCACCATTATCATACTTCTGGAAGTTGTAACAGTATGTATGTATGAAAATATAACACACATGTATTAGGATTATGATTTTGGACAAAAAATGTACAGAAGAAAAGAAAGATTTACCCACTGAGCAGCAACGATTCACTTGGCAGCACCATTCATATTACCAGCTGTCTTTTCAGGATGTCATAATTCTGCTACCAAACCCAAGCTCAGCTGCTTGCCCATGAGCTACTGCACAGCCAGAGGAAGCTCCTAGAGCTATTCTGGGCACTGCATTACTGAGCATGAGATGCATTTTCTGCAAACTTGTGGTTGGACTTGTAGGATCAGGCAGCCTAGCGATTACAGTATAAGAGTACTGTATTCTGTCCACGCTTTGAATGTGTGGAAAAATATTTTTTTCCAAGTTTTTCTTCTTATTGGAGTAGTTGGTATTTTGGTGATTTGCTTTCATACCTTAAATAAAAGGTTTATATTATGAAGAATTTGAAAAAATCTCTTCTCTCCAGGGATGTATCTCTATAGTAGACATGAACATACTGATTATCTTTAAACAAATCTGATATGAAACAAGTCTTTAAAAAGCTTTTGCATGTTCTGTTACTGAATCTATTGCAGTAGACTGCGAAAGAGTGGACAAGTATTTATTAAATCATGTACATTTGTACATCAACCTAGTGACTGTGACAGAGATTTGGAAAATAAATGTTTTTATATTTAAAGTATTTTGTTATAATTCTGTAATAGTTAAGGATATTTCTAGTTCACTACTTAACCACAATCCTCAGTAAAGTAAGACTAATTTTATTTTGGCTATTTTTATACAGAAACAAGGAAAGTAATTCAGCAGGAATGGACCTTAAAAAGAAACATGTTAGTATTCCTTTCACATTTTCCTTCATGATAACATTTATAATATTTATGTAATCATTTTCTTAATGTGACACAATACATGCTGCAAACAGAAACAGTTTGATCAGAAACAATTATATTTTAATATGATTTACATTTATCATTTCTACCTTGTGTCCATGGGACTTTTATTTAGTATAGTACAAAAAATTTTCCAATTAAAATAAACAAGTATTTAATGCCCTTATGTTATGTTTTCATTTGTCCATTCTTGTGTCTTGTTTTGTTCAGCTAAGAAATCAATGATACAACATATTCCACTGGCAATAATAACTAAAGAAAACCCTTTTGAACCAGAAGGTTTGGTATTAAAATCTCAAAATTGAATGTACTTTAGCAAGGAGTAAAATGAGATCTGTGGCATATCTTGTGTAAGCTATAGAGGGGCTGCATTAGAATCAGCGAAGGAAATATCCATGACTACAAATGGTGTCTTTCTAGTCTTTGCATGAGTTCAGAAGTGGCAACATTGGATTTACTGTCCCAGTCCATCATATACAATAACAACCAGTTTCTTGAAAAATATATGTGCCATGTGCAATATGTAATACAAAGTTTTGATGATGTGTATACAGGTAATCTTATAAGTGAGGCAGTTTGTTAATTTATATATACAGTACTTTTATACTGTAACCACTTGGCTGCCTGTTCCTGCAAGTCTGAACATACTCAATTGGTAGCATATGCATCTTAGTGGGAAAGTTGGTATAAACACATTAGCAGAGAAACACTGGAATCTGCCTTGTCAATATAACAGTATTTACCAACACAGCAGGGAAATCACAGTCCTGATCAAGCTGCAGTATATGCAGACCTCAGTATCAGAGTAAAATGTCCAATTTCAAAATGCCCTGTACAAAAGAAATGCTACCACAATCTAAAAAAAAAAAGGAAAGGCATGCCATAAATCCATTTCCTTACCCTTCTCAGTATAGAAGAAAATCAATAAGCATCTGTAAAGAAACACTTGATTTACAGCAGCAGAAATGACTGGTCCTTAAGTTACAATGCATACTCATGTATAGGCAGCGTATGTCAGACTTTCTCCAGTATAGACCTTGAATGCTCTCTACACTGAATCTTTACAACCTCATCAAATAAGTAATTGTCTTTTTTCTCCAGAATTCTGGCCTTGTTCAGTGACTCCACAGAAACAAACCATGAGCAAACTCATGGAAGTTGACTGAGAGATCAACAAATCTCTCCCTTGCATGTGCTTTTGTCTTAGTTTCAGCTGGGACAGTTTTCTTTTCATAGTGTCTGGCATGATGCTATGTTTTGATCTTAAGAGAAAAACAATGTTGGTAACACACTGAAGTTTCCAGTTGTTACTGTGCAGCACTGTACAGAACCAAGGACACTTTGTTTTTCTCAATTTCTTCCAAAGTGGGGGGAGGGGTATGCACAGGGAGCTGGGAGGAACAGAAGGCCAAGGAGAAGGGAGGGGACAAAATCAGGACATCTGACTTAAACTAGCTAAAGGGATATTCCATGCCATATGACATCATGTGGAAGAAAAGTTTCATGGGTGGGAGTTTTTTTTTTTCCTTCCTCTTCTAGGAGGTTAGCTAGATAATGGTTGGTGAGTGGTGAGCAATTGCTTGTGTATCACTCGTTACATACATTCATATATTTATCTAGTCATAACTATTATCCTCTTCCTTTTTTTCTATCTTAGTAAACAGTTTTATCTCAAATCTCGAGTTCTACTTTGTTGTTGTTTTTTTTTTTCAATTCTCTCCCCCATCCCACTGGGAAGGAGAGGAGTGAGTGAACAACTGTGTGGTGCTCAGCCACCTGCCAGATTAAACCACAACAGCTTTTCACTTCCTTATGTTGTCACACAATTATTCATACCATAAAACTTGCACTGTTTGACACACTAAGTGTTAGTACTTCTAAAGTGTGGCTCGTCTTCATTTTTCTGTATGATTTAATATCACCTTTCCCTTCTAAGGGGAGAGAGAATAGAAATAACACAGAGAGAGAGTTTATCATGTCTCAGATCATGCACAAAATTACTTTGGAGGTTGCCTAACTGTTAGTGAGATGTGTTGTCAGGGAGAAAGACTAATAAAAGCTTTGACAAGCCATCTCGTCCTTAACAGCTCAGAACGTGCAGGGTATCACTTTACACTGAAGGGACTAGTATAAACTTGTAGAAATGTTAAGTAAGCTTTCTACAGAAATATCTAAATGGAAAAGCATGCCAGCAATTCAAAATGAGATTTTGAGAACCCACTAGCACATTTGAGAAAGTAAAGATTTACAACATACTTCAGTTCTCAGGTAATACAACCCTCAGTGTTGCAGGTACCAAAAGAGTATTCATTCCTTCTTTTAAAGGAATGCTCTATTTTTATAGGCCACTCTTTTTCAGAAGAGAAGCCACTTAATCATCATAAGGTCCAGGGTAATATTTCACTTTGAAAAGGTAGAGTAGTTAGAGATTTTGACCAAATTTCACTTCTGATGTCTGCCTTTTCTCTAACAAACTCTATCTGCATTTACAGTAGTTTTCTGCTCATCTTGTGTTGTACATCTTCTTACAGCAAATACATGCGAAGCAATACCCTAGATCTGGAGATTCCCAGGAGAGGAATATCAAGAAGATAATATTTTTTACTGTAGACAACTATGAATTTCAGTTTAATCTCCTATGATGACATCCAAATATTAGACAATATATGTTTGTTACAGGAAAAGTAGTGATGCTGTCTTTATCCCTTTATTCCTTTATTTTCTTCTCTTCATGGTGAGATTCCACTCTACCTCAACCCAGATATAAGATAATACTTTAGTGTAAAACAAACAAACAAACAAAAAAGGCATATCATCTCATGTAAGCTATTCACTGTTTCTTACAACTGATATTATCTTAGTAGACAAAGAGAAGAGAAAATGTGATGGGTGGATTGAGGACACCTGGATTCCTGACTATCATTCCCTTTTCAGAGAAGCACATTGACCATGGGTGCACACATGCCAGAGAATACTGTGGAAGCTTGGTATCCAGGCATTCAGTCCATGCTCCCAGTCAGAATCTGCACAGCTCTCCTACAATCTCCAAAATTTTGGTGCATGTGATGTGTTTATGCAGATATATGTGTGAGTAGAGGACAAATGTTGAAAACTCTGATTTTCTCATATCTGTAGCAAGCATCAGTGAAAACTCATGAAAACCTATTTCTGGTGAAGGAAGAGTAGTGTGGATAACCTCCCAGAATTGTTTTTTGGTCCTACTCCCTGGAAATACATAATCAATTTCCTTCACTGATTATATTAACAAAAACAAACAAACAAACAAACAGGGTATTTACAAATAGAAACTGAATCATTTTACTGGTTAAGGAAGAGTTTACAGTGATAAAGAACAGAGAAAAGTCCTGTTTTTCACTTGATAAAACTAACATGCAGAGTAGATAATGGAGAAGCATAAAGATCTCTGATGCATTAAATTCAGAAAGCAGACATTTGAACATCTTTTAAATGTAATGTTTCTACTTTGGCATAATAGCAAATGTGGTTGACAAGCTATTTATTTATTGATGCAGCCCATTCTAATGATCTTCAAAATGACTGGTGTTGGATAAAATTTTAGAGGAGTGAATTATTTAATGTTCATAAATGGCATACTTGACTACTTGTCACATTTTTTTGCAGTAAAACATCCAAAGGCAGATATACTACTCAATTACGTCAAAATCCGCAGATGAGATAGAAGTCCCCCTTTGATTAAAAAAATATTAAATACATGATGACAGAAACTATATGTCTAACAGCAATATAATGAAAAAGAATCATTATCTGAGAGTTAAAATCAACAAGTTTTAATACCAATAACGATAATAATGGCAACAAGCACTGTGGAAGGACCTCTGGCTCAGATGTTGAGCAAAGACATAGCAGGAGCTGAATGCTTTCCAAGCATATGCGGCTCAGCTACAGGATATGTCAAGACAGATTCATGGCCACACTGTCATGACCAGATCCTGTAACCCTCACTACTATAAGGAGACCAAATGATATTGTACAGTATGGTTTAAGCAGAAAAGATTTTTAACAGTTCTAATTCTCTTTCAAAACACAGACCTTAACAGCTTGGTTGCTACAACCACTTCTTAGCAACAGAAATCAAACAGAGTAATGGCCTAAAAAGACAGAGTAGTAGACTCAACAGCAACAGACAGCTATGGCATAAAAAGCTTGTCAGCAGAGTACATAAAATTTTTAATCTGTGAACATACCCTGTCACATATGGGGAGCTGTAACCTAGACACAAAGGGAAAATGTCATAGAGTATGCACAAATAGTGACTCAGTGTTGGCTCAAAAAGCAGAAAGTTTAATTTGTTCTATGTCAGCTGAGATGTGTGGGTGAAAAGAGAGTCTGGAAAACAGTAGAAAGAATGGAAATATCTAAATACCCTGTTAAGAAGTAAGGAAAAGAAAGCCTAATGGGCTGAGAGGATGGGGTTAGGTGTTGTAGTAGGCGTCTTGCAGGGCTACGGGATGTACGGGACAGGCCTCTCCCTAAGCATAGAGAGACAGTGCTATCGTGCTGACCTTGATGCAGAGAAAACAGGAGAAGAAGGATGAGAAAAGAATGTGGAAATGGCCAAATAAGGCACGATGTTATCTGGTGTGAACCAATCAGGGTGGGACATGACAGCACAGTTATGTAGGTAAAAATGTATATAAGCTGTGTTTAGTAGTGAATAGACGCCATTTTGCTGCTCATCATATTGGTGTGCGTCTGCAGTCATTTGGCCCTGATCAGGTTATTGGTCAGTGAGCGCAGAGGGCTAACACAGGTGGCTAACATCGTTGTTGCAGAAAGCAACAGTTAGGAGCAGTGTCATGGATGGCTAGAATAATATTCATTGAGATGAGAACTGAAAGCATGAAGGAAGCAGAGATGTGATCTGAATTATGAGATCAGCTCTGGCAGAATGGTTTGGCTGGCCAATGCCAGCATGGAAAAAATAAGAAGTTGAGGGGATTCTATAATCTTATCTCCCATACTTGTTCTTTCAGGTTGCCCACCTCTGCCTTATGGAGTTGCTGGGTTTTTTTTGTGTTTTTTTTTTTTTTTTTTTTTTTTTGGTAAATAACAGAGATATGTTCAAAGGAAGCTTTTATTTATCAACATGATCCATAGATATACTGGTAAATGTAATTCTTAGCTTTCAGACTTTGTTGTTGTTGTTGTTTACATCTGTTCACCTTTCTCTTTGTGTTGAGAAGTGGTAGACAACTCTAGTTCATGCTTCAAGAGATAATGCATTTTATGTAATTGGCACCAATAAAAAAAGAAATCCAGGTGTGGCACATAAGACAAAATGCAAGTATGTCTAGCCATAGGATGACAATGAGATATCTACTCATAAGGTTTACATCCTTCTTTTACTTTTTGACCTTTGGTTTACCAAATCTTATATGACACTTCCCTTGCTTATTAGAAGACCCAAATTTTCAGACTTCAAAATGTACTGTCTCTTTTCAAATATTTATGATGTAACGAATTCCCAAACAATCTGGACAGTGAATGCTCAGCCATAATTGATAAATATTGTACATATACCAGAAGTAATGACAGTGTAAAACCTTTTACTTGTTTAGATAAAAGTTGTACAGTTCAATGAATATGATAATGAAAAGAATATTTTCAGTGGGAAGCTACAATGAGCCTACTGCTATCTTAGGCGACTGTTCCACTTTTGTGCCTCCCTACTGGGCTCAGACTGGAAAACAAGAAGCCTCCGGCAGAGTCAGCACTGATAACAGGCAGTGATTTTCCTAACTGCATGTCCCAAAGCTCACAAAAGGGAAGTGAGAAGGGGAAAGAAAGGAAGAAAAATGATATGATAAAAGACAGACAATGAGAAAATTGTATTCAAAGAGCCCAGGAGACTTCCTGAGGCAATCCAACTGATACAGATTATTTACTTCATTCTGTCAAAGCATGGTTCACTCTTATGCTGTAGTTTAAACACAGTGAGTGCATCATACTTCTTAGGAAATTCAATTTATGTGTGAATAGTATTACTTGCACACTAAGGTACTCTGGCATATGAGTAAGTATGGCACATATCAGCGCTGAATGACCTTAGTCACTGTGACCAAACTGTTACACATCATGTAATTTTATCAGAAGAAAAAATATACATGAGAGTGCAACACAGAATCAGTTATAGCAGACAAGATTAATCTGTGTCCTTTCTAATATGATTTTAAAATTTATTTGTAATGGAAAAATAAAGAATTTTTCAGGGGCTAAGGTAAAAGAACCAGCCAGGTACCTCTTTTCACACTTGCATCAGTAAAGACGTTTCCCCTGCAATTCAAATCAGGCTATATGTGTTGCACAAGTCATTGCTCTCATCTTGTTTAAATCATCAAATTCTGGTCACAGACAGAACAGGACATAGGAAGAGATGAAGCCAGTAAGCTATCACCAGGTACCTTTGACTATCAGTGTTTACCTTGACAACATTTGGTCTGATTCTTAATGAAAAGTTGACTTCCACTGAAGTGTTCTGCCTCCTGCAGAGACCACAAAGACCTGGAAAGCAGCAAATGTAGGAATGATTAGGCAGAACTGGCCAGATGTTAACACAGAAAAATCCTTTAAGATCATCCTGGTACAGTGCTTGATATCTAGTAATTAAAAGAGAAGAAATTACCTATGCTCGTAAGAGTTCTGCCAGCATGTGTCTACATTCTATGGGACTTAGAGCAGCAAGGAACAGTGCCAGATTTTAATAATCTCCTATTAATGCTAGCTGTAATCACCACAAATGGATATGCTAAGGTTATAGTGATGGAGAGAGATGAGATTGCATTTTTAATCCTGTCATCAAGTTTAACAGGAATCACATATGAAGATTAAGCTGTGAAGTCCTTCCAAAGACATTTAGTCTTCTGAGTGCCAAAACTGCCACCTGCTCTAATAGCTAAAACATGGGATTCATCTACCTTTCAAAAGTGTAAAAAGGTCATAATGGGGAAAAAAATATAGAAATGCAGAACCTTTTGGAAGGACATTTCTGTCCTTAGCATTTACCTTTCTCAGTTTTATTTTATCAAGAGGGTAAAGGAAAATATACTTTTTTTTTTTTTTTCCTATATATAATAGATCTTTAGTACTAATGATATTTGTCAGATTGACAGCCTGGGAGAATAAGCCCTGCACTAATAAATCCAGAGAATGAATATTATATTAGGAGAAATACTGCAAGCTCCCTTAGACTGACACATTAGTGTGTCTCAGTCCTGACCTGAAGGGGACTACCTTCTGAGATGGAAGAAGTTCAGTCTCATTACGCATGCATCTCTCAGTCTTTTTGTTAGAACTGCCAATCACAGATATAGAAGTAATAGCGATGCCACTTGGGTGTCACTGAGAACAGTATTATTAACAGAATTGAGATAAAGTAAGATGTAAAATTGAGATTATATAAAAACTTAGCTGTGTGCTCTCATTTTCTAAGTCCAAATGACTTAATAAGAATTTACTTACTGCTGTTGATCCCCTATTCAAGCTCAAATTTTAAAGCTATCCAGGCTTCTTGGCACTATCTTTCTTGCTGGAAAGTTGTTCCTGCCCATAACTGCTCTTATAGCAAAGAAATGGCATCTCTTGCTGGAGATCCCTGCATACCTGAGGCCTGCTAAATGTAAGCAGCTCTTTTCCTTCATTTCTGCAGCTGCTATGTTTGAGCTTCTTCTCACTTGCTGTAGCTGAAGACTGCCATTCTGCTATTATCGTGTTACTTTCCATCCTATTATAGCATTTCAATGCCAAAATTAAAATTTGTTTTACTCTAACACAAAAAAGAAAAATTCATTTTCTAACCAATAGCCATGGTACAGTAATGTCCGTACAAGAAAAAAAAAAAAAAAAGGCCCTTTGTCACTGAGATGTGAAAATAGACAGGACAATTAGAATAATAAGCAAGTACACATGCTTCATCTCAAAAACCACAATAAAGACAAAATGGATTCTGCACTGTGACTATATGATTTAAGGTATGATACTTGGAAGAATTTAATAAAAGAAAATACCATTCTTCTGATGCTTTTCACTAGTCATCATTATGGAGTTCTCAAGACTGAGATTACAGAGAAAGTGAGGTAATTCCCCCAAAACAAAGACTCTTTTGCAATGTGCTTTTTTATTCTCTTTGCTTATAAACACCATGGTTTTATAAAATTGCTGCCACAAGTCACTTGCTTTCAAGTTAATGAGTTAAAGGAGAAAAGCCCTGAACCAAAAAGTGATTCTTATATGGAGTCTAAAACTTTTTTTAAAAAAAATTCAGGATAATTTTCACTCTTCCTTTCTTTTCATCACTACTTTCTGAATTCTTTTTTAGCTACACTGCATTCATAATTCACTATCATCTCACAGTATCTACAGTTAGACAAGCTTTCTCTTAGAACCTTGAGAATGGATCTGAGAAGAACACTACAGAAAGTCAAGGTGTTGTAGAAGTGATTCTGTTCTCAATTACTTGAGTATTTCTAATGTGTTGAACAATATCATCTGCGGATAAAACTCAGGCCTCATCTTCAGTTTTACCTTGTCTCTCTAAACTAACTTAAAAAAAAGGCTGTACTACAGACTTCAGTCTGCAACAGCTTTTATTACTATGAATTATTAATAAGGAAGCTAATTTTAACGTACTTAAATATCAGTAACAATGAAGTCGAAACAATAGTATACAACATATGTCAACCATTAGATTATTCCACTAGTGGTTTTATTTCATGGATTTTATTTTTTATTATTCATTACATATAGAAGTTTGCTGTGAACCTTTAACAGTTAAAAATAGGAGCCAAACTCTCTAAGGGTACAAAGAAAACAAAGATGGCACACAGAAGAAAACAACAATGAAGACTGAGAGAGAGGTTTTAGTCAAATGAGGGAAGATATTTTTCTATCATTTTAACTAAGCTAGAGGATGAAATTTAACAAGCAGATCAAGAACTATAGATGCACGGAAAATTAACGTAAAGACTGATTTTTCACCATCCAGGAAAGAAGAAGCACTATCTAATAAGATAAGTGCAAGACAAATAGGAATTGGCAATTCTTTTTAGAGTCTGTACAAAAATAACTTGTGGAAAAATGCACTGCTGTCTCATTTCCTTGTTTTCTTAAATAGAGGTTGTTTTTATTATCTACTATTCAGCATGCCATTTTCAGCATTCCATTCTTTTAATTTTAGCACAGAAGGAAAAATATAATGCAGAAAGTGGTGTATGTCCGAAGTGAATATGTAGTTTGATCACTTCAAAGATTGACTGGAAGCAGGAATCAAGTCTGCATTAAAGCTTCATGATTGGAAAAAGAATGAAAGAACTAATTTTAAGCAGTAAAAAACAGAGACCATCTTAAGAACCAAGTTCAGGTTTACTGTTTAATCTGAAGGCAAGGCCAAGTAAAATGAAAATTAATCCAGACCAGTGTCAAATACAATGGGGAGAGGCTGTACTTCAGTATGTAGATGTTTTCTGACTATTGAGAGAAAGAATGAGGTTCTCCGAGAATTAAATAAAACATGTGCAAAGATGTTTATTGTGTAATGAAAGAAAGACTGCTATTATTGCCAATACGTCGGTGATATTTGTTATTATTTTAGGGTTTGCATTGAATTGTTGGGGTTTTTTTGTTTGTTTTGTTTTGTTTTGTTTTTGCCTTTTTCTTTTTCCCAGCTGGCACCTTCTTAATTTTTCCAATAAATTCAGAATGTGAATAAGGAGGAAAAGAAGAGTACCAACAAATGGACAGCTGGATGGACAGATGGAAGAAAATATCCATATGGCATTTGTTGGCAATGAAATCAGTACAGCTAAATTAACTTATATGTATTACAAATTTGGGCCTAGGTTCCTACACTGAATAGTCGTAAGAACAAAGTAAGGGCCACTGGCATACTACAGCCACAGACATAATGCCAATGTCTCAGGAAAAAATGAGAGAGAGAGAGGAGAGTGATATGGTTGCACTGGAATAATGTAATTGAAAGCCTGCTATATCTACAGTACACCTTATTTTTTCCCACTGAAAAAGATCTATTTTTTTTCCAAACTGACATTAATATTTGGAGGTATGGTGAAATTGTCTACAGGAAAATACATTTAAAGATATATTTCAGATTAGTATAATTGATAATTGAATTTTCTATGGAGCTCAAAAGAAGACAATTTTGTTTTGCATGTAATTTTAGACTGTAATCCATAATGTATTTTTTAAGATTTTATATATGATGAAAGAAAAGCAGGACTGTGTTAAAAAAAAAAAAAAAAAAGTTTTTAAAAAATAGAACACTTAAAGCTTACTCCAAGCTATCAGACTTTTTTTTTGTATTCACTCACAAGGAAAACAAACAATCAAAGTTGTAAATAAATAATGGGAATTCAAAGGATAAAAAAACCCAACTTCTCAAACTGCCATGAACAGTTCCTTAAAAAGAAAAAAAAAAAAAAAAGTTGAAAATCAAAATGTCTGAAACTTTCTCCAATAGAAATAGTAAGAAAAGAGATAAGAATAAAAGTCTTTGTAAGGACAAGGTAGTTAAATAGCTTGCAATTGATCTTAGAAGTCTTTATATGATTACATCTACTGTCTTCATCAAGTCGTTCTCACTATAATATTTCACAACACATGGCCAATTTAGCAACTATCAGTGCTTACTTTGCTTGATTATTATAAGCAGCATTGTGCTGCTATAATTCCTGGTGCTATAATTGTGTTACAATTCCTTGTTCTTCTTCAGACTTGAAAAACAATGAACATGTTTGGGATTAGTACTGATTCCTAATTCTGTCATCCTTTCAAACAAACAAACAATCTTTACTGAAAATTAAACATATTGGCAAGGTGCAAGTGAGTGAGAATGCACTCAAAATAGAAAATTATTTCAGTCTTGAAAAGCTGCACCTTATTTCTATCACTGATGTCCAAAAATTAATATATTTGCAACCAGGAAAACACAGGCTTTCTACCTTCTAAGCTTGATCAGCCTATTCATCTTCATGCCTAATACTGCAGACTTCTGGCACCTACTCCGAAAAGATTCCTAGAACAAACTAATATAGCTCCTCAAATTTTCAAATTCTAGAAAGTTCCCAATAATTACTTTCAGTTTGGCAAAAACAAAAGTTAAAAGCATAATTCCATGCAACACTAGCTTGGGCTCTATTTCTTAATTCTTTATGGAACTATGACCAGAGATAATGAGTTTTGAAAATTTCATTGTGTATAAGAATTGTGCCTTATAAACATGAAAAAAGCAATAAAACGTCCATGCTTACAATCCAGACGCTGTCCATGTTTACAATCTTGGAGAGGTATTTCTTTTGCGTTTTATCACAGTTACTTGGAATACTATGATGTATGAGAAAATAAAGCTGTCTTAGTCCCTGAAATGCAGAGATTTTAAAAGGACCATGCTATCTAGCAGATGTTGAAATGCACCAATTCTATAATTTTGAACATTTAAAAAAATATTTGGAATAAAGATGATCATTCATTATGGAAATCCTGGAAGATGCTAGAAAAGAAGAAATTATTCTACTCCATCTTGATGTCAATATGACCTGTCATCTAAAATTACAGTGTAAATGTAGGGATTTGAGTTGCCAGTGTAACTATTCAACTACTAGACAAATTCTCATCTACAGTTAGTTTGGAAATCACGGTAATATATATACCTAGATGCCTATGCCTATGTAAATATTTAGGGGAAGTTTGTCCTTAGGTCACAGTATGCAAATGCCATTCTAAGGGAAATATTAACTTTAAATAACTGTTGAAGAGAATTCCATTAAATGTAGGACAATCAATCCAAAGACAAGACATGAATGCAAATGAATCCTCATTTGGCAGGGCACAGGTAGTATCTGGGGTTCATTGCTTCTTTTTCTCCCTTGTGTGCAGAGGGTGACCCCAGTATTCATCACTGGGGGGAAGGAGGAAGGCAGGAAGGTGAGAGGATAGAGAGGTCCAATGGATTTGATTACAACTGATAGTAAGGCAGAGAAATGCCAGGAGAGCTATAGCCAGCACTTGTATAACAAAGAAGGCAATTATGGCCAGGGAGACACCAAGAAAAGCAGCACTGTGATGGCATGCTGCTGTAGAGGTTTGTGAGTATGGAGGTTAAGGAAACTGAATGGCTGTGTTATACTGGCCTTCCTGCTTCTGGGGCTAGAGATAGCAGCTAATTCAAAAGGAGTCTGACTATTTCAAACATGAATAGTAGTAGGCATGCGGCACTATGTCTGTAGTCATAGACACATACACAGACTAGACGAAAGGGTTTGCAAACAGCCCAGCTCATTCAGACCTGCCTCAATTATCATTACTGACATTACATTCTGCATATTGCTGTATCTCACACTTTTCAAAATCATAAAGAAATATTTGGTCAAATTCCTGAAATAAATGCAGTGCTTTTGCCATGGATAAAAAATATTTCTTCATGCCCCTCTCCTTATCTTACCAAACCTTTTACCATTTCCTCATACGGTGGCATGGTGTTGGTGTTGGACACATAACACATTTTTATTTCATTGCCTCAGGCTTTTCAGATTTATCTATTCATGCTGTGATAAAAATAAATAAATAAATAAATAAATATATTTCAGCAGTATCACTGTTGTATACAAAGCAGAGTACCAAATGAATTCACAACATCTGTAATGTTTGATCACTCAGTGGGAAATATGCTTGAATAAAATCAGTACCATCCAAAAGCAATTTCTAAGTAATGTCTCCTGCAGAAATTGTCACACAAGAGAAAATGAATATGACAAAAAAACAACAAAACAAACAAAACCAACACATTGCGATTGGGCAGTTCAGGATATCAGTAATGAATAAAGACTTTAATTATAGATGCATGAGGAAAGAACACTTGAAAACTTTGTTCAGGAAAATATGAGAGATGGTTGAAATAGCTATTGGACAAGAACAGGTGAGCTGGGGTCTGTACCACTGACAATTTCTTGGTGGAAAAAAAGAAAAAGTCCACCTCAAAATCACCATCAGAGGCTTAAAGACATTGAGACGTTTTTGTCCTCCTATAATAGAACTAATAGACCATATTTATTTTAAATGTTTTTCTTTTTAAACAGCAAAATAAATGTATTAAAAATTCTGATGCATCATAAAAGTGCTGCATTGTGTATAACAACAAATAGCATAATTATTATTTGTATTACACTCTGGTAATAAACAAATGAGTCGCAAAGAAACTGCAATAGTACAGCACTTTCATTTTCTAGATGCGGAATTGAAGCACAAAAAAAAGTATGTTTCCAAAAGTACAAGAGGAAGTTGGAGCTAAGCTTAAATTAAATTGGTGATGAATAGAAACAAATTCTAATAGTTATTAATGGAGAGTTTAGACAAAGTCCAAAGGAAAAAAATAATAATCACAGAATCCCCACCTGTCAAGCTGGGTGCTTTAAAAGCCTTTGCTTTCTCTATTTGCATTAATTATGTAAACAACTAAAGCTGCACTACAGGATATCTTCAAGATCATGTTACTTTGGCTGTTCTGAACATATTAGGCATAAATAAAACCACACAAGATGTGCAAAAGCAAGGCTTCACTTATCCAAGTCCCCCACAGGGCCCTATTTAGAAAATGTATTCAGAGCAAAATTTATGTATAAAGACAACTCTGTTTTCTGCACCATGCATAAGGAGAGCATCCCAAATCATTTCAAAGCACAGCAGCAGAAGAGAAACAAACAACAGAGAACATGACTCTGCAATCCACTGATGACAGCATCTCTGCTGGAAGTGGGAAAATTTGTTTGCTTCACAGAGCGTGGGCACAACCTGGATGTTTCAGCCAATGGATGAAATGCAATACATATAAGCAAGTAGTGGAACCAAGCTCTGGAATCTAGGACTCCTCCTGCATGAGTGTGCTGAGAAGGCATCACTAGGACACAAATTTTATTTTGGGTCCGTCACCTTTTCAATAGTACAGCTTCAGCGGGAAAGACAGCCTTTGTTTCAAGACTTCACTTTAGCTATTTCACATGTGCTACTGGAGAAGAAAGAAGGTGAGGATTATAAATGTCAAGCAATAAAACAGTACTCTTTCTCACATTGGGGGTATATGTGACAACTGAATCGTTGTATAATAAAGTGGAAAGCATCAATAATCACTTTTTTTTTTTTTCTTACTTTGTCATAGAATATCCCGAGTTGAAATGGACCCATAAGGATCATCAAGCACAACTCCTGGTTCCACAAAGGATCACCCAAAATTCAAACTATGAAGCCCTTTGAATCAAGACCCTGCTTAAAGACATACCTAGTTGTTAGTGAGCTAATATTCTATGCCTAACTCAAGATTGGTAATTAAAAAGATTGATGCATTTTAAAACAAACTTATCATAAGCAACTCAGAATCCACGTGTACTGTAATTCTAAGCTTTAATTGGAAAAACATGGTACTGGCCCTTCTTAACTGCTCACTTGGAAAGAACAGACATCCTTACTGAGGGAGTCAAAGAAATTGCATTAAGAAAGAAAATTTACTAATCTGATTAGGACTGAGGAGATATCAATATCAGAACAAAGCTAGAAGATCACATTCTATATAAAAGAAAAACTTATTATAGTAAAATATTAGATTAGAGAGATGAGATGAAACCCTGTATTTGGTCTTGAGAGACATGCAACCTCTGGTTCAACATCTTTAAGTGCTGCTATGAAAATAGCCATACCAGAGGAGCGTCAACATGACTTTTGAAAAAGGAAATCACCCATACAGATTTACTAGGTTTCTGAAGCCTCCAACAGCTGTAGGAACAAGGATCATCCATTTCACAAAAGTTACATAGATTTCTAAAAGTCTTCACAAGTTGCTCACAAAAGGTTTTAAAGGGAACTAAACATCCCTGACATAAAAGAGATGCCATTGCATAAATAATTGATTAGGAGACAGGGGAGCAAAGTTCAGGAGTGGAAGAGGATCACTGGGGAATTTGCACATAGGTTTTTTCTGCTTAACACCTGGGAAACAGAGTGAGAAATTGAGTGACAAAGTTTTCTGCTAAAACGTGTGTTTATTCATAATAGAAAGGATGAGACCAACTGTGAAAAACTCAAGGTGAGAGACTAGACAATAAAATCCCAAGGAAAAGTCACATTTAAACAGATGTCTGAGGTGGAGGGTTGGGGTTAAAGAAGGATGGGAAGGAAGGGGAAATGCTTTTTTATTTCATTTAGAAAAGTACAACTTAACGTCAACTTAATGTTCAGGATCAATCAGAAAAAAAACACATGCTAGAAATTAATTCAAAAGGCAGAGGGAAAAAAGTAGAATATAATTATCCCCTGTAACATATCCCTGCTTCATCTGCTTCTTGCCTCCTATTACAATTTGATCCCATTTCAAGATGTGCCACAGAACTTGGAGAAGTTTGGAGAGCTTCAGAGCAATAAGGAGGATCAAAGGTATGCAATATTTTCTCACTAGTGGCTAAGAGGGTTATACTCTTCAGCCTGAAAAAGAGATGACAGAGTAGAATGATTAGCAATCATACATAGACAACAGATGATAGATAAGAATTATTTTTCCCTCGCTCTCACCTAACAGTAGAGCTTACTATACTAACTCTGTAAGACCCAATTTGAAAATAAATAAAATTAGGTGGTTCTTCAGTTTACATGCATAAGCCATAAAACTCTGAGCACAAGATCTTTAAGTTCTTTCACAAGTCTGGCCTAATTGTCTGAGAGCCAAATATATTAAATATTTTGCCGTATTTTGATGGCAGTGACAGTAAGTAACTTAAATGCTTTCAAAAGTCATAAAGCCCCCTTTTGTAAAGGATTATCTGATCTAACTTTCACCATCTAAAAATGCCAGAAGACTAAACTAGCTATTTAGGCTCCATTGTATTAGGATAACGAAAATGTGAGTATCTCCAAAGAGCAATTTACTCCCTCCGATCACAGAATCACAGAACTGCAGTGGTTGGTAGAGACCTCAAGAGATCATAGAGTCAATCCCCCTGCAAAAGCAAGTACCCTACAATAGATCACATAGGTGGGCATCCAGACGGATCTTGAGTATCTCCATAGGAAACTCCACAACCTCTCTGAGCAATCTGTTCCAGTACTCCATCATCCTTACCATAAAGAGGTTCTTCTGCATACTGGTATGGAGCTTTCTACATTCAAGTTTTAGGTTTTAGACTGTTGCTCCTTGTCCTATCACTATGCAAAACTGAGAAGAGCCTGGCCTCATCCATTTGCTTCCCACCTCCCTTTAATTATTTATAAACATTAATCATATCCCCTTCAGTCTTCTTTTCCCCAGGTTGAACAGACCCAGGTCACTCAGCCTTTCCTCATATGGGAGATGCTCCAGGCCCTTTGTCATCTTTGTGGCCCTCTGTTGGACTCCTGGTAGATCTCTATCTTTTTTGAACTGGGGAGTCCAGAACTGGACACAGTATTCTAAATGCTGTACACCAGAACACCCAGGTTCTTCTCTGCAGAGCTTCTCTACAACAGGTCATCCCCTAACCTGTACTGATGCATGCAGTTATTCTTCCCCAGGTGCAAAATTCTATACCTGCTCTTGTTAAACCTGATGCTTGTGAAAGATCATTTATCTCTCAGAGGTTTCCCCTTTTTCAGTGACTGAGGAAGAATTCTAAAAGAGCATCTTTAAAGTACTCATCTTTCAGACAGTTAAAGCTGAGTAAACTTCATTCCTGGACATGGATTTAACAACATATGCGCACAACCATCTGAATCATTTGAATACATAGTCCATATATATTGACAAAAGTGTTCAGAGGAACCAAGTGGAAGGGGGAAACCTAAATACATATTCTGGATTGAGCTGCAACACACTACAAAAACAAAAACAGAAATGAAATAAAATAAAAATAAATCAAAACCACCGATAACAAACCAACCCAAAACAACAAGAAGCACATACATTGATTCCAAAATCATGGCTAAATAAATATGCTTCAGATGCAAGGTACCTTGCCTTGTAAATGTACTCATTTTTTCCTTGCTTTAGAATTATGTTTAGATCTCTGTCAAATGTGCAAAATTCTAGTTCATAATCAGTGAAGGACTTAAAAATAAGAAGATAATTTATTAAACTCACATTAGAGACTCAGAAAAGGAGGATAGACGGTGTCTCACATTGCAACATGTACTGACAATATTTATGTCACTCAGCCCTTTCAAAAAATGTTAAAATCTTGCCTTCAGGACACAGTCGTATAATGGTTCAGTTTCTTAAATACTTAAATACTTAAATAAATGAGTAAGTTTTCCAGAGTTGTCGTAAGTACCAACTTTCCCATAGATTATAGAGCTGTTCAAATCAGGTTTACAATTCTGAAGGAATGGGGCAAAACCAAATTTACTTAGGTGTCTATTCTGCTTACACATCTGAACTATTAAGTCATTCAATGCAGCAGCATATTTTTAAGTAGCAGCAGCATTGTTTAACTGGGAAATTAAAAATGTTTTCAAGCAAAATCATTCAGGTAGTAGTATGATTCATATGAGAAAATTCTAAGGAAAACATAGAAGTTAAAAACAGTAATGAAGTGGCAACTCGCTCATTTTTGTGCTGTTAATCTGGTAATAATTAGCAGCGCCAATAGCTCATTTCAGCGTTTATGTGTGCATATTTACATGTACAGACTTATACAAAGCTTCTACATATTAAATACCACTCACTTTTTTAGCAAGAAAGCCTGTCTATATCTCTATTTGAAAGGTCTAAAGAACAACTCATAAAAACTAAAAAGCAATTCACTATTATATTTGCATAAGCTTTCATTCACATCTCATTAAAAAAGCAATGTCACCTCACGAAACTATGTTTGCAGACTAGCTCCAACATCAAGCTCTGCTATAATTCATAATTCCAAATGTTTCTAGTTTTTTTTCCCACTTTTATTTAAAATCTGTCATTTCAACCTTTACTTTTTTTCTGCTATGAAACAAACTGTTTTCAACTCTTAACCAGATACTTATGCAATTTACATTTATAAACCTCTAACACATTTCTACTCTTCCATGCTGGGAAGTTAAATTATATCATTATTGTAATTGAAGAGAGAAACCTGTGATGAATGACTGGTATGTTTCTGTGAGTAATGATTTTCTTATAAAACAACGTGGAATTTTTCAGTCTGATTATAAAGTTGACAAATTTTCAGTTCTTAAAACGTGTTGTATCAAGTAAAAAATTTTGTTACTATACTGAAATTACCCAAACAACAAGTACATAGATCTAAAAGAATAAGCCATGCCTTAGAATGTAACATGAGAAAGTTTTGTAAACACCCAGCAGGTTCAAAATAAATGTATACATATGCATGCTTGTGTGTATATGTATGCTTTATTGTTAGCTAGCTAAAAATGACAATCAACATTTATTCCGTATTTAATCCACCATAAGGAATAGATACTAAAGTAGTATTTAAGGTAAGTCACTCACTGGTTTATTTTTGCCAGTAGATACTGTTCTACAAAATTCCTTTGTGAACATAACTACAATTCCAAGTGCTGAAAACATCTGGTGCACAGAAACATACAACTTAACAAATAAGAAAAATGTAGGTGGCTAGCAATTTAGTAGGCTAACCCATTAATAGGAACTCTTAAAAAGGAGGGAGAACATTAACCTGATTCAGAAATGATTACAGGTTTCCACTGTTCATAGATAATGAGGAATGACTCTCAAATGAAATGAGGCTCAGGAGACGCAAGACAAATAACAGGTGCATGTTAATATGATATGATTATGAGTATAGGTAGTATACATGACCATATAGTTAATACAGAAATATGAATAATAATTCCAGTCAGCTGCTCTTACTTTTTTTTTCTGTAGAAATTAGTAAAAATTTCTCTTCAAGTTACCATTGTAATCAGTAGTTTAGTAGAGCTGCCATGTTTTAGGGATGAAAAAGTTTCACCTTTGTAAACATATCAACGATTATCACATAAAAATATCTTTGCCACATTGTGAACTGAAATATGAAGGAATCTGAAGTTAACAAAGAAAAAGCTGAATACTCTGTTTTGATAGGCACATGGGAACGGCAAAATTTGAAGCTAAACAACAGTAGCCTAAGGACATTCTGTTTCATATTATAATGTGTACTTTCAATAATATTAACTTTTACCAAAACATTAATCAAGAGAAAAGAAAACTTGAATAACAGTTACAGAAAAGGTGGGAATTCTAGGCTTTTAGTTAATTTCCCCAAAGGCACAATATTTTCTATGAAGTCTGAGCTTTATAAAATGGTGACACTGAATTTCTCAAGACAGGTAAGTTATTCTGCTTATTGATCACATACTTTCACACCGTATTTTTTGTTAGATTTTTTTTCTCTGATTTTCATTAGTTTTTCATTCAGTTAGTATCTTTTTGTTTGGAAAAAAAATAACAACAAACACAACAAAGAGACATTTAGGGTAAGGCAGGCCATAAATGTTCAGTGAGACTGCTTGCAAACTAATCAAGAACACTGTCCATGCCAGGGTTCTTTCACAAGTCCGGTGATGGGTCTGTGCTGCTGCCACTACTATTCAGACTGGTCTAACTAAATCTCTGACCTTATGAGAAGTTAAGATAAATTCAGTGATTGTCTCAGCCTTCCTTAGTAAGTTAAACCAGAATTTAACTTCACTGCAATATTTAACCTCTCCTTCTCAAGGTTTGATATTGCTATCCGTTCACTCTTGTTCACATTAAACTTTCGGTATGCACTTCAAACATTGTGTTCACCCACTCAGTCAGTCCTAGATTATTTTGTGATGCAAAAGAAATGCTTACTTAAAAAACAAACAAACAAATAAACAAAAACCACATGAGAATCAGGCAGAAAAAAAACATGAAGTTAATTTTCAAATTCTGAGATTGCATTAAATGAAAACATTTTACTAGTTTAATGCAGGCACTGTCAGTGAGCAGATAGGGGAAGAAAAATAAGTGAATCTAAAGCTTTATCTTTCATTAAAAAAAATATTTATTTTTCCTCTTAGACAATTTAAAAGGACCCAAGTAGGCCCTATTTTGCATCAGATTTCCATAATAATCAAACCCAAATATTACAGAGGAATAATCTGATCACATTTGCTTATAGTAAAATTGGAGAAAAGTAAAAATAAAGTGAAATTAAAACTGTTATAAAGCCATGAAGAAGCCCTGCAGGGGGACTGACAGACTGGATCACTGAGCAGAGTGATGTGACATGGAGGTACTACAAAATCAACAAATTGAGGGCATAACCTCCAGCACTTACATGTAAGCAAGGAGCATCTACATGGTCAAAATGCCTCAAACCCTTTCTTCAAATGTGACATATTGGGGTGCCTCCCTGAAGTGCATGTGAACACATACTTGCATTATGCAAGTGAGATGAAAATAAGAGATGTGTGCATGTGCACAGTTATTATCTTGTTGGGATCACAGATATGTGATAGGATTGTTTATGTAACTGGAGTGTTTACAGGATGGATACAGGCTCTTTAGGAAGAACACACTGAGAAGATGGTGAGGGGGTATCACCTGCTCCATGAGAAAGCAGCATGTGCATGGAGTTCTGTCTATAAATGGACAAGGAGCAAAATGAGTGTTTATAGATTAGGATTAAAGAGATGACAGGTAAAGTGACATTATAGAGAGTGTTTGCTACATCTCACCTGGCCAGGCAGAGCAATCAGATGGGGTTTCCTAGAGATAGACAAGAACAGCCTCACATTCACAGGTCCTAGTCCCCAGGGGGGATTTCATCCTGATATCTGTTGGAGGTACAGCACAGCATATGCAATCCAAGGGGTTCCTAGAGAGTATTAATAATAACTTCCTCTTCCAAGTGAAAAAGGAGTATGCTTGTTTGGTTGGGATAGAATTAATTTTCTTCATAGTAGCTCATGTGATGCCAAGTTTTTGGATTTGTTATGAAAATAGTGATGATGACACACTGATGTTTCAGATATTTATGAGGATTGCTTATAGAGAATCAAGGACTTGTCTGCTTCTCATGCCAGCAAACAAAACAAAACAAAACAAAATCTCACAACATTCTAACATTTCTCTACATTTTCATTTGATGAATTTCTGAAGCAGAATAGAAGTGGATTTTTTTCTTCTTTTCTTCTCCTATCAGTACAGTCAGTCAAAGGCTATGGCAGCACACCTGTGGTAAACTGTCTGCTTGTACCTATGCTGTCCTAAAAGAAATGCAGGGGAAGAACTGTGCCTCTGAAATTTCCTATCTGATTCACTTTTATTCTTGGTGGATAGTAAATTTTCTGTAGACCTCTACCAGCATAAATTATAATGTTAGTTTAGCTGTACTTGGCTTGTGATTTGGGTCAGGGCAGCATTATGTCTTGATTCCATTTCCTCTGCCTTTTCTATTGACTGCAATGAGTTGATGGCATTCACTGTTTCGGTGCACCCTGTCCTTGAGGTGTAATGAGTTCAGTCTTCCTAGCCAGACTGCTTTAAGGACACATAATTTAAAAAGCAGAAAAAATGTTACGCATCACATCAGAGTTGAAGAGACAGAGTACACATTCACAATACTGATACACCAATGTCTGTTTTTACTGCCACTGTCAGATTAATACACTTTTCAGTAAGGGGGAAGACAAAGTATTAGCTACAATGAAGAAATGAAAGTAATAAAAGTGCAGGAGGGTTCTTCACTACTGCCAGCAGATTAGAAAATATTTATTTTAGGAGCAAGTGCAAATATATCATAACTCTGCCAGAGTTGGCTATGACAAGCAATCAAAATACACAAGAAAAATTGGAACACAGGCTTCTGGCATCTAAATAAAATGGATACCTGCAGGAATGTGTGCTAATCCACCATTACTAATTTAATAATTCTCTACTACAGGAAAATATGCTGTTAATGTAAGATTAATTTGGTTGATATATGCAACATTTTAAAAGAGAATTTTTTATTTTGAGGAAGGAGGTTTTAAAATATCAGTTCACTGCAGGATTGAAGAACAAGGAATATTTTGGAAACTATTCATGAATATCACTCAAATTTTTAAATAACCACTTAGTTATATCAACTCAGTTACCTTTCCATTTTTTACTTGCAGATATCCATTGAATAAGTTGAATAAATTTATTTACAATTTTTCATTCACTAAACTGAACATTCACAGAAGTGATATAATATTGTTTAGGTATCTTAAAAATACAGTAGGGCTGCTACTACAATTTCCATAATGGGATGTATTATGCTGACTGCCATGGTTTAACTGCTTTTTCAATCTTTTGTTTTCTTTTTTTAAACCATGAATTTCACATCACTCATTTTCACTCACCTCACTGAACCAGATAGATTTTGTAGGTTTCCCAGGAAGTTAGTAAAAATAGAATCATAGAACCACCAAGGTTGGAAAAAACCTCCAAGATTATCCAGTCCAACTGTCCATCTACCACCAATATTTCCCCACTAAACCATGTCCCTCCATACAACATCTAAACGTTTCTTAAACACCTCCAGGGACTGTAACTCAACCACCTCCCTAAGCAGCCCATCCCAATGCCTGATCACTCTTATGGAGAAAAGAATTTTTTGTAATATGCAACCTGAACCTTCCCTGGAACAACTTGAGGCCACTCCCTCTAGTCCTATTGCTAGTTACATGGGAGAAGAGGCAAACACCCACTTGCCATGGTTTTTCATTGGTATTCCACATCACAATATCATGCAGTGAACTGGGAGTTAAAGAGTTAGTGCTGAAGTTTCCTTGGAAAAGAAGAAAGAATTCCCGGAAGATTTTGGGGTTTGGGTTTTTTTGTTTGTTTGTTTGTTTCCATTTAATGTTTGGAAGGAAAGATAAAATGGACTGGTAGTCACCAGACAGCCCTTTTGCTCTTTTTGCTCCCTTGCCACTTCACCTACAGCATTAAACAGCATTAAACAGAAACTCTCTCTCTTTCACATTTTATTTTATTTATTAGCTTCAATTTCAATCATATTGTATTATCTCACATTTTACTACTTTATTTAGTAAACTGAGTTTTTACCTTTGGTTCATTGCTACTGTTTTCCTCGTCCAGGCCCATCTCCCTGCCTTTTTCACTTTTTTTTTTTACTGTCCCCCTCTCCCCAGGGCAAGGATTCATTGGTCTCTTTGCCCTCTTGTCAAGGAAACCAGGCCTAACCATGACACCTCACCACAATCTTCTTTTGGTTGGTTGTAGAGGGCAAAAAGTTCTCCCCTGAGCTTCTTCTTGTCCGGACTCAACAATCACAGCTCCCTCAGCTACTCCTCATAAGACTGGGGGAATTATATCAAGCAAAACCATGGCACTGTTCTGAGTAACTTCTTACAGCAAGCTGTTTCAAGTATGCATTTGCATAAGACATATTCAGCCTCTTCTATACTTTTCTAATTTTCTGCATGTATTTTACAATCAAGCAGACCTTGTGGGACAAGATCCTGTACTAACAATGATTATATTTTTGTATAGGAGCAAGCTCACATTTACATCAGAGTCAGAAGCAACTTAATTTAATGCCAGCATTTCTTGAGGTTTATTTAAAAACCTCAGTTAAGAATGTTTTTTTCCAAGTGTGCCATTCTTTCAGATGGAATAATTTTTGATAATATAGTTTTCATAGCCAGATTTTTTTTACTACAACCAAGAAGATAAAAGATGATCACGTCTTAAAAAGATGTGCAGCTAAAATATTTTTATAAGCTTGTGTGCTGTGGAACAATACACTTTGTAAAATAATGCCATAAACAATGAAATAAATAGAAACAGCATTGCTTATAGTTGATTGTAATATAAAGTTATAACAGAATGAATAAAAACTTATCAATTTCTACTATTTATAGAAAAGTATACTCCAACAGTGAAAAATATCCAGTTATGAACAAACTGCCTTTCTTTGCATTGTTGACTGTAAAGGTAAGTGCAATTTCTAACAATATAAACAGATTATCAAGGTTAATTCCTAGAAGTCCAGTCATAAATGAGACTTTTGTTCTGAGGTACACACAGGCTCCTTGAAAATACTCCATTCTGACTCTTGATCTAGAGTCAAGATCAATCTCTCTGCTAGCAAATTCTTTGCAGTTGTTTTTTTTTATAACTGGTCACTACTGTTTGCAAAATACTTTTGGCAAACAAGCAGGTATCAGTTCAGTATGGTCTGTGTTCTGAGTCAGCTGGGTGTCCATGCTTTGATTGGAAAAGCTCTCTGAAGCAGAGAAAAAAAAACATCCCCAACTGCCAAGAAAAGGAAAGGCTGCCTCACTCATTCTTCAGTGCTAGCCTGCAAGACAAGTCCTAACCCCGATTCCTCCTGCACTTTCTCTCAGTGTCAGTGATAGATGCTGTGTTGGTTCTCGCACATTTACTAGCTGATCTGTATGCTCTGTTAACACTTCATCTGGGTCACCAAAGAAGTGAAGATGCTAAGATAAAGGTCCAGCAACATAACAAGCACATTTTTCTTACTGTTACACCATATTGTAGACTGCCAAATGTAGAAGCATTTGAACTTTTCCAGCATACTGCTTTCTCATCAGCTTCAACTGTATATTTCTTCGACTCTTAACAGCCATCAAAAACTGGTATAGCTCTAGGCTTAACAGAAATGTCAACGCCTTCTTGCAGTTTTTGCCATCACTATCCAATTTCCGCAACAGTCTAATAGCTACCTTATTTCTCTTGTTCCACTGTGTCTGGTAACATATGCAAGTACAAATCTCTCTCACTTTTACTGGCTTTGATAGCTTCACTTTATTATCTGGCATTCTGGTTTCTACATCACTGCCAGCATATTTGCTTTTATTCTCTTTAGCCTTTTTATTCTATTTGTGCTATCAGTAAAACAAGAAAAAAATCCTGTTGCTACAGAAGAGGCAGAACATGGTTCCTAGCATAAGACAGTCATAAGGAAGACAAAGGAAATTTTCTACCACTTCAGTGAACTTTGTAAAAACTGCCCAGTGGCAAGACAGCTTGTAAAACTAGGGAAACTATGGATCAAAAGATAGCAGACTGAATCAAATATACTGCTTTTGTTAAATAATTATAGAAAAAATACTAAAATATTCCAAGCAATTTTAGATTTAGAAAAATCAGAAAAGCCTCTTGACACAGGCAGAAAAGTGTAGGCTGAGCAGTGCAAATGTAAAGTATTTCATCCTACAAGGAAATAACTTACTATCAAAGATTCCAAAATTTACAACCTAAAAAATTTCCACTTGAATTAGTGCAATATCTTCTAGTAATCAAGCTTTACTGGATTTCAAATATAATCAGCCCTTACTGTGTCATAGCAACTGTTAGCACTCATGAGAATTGCTAATAGTCTGAGATAGTAGTTTAGGATTATTCCCCTATAAAGTTATAAAACATTTGCACTGACTATTCTCTCTGTCTTCTTACCTCCACCTCTTCTATGTCACTATTTTTAAAAGAAGGAACACAAGTGTCAAGTTGCCATTTGAGCACTGATCAATAAAAGAGTCCACTGTGGAAAGGAGTAGATAACTGAAATAACAACACTAAAAAACTTCCAGGTTCTGGAGTTTGGACATATGAGTAATGAATTAAAAGTATAGCAGCACAGAGTCAACTTAAGATAAATGTTTTCAACATTTTTCATGCAAAAAAGAAGTGCCATTCAAAATGCATGAGACATAGAACTGAGCTCTTTCTGCCCTTATCTCATGGCTTTCCATGAAAATAATAATAAATTGTAAATTACTCTACGAATGAAATAGAAAACACAGGAAAGAGGAAGAATGGAAGCAAAAATTAAAATCTGATTTTACTTAAGTCAGAAATTGACATAAAAGTTTGAAAGTGAGAAGCTGGGAGCTAATAGCTATCAATCCAGGACAAGGGTACAGATTGTGAATCAATGCTCTGGAAAGGATCTTTTCTACAAATGCTCAGTTCATCTTGGTCAAAAGAGATGAACTAACTTTGCTTTTAGGATTACTTTTATTTGAGTTTTCATTGACAGTAAAGTAGCACAAAAGCCTCCATTGGCAAATGGTTAGGAGACAGAATCACCAAACAGCCTACTGTGCTGTGCAAGTTGTACAGAAGCACACAAGATGGCTTTTTGAAGACAACAGTTTACTCAGTTTTGACCATTTATAAAAAGTAAACTTTTTTGCCAAGACAAAGCTGGGCAGTAGCTAATCTTACAGAAGACTATATTCAATATTATTATTCTGTACTATGAATCAGAAGTTAGAGAATTCTTTTGAAAAATGGAAACTGTATACATTAAAGGAATTCATCTGAGAACCTTAATCTTACAGAAAATTAAAATAATGGATTTTCTGTGCTCACAGGATTTCTCATTTATATGAAAAATGGTTTATCTGTGCAGTAATTAAATATCATGTCAACTTGCATGAATAGATTGCCAAAATGAAACTTAGCATTTCTTGAATTTGTCAGCTAGACAACCTCGGCTGAGATTATACAGATACACGTTTTTTTTTTTGTTTGTTTGTTTGTTTTTTTCCCCCCAACATGGAGAGGGAAAAAAAAAAAACAAAAAAAAAACCGTGTCTTTAAGCAGGGCATTTTTTTCTTTCTCTCGCTTTCTTTTTTTTCAAACACAGCATTTTTTTTTTTTTACTTTTCAAATAAAATTGTACATAACACTGGTAATTCTGAGTATATTAATTAGTAAACAGCTACAGTCAAAAGATGCACCAAAGTCATTACTTCACCTAGTGTGTCAGGAAGCAAAATCATTAGGTTTTGGTTTTGTATATATCTTGATCACATCACAACAGGTAAGAATTACTTCATTTAATATTAAATTACTAGTTTTTGTTTGAGAACCTTTGTTCTTGTTTAATAGATGAGCACCTGAACAGCTTTTCTTCACTGAAAAGCATTCTGAGAGCTCCCTCACTTCAGTCAAGACGCTAAAGCTTCTGTAAGCTCAGTGAAATGAAGTGTATTCATGCATTCAGTTACATTCATACATGCATCAATGAGCATCCATGGTGGGAAAAAAAAAAAAAAAAGAGAGAGAGAGAGATTACTAATTCAAAAGTAGTATAATATCCATGATAATATCTATGGGTACACGAGAAAGAGGGCCCAATTCTTAACAGACCTTAGTTTAAACTAGGGAGTGCTATTTTCTTCATTTAGAATTTACACTGAGACCAGATTCTCATTGATTCTTTAAATAGGAAGACCAAAAACAAAGTAAAACCCTGTAATGGACCCTTCAGACTCTCTGAACCTGAATTCTTTCCACAAGGGATCTCTAATTATACTTATTGTGAAATTTCATGATTCATATGGAGCAAACAACCAAGAAGTCAGTTCTTCACTGAAGCACTGCAACTGATACCTGTGAAGAACAGCTATAGCAGAAGGGCAGTGGGGCCACTGACCCTAGATTATTTTGTTTTCACATCTGCACTGTGAACACTTCAAATCTGATGTTTCTGGCAAACAATTTCTTTGCTTCATACTACCTCTTCAGTAATCTAAGCTTTGCTTCTCAATTTGATACTGAAATGCTTAAAAACAACCAGTCCTTAAATATCAGTAGAAGGTACAGACTCATAACTTAATTCTTCATCTTCAGGGTTTGATTTTAAGCTTCTAAAAGCCTGGATTTTTAGTTTAAGAAACAATATAGACAAAACCTGCAACATTCTGAGTCCTAATACAATACTGGCAAGGCAACGTAAAGTCTAAAAGTAGTATTTACTTTAGAATTTCCTCATGACTATTCAAACCTGGAGAGAAAGCATTCTCAGTAGAAATATGCTTTTTTTTTTCCCCTTAAAATTCATAAGCATTAACTTTCCTTGCTAGTACTTATTTGAACTCAAAGCAAATTATTCTGAGATTCAGTAACAATTCAGTGTTAAAGTAGCCCTATCAGGACACCCATACATAGTTAGTGTTTTGCAAAATACCCATTTGAACTGGTATGAACAAAAATAAAGCAAGTGTGAAAATGGACAGAAATGAGACTTCAAAGCCTTGTTCAGAGGGACAGAGTGACAGTTTTACACAATCAGGATATTGAAGACTACAATGGTACAACAGACTTTGCATGAGGGAAGGTGGAACAAATCCTATTTTTGTCAGGCATTGCCTGAATCAAAATAAGATTAAGGCTGACTTGAATGGTAGCTTAATTGGGCTTGTTCAGGATACTCTTAAAATAAAATATCATGTTGCTAAGTAGAAGATAAGATGCATGCCTATTAGTATTTTCAGAGGTATTACAATTAACAAACACAGAAGGCATATTCTTTTCTGAGATGTAAGGAGCCTTTTGCCTTTTTGAAAGAATCAAACATGGAGATGTGCAAATCACAGACATAGGGTTACCCATGAGTTTTCAAAGCATAAAGCATAATACAAATGCGTATCTAACCAATTTTTACACAAAGCAATATAAGCATGCATTGTGAGTTGGAGTCTCATTTCAGGGATTCATCATTTTCTTCCAAACTGCACAGACATTAGAATTCCCTGGAATTCTTTAAAGTCAAGAGAATTATGATCAGTCATACTAGGCAGTAAATGGTATAAAGGCCACAAGCAATAATGATTGAGTTATTAAGATCGAAACAGTTAGCATTAATAGAAGTATGATATTGGGAGCCATTTCCAAGCAGCCATTTCTGGCCAGATGCAAAACCTCCACTGAAATCTTCAGGAAAGAGCAAGCATCTCAATGTGCAATTTATATCTATAGCCCTTCTAAAAGATTTTACTTTCTCTCTGGATTTTCAGTCTCTAAACATAAAGTTTAGAGAACAAACACACACAAGGAAACTAAATAGCTTTGTGAAGCCTCCTTGATACGCTGAAACACACTAAAAAATGCAAAGTTACTACGCCACGAAGAATAATCTTCAAGAAAAACAAAATAAAAGAAGCAGTGATGGTTTCCACTAAAAAGCACTTATATGGCATGCTTTTATGAACAATTGTAAAAATTTCCTGCTAATTTTAATCTAGTTTTAAAGAAATATTTTGTCTTTACTATTGGTTTTGCCTGCAGTGGAAAATGTAATATTTATGATAATTTTTCCACTGAACTGCTGTTGTTTCAGAAAAGCTGCTAAATTGTTGTAGTAAAAGTAGAAATACTTTACATGCATTTAGCAGGTACTTTGCTCAGTATTCAGGTAATCATGATGGCACTGGACCACAAGCAGGGCAGCACAACCCAGGGTGAGGGGAGAGAGGTACTGGTGATACTGGTTTTGGACAGAAGCAGCACTGTGAAAGGATGAATGGTGCCACTTAGAGTAGCAAGATTTCCTACAGACACAGGTCTTTTCCGACCTCAACCTGTCACGGTTGAGCAACAACACGGACAGCACTCAGCTATGGCCACAGCACTGTTTTAAGTAACCTCAGAAGTGGAGAGGGAGAGCACAATGGTTTGATCACCAGCTAATTCTTCTTCCTCTTTTTCTTCCCTTTTAGGAAGGCAGAACATGCCAGCATGTTAACTTCTTTTAATGATCTGCATCTTAATTTCTACGTCTTTCTTATCTTCCTGTCATTGTGATTTGCCTTGGAGATGTGTACAGTGGAGCATGGCTGTTTCTTCAGTTAGTAAGACACTTGGCCATTGCTTAAAAAAGCAACTTTCACCCATGCTATAAAGGTGAAGTCAAATTCACCCATCCTTCTCTTTGGCCAGCATAATTTCAGATAAACAGAAAGTTCCTTGAAAAAGTCTAAAAAATATCTGAATGTTCCAAGTCAGAAACCTACATTAACAGTACTCATTACTTCTCTGTGAATCCAGGTTATTGATTCAGAGGCAAATGGAATCAACTTTAAATCACAGTGTTTTTGCTGAGACAGATGAGACAGTCATTCAACATACTGAGTAGAGTTCCAGCTATGCTGATTTCTCAGCAAGCCAGAGAACTAGAACAACTCGCTGATACAGTCATTTTAAAGAAACAAAAAGTCACCAAGGAATCAAATTTACCCTAAATTAGCGTGCTATCATTTCTCTTGAGTGATATAGCTACAAACAATACTGAAGCTGTTGTGAAACCATAATATAGATTTCAAAAAAATAAACAAACAAAAGAACATTATAGAGAAGCTTTAGAAGAGAAACATTAAGAAGAGAAACAATTAGTTTGTGGGCTATTGTTTTTCTTTTTACTTTACAGGCATTACTTTATAAATTAATTCAGCTTAGTCAGACTGAAAATATCACTGGAATATATCTCAGTAATTTCATGTAGAAATGGAAAATGTCATTTAAGATGAAAAGTAATATTTTTAGTAATATTTAAAACAAGCAAGCAAACAAATCTAACAAATTTGGGCTTTGAACAGTTTGCTGCTCTACAGAACAATAAAATACTAATTCATAATGTTTAGACTAGCAAAGGTCAAATGAACCAGGAAATAAGATTATTATATCAAATGTGCTAGTAAGCAATTTGTTAATGTCACTTTTCAGCAATAAGTTAAATAAGAAGAAAAAAACAGTAAAGACATGAAGCAAAATGCAGAAAACTCATCACTTTTTCCATGTAATATAATATTTTTGAAAAATCACTAGATTTAATACAAATTTATGTGAGGTTATACTAGCTATACAAAATTACAGTGTGTACTTTTTCAAGTTTTTTTTTTTTTTTCATTTATTTGCAGGAAAAAATAATCACTATAAACAGATTATGATCAGAGGTGTGCTTTTCAATGAAACAGTATTACATATATTACAACTACAGTGTGGATATCTATCATCCCAGGATGCCTTTCTGATTTAACACCAGTGCCTTCATTACTCAAGCACTGTATCTGATCAAACAGTACAAATTTCAGTTGCTGAATTTTGCATGATTTAAATCTTGCAATACACAGAACATTACCTCTATTCCTGGGACAGTGCATATGGCAAAGTAAATGTTATATGCAATTACATTTGAAAAAGAAGTTACCTGGAATTACATTTGGAGGTAACAGTTCTGCAGTGCTCAGTACCTCCTATCTGTTTTCCTAAAAAGGAAGACTTTATGGACTTTCAAAGACAGCTGTCTCAATTTAAGATCTAGCTGTATCTTAAAATTTTCTATTGCTAGGTTATTCGTAATTCTGTAAGAATTTGTTATTCTGTAAGAATTAGAGACAAGTCTCATATGCATCCTTTCTAAGTAAGATACACTTTTCATGTTTTCATGTCCTACAAAATAAAAAAATGCTGCCAATGTTTCTATTGTTCGTTATACAATTTTGCATTTCCACCAGGAATGATAGTAGCAGGAGAAAACCAGGAGCCGTGACATGTCATGGCAGGCACGGAATAAATCTGTACCGTTGTAAATAAATCTGGTAATTTAAGTCATTAACTTGTCCCATGGTCCAACTTCACACATCTTGGTGCAAAAACACTGAAATACACACTGAAGTGCACTTAGAAAGATAACAGTAGGAAGTGCATATCTGAAGGTAAAAAGAATCCAGTATCTCCCTCTTAACCTGTACTTAGGTCACCACTACAGTCAGTTTGCATGGGAACACCTTTCTAAACAGGTACACAGAGGAAAGAAATCCAGACTTCTGTGGGGTATTCTTGTAAACAGTGAAAGAGACAAGCATTTCTAAAGTATATTTTAAATGTTATGTTTAGGAGTACTCAGTCTGTTCAACAATGTCAGCTCCAATTTTGTTTCCTTAAAAAAGAGATAACAGATTGTGATTACATACAATGAGCATGATTATTATTCCATCTTAAAAAAAACTTGTTTATCTAAATAGAGGAAAGTGCGAATGGATACTCTGAGTAATAACAAGAGGTTCAACCTCTAGTGCCATACCACCATCAGTCTCTGATGTCATGGGCCAACATCATAAACAAGAAGGCATACTACAGCAACATCACTCCTGTCCGACACAGGAAAAGGAACCACAGAGGACAGCAAAGATTGTCCAACGTAAGTTCCCCTTTGTAAAAGTCTGACATTTCCAAATGACAATTCAGGAAAAATGCAAGCAAGCTTTCAGAAAGACAGTCATACCTGAAATCATTAAATACATTATAACTTTGCATAATAAATTCTCAACAGAATCATTAAAAGTAAAAGGCAAAATTATTTCCTGAGTGAGGAAAACTACATCAGGATGAAATCAGTTCTGGCATGGGGCGCTGCTGGGTTTGCTCACAGAGGCCTCCCTGAAGCCCTCCCTTGTGCCAAAATCCCACCATGGAGGCCAAATGCAATTTAATGATTGAGTTCTTAACTAATCATTGCTCATGTGTACTCTTAATCAGTGTCAGCCCAGTAAAGTGCGATAAGATTGGAACCTGGTTTGATTTGTCCATTTTTAAGCACTCCCATGACAGCATTTCCTGGTTCCCTAATACCTGTATATATATATAAATGTACATTCACACACATATTCAATTACAACACATATGACCTACTTAAGGCTTGAAAGCACAATACTATGTTATTCCCTCAAAAACCTTCTAGTGATACAGTCATAAATATCCATTTTGTTCCATGATGGTTTATGATTTTCACATGAATATATATATATATTATGTAGAACAAGCTGAAATATGGATTTCTTCCATTTGCCCGTAGATGGTTAAATACGGCTGCCCAAGAGAATCTGGTTACTCCAATGTAAATTCAGTGAAAATGACTTGACATTTAGCTATTTTATGTTGACATTAAATTTTACATCAGATCAAATAGGCATGTTTTAAGGTTTTATAGAAGACCAAAAGAGAATCTTCACTCAAAAGTATCTGATACCTATGCTTTTTGTTTAATCACTCCACAGCTAATCAGATCTTTCAAAATAAATAAGGGATAAGTCATTTTATTCCATCATTTATCAGTCTTATTTCTAAATCAACCCATTTAACTTAGTCTAGTGATAACATAAGTGGATGCCTTAGAAGAATGCAGAATTAACTTTCAAAGTGAAAAAAAAAACCAAAACCCACTACCAATTCTAATTGCTGAAGGATACCTTGTCAATAAATAAATATCATTTGTAGTAATACTAGTAATACAAATATTAATATATGGTTAACACTTTGAATCTGTTTCATGAGATTCATACTTCAGGAGCAAATATTAACATTTATCTATATAGGTTGCTCCGAAAGTAATGCCTTCTATTTGTTCCCATGGAAACTACAGCAAAAGGCACAGTAACACTATTTGATAAAATATATTCTCAACTACAAAACACTATTTTTCTGCATAGTCATCAATATTAACTATGCATTAACTATGCATTTTCACCAGTGATGAATAAAAGCCCACATGCTACACTCATAAGAATCTGCACCAGTGGAGGTGACACTGTTTCACAGCTACTATGATGACATTATTGCTAAAATGCACCACCCATCACCTCAATGTACTCATATCCACTGTTTGGTTTTCATAAACCTTCAGCAAACATCAATGAATGCCACTGGGTGCCATTTTTTTCCCCATGAAAGAATTTAATGACATACCTTTGCTTCAGACGTACTTTCATATCAGACTCCATTCTGTTAGACTCCCCCTCTGCTGCCATCTGTCACATGGCATTAAGTAGTTTGTTAGCAATTTGCTATAATTTTTTAATTAGTAGAGCGTGTACGGTTCATTTGACATTCAAACTTATTTCCATCATTAATTGATAGATGGCTTGCCTTGCCTATATTATCAATGAAAATGAAAATTATGTACAGTATTCACTATAAATAACATGTTCTTTTCCTGATCAAAACTACCAGTTTTCAGTTTGAGGACAAGGAGAAAAGAAGTTAAAGAAAATCTTCTTGCCAAGATAATAGAGACAGCAGAAGCAAGCCAAATTCATAGTCACAGAACTGCTCAGGTTAGAAGGGACCATAAAGACCATCTAGTTCCAACCCTGTGTTCTGGGCAAGGCTTCCACCCATCCAACCTGGCCTTGAGTGCCTCCAGGAATGGGGGAATTCACAGCTTCTCTGGGCAGTCTGTGCCAGGACCTCACTGCCCTCCAAGTAAAAATTTTCCCAGACAACCAAACTAAATCTCCCCTCTTTTAGTTTAAAGCCATTCCCCCTTCTCCTGTCACTATCCGCCCATGTAAAAAGTTGGTCTCCCTGCCATTTATAAGCTCCCCTCAAGTACTGGAAGACTGCAATGAGGTCTCTCTGCAGCCCTCTCTTTATCATGCTGAACAAGCCCAGCTCCCTCAAATTGTGTGGCGGAGGCACATTTCCAATAGTGGAATCTACCAGATGAATCAAGAACTACTGAAGGCAGATTTAAGCAGGTATGTTCTTCCAATGTAGTCTTGAATTTAGCAGCAGCTGTCATAAATTTTCTATTGCTGTTCACTTTTAAATTAATTCTGGGCTATTTTCCACTTCAAAAAGATATGAAAATTCTACAGCATGTATTCTGTGAGAGATAAAGTCAGATTGCCAATATTGTTCTTTCTTGCTTTATAAGCTCCAGATCCCTTGCCTGAGGACAGGGAGTCATCCTGGGCATGACATCTTTCTCATGAGGCTTTCTTTTGCAGAGATGTTATGCTGTCTCTTGTATTTGTTTTTCTAAATTAATTGATTCTTAATTCCTGCCAGTTCCTCCTTTGTATTGAAAGCACTTTCTTTGCCAAGATTTTGACCTTCTGCTAATTGCTCCTGTGATTAGGAGACCACAGCACAATACTGTCAGCGAAGAGGTAGTTTCAGTTTATGGAATTATGTAGCTTTCTCTGTCTTCTTCATTGCCTCTTCACACACCCCAACAAGCTGTTTGGATCACACACTGATGACACTGCAGAGTCCATTCTTACCACTGGTGGTGACTTTGCAGTACTGTTATTCACAGATTCAACATTTTAATCTGTTAATACGTCACACATCTGAGAGGTTATTATGAACAAAAATCCTGAGAAAAACTTTGGTGCACCACCATATATCAGGGACGGCAGATTCTAAATGGCAGTTGAGAGTGGTCACGTTTGCTTTTATTGTTTGAAATCCAAGATTTCCTGCCAAAATGTGGATGCTGAGAAACATAAAATAATACTGACATGGTTACCTTCCATGCATGCATTTGTTTACCTGAAATCAACTATCTATGCTGTTTTTTGCCAGTCTGCATACAAAAATGCTTCATAGAATATGTCTGCTCTGGGCAAATGTACATATGACACAAGTTTGAAAAGCTTTTACTCTTTTATTGCTATCTTGGATAAACACTGCTAGATTCAGTTCTACAGCTACCACAATCAATGTTCTTAAGATATTCATCCAACAATAAAATGAAGTTCATGAGCAAGTGCTTACTATCATTAATAGACTTTAACAAGATAAGTAAGATAAAATGAAATAAAAACTTAGATTATCTTTGAAAGTGATCTAAGATCCCTTGGTGACTAATTTATTATGGCCACAATGCTGTAATCATAATTGAAAGAAAAATTCCCTTCAACGCAAATATCTGAAATCATTGTTTTTTGTTTTTTTTTCTTTTTAAATGAGTATTAACAGGCAAGTATTGTCTAAAAATATCAGATCGAAGTTATTAAAGTCTGACTGTTTTGGTATTCTCAGTTGTTCTCCAGCTATTTCTCTACATCATTTTAATTCTTTGATCAGTTTAGAACAGCTCTGAAAAATACTTACAGCTAAGGAATTAGGATCTGTTTTCACTATACCAGATATGACACATCAGTGACAGAGTGTAATACTGTATCACTATTCTTAAGGCAGGTACATCATCATTTTATTATATTCATATCTTGTTTTCTTTTTAAAATTTTATTTATTCAGAAAGTTTCACAGTATTATAAAAACATGGCTGTTATCATTAACCTATAACCAGGTGACTCAGGATGTTTGAATCTGAAATAAACATACTTTATTAACATATATTAAGTGAAAAGACTGCTGTAGAGGAGAACCTAATACCAAAAAAGTTAGTAGCATGACATTTCTGTGAAGTCTATATGACCACAAATTACTGTAAAGTCTACAGCCAGTTGCTGATCTGCCATATAAAATATGAAGAGAAATAGCTATCATGAATCAGAGGTGAATCCACCAAGAGAAGTCTTAGTAGAGGAGAGAAGAGAAAAATGGGAATAATATTAGACCTTGCTTCCAAATACTTTAATACTTCCTCATCTTTATTAAAAAATAAAATAAAAAATAACCACAAGCAGTTTATTAATATTATGCCAGTGTTAAATAGGGTTTACAGATTAAAACGATAAAGTTTTCCACATCAGAGCACTGAAAATTCCATATTTTAAATTATTTCACACCTACACACTAATCTTTAAACTACACTTTATACCTACCATTATATCTACCTACTCAGCTAATCAAGGAGTTCAAAAAGCTATGTAAAGACACTCCCTGAGGTAAAAACACTCTAGAGTAAGCAAATGAAACTTTATAATCTAAATGGAATTTAAAATTCTAAATGGAATTTGTTCTCAGAAATATAGCCCTGTACTGCTTTTGGCTGGAATACAGTTAATTTTCTTCACAGTAACTTGTATGGTTCTATGTTATGCATATGTAAGGAAAAATATGTTCATAACACAGCAATGATTTAGTTCTTGTGAGTAGTGCTTATGTAGAATCAAGGTCTTTTCTGCTTCTCAAGCTGCCCTCAGTCAGTGGGCTGGAGGTACACAAGAGGTTGTGAGATGACAGCAAGGACAGATGACCCACACTGACTAAAGAAATACTCCATACAATATGACCTTACGTTAATAAATAAAAGCTGAGATATTTAAAGTTACTCTGTTTGTCTTTCCAATTAACTGTTACACATAATGAGCCCAACTTTCCAGAAAAGTGGCTGGACATCTGCTTTCTGATGGGAAGTAGTAAGCCAATGTCTTTTTTTTTAATCCTTGCTTGTGTGCACAGCTTTTGCTTTACCTAGCAAACTATCTCAATCAACTCGTTCTTATACTTTTACCTTTTCAGTTCCCTCCTCCATTCCACTGGGATAGGAATTGAGCAAGTGTCTGTGTGGGGCTTTGCTGTCTACTGAGGTTAAACCCAGACAACTCTACACTCCACCTTTATGGTTGAAGTGCTTTAAAATATAAAGGACTGAAGACATCACGATCTTCCGCTGAACATGAATTTTGGACATACCTTGTGAGATGCTGTCTTTCTATACAACTATAACAAAAATGGCATGACTGCAAGAACTATCATTTCCTATCATGCCACTTGAACTCATCACTATCCAGATGCAACTGCTTTGTGTAAACAGGCTTAAAACACACCTAACACCTCAACTACACAGGAAAGTACACTTCAGCAGAGGAGAAAAAAAAAACACAAAACATATAAAGAAAAAACAGCAACAGCATCACTTACGACTAAAGCTCATTAAAAAAAAAAAAAAAGAAAAAAAAAGTATATCTCAAAAAAAAGAAAAAAAAAAGTCCATTCTTTTCCACAAATTTTATTGTATGCTTTTATTTTATTTCATCTTTCTAGTTAGTCTTTTTGCCTCATTCCTTTTACTTTCTCTTTCAAGTATAGTAATATATTTAAGGAGAAACTGCATTTGTTATCACTAATTCATTTTTAGTTTTCCTTCTTAAAGGTATTTTTCTCCTTTTTTCCTAAAATTTCAAAATAATTTTTCCAGATTTGGGAAAAAAAAAAAAAAAAAAAAAAAAGGCAAAACGAAGAACAGATTGTCTGTCTGCTTGAGAGTAACTTCACTTCATCAAAGACATCTGATGTTAGGCAACCTACAAGACATCTTTTCAGGTAATTGAAGAAATGACTGAGTTTAAAAAGTTAATTAGTAGATTTTTTTCTATGAAGAATATTTTCCTATTAGTTGACACGATTAGAAAATTCACAGCATATGAGTTCTGATATACAACATAATTATCTTACCATCCCTCTCTAACTAGCATCTTACTGTTCTCCCTTTTTATATAGACACTAAAGACACTATGTGCTTGTGAAGGGATCAAAGGCACACATTGTTGCTGGAGCCATAGCGTGTACTTACTTAAATCTAAGAATAAACTGTGAGACACTTTTAATAGTTTCTTCTACTGCTGGACAGGCTCACATGTTTCCTAGTTGCCACAGGAGGCTAGTGATGCTAGAGAGTCTATAGGAAGATTAAATGACTCCAATATAAAACATAATGTGTAAGAGGAGAAGGCATTGCAGAAAGACATTTTTTGTATTAATTCTTGTTGAGCTTGGAGTGGGGCTTTTCCTTATGTGCAGAGGACAGAATAGAATATGAAACGATGGAACAAGAGGTTGTGGAAAAAATCGATAAAAAAATAATAATAAAAAGGAAACAAACTGCCAAGGCCAGGTGGTAATCACCTAGGGAACTGAAAAATAAAATAGCTAAACTACTAACCTCTTCCCTGAAACTGCTTTAGTAGCAGAAGACTGCAAAATAGCCAGAGATCAAAAAATCTAGATATTTGTAAGCCTGACATTCTCATTCTACAATCTCAGTAGGAAGTAAAATAAAGTACAGAAGTCTGAACATGTGACTAAGGAAGAAATGACATATTTTGTTTTAAAAGAAAATCACATGTCACAGATTCATTGGATTTTGCTGAAAATTTCAGCAAGCGTCTAAATAATGCAGATCACTACAACTGAAGCAGCCTGGATTAATAAGAGGCTTTTTTGAAGGCTTTTCACCAAAGGTTCTGCAGGAAATACAGTATTTAAGGTATAAGAGGAAAGGATCATGCATGGATTAATAATTGTTGAAAAGGATCTTGAATGGAAAAATACTTAGTGAAAAGTAAGGATGTAAAAGAAAATTGTCTATTTTCACAGTAAACTACAGGTGGATTTGTGCTAGGACTACTGCTATTGAATAGCAAATAACAAAACAGCAAATATCTAATCAGTTTCTAAGGATAATTACGAAAGAACTCCATAAGAAATAGAACCTAATCTGTCTATCTAGATATAACTATGGAATTTCTTAAGTTCTTGGTGTCTTCCATCATTAAAATGTGTGCAGTTTCGATGTTATCTCCTCCACCTTCAGAAGAATTAGGCAGAGGTTAGAGAAGAGCGAAAAAAAAAAAAAAAAGATGACCAAAGATGTGGAAGAGAATTTGTACAACCTAAAAAGAAATTCTAGAGATTTCTTTAGCTTATAAAAACAGAGCTGACTGAGAGGAGATAGGGCAATTGACATAATTGTTTACTCATCACTATCTACTAAACATCACTATCAAATATTTAAACATAAGTCTTGTCAGAAGTTGAGTGAATCTTAAAGAGGGACTTTTAAATAATATTGTTATGGAAAATTAGTATTTCTTTTTTATATGCTTGCCATGAAATATAAAATCAGTGCCATAAAATATACATATGTTCTTTTTTTTTTTTTCTTCCTGAAATAGTCAACCCCAAACCTACTTTTCTAAGTTGTCTACAAACCAATTTTTACACTCCTTGAAATTGAATCAGTTTTTCATCAAGGATGAATATGGACTACTCAAAAAAAAGCATCTTCTGCAGCAAAGGGGTCAAGTAATGGAAAATGGAAATCACTCAGTGAAATGCTACTTACATATTCACACTTTGAATGCATGCCTGTAAATTCTCCAGGCAAACCTACAAAAATAGGGTAGTTTACAAGTAACATTACTTATCTAGAATTGTCTAAAACATGAAGGTTTTGTTTTAATTTTTTGTATTAAAAATTTTATATAACTTAGGCATTATTTTCAGCTGCAAGGAGCCAGAAAAAAAATATTATTCCAAGTTGTAACATATAAAAAAAGTAATTAAAATTCATCAGTCTTTGATGCAAATTACTACCTTAATGATCAGCTTGTCATAGCTTAATGACCTCACTTGGCAATTTTAATTGTAGCACAGACAGCAGACTTTACATTAAACCAGCTGGTTTGAATACTGAAAGTAGTTTAGTCTGGGCGATAGGAGCATATATACCCTGAGAAATTTAACCTCGGTATCTGCACCACAGCTATAGTGATTCTTATCCTTGAGCTGGCTTTTTCAAAGTCAGGGAAGGTATCTGAAACAGTGCAAAGCCAAAAGCAGCATGGATAATTTATTAGTGACAGAAAGGACCTTGTCACTTCTTTGACCAATGCAGGTTCACACGGGCAGAAATGATTTAACATTGACAAGAGCATTTCCAGGGTTCTTGGCAATATTCAGAGTCTGAAACAAAGATAGCAACTTTCCAGGGATTTTGTACTTCATTTTATTATTGACAGTGTCAATAATCTGACAATTAATATGACTATATTGAAGGTGAATATTGAAATAGTTTGATTAAGCTGGCAAACTAGGTTCCACTTATTCTGAGACCAAAAAACTGTTGTGTGTGTGTTAGAGAGCAGCACTCATCGCATCTCTGGGAGAGCAGAGGTGTAGCCTGTGGTGGGGAAGGAGGGCTGGGGGGGCTACAGCCATGGGGGGAGCAGTGAGGAGCAGTGCCTGAAGGGTGGGTGGACCCTGCAGTATGGAGCCGTGTTGGCACAGTGCTCAATATTCCCCTTTACATCTCAACGTTTAACAATACTGAAGGTTGTAAGTGAGCCATAGGTAACACAAAGTGCATGAATGAGTAAGGAAGACCAAGGGAGGTGAAGAGAAACAATTAGCCAATAAGACAATGTAGATTCAAAAGATATACCAGAGGGTATAAATGGACTTCACTATTCAATAAAGCCTCTTTACAATGGTTATAGACTGGCTATTTGTTTGGCTTGTTGTTATTTATGACAGCCAGCTTGAAAGGAATACTCCACACTTGAGTATCTGTATATCAATAATTCAAGCAACAGTTTAAAATCCTGCCTCACATGACTGTTTTTCCTGAAAAACTTGAAAACGGATACACACCAGAAACATTTTGAGAAACAGTACAACTATTCATGGCAAAGTATTCTAGCTGTTCCACTGGTAAGTAACATGAAACAATTTTACTTCTTTTCAATTGAACTTGGTTCTCTGTTGACCTCATTAACCTCTCACTATTATATTTGTGCAATTCCTTGGCTGCTCTGCTAAGAAACTTAAACAGCAATTTTTCTCCAGCAACAATTTTAACTTTTAATAATGCTATATGAAAAATAGCCCTTTCCACTGCAAAAGTAAAATTTAATATAATTTCAAAATATTTATTAAAAGACAACAGGAAAGAGCCAGTTAAAAAGTCATCACTTTCAGGTGCCCATAACAAATTTTAAAAGTCATGCATAAGTCAAGTTGGGAAGCAGGATTTTATTTTATTTTCATTTGGGGGAGGGGGGGGGGGAGGGGGGGTGAAGGCAGCTGCTAAGAATGAAGAAATTGCAGAAAAAGTTTAACACCACTACCACCTCCACAAAATCTCGTAACTCCGGACATCAAGTAACAGATCTTCCATTGCATCTATGTTCATGAAGGATGATGTTCCAAACATATCAATGCTTTTTCACTGGTCAACTGAGCCAGTTTCAAACATGAGCATGTTTTAAACTAATGTTTTATTTATCTGGTAAAGACCAGATAGTCAATAAATACAGACTAATTATTCTGAGTAAGCCAAAGCAATGTAAACAAGTGGTTTAATGCAGCTAACTATCCATATTTGAAAGATTTACTAATATTTCATCTGTGGTTGTCAGTTCAAGTACTATGATATGGATGAGATTGTACTTTAACTGTCATGTACCCTTGTGTAGACAAAGCTACAAGAACAATCTCTGTTTATTTGAGCTACTGAGGTTGAGATTACCAAATAGCACACAAATTGCTGTAGAGGCCACTCAAGTAAAGATAGTGTCACGCTTCTGTTCTCCATAGTCAAATAAGATTACAGACAGCTTTTCCTATGCTGTTTCTCAATTGTATCCATTATTTCTGAAATTTCAATCAAGCCATATATCCCCATTTCTTTCTTCCATATATTATATATCTAAGAAAGTTTTAAGCTATACTGCAATGGCCTATACCCATCCTTTTTACTGTGAGGAAAAAGCACAATTAGGTTGAATGATACCTGAAACTTAATGTGCGAAGAATATGAGACACTTCATCATATACTAGTTAATATAAGGAGTACAACCTCACTGGATTATAGTTAACTTTCTTCAGTGATACTGACAGCCTTTTATAAATGAACTGCTCAGTGTACATTCTGAATGAATTAATCTTTGCTGGGAGATAAGATATGGCTCCTTAAATGTCACTTCCCTTAAAATATTATAGCAAAAGATGAATGGGGCAAAGTGAATTTATGATATTGTTTAGCATGAAGTATGTCTTTCCTATAAGACCAAGAAAAAAAGCCACCCTACTTCCATCTCAAAATAGATAAAGTACTCTCTTTGTCAATTTGATGTCAGTTTTGTCAACTGAATTTGAAAGACCTGCAGTTAAATGCAATGAAGGCTACAGTCATCACTCTGAAGCAGATAAGAGAGAAAGTTTGTTTCCTTGAAGTAAACTTCACTGATAGTTGCTTTGAGAGCAAGTCTCAGTTTTGATCTTTATCCCATATTCTACTGGAAGAAAGAGAAGAAAGTTCGTAATTGCTACTTCCAGCTTATTGAGGACACATTCATTCTTCAGCCTCTTGGAAGTAATATTCCACCTTCAACCATAGACGGTTGGATCAATCTGACACCTTTTTTTTTTTTTTTTTTTCTTAACAAATAACATAGTAAGATTGTTGAGTATGTTACCAGAATTATGATTTGAGGCAGGAGCATGACATGCTCCTAACTTGAAATCACAGAATCTGGAAAAAAAAAAAAAAAAAAAAAAAAAAAAAACCACATTGATCTTTAGGGAAAAAAATAAAAAATGTCATAAGAACAGGGTAAATAATACAATGTGGCTACAAGACAGCAATTGTATGGATTTTTAAACAGAAGAATCCAAATAAGTTTCCAAGGATAGTAGAGAAATAATTTCTCTGCTGGTTTGCTGAACTTCGTCCATTAGCATTTTCTAATGTTTTTAGTTATTATTTTTATTTGCTAATGACTTTGCCAGACTTCAGTCATTCTGTCCATATTTCCCAAGTTAATTTTTTTGATCTGGGAAGAAAGGAGAAGCATTCATCTTCATTAACAGTCTGTGAGAATTCAAGTTTGTTCACAAGAACAAGTTTGTAGCGGGGAGACGAGGGGGAAGTTTGCCAAATACTGAAAGAATTCTGATGAATTATGTTGGAAAAAGTCTGGTTTGGAGCATAAGGACTACAGTATAGCCTTTGAATTTCTTTTGTAGTGGCATTTAAGGACCACACTGGAGCTGAAAATAAAAACCAGGGGGGAGACTGAAACAGAACTCATATTTTTTAGAGGAAACTTATTCAAAGGACAAGGATCAAAAGGGGCCACAATTAGTGAACTATAACAGAAGTTGGATGCATCAGAAACAAGTCCAGAAACCTAGAGATAAGTGGGTCTGGAAAGTGGATAGTCAGTGGCAGAGGGTAGAGGATAATGTGTGAGATGGCGAGAAGAAGCCAGAGGTCTTCAAAGATGACCTCTCAAGACAGTTTGATGTTCTCAGAGTGTCATGGATGCTATGATGCACAATATGCATGCAATATTTTTGTTCTTTGCTTTTGATCAGCCTTGTATGAAATTGATTGTTTCCCCTTAAGTCCTTGCAGTCTAGAAATTGATTTAGAGATTTTGATTTCAATTTTATTTTTATGTATATATTTATTAATTTATTTATTTTTACGTCAGTATATCCTAAAGCAAAATCCAGGTACTGCAAGAAGGAAAAGGTTACATAAACGTGACACAGAATGACTGCCTGAATAAAGAGCAAAATGAAGACAGGAACTGATAAACGTTGTTGCTATGCTGGAAACCAAAGCAGTTTAGAAAGTAGCCGAATGACTTACACCTACAAACAGTATGAAGTGACAACCTTTTGACCTCCGGCAGTTGCCTCATGCTAGGAAAAATAATCTAGAATCTTATTTCCAGATCTAGCTTGAACACAGCCTGCCTATGTTGACATTTGATTTAGCCCCTGGGACTAGACAGTTTTGCTTATCCAGTAACCACAGTTCAGTACTACAAATTCCCTAAAGGCTAACCTTCAGGATGCAGGAGCTCCCCAGATTCAGTGTGGAGATGGGCAGTAAGGGGAAAGTGTAGAATTCACACCTCAAGTTGTGCAACTACAGACTTCCTTAGTACCACTCTTCAGTTATATTGGAGTTCATAATTCTGCATTTCTTTCTAAGGAATGAATTAATAAAAGGGTAGTCCCAGCTGGGAGACAAGGAATACTGATTACTAAAAATACCACTTTCAAACCAAGATAATGGTGAGAAATTGATTTCAAAGAGTACATTTTAGTCAAGTAAGAGATGGATGGTAACTATAATTTAGCAATGACTGAGCTTTGTTAAAAGTTTGGCTTTTTTTTTTTTTTTTTTTTTTATATATAGCATTCTTGACTAGTTCAGCACTGTATCACTGAACAACAGGGACTGCCAAAAGCAGAATTTAATGTATTCAAACTCAGAAAATAAATAACCTTGAAACTGCCTTTGCAGTGACTCAGTAAAAATGAGATTGAAGCAAGCTGTAAAGGTTTTACACATAGCCTTAGAATAAATGTGTTATTCACAAGTGAGCTGCCAGGTTATTTCTACTAAGTGTCAGTAGGCCTCATACTTGAGGACTTTAAAGAAATTGGCATATACAGTTTATAAGTTCACCACACTATTTATTCTAAGGTTCTTTGTTTGAAGTCTGTTTTTATGTTTTGTTAATTTGCCAGTTGTGTCTTCTCTGTTGCTAGTTTTCAGGGGCCTAAGTTTGTGATCACTTCACCATGAAAATTCTGTCTAAAAATGAACTTAGGTCACAACAGTGCAATTGTAACTTATTATAAGACAACACTGAAAGAAATCTCCTCCCTTATTTCTACAGTGTAGATACAGATATAGACAAATAGTTCCTCATTGACACAAAGTTGTCAAGTCAAAAGAAAGTGATAGGATTTACATCAAGTACCTGTGAGGTGCCCAGAACACGCACAACACCTCTGGGTCCCTTCACTCTCAATGGGTCAAAAGAAAAGCATATATATGAGTAATGTTTATTGACCCAAAACCACATTCTGAGCAGTAGCCCTGAAGGAAATATTGGTGTGACACTGGACTTCTAGATGAAAAAAATAACAGCGACAAAAAAACAACAACAACAAAAAAAACACTAACAGTGAAGTGCTAACATAACTTTTGTCTGGGATTTTACATTATCTCAGTTCAGGTGAAAAAAAGAGTGCCTTTACACTGAAAGTTTTCTCTGTGTGAGTGCTAGTGTTTTTAAGGAGAAATACTTCATTTTAAATTTTAGTTATGAAGATGATCACTTAATGGAAAGATCTCAACCGGTATTTCCAGTAGCATGTGATTAAATATATGGATAATACACTGTAGTACATATACATGTTTGTGTATTTAATTACAAGGAGCAGAACATCCCCCATATAATTTATTCTGCAGTTTTAAAAATTCTATTAGGTCATTTCTGTTACAAAGAAGCAGAACAAATCCGTAAGTGTAGTTAAGTATTTCAGGGAAGTCTTGCACAAGTGATTTAATTATACAGCTGAGACATGAAATGGATCTGAAGTGATATACAGACCAAAGTAACAACCACAAAGTCTGCCCTCCATGAAGAAATAAGCATAATAAAGAGAAATGAACAATATTTTGCAACTTTAATTAAAATATTAATGGACTTCTTTAAGCATTACAATTGTTTAGAAGTGTTTTAAATGTCTCCATGACTTATCTGTGTTTCACAAACCTAGTAAAAATTATGGTTGTTAGTTAAAAATTATTACACATTTTAAATGGTGCTTATTGTATTTTATTGAATTCTAGGAGAATCTAATTGATTCTTTGGTTTATTTTCCTATAGACTCTCTTCAAAGGCCTGTATCTCTATTAAAGAGAAAAGTCTAAATGATATTCCCTGGTAATTGAGCTAGCTGCATACTAAACACTTTTAATCTCTATCTTAATACATTTTTTTCCTTCCCAAAAGCTGTAAGTGATAAGCAGCTCTGAAGTTTATGTGTAGTTCAAATAACAAATAAGGTAGATAAATGGAATGAGCTGAATAAGTAGAAATAAATCTACTATGAAATGAACATATAAATTGTAACTATGGAAACAGCCTTTGTAATTAAAAATAATTTAGAAAGGCATGGAAGTTGTTTAATCAGTATGTAAATTAAGAGCTGATTCTTTTTAGAAAGGTAATAGAAGTTAATAAAATCATTTTAAAATTACTTAGTGGTGTAAAGTAAAAAAAAAAAAAAAAAAAAAGACATTTTAAAATGCTTTGTAATTTTGCATCTCTTTATGGATAAAACTTATGTCCTGCTTCAGTATATATTAATAGACCCACAGTACAAATTAAAACAAAATTATATTAATTTTTACAGACCAGTAAATTTGTATACAGTTTTAACTAAGATGTGACAAAACACTGTATAAAGGAAAATATTGTTAGTATTACTTTCTAAAATGGGACAGGAGCAGAACGTAAAATATCCTACTTCAGTCTGCAGGTGAATGGCACAGCTGAGCAAAGATACTGTATTTTTAAACTAGTCTAGTAGTATTATCTATTAAAGGAGCACAAATAATATTAAATTACACATAATGCAGAGGTCTTAGCTAACATATACAGAAAAATACCCAAGACAACATAAAATGAGATGGCCGAATTGTGAGATCTAGCATGGCTTTGCAACTTTTAGGTTTATTATTTACTATTAAACCTTTACTTAGTAGTAGAGATCCTCAATTCTTTGCATACATTTTATTATGTGCAGGCTAGTAAAATGCAGACTGCTTTTCAGCTCATTCATTAAGTCTTTTCTGTATTTCAGACACATTGAAAAGGAGTACTAGTGAGCCAGAACATTTCTCTGACACTACAAAATTGTGTCAGGAAGGACAAAATGGAAGCTTTATTTTTCCTAATATATAAAAACAAAGTATTGCATGCAAAGTAGTTGGTCTATGAACAATTTTTGTGTATAAATCAGAAGTAGATTAAGAGGTACAAGACTCTTTCAGAGAACATAACTGTTATGTCTTCTTGCTAGTATTTCCATGCATCTATTAAATGCACCATTATCAGTAAAAGTGCGGCTACGCTAAACAGTTGAATAATGAACTATAATATTACAGTATTGTCACTGACAAGACATGCTGTCTCCACTACAAGCCAGAGTCAAAATGGAAGTCCATGGAGTGGTGATATGTGAATTTCCCATCAAAGAAAAGTTCAAGATGCAGCCTTCAGTATTTAAAGCAATGGGCACTGTATTTTGAGATAGCAAAGGGGTGAAGATTACGGATTTCCTGGTTCCCAGACAAACCACCAACTCTGAGCACTACTACACTGCGTCACTGGCTAAGCTGAATGCTCAAATTTTTAGAGTGAGACCAGAGAGGAAAACAACCTCTCTCTCGCAACACAATATTACCAGCTCCCATACCAGATTGAAAACTGTGGAGCACACTGCCAATCTTGGCTGGATTGGCCCACCACATCCACATTAAAGTCTGGATTTGGCGCTTTCTGACTTCCATCTGTTCAGGCTCATGACAGATGGACTGTGTGGGGCAACATTTTCCTAGCAATGACACCATCCTGGCAGCTGTGAGACAATGAGGCACCTCCGTTGGTGCAGATTTTTATGAGAATGGCATGCAGGCTCTTGTTCATGGCAGGTGAAAAAGCGTTGCTGATGATGGTGACTGTGTTGAAAAACAGTGTTTTGTAGCTGAGAATTTGCTCTATCAAATAGTGTTACTGGTGCCCATTTTATCTGTTGTAATTTCCATGGAAATGAATAGGAGGCTTACATTCAGACTGACCAATGTATTTTATAGTACACTGCACCTTCTGCGTGTAACAAAGCCAACACTCATAAAGATTTTCTTAGATACACTCCTATTCACTCCCATTTTCTGTTTGTAGAAGTTTGGATGAGCAAGCAGTCTTTCATTTTCATTTACACTGAGCATACAATGGAAAGCCCATCATAAACTGTTTTAAAATGATGGTTCACAATTTGACAGCAATCAACAGATTGACTAATGTTTGCTAGAATTACATCAAACAGTTTGAATGGTTCAGGTATTGAGACCAGATGTAAAAGCACATTTTCTTCCCTTATACAGACTACTTTGTTGATCTGCCTGGGGGTAGGAAGACCCTACAGAGGCATCTGGACATGCTGAATAGCTGGGCTGCTGCCAATGGGATGAAGTTCAACAAGACCAACTGCTAGATGCTGAGCTTTGGCCACAATAACCCCAGGCAACACTACAGGCTTGGGGAAGAGTGGTTGGAAAACTGCGCAAACAGAACTTGAAGATATTGGTCAATGCTCAGCTGTACATGAGACAGCAGTGTGTCCAGGTGGCCAAGAAGGCCAATGACATCCTGGCTTATATCAGAAATAGTGTTGCCAGCAGGAGAAGGGAGGTGATCACCCCTCTGTACTCAGCACTGGTGAGGCCACACTTTGAGGACTGTGTTCAGTTTTGGATCCCTACTACAAGAAAGACATTCAGGCTCTGGAGTGTGTTCAGAGAAGGGCGGTTAAGCTGGTGAGAGGTCTGGAGCACAAGTCTTAGGAGGAGCAGCTGAAGGAGCTGGGACTATTTATTCTGGAGGAGAGGAGGCTCAGGGGAGACCTTATCGATCTCTACAACTACCGGAAGGGAAGGGGTGGTCAGCCTCTTCTCCAATGTAAGTAGCATTCTCTAGAGAGAATGGCCTACATTTTCACCACTGGAGATTCAAGCTGGATGTTAGGAAACATTTCTCCGAAAGAATGACTAGGTGCTGGAACAGGCTGCCCAGGGAGATGGTGGAGTCACCATCCCTGGAGGTGTTCAAGAAACATTTAGATGTTGTACTGAGGGTCATGGTTTAGTGGGAAATATTGGTGATATGTGGGTAGTTGGACAGGATGATTGTGGAGGTCTTTTCCAACCTTGGTGATTCTATGATTCTACTTCTTTTTCAATTCTATTTATTACACACACTTGATCCCAACTTAAAATCCAGAAAATAACTATTTCTGCCACAAATGTTTTTGGGTTTGATTTTCGTTTTGCACAATCCCATTATTAAATACAATCTGCAATTTTGTCTAAGTAAACTAAAACTGTCAGAAGTGACCTTGCTAAACTTCTTTTGCCAATGACCACAAGTATTATGAAAAGCCAGATAATACGTCTTCCTCTTTACAAAGGTTGCTTGGAAACCAGGCAGTAAAATATAGCACAGATGTGAAAGCTCTGTCTGGAGATTGTGCCCTGGACTTTGGATGGAATATAGAGGTGTGCTTTATGCCTCCTGAGTGCTGCCTAATACTGTAATATCATGTTAGACATTTTGACATCTGCACTATTTTCTGACAGTATACTTGATTACAGATATGCCTTTTTTCAGGAACCTTCAGGTAACAATGTTTTGTAAACAGACTGCCTTCACCATGAATCCCACACTGTGCAATCCCAGTGGTGATTTGCATGTTTCTTTCTGGACTGGGTGTTTCTAGTTAACCTCAGTAACTAAACACCACATATCTGTGGAAAAGACATAATAATAATAATAAATAGTAATAAATAATAAAGAGCTTAATAGGTAAAAGAGGAAAAAAAGACAAAACAAAACAAAGCAAAGAAAAAGAAGCAGTGCAAAAACCAGTCACTCATCTCCAGCTATTTGGCACCCAGCAAATTTGACACCCTGAGCAGGGTCAAGCCCTGGTACAATGGCTTCCCAGTTTGTTGCAGGGCATAACATTTCACTTTGTCAGTTTGGGACAGCTGTCCCATCTGTGCCCCTCCCAACCTCTTATCCACTCCCACCTACTTGCCTGGGGGGCAGTGTGGAAAAAAGAGAAGTTCTTGACTTTGTGCAAGTGCTCTCAGTGACTGCTAAAGCAGTGGCGTGCTATCAATACTGCTTGGTCACAAACGCAAAGCATAGCACTATACAGGCTGCTATAAGAAAATTAACGCTATGTCAGCCAAAAATAGTATATGAAGGCAGTTCTTGAATACAGGAAGTCACTGTTTAGGAGCAGAGGTCTGACTGTTGACAAATTTGACTTCTGTCAAATTCACAATGAAAATACGATTGTAAATCATTGGGAGCTGTGATATCATAGCTTATTCATGATGCAACACCTGGTACCAGACTTTCAGTAGCAGTCATTCAAGACCCTTTACTTCCGTGTTTCCTGTAATGACAGGGAATAAGAAAGCCAAATGGATATTAAATATTCATTTTCCAATTTGGTGTTATAGTAAATTCATTCCCTTTCCAAGAGTAAAACTAATAATACATGTAAGACTAATTACTGATGAATGGCAGAGAAAGTATTTGAAGCATTAGAGCTTTTTCTAACAAAACTACTGTGCATTTCAGACAATTGAATTGTCACTCTGATATGAAACATTTTTTTCATCCACAAACCAATTTAATCATGTCTAATGTTCAATTTTATTGAAGACTTTATAGCAAGCACACATTTAAATTAGTGCAAATCCCAGTAGTTGTTCATACCTGCTTCCAAGAAAATGTGTACTCTAAAATAATTAAATTTACTATTTGTGTAAACCCAAGTTTAGCTCTCCAATGGCTTTTTTTTTTTTTTTTCCTGAACTTCTAATCTCCACAGGTAATCAGACTGTAAAGATACTACTGGAAAGTGAAAAATGTATAAATTAGCATCTGGTAGAATAAAATATTGTTTAAAATAAATAAAGAATCAGAACCTTAACCATTACCTTTCATACACTTTTGTATTGTGACATTGACTGCTACAGTTTCTGCATTCTTTTTTTACCATATCACCAGATTTTATTAAAATATTTACAAATTTTAACCACCAAAAAAACAAAAACAACAAAAAAAAGTGATACTCTGTGTAGTTATTTTGTATCTTATGCTCACTAATCAATGAACTTTCAATCATTTCAGCTAAATGCAGACATTATGGTTTTCACACACTAAAATTCATTACTTCAATAGAGACTGCTTTTCTAAGAAACGAATGTAAACAGAAATTCTGTTCTCTCACCCCGGAGGTGTTCATGAAGGATTAGATCTACAGCAGCACAAGGAGGATACCTACTTGAACAACTTCATATGTTACCCTACAGTGAAAGAGCACACGCCTCTGTCAGCCTGCTAACACCCCCAGACAAAAACTTCATTAAAATAAGACGTGAGCATAGCTATAGTCAGTAATAACACAGCTGGAAGATATTTTAAAGGTAGAAGACTTTCAATATGCCAATTAACAAGGATATAAGTAGGAAAATAATTGAAGCGATTCTGGCCTCTGGTACCTCCTGTAGAAGGACAGTATAAATGTTATAAACAACAACAACAACAAAAACAAAAGAACGAGGAAATTCACAAATGTTTACTGTGTTCTCTGACATTTTAACTCAAATCTTCAACAACTGAATGTTTATGAGATGCAGTTAATCAGCAGTTGATGTTTTCATGCTTGTGGATGAATTAAACACTGTAAGATCTAATTAGTTCATGCTTAAACAACTTGAAATTATAAATAGCAATCATGTTTCTTAATTTTCCTTTCCTAACATATTCACTCTACTTTTATTTTAAAAATCTAACATTATTAAGCATTAGCTAAAAACAGGATAAAAGCGGCAGAGTTTTACACGGAAAAGAGAAAATCTGAACACATTTGTTACATTCACCATGTAAATATGTCAACAGAACATTTGTATGTCTCCAGCTTTTTAATTATTTTTCCTCTACGTGGGAAACAAATGATCATAGAATCACAGAATCACCAAGGTTGGAAAAGACCTACAAGAACATCCAGTCCAACCGTCCACCTATCACCAACAGTTCTCACTAAATCGTGTCCCTCAACACCACAATGGAGAAAAACACAGTGATGGAGTTTCTAAGCAATTAGAACCTTAATATCTCCAGCTACTTCACATCCGCAGGTGTATCATTTCACCACCAGCTGAAGAGGGACAAGAATGTGAGAGATGCCCTAAATCCATGAGAAAGCATTTGATGAAGTGCTACTTCCCCCTCTGGCAGAGAGATGAGTACTCTGTAGCCAAGGAGACATTTTCCCTCATTTAAAACTCTTTAACAACACATGTTAAAAAAGAACAGTGTATTATAAAAATAAGAGCTAAGGGGAAAGTATTGTTTGTTTCCTGTGCTTTGCTTTCTTACTTTTCAATAGCATCAAATTCACAGGAGAAGATAAAATATTTTTTTGAAAGCAACAGCAAAAGATATGATAAATGTTTGTTTGGAGCCCTTAATTCTGAGTTAAGTAGAAAAGAATAAGGCATACTGACTAGCTTGCTCAGTCATGTTTGATCTTAGTTGCCAGTTTTCCCCTGAAGAAAAGTTTTTCTGACACCTTCATCTTCTCATCTGCTGTATGCGTCTGATGTGTGGGAGGAAATTAGCCACAGAAAAGCAACCAGCTAATTAGATAATATTCAATGGTGTAATTTGTTATTATCTTCAAATGTAGAATGATGTTTGAATTCATAAATATGCAGGTAGTCTGAGATTTTTTTGGCAGACACGGTGGTCCTTTTAAAAGTGAATAAAACACTATATATGTTGATTTTAAAAGTGCTGACACATGCACTTCTTGGAAACTTAGAAACAGGAAAGCAGGTGAACAAAAAAATAAATAGGGGAGGTAGTGAGAAATAACCTGCTAAATGAAGTAATAAGTGAGTAAGAGAAGACATGAGAAAAAGGACCTTATAAGACCTTATGATCTCCTTGGTATCATAACTTTCCTCAGCTAAATTAGCATTAAAAACAAAAACAAAACAGAATACAGCTGAAATTCAAAAATTCCCATTCTGAATTTATAAGGCTTCAGGAACGGGTTTCCTTAAAACCTTTTCCTCATTTCCAAGATAATGGAACTTGCTTGTATGAATGGCCTCCTGATACCATCGATTTATCATTAAGATAACAAAGACCCAATCTGATGATGGGTAATTCCAGTTTGCGTTTGGATAGTCCTCCACTCCCTGACTTAAAATATTTGCAGAGAAAGTGGTCTTTCTAGGTAAAGACTGCAACTTTTAATAGAGCCACTGATAGTATTATAAGTAGGATATTTTTATATTGTAGTATTACAGCATTCACTCCATGGAAACAAAGACAAATTCTTCACAACTTAAATACAGTTAGCAACTGTAGCCACATTTCTTTGAATTTTCCATGTATGTAAATCACACATGAGATGTAAGTGGAGGCAGAGTAAGAATCTTAGATTAGATTTGCTTTGACATGACAAAAATTGTCATTACAATGGATTCATTAGCAGACATATTTCCTTATTTCCTTTTCTATTTAAAATAACTTCCCTTTCTTTCCAAAGTTAAGATTAAAAACAGAGAATAGTCAAGCAATATAGAGAAAAGTATGTATATTCAGTTAAGAAGATTCTCAGAACATTTGGGGATAGGGACTATATAAGCTAATAGAAGTAGAAACCACATTCTTACACGCTGGGAAATGCTTATCGTGATGTACAAAACAAGCTACCTAGCTAAATAAGCTGCTGCTACCTACTGTCACTGTACAGTTGTCATAGTTTGTGCTGGGATAGAGTTTATTTTCTTTAAAGATGCTCATATAAAGCCATGTTTTCCATTTTTAATAAAATAGTACTAGCACACTGATGTTTTAGTTGATGCTAGGCACTGCTTGCACTAAGGACTTTTCTACTTCTAATGCTGCCTTGCTAGTGAGCAGCTGGCCATGAACAAGGAGCTCAGAAAGGACAGAACCAGGACCGACGACCTAAACTAGCCAAAAGGCTGTCACATACCATATGGCATCATTCTTGGCAATAAAAGCTGAGGTAAGAAAGGAGGAAAGGAGAGGATGTTTGGAGTGATGGTATTTGTCTTCCCAATAAACTTCCCAAACTTCCCAAAAAATGTGTGATGAGCTCTGCTTTCCTGGAAGTGGCTGTATGTCTGCCTGCTAGTGGAAGTAGTGAATGGATTCCTTATTTGGCCTCCATTGCATGCATATTTTATTCTTAAAGGGACAAATAATTTAAGTATTCCTTGTCACCACCCAGAAGATTGATCTTATTTATAACTGCTATCTACCAGCTTTGTTCTTGTTTATCAAATAACAAACCACAGACTCCTAGCTATCTGGTGTTTCCTTTCTTGTAATTTTATTTCTTTAATGTTTCAAAATGAACCTAAAATTAGTAAGATTAAACATGGAAAAATTACAGCTAGGTTGCAAAGTCAAGGCCCACTACAGTCACCTGCTTTATGAATATGGAAAATGCAACACTTTAGTATTAGAATGAAAACACATAGGTACTTAATGGATGAAAGTATGCCTACATTCCAGCCTAGCAGTTATTATTAGCACATGATCCTTAACTGGAACTCCTACTGTTTTTCAGGAACAATTTTTTCTCCTCCCCTCTTCAAAACAAAACAAATAAAACAAAAACCCACTGCCACCTCCTCCACATCCTTTACTCCTATGAAAAACAGTATAAATTAACTGGGAACTGTTACTATAGAGCAGCTGCTTACTCTGCTTCCATTGACTCCACGATGTGAGAACAGTTAAAACTTACTTCTATTTATTATCTCCGGACAAAGGCAAAACACAGATATATGTCTTAAGGGTAATATTTCACATTTTGTTCCACTAATCCTTTCTTAAACATCAAGATCCTTTATCTGTATCATCTGTGGCAACTTACACAAGAAATACTGCATATGTATAGTATATTATAGTATAGTACAACTATTCTGCCTGGAGCAGACAGGAGAGTAAGCTGTCTGTGTACCTACACGTACCTTCTTGATACTAGGAAAAGCAGGTGGCATTGTCCTGGCAAATATGCCTAAGCCATCAGAAAATATCCTGGAGGGAAAAATGCAATCTACAGATGAGTAACTTAGCATCTGTTCACAACTTAGTCACTGTGGAATAAGTCAATTTGCAAATAATATTTTAATATGTGGTATTGCCAGAGAACGATATAGTTATGCTGGTCCACAATGCATTCTACAGACAGTGCACTCAGGGCAGACTGGAGGATGGTCAAGAGAACTGTCACAAAATAAATACTATTTTTTCATGCCAAAAGAATCAGTTGAGGGGATACGTTAGGACTAAGAAACACTACAAAGCCTTTACAGTAGCTAGGTGCATACCTATACTAGTTATTTTTTCCAGTTGTACCATTGGATAGGAATGTGCCGGTAGCATTATGTATAGCAATGAGTAGTTCTACTGTCAAAATGTAAGAAATCTAGGACCATATACCTGGAAAATAACCTGTGAGTTAGATTAAAGTTAGTGGTATTTTTGCAATGAGAAAGTGGGAAAGGAGATGCAGTAGGCTTTTAGGAATTACAGTTCCTTATTGTAATTCTGCTTTTATTATAATTCTGCACTAGATACCAATAACTAAGAACTACTACACTGTGATGGTAAGGGAGCTGGCATAGCTAAAGCATTGTCATAATACAGAATTTGAAAGGCAAGAAGATATTTTCTGCAGATAAATGAAAAAACAAATGTGGTTAGAAAAGTTCCACTAATACTTTGCATCACAGTATTTCAAAGTAGAAATTAAGCAAAACAGAAAGTCTCCAAGATAAAAATAATTGTATGCTTTCTTTTTTTATGAATTTTCTCTATTGTGTTGAATTATCCTTTTAACAGTATTGTGGGGACTACTCTTACAGGAATCCATATCATTCTTTATTCAGATAAAGGAACATTTGGACAGTGGCCTGAAAGGTTCACTTCCTTCAGAAACTGAATTTTCCTTTCAAACAGAACTCTACCCTTGCTCAGACAAGGAATGGGAAATGAAGATCACAGTCTGACCTTTGAGCCTCTGCAGGCAGTGCAGCACACTGATGAGTGCAACAGCCTGACTCTTCTGTATCAGTAAAAGTCTGCTCATCAGCACAACTCCAACATGATGAATTACTGTAGCATGCTATCTTGTTGCAAAGGATTCTTTCATGGTTCAAAGAATTGTTGTTCTTTTTTTCTGTTAAGTACCAGTATTTCTTAGAAAACTGGGTTACAGCTGCTTGTTCATCCATGGCCTGTTAATCCAAATGGTGGCAAGTCCCAATAGTTCTCTGTCACTCAGAACCACTCTTGTAAATAAGAATAATAGTTCTGATTTATTTCAAGGGTTTTGAAGGATTAACTATTATCAGGAATGTGAGCTGTTCAGACATTTTGGCATCATAAAAGAACCTGTCAGTGGGGCATTCAGTGAGACTTTCTGACAGAAGTCTGCCATCAGATAGCAAAAGTTATCTTCAGTGTTATTTAATCTTTAATATTAAAAAATAATCTTTTACAAGTACTCCAACTTACAAGAGTTACCTTCAGCACTTTAGAGAGAATCTGTTGTGTTGGGTATGAACTAGCATTGCAGGAAGAAATTCAATTTTCTCCTTAGTTTTCCTACACTACTGAGAAGTGTTGAACTAGTTCAGTTTCACGAAGTTATTTTGTTTCTCATGCTGTCTGACAAAAATAAAAATAATAAAGTAAAAGAGCACAAGAAAGGATCAACAGAGTTTTGAGAAGCCTACAGTAAACCTGAAGAAATTGAATAATTGGTTTTTCTTCTATGGAAGAGGATCTTAGAAATTGTTATTCTCATCGGTTTGTGGAACACACACATACAAACACAAACTGATGGAATTCTGTTTGTCCTATCCAACATAAACACAGAGATTATCAGTAAGAATGACACTTTCCATTGTTTCAAATGATTCTACAAATGTAGAAATTTTACTAAAAATCAAGCACAGAACCCTGCTAATGTGCCTATATAGCATCTCAATAAGTGATGACTTATTAAAGTTGCTGTGTCATTCCACAAAAGTATCTCTAGTCAACTTACAAGAAGCATCCAAACAACAAAAAAGACTTCATAGCAAGAGGTTTTGTTTCATATTGTTCTATCATGGAAACTAGAAGAATGAATACATAGCAACAACAAAGAAATTTTATACAGAAGTCATCAGACTGAGAAAAGCAAAGTCAAACTCTCTGAATTCATCAGACTTGACTTATTTTCTAAAGATTTCTGTACACTAACAGGGAATTGCCATAAGAATGGGACATAACTAATTTGAATAAAAGTCTTGTTCAAGATTAGAAGAAAGTAAAGACTGGAGAAAACTCAACTTGCTTCTGATGTAACATTTGAATGCAATAAAGAAATTACAAGTTTTCAAGTTCTCATAAAGCTAGTTCAACACCATTCACGAATCACATTATAATAGAATCATAGGAAATGATTTAGGCAGGAAAAAACACTAAGACTAAAAAAAAACACTATCAAAGAGACTAAAAAACCCACTAATACTAAAAAACATCAAATCCAACTATTAACCCATCTCCACCATGACCACTAACCATATCTTTCAGTACCAAATCTCCCCATTTCTTGTACACCTCCAGGGCCAGTGACTCCACCACCTCCCTGGGCAGTCTGTGCCAATGCCTCACGACTCTTTCTGAGAAGAAATTTTTCCTAATATCCTACTTGAACCCCCCCCCCTGGCACAACTTAAGGTCAGTACCTCTTGTCCTACTCAAGAACGTAATGATTCCCCAAATCTTTCCATTTTGGTATTTTAATGACTACAAGTTTTTTACCACAAAAAAGAGAGTGATTCATAATGAACTTCTCAGTCATTGTCCTATGTTGGACATAGTTTTCTTCTGTAACAAAGAAGGTAATGGAAGAAACTAGAAGAGATGAAACTGACACATTTATAAGTCTGTTTAGAAGTAACTTCATGTCCTTTTAGATCACTTTCCCATGTATTGTGAATAATATCAACCACACATATTGTGGAGTCTTGAACTAGAAATGATGCAAGACCTTATAAATGGAGCTCCAGTATGTGACACAGCATATGCATTCCCCACTTCACTGCTTTAAAATCAGTCATGGCATGAGGGGGGAGAGGAACTTGCAAAAGTTGCTAGAACCATTTATCCCATATGAATGCTCCAACCCTTTTTCTCCCCCCTAATCTCCTTCCAGCTTGCAAGTCCCTTGCTGAACTTATTTCATTCATTAACATTTTTCTTCTTTCAGGTTGTCTGAAACTGCTCACAGTATTCCAGAACTGACATTAACAAATGTCAAAAAAGGCACCAAAATATTCTCCAGTCTACTAGCTCTGCTTCTGTTAATATAGTCCAGATAAAGTGCTATATGTTTCATTGTTCTTTTTATTTTTCTAATAAAGTGAATTATTTCTTCATAGTATCATTGAAGTAATATATTGAATCATTCAGTGTTTACTGTGACTGCAAGAAATGGAAACCCTAAAGAACTGCAACTGCATGAGAAGGATTATTAGAATTCAACATGACCTGAAACTGAAAGCACCGATTTTTTTTGTTTTAAGATGAAAACAATATTCTTTTTCACACACTAAAAATACTATGAATCACAGAGGCTAAAAACATAGTCTTTCAGGGAAGTGAATTGTAACAGGATGCTGTCTCCTAATTATAATTAGTTCATGTATTTAGTCTTAAACATGACACATACACATCTTCCTGAATGAACATTATAAAAAGCCACTTTCATTACTGAGTAAACAATATAAGGATAACAAGGTCAAAAGTGGAGTTAATACAAATGGAACTGGAGGATAAGATATCACACTTCAACAGAAAAGTCAAGTTTCAAATACAGAATGAAAAAAATAAAAAGAACAGACATTCCAAGAGGTCACCAACTAAATATCAACTCATCTTGAAAAAAAAAAAAAAAAAAACCATTAAAAACACGTGGATATATAGCAAGTATGGATGGCATATGTTGTAAATTACTCTTCTCAGCACCGATCATACTTCAGCTGAAATACAGTCTCCAGTTCAGGGAAACATACTTCAAGAAGAATTATAGCCAGTTATATCAAATATAGGAACAATAGTAGCAGCAATAACTAATAATCTATTTTTTTCCCTAGATTTTAGGGGGTTAAAAAAAGGATAACTGTGAGATTCAGAAGCTAAAGAGTAATTTGGTCTGACATATTCTGGAATTCCTGATGTTGGTGAGATGGCCTGGGAAACATCCGTTAGAAAGAATTACTGATGAAGTGGAAGAACAAACACATGAGTTTTTGAATACACAAGCCTTCCTGAAGGCACACTATGAAATGAAACACATACTCATTGGTTTCTTGAACTAAGAATTAATTCAGTGTCATTCGGGAGTCCCTTTCCTCCTTATGACTGTGATTTTGTAGCTAAATCTTTCAGGGTACAAACTGCCACACTCGCTGGAGCAGTTTGATGCCTTCACTGTGCACACAGATTTCCTTCAGTAACCAGAAGCAAATTGGAGGGAAGAACAGATTTGGAAGAGATGACACGTATCCAGATTTTCTTATGGAAGTGTCATCAAAAAAAAGGCACCAGGCCTTGATGCTCTGCTGAACTCCCATCCTGCATGTTCCAACATATTCACTACCTTAATGAAGCTAAGCCTGTCACTATATCAGCCATACTATTAACAGAAAAAAATAAACAAATGATTCACAATCATTACTCATGACAAGTTACTCAGTTAACAGCCATACAAGAATTTCTTTTTGCATAATTGGAGAGAAATACAAAATGCACATCCTTAGAAACTTAGCCCCTTTCTGAAAATTCACTACTTATCCTGACTACAAAAGTCTTTTATATTTTATCTTATTTCCACATGGGCATGATGCTACCACAGTAGGTTCATGAAGGAATGTCTGAGCTGACAAGACACAAATCTTTCATTGGTACAGGGTAATGATTTCCTTGCCTCTCAGCAAATGCGTTCTCCTAAGAACAACATTTCAGAGACGACTTTAACCTCTATTGTTTTAGACTTTCTCTAGCAGTAAGGATGATGGATTTACAAGTGTGCATACATTGTTTTTGGTTAACATGTCCATGTTTTCATGCTGACAGTTGTTATCAGCAAATCCTCCTGTCTTTTTTTTCCAGTTCCATCTACAGACATCTGATTTTGAAGTCTAGACACAGCTTTATACCTTATACCAAAGAAAAATTATACTTTGATATCCCAAGTTAGACAGCTTCTGTATAGGAACTACAAAATATGTTCCCATAATGAATTTTTGTGTTAGGCAGAGAATATGAAAACAAAAGTATTTTAACATCAACCAACATGGAGAGCCTTGTTTACTCTAATTGTATTCCAAATAAGCACTTATTTCTCAGGAACTAATTATTCAGGAAATTCTGTGTTCTGATTTGAGATTCTTAAGCCTTTTCTATATTCAACTTTTGACCACTGCTTAATTTACATCCCTGATAAAGGTTGAAAAGGAAAGATAAATGCAGACTGGGGAAAAACTTTCAACAGAAAAATATATGCTAACAACACAGTATGAGCAAGTTTCAATACTGTATCAATAACGCAACAAGCAAAAAAAAACCCTTTTTTTTTTAATCTTAGCTAAGCACAAAATTAATGTGAAACTACAAAGTAGTGAACTGATAGTACAGCTGTAGAAAAAAAAAAAAGGAACAGAAAAAAAGTGTGCAAGTAGTAAAATCTGAAATAGATAGACTGGAGATAGGTCTCATGAAACCAAAGTAAGACTGCAGAGGAAGTAAAACAGATGCCTCACAGTAGATGGGGAAAGATGAGGAAAAAACATCCAATTCGGTTTCATCTTCCCACAGCAATGAGCTATTAAGCCTGACCACCTCAACCTGCAGAACCAAGTACTGATAAAAAAAAATGTTTACTTGTAAAACATACTTGGCTACACACACAGTTATTGTAGAGTCAGTATACATTCATCCCACAGAAGCAATGATCCATTAAAAAACATGTGTCTGTAGAAACATACAGATCCAGATAAAATGCTCTAGAATATACTTGCAATTAATGTCATCTACTTCTTACAGTAATCTCACAGGAAGGCATTATCAGAATTGATCCCTGTTTCCATGCAACATTTCTTCTTCCAAACAAAATTAGTATTTTAGTTCACATCCATCTAACCTCTCTTTTAGAGTCACACAAACTTTATATCACCATATCAAAAAGTAATTTTATGCAAACATGCAAGTATTTTCAGCAAACTTGATGTCATTTAGTAACTGAAAATGAAATAACCATCAGCAGCTCTCTCTAAGACTATAAACCACAAGGAAAGTGTAAAAATAACTAAAAAGTATCCTTCAACAATCAAACATCAATAACAAAACCAAAAGTTTAATTTACAGGTATAAATTAACTGCAGAAGATAAAAAGAGAAGACCCAAATAAATGTGGGGACAGATTAAGCTCACTGACGGTTTTGAAGCCTATGACTAAAACAACTGAATGCTAAATATTAAGAAATGGTACTTGTTTCTTTTACACATTCCAGTGTAAAAACATTTAGACCTGCTTGCAAGTTTGGACATCTCTTCAAAATACAAAGACCATGAGTTAGACTGAGGTTCTTCTTCTGAATTGGACTTAAAGACCCACAGCTTGCAGTAGGGAGTACTGTTCTGATGAACTTGTTCTTGCAGAAGATGGAAAACAACCTGTTACACTTAAATAATACCATTCAGAAGCATGGCAACTGTCTTTAGGTGAGTATGAGCCATATTCACGGGGAAGTTTAAAAAAAGAAAAAAAAAGGTGCACTCCTTTCCTCCTAAAATTTTAACAGGCTGCGTTCAAGACCAGCTCTCTGATAAGAGTGATCTCTTTGAGAAACCTTGGCCAGTTTCAGAGCCTCAGGAAAAAAAAGATGGAAGAAGGCTCAGCAGTGGTTGCCCCTGCCTTCAGTTGGGCATTGACTAAGCTGAGGCTGCTGTGCTCAGCTGAGCTAGGCTGCAGCTGCATTTCCATCACAACTGGAGCCTGTGGAATATTTACTGGAATTTACTGAAATTTACACCTCTTCAGAGAAGGTAAATCTCTGGCGTGAAATGCACTGGATAATCTGCTCTGTGATACTTCTCTAAAAAATGTGACCAGCAATTTTAGCTGTTAGCAAACACCAGGGGAGCCTGGTATGCTGTCTCTAAGAAAAAAACAATACAGATCGTTGAGAAGGGTGGAGGTCCTCTGGCCCAACTGTGTGATCATTCTGCAGTGATGGGGACTTGATGATACTATTGGGACTGATCAACTATCTTGTTTCCCTGGGCCAGCCATTTGCACCTTTCTGTCAAAAACACATTTTCAAGTAAATTTTGCAAAACAAAGGTATGTTCAACCTAGAGTCACTCAGGCTCTACTGCAAAATAAGAAAACAGTATTAAAAAAATGGCTTAAGAGAGAAGGAATTTTGTGAGGGAAGAACACCATTGCAGACAAGCTGGGATCAGTCAATAAGCTGAGCCTTTCTCTCCCCACATAGAGACAACTACTGGGTAAGATTCACACACTCACACATATACCGAGTGCTTCCCCAAGAAACTGAGAAATGTTTATAGAGTTATTCACTGATTTAATGTGATTATAGTTGGCCATATTTTTCATGTTCCTAGTCAACCTTGCATGCTTTGCAGATAGTGCGTTTATCATCAGCAATCCAAAAGAATCCATAAACTTCAATATATTTCAATGATCTTTAATAAACTTCAATAAACTACACTATTTACCCATCTAGCTATCACAGCTCATATTGGGCACACCCAAATTCCTTAAGAGTTGCCTGTTAGAGTCCATTTGAATGTGACTAGACAAATGGGGCAGTGCACTATTTGTGCACCTGTAACCATGACATTTCATATACTGAACACAATCAGACGTATAGTGTTGAATTGGGCATCACTCAGAAACTAAGCTCAGCTGCCACCAACCCCTCTCATATCTGAGGACAAGCTGGAACAGCAAGGGGGATTAATTTCCTGCCAAACTTCTTTGTCTTTTTCCTATGACAACATCTTATACCGTCCTGATCCAGGCCTGCAACCTTTTGACTTGGCTTTCTTGTTTGACCTCGGTCCTCCCTCATCACTATGGACTTGCTGAGTGTTTGCTTGGCTTTTGACTGACTCCAGTTACCATCACTGTCCCTGACCCTGGTCTGCTGGCTGCCTTGTTGTGACTTGTTGCTCCAGGTCCAGTATCACCTTCCTTTGCAAGGTAGCCCACCTTCACTCTTCCTCAAAAGCAGGATTTCCCACATAATGTGAAAGTCACATTAAAAAAAAAAAAAAAAAAAAAAAAAAAGTATTTTTTATTGGTTGTATCCTCTATGATTAGTAAAAATATTCCTAAGAACTATAAAACCATGGCATTCCAGCTGAAAATATAGTCAAGGCAAATCTTTTCTATGCTTTGCAGTTTGTCTGGCTGCTAACAAACTGTGCCTTTAAATTTTGTCTACTTAGATTGAGACAATCGATCCAGACCAGGAGCTGTACCTAAATTTAGCTAGAAACTTAACAGGATTCACTCACACAGGAAATCAGGAAACTGTGAAGCAGACCGAGCTTACAGTAAGCTCACTATTGCTCCCAAGGTCTCACTGTGCACAGATCACACCTGCCTGATATTTGTTAAAACATACCTCACAGCATGCTGTTCACTGACTGCCTGTGTCAGTCTGGCACCAATGCTTCCTATAATTACTCTAGCTCACTTCAAGCTAGACCACATCTCTCTACATTACTCCATTGCCTGAGCTGTAAATCTGTCCTTAGTGGGTCCTGTTGTCTACAGATTGTTAGTTTACATTTTGTGTCAGTCAAATACCTGGCTAAGAGTACAGAGGCAACTAGTGCGTGGTAGGTAAAACAAGTATGTTTATGCTATTGATATATGGCGCTGAGTCTACCTTGACTTCTCACTCTAGACAACCTCTTAACAAGAGTAACAGCTTTGCCCTTGGAGTTTATTCTGGTTACTGCATATAGCTACATTTTCCCTGCTGATTTAGTTGCATAGAACAGTTTTGCTATCCTCTGGCTAAAAATGAGATAATTGCATTTTATCCTGTCCATCCCATGTATTTTTTTTTAAATTAATTTGTAATTAATGGGCCTATGTACTTGACTCAAGTTTTTGGGTCAAATCCTTAGATTTTCCTTATTCATCCTGATTGTTAAAATGAGCAATATTGCCATATAGTCCATTAAATATTAATATTAGAGGACCTCAAGTAAGATTTGATTGCACCATACTTAAAAATAGTTTTTAAAATTAGTAAAACTGATATTTTAATAATTATATAATTTGTCTTATTTCTATGTGATCGTTCATACTACCCACATAGTTAAAAAGATTAGGTATTTATTCAAGCTCATTTGCAAAGATCAAAAACTAGAAGAGTTTTACCAAGCTGACAGTAATATATTGAAAAAAACTCTACAGAATGAGATGAAGAGTAATCTCTTTGTGGAAACAGCATTTTAATCCATCTTCTAGGGAATCACCTAATAATAGCTTGTTGCATATTGGCAGAAATAGGCAGCAGAATAAAACCTCATCATTCAAGAATGTATTTCTATGTAACAGAGACAGCAGATTAATTTCTGGTGAAAGCATCAATTATTACATTAAGTTGTGCTAAACAGTATTTCTTGGTTCTCAGACATTAACATTAAATGAAAAAGCTGTCTAGTGTATGCAAACTGTCCTCCTTCATCCACAGAAATTTCAAAGTCATCTGACCTATTGAAGTTTTAAGTGAGTTAATAAAGTACTGTATTTTTTTTAAATGTGGTTAGAAAAAAAAACATTTTCTGCACCTGTAACAGCACCATTCAGAAGACACAAAAATATCTTCCTTTTGTCAAACCTTGTGCAGTTAAACAAATCAAAAGAAATGTTCCCAGAATTAAAAAGACACAAAATTCCCTAGCTGAAAGTCCAATTGAATATTGTTCTGTAATCGATGAGGAAGAGTTACCCTCCTTGTACATGGCAGGAATCGCCACCACTAAAGAAGTCTAACCTCAGTGAAAATAGCTGTATCCTTCTGGACTCTGTCTCTAAAACAACATGAATAAATTTTCTGGCTAATCTAATGTCATAGTTCTGAAATATTTGCTTTCTGTAAGAGAAACAGATAACATTACTTTAGAAGTTCTTCACTTCCTATCATAGTTCTAAACACTTGAGCCTTGGTTCCAGTACTTTATTTTCTTCAGAGAATTTAAGGTCAATTTCAACAACTTTCCATGAACAGTTTTCTGAGGATGACCTTTCATATTTCAATCACAAAACCTCAAGATAGAGTCAGAAATTTAAGCATTACTTTCAAACAAGCAAAGTATTCTTTCAAAGTGTTTTCTAAGCACTCATCTATACACGTTGTAAGAGTGGCTGGGTTGTCTATTCCCAAATAGCTCTGAAAAAGCTTTGTACAAATAATTTTAGCAACTGTGAAACATGAAAAGCCTTGGGAACATGGAACCTCCAAAGGCTGTTGTACTGTGACAGACACCATGTACACAAGAAATGTACAGCTCAAACAGGCTTACATCAACACTAGAAGTGTTCTGGAAAGTGGATTTGCTGCATGTAAGTAATACAAAGAATGATGAGGAAATACACTGGACTGCATACATACCAAATTCATAACAAAAAAAAAAAAAAAAAAAAAAGGATCAAGTAAACTGCGTTGAGGGATAAAAGGATCACATCCTAAAATAAAGAACTAGTTGTTCCCCCACCCAGTATCTGCTAATTCTTTATGCAGTTCATGTAAAACACTATAAACTATTAGGTGTGGAAGTTAGTTATTTCTTCATTACACATAGTTTGTAGCATGCTTTCTCCTAACCGTCCATTCACACAGTCATCGTATAGACTGATTTTACTTGCTTAGTTTGCTTTTAACTCAGCTGCTACTTTAATTTTAACATAATATAAACTTATAACTGTAGCACTAAGAACCAGCCTGGAAGGGTTGATGGAAATAGCCTTCACTGTTGTCATACATAAAAAAAAAAACAAACTAACTCAAGGCCTGAGTAGGTCTACTCAATTACTTTGAAATTGTGCCCTCTTACTATCATCTCTAAAGTGGAGAAATTGAGTGGGATTGTATGGTCCTTTTCTACCCAGGCCATTCTATGACAATGATCATCTAGTTTGAAACCCCCTGCTATGTGGAGTGTCATCAACCACTAGACCAGGCTGCCCAGAGCCACATCCGAGTCTGGCCTTGAATGCCTCCAGGGATGGGGCTATTGTAATATAATAATAATTCTGAGTTAGCATGTCATTATGTTGAGGATAATCTCTATCTCTAACATGGTATAAAACAACTCAATACCGAAATGTAGCTTAATTGAGAATTCTCCAGCTTGTGGTCAGGTGAAAACCAGCTTGGCTGAGAGGCAAACTGGAACTGTACTGTCCCAGATAAATTTCTTCTTTCACTTATGATGAAAGAGGTCTCAGAAGAGATCTGTTCCTGAGTAAGGAGACTAAACTCAGAAGAACAGCTCTTTAAATTCCTGTAGTAGAAAAGTCAATACAAATTTAACAGCAGTTAACATAATGACATCCTACACTAAATATATTTAAGCTCTCATCAACAGAGCAATATAACATTACTATAGTTACAGCACACCATTCATACATGCATTCACTTGTGATAGTAAGATTAAAGGATTATTAATCATACTAAATAAGGACTTTAAATTAAAAAAAAATCTTTGATCTGCTTTCATATGTTCAAAGTTTTGAAATGCTTGAGACCATGTCATTTGCAGTAAACAAACATATAAAATACTTCAGAAGACAAGACTCTGTCCTCCATGTAAGTGAATGTCCTATCCAAGATGGAATATCTCTCTGACACAGAAATCCTTGGGTTATATTCTGCAAATCTGGAACAAGAATGGTATAGAACATCCATGCGTTTAGCTACGCTAGATCCTGGCAACTACTGTGCTTCATTAAAAGGTAGGCATGTGATTTTCGATTTTTCCTAGTTTAGGATGGCCCTCTGAAGTCACATTTCTTGCTATAGGATAAAAGATTAAGAGCAGATCATTCTCACTCTTGCTGTTACTATGGTTTCTAAGTAGGAAGAAAAGAGTAATATTCAGAAGACAAACATGATATCTAGCTCTAGGATGAAGCAATGAGACAAAGACACCAAAAGCATTACATCTCCCCCAGGACTAGCTGCTTCTCCATTCAGCATTTCTTTTCCAATGCATCCATCTCTCAGCATCTTGACTGGTGTGAGCTTCCTTATTAGATACTTACAAATTCTTTGCTCACTGGAGAGTAATGAGCCAAACTCTTGGCTGCAAGGGCCAATATGATATTAGGATCCAGAGACAACAAAATTTAGTACCATAAAAATTAGGTCTGCCTTGGCAATGTCTGTGTCAATAAATTAAACAGTGCCATGAATTTTTCCTCTTTTTGTTTTCCTTTTGTGTGCATGTGTGTAGTCAATGTACTACAATAGTCCCTGACATGATTTTGGCGTTGACAAGACAGTCCTCTCTCAAACCATTTCTGGTTGTTCCAAGAGTTTTCATAGGCCAAAGACTATTCCAAACAGACTTTTTGAGGGGTGAGAGAGCTTAGTAGGATGGATGCTGGCTATTTCATGCCAGCTGGCATTAGCACTGGAGAACAATCCTGGCCACAGTTGGTTTAACAGTTATAGACATGGAAGTAGTGATCTGAGCCACAGCAGTTTATACAGTTTAACACAACAGATGAATGGGGGAACAGAAGAGAACACTCTAACTGCAATGGCTAAAATTATAACACTGCAGCTGGTGTGGATGAAACTGGAGATAGCTGTATTTGCCTTACACGAAAGGAAGCCAGAACTTTGGTAGAACAGATCTCCTTCAGGAGATTCCTTCAGGAGGAAATAGAGAAGGTTCCTCCAGCACACAGATATTGTCACCTTCTTTTCACATACTCTATGACCAATCAGTCTGTTAACAAACAACAGATGTAGTTGAAGTAAACCTTGTTCTAGATCTAAACAGGTAAAAAACACCAACACAGCCAACTTTGACAGAGAGTGAAAGTCATCTGAACTTTGCGGAAGCAGCCCAGGAAAACAATATAAACATCCAGCAATGAAAAGAATGAGAAAATAAGTGATTTTATAATAGATCAATGAGTAGCTCAAAATGGGAAAATTACAAATAGTTTCAAGCCATTAGCTATGCAGATATTTTCATCAGCCCTAACATAATCAATCAGATTTTTATAGGAAAAAAAAATGTAAGGAAAGTGTGAACTGTTATCCCACCCATCTTATTGTGAATTATAATGGCAATGAAGGTAGCCATGTCTGCACTTTCACACTCGTTGTACATATCCAAACTGGAATCAGTTATCCTTCAAATTACATTAGTAATAGATGTAACATTTAGCAGGTGCACTTAAGTTCTAAAGAACATTCTATTGTAGATCTCAGTAGTGCCTGGCATAATAAGAATGTATTATAGATGAATTTGAATTTTAATTCTAATCATACTCTTTCAGTTACTGCTGTATTATTATGCAAAATTCTCTCAGATGATATTTTACTTAATTGATCTAAATCAAAAAAGATTTAAAAGTTCATTTAAAAATCAGTACAGCTGTTTCTAATAATTTTGGGTGCATGGAAAAAATAAAAAAAAATGTTCTTTTTCTTGTAAATATTTTTATCAGTTTATCAATACCATCAAATTGTTACAAAATATGACTTTTCTCTACTAGTAAACCTGATGAGGAACAGTTAGATACATGGACATATTTCTAACCCCAGACCTTCCCAAAGGAACACTTGACTGAGGAGTAAAGCCAGCTTCTGACAGATAACAACTATGCAGTGCATGTACGTGCCCTCAGCCCTCTTATTTGACCATCCAGTTAAGTCTGATTTTCACTTTATTAGTAGGCAACGCTTGGATTACTTGCCTAAAGAATTTTGCAGAACTGCATCAAGTGGTACATCATACAAGAGTAACTGTGGAAGTAAATACCTGAGAAAAATTAGGCTTCAAAGAGTTTTGGTAGAGCAAAGCTTCATGCTTTAAGAAGTCAGCAATCTTTATTTCAATACGTTTTACACAACCTACTGTAACAAAAAGCAATTAAATCTCTCCTGCATATGTTCCCTAAAAGGGAATGATTTTTTTCCTATTAACTATATTTTCTTCTTGTTGTATCTTTTTGTTACATGCTACAGCTATTTCTTAATGCCTCTACTGAAATGAGGTAAATTCCCCAAACGTTCCTTTATTTGTAATCAAAACTAAACAAATTCAGGAATGACTTCATTTTTATGCACCTCACTATATTGCTTATGTTACAGTCTCCAAATTAAAAAAATTGAGAGCAGAAGTAAAAAATATTTGAAAAAAATCAGTGTGGCATTTTATGCCAAACTTTAATATTCAGGTAGTAAATTGCATATTAAAATTAAATCCAAAGTTATATAGAACTGACCTCCAAGATCTCGTAACCATGGCTGTGAAATATTTATAAACAGCAGTATAGAATTTGATGAGACATAAGCCCTGCAGATGCTATTTACAGTGTAGCTACAGAAATTCGATAGGAAAAGATGTAAGTTTAGTATAGCTATGAGGGCTTCTTACTTGATAGGTATAAGGTGCTTGGTTTTGGAAATGGTTTTAATTTGAGGCTATTATTGATGTAAACATTCATGTTTTTCCTGAAAATTTGCCTTTTGGTATGTGCTTTTTGGCAAAGGGACATTAAAAGAACTGCAAAAAAATTTGAAGAAAACAATTCTATACTTTTGCACTTAACTTTCGATGTAAAATGGTAGAGGGTTGATAAATAATTCATGTCATAAACTATAAAGCTATGATATATTCAATATATTTTGTCCTTCTGACTTGCTAAAATCTTTCAATTATCTCTACAGCACAATGAAATACTGACATTCCAATAAAAACAATTCTTCAAAACTATCAAATGCTCTTAAAAAAAAAAAATCTTTACCAATGAAATCCTTCTCCAACTGTTAAGCATGAAAATTTTCTTTTCAGAAAGTAGATCCCATCCCTTGGATAGGCACAGGATTATCGACAGAGCCATGTCTCCCACCAAGAAAACATTTACAGGTATATCATCCTATATTCCCTTCATATCACAAGCAAAAAAAAAAAAAAAAGTTCTACTTAATAGGTCCTTTTCCAGTTGAATTATGTAAAATCTCATTCATTAAAATGCTCAGGTACTTTGATTTTCAAATAATCCTACTGCATGCGCTAATTTCTCTTTAGCTACATTTTCTCATATATAATGCATTAAACTGTCTTTCAGTTTAATGTCTTTCAGAGAGAATGTCCCTTTACATGCAGAGCAGGGAGGCAGAATCCCATCTCATCTCACTGATTTCTTGAATTTTAAGTGCCTTTGAAGCAATTATAAGTACAAAATGCTTTGGAAAGGAAAGAAACATTTCACAGTACAACCATATGTGCTGAAACGTTTTTTGAATAACCATAACTGTATTTGGAAAGGGTAGCCTTTCTAGAAATCGTGCTGTCATCATAATCTCTCATTTAACATCTCAGCTTTTGGAAACGTTCAGAACTGATGGGTGCAGAAATTGGCAAGCTGCTGAGGAACATGGGAAGAAACTAAGTATCATGAAGAATGTGAGTTCTCTGTAAAAGAAGTTAGGAGAAAGAAGCAAAATGCGAAGAAAGCATAACAGGAATAGTGAACAATGAAAACAACCTAATGGTAATTCAGTCACAGCTGTGTCCAGTTGTCACAGCAACCATCCCAGTGGTCTAAGAAGAAAATGCCAGAATCATTCCTGATGACCTTCTACTAATGGTGGCATAAGGTCAGATGAGCAAGTATCATACAGTGTGCTCAATGAACACAATACAACTTTTGGAACATTCTGTAAGAATAGGGTATTGGAGAGTGTCATGCAGTAAATAAAATTAATTTTACACCACCATAGAAAACTCCTCAGAATACTGCAGTGTATATAAGCTGTAAAACCAAAACAAGCTACATGCAAGTATTTTCAGTTCTGCTCCAGATTTCATGACAGATTTCATGCTGCAAAGTTACAATGAATGTTTGATCCCTACCTTTAGTCTTTCAGGCCAGGCTATAGAGTTTTGCAGTGTCCATCACAGTGACAGCCATATGCCATGACTTCTGGGTGCAAAGGATAAAAAACAAATTGAAACAGTTACTGTTTCCTTATGAAGCATCACCCTTCTCATTTTTTTTCTTTTTTCTGAAAAGGATGAAGCAACTATGCTAAAACCAGCAAGAAAAATAACATACTGTATTCCTGATACTCTTTATATGAAGACTGGTAGTATCAGAACCTTTTTAAAGCTGAACTTCAGTTTTAAAACTCATTATTTGGTCCATTTTTTTTCCCCATTAAAGTAATTTAAGAAACTCGAGAATTTATAACTTTTCTGCATAGTAAGAAATCACAGGAAAAATAGCAGAAATCCTTGAATAAAAAAAATAAAATAAATCAGTAAAAAAGGAGGAACCAATGATTGAGAATATGTAGGCTTTACTCTCAGTGGAAGGCAGTCACTGTGTACATTGACTCAAATGTGTCCAGTGATATTTGCTGTACTATATCAAACTGCTTTTTGATGGTCTGGAAAAAGAAGTGAATAGCGAGGTCAAGGAAGACAGGAATCTCCGGGAAGGAGTCCAACAGAGGGGTACACAGATGATAGAGGGCCTAGAGCACCTCCCCCATGAGGAAGGACAAAGTAACTTGGGTGTATCCAGCCTGAGGAAAAGACAACTGAGGGGAGATCTGATTAACATTTATAACTACCTAAAGGGAGGTGAAAGGCAAAAGAATGAGGCCAGGCTCTTCTTGGTGGTGCATAGCAATAGGACAAGGAGCAACAGCTTAGAACTTAAATATAGGAAGTTCCATTCAAACATGCAGAAGAACTTCTTACAGTAAGGGTGACAGAGCACTGGAACAGACTGCCCAGAGAGGTTGTGGAGTCTCCTTCTCTGGAGATATTCAAGACCCTCCTGGATGCCTGTGTGACCTACTGTACAGGTACCTGCTTTAGCAGAGGATCAGACTAAATCTCAAGGTCCCTTCCAATCCCTGCAATTCTCTGAAAACATATTGCTGATAATGAGTTATTCAGAGTATTAAAAGCAATACCTAAGTTTGAAAAACTGCAGGAAGATCTTACAAATGCACGACTGGCAGCACAGCACAACAAAAAAATAGAAACAAAACACCTTCAAGCCTTAAAAATCACTAATAAATTAATGCACTGTGAGCTAAAGTATTGCATTTCAGGATACTTAGAGGCTATATTAATTGGTTCTATGAAGCTTCTAGTGAAATAGATACCAGATTTTGTGGTTGGCTGACCTTGGCTGGATTCCAGATGCCTGACTAGGCACTCTTCCAACGGAAAACCTTTCTCAAGAGAAAAGGGGGAGAAAATGAAGTGGAAAACCTTGTGGGGTCAAGAGAGAGATGGGGATGCTACTTACTATTTACCATCACAGGCCAAAAAAAAAAAAAAAAAAGACAATTTTTCAAGAATAAAAACTATGGAGATGATGCTTATTATTGATTCAGTTGTCACCTTTGTATCAGTGAAGAAATAAGGACTAAAGTTGCTCTCCTTACTTAAAAATACACTTAGGAAAGCACAGAAGTGCTGGAAATAGTCCAAGTCTCCTATAACTTCTCTGCGAATTAACTGAGAAGAAACAAAAGAACAGTGAGCATGAATGGAAATACACGCAATCACATATGCACTCAGATTAAAGCATTATAGTTTGTGCAAACAAGATCTATTCTTTGCAGCATTAAGAATTTAGCTAAAAATAAGTTACATAATGAGTAAATTGTGACAGTAGTCACAATTATACAAGAAAAGAAAATGGAAATCCAGCAACATCGCTTGAGGGAAAAAATAATAATATATTGCTTCACGCTCTAATTCATTTCATAGCGTTTGTGTGTGGAACTTTGATTTAATCTGTACAGGTGATTGATATCAGCCTGACCTTCTGCCTAAGCACAGCCATATGCTAAATACATGACCTTCCCAAGCTTCTCAGTCAGTAATTATTTTTAACTACATTCAATGCTGACATCAGTAAGATTTTCAACTTCACCTCTGATTATCATCTTTAATCTATAGAGTGTATATTCTTGAAACTCTTAATATCATAAAATAGATGGAAAGTATTGGTTTTGTTTTGATGGCTTTGCTGCTTGTTTTGTGCCAGAGCTTCCACATTGTTTACATTTATCACCTTTTTTTCCCTACTGTGACTATAGATCAGTATCTTACATCATCTTAATCAAGGCAGAGTAGCCCTTTGATAGATAAAATTATTTCAAACAAACATGACTTAAGAATCTTTTTTAACCATACGCAACTCCGTGAGCTATAAAATCCAGTGTCTGATAAAGCTAATCAAGATTAATGGATTAATTTACCAGGTAGTTACCATGTTATTAAAATGCAAATGATTTGTTTCTGTTAATTGTTCAATATCACATACAATTAATCTGGGTACGTGTACAATTTCTAGCAGTTTCGGTGCCATTCACCTGAAAATCTTGGGGTAAAGAAGCTGTTGTATGTTTATTTGTTTTCCCGAGTGGTTGCATAAACGGTAATATCAAAGAGAAGCAATTTTGAGCTGTAAGTGAACCTGAAGACTGTTTTTCAGAGCACACAACATGCAGGAAGACAGAAGGGATGGAAGGGAAAAGGATTAAGTAGATTCTCCAAGGTAAGAACACTTCTAGATATTAAAAAAACCTGAAAAATAACAAGCCAAAACAAACAAAAAACAAATAAAAATCCAAACCTGACCAGAAACTTTTGATCAATACTCTCCACATGTTGAAAATTTGCTTCTGAATTTCATAGAATGGCTCAAGTTGGAAAAGACCTTAAAAATCATCAACTTCAAACACAATCTAACCATACTACTCTAACAACCGTCTGCTAAATCATGTCCCTGAGCACCACATTCAAACAGTATTTAAACACATCCAGGGAATTTGCAAAACAATTTCCTGCCCTGTACTGAGAATGCATGCCCAGTACAGTATGAAATGGATCTACACTACACTAGCACTATTTCTTTCAAGTGTTTTGTCATGATGTAGAGTTACTGATAATTATTTGAGCAAAATCTCAAATCTGCAGACTGTAGCTTATCTACAGACAACAGTTTTGAATTTCATCACCTCCCCTAAAGACAACCATCTGTGTTTTGTTCTTCTCCTCTTTAAAGCCTACAATTAACATTAACTTTGATTACTGATTCTTTCACATGCTTAAATATTTAGCATAATCTTCTTCATGTAAATTCATGAGCTGTGTTCAGTCTTAAAAAGATAGTCTTATATTTTACCTGAAATCATAGTTTGTGTGCTTTGGTTTACAGTGTGCTTCTTTATTTAGCTTTTATTTCAGAGAGGAGAGTTTAAAAAGTGTTTTTCTCCTGTCAGTGCATTTCATTTCTTTAAACTCCAGATAACTGAATAAAGCAGCTTCTCTCACCTGCTTAATTATCCATGTCTTGTTTTTCTCTGCATAGCAGAGTGTTATCAACAAAAGCCTATTATGAATCTCAAGTCTGACTGTCAGGCAAATATTAAGAGTTATGAAACAGTGCTGCAGGAAGACTGTCTTTTTGGTGACTTCCAAGATTTCTTTTGATGGCTTAAGTACCTTTTTACCCTCTTCAAATGGGGGACATTTATAATGGTAAAACTCCTTTATGAAACTAGTGTAAAAAAAGATACTAAAATAGTTTTATTGTTTGTCATGGTTTTGTAATTGTTCTATTGGTATTCCACATAACATCATGGACAGCAAGCATAATTAAAGGGTTAATACTCCAGTTCTGTAGATTGACAACCTTCCAGATACCTGCTTCTCAAAAGAGAAGAGCTACCTATCCCAGAGGACCCTCACAGTCAAAGAAGGAAGATATGTCATGGAAATCATGGGATTTGAGTCACATTGACAGTGCAGAATCAAACTCTATAACCCAGTTAGGTTATAAAGCAGGTATGGTTTATTCAGCCAGTCAGGTGCAAGGGGGAATCACTGCACCAAACTTGCACAGCAGCAAGCAAAAACACTACAGATTTGTAAGCCAAGTCCATACATATTCAGCAGAATTCTTAGAATCCATCTACAAATTCATTATCTTTCCAGAAATTCATTTCATTTACATACTGCCCCTCCCCTGTCCATAGCAGGAGTCTCCCTCTGGTAGTCATGGGGATGAAGTCAGAAGTCTTCCTCAGTCTGACCTTCTTTCAGTGCATTCAAACCAGTCAAAGCCACTCATTTTGTATTGTTCCTTACTTTGTGTTTGCACAGCTGACCATGAAGTGTTGAGATGTTCTCCTTCCCTAGCTTTTTCAAAGCTAGCTTATTTAACCCCTATATGTTCAAACCCTAGGCCCACCTGAGCTCCTGATCTCACTGTGATCAGGCTCATGCTCGCTTCTCTCTCTCTCACTGCCTGGCAGAGAGGTGGGTGTGCTTCTAAGCCATGCACCTTCATCAAGTAGGCTTCCGGTTTCAGAAGCTTTCTCTCTCTTATTTTATTTATTGCCCTTGCTTTCAATTAGATTGTATTATATTGTGTTATTTTACTATGATATCGGAACACAAGATAAGTTTTCTTCCTTAGATAGTTGCCGCTGCTCCATTCTTTTTCCCTCTCTGAGCCCAGCTCCCATTCCCCTACCTCTTTCCCTTTTCCCTTCCCATTTGGGGAGTCAGGGAGCCCACAGACCCACTGTCCCCCTGTCACAGGCATAGATTTATCTAGATAACTCCATGATATTGTTTTAACTGATGTCAAAAATTAAAGAGATTCAGAAGTTCACAAGGGAACTTCACAAGGGAACTATATTTAGTATCATCTGTTAATTTAAACTTGAAGTAGCAGTTTTGCTATAGCTTTACCTAACAACTTCTGATTGAATTTTTCTTTGAAACCACAACTTTCAGAGTCTAGATTAAAGATACCTGCAATCCAGAATACAATGTCAGTAAAGAGGACATCTGCAATACATTTATTTCTGCTTTATTGCTATTGAATTAGTGTCAAATGGAAATATGTAAACTGACCAGCTATCCTAAACTATCCCTAAATTATGACTAAATCTATACACACCCGCACCCATTGAATACATCCCTCCTACTAATTTGGATAGTTTTAATGTTGAGAGAAGGAATACAAAAACACGCAACAAGTTTACTTTAACTTCTTACAGTTCAAATTTATCATTAAACTTTGTTCCATGCACTGCATGAATCAAGTATGCGAAGGGACTGATACTTCCTGTAAAACTTTGTGGGTGCTGATAAAGAACAGTGACTAATATCTACATCACTCTTTTTAGCCATATGCCCTGCCATTCACACCCTCTACATTTAAATCATTCTATCTGTAGCAGAATCTGGTATCTCTTGCTAATTGATTAAAGCTCACATTATTTTCTTGTCACAGCTGTTGTGCTTTCTCAATTTTCCTGTTCTTCTGTTTTGACATTTCTTTCATCTTCCTCCTTCATGTGACATCAAAAAGAAAGACGAAGCATCTCAGAGATCAAAAGAATAGGTGAGCACAGAAAACTGGAATGAGTACTGGAATGAGCAGAGAATATTTTCTTGCAAGACCTCACTTGTAAGCTTCATAAACTGAACATGTGTGATACAGAGTTCAATGTGAGAAGTCAGAAGATTGTCTTAGAAACAAAAACTAAGGTTCATGTAATCAAGGATCATAATTATATGTACAGAGCTGAGCCACCAAAAGAAATACCCAAGTGTATGCAGAATGTACTTTTAAAGTGATTTGCTTTATCTCCATGCTTCCCTGTAGTAACAACAAAAACCTTTATGATACCAGTGCTGAAAAGCAAGCACATCCACAACACAAACTATAGCCATACTCAAGGTAGTGGCAACACCATTAAGCTAATCAATAGTATCTTCAGCCTAGTTCTCCAGCACTGTGGGGTTTGTCATGGCTCGGGCCTGGCTGATGACTGTGGTAGCACAGTAGCTTTCACTAACCCTGTAGCACAGGGTCATGTGTTAAAAGAAAGGAGCTCCTCCAGCATACACAACCCATCAATCTGTCTCACCTGAGAATGAGACAGCTGCAAAGGTGTGGCGATCCTTCAGGAACCAACAGTCTGGTGACAAGTGCCTTGGGAATGAGCACGCCTCAGCCATGATTCAGGTATTCTCTTCTGAATCCCATAACCAGTTGGGTGTTTGTTTTTTTTTCCTTTTTTTTTTTTTAAAGGGGGCAGGAGGGGGAATTAAATTGATGTTGATTATTTCTCTTTTTCTTTTCTAGATTCTTAGAAATCCCAGAATACTTACTGACACAAGAATTTTGAACTTAGGTGCACAAGTATTTCCTCTGTAGAATAACATCTGAAATAGTCACCTTTCACTTGCACAACCTCAGAGATCCCTTTTCTGCTGGGGTAGTTGTAGTTTCCTTGACATATCTAGAAAAAAAAGTTGAATATCATTCTGATTTTTATCTGTTCAGCTGCCTTGATATCTGATAAGCTCCTACCTGAACATGGGAGAAAGATTGATAACATCCACCCTCAGCTAGGATACTATGTAACTAATCACATGGAATGAAAAATTATTTTTTAAAAGTGATATCAAAGGGAGAGAAAAAGAGAACAAGTGTTTAATCATGCAAAAAAAATCTTAATATGGTTACATATTACTAAATACTAAAAGAAGAAACTAGCATACAAAAATCTGACTCAGATGAGGACTCTGGAGTAAAGGGTTTCTATTGATTTGTAAACTGTTAACTGTTAAAATGAAATCCAGCATCTCAGTGATAAAAAATTATGAAAAATATAATGCTAATAAACTGATCTACACTGTCAGAGCAGTGACAACCAGAACTACTTTTACTTCACTTCTATCTGCTTGCTTCAACAGCATTCAGAAAAGTTTGATTTTCAGAGCTGCACTCTGAGTATGTTGTAGGTGAAAACAAAGAGATTGTGCCTTTCTCTAGGCACCAGGAACTCTTATGGGTGTTATATCATACTCATGGTACCCTATCTTAAGAAATGGACAGTTGTCTAAAACATGATAAGATTTGTCAACCTCTTTTCTGTGCCTTTCAGAAATAAACAGATGTTCAAATGAAAATCATAACATTTTGGTCATTTTCCTGAGCCTCTGCTGATTTCCATAACCCAATTGCCTAGTCAGTTTTCTCAATATTAGCAGAAATGTAAGGATTAAACTTTTTTCTTACACTTTTGTCATGACATATGTGGAGGTTTCACTCTGATGGGCTGCTAAACTCACCACAACTGCTCTCTCACTCCCCCTCCTAAAAGGAAGAAGGGGAGAAAATATGATGAAAAAAGGGCTTGTGACTTGAGACCAGGACAGGGATATCACTCACCATTTACTGTCACAAGCTGAATAGACTCAATATAAGGAGATTCATATGGTTTTACTCTTGCTAGAGCATTAAGAATCTAAAAACAAAGTAAAAACACCACCCACCCACTTCTACCTCCTCCCCTCACATGGCCCAGGGGAAGAAGGAATGGGGCTGTGGCCAGTCTATAAGGCTTTAACTCTGCCTCTCCTTCACTATCACTATCTGTCCCCACACAACATGGATCCTTCCTACAGCGCCACCCTTCCCAAACTGATCTGCATGTGCTTCCTATGGGCTGCACCTCTACCAGCACCACCCCAGAATAGCTCCATCCTGCAGGTCCTGCAGCACCTTTCAGGTACTCCTTTCTATGCCTTCCCTCAGGAGTGTTGCTCACAGCTCAGCTGTGACAGCAGTAGGTCCCCTCAGAGAAGCTGGAGCTGCTCTGGACTGACATGAGGCACTGCTGGGCTCTGCTCACTGAGACACCCCTGCAGCCCTCCCACTATCAAAATCTTGCCATATAAAACCAATACACCATAGTTAACAGATAAAGAGAAAAGCCAGTAGGAACACATAAGAGATTAGATAGGGAAAAGATCTGACTGAGACAGTTCATGGAAATGAAAAATAGCCTGAATATATTTTAAGCTTATTCAGCACAAAATACACCTTAAGGATATAGGATGACATATTTCAATTATTATTTTACTTTTACAAGATGTGGTACTTAAAAGGATGTATATTTTAAAACATCTGTTTCAATTTTACTTTTCTCTGAAATTGGATTTTAAAGTCAGCTCCTCTGTGCTAACCTGTGGTGACAATAATAGGAAAGACAATTTCACAACTCTGCCTTCTTTAATCCCTTCTCTCCATCATTACAGCGATCACTTTTAAGCAGTTTTGACAGCAAAAGCCCCCAGGGAGGGATTTGATTGAGACAGACCCATTTCTCATCCCTACTTTTGAGGGTAAAGGGCATGAGATACACAGTAAGAAAGTAAGAAAGCAACCAAGATAAAACCGCTGAATTGATGCGAGTAGAAAATAGATACACAATAAAAATACCTGTTTAATATCTTGTGCTTTACATCTGTATTTATCTGTATGGTATGAGTCCTTACACTTGACACACACATTTTTGCTAGCTGGATTTTGATGGAGTAACAAGTCAGAGATTCAGTTGAAAGCAAAGTGTTCACAATGGGACATCAGGATGGAAGAGTCCCTTCTGAGCAGATTTACTCATGACCAAGTCTTGTCATCTGCATTTACAAACTCCATTACCCAGTATTAAACAGACTAGGAAAACAATACTTATGTCCAGAACCTCTGATCTTGACATTTCTGTCTATGTCCCACAGGAACTGTCTCTAATGAGATGTGTAAATCAGAAGTGAGAAACAACTGCCATTTTATTAGTGGCTAATAAAAGTTAAAATCAAACAGACAACAAAATCAAAAACAAATAGCTAGTTAATGTTGCTAAATTTGGTTTTATTTGAGCTTCTCTTTTTTTTTTTCCTAAATGTATCACTAACCACAGTATGTTTTCTGGGGGACAAAGCCATTATCACAAGAGAAAACTTACTTTGACATAGACATCAGTAATTCTAGAACAGAAAGCTGAAGATGGAGCTGAGAAATTTGGTGACCATTAAAAGTGGAGTCAGGAACTTTGCTTATGCTCTGTGGCAGTTTTTGGACTAAAATCATCACACACAAAGTAGATTAAGTAGAAATAGAAAATAAGTGCAAAATACTTGTCAAAATTGCTTTGCTCTTTTTTTACTGCCTATGTTCATCACACTGCAGGGACTTCATATGGAACAGCCATACAGAGGTAGAAATGATTTGAAAACATTACTTTAGAATCTACTAATACACAACTCTATACAAGCAAACCTACTTACAGAAGTGTGTTAACCTAGCTTTGTTACAAGTGTTAATTTTATTTCCAGTGGAACCTGGGTCTTAATATGTCAAAAGGAAGCTTAGAGTAAAATGGTTTTATAATTATTCTCTCTTGGGTAAATGCATTTAAAGTATAACTTATTTATTTTTGATCTAAAAGCCTACCAGTTATATTACACAAAATACTTTTAAGATTTTATTTTTTGCTCAAAATCTGATTTTTGCCCTCATATCTGAAGAGTGCAGTGTGAAATAATTATCACATCTCAAGAAAAAGGAAAAGCCAGCCTTTTGTTCACACCAGCCAAAGAAAGGCAGTTCAGACAAACCTTGAGTTACTAAACTATCTGTTGAAAAAACCCACAACCTTTCACCTAACCTTCCTTTTCTAAGTTAAGCAACAAAGTTCCTGTTTGCACAAAGATTCTATCCATCATATATTTTGTTATATAAAAAAAATGGGAACTAAAATTTAACTGAATGTCATCTTTGTCTTTTAGGCAATTCTGCTGCATCCATTTACATACCATAAAAGTAACTGCCTGCAAAAGCTTTCAAGAACACTTTCTCCAACAACACTACCTTCCGCAGTGCCTCAAATACAGTGAGGAACACTGAAAGCAGTGAATGAAAACTCAACAGGTTTTTCAGTGTTGAGTTACCCTTTCTTTTTTTGTTCAGGTGCTTTTCATTCTCCATCGTCTTTGTTACTTGCCTGGATTTGCTTGATTGCATGAACAGTACTGCATACAATTTTTTGTCCCCCTTATGAAAATTGTTTTCTTGGTGATATGTCCTCAGAATTATAGATGGAGGCAATCAGGGCACTACAGTACACACCAATAAATATAGTTGTAATTAAGCATTTCATGACAACAGTAGTCTAATGTTCAGCTGGGAATTAAAATCAACTTAAGGACAGTGGGCTACCTTTGAATTAATTCAGAGTAGTAACACACTGAATACTTCCCAACCCACTTCTGAAAAAACATAATTAACAATCAATGAGAAATTATATCTACATCTGACAGGAATGCTGATTCTCTGGTTTACGAACTCTAAAACTTGTTCTGTGTGTTAAATAGCCACTCTACACAGATACAAAAAAGAGAGAACAAAACCTTCTTGTGATAGAAGTGATTCATTGCAAACTTAAATTAACTGTGCAGTCTTCGGCATAGCAGCTAACTAAACAAGGACTTTATGCTCTCAACAAAATGTTTTAATTATAGTAGCAGGTGTACAAACAGTGTACACCTAGAGGAAGTAACTGCAAGGTTCAGTGTATTTATACCAGTTATGAAAGGTGTTTTCAGCTTAGTTTGTAATTGCCCCAAAGATCAGCTTCCATGGTCAATGAATCCAACACAAAAAGGAAGATTTTCTGTTTAAACTGCAACATATTTCTAGGGATCCCACTATAGGTTGTCTCTTAATGCTCTTTCTGATGCAGTCTCTCAAACTCACTACTTTTATTTTAAATCAATGTTTGAGACCAATGACAACATTTACTTTTTAAAAATAAACTAAACTTCAAAAACAAACACACATTTTGAGTCTCAGAAACAGAATTCAAAAAAATCTCAGGAGAATAAAACTTCTTACTTTCACTCTGTTCCGAACACTTTAAGTAGACTCTCCCCTGATGTCTGGAAAAGTAATACTGTTGCAAAGGCCAAAAGCCAATAGACACAGCCCTCTCACCTGCCACTGGCAGTGCCCTAAAACAGATAAGTACAAAGAAGTGCAAGACCTTGGAGACTTTTCCATCTTCCAGAAATTTTCACATGAGGAATTTTGGACAATAGAGATCATTTCTGTATGTCACAGTCCCTTCAAGCCTTCTCCAAACTGAATAAGCCTAAGCTCCCTCAACTTTTCTTCATAGGAGAGGTGCTCCAGCCCCTCCAGTTAGTTTCTGTGACTCTCCTCCAGACCTGCTCCAACAGCTACATGCTTTTCTTGAGCTGTGGACCACAGAGCTAAAAGCAGTACTCCATGTAGGGTCTAAGGAGAGCAGAGTAGAGAGGGAGAATTACCTTCCTTGATTTGTTCTCCACTCTTTACACTGTTGACTTTCTAGGCTGTAAGTGCACACCGTTGGTTCAAATCACCCATCAGCAGCACTCCCTGATCCTTCTCTACAGGAAAGTTCTCAATCTATTCATCCCAGTCTGTATTAATGTTTGCTCTGACCCAGAAGCAACACTTTGTACTTGGTCTTACTAAATTTTGTGAGGTTCATGTGAGCCCACTCCTCAAGCCTGTCTGGGTCTCTCTAGATAGCGTCCCTTCCTTTTGTCAAGTCAGAAGCACACCCCAGGTTGGTGTCACCTGGGGACTTGATGAGTACATTCAATCCAATTGTCTAAGTCATTAACAAAGATATTAAACAGTACTGATCACAGTACAGATATCCTAGGGTTACCAATCACTAATCTTCACCTGGGCATTGAGTTATTGTTGACTACAGCTCTTGATGCAGACATAGACAATTCCTTATCCATTGAACAGTCCATCCATCAGATCCATATCTTCCCCATTTAGAGACAAGGATGTTGCATGGGACCATGTCAAGAGCCTTAAAAATTCCAAGTAGTTTATGAGTTGCTCTTCTTCAGTGATGCAGTCACTCCATCATAGAAAGCAACTATAGTTGATCAGACATTATTTGCCCTTGGTGAAGTTATACTGGTTTCAGTTCTTCATGCTGGCCTCCCCACTAAGGAAGATAACTTAGTATTCTTAGAAAACTTTGGCATTGAGTTTTTAACCTCTTTTTCTTATAGTGTCTGAATAGATTAATAATGTTGCGCCCAGAACAACATATCAGGGTTTTCCTGCTGATAGAATCATACAATCATTGTGGTTGGAAAAAACCTTTAAGATCAAGTCCAAACATCCACCTAACACTACAAGGCCATATTTCTAAGCACCATATCTACAAGTCTCTTAAATATCTCCACAAATGGCAGTTGCACCACTTTGCTAAACAGCCCTTTTCATGAAGAATTTCTTTTTATCTAATCTAAAACTTCCTGGTGCAACTTGAGGCCATTGCTTTACAGCTTATCACTTGTCACCTAAGACCAACATCCTCCACTTTGCAATGTCCTTCCACCCTAAAAAAAATAATAATCCTGTAGACCTACTTCTACTTCAGCTTTGAATTCTTATTTATGAAAAGTTATTCCATAACATCTTTAAAAATGGACCTCACAAAAAGGCTTTCAGAAATCCAAACAGACTGTCAATTAAGTTCATTCACACTCTTCTTAATTCATTAGAAGAAAAACTGACTCACAGTTGGTACTATCAGACTTACTAGAATAGAACTTGACTCAACAAGTATGTTTATACAATTCAGGATAATCTTCTACTTTGAAAGCTGACTACTGAAATACAATCCACTAACTTTAACAACTCCCACTCCATCTGAAGCATTCCTAGTACTATCACCAGCTGGGAATTGCTTCCAAATAGAAATTGATGCATTTCGCAGATGCTACTAGTGCTATACACACATACACAGAGTTTATGTTGATCTGTAGTCACAGTTTATGTCAGTAAATACAGCCACATATACAACTCACATCCTCACGTGGTAGTTGTCATAGAGTGCCAGTTTTCAAAGGCAGTGGATTAAACAGTCTTTGAGTTCAAAGACCAAATATTTTCATATGAAATATGTAAAAATCACTTTTCAAATTATTGTCACATAAAAAGGCAAAAACAATTTTTAGAGGACAAAAGTCAGACAAATAATCTTCTTGGAAACTCACTGGTGAATGGATTTAGAGCAAAGCATATGCAGTTCAAATTAATTTTAAAGGCTCAAGATAAACAGAAAGGTTTTTTCCATCTGGAAGTTAGTTACTCAAATTAAATAGGAGGCTGAAAACAGAAGCGACATATGAACTCTAAACACAGCTTATTCACTGCTCCTCTTATAATGTTTACAGTGTAACAAGAGCAAAAAAATTCTTCTGTGTTTACATATCCTAAAGACAAATTCTCACTGAAGAGATGTGAGCTTCTCTTTCAGAAAAGAAGTAGCATATGTTTATTTTCTTTTCTCAGATAAAATATCCTCTTGTTGGTCTTACATTCCTTAAATAAATTTGATTCCCAACTAGAAAGGTTTTTTTTTTACATTAATTTTGAAAGGTATTTCATCCCAAAATAATTTTATGCCAGTCTTTGACTTCTGTCATTTTCATATTTTTCCACTGACTCTTATTTCCATACCTTTCCAGCTTTCCTTTTTTTTTGGATCATCATTACAGTTTGAAGTACAAAGAGCTATTTTCCTATAACAGTACTCACACATGACATATTCATTTTTATTAGCTATCTAGTAAAAAAAATTGTAATACTTCTCACATAGATAGTTTTCCACCCGATTTATTTCTGTGAACTCATCACAGTTTGTTAGTGAGTGAAAAGCTTACAAAGTCATATTTAAGTAGCTGTTCATTCAGTGTTAAATTTCATATTTTGAAATGGAAAAAAAGGTGCTGTTTAGTTCAGCATCATACTGAACAAAATTCCAACATTCTTTTTGTTTCCTTTTCCTGTACTTAACAGAACGGATATCTTCATATATGATACTTTCCAGAGTGTTTTTCAGTTATTCTAATCTTAACTAGATGTAAAAAACCTCATACAGGTGTAATACATTTGGCTCAAAAGAGAGCAGATGGTGGAGCAGCTCTCTTTCTTGGTTTCCCTTGACAGAAGTGTGTGCTCTAATTTAAACCTTTGATTTGAAAAGAACTTTGAGCACTCACTAGACTTGAAGTAGTTTGGCCTTGAAAAATTCAAATAGTTCAGACTCCAAGACAAATGCATAGCAAGATTTCTCTCTTCTTCTGATCCCAGCAAAAATTCCTTGAGCAAGCAGCAGCAATACTGTTCATCCAATCACCACCACTTCCTTGTCTTTATCTCAACCCATGAGCTTTGTTGTACTCACTTCAATAGTTCTTTCACCATCTCCTGGCTAAAGGTGGAGTGAGTGACTGCCTCGTTTCTCAGATTTGGGAGCATGGCTGTTTGCCAAGCTTAATCCCACTATGCCTTCCTCTTCTGAACTAACTATATTTTCTTCCAGTGGTGTTTTTTTTTCCCCAGCAAAATTTAAGAATATATGTATTTTTTTAAAAACAGCAATTGATACAGTACAGATCCTGGTGAGAATATGCAAGCCAGAATTAAAAGGTGACAATTAACATCTAAGAGCTGCATACTTAAAAAGTTTAGGACAAAGTGAAAGTAAAGAAAAATGGTAACAGAAGCATAAAATGGACATCAATGTTTCAGAAGTGTGAGAGCCAGGAGACTGGCAGAAGCCAGTCTCTGCAAGTAGAGGAGAAAGCAACAGATAGAGGGAAGCATCAGTTTTCAAGCCAATGGTTAAAAAACTTCAGCTCACAGCAGATGATTGAGAGTATTCATTCAACACAACTGGTAGGATATCCTGCTGCCACCATGACCACAACTAATAATTAGAAGTAGTACAAGAGGATGGTACTTGCAGACATTTGTCTAATTATCCACTTACTGATCTTCACTAAAAGTGTGTTAGCCATAAATCAAGAGGGCATAGTTGAAGAGCTAATTTCATAATGTTAAAGAACAAATACATAAAATACAGGCTAAAAATACAAATAAAACCCAAAAGAAATCAACCGGCAAGTATAGCTTTTTTATTATTTGTAGTTGATTTTATAAAACAATCATAGATAAAAGAGCAGCATTAAAATGTGGTAGGAAGAAAGTACTATTGACTATTATTGTAGATTTCCATAGGAGGAAAGAGAGGGAAAAATACCTGCTAATATTGCTTTTGTGTTTCTAGCAATGAGAAACAGTTTCAATTTGAGTTGAGAGTTAGTAGACTGTCATTGCTTGGATTGTCAGAATTAAATTTAAAAAAGAAACTAAATGGCCATGTTCTGTCACAGGCAGGAAAATGTAGATCAACTGCAAGAGAAAGATTCAGGTTTTCAGGAAATTGAATCTAATGGCACAGCTGCTACAAATTAATTTACACTATTTCATTATAATTGTATTTGCACTGGTTGTTTTTGCTATGACAGACATGCAGAAACAGAAATCTAATTTTATTTTAAGACGTTTTATACTTCATTAAGCATAAGTTTTGAAGTTGCCCCACAATATCATTCAGTGATAAAGAAACCTCATAAAAGAGCTGGGGATAGCATGGTCATACCTCACCCTCACCATACCATACTCAGTCCCTTTGCAAAAGTACATACAGAAAAAAAAATGATGAAAAAAGGATCATGTGATGAGACAAAGAAAGGAGAGATCACTCAACAGATATCATCACAAGCCAAACAGGCTCAGCATAAGCGATATTAATGTAATATATTACCAAAAAACAGCAGACTAGAACTGTAAGAAGCTAAGAGCAAATTAAAAGCACCTTACCACCATCCACATTTTTCTCCTCCTCCTCTCAAGTGGCCCAGGGGAACAAGGAATGGGGACTGCAGTCAGTCTATAATGCTTTGTTTCTGCCTCTTTCATCAGCACTGTCCATCCATTCTCTGCATAGGATCCTTACCATGGGATGAAGTCCTTCCCAAACTGATCCCACAAGAGCTTCCCAGAGATTCAGGGTCAGGCCCTGCTCCTCAGTCACCATCCACTGTTGCCCTGCAGGCTCCACTGTGACTGCACAGGGAGATCTACTCCACACAGTGCCCCATGGGCTGCAGGTGGATGGCCTGCTCCTCCATGGGCCCCTCCTGTGATGCAGGGAGCTTCTGCTCTGGAGCTCCTCCTGCCCAGACCTTGGTGCCTGTACAACTATTTATCTCATTTTCTTATCCTATCCCAGCTACTTTTATGCAGCATTTTTCCCCTTATCTTAAACATACTATCACAGACATATGTGATGTTGCTTTCACATTTGGCAAGTGACACATCCCTTTTTAAGTTGGCTGAAATTAGCTCTTCACTAAAAATCGAGCAGCTTCTGGACTTCAGAGCCACCCCTGCAGTCCTCCCACTACTGAAACCTTAACACATTCGCTGAATGCAGACTGTCAGGCTTGAAGTCTGTTTTGTGACCTGAAGGCCTTAAGTAAACAAAATGTGTGACTCTTAGGTTGGCCTCTGATGTCACTGTCATGTGCATATGCCAATACATATATAAACATGTTAATGTATATCATAACTGACCAAAAGTCATTGGCTTCTAAATATATTACCCAGAAAGTATTTGTATTGACTTTGAAAGGAATGTCTTTTTTCCCCAGTTTTCCAGGTAAGCATCTTATCATGCATACCACATACCCTCAAGCCGACATTTGGGTGATGTAGTAAATTAAGTCTTCCTAGTGTGCATTTACTTTTTTTGTTGTGGGTTTTTTTAAAGCAGATTGTTATAAGGAGAGAAAAAAATATAAACCTATAGAGGAACTTCTCTATTATCTGAAATGTATCTTTGTAATAACTTTAATCTTTTGGTTCACTTAGAATTATAATGAACAGCCACCTACATAATACAAAAGAGGTTCATAAAGAGCTCTGAATTTGCTGGCTTTGAGGATTGTGTAGCTTTCTTTTCACTTTCTAATTAGGAAATTATGCCATAAAAATGCAAGTTGTACACTGAATTATAAATTCTCCACTATGAACTTTGATTTGACAAATGTTTAAACTCAAGTGCTTTCAAGTAGGTGGTTTACACCAGTCCACAGTAATATGGACTATTCCCTGTAAAACAAACAAAAATACATTTGATGACATAGTTCATAGTCTCTAAAACCACTAAGGAAATAGTTATGTAAACACAGCTGTTCAGATAGAGGAACACATCAGAAGATGCATGACATTTGACTAATGAAAGGCAAGGATAGAAGCTTGACCTCCCAAGTTTTTGCAGGATTGAGGTAAGCGAAATCTTACATCTGATTAAGGAAAAAAAATCTCCAAAAAGATGCACCATTATCTTCAAAGCATTAGCCAACCAATATCTGAGAACAGGTCTAGTCTTGCTGATGAAAAGACTTAGACAGAAATTGTATAAATCATAGAAACTGCTAGGGTTAAGAACAGTTATGCATGAGAAAGCAAAAATAACTTGGAAGTTAACACAATTGATCTCAGTATAGGAATCAAACTAGCAGCTCAACATTTGAAATTATTGTTCAGTATTTCTTAGTATGGAAATGCAGCTGAATCTCATTCTTGTTTTTGGAATTTACATTGAGAGTAGCTATGTACAATAGAATGCCAATCTAATATCCTTCTTTGTCTTATCTTGTAAGAAAAAGAGTTCACATGACATGAAACAGTTTTTCAAACTATACTAATGGAATATCATACTGTCTTTTTCTTATCTGGGAAGAGATATCAGTAAATAAAGAATAACATAACAGAATAACAGAATAAAAATTGCCTTTGATCCCCAGACACTTCTGAAAGCAGAGTTAGTAACTAAGCATTGAAAAACTTCTGATGGATTTCTTGTCTAGAAACCACCTCCTTTTAAACTTCACACAGACTTCCAGCTCTGATACTATATCATGTCAGACAGTTATTTGGCTTAATTAAAAATTGTGTAGAAAACCACCTCTTTTCCTTTGTTTTGAACTTCCTACCTGAGTTTAATGCTCCTACTTCTTTACTACAGGAAGAAGAGCAATGAAAACATACTTTTCTCTCTGCCTCTCAGTATATGCACAGATCTCTCATATTCCATCTCAGTTATTTATTTTCCAGGCTGAATAGTTTCACTTAACATTATCTCTTGCATAAATACCTCTTGCCTTAATCAGTATTCAGTGTCCATGTCGTTCCTCTGATTCTAGAGAAACAGCCTTACACATAGCTCCTACACTGAAGTTCAAAACGTGTAGACTGTAGCTCTGAATGTTGCCCTAAACAAAACAGAAGGATTATATGATGATAGGTGGATTAAAATATGGAGTTATAAGGATGTTACAATTTGAAGCTTTTGGTAAAGCCTCGAATGCAGAGAGTAAAGATTTGGGGTCACACTGTAGAATATGTTGATTCAGAGGAAAATGGTTATTTTGGAAGGGACCTTCTTCCATGCTGTTGCACATGGTGGATACATAAATCAGAACTGAAAAGGAAAGCTATTTAGACCTTCAGGATAAAGCCACACACCTTCTTTTCTGACACATCTTCATTTAGTGAAATTAAATAACGCTATGTTGCAATGACACAAGTAGAACAGACTTCCGTAAGTGTTATGCTGCAGCAAGAGAATCATCTGTTCAACCCACTCCCCACCCACATAATGCCTGTTGCAATAATTTCAACCACAAGGGAAAGCTCTAAACATCATCAAAACCAGCAATTAAATGTCATGTGTTATTAGCTACCACACACAGAGATAATCCACTAAATCCTCACATAATGCTTCTTGCAAGAAAGGCTTGGGGTCAGTTACTTCACTATTCAAGCAAAAGCATAAAGAGTTAATTAGAAAATTAAGTACTTTTGCAGCTACTCTGGAGAATACATGTAAGTGCTGAATTATTTGACTGTTAGCTTCAGATTTGTCCAGTTTAAAGTTATTTGACAAGTATAAATAATGCATGAATTAATCACCTACTTTGATTACTATCTGCGTAAACAGTCAAGCAGAAAACTCAAATGTGGTGAACTTGCATCCAAAATCCAAAGATAATACGCTTCTCTAACTGATCTTTTAGAGAAATAAATACTGAATAAAGCTATTAATTTGCAGCAAAGTCTGCTTGATCTGACTGAAAGCTAGAAGCACTGTGATAATCTGTAGTGTTATGAATTTAGTAGAATTTGAAATCTTTGGTATATGTTATTTTTGGTATGCATTACTATTTCAGCAACAAATAAGCAACACCTAATGATGAAATGTCAAGATGTCTCAACTGCATAACTACAGAACAGCTCACTGTTCTGGTATTTTCAGATCCAGGCTTTTTTTTTTTTTTACACTTCACAATAGTACCCTCTAAGTTGCAGATTTGAACTCCATCACAGCAAAGAACATCACTTTTCACTGAAGTCATTGGTTCACCAACCATATTCATATTCTGTTTTCTACCAGTCAGAACTTGCTCTCCAGCATTCTACAAAGGAAGTTGATTAAAATGCCTTTATAAGAATCAGAGGAGATGGGTATAGAGAGTCTGCAGCATGTTCCAATCTAGACATGCTTCACATGAGCTTCTTCCTGTTTTGATAAGCTAGTGGGAACATTAGTACTGTAGCCTCTTGAAGTTTTAAGACAGCATGTCTCTTTGATTACAGCAGGACACACACAAAAAAAATACATCTACAGCCCCTAAACCGAGAGTGATTTAAACATTTAATTTGTTCAGCAAACGCACAGAAAGGATGCTGGCCCTACAGCACCCACCTCTTCTCAGATGATGTTGCTTAAAGGCTTAAACTTTAAGAATTATACTTTTATTCAGGAATACTCAGCCAATAGATAAAACTAAAAGAGATTTTATGCCTTCTGTGTGCTTCTAAAAATAAATACAAGGTCCCATCAGGTCTGTGCACACAGGCACCACATATACATGTACACAGACATTTCAGTACAGACAGGGACCACAGCATACACACAAACACCACAAATGAATTCATCTTGTTCTCCTCTCAAGCAGATCAGGTTGAAATCCTATTACTGGAAAATATGCATGTGTAGACTGTATGGAACCCTCCAGCAGCTAGTCTATCCAATATCTGTACCTAGGATCTCCTGAACTCCAGGTGCTGTTGGGCATACAAAATCCTGAGCCCACAGCCTCAATCCAGCTACTAGTAGTAAGAGGTTCTGGCACACACAAACACATGCAGTATGGATTCTTCCAGTAAGTTGCCTCTGATGCTAGGTCTATTCAGCCACTGCCCCCTGTATCCCCTCAGTATCCCAGTTGCTTCATGGCCTGTTGTACACATACACATGAATCTGGTCTAGGACTTAGACTAAGTAGGCCTTAGCCATACTGAACTGCAGTAGCAGTCTCTCCAGTGGCCGCCCCAGACTCTTCTGGTCTCTTCAGTACCTGGTCCAGACTTATGGTCCCACTCCAACAGTTTCCTTCTAAGCCTCTTACCTCCATCACCAGCTAGTGCCAGCTTAGATTTAGCTAGTGACCGCACACTCACACAGACATACACACGCTATTCTCTCCAGTTGCTGGTACCCCAAGCTCACGTGCCCCTATGACATATGATCCCATTTGTTGCTGGCACTTATACCTTCATACAAACAGGCTTTCAGATAAGAGAGTACCTTTACTGAGGAAAACAAATGTCTAAGACAGTAGAGACTACTGATTTATGTATGATCACAGCCAGATGAGGATACTGCTAGATACTTGTTTACATTTAAATTTCCCTTTCCCCACTCCCCAACCACCCTTCCCTTCACACACACACACTTGTTCCTTCCCAAACAACCTTGACCTCTTACTTTGCCTTTGGTCCTTGCTTGAACATCCCAAGACATTGTATAATTCCAAGCTGTTATTCCTCTGTATTCCCCAATCTCAAACTAGAAGATGCTCTGTAGAGCTGTTGTGTCACCTCTGGATCACATGGCTAGAGGCCTACTGATGACAGCCTTCAGAAGGGCCAGGATAGGAACTCATGTGATGAGGTTATTGGGGTTTCACCAACTGGTGTTATGTCTCTGTGCTCCTTCATACATGGGGGGGATGAACTTTGTGACACAACCTAACAATGCCTTGTTCTTACATGTATTCCACCTTCCACTACGACGAGTGTTCTCTCTTCTCTAGGCATTCTACTCCCGGCCTTTGAGCAGCAAAGCCTCCCACCTTGTCAGCTGTGTGTGCTAAACTCCTAACCAGGTGAAGACTGATAGTCTTCTCAGTCTTTCCTGTCCAGCTCCGGGCTATCCATGGTGTTAGACTAGTCCAAATTCAATTATATAACAAGTAAACTTAGGCCATCCCTCAATGTGAAGGCAGAGTGAGCATTCAATAATTAATCATGTTCTATACTGTATCTTTAAGCTTAATATTACTGCATTACTTTTTGTTGTTATTCCTTAAACATACTCCTTTGATTTAACACTATGCAGTCAGGCAGGATAACAGTATACAGATTTAAAAAGGCACATAAAATATTACTAAAAATACAGCATGCTCATTCCTCAATGGAGGTGTATGATAATACCTAAAGAAATACATCTTATGTGCACACAGTGATACTGAGCAAATTAACAATTAGTTATACTTTGATCAAAAAAATCTCTCCTCCTCCCTCTTTCTTGCTATATTCTGGTGGGAAAGATGTCTTTGTAAAAATAATAGCTAGATTTTTAGAAAAAGTAATTGTCTCATTTTTTGGAGCTAGACGCATCAAAAACTGCTGCACTTTACTCCTAGCCAAGCGAAATGAATTTACCCTTTGCCATTGGTGGTTTTCTGAGCTGCTCATTAAGCTGACTGTCCTAAGAGGAATCTTTTTTTTTTTTAACCAGTTATCAGGAAAACTAGAGTTCATCTAAAATAGATACCTTTAACTGTAAGTAAGATGTTTCATGCCTTCTTCCTCTTGTGGATTTATTAAGGGAGACCAGACATTACAGGACATCAATATTTTTCTGCTTCTGTTCTTATTTCATTAAAACTTTCTCACAGAACAGCTGCCAGTGAAGTGATGGACATTTGGAAAACAGTGACAGGAGAGGACTGCACTCTTCACAAGCAGCCTTAACAGGCACAATCCAATCCAAGATTGTGCTTGGGTAGAGCAGGAAGGCAGGCACTGACAGAAGGAGAAGCAGCACAGCTGTTTCCCTGCTGTGCTATGAGGAACTGTAACAAACCACACACCTCAAACTTCAGTTCCAGCCTTACAATAGCCTCAAACCATTATAGTTAATATTACCATAACTAATAAAAACGTGTTTACATTTTATCCAAACTACTACGATACCTATTATTTAAAGCAGAAGGCAAGAAGAGGTGAAGGTACCAACAAGCCTAAGACTTTAAAATCAAAAGATAAAATTAAAACTATGGGATAATTTATTAACACAATGATTATAGAACCCTAGAAAGTTTAGGTTGAAGGTAATCTGATCTGACCAGTCTCATCAAAATAGGGATAACCTTCAGTCTCTTGAATTATATGAGAACATCCATCTAAGGGGATAATTTGTTTTTTGTTCTTACTGAACAAAACGTGACTGAATAATGTCACATCTGATTAACAAAGTAGACTAGGTTTTACAATACATTAATTACGAGTACTGTATAATCTCTTCATAGAAGAACTGACATACTAAGCAGGTAGAGGGGAATACTTCTATATGGCAAGAACAAACCATTTTCTTTTCTTACTTAAAATAAATAGCACTACTATGATAAGCAAATGGATCCTTTCTCAGTTCATAATATTTGTTTCACATACTCAAAGGTTTTCTGAGGCCTGGAGCTCCTCCTGCCCTCACCTGGGTGGGAGAAGCAGCCCTGAAGGTACATTTCTCACTCCTCTCTCCCAGCTGCTGTTGTTCAGCATATTTTTCCCTTCTTAGATCTGCTCTCACTGAGGCACACACCCAGTGTTGCTCACAGCTCAGCTGTGGAAGCAGCGGGACCCTCTGAAGCAGCTGGAACTGCCCTGGTCTGTCATGGGGCACTGCTGTGCTCTGCTCACAGAGGCACCCCTATAGCCCTCTCACTATCAAAGCCTTGCCACCCAATGCAAAATTTTAAGTACACATACATTATACATATTATATACCTTATAAGACCCTACTACTGAGCTATTGTACTACTCCTTAATAAGACTTGGCAGCAACATTTATGGTAAAAGATGGAAAAATAAGTGGTTACCTAACAGATTTTGATGAAATAAGAATTATGTTCACTTACTTTCACATAATCCTAATCCTTCTCAACTTTCTTATTATATCATGGGGGGGGGGGGGGGGAATGTTTAAAGATATCTGACACTACAGAGGTTCATCTGAATTAACTGTGTCTCTGAAGTGCCAGACAGAAACAGCATAAGGGAAGCTCTCCACTGTTCAGCCTAAGTATTGTACAAAAGAACATCCATAAGATCTTTGCTGGCAATTTGAATTAATCTTGTGTGAGGGAGTGGTACAAATTTCTTACACCTCTGCATCAGCCAGCATGGGGAAAGAAAAAAAGCACTTGTGCTAAGTGCCTTAGCCTGCACAATATTATCATGGTAAGGGCAGAGGGGAAAGCTGCAGGCTGCATAAATTTTTAAGCACCTCCAAATCAGTTAAATTCATGCTATTATATCAGTTCATGCATAGGTCACACCTGTGCGCCCCGAACTGTTGCCAGGGGCACTGCTACAAGCAATACTGTGAGAAGTAGATAATTTGACTGTGAACCTTCTCTACAGACCCACTCTAACAGCAGTGCACAGGTGGTTCTTAATTCTGCTTTTAATGCGAGCTTCTGTTATTAGTTATTTAGAAGAATCAGATTAAAGAACTGTAGCTGGATTGGATTGAAATCATCTCAGGTTTACATTTTTTGTTATTTCTACAGTTGAACTCTTACAGGAGGAGTAAAAGTCTGAGCTGAGTCCAGTTGGGGTTGAGTTCTTAAGGCTAGAAAAGCCAAATCCAAAACTAGCAAAACTCAACCATGAGTAATTCTACATTGTAGAGGTTCTTTCCAGCAAAGCTCTGATCAAGAAAGATGAGAAAAATAAGTAAAAGCTAAGTGGTACTGATTTATTATCTCTCAGGATAAAGCACTAATTGGTTACAAAGCAATCCCTTGAAAAAATTATAATTCACTTACCTCTCAAACTAATAAATTGTGAAGGAAGTCAGTATACCGTTAAGGTACTCTAAAGTGCATTTTCCAATACTGAGTCTGGGTCATAAGGAACTGAATTCAGAGAGATCACAAAGCAAGAAAACTTAATTGTGTACTAAAAACGAATTAAGTGCTATATTTCTGACCTGAGCTAGAGCTGTTCCACTCAAAAGCTTCTGCAGTACAGGAAAGCTCTTGACTCCACAGCAGGCAGAAGAGACATTCCAAATAGATGGATGCACAGAAATGTGCATATACAATGTTGATATGCACAATCCCTACCATGACTAAAACCAAGCATAAAAGCATGTCCAAGCAAACATGAGAAATATTCAGAGAGAAGTTGGCTCTAAGAAAAAGGAATTTTTGAGCTTAGTACTGTATTGCTTGTCAGCTGCTCATCAAGCTGAGTCACAGCAATATTGCATTATGAATTGTTTTTGAATCACTAGGGTGTTCAGTAATATGGTTAGGAATTGGCAAATATAGCAGAAATTAACTAAATATACATTTCAAGATCACTTCAGGTGCCTTGGAAGTAGACTAGCTGTCACAGTCCTGATGTGCCATTAGGATCCCTGTCAGTCCACGTTTTTTTTTTTTTGTAGTTACAGAGTTGAGACATGAAAAACACCATATTCAGTAACTTGTATTCATGAAGAAAACCACATTCTGTTGTTTGCCAGACTTCACAAGAAACATCTCCTGTGCTGACCTTTAAGCTTGGCATAAGCTTCTTCAAAGCATTTATAAAGTTACCACAGTGTCCTTCTTCAAGCCACTCATTAAAAGACATCTTCTCTCACAAGGCATACAAGAACACTCAACAGCAGTTAGACTGACAATATAATTTAATTCTTTCTTATCATATAGACTAGTGCTGTGGCTTTGGACTCATCTATCAGTGTCTGTTCAGGGTCTGTGCATTTCCTCTTCAATACAGGTGAAGAGTCTCAGGCACCTAAAGTGGGGCATTTCAGATCCACAAGAATCAAGTCTTATCAATGGCCTTCACTGGCCACCTGCCAGCACATCCCTAGTTACATTCTTCAAGGAAAACACAGTTGGTAAAGATAATACAAAGAAGGCCCATCACACTAAAGAAAAAAAAGTCAATAAATAATTTGATAATTCAGTGAGTGTGGCTTCTGCAAGCCTGTTGGTGCTTGCATTATACCTTGCTAGTATATTGCTGGCAGTCTGTTTGAAGTGGTCTGAATATATACTGACTCAGTAGACTTGCAGCTCTACCAGTTTACTCAAAAAACATGCTAGTAAGACAACATGGAAGAAAGTTTACAAAGGCGATCAGTCTGAATGTATTCTCTTTGTGATAGCTTCCCGTAGAAAAAAAGACACTACAAATTGTTTATTAATTATAAATGCACAAGAGAAAATTTCTATGAAGAAATAATGCAAGTGCATCTCTGTATGGCAAATAGGTACACAGGTATTGGACCAGAGAGATTATCACATTACAAAGGAGAAATGAAATAAAGATCTTACCTGTGTCCTGGGCTCACAGAAGGGCTCCAAGAGGAGTGGTCTCCAGATAGAGATCCTTCCTCCTTGGGATTCAGCCCTTAAATGGGGTCTAGGAGGGTTTCAGGCTCCACCCCTTCTGGTCACTCAGGTGAAATTGCATTCACCTGTGCCCCTGCAGCTGACTCAGTGCTCACCTCAGGTGATCAATCAGAGGTTCAGGCTATGATTCAACAGTTACCATACAGTCTCTTTCTTACATCTCCAGTACTTTTTTTAGATAAAAACATGAAAGTGATACAAAATACAATACCTGCAACCCAAGGACTTCAAAAATATACCCAACACACAGGATAAGACCATTCAAGATATAAGTCTGCATTTAACTTCTCACTGGTATAACTCATGAAAAAGCATTCTTAGAAACTTCATGCAACTGCTATTTTCTTTTTAAAAAAATCAGAAAGAGAACAACCACCACCACCACCAGAGTATCATCAAAACAACATTATTTCCTTTGTTTTCAAATAATTACAAGGCAATATAGAGTGACTTAATATTAGGTCACTTCATACAGTGGTATAAATAAAATAGTGGTAAAGCAAGTCTAATATAAGAAAAATTGGTACATGTTTTCTTATGTAAATAAACTATTTACTAATATGTATCTAATTACCAAGAACATTTGGACATCATTACTTTCTCACTGATTCCTTTGGGCTATGTGTCACAATAGTTGTATTAATCAATGGATAATCATTGCACATGAGCAGCTTCCAGTGAATTCAGATTGTGTGCTGTTACCCACTGTTTAATGAAGGACATTGGGCTAAAAGATATTAATAAATTAATAACTTATGCCTGTGAGAAATCAATCAGTCCCCATCTTCATACATCTCATGGTAATCACCAATCCTTTAATTCCAATAACTATGGTGTAGCTATCGAAAAAGTTGGCAGAAGACCCAGCAGAAAAAAAGCAAAACACTACAGCAGAGGTTACAAAACATGAGCTCTAGTTTAAACAAAACATTTAGATCTGACAAGTTACTTAATTTCCTTTAGCATAGCTTGGCTTGTAAAAGAACTACTTAGTTTGAAGGTCATGTAACACAATGGAGAACACGATAAGACAACAGAACAGCAAGATCCCAGGGCACAGCAAGCAAGGATCTGCTCAGATAGAACAGCAGTAAGCACAAAAGCATAGGAACGAAGCAACTTACCTTCAGAAAAACTATAAGATTCTTAAGAACACAGCAATCTCTATATGAGATACTCTCAGCTCCACTGCCAACCCTTAAATGAGGTCTGGGAAGGGATGGATCCTGGCTTCACCCATTCCGGTCACTCAGGTATATTGCATGCACCTGAGCTCCCCTGGCTTGGCCCTGCCTTCCCACCAGGTGCTCTATCACTGGTTCAAGCCGTGACTTAACATTTCCACTACAAACCTGTAGAGACCTGTAAAGAAAGTAAGTAAGGCATGTTTTATACTACTTTGTTCTCCATAACACAGAGCAGGCCTGCCGACAAGGACTTGTGGGTTCTGATGGATAAAAAGCTGTACACAAGTCAGCAGTGTCTGCTTGCAGCCCAGAATACCAACTGTATCCTGCATCAAAAGAGACATGGCCAGCAGGGAGAGGGAGGGAATTGTTCCTCTCTATTCTGCCTTCATGAGGCCCAATTTGGCGTACTGCATGCAGACCTGGGGCCCCCAGTACAGGAAAGATGTGGAGCTGTTGGAGTGGGTCCAGAGGAGGGCCACAAGGATGATCTGAGCGCTGGAGCACCTTTTCTGTGAAGACAAACTGAGGGAGTTGGGCTTGTTCAGCTGGGAGAGGAGAAAATTCTGCGAGATGTCACTGGGGCCTTCTAGTACTTGAAGGGTGTTTGTAAACAGAAGGACTGACTTTTTACACAGTTTGATATTGATAGGAAAAATAGGAATGGCTTTAAACTAAAAGAGGGGAGATTAAGTTCAGATGTTTGGAAGAAATTGTTTCCTCAGAGGTTGGTGAAGTGTGGGGGTTCAAGACAACGTTCAGAATAGAGGCGAGGACACTGAGAACAAAGGCTGTCTGCAGGAGACAAGAGCAGAAGTCAAGTGGGGCAGGTAACCTCCATGTGATGACGACTCTGACTGGAGAAGAAGAGCATGAATAGAAGCAACTTGTGGCTCTGATTGGATGAGCGCTAGCATGGGCAGTTAGTACCTAGACATGAAGGAGACTTGTAAAGTGTTCTGTTGACACGTAGGGGGATGGAAAGTTACAAGAGGGAACTTGGAAATATACGTAAGGGATGTTACACCAAATTGGATCATCACACATCTGAGTTGGTGCATTCAGATGCTGTAGTGAGGCACTGACACAGACTGCCCAGAGAAGCTGTGGTTGCCTTGTCCTTGGTTGTGTTCAGCAGTTGGATGGAGCCCAGGACAGCCTGACTTAGTTAGTGAGGAGCAACCCTATCCACTCAGAGGGGCTGGAAGTAGGTTATTTTTAGGGTCCTTTCCAACCCAAGTCATTCTATGATTCTACTTCTATTATGCTATGATTCCACGAAACAGGTATTTTTTAAACTGTTATGAAAAACTATTTCTGATACAGAAGAAAGATATTTTACTGAGGCTTCAGAAATCTCAGAGGTTCAAATGATGTCATTATGCCTTTAGACTGAATAGATCTAGCATGGATTCAAAGTATTTTGTTGCTGTGCTCATCTTCAAAATAAAGATATTTTAGTTGGGTGTGAAAACAGTCTGAGTTTGGACAGTGCCTGCTATAGTAGATTCTAGAGACCAATTGATGTTTAAAAAAAAAGTGTAATAAGGAAAGTGGTAGTTCTAATCTGCTACCTGTTTTCAATTTTACTTGGTATCCTTTAAACTAGTATAGGGAGACAATGCTTCAGTTTTACAGGTGAGGACTTGGCAATCAGGTGGCTTTGAACTGCGCATTGTTACAACAGAGGACTCTGGCACTTTCACTGTTGTAGTGTTCCGGGTTCCTTTTATCTAACCAGTAAGTGCAGTTTTAACTTTAGGCACTAGTTTCAACAGACTTCTACTTGTTTTTGGATTCACAAGAGAACAGGTCCATCACGTCTCATTGCCTGTCAGTCTTCTCATGAAAGTCTAGGTGTTCTCTAAGTGGAGATTTAGTGGAACAAGGACACAGTCATTTAAGCTCACTAAGTGCTACTGTTTGCTGCATCATCAAATCAAATAGGTGTTCGCATAATCAGATATTTTAAACTGTTTGATTCTGGAGCATAATTAGACAACAACTTGAGAAAAAAAAATTGGCAGTGCAGTCATCTGCAGCACAGAAAAGTCCCTGGGTAAGTCACTGATGACAAAGCGAGTCTAGCTGGTTAAATGAAAAAAGAGATTTGCAACGTAGCTGGTATTCAGCTGTCTTTCCTTGTCTAATTTCTCTTTTCCTCACTGAACATGATACATTTCTCCTTCCAGTAGATCAATGCAAATGCACACAGATCATTAGCACAGATGAAAAATAGTTTGTCAAGCAATGAAATACATTCAGAGATCTGACAACAGCCTATTTGTGCATGCTAAGCCTGAAATATACAGACAGGACAGAAGTGCTGAAGGAAGATGATTTAGCCAACGATGCTCACTACTTGCAGAAAGTTGTCAACTTGATCCATATAGCACATCTGAGTTCTGAGAATAAGCATCATTTAAGCAAAGGTAATCTTTCACTTAAAAGTTGAAAGAATCACAGAGGAAAAATTTTCAATAGTTGCTGGCAGTTACTAATTTACTCACTGCACTTGCCTGCCACAAGGGTTTTAAGTCAATTCTGTAGCTCTTAAAGGCCACATTAAATGAACAAGACCGGATAAACTTGCATCCAGCAGGGCCAACATCACAATGTGGAATGAGTTATCGTCAGCATGGCATTGAGCTCAATTTCTTAAGTTACTCAACTTGTGAACATCTTTCCAAGCTGGGATATGTTTGGAGATGATATATGACTTATGTGGGCAGATCTCAAACTACTGGGAGACGCGGTAGCAACACAATATGCTTAGAAACTTCTACAGAAAATAGAATTCTTCAATTCCTTTGGCTCATAAAGTAAGGTGATGGCAGCAAATAAGTCTTGTATTTGGAAGGAAAAGCACCTGTTCTGAATTGTGTTATAAAAATTTTCTGTCATGAATAAAGGGAAGATTGTTATTCAACTTATTGTACACGCACATTGTCTAAGATATTGTTCTAAGATAGCAGGAGATATTGCTTATACTCTTTGTTCTGTGTAGAAGAGTTTCAGATGTGTAAATTCATATTTAATACAGCAGAATTTACTAAGAGCTGCAGTATGTTTCAAATGTGAAAAAGTTTTTCCAGATTTGATTTCATATATGACCAAAGAAGGCACATAATTTTAATTTGTAAACACAGAAATAAATGTGACAGCGTTAATAACCTACATGGACCACAACATTTTTGTCATCATAAGACAAATGTTTTGTGAAAAGACTGCAGTAGGAAGCTGGAAAGACAAGTCAGCTTTGCAAACAGAAGCAGCCAGAATCTGCTTTACAGTAAACCTTTCATGATACAATAGGAAATGGAAGAAGTCAGAGTTTAGAAGGACTCTCTGCAGTCATTAAGGAATATTAAAGTACAGCATCAAGATAAAATTCTAAAGGATTCCACAAATAACTATTTTTCTTTCAAGCATTTTCTTTTTTAACATACATTGCTCTCATTTCATGCCATATTATCTTTTTTTGCAATTCTTGTACTATTCCTCACATCTCAATTTTTAAATATATTATTTAAAATGTAGCATCAAATCATACATTTCACTCTGGTCCTTGGTTAGTCATCCTTTGTTTCAAAAACACCTACTTCTTGGAGAAAAGTGGCATTTGTCCGGCATGATTCATAACACTATTTCATTTTATTCTGCTCCCAGTTTCCATTTCTGTTACGTGTTAATTTTATGCTAGATCCACCCTTGCGTCTTTATTCTGCCTTGCTTCTTCCCTTACATGATAGGTATTTAATGATTTCTTCTTGAATTCCTTGACTTCTTATATTTATTGTTTGTTTGTTTTAAGAAGAAAAATTTCTATGATTATGCATCTTTTCCTTTCCCTATGCAATTCTAGTTTTTGGTGATTTCACTTTCCCATGATGACTTCTGATGCTATGCCAGCATGACCTTGGAAACCTGTATGCGATTCAAACCACTATATAAATAGAACTTTATATTCTCAAAATAAGTTTGCTAAAACTGACACTGTGTTATCCAAATTATCTTCCTTCTATTATATCTGTTTAGTCATATGCAATACTATCCAATCATGTTAATTTTTCTCTTGTTATTCTCTCTGGGCTATGAATATATAATAATACTTCTGTTTTGGTTACGGTTCTTATTTTGGCTTACTTTTCATCTCTATATTGGCTTTCTCATTACATACCACTCCAAGCTCTTCCATTGTGTTGTGTAGTATGAGTATATATAACACTAGTACAAAAAATATTTTAGCTATTTTATCACTGAATGAATACAGCTCAGTTCATTAATAACACTTTATGTTTTCCTTGCAGTCTTACTCCTTTCTTAACTTTAATTCCTTCTTTATCTATGACTGTGATCTCATTTCACTGACTTTTCTTTCTTCTAGTGCACTTAAACCTTGTGGAGAATATAAATTTATTTTCCAGTATTATTTCCCTGCTATTCATTTATTTTCTATACAATATTTTGACTCAGGACTCTTTAAATAAAATGCTTTATAATCATTTAAGTATGAATCTCAGAGGCCATACAAGTTTACTTTAATATCCTTCTGCTGGCAGCCTAGAAGTGACTATTGCCTATATTTTAATTTTCTTAAACTTTACTGAATCTTCCTTAAATGTTTTTACTAATTATAGAATGGTAAAGTAATTCAGATTTTGGAAATGAAAGAAAGACTGAGGCTCTGATTGGAACAATATATTTAATTTATAATCAAAATACTACAGGAACATAAAAATTAGCTATGGAGAGTTTAATTATTTATTTTTAGTCAGCCTGTCTGGCTGCTTCTTCATGAGAAAAATGTACTGCAGATAACCATTACAGCATACAATCTGATATGAGACTTCAGACAGCTATTTCAGCTTAGAAATTAATTCAAATTAATGTGGCGATAATTGTTGGAGGTCGGTTACATTTTTGCTAATTAAAGATTAAGAGGAATGCCATTCAAGAGACAGTGACATTTGTTAACCAGAAAACACTAATGGTTTGCCTGTTTCCATTGACCTCTGAAAAGACTAGCCTAATAGAGTTGATGGGTGAATTAGTGAATGTCAAATGTGGGTTATTCTTTATCTTGTTTAAAAGAAAGAAACCATATTTCATCCTACTGACATCAATGAGGAAAAAATAATTGATTACTCAGAATATTTCATAATATTATGCAGAATTTTCATGCATTATGATCCTTTTTCTTCTAGTTGACTATCTAGGTTAATAGATCTTATTTCCTTATATATGTCTGTATTAATATATGCCTCCTAATAATTTTTGCATGCTGCTGAAACAATATCAGTGTGACAGAGGAGTGGCAGTCTCAAGAATACGACATTTTCTAAAAAGTACAAAACAATATATAATGCATATCTTTTGCATAAATCAATTTCAAATGTTGCAAGTAATATGTTTGTGACCTCTTTAAAAAAAAAACCCAAAAATGTAGACACAGTATAAGATTAAAAATATCTACAAAATAACATTTTCCTGTCTTCTTTTTTTTCAGTCTGAGAAGTAGCAATTATTTATTAAATATCATTCCATTTAAATAGCATATCCCTAAATTTCTTATTTTGTCCATAGGATCAAATAAGTTGACATAGTCTCTTCCGCAAGCTCTATTAAACATCACTTTTATCTAAAAGCTCAAAATTTCTACGTAAAGATCTGCAATACAGAAAAAGAACATCAATCACAAACTATTCAATACTGTGTCATCAAAATATGGGCAATGTTACAAAGAAAAAAAAATAAAAAAAAGAAGAAGCAAAATAAAAAAGAAAAAAACCGAAGAAAAAAAAAAAGGAAGTCACTCATGATTCTAAATTTCAATTTACACAAATAGTAAATCTTAAATAGTGATCGTCAGTGTGACCTTGATCTTGACAATAAAACCTATGGTCTCATTCTTTAAAAGTGGATAGTCTTTAAGAACGGATTTTTTTTCCTTCATATTTCAAGAAACAGACTGAGGATGTTCACTATTCTTTTTGATGTTGTGATCAAAATTTTCATTTAACGTAAGTGTTTTGTAGCTTTTAGTCTATTAAAACAAAGGATGTTCTACATCATTTTTCTAATTCAAATGAGAGTGTAATTATATACATTCTCAGTAAAATAATAATTAAACATTTTTCTAGCAAATAAATAAAAAGTCATCTTTGAAGACCTCTTAATAATGTCCATGGCTTTTCAGCAACAATGTAGAGGAAAAGGGAAACGCATCTAAATACTGATACTCCTATAAACTGTTTTGGAAATTTTACTTTGAAGATCATGAGCTATAAGAGTGTATGAGACTATAATGGATGGATGGTAAGGCTAAGGTGGTAAAGCAGAGAATAAGAATATGCCATTTGTTTGCACTGATTACTGGCCCTACTTTCTCAGTGTATGAAACAGGGAATTTGGATTAATTTAAAGATTATTTAAAAGATCGATACTTTCCATGGCTGCACACAGTGAATGCTATTATTTTTGTCAAAGCTTGCAGAAAACCTGCATTCTTATATAGTATAATAGAAAATGATTTTTTAAAAGAACACTGTTCTTTCTTGATATATCTGACTTGTTAGAAATCATAAAATTCAGTTCCTTCAGGCAGTCTGTTCTTATGTTCTGGCCCGACTGACTCTTGCATGGCACCATTTTCTGTGCTTGTGCTTGAAAGGGAGAAAAGAGGGCTGCAGTTTGAAACTGGGGCAGAGAAACTAAAGGCATAGCTACTATCTAATTCTAGGATGTTCCTACATGAACTATATTGCCCTTTGCAAAAGCAGCGTCTAAAGCAGGTGAGCCTGTTCTAGCTTAATTCCAATCTGTGTGTGATAAACCTCTGACAACTCAAGATAAATTGTTCTCTAATATTCTGCATAGAGTGTTGCAGAGCTACCAGTTAGGATAACTGAGACATTGGCCTTGAAGCAGTTTCATCCAATGTCTTGCATCTGAAGTTTCTGCTCATCAAACATCTGAGGGCTCCTCCAAAAGTAATGCCTCCTATTTTATTATGTTGGCTCACAATGTCAGAGGTGGATGTTGGACAGTATTCCGTTACATGTTGTTGCTGTGCAACGGATGGCAGCAGAGGAGCGGTCTGAATCATACCACATAGTCATAGAATCATAGAATGGCTTGGGGTGGAAGGGACCTCAAGGATCATCAAGTTCCAACAACCCTGCCACATGCAGGGCTGCCAACCCCCACGTTTAATACTTGACCAGCCTGCCCAGGGCCCCATCCAACCTGGCCTTGAACACCTCTAGGGACAGAGGGCATCCACATGCTCTGGGCAGCCTGTTCTAGCACCTCACTACTCTCATAGTAAAGAACTTCCCCCTGATATCCAACCTAAATCTTCCCTCCTTCAACATAAAACCATTTCCCCTTGTCCTGCTATTATCTACCCTTTCAAAGAGTTGAAAAGTGGAAATGAAAGAGTTGAGAGAGTCTGACAAAATGGTGTCTGACATGGAAGTGTATATGAAGCAAAGGGGTGGAAATGAATAGAAAATAAAATAGAAAATAAAAGCCCATACTAGCAGCTCAAAAATGAATTTGAAGACTTCAGTGAATATCAGAATTCAAATGAAGCTCTTTGTATTCAGAATATACATTCCAACCTGCCATTACATCATTAATTGCTGGAAGACAAGACAAGGTCATATCTTAACACAACATTATCTAATTTTATTCCGTTGAAGTATTAATCACATCAATATTAAAGAAGTTAATCATTCCACATCCAGGCCTGTGGGTGTTTTATTTTCTTTTACTTGTTTTACAAAAGAAAATATTTTCATTCCTTATCATTGTCAAAATCATATTTCTGTCATTATTTTTTCTTTTAATGCATGCTAATTGTGTAAATGTTATGTACTTATATTTAACTGCAAATTAAATAATTGCTTCAGTGCTGATTGATGCAAGAGATCCACTGAATCTTGAAATTACAAATTAAATTATCAATAAACTTTGAAGTGGCTTTAGAAACTTGGTTTGTTTATGGAAATTGGTAAATATCATATCAAGCAGCAGAACAGAAAATGATCAATGTAAGAGTAAGGTGAGAACACAAAAACTGTTCCTTCCAGTATCAGGTTTATGCTTCAGGTTCTACTGCAACCAACTGCCATGACACCTAATAACTAGTGATGTGCTCAATTGCTTATATTTAATTCTGCCTGATTATGTATGATGTTTGTGAATAAAATTACTGTAATATTATTGTATTGACAGTGCTTTGTTAGCTGTGTTTTCACTTTTTATCACTGTCCTCATTTTTCTTCCATCACAGACTGATATCTTGAGCAAGCTGTTCAGTAATTTTACTGGGATTTAGTTGATGAATTCCTCATAGAAGAGTAATACTTACTCAGAGTTTATTCAGATATTCTTTGATATTTGCCATTGTGGTCTGAGCAGAGATTACCCTCTTTCCCGAAATGCATCTAATATGCATCTGTCTCATCATGTCACACTCTAGTCTCATAAATAGCCAGGATTTTGACTTCGCTGGGATCTGCTTTGACGACTTTGATCAAAATGTCAGTTTTGAATCATTAACTGTTCATAAGATGATTCACAGATATTAACCTTAACTTACTGATTCTTAACCCTGCATAAATTTGAAGGGAAAGAAATTACATGGAAATGACAGTGGCAGTTATACAAAACTTTGAAAATGAAGAAAGAAGCTGATCATAGTTTTAATATCCTGGTTCACAAATACATGTTCAATTTAACTGTGATATACTCAAACACAAGTTCAAAGCTGGTTACGGTATAGGCATATATTACATTAAAAGAAATTCAGACATCTTACTATCACTAACTAGGCTTATGTAGTATCTTTCACCACACCTCTTCAATTATAAAAATCATTTACTCTAAATTATTTTTCCTTTTCATTATGTTTGCATTGAAAGTGGAATATTTCCTCAGATATATTTATTACTGAAAAAATATTCATCTTTTTCTGTCAAGAAAAAAAACAAAGCATTATTAGTCATTTGATATTGAAGCAAACTTTCTTTGTTTCATTGCTGAAAGTTTAAATTTAATTCTCTGAATAACTTATTTTGTCTGTGACTGCTCATGAAAAACAAGTATTAAAATGTATAAGTATTCATGGGGAATTCTGTTTCCTGCCTAATAATATAAGTGAGCTATTATAGGTAGGGTTTAGTTATGTGTATTAGTAGGAAAACTTATAATGCATTCATAATCAGAAACTCATATTGATTTAGAGTTTTGGTCTGTGTTAAATTTATGTCAGAATTTTCTCATGAAATCTGTGTCTTATGCCCCAGTGGAATTTATTACAGAGAAATTATCTAAAGGAAGACACAGAAGCAAGTAAGAGACTAGAAAATTAAACTTTACATACTCCTTCTCCCCAAGGTGATAGTAAGAGTTTGGAACAAGTGCTTAAAGGAGCAATGTATACCTCCAATGCAGAGATTAATGTCACAGTTTCAGTTTTGTATTAATCAGGCTTGTTAATTTTTTTTTTGCAGGAATTTATTGCTTATAATCATTTTATTTAAATTGATTAAGTACTACAGGCCAAGAAAATACTCCCTTGAGAAACTGCAGCAGAATATATACACCACATTACTTTTTTACCCCATTTAATCTTTTTTAAGGTATGTGCACAAAATACATAGATCTTTCCAGAGAAAGTATGTACTCTGACACCAGTTGCAATTGTGTCTGAATAAATATAATTTAACATCACATAGACAACCCAGTGTTTGCTAATTGTTGTAAAGCTTCCAGATTAATGACAGTGAAGGGAATTAAATCCTGAAACAATCATAGAATGATAGAATCACAGAATGGCTTGGGTTGGAAGGGACTTCAATAATGATAGTCCCACCTTGCCACCCTGCTGTGGAAAGGGTTGCCATCTACTACATCAGGGCCTCATGCAACCTGGCCATGAACACCTCCAGGGATGGGACATCCACTTTTTCTCTGTACAGCCTGTGCCAGTACCTCTTTGCCCCCTGAATAAAGAATTTCCTCCTACTATCTAAACTAAATCTCCCTGCTTTTAGTTTAAAGCCATTCCCCCTTATCCTATCACTATCAGACTATGTAGAAAGTCAGTCTTCCTTCTGCTTATAACTTTCAAGTAGTGGAAGGCTGTCACAAGTTCTTCCAGGAGCCTTCTCTTTCTCAAGCAAAACAAGCCCAACTCCCTCAACATTTCTTCATAGAAGAGGTGCTCCAGCCCTCTGATCATCTTTGTGGCTCTCCTCTGGACCTGCTCCAACAGCTCTATATCTTTCTTGAGCTGAGGGCCCCAGGCCTGGATGCAATACTCCAGATGGGACCTCGTGGGGGCCAAGTGAAGAGGGACAGTCACCTCCCTCACCCTACCGGCCACCTCTCTTTTGATTTAGCTCATGATGCAATTGGTCTTCTGGGCTGCAACTCTACCACTCAGCTTACTGTCATCTGCAAACTCAATCCCACAGTCTAGCTCATGGGTGTACAAACATTTGGCTTGCCTGGGCAACACTGAATGAGGAGGAATTGTCTTGTGCCACATATAAAATATATAATATAAATAATGTATAGAAGCAACAAAACTACTATTGTTTTATATTTTTTCTCTGAAACATAAAAAAAAAATAAAAAAGAAAAAGAAAAAGAACAACAAAACCGTAACACTATTGGATGTTTGTTTTTGTGAAACTAATGCATCGATATCTTGTTTGATGGCAGTGGTTGTGATTCTTAGTGAGTTCTCAGGGTGTTTGTCAGAGGTTTTTGATCTAATTTTATTCTTCCTCTGCTTCATCCTTGAAAGCAGGTGTTCACAAATGTACATGCTGCCAAAACGCAATGAAATGAATAAGGTATGATTGTAACATGAAGGATATTTCTCTCTGGTAAAATAGGTCATATTCCAGTTGAAAATTTGCAGGTAACATATTTATGTCAACTGAAAACAGAGTTGCAATTATACCAAAAAAAAAAAAAAAAAAAAAGATTTTTCAGAAATCTTAGAATCATAGAATCACCAGGGTTGGAAAAGACCTCCAAGGTCATCTAGTCCAACCATCTATCTGCCACCAATATTTTTTCACTAAATGTTGTCCCTTACTAACACATCTAAATGTTTCTTGAATACCTACAAGGATGGTGACTCCTCCACCTCCCTGGAGAGTCTGCTCCAGTGTCTTAGCAAGAAAAGTTTCCTAATATCCAGCCTGAACCTCCCCTGGTGCAACTTGAGGTCATTCCCTCTAGTCCTGCTGCCAGTTACACAGGAGAAGAAGCCAATCCCCATCTCTCCACAAACTCCTTTCAGGCAATTGTAGAGAGTTATAAGGTCTCTTTCTTTAGGACATAAAGGTCTTTACAAGGCCTCTTCATCTCCAGACTAAACAATCCCTGTTCCCTCAGCCACACAAAACATATTCACCAATTCCTTTATTACAACAGAAAGCAAGGGTGCATACTTTTTACTATTCACAGGACAGTGTTCGGCCAGTGTATCAAAATGCATAAACTTCTGCCATAACTTCAGCTTGACATAATTTAAGTTTTCTTCTGAACACTGTTATGGCTTGAAACATAACAGAGAGAAGGTGATTTTCACCTTAGTCATGCATGTTTAACTGAGAAGTAAAATCCACCAAGAATCATATTGCAAATTATTTTATACTTTTTGTGAGCTTTTTGGAAAATCCCCAAATCTGTCAGCACTGCATGAGCATCCTAGATATTTTTTCCATGGTGAACCTGTTAAGTTATTATGCTATGAAATAACACAAGCTCAAGTTTAATAATTGAATAAGAATACTTACGCATCCGCTTAGTAAGAAAAAATGCATGTCTTAACAGGCACACACACATGTAGTTAGTTTGAAATATTATTATCAGCAATCACTGTATTTTACTCACCAAGTGATGAGTAAACATATAATGCATGTGGGTCTCAAACTGACTGTGTGTGGTGGGCACAAGAGGCAGGGTTATCACTGCACTGTGCCCTGCTCTCCACAGTGTCCCACTGTCTCGTACTCAGTCTGCAATCAAGGTACTTGCAATCGACTCATGAAAAAATATTGCTAAAAATCATATAATAATGTTAAAGGTTTACATGTGATGATGTGGGGCTACATTATTAGCCATACCAGGTGGGATTCTGCCCATTTTGGAAATGCTTGATTATAGGTCACTGATAAAGATGTTGCAGAGCACTGGTCCCAAGATGGACCTCTGGGATACATCACTCATTACCAGCCTCCACCTGTACGCAGAGCCATTTACCACAACCCTCTGGCTATGACCATCCAACCAATTCCTTTTCCACTGAATAGTCCACCCTTCAAATCCACGTCTGTCCAATTTAGAGATAAGGATGTGATGTGGGACCACGTCAAAAGCCTAGCTGAAGTTCAAATAGATGACTTGATGTCTGATGATTCAGTCACTCTTCCTTTGTCTATTGATAACATCACTCCATAATAGAAGGCCACCAGACTTCAAAGGCACAATCTGCTTTTGAAGTTGTGCTGGTTGCCTTGGATCACATCATTGTCCTGCATGTGCCTTAAGATAGCTTCCAGGAGGATCTGTTTCATGAGTTCCCCAGGCACAGAGGAGCTGCCCTGTATTTCCTTGGTCTTCCTTTCTTCTTTTCTTAAAAATGAGAGTGATGTTTCCCTTTTTCCAGTCACTGACAACAGCACCTGGCAGCCATGACTTTTTGAATATGATGGAGAGCAGCTTGGTGACTATATCAGCCAGTTCCTCCAGGTCCCTAGATGTATGTCATCAGGTCCCATAAATTTGTACATGTTCAATTTCATCAGCCTGTGTTGTACTGGAACTCCAAAGAACTACTGATTGATATGAATTAAGGGGGAAAACTATTTTCAGTGTGGCATCTATAGGAGTTGGACTCCATCAATTCCTTCAAGCATATTCAGTGATTCTGTGATTCTTTGCATTTGTGAGATTCAAATTATCATGACAAATTAATTTCCTAAGTCAACCAGATTCTGTGTCCTAAGATATGAAAATCAAGGACTTTCTGTTGTTTCCCAGGGATAGCTTTTAATAACACTGTAAAACTCCAACAAACTCCAGTCAGTATTTTCAGTATTTCCTGTAAATACTTTATTAGCAAATGAAATGTTAAAATTGTTTTCATTACTTCAATACGTGAATGTAAATATTAATCTAATCTTATTTAATAGTTCAAACTGAACAAATACTTTTACATTAGCAACACTTGAAATCATATCTATCAAGTAACTACAGAACAGTTTAATCTAGGAATTCATCTGTTTTGCAAGCTCCACAATCCTTTGATCAAGAACTATAATTAAAAAATATACATTTCAAATTACACTGCCATTTTCAGATGAAATATTACAGGCAGAAGAAGCAAAGAAGACCATTTCTTCTTCTAAGATTACGTTTTTTAAAAAAACAAATTGGCTGTCTAAAATGTAAACACTATTCAATAATATAAATAAAACAATTTGAAAACAGACAAGACCAGATTAGTTATGCTCTTATCTTGAAATCACAGACTTTATGCTGTCAGTTATGATAAATGTCACGTATAGATAGAGTAAATTGGAGATTTGTAATACTCTGATAACCATTTGCTTTTTAATTCCTGTCACAGAATTTTAACAAGATAATTATGTTTTTCTCTGATCCTACCTCAAAATGAAGAATATCTTTAGGAAGAAGAAATCGTGGTCAAGTCTTCATTTCCTTCCAGAAAACACTAGACATACCACAATATTAAAATAAAATATATTATAGAATTTTCCCATAAAGAGATTGTTATTTGTTGAGATCTGTGGTCTCTTCATGAGCAGAAATTACAGAACAGTGCACCACAGCACCAAAATGACGATCATTTTTCAAGCTTATAGTAAACATCAATGACAATTTCTCAAAGTGGGTGTACGGGTTCCAATAAAGCTAGTAACCTTCCCAACATCATTTATTCATGCCAAACTGGTGCACTTCATTCCTCCTCCCCAGCCATGTTGTGAGCAATTAGATGGCAGTGAGCTGAAAAGGAAGGTATAGACTAGAAATTATGAAAATGGTATTTGCTTTGAACTTGTTGTGGGCACAGATCTCCTTATTTTACAGGAATGCAATGTATTATTCTCCTTTACACACTGATGACTGCATAAGCAGATGTAGGGTACAGTAGCTTCAATTCCCAGAGCAGAAACTACATATTAGAGTGAAGTCCTGAAGTGAGTTGAATGATGAACTTCAAATTGTAACATAGTCACCTGGGATGCAGCTAAAAGAAAGTAATTGATGGTTCTATATCTAGGTTATATCTTTGACATTTCACTCCTACTGCTTACCTCCTTTCGTACGCTGCTCACAACAAGCAAGTAGAGAGTTTAAGTCTCCATTTGTCTGCACATGATGATGAGGAAAGGGAGTAGTTTTATGCAGTCTCCAATCAACATAGACTCAGTACTGTACTTGCCACGTTCATGAAAGATGGATTAATGTGATTAAGCAGAAACTACGTGCTCATTTTTCTTTTGTTCTTATATACTGCTTTTGTACTTATATACTTATATATATTTTGCTTTCCATCCCTTGATTCTCAGTATCTCTTTGCCCCACACTAACATTAACTATTCAACTCAGCAATCCATTTAGTCTTTGTCCTGTTCTTTTCTTACCTGGACAAAATTTATGTTTTTACACAACATAACATGTCCTAAGCTTGCTATTATCTCATTGTTTTCCTTCTCACAATTGTTTTTGATCTGCATCTTTGGTGCACATTTCACTTGATGCTACATCTTGGCTATATAGCTGACAAAACTGCATAGTTTCACTGATTAATTTTAAAAATTTACTAAATGGAACAGACTTGAGAAAGGAAAGAGCCAAGAATATGAAGGTGCAATTCCTCTCAGAGTCTTTGCCTTAAATTTGAAGAAGCAGAAACAATTGTTTGCTTCCCTTTGTTTCAATGTATGCATGACACTTGCCTAGCTGAAGACTGCCCATTAAACATTGTTCCACCTACACAGTCTGAAAGTCCAAAGTTTTAGAAGCAACAGGCACCTTATAGAAGAGTACCTGTGGAATACAGACTCTTTCTATAGAATGGAAGGATCCTTCCACTAGACAGGGATCAGAGAAGAAGGAGATCAGGGAAGCACAAACACAAACCAAGAGCTGAATTTGAAGGGTGTCAGCTTTATTAAAGTGCAGCAAGTTGCATCATCCTTGTGAAGTCCATGTAGTGAAATGCAAACAAGTCATCTTGCCATAATTCAAAACCAACAACCTTGCTGCTCCTTTATCTGTAAACTCTGTTTCTTTATGTATCAGGCTTTAGAATTCAGTGTGATTAATTAGTAGATATCCTGTGTAGCTTATCAGAAACCACGGATTTTTGCTTTTTTGCAAAACATATTTTAGTCTACCTGTAAATCAAATGCAACAGAAAAGCACCAGTGAAATTGGCACGCTATTGCCCCTTCATACAGCAAAATTAGAACCAAAGTATTTTGGAGTCACTGAAACACTTCTCCCTACATGTCCCTGAGTGCCACCTGGATTAGATCAGGCCAGAACAAGAGATAAATCATGCAAACAAGACCTTCTCACACAAACAAGAAGCAAAATTAATAGTGGCAACACTGAGATGAGGAAAAAATGATCATGTAAATATAACTCAGCTCAAATCTAACTGAGAAATAGAGCCACTCCCTCAAATCTGGTGTTGATTTTGGGAACTGTTTGCAGCTGGATGCGGCTCTGTTAGCCTAATATTTTTCTCCTCCTTCACTCATATTTCCAATACAAAGCTGTGAAAAATAATCTCTGGGACACAGTTATTTATCATTTTAATCTTGGTTTGCATAACTGAATAACTGTAAGCGGGCTGTCAGATCCAGATGACATAATGTGTGCATGTTCTCTGGAATACAGTAGAACATGGTTGTTGAGGGATCAACCAATTTAAATACTGTGAAGTATCAGGGATACTTATGTAAACTGATGGATCTATAAGTACAAAAAATACTGTATTGTCATTTCAACCAATACTGATGAACTAAGCACAGTGGAAAGGCACTTTATGTTAGAAAAGAACCTGTGTCTTCTGTTCCAAAACTGGTGCTAATTCAGAGGTCTTTGCATCTAACTGAATGTTGCAAGATAAGCAAAGTGCCATAGATGCAAAATTTTCACAGAATAAAAGAAATAGGAGTTATTTGTTCTGAGTACTTAGGATTGTGATTTCCAACATAACGTTTTTGCTTTATTCATACAACTGCAGACATTGAATAGAGTTGCCAGTAAGATACATAGTTATTTAAAAAAATGTGATCATAAAAAATTGTATTGCAATACTTTTTTTTTTTTTCCCCACACTGTTGTGTGTAAGAAATTGAATGGAAATAAATATTTACCAACTACTTAAAATCTGAATAAAATGATCCCCAAACAGATCAACATTTTATTTTATTTTCATGTAGAAGCAGTTACTCGAGCATGGTTTACTAAGACCTCGCTGGCAAACTGCCACAGCTGAAGTCTATGGTGGAGTCAATGCTTTTATTAACAGATATGTGTACTGTTGGATGACATTCTACAAAGAATGACAAGAAAAAACACATTAAACTGATACTTACATTTCCCTGACACATCTTCCCAAGATCTTCCTTTTTTTTTTTTTACTTTGTTTTGGTTGGGTTTTGTTTGTTTTTGTGTTTGTTTTAGAAAAATCTTTTTTGGCAATAGTCAAAGGTAATATTTGCAAGAATAATACAAATTCAAAAGGCAAGACCTTTGGATATCTTTTCAATGTCTACAGAATGAAAAGGAAATAAGCATATAAAAAGGAATAAATCGAGAAAGAATGATATTGTTTTCCTCTGAATTCTCAGGAATTGAAGGTATGCATGCCAAAATCAATACATGAACAAATAAACCACAGCTTAGCATAATTATATTTTTTTAAATATACAGTTTTGATCTGCCTTTCATGTTCTTTGGCACTCAGTTACATCATATCTAACTACCTGAACTGTAAATTTATGACACACTGAATGGAAATTTTTTTTATTGTACTTCTCCTATTTGTAGTGTTGACAAAACCACATATCTATTACTAGCTTTTTTCAAACCATTTAAATATTTTAGTAATGCAGTGAGCTTTTTTTTGAGTCTGCTTAGGCCATTCATTTATTAACATTACTAAATCAATAAAATAACAAAAATAATTTAATCTTAATAGGAAAAATAAAGTATTGCTATCTATTTAACAAATCAGAATATCTATTTCCACACTACAGTCATTTTGCAAATTGAAGATGTGCAAGTAGAAGTCTTACTAAATAAATATTTTCTCAGTTAGACAATAGGTATAAAAAATGTTCAGGGAAGTATTTCCTCTTTTCCCACAGTCATGAGTACATTATTTGTAGACATCAGAGTTGGATAGTAAATAGCTATTATTTATCTTATATAACATTTCTGCTGATTCTTATTTCTGTTTCATGTAGGATTCTACATGACTTCTAAACAACCAAAATGAATGGTGGATAAACTATTATAGATAGTAACACAGGGAACTTAATTTTCAGTACTCCTTCTTATGTAGAAAGGTAAAAAGAAGGTACTTCCCAAAGGCATCCAAAGGTTTGAGTCATGCAGAGTACTGATGCATTAGTGAACATTTATGGTCACAATCCCATTTTTTAATGTAATTACAAAGGAAAAACAACTAGTTGTAAATCACTGGCCATAAAACTAACATCTGAACCAGAGATGGATTAAGTGTATTTGATATTATTATGGCAGATAAGCAGAAAGAAAAATCTATTTAATACACTTAAAAACAAACAAACAAACAAAAAAAGTGAAAGATTATTTATGCTGAAATACAGGATAGGAATTAACATTAATATTTTAGAGTAATACAACATCATATGTAGTAATATATCTAGAATTTAATCAATAATTCCATAGTGTTTCAGCAATATCCTTACAAGTCTGTCAAAACAAGAATCCCTGAGATGTCCAGAAAAAAAAACACTTCAGTATCTCAGCTAACTTTAACATCTATGCAGAGCTTAGAAGTTTTTAGCAACTCAGATTTCAATACACGGTAAGACTTCTTACACATTTCTTTATGAAGTAATTGTTCTTAAACAGTTTAAAGCTTTATAAAAATAATTACTTCTAAAAATGAGTTACATATTGTGCCAATTTCCTTCATATGAACCCAAATCTCCAAGATAGCACTTATTCTTCATTTGGAGGCTGGACAGCATATTACAACATCTTATCTATTATCACTGCTATTGGTCCTGAGAAAGGTTATTGGTCTAGACAGACCTTTCATTTGACCCATTAGCATGATTCTTTTACTCCTAGGAGTTGTTATCCTATGCTTTTGCACTTCGGTATTTGAAGAGAAATGCTACTACATCGTAGAAGTAGGATCACAGCAAGAAAAATTCTAGACAAGCACTAAGAAATATATATTCTGCATCAAATGATCATTAGCAAGGAGAAAAGGAGAAACAAATACCTTTCTCCAAACAAGCATCATATTTTGATGCTCCTGAATGGCTGAAAAAGTGGTATGGATAACCCATAACATCATTGCCCAGCAAGCACTCAAGAAATGCCATTATCCTATAACCTCTTACAGCATTTAGCCATTTCAGAATAACCTGATTTAAAATATCATTTTGCAAACCATTGAACTGCAGTAGAGAACGAGAGTTTGCATAGAAATGATGCTGGAAGGAAATGAGAGAAGTTGCTCTATTGTTGCTTCTACAGGCAGCAGAAGAAGCAGGTGATCTGGAAGAGTGCAAGAGTGCACAGGGTATGCTGGGTGAAGTACAGGAAGGAAACAAGAAGTGCATGTGGGGCATGTAAAAATGTAAAAGGTTGATTTTCTTCTGCCTTGGTCTTCTATTAGTTAGTTAGTACTTTGGTAGCAAACCTATCTAGAGCACATATTCAATCTAAAAACTTAATACTATAAAAAGCACTGTGAAATACAATGAGGAAAGCAAAAGTAGCACAGATTATCCTGTGTCTGTCATCCCACAAGTGGTTTTCAACTTGGGGCTCAGACTCACCAGAAATGTAAAAGTCTTTGTAAATTTTTTCTGAGTCTTATTTCCTTTCTCTGTTAAGTACAAATGGTATACACACTAGCATCAATTCACAACAAACTGGAAGAGAACATATTCTGTTTTAACTTGTACCATTACAGAAACCACTGTGGTTGCCACCAAGTTCTTATATCTTCCATTGGGAAGTTTATTACTGGTAGAAAATAAAACAAATTTACTTTGGGTTTGGCCTAGTGTGATGGGACCTACAACTTTTGCATTACTGAACTTGAATGTCAGTTACACTGCTTGTTAGAGTATGGAGATAGAAAATCATCCTGAATATACAGTTTCTTCAGCTGTCTTTCATAGTTCAGAATTTTAATCTTTTTATATACATGCTTTCCTGCAACGTTGTCTGGTCATGGGACTTATACACAAACATGGTCTTTTGGTTGGCATACAGAATAAAGGAAAACATGGGTACAACAGTAAGTCTCAATACAAATCTGAAAACACGGTAGGATGCTGAAAGTTTGGACAATGCATGCACAGCATGTTCAATATTTGTGTATAGTTCTATTATGTGTGACTTGTTTGTTACACCTAATTTAAACTTGAGGAGTACATGTGCCTGAATCTCTGCTTTATTTTTTATAGAGGTTATGAATACAGACTCCTGCAATGTGTGTTAGTGGCATGCTAGCTAACTAGTGAACATAGTATGAATTATACTATAAAACTATACTTATGTAACTTCAATCAGCAGTGAAAATACACAATGGATGTCAAACTAATGATAGCAATAGGACTAGACAAAATGTACTAACAGTCCATTCCACCCATAGAAATCACATAGAAGGAGCTTTCTGTCTGGTTATTAATTTGTTTTAGAAGCTTACTGTGGTCTTCTGGGTATCAGTTCTCTGGATGTGACTTTCATAGCACCTAGAGCATGCAACAATAAACCAGTTTTTTTCATAACACACAATACATCACCTCAAGGAAAATAAGCTGACTGATATAGCCTGAGATTGTGTTTAATTTCTTTTATCATCTCCCCAGCACAGGAAAAGGAAGAATTTAACAGGGGTCGCAAAGGACAAGACACTCTTTGTTATATTACAAAATTGAAAAAGGAGGCACTCAGGAAATTCAGGAAGTTTTCTCATTTATTGTTTCTGCTACACCACTGCTTTGACCATTCTGTATAAAAAACAGTAATACCATTGCTGTTTTTTAAACATAAAGCTTAATGCACTGAGCTATGTATCATTAATGTAACCAGTAAGAGAGACAGGATGTAGAATGTGGCTGAGACGATTTTCCAGGGCAACTCTTTTCTTTTTACGATTTCCTGAGTATCTCAGTTTTAAGCATTAATAATTTAATGAAGTTATAAACATTTCTGCTCTCATTACACTTTTAAAACTTTGTGTGGTTTATAAAGGTGGTGTATCTGAGCTTCAAACTAATTGACCTAAGTAATATTTCTTTAATCTCTAAAACCTTGAAAGCTTCAATTCTGGATTAATGTACTGGATTTGCTATGGATCTAGTTACTGATACTGGACTGGGGCATCATTTTACATAAGTTTTCTCATATTTAAATTATGAACAATAATCTTTTCAATTCCCTTTCTCACTTTCCCTCATTTTTCAAAAACAGTTGTGAAATCTGATAATGGACAGTATTTAGTATGTTTGAAGGACAGTTGAGTTTATATACAAGTTGAGATCCAGGTAATCTGAAGGTATTTCAAACCACATATACCACACACGTTTCATTAATGAAAATGAGTGAAGTCTTGCAGTCCTTTTTATTCAGGAAAATTGTTTAGTAAATAATTGGATCAATTTAGGTAGGATGCCTCATCAGCTGTAAAATGTAATTATAGATTTTTCATGTGTTGATAGTGCACAAAGTCCTTCAAAACTTGGAGTCATTATTATTGTTGTATCACCAAAATGTGTACAATAACCTGGATATTTAACAGGAGTTCAATCCTGTTAAATATCTATATTTAGTTCACTACTGAACTATCTGCTGATAGTTCAATAACTATCAGCAGATCCCCTCAGTGAGAAACTATTACAGTAACTTCGTCATAGAAGATGAGATCAGTAGCTGAGTAACAAATTTCAGGGCACTAAGATGATTTGATAAAAGAGAAGGATTTATTCAAAGAGGACATGTAATATAAAAAATAGTAGGAATAGAGTGGTCAGATGGTGTAGAAGAATATAATTAAATACTGATATCACTAAAATGCCAACAGCCCATACTGTCCTACATAGAAGTGACTTGGAAAAGAGACAAAGCTTCTAAGTAACAAAGTACTCTGCTAATACACCTTATTATTCACAGCAGTCTATATTAAATGACTGTGGAGGGTGAGACCATCATCTTTCTCTCTCCCCTTCTCTAGTGCTAAGGTATGGGGGTTCCCTGGGTGATAACAGGGTGATAAGGGTATCAGCCTTATCAAAACCCATGTGCTGGGTCACCAAGGGTGATAGGAACACTCACTGAGCCAAAGTGCTTGGATGCCAGGATGTGATGATGCCATGACAAACAGAAGCGCAGCAGCACAGGGAACGATGTCTATGAAAACAAGCAACAGCAAGACCCTTGTGGGACTTGGACCAGATCTGCTGCTGCTGGAAAACAAAGGATCTCCACTGTCCAAGGATGCCTTTACCATCATCAGCTTCTTCCATGGTCCAAATGAGTGGCTCATAATCTTGTAACATAATTTCTGAGTCTGGGTTCTATCTGTATCATGTGCTGCATAATAGTAATGACCTGATCTGCTTAGATATTGAAGATAATAAGCTGCACGGAGTCTTGTTTATTTATGTATTTTTCTTAATTGTAAGAATAATTTCTAATTACACAACCCTGTGGCCAGGGAAACCCAAAGGATTCCTATAGCTTAAGGTGACAACTGTTTTTTTTTTCAGAGACATGGAAAAATACTAGATTGAGGAGAGCAGTTATTTTGTGAAAGTTCCTTGATCCTTAAATTAGGAAGACTTTTCATACACTCCAGCATCTTGGTGGTAATAGTGATATGTGTGGATTAGTCTTGATGTGGATAGGTAGAAAGCTGTAGGGTCTGCTGAGAGTGAACATAGCTACATAAAGGATATCACAGAAATCATTTGGCAGTAAAACTGGCAATAACTGCAGATAGTTATACAGCAAAAGGTGAAAGCTATGAGAAATACCTCATGTCTAATCAGCTATAAATTTTGTGATTTAAGCTTGTATCCATATCCTCAATTCATGGCTCTCTCCTTTCTACTTGATAGGCAGAATGACACATCAGGGACTCTGGGACCCTTCAAATCAATTTCTATACATCTACTGATCAGAATAATTTATCTATGTCATACTTCAAGCCATTCAATCTAAGTGACACAGCTTGGCTTTAATTTTTTATTTGCTCTTCTGGAAGTGTTTTTGTTTTAAAATAATATACAGAATTCACATGTTTAGTAGAATATTCAAAAAGATAAAAAAGAAGGATATGACTCACTATCAGTAAAATAGTCATTCCCTCATACTCACTCTGTTGTTTATCATGGCATTACTGCTTGCTTTGCAGGAATTATTTCAATAATATTGACTCAATTTGTGTAAATCTGCATTTTTGCACATCCTTGAACAGCTTAAGCATTTTTTTCTGAACATTAGAAGAGCTGTCAGCATCACTTACTTTCGACTGAAAGCACCAGATTTCTACAGTGAAATTCAGAAAAAAAGTGAACAGAATCTTATTTAAAATGTTTCTGTGGATATAAACAAATACTACATATTTGAAGTTTCAAATATCAGGTATTTGTTTCCAAGACAGAAGAATTTGAGAACATACTTCTGAGGATACAAGCACACACAGACTGTTGAAGCAGATCTGCTAATTAGTACTGTGTATCATAAGAAAAAAACAAAAGAAAAATACTTAGTCTTTCTATTTCAAAATTGCATTTTCCTTGGCCTAGAATGTTAAAGAGATGTGGACCGGAACCAAACAGACTTCTCCAGTTCTCAGTCACAGGAAATGCAACAGCAAAGAGCAATGGTAGATCTGAAGACTTGTGACAAATTTATCTCAGTGAGGAACACAGGAGCACCCTTGATAGTTTCCCCAGAGCAGCATTATTTCAGTGTCTTGGCACATACATAAAAAAAAAAAGTCTCTTAATTATGGGAACCGCAGATGCTGCCTCTAGTAGAAAACTCAAAACAGGAGAAGCAGTGAAAACACAGTCATTCCTGCCTACAGACTGTTCAAGGTACCTTTTATGAAACATTTTCTCTATTAAAAAATGTGCTCTGAATTACACAGCCAGAGGATGAATACTTATGAAGGGAAGTTACCATTAAAAACTACAAAACATTTCAGTGTAGATTGTTTTAAATAGAAAACAGAGGCACATGGTCATAAATCGGACCAGGAAGATTTGTACTGAGAAACTAAAACTAATTTCTGTGCCACAATGACAGAAGCACTCTGTGCTGTTAAAAGCATTTATAGCTAAATAATGCATGAAAGTGAGGAGGAAGTAACAGATATGAAGTTACCATACTATTTTTACTGATTAAAAATGCCTCTCCAGCTACATCTGAAGGATTACTCCTTAAAGTCTATTAAAAAAAAAAAAGTGAAGGTGAATATATTTTCAGTATATTTATTACAGTAAACTTTATCCTGGCTTGTGTATTAGCAACACTCTTATCAATTGCAAACTGAAAATCAAAGATGCTTTTCCAAATGACCCAGCACAATGATATCTTTTTGCTGACATTTATAGTAAACATTAAGCACATCTTTAAGAGTGAAATCCATAATTACTGTTTTACAGTATTTTTTTTATGAAGAAAACCCGTAGTGGGTAAGTAGTAATACTATTATTCATTTTTAACTGTATTTCCTTTTTCTCCACTTATTCTACTCAACTTCCTCAGGCCCCTCTGTAACAGAAGGGCTGCAAGAGACGTGCCAAGTATGGAGGTAACAAGAAAAGCCTGAGGAAGCTTATTCTCCATTCTATTCTTTCCAGCTACAAACATTACTCCAAAAGCTGTTGTGTTGCAGCTGAAGAAAAAGCAGTAGAAAATTTCACATTTTTTCTAATAAATATATAAAATACTGCCAACTAAAACGTAACCACCATTTGTTATGTACCTGACAGAACTTCCAAGCATGTGATAATCAAAGTCAAACTCTATCAAAGTGTAATACAAAATTTAAAACAATGAGTAGATCTTACTTTACATGTTATGTATTGCATATATCTTTCTTTTGTTATATTCTGTAGGCTTACCTTCCTAGAACAAAATTCGACTTGAGGTATGAATGTCACTGGAATAAAAATAGGAGGGTATGAACTATATTTTCTGGTAAACTCCTTTTGTTCACTTGGTAAGTACCGGGTAGGATCCATAGCTGTGGTATTAAGTCTCCTGCTGAACACCCTCTCCTGACAGAATTTGAAGCCAAAGTGCTGACTACCGGAAAAATCTATTAACTGGCAGGCTATCATTAAACTTTCCTGCTGATATCTTCAATCAGGAAACATTTACTGGAACAAGATCTGGAACTTGGGCATTACATACCCCCAGTGAGAGTGTGAACTATCAAGAAAACAACACTTCAGTAGAATATAATGTCAGTCTAAGCAAACTTGTTTCCAGAAGAAAGCTTGGAAGCACACGTTCATTTAGTTTGACTTCATTCACCCATGGCTCTGACAAGTTAATGTAAAGAAATGAGCACTGGGATAAACAAACTATAAACAAGTTCAGGCTGAAGTCAGCAAAAAAGAAATCCTCTGGAAAGCATCAAAGTATTTTATTTATTTTATTTCCACTTATTCAAAGAGAAAAGGCTATGAGTTTTTGAAAAGTCATTATTTGGGCTCCTTTAAAACACCTGATCTAAAATTGATAATTTGAGATTATTCTTCAGTTCATCTAAAATTTGTAAGATTGCTTTTTCTGAGTAGGATGCTTTCTTTGAATTAATGTTCTGTATCATGTAGTGCTTTACATATTTATGCAACTAAGAAATAGTTCAAGTAAAGTCATGTTCATCTAATGAAGATAATTTCAGCAAATGAGACAATGTATATTGCAATAGAATACAGTTCAGTTCTGTAGCTTTTTTTTTTTTTTTTTTTTTTGGTGGCAAATGTCATTTTTACTACAATACAGTCAGATTATTTTCTTCAGCAGTTTTATATCAAGTACTGCAAGCCATCTGGGGGAGCCAAAGACAGAGTCCTTTTCCATATCCATTCCATCTTTCTCTAGTCTTTCTCAACCATTACTTCACAGCCTCATCTGATACGCGATACTGATCCACCACCATTTTATCTGCTCATCTGCTGATTGCTTTCCTGACACTTTGCCCTCCTGTAATACTTGCTCTGATTGTCATCCAATCTCTTACTGAAATAGACTATGAGTTTTCATTTCCGTCACTCAGATGTGTGTATTGAACGCTTGCTGCACACCTGCTCTTAAAGTATCTACCCACCATCAGTTTCAAACATTGGCTATTACAGGGGCACACGCTTAAAAACAAAGGTGATTATTTGAGCATAGTCTTTTTTTCAGTCATGTAAGCTGTGGACCAAAGTAAGAACAACATGTTTTTGGAAGAGTCTGTTCATATCGATCTTCTATTGAGTGACTTTACAGCTAAGTCACACTAAATAAATAAACTAGAGAGTTGCATTTTTAAAATAATATAAATTCTTAATGCTAGGCAAATACCACAAGCAAACTGTGGTGAGAGTTCATTTAAATCTACAATTAATTGATTTTGAAGCGTTTATATCACTTTCTCTTTCTGGAAATGTTAGTGTAAATAGATTCAGAGAAATGAATTTCATAGTATGCAGAATTATGAGAAATGTTGCAAATTTTCAAGTTGCAATATTTATATTTTGCTTACTCGATCACACATACAGCCTAGGAAATAAAAACTCTGACAGTGACTGATCCAATCAAGCACAACTAACAAATTACTGAAAAATCATCAAATTTCACCTGCTCGTGTCTTAAGACTTATTATTAGGCTGTAGTACATCTAATTGCAGTGAACAACAGGAATATGTAAAAACTGCACAGAAAATGTTTTTCTTTAGAAATTACTTTTAAAGCCCTTACCTAAAACTGGGATACACAGAAAATCAGATGGTCTCTTTTCTGAAACCTGTTAACAAAATAAATAAATGAAAATGAATGAGCACAGAGGAAGCTGAGGTGCACTTTCAATCTTCCAAATACTGAATAGATGTATTCAGAGACATTTTGAAAAGATGATAAGGCAATTAAATGCAATGGGTAAATCGTTGTGGAGTACTTACTACCTCTAGCAATGGGACTGCTGCAAGTTTTTTGTTTACATTTTGTTTCAATGTCAGTGAAAAGAAAACCTATTATTCACATCTCAAGTATTGCTCAGTAACTAAATATATGAAGTACATGCTGTAAATCAATATGGTAAAGCAGTGCAAACTGCATACATTCATTGAACTAATGTTCTATTCTGCACCCACTAAGTGGGAAAAAAATATCTTTTAATTATCGTGAAATCTAATTGCAATTTATAAGTTATGCCTTTGAGCCTAATGATTCCTTTTCAAATGTGAACAAAATCTGGGCTATATCAAACAGTCATTCTTCACTTTTTGGAACATATTTGACCCATTGGTGTTACAAGGCAGACACTGAGCATTATGCAGGTGGCTGGGGTTAAGTTTTAGCAATCTCTTTAACACATAGGAACATCCTGATGTGTTGAGATCATTGTCACAATGTGCAGCTGTGTGCATTTCCCCTGTTTATTGGCATATATGGAGCAATACTATCTGTTGGGCTGGATTACTTGCTGCAGTGCTCAATAAGTACTTGAAAAGAAAGATATATCTCATCTCTATGACACTGCTCAATCCAGCTTTGAAGCTGGATTGAACAAAACAGTGACTATCACAGGTTTACATTTCAGTGAAAGAAAGCATTCCTGTCTCCTTCTTAAACAAGAACTGGTGACATTATCAGTTCCCAAAAGCTTCCTATAGGTTTACTTTTCTTACAGTTTTGGATAGAAATTGATATTTCAGTGAAGATATCATTACAAGAAGATCCAGGAAAGAGAACTGAGGGCATCTTTCTAAAGTACTAAAGCTAAGACTGGCAGATGGAGCTTAACAGCTCATCACACTTTCAAGAAAATACTATATTGTGAAGATAGGACAATTAATATCTTGCAGAAAATAATGCAACAGCTAATTCTTCCAGCATTCTGGAACATCTGAATGATGACCTGCTTCCTGTCTAAACGTATTTCTTAATATATGGTTGTATTCTTTCCTTTTCAGAATCACAGAAACATTTTATTTCCAAATGAAGTATTCTTGGAAAAAAACCATGCTTGCCTTTATGTGAAAATCAATCTATTACTAAATTAATTTTCACCTGAAACTCTGTTTTAGCCGCAATGGGTCATCACAATCTTTTTAGTTCTATTATTTTGGAATACATTGTTTCAGAACAGTCAGTAAAGCAACTACATATGACCATTAGAACAAGTTAAGAAGATTCTCTTTTTTTAAAATGTTTTTACTAAGCCTACTCCCACTGAAACATGGTATAGTTTCTGTATTCCATAATTTCTTCCAGAATTAACTTTCTTCCAATCTACACTCATTTCTGCTTCTTCACGAAAATGAAATTCTAGAAGCATGAATAGAAAGGACTGTTATAAATGAAATTAGACTATAAGATTTATATTCTACTCAAGGGAAGAAACAGAATATAAAATTTCCTGTAAATAGTACTGTAGAGAATGACGCCTGATAAAAGATCGATCCTGTTTCCTCAAAACTAATGGAATATTATTTTATTTTGTATTAAATACGTTTCACTTAATTCATGAAGAAAAACAGTAAGACAATAGTGTTTGCCCTGGAAATCTGTATAGTGGATCCTCACTTTAGTACTGTCGAGAAAGAAATGCCCATAATTTATGCTCCCAGTTTCTCAAAATTAGTCTCACTGAGATGAGAGCCTCCACCCATTTGCTCTGTGAACATCTACAGAAATGGACAACAGAGAAAAAAAAAATTCTGCTTTTTCTCACACTTTTGCTGAAGACTATCATGCTGAGAGTACGACTGCTACAGGCAGCAAGTGTCTAACAATAACCAAGTACCTGCCCCAGCAACATATAAATAACAGAATGGCCAGGGTTGAAAATGACCTCAATGATCGAGTTTCAACCCCCCTGCTGTGTGGAGGGTCATCAACCACTAGACCAGGCTGCCAGAGCCACATCCAGCCTGGCCTTGAATGCCTCCAGCGACGGGGCATCCACAACGTCCTTGGACAACGTGTTCCAGTGTGTCACTACCCTCTGTGTAAAAAACTTCGTCCTAATATCTAACCAAAATCTCTCTTGTCTCAGTTTAAAACCATTCCCCTGTGTCCTATCACTATCAACCCATGTAAACAATCGTTCCTCCTCCTGTTTATACACTCCCTTCAAGTACTGGAAGGCCACCATGAAGTCTCCCCAGAGTCTTCTCTTCTCCAAGCTAAACTAGCCCCGTTCCCTCAACCTTTCTCCATAGGAGAGCTGCTCCAGCCCTCTGATCATCTTAGTGGCCCTCCTCTGGATCCATTCTAAGAGCTCCGTGTCCTTCCTGGACTGGAGGCCCCAGGCCTGGATGGGGCCTCACAAGAGCTGAGTAGATGGGGACAATCACCTCCGTCTCCCTGCTGGCCACCCCTTTTGTAATGCAGCCCAGATCACAGTTGGCCTTCCAGGCTGCAAGCGCACACTGCTGGCTCACATCCAACTTCTCGCCCACCAGGACACTCAAGTCCTTTTTTGCAGGGCTGCTCTCAAGGAGATCTTCCCCCAGTTTGTATTAATACCCGGGATTGCCCTTGGCCTTGCCCAACACCTTGCACTTGGCCTTGTTGAACCTCATTAGGTTCACAACATGCCCACTTCTCCAGCCTGTCCAGGTCCCTCTGGATGGCTTCCCTTCCCTCCAATGTATTAACTGCACCACTCAGCTTGGTGTCATCTGCAAACTTGCTGAGGATGCACTCGATGCCATTGTCTATGTCACTGATGAAGATGTTGAAGAGCACTGGTCCCAAGACCAACTGTTGGGGGACACCACTTGTGACCAGCCTCCACCCAGACATAGAACCACTGATCACAACCCTTTGGCTGCGACCAGACAACCAGTTCTTAATCCATCGAACCGTCCATCTTTCAAATCCATACCTCTCCAATTTAGAGAAAAGAATGTGGTGAGGGGACCATGTATAAGATAAAGGTTATAAACTGCAAAGCCTGATGAATCATTAGGAAGATTTAAATTGTATTGCTAGCCTAAGTCTCTCATGGACATTCCTCATAGTGATTCTCATAATTTCCCACAGAGATCAGCAAAGAAAAGAAAAACTGGCATTAATACAATTTCTAGGAAAAACCTGCATGTACTGAAACAGTTCGGAGTACTGTAATATGAAGCCAAGTCATTGCAACAGACAAACACATGCTTCATAAGGAATAAGAAATATGTAATTCTGCAACTGATACTACATACTATCTATGGAATAGAAAAAAACCTTTCAGAAGAAAGAAAAGCTTTTCAGGTGAGGCTGGATCTTGCCCTGGGCAACCTATTCTACCTGTAGATGTCCCTGTTCTTTGCAGAGGAGTTGGACTAGGTGACCTTCAAAAGTCCCTTCCAACCCTAAGGAGTCTATAATTCTATGATTCTATGATTCTAAGATTGGATATGGGCTGTCTATAAAGTGGGAAATTGACAGATTAAACAAGAGAGACATTTCAGACAGAATATCTGACTTTGTTCTTTTGCGACATACGCTTCAAGTAGTTAAACACAGAAACAGTGTAAAAACAATTAAACAATTCATTTAACCAAATACAATTAGACACTTCAGATTAGACTAACAGTTTAAAGATTAGAACATCTGAAAGGAAACTATATCGAGATCTAGCATTAAGAAAGTAAATTCAAAGTGCAGCACATCTTGACCAGTTACTATATTTTTTCATTGTTAAAAAAATACATGTAACTGCTATATGCAAATATGAGAATGAGTAAGGTCTCTTCTATAGTTCTTTCAAAGAATAAGATTTTTACCTTCAAACAAATAAAATTCTAACCATTTATTTTTTCAAGGATGAGGACGTTTCTATATCAAAAATGGACTAATCCACTGTCATGGGATTTTTTCCCCCAAAGTTCACATTAAAATTAATGAGATGTCTTTTCCATAAAAATTAATAGAATGATAGTGCAAAAAATAGGAAAGGTAGAATCCTGGCATTGACAACAAAAAAAAAGGAAAAGATGCATAAAATGTACTTATTTTTACATGATTCTTTAAAATGTGCATACTTAAATTAGGCAATTATAATAAAGTTGATGCCATACTTTGAACTTAGAGTCAAAATAATAGAGGTATTTTGTATGATTTACAGTTGAGAACTTAGATTCAATGAAATATTCAGCAATACCCCTTCCCTGTATGACTTAGTAAAGATGACTGTGTATACACCAGAAAAGGGAAGGAGATGAGAGAGGAAAATTACTTGCATTATTATATTTTTTATGATATTCTGGACTTATTTATTGATTTGGATTAGTTATTTTTGTTAAGAAAATAACACAAGGGGAAAACTTGAGAACTATGTCAAAACAAGGAATAAATTTCTTCCCATGCCCTGCTTTATTGCTGAAATAGTCTATAACCATCTACACATTATTACAATTGTCTTGTACTTATCACTGCTTTCCATAGAAATTGTCATGAGAACATAAGTTTCACAGGAGTGCAATATATGCTAGTAATCAATTTATTATTCTATATATACTTCTGCCTGTGACACAACTGCTTTATTTTGTACTCACAGTCACACAATCTTTTTCAAACTACACTCCTTTCCAAATACCACAGATGTCAGTAAGTATTTAGCAATTCAAATGAAATGACCATGCATGCCATCATTGCTTCCAAACTCCTTGATTCAAATACAGAAATGTGTTAAATAACTGGAAATCCCATGCTCAGAAAAGAAAATCAAAGTGCAGGATCCTGAAAGTAGCCTAGCATTTTTTCTTCCTTAGTTAAAATGTTCTCTTTGCTTGCTTACAATAATGAGCACAATAATTTTTGAAGTGCCACATTGTATTCTTTAAGAATACAATGCCGCTGTATGTTTTTCTCCAGTTAGGTACATGCTGGAGAGAGTGGCAATAATACACCTCTATAGAGTGTATAGAGTATTTCAATTTATTATAAGTATGGAAAAAGGTATGAACATTGTCCTTGAATAACTCTTTCTGTGAAATCAGCAGAAACTTTAGCAAATACATTACATTGCACAGATGCATATTTTCTGGCATTGCTCCCATGCAGAAAAATGTCCCCACTGTGTCACCAGTGAAGAGATGTTCTTTCTCAGGACCTTGCACTATATCTTACTCTCGTTACTTCCCTAATAGTAGGGAAGTAACATTTGCAGTGGCCAAGCTGTGACTTCTGCCACAAATACTTCTCAAGGACATGAACCATCAAGTGGGAAAGATTTCCTTCATCCTTTCTCTGTCATGTTCTGTTATTTCTCCTGTTTGACTTACTTAGAATTATAACATAGAATAATAGAATCCTTCGAGTTGGAAGGGAACTTTAACGGTCATCTAGTCCAACTCTCCTGCAACAGGGACACCACAGCTACATCAGGTTGCCCAGGACCTGATCCAGTTTTGCCTTGAAAGTCTACAGGGACTGGATATCAAGCACATCTCTGGGCAACCTGTTCCAGTGTCTCACCACCCTCACTGTAAAAAAAAAGTTTTCCTTATATCCAGCATTAATCTACCTTCTTTGAGATTGAAACCATTTTCCCTTGTTCTATCACCACAGACCCTGCTAAAGAGTCTGTGCCCTTCTTTCCTGTAGTTCCCCTCTAGATACTGAAAGGCCGCCATCAGGTCACCTCACAGCCTTCTCTTCTCCAGGCTGAACAGCCCCAGCCTCTCTCAGCCTGTCCTCTTAGGAGAGGTGTTCCATCCCTTGGATCATTTTTGTGGCCCTTCTCTGGACAAACTACAACAGGTCCATGTCTCTCCGGTACTGAGGACTCCACATGTGGACAGAGTATTCTAGGTGAAGCCTCACCAGTGCAGAGTAGAGGGGCAGGATCACCCCCCTCAATCTGCTGGCCATGCATCTCTTGATGCAGCCAAGGATATGGTTGGCTTTCTGAGCAGCAAGGGCATGTTGCTGGCTCATGTCCAGCTTCCCATCCACCAGTACCCCTGGGTCCTTTTCAGCAGAGCTGTAAACATTCTTTGACCCCCCCTCCCCTTTTTTTTTTTTTTTTTTTTTTTTTTTACAAAATTAAGCACAGTAAGACATGTAAAAGCTTATTTTAAATTGTCTTGGTTAAACTGAGATGAAGTTGGATGAAAGCAAGCAATATCAATATCCATGCATCATCAAATTACAGGTTGTCTCTTGAGATAATCTCACTGGGCTTAAATTTATTACCCTTACTCACAGTGAATAATTGCACAGATTTAATTTCACAACAAGCTACATACAAAGTAGGGCATTAAATGCCACTAATGAATGTAGAATCAGGCCCACTGACAGAAACCAGAATGCAATCACTGCTGAATATAAGACTTGCTGAAACATGCCCTGTATCAGTTATCCTTAATATGCAATCTCCATTCATAAACTTGATCTTTATTTGTAGTCATTTCCGAAACCTTACTTGCATACAGCTACTCATTGTGTTTACTTTGTGAATAATGTTTTGTTTCTTAAACCCACTTAAAAGTGAATTCATTGTGAGATGAAGTGAAAGATACATGAGCATACATGTCTGTCATTATGCAAATGCAGTTATCATTTTACATGAAAAGTCTCTTGAGTTTTTGATGACATAACAGATTCTTAGTTTTGACTCATTACGTGAACAATAACTAAAAATCAACAATATCAATAGTTTGAAACATTTTATAACAGTAGAGTTTTTAACACAAATATAAAAAATATCATGATTTTTTTTTTAGAAGTGGTGATAAGCTCTTATGAGAATTGTGTCTAAAGTGGCAGGCTTTATCAAGAAGAATATAGGAACATCACCTAATTATGCTGAGAAGGAATAAGGATAGGTAAAGCACAGCTGTAGTTGAAAATGGCAATGGAATTAGAGGACAAGAAGGACCTCTATCTGCACATTAATAGCCAAAGATTGGATGACAGAAAATATATTTCTACAGCAAGGGAAACTTATGATGCAGAAATAGAGAAGGAATCCAGCAGAGTCTTCTATTTTCTGTCTTTTTTAGTATGGCTGTCCTCAAGCCTAACAGATCTCTGAGCCATAACGTGGAATCTGGTATAAAGAAGTATAGTGCACAGCACAAGAAGAAAGAAATAGGGACCTCTTGAGCAAATTGGCCGTACACATACCCATGAGACTCTGAGGTTGTATCCAAGATGGCTGCAAGTGTTCAGTGATACCACTGTACAGTCATGCTCTATTAGCCTTAGAAGTTCATAGTGACTGGGGGAGGTTCCTTAGGAATAGGAACAGCCAATTGTGCCTGTCTTCAGCAGAGTCAAGAAGAAGGACCTACGGAATTATTTGGTAGTCAGCATGACCCTAATCTCCCGGGAAAGAGATACATCAACTTTTCTTGGAAATCATATCCAAAGACAAGGGGGACAAGAAGGTGTTTGGGAATAATCAACGTGAAATTTCTAAGGCTAAAGTGTGCTTGATGAGTCTGATTCCCTTTCATGATTAGATGACATGCAAGAGTGGAGGGAAGTGAGAACTCTTTACTTTCAACAGCTAAATTTCTCTAACAATGAAATGACGGAGTCCACGACTGAAACAAAAAGAAAAATTAAAACCAGTTAAACTAAACAGTGGAGTATTTCTCTAAAGCTTTCTCCAAGCCAAAATTGTCCCCTACTCCCTACTCAAAATCATTTTCTGTGATCAAGGTCCTAAATCTGAGACACTCTCCACTTCCTCCCCCCACTCCTTTACTCCCCCCAGACCAGTTTTTCACCAGGTTTAAATACGGTGTTCTCTGTATTTATTTACTTATTTTTAACTACTAAAGTTACAGGGTGGCGTTACTATGTCTGAAGTCCACAGCCTCTGGACGTGATTGAGTTTACACTGATGTTACTAGAACAATTTACTTTTTTATGGTGATAGATTTTTATTTACAGTTCAGGGGGGAAAATATCATTCGAATTGCAGGGTTTGAGGAAATGATTTATGTAGCATTTTCTGACTACTGTAATCAAAATTGAAGAACTTATATTACACTCTGTGCACAGTGATCTAAGATCTCATTTATAAACCTAATATAACATATAACAGAATACTGGTCAATAAATCAAGAAATGGAGACACTGATGACTAAATTATACAAAATGTGAAAGATTCATGACTGAACTGCTGAAGCTGGATTTCTTGGGTACAGTAAATATCAGAGAATTCAACTTATTCTAATGCAAGTTCATAAATTCAGTTTACAAGTATAGTGTAAAGAACAAGAGAAATAAAACCACTGTGAGTAAAACATTTCTCTACTAAGAAACGTGACTTCCCAGTTTCATATTTTATACAATTATGCACTCCAAGATATAAATATATTATACAAGTGAAACTAAATGTATGTTAATAGGAACCGTTTTCCATTTGCATCAGGAAATTAAAAAATTATTTGTTTCCAAGTTACAATGCTGAATTTCAGCTTTGTCTTCTTGTACAACATGGGGAAATCAGAAGCCAAATTCTGTCTAACTGTTGTTTCTTACAACTTGTGAATCCAAGCAATTCTGACTAGGAGATCTGATAAATCTCAAATTAATTGAGAGACATTGCTAAAGCTAACTTCAATCGCGTGAATTATGAAAATAAATTTATTTATGTAGTGGAGAAATAAGAAATACTGCACTGTTTCTCTGTGATGTAATGTGGCCTTTGGATAAGGGCAAAGGCCCAGAAAATGAGGGATTCAAGAGCTGTGTCTGCCAAAACTGAACAGTGATGCCTGAGCACTATTACCACTAGGAATAGATTATTCATTTTCTTTCCATTTTCATCTTCCAGAAGATCACTCTGTGAGGCAAGTGCTACTGCTTTCTATGTGCTGGCACAGGAAGGCTTCATGTTCAGACAGAGCCTTTATGTGTGTCTATAATACAAATAACTAAGAGGAATTTGTGACACTTTCAAGTACCGCTGAACCACAGAACGTTTATACTAAAACTTTATTGGAAGTTCTGTCATGGGTCTAAGTGTGCTTTAGGAGATGTCTTTGAGTTTTAATGGGTTATCACACAGACCCATCTTGACCTCTGTCTTGAAGAAAAATATAGGAATAGATCTCCTTCTCCCATGCATTGGCTCATGGGGGAATAACTTTGTAATAGTAAAACGTTAATTACTTCAGTCTCTGACACTTGATTAATTACTTCTTTACTGCACTAACCACAGATTCTCAAATACCAAAATTTACATGAAAGCATAAGAAAATTTTCTCTTACTTTCTAGTTTGCCTTCCATTTACCTTAAGGTAACTTTCTTAAGTGACTTTGTGCTTGATCTGTCTTGTCAAAAACCACTTTCAACAATGGAGGTGGAGACTGAGGCTTTTAGCAGTGAAATGGCATTATGATACCATCACTGTTTTAAGTAGAATTCTGCACTGAGCTAAGTAAGCTTCTCTGCGTGAAACAGCAGCTATTGGCTTACTTTGGCAACCTTGTACACAGTATGGGCTTAGTACATTTTCCAGTGCATTATCAACAGTTCTCAGCATAACTCAAAAAGTATCCCTTGACACCTTCAAAAATATTTTGCATTTACATATTTTGAATCAGAATTATGTTTTGCCATTTGACTATACACATCCTCATTTTTGACTGAGAAAATTAATATTAGATAATAAGTTTTCTTGAGCTTAAGGATATATTAGTTGAAAATTTTCAGCCTTTTCTAAGTGGAAAAGAAATGTTAAATGTTATACTACTGAGATATACAACGTTTTGTTTGATTGGTTGTTTTGCTTTGGTTTTGTTTGTTCTTTTGCTTTTTTGTTTCTCTTGTTTTTCACTAGATACCATATTTTTGTTGTTGTTTGGCAGTTCTCTAACAACACAGGCTTCTGAGCTGGATATCAGGAAAATCTTCTTTACAGAAAGGGTTGTTAAGCACTGGAATAGGCTCCACAGGGAGGTGGTTGAGTCACCATTCCTAGATGTGTTTAAAAACAGTTTGGATGTGGTGCTCACAGACATGATTTAGCAGAGGGTTGTTAGAATTAGGGTTGTATGGTTAGGTTGTGGTTGAACTTGATGATTTTTAAGGTCTTTTGCAACCTGAGCCATTCTATGATTCTATGACTTGCTCTGTCATGCCCCTTTAGTCTAAAAACAAATAAGCAACTGTAACTACAAGGTTAAATGAAAACAGTTTTATATATTTGTGAAAGCCATAGATACAATCTTATACAGGATAATAGTAGTATTTTAGTGTGTCTAACAGAGTGTGCAAAATTCAGCAGTGTCAGTGAGAATTTGTTTTCAGAGTTCATGTATAAAAATGTTTTTCATTTTCAAGTTACTTATGTGTGATGCTTGAATTGACTAAGTTCTAGGAAGAAGGAAACTCAACTATTAATAAAAAAGCAACACTCTTGTAAATACAAATTTTTAATTTCTCTTGAAAAAAAATAGTTGGATACTTCAGTTCGTTTACTTGTTCAAAAAACACACAAATACTAACATATTATTCTTACTGGTTTATTTGGAAAAGATTTAGTGATTTCTGATGACATTTCTCTACAGTGAATAATAGATCCTGCAGCTGTTTCATCTCAAGTTAAATACCAAATATTTACATTCCTGAATTCTTTCCAAACTATATTCCCACTCATTCATATACAAAATTAATTTCAAGTTACATATAGAATATAAAATTTAAAACTTCCTGAATCAAGGCTACTTGCAAGCATTTGATAGAGGCATCCACAGAATACCACAATTACAAAGCAACGTTCTGAAGATACTTCAGGCTTAATACTCCTCCAGAGATGTCATACACTCGCTGTGTTCTGTTCATAACAGATGACTGTGCTTCCTTTATCTATGACAAAAGCTGACACTGAGTGTCAAATACGAATGTGAACACAGGTTGCTGAAATACATTTGACATGCATTAAAGTGTAGTCAAAGCCATGCTACAATGTCATCTCTCTTCTGAAAAAAAGAAAGAAGCACTGAGCCAATGTGTTCTTTCACCAAGACATGCAAATCCTAGTGGAAAGCTTCCAGATTACTAACTAGAGGAGATAGAGCTTTACTTTTTTCTTTGGAGTTTTCTCAGCATAATTCTTACATGTGGAAAGTTAATTATTACAGTTTTATTCCTCAGTATCAAATATGCTAAGACAGTCAAGTTCATCAGGTGTAGTGTGTAATAGGTTCTCTGTATAGATTGATAGAAGCAACATTATAATCAGCTACCTAAACATACAATTGCACTCTATTATTATCTGCAGCTGTGTTGTAGGAATCCTCTTAATGCTCCATGTTAACATTTCAGTTTTAAAGCACTTGTAACAAATAAAAAGAAATACTGCTTTAAGTATAACCTGAGTTCAGCTTTAAACTTTACCTGTTTACTTTTTTTATTTGTTTGTTTTTACCGAAGTAGAAAGCCAAATGTTTTAAAGGCACTTTGTAGCTTTTAACTTAAAGAGATATTTTTAGATGAAGTAGAAAACCATACCTAACCATGTTTTGAATGCTGCAATGTATGTTGAGAGAATATAAGGCCCTCTCACTAGATGTCAAAGATAATGATGGTATCTCTGAGATATCAAACAACTCCTACAAGACATCAGAAAAGAACAAAAAACAAAACAAAACAAAAAAAACCCACAGTGTTTTCACAGTTCATATCTCCTAGGACATACCTCACTCAATCACTCAATTAACTTTTAACTCATCTCAAATAGTTTCCTCTGTGGGGAGAAGAACATTAGAGAATTCTATAATAAACGCACATGAACATATATGGTATTTAAAAGGCAACAGCACCAAACTTGAAAATAAAGTTATGTATTGCAAACTAAACAATGACTATTAAAAACACCAGTCACTAAGCGTGAGATCTCTAAATGGTACAGTTTATAAATTGTATACTTTATACCATTTAATTCCAAACACTGAAATCTCATTTTTTGATAGAATCTGTAAGAATAATGACCAATGTAAAAAAATTATTGCACAAAAATGCCTTGACACTTCTTTATATGGGAAGGCATTACAATCAGCTTCTGTTTAAATTAACTAACCTCTGGATATATTAAGGTATGTCCTGTGAAATGAATTTTATTACCAGTATCTTGTTAAGATTCACTGTTTATTTATCTAAGCCCTGGAAGAAAAAAAAATATCAAATATACCACTTCAGCCAGGATATCAGAGAAAGGTCCACTTTTTCAGTATATCCAACTTCTCTGCCTGTAAAACTTCCAAGAGTACTTTTCTAAATGTAGATTCCTCCCTACAGACAGTTCTCATCTATGCAGGTCTGCCAAAAGTGCAAACATTGAAGAACGCAAATAAAAAAGATTCACAAAAATCTTGCACAAAGAATAGCAAGCAATGAAAAGTGGACTAACGGATAAATATGGGAATCATCGTCAGATATGTATTATGTTTGATGATATTTTCACTTAAATACAATACATGACACAAAAGGCCATGGTACAGTTATTTATGTCTCCATTTGTAATGATATATACTTTATCCTCATGAAGCATGCTCTTTATGAAATATATTTTCTGCATAAAAGGGATTGCCTCTGCTTTTACTTTTTTCCTGCAACACATATAATGGCATGGCAAACAAGACATTACTGTTGTTCACAAACCATGCTTGGCAATCTGTCTAAAAATTATCTTCTCATACCAAAAAATTGACTGAAACTTTAGCCTGTTATTATGAAGAAAGAATGTTATATTCTTCCTACTGTATGTTCCATTAACTTCACTGCTATAAAACTAAGAGCAGTCATGGCTAATAAGACATGAATTCTAGAGATTTTGCTAAGACATCTCTCTTTCTAGGAACATTAAGGCCACTAATCTAAACCCTAGATTAATTCAAATATATTAATCCATCGGCTTTGCAGAGAAGAAAGGATTGACAAACCCTGACTTTAAGTCTCATGGAAAATACTTTCATATACATCTGGAAGCACAGAGTGGTGCATCTGGTTGCATGATAGGTGCGTCAGCCAAATAGACAGACTATTGTACTGTCAAATCTGTTCTCTGAACTGAAAGCTATTCCCTATACTCTAAGATATCTGAGAACACATTTCTTAGCCTCTTTGAGTCAAAAATAGTAACATGACTTCCTCCATTGCACAGACTGTGGAAATTTCCTTGCTCACAGTACTTTTCTTCAGTAAAGAAGACCTCTCTAGGCAATCTCATGGTACATTAATTATTTAGTGGATAAATAATTAATCAAAAGATTGGATAGATATGACAGGATAAAATGATTTATTTTCTCAAGACAGGGAGGCTACCAGTATCCCACATAGCATCCCACGGAGATCTCTGAGGGAACATGTGTTTTTCAACATATTCTCAAAAGGGTCGAATAATAAGGTGAAAAGATTTGCTATTGATGCTAAGCTACTGAAGGTATTATAGGACTAAAGGAATAACTACACAAGTGCTTTCTAATATTGGCAGATGAAACTCACTGTAGATAAATGTAAAATGCTGTACGTTGGATAGGAGAAATCAATCCTAAGGTTACTGGCAAAATGATAGGCTTGCAACTGACTTAGTGCTCATATGAAATCTTGGAAGTGTCATAGATAAAAAAAAGTTAGTTCACTATTCAATAGTGGTCAAAAATAATCAATATAAAGCTAGAAATTACTGAGAAAATAAAACGGGAAACAAGGTGATTTGTGCCACATTATGAATTTGTGTTTCAGTAGCATCCAAGATATAGTGTACAGTTCTGGGCACGCTCCATCTGAAAAAAGACTCAAAAGATTCAAAGAAATGTTGGAGAAGGCACAGAATATGGATGAAAAGAGTGACTTGGAAAGGTTTCTGTGCACTGAACAGTGGAAAGAGATGATTAAGAGAAATATGAAAGAGGCCTAAAATGTCACAAGGGATAGTGAGCAGAAAAAAAATAGGAATCAATTTTTCACTGTCTCTTCCAAAACAAGAATTAAGTGATGTCAGATGAAACTAAAGGATGGCAGTTGGAAACAAAAGATTTTTTTCACTTCACATGATGGATAGATAATCTGGAAGACAGTAACAGGAGACAGAAGACAATAAAAGTTTATAAATGTTGCAAAACTAATTTGAATTTTCCTCCAAGGATTTGTCCACTGAGGGTTAATAAAACACAGGATACATTCTTTGGTATATATCATACATACTTTGTTCCTATATTCTTGCCTAGGTGTAGTTTTGGCACACCTGGAGATGCTACTAGGCTAGACAGATTCTTGATCTCTCATCGTGTTCTTGTGTCAGTTCTGCTCTGCTCCTGGCAGTGCTGTACACAAATATTGTGCCAGAAATTAAATGCTTGCCTCACTGGAAACACTTTCCTAATTAACCTCTTTTTATTACTCATTTGCAAAGGAAGAATAATGCTTTTTTTTAATATAATAAAGTATTAGAACATACCAGACTTTCTGTTGGAGCTAGAAAGGTAGCAGGGAGAGGGCAACCCCAAGATAGCTTACCCTGATTGAATGCTCTGACTAGAAATATATTTAAAAAGAAAAAAAGAAAATAGAAGAGAATAAAAAAAATTATATGAAAAGCTCATTATTATCGGTTTTGCTAACAGTGTTCAACTTTAGCCAATTCTTGCTGAACTGCAATGTGTAACAGATAGAACTGTCATTAAGACTAAAGAGGATGCACTTTTTCAGTTGTTCTTCAAAGTAAGAGCGTACTTTATTTGCAATGAATTAGTAGAAAATCAACCTTAAAATCATCAAATCCTACTGAGATGCATCCCTTCTTACAAGGTAGTAGAAGTGGTGGGAGCATTCCTCTGTCAGTTTCCCTGCATCTATGCTAGCTTTTAGTACTGTTTGTTCCTTACTTATCTGTAAATATATATATATATATGTATAATATATATATATTTTACATACATATACATATATATACATACATATATATTAGACATATATATATATATTTACAGATAAGTAAGGAACAAACATATGTATTATGTTAATGGTTCCTTATGTTAAGGAACAAATATATGTATATATATGTATATATATATATATACACACACAAAGACACACACATATATATATTCAGAAATCTACAGCTATTTACTTAATACTAAAAATGGAGTAACTTGAGCCAAGGGCATTCTTCCTGAAGGTCACTTTCTAAGGCAATAATGTATCTCCAATACAGAAACAGAAAACTACTAAATAGCAGTAAAGCTGAAGATACTTACACAAAATATCTTAAAAGTTTTTTCATGTATTAGAAACAATGTAAGAACATAACTAATTAGCAATATAAAACCTACACAGAAAATTTTCAGTTAGTTTGTTGGAAATATTTTTTTTTATTCAAAGAAGGAATTAAGCATTATTCCAGAAGTAGACCACAGCTATTTCAATATAAAGCATGAACTTTGAAAAACAAGAAGCATACGCCTTGCAATAACTATCTCACTATATAAAGAATGTAGATGAAAAATTTGGTAGTTAAGCTAAATCCCTCTCAAACACATGCTGAAATATCCATTATATTGTGACCATTTGTAGCCTTTTTAAAATTTAATTTTTTAAAAATCCTATTAGCTGAAAGTATTAATATCTTCATGATTACTTTTGGTACTTGTTATAATCCAAGATTATGATTATAGACTGTATCGGCTAGGAGTATGTGTTCTTTTCAAACAAGTAATTACATAAATTCCAAGCCTAAGTACATGGGAAGAGGACATATTCATCCTGCTCACATTCTCCTTTCTGTGATGTCAACTGCAAGCCAGTCTATCTGATAAGGCTACGGCAGAACTTTCAGACTTTCATATAGAAATCAGAAAAAAATCCAGTTTTCTTACCAATTCATTTCTCAGTGACAGGTTCTGGGTTGGTTTTTGCTTGCCTTTTTTTTTTTTTTTTTTCCACATTGCTGAAAACTTGTCTCATGTAACTACAACCACTACATCAAAATTGGTTAGAAACTCAATTTAAAAGATTAAAAATACCAGAAGAGTTAATTATAATATGAAAAATACTTCACTACAAATATTGCCGGTTTCAGAACAAAGAGCCTTACAATGTTACTCTTTTGCTGTGACTTTCCCAGAGCAGTAAGGATACAATTACAAACCCTTTCTATTCCTTAATATGAAGAGGTAAATGAAAGTCATGTTTGCACACACAACACAACACATTGTACAGCATCTTTTAAATTTTGACTCAGTTTATACTATAAATACAAGCTCAAAAGCCTACAGACTCACTTGCAGCACTATTCTCCCAAGTTCCACTAACACTACAGAAATAGTACAAGGAAGAAAAATCAGAAATGTGCCTACAAAAAGGTAAATTGTGGTATCCATGATGGTTTCAGCGGATTGGCAAGGATTCTACAGTGCCAAATACTACAGAAACCATTTCAAAGTCAGTAGGCTAGGTTAACTTTTAGTCAGGTTAACTTTTCTCCCCTACTATCTTTTTGCTTGTAAAATTACATTCACAAGCAACGCCACGTGCCTTCTCCTTACTTTCCCAATATACACCATGCACTAAATGTGTGAAAAACAGAAAAGGGAAGAATGCAGCTGGCACAAGCACTATAATATTTCTCACTTGTAACCTGGCAGAGGTTTCCATAGCCATGGACCTTAACGGAGTGTCGACACTGAGCTGTGCACAAGGCCTATACTTACTTAATCCTTTCCTTATAGCAAAACTGGGTTAGATACGAGGTGCTTGCTTCCATGCTGAAGAACTCTCTACCCCACACACATGAAGTATTCAGATCATTTTCTCAAGCAGGATTTCATTGAACATGCACACACTATTTTCCATCAGCTGGATGAGGAATCCTTTGACTGGGTTCTGACCTGATATCTGAGGCAAATTTGTTTGTCCATTTATCTGAAGTTGATTAATTTCATTATTGATCACTGCAGCTTTTTTTATCATGGCTACAATGTCATAGGTTAATTCTACTTGCTGTGGTCTTGGCACCATATCTACTGAATTATTGACTTTTGCGCATGGTACTCCTTCATTTTGTTTATCCACAGTAATAAATCTTCAGCTCTGTTTTCAAATAAACAACAGAGCACTGCTTAAGTGACTTAAACTTCACTCCAAGTAAAAAGTCCTGCAACCGTTAACCTGCAAAGCAATTTTGGTTTCTTCTGTTTGCTTCAGAAGTTATGGTCTTTTATGAACAACAGTTAATTTTCCTGTGACTTTCAGGATAAAAAAAAAAAAAAAAAAAAAAAAAAAAAAAAAAAAAAAAAAAGCCTAAGTTTCCTTTACAAATTTCTCAAAACAAACAAACAAACAAACAAAACACCACCACAAACAACCTGATTAGTAACTTCTGATTCATCTGAGTATTTCCTAAGACTCCTGAGGATCCCATGGCTGTAATTCTACCACCTGTTCTACAATTATCCTGTCATAAAGCTACTTATATTCAAACCCCATGTTGCAGGAGCAGGAAAACACTGACCTGGTGTCAGTAAGAAGAATACTGCACTAAGTAGAGCTAGATTCTGTACTTCAAAAAATTTGACTTTTATTTCAATTAGAATTCTTCTCACTGAGGAAAAAGCATTGATACTGACAGGAGAAAATTACCTTGCAAATAAATTCAGAGAACCGCAGAAACCTCCACACCCATCATTATATATTGTCATTCAAACTCCAACAACAGGGTTCCATATTTGATCACAGAGTACATCACAAAAAGCGTAAAGATCTTTGTTAGCCTACAAAACTAAACAGCACTTATTTTAAAGATGTTCTTGAAGCAATAAATATTTGTATTCAAATAGCTACTTAGCATGTTCAACTGTTCTATTGTGAAGATTATAAATTACTATTTGCATTAGATTTCAATTCAACCATATTTAACTTTTTCAGATGTTTTGTTGCCATCTTCAAGGAAAAGCAAGCTTCCTATTGTAGTCACAGACCCTATATGTGAGAATAATGTTTTTGTCTCCAGAATATTATTGTACTTAAATGTCACTCTAATTTCTTTACGTTCAGAAACATCCAGTGCCTTAGCATATAACTTCAGAAGAAAATGATATGAAGATACCCCAGTTTACTTTGTTATAACAGCTCAAGATTCTCCATAATGAGTGATTAAATAGCAGATGCATAATATCAGAATCACATTAATGTAGTGTTTCATTGGACACAGTAAGAAACTATAGCACTGTAAAAATTTACTTCTAAAGTATTTTACTGAATACATTGATTTGATGAACTGTCAGGAAAAGACTCTGCTGGAGATATAATGAAAGTTAAATTGAAAACCAATTAAAAGTAGATTATGACAATAAAAGTTTGGAAATGAAGTGGGGAAAATTTTCTTTTATTACACTTTTACTTACCAGTAAAAGTCTCATGAGCCATCAAACCATAAGCACAAAGTTAAACATGAACTTAAGATCTCTTATTAAGTAGATCACTTTAGCTTTTTTACCATGGCTACAATGTCACTGGTTAATTCTATTTGGTGTGGTCTTGTGCTGAATTGTTGATTGTTTTGCATGGTATTGATTCATTTTAGCACAATAGTCAAAGGTCAGAAAAATTAAAAGACTCAGAGGAAGTGTATAATGTGTTTCTTTAAGGGTAAAGTAAGATTCATTTAAGCCAAGCACCTGCTTCTTTCATCAGAAAAGTATGGACCTTTTGGAACAACATCTTTGTGGTCCAGAGGAGGCCACAAAGATGATCAGAGGTCTGGAGCCCTATTCCAAAGAAATAAAACTGTAACTTTCAACATGCTATCATATCTTCTAGTTTAGAGGCAAAATAGTAAGTTTTATATAGAGAGTAATTCAACAAGCAATATTCAGGATATTTGGCCGACCAAATGCAGTAGGCTGACAGTTCTCTGTCAAACTGCTTTTTGACCTGCCTCACAATAAATCAATCCAGATCTTTTTAGATAAATAATCTCCATTAATGTTACTTTGAAGGCATTAATGTACTGAGATGTGACCAGAAAAGTACTTCACACATTTTCCAAACATAATACTTCATATGAGAAGTAATTTTCCAAAAGCATATTCTCCCTCTAGAAGAATCATTCATTAGCTTACACAAAAGTTAGTTCCTTTATTTCTACCCAGTCAACACACTACTAGGCTACTAGGCTGATTTTGTTAAGTAGTCCAAGGAAGCAGTACATTGTATCAAATATATATATATATAGTACCAATTTTTTACATCCTTTCATGACCTTACTTGTTCAAAAGCCTGAAGTATTTCCCTGCCAGAGTTCTCATTTGATTCAGTGTAAGGAGAGGCTTCGTATTCTCTTTTCCCTTTCAACAACTTAAAACTTCTTCCTAACTCTTACCTTCTCAAATCCCTTGGGATTCATTTAACAGCATATCTGAACCTCTTGGCAGATTTCAGAAATAAATATTAGGTATAGAAAAGAGAAATTTAATAGTGTGGTGGGGAATATTTTACCTGTAAAAATGTGAATCCTCAGCAGGGATTTTAACAAGTAGATATTGTTCTTCCTTAGACAAAAGTTTATAGAGAATCAGAACAAAAGAAAGCTCATTGATATCAATTTTAGTAACTTAAGAGAAAGCAGTTAAACACATGGAAGAAGGAAATTCAATATTTGCTATATCTAACTTCCAACACCTTTTTAAAATAGTCTACCCAGCTTCCTTCTGACAGGTTCCTGTCCCTGTCCCAGCATTCCCCTCCCCATGCCTCTGGTCCAAGACCCTCATTTAGCTTAGCCCTGTGTACACAGCTCCTACTTGAGCTTTCTGCTAAGATACCACAAGGGCCAGATGTTCCCTGAGTCTGGGAACATGTTATCCTTGGGTGGGCCAGGATGGTAGGGCCCATCATAGCACTTCTCCCAGTGCCCCACTGGAACACTGGGGCAGCCCCAGTCCCAGGCACTAAGTATCTCCTGGGGGATGAGGCCAGGACCAGGCCAGGCCAAGCAATGGGCCCACCACATTATGTTGCCATTAGGCAGTGAGCATAATGCCTGCCACTGACTCAATGATTCCTTAGTTCAGTAAATCTGATTTTGCTATTGCTAGAAAAATACCCAAGGCTCTGTACTGCCCTTGACAACACAGGGATCAAGACTGCAATACTCTGGAGTGTGTTAGTATTACTGTAAGATGATGAATAATCACTTCTGGTTGTATTTTTGTTAGGCTGTTAATATATTCATTGTGCTAATTGTAAATTGTTGGCTTCACATATCAGGTGGATTCAGTTTTGTCCATAACAAGATTTTGAGTTTTAACAAACCTAACTAACTTTATTTGGATGTCTCATTTTCAAAAGTAACATATAAAAAATAACTTAATCTGAGCAAATGGAAAGGCTGAAATCTGCTCAAATAACTGATTTCGCAAACGACATTCAACTTTCAGAAGTCTCGTACAGTAACTGTCTTAAAGCAATCATCTAAATGCCCATATAATTGAGACTGGTAGTTTTGATAGGGATTAAAGCAAAACATTTTTGAGCTACTGATCTGACTTTCAGAGGTCTCCAAAATGCAGCAATATTATAATTCAGTGGAACTATGTTTCTTTAACTTAAATTATTCAGTTAGCTAAAATACCAAAAACCTGATGTCTTTTCCAAGATCCATAATTTGTAATTCAGTGCAAGAGTTTTACTGCAATTCCCCAACGTTCAAGCTAAAGTATGAAAAAGTAAGAAATGAAGGAGTAAACAGAATCCTGATCACCTTCTTCCTACCTCACCCCCACTGAGTACGCTACAATTGGACAGCCCTAGAGTGACATCTACAGTTCAGAATAATAGGCAAAGAAAGTAAAAGTCACATCCACTTATCCTTCATTAGTTAGGAAACAAGAGTGAAGTAATGAGTAAATATTGCATTAAGTAAGAATTCGAAAAAGGAAATCATTCTACCACAAAACACACTTGCCAGGAAGCAACAGCAACAATTCAGTCCACCTGTCAATTCAGCAATTGTCAGTGATTTCCTACCACTACCCTTTCCTAACAGTTTCAGAAAAGTCTAACTCTACTTTAGGAAAGGAACATCAACTGAGTGCAGCTGAGAGATTGTCAGACCTGGGGAAAAAAGTCATCTGATGAATTGATCATTTTAGTTAGTAGGAAGTAGAGCTTGAGGAGGGATACAAAAAAACTCAGTACAATATATTGTGAAACAACAAAATCGTATGTTATCCATATATATAAAATTCCATCACGTTGCCAGCAGTTCTGCAGTCTGAAATACTTGCTTTGACACAAATAAGCAGAACCATTGCTCTCTATAACTATGTTAGGAGAGGCTGTAGTGAGGCGGGGCGTCACCCTCTTCTCTCATGTAACTAGTGATAGGACTGGAGGGAACGGCCTCAAGTTGTGCCAGGGGTGATTCAGGCTGGATGTTAGGAAATAGCACTTTTCCAAGAGAGCGGTCAGGCACTGGAATGTCCTGCCCAGGGAGGTGGTGGAGTCACCAAACCTGGAGGTGTTCAAGGAACATTTAGATGTTGTGTTGAGGGACACAGTTTAGTGAGAACTACTGGTGATAGGTGGACGACTGGATGGGATGATCTTGTAGGTCTTTTCCAACCTTGGTGATTTTATGGTTCTATGATCATGAATTACAATTCAGATAGCAAAGTTCTTCTGT